>NC_071657.1:99862712-101062712 GCF_014839835.1 Dryobates pubescens | reverse complement strand
TTACTAATGTACATTCAGTGAATGCCCCCTGGAAAAGAAAAACACATCTTAAAACTTTTTACCAAAAAGCAAATTTAGACTTTAAAAAAGTGTAAATTTCCTTGAGTTTTCCCCTCCTAAATGCTGAATATGGTCTAGCTGTTCCTGTGGTCTTGATACTTAAGTTACTTACATATATGAATTCTCAAAGAAATGAAAACATGTCAGCACTTTGGTTGCATAAATGTGCAGAAAGTCCCTATAGCATTCCACGAAACATGTTATCCTCTGAAGACCATGGATATGAATCAATACAGAAAACTGAGCTGCATTTAGAGACAAAGAAAAGCTGAGTTTGGAAGGATTCTAAAAACATATCCTAATAAGGCCATTGCTTACTTTATCCACTGCACTTCATCCACTGCTTTCTTCACCCACTGTGTATTCAGAAATGCTCCTTAGTTTTTCTTTTATTTATCTTACTCCCTTTTCTCTTATATTCCTTCAGGAATTTATTACATCTCACCATTGATAAGAATATTTGATTATGAACTTTTTAGGAAAGTATATGTCTAGTCATATATCTGCACATTATTCAGCACACTAGGACTTGAGCCCACATACTGTCTTGGAGAACTGAGAACTTCTCCCATTATGATTCAATAGAACAAACTTCTAATGAATGTTACTTTGTTTTCAAGAACTAAGAATCACCACACATAAATATGCACAAATATTTCATGTACATTTTGCATGCTTCACTTTGCACTGTAGACTGAGAAGATTCTGATAGACTAAAACCTGTAGGAAGGCAAGGCATCCTCTATACCTACTAACTGTAAACATGCCTATAGAATACAAATATGAAATTGTATGAGGTCAAACTAGCTAGGCTGCAGTTTGTACAGAGCATTTCTTCTAGACTTTATGTCAAGTTTTAGTTAAAATTCTCAGAACTGTGCTTTAAATTCCTGGAAATGTTCATGGACAGTTAGCATTAGAACACTGTAGGTGTTGCTGTACTTTTGTTGATGTCAAGATAGCATTAAATTCGTATATACAGGTATTGCAATCCTGAAATAGCTGGTGTTAAATCCCTCAGCTGTCAGCACCACTTCTGACTTACTAAAAAGCACACTTGGGAAGATGGCTAATACTTTGAAGGGCACATGGCATGAATAGTAATGAACCCACATTAAAACCCTCAAACTTTCTTACAGCAAGTCATACTGGATGTTCTGGTGTCCTCTAAACTCTCATCTTGGTACATGATCACTATTCGTTTTTATCTGGTATGGCATAAGCAGTAAGTACATGGTGCTCGTGATAGAACTTTTTTTATATATACAGTGCTGCACAGAAGGAGGAGGTGCAGTTTCTGTTTTACTCTTCTGTCATTATGATTCATTTGTTTTCATCATATTCAAATAATAACTTTCAAGGGCACATTAAAAAGCCTATTTTTGTAGAGAGATAGTTGGGCGCAAGGGGTAGCTGAGTGTTCTCAGACTAGGGACCAGTAGTTTTCAAAAGGTTTTGAGTCAACCCATCTTGTGAATGTCATTGTTGGTTTTAAGGGGTAAAAAGGGCATGTACTATAGGAGACTGGGTTATTGCTATGCTGGTCTCCTTGTCTTCCTGAAAAGCTAATACATGTTAATGGTTCTCAACCCTATTTTATAGCAAAAAGTTGTTTTAACCTTTCATTACTTGCTCAATTTTCTTAAGATTTTAAATGTAAAATTTGACATTATATATTATCATTATTTATTATGTAAGAGCTATCAGATCCCCTATAGAAGTCACACTTTAGATTGAAGTATTATTTAGCAGTGGAAATATTGCAGAACTTTCAACTCCTCCTTTTTCTAATATATCCTTTTGAAGGAATACTTCCTCATCATTAAGTCTACATTCATCTGCAGTTTTGTTTGTGAATAAGAGACAGTGTTGCACAGTTTGCACTATGTTTTAAAAGTTTCTTGATGTTATTGTGATCTGCTAGGCAGGAGTCATTTCAGATCATAGTTTTATCCAGATTCTTTCTTTCAAAAACAGTATATACTTTGGATTACTCTACTGCATCAGTTCCCACTAAACTGAGATGCAGAGACTTGACCCAGTTAGTGCTCAGATGATGGATACCAGAGAAAACAGCTAACTTTTTTTCTGTGGTCAGCATAAATGTGGTCTATGATTAGAATATTGGAATAAAGATTTGAGAATAAGCTTGAGAAATTAGACATTAGAAATTAGAAATTAGGTTCAGTATTTGATCTGTGTTCATTTTATTGCAGGAATGGTAAGATTTTTTTGAAAAAAATAGTACACATTTATGTAGTGAAATTAATGGATGATAATGAAATTCTGCTGTCTTAGAGCATCATTTATCAATAATTTTGTCTTGTTTTGTGTAGTGAAGGATGCTTATGGTCAGGATTGTGCCCCAAACATTTCTGGAACATACTCTTCGGAGTGTTAAACCTTTTTGTTTCCCACTTCTTTCTGGGGGCAACAGGGGGGATCCTGGCACCACTGTGTCCAGGTAAACAGCCTGGGCATAGCATATACTTACACCATATTTGGTAGGTGTTAGTCCATTGGTTAATCTTGCGTTAGCAACAGACTGCTCATTGGGCCAGTATTCACTGGGGCAAATGGTAAACAGGGGTCGTTTGGTAAATGAGCCCCCCCCCCCCCCATTGTGTTGGAGCCTGTGAGTGTGTGCGTGCCAGTGCTGCCGTGGTTCACCTTGCCCGAGACTCAAGCCAGTGCCTCAAGAGACCTCACGCTCCTTTGCCACCGTCACCCCGCTGCGTGCGGTGCCGTGGACAGTATCCCGTGGGATCAACCACAACGCGATCCATTGCTGCAGGAGGAGCGCCAGCAGCCCGTGTGAGCCAGCGTCGCTGCCCTGCCACAGCCCCCCTCGAGCGGGAGCCCTTTGTGTCCTGGGAGGAGCAGCAGCCACGCGGTGCAGCCACGCGGCCGGCACCATTTCCTGTCTCCGTCTTACGGCACATCCGTGCCACGTTTCTGGACTATAAATATTATTAAGGAGAGAGCTCACAAAGTCCTCAGCTTGTAAGTCAAGCCTTTCTTTATAGTTCCCAGTTAAGGTAGCGTTTGGATTTCTCCGAGTGGAGGGTTGCCGGTCACCGACCAACCCCTCCCCCCGCCGCTTTCTGAATTAGTTTCGATTCTAAGTTCTGTGAATTGTTTGATTCAATTGCCAATACACAAACATTCTGTAAACATTGTTTCACTGACTGGATATTGATACCTGTGAAGGGTGACTGTAAATACCCTGTTACAGAGTTTATAAATAAATTTAACATATATTTTAATTGGTGTATCTGCCACTCATTTTCTGAGGGCATATTCACAACATTTTGTTTGCAAATCTATTCCTATATATGTATGTGAGTAGTATTCCTCTGAGGGTGCAGGCTCAAAGTAGGTGAAATGATGTTGGCTGGGAGAAAGACTTCTAACGTAACTATATGGAAGGAAAGCCTCAGACCACGTTTGTTTATTGGTCTCATTGCTGCTGGAGCTATGCCTTCTTTGCAGAGGTCCCAGGACAGTGGAAAGTGATGGATAAAGCCTGAGAGGCAGTGATATGGTGCCCACGACTCCTGGAGTCCTTCTGCTCCCGCTTTATATTGCCTTCTAAAATCTTAGCTGCCCCTAACTTTGATCCCTGGAAACTCTTACCGTTTGCTCTCCCAGGCCCAGAACTGTGGTGTCCTGGGGCAGTGCCAGTTACTGTAATATTAATGGCAGCACTTTACATGCTTGGCTTTCCATATGCATGAAGTTAAGCACAAACAATTCCTGATTTGACTTAAAATAATTTTACACAGATTTCAGTATGTTTTACTGAGGGCTTGTTCTTGTTTTACAAGCATTGGGATTTATCTTGATGTTGGAGAACAATGGCAAACTAATAAAGTTGTGATAGCCACATATGTAAAACTTGATGCTATCAAACAAATACAGGTTCTGAAATGAAACTTACTGTATGTGGCAAATTGGAAGCTGATTAACTGATTGCTAATGATGTCCTTGTGAAGGAACATATCACTGGGTTTTCCAGAACTGATATTATTTAAATAATGTGAGAAATAAGTTGATATGAAGTAGTGATGTGTAATTAAAAACAGTAAAGATGAACATTTTTTCTGATTCTTTGTTATCCGCAGAGTGAAATAATTACAGAATTGTGTACTTACAGAAACTTTTGTGTGAGTACAGAATATAGATGGTTTGCAGGTATGACGATAGGTACATGGGGTAGTAGCTGGATAGAAAGCTGCCCTTTGAATTTCTGTATATTTCTACCTACATCTCTATAGCTGTGTTTATCATTGTAGGAATTTCATAGTTCAGATGCAAATATAGTAACAATCCAGTTTAAGTATTGTTGGGCTTAGTGATGATTTTCTAGGTAAAGTTCAGATTGCATGTTAAGAAAAGTAACCAAAAAAATTGAGTTATTATGAAGAAACTTCCTGTTTGAGCTGAAGTAACTTCTTCACAAAACCAGTTATGAAAGATCTTGGTGACAGATTCTACTGCAACCTTTGGTTAGTTTTGCAATCACCACCTGCTGAAACTAAGTAGGCTCCTTTTTGTCTGTTTCAAATGTAATGTGTTCCTATATGAGGGGATGTGGGGAAAAGCAGAAATCACAGAAACAAACTAAACCCCAAATATTTGGAAACTGATAGAACTATTCCCATTGTAGGGAGAAGTCCATCAGGTTTCTGCATTTTGCACAATGCTGAGATGCAGGATTCCTATTATCATTGAATGAAATATGTCAAGCAGGTCTTCCACAGCTGCCAGGTTTAGCTTACTGTTCATAATCCAAAGACTGATCACTCCCAGGGCATTTAATGGTAGCTGAACGAAAGATAATGAGACTCATCACATGCTAAGAGGAAATTATGGCAAGTGATTCTATGATTCTAAGTGAGACCAAAGACATGAAATATTTCCCTCTACAATCACAGGTCTCTGTTGTCTGTACAGTTGTCAGTCAGATGAGCATATGTCAGCTTTAATGAACCTTGAAACAGGCTGAACTTCAACCCTATTTGCCATATTTTGTTTGCTTTTTCCTTCACATCTTCATATTGTTCACATGGTATTTTTGTCTTCAGTCCTTGCCATTATTGGCTCAACTTCTGCCTTTGTGGTATGTGTTTGGGTATTGTTGTTGTTTGCTTGTTTGTTTTTTAACATTTCTTATTTTGCCTGGCTTTAGCTTGATTATACTCAAAAACTTTTCTCAATAAAACTATATCAGCAACACACAGCCCAGTAATCTGGGTCACAGTAGCTGAACCTCAGACTACAGGTCACAGTGGTATGACAATAATGTTATTAGTTGCTTGAACTTTTTGTAGAGGGTCCTCTGGTCATTGCTCTAGAAAACTAAGAAAGGTTGTAAAAAGACAGTACTCCTTGTTGCTGTTACTGCATTCTATCTGCACAGTAATTCATATAAAGCAATGCACTAAAAAAAACCCACTGGATCTTAATGTGAACAGTGCACAAGCAAACATATCATCTATCAAAATTTGATTAATGATTTAGAAAAACAGATCAAGCCTCCAACATGGTATTCCACTGCAGTTTTACTCTGATTAATTGATGTGTGCTTGGTGTTCCACTGCTCAGGTGAACTACAGCATTAGTACTTGGGAACAACGTTTTCAAAGATTAGGATTTTAAATTTCAAACCAGAAAAATTAACATGAATTGGAAATGTGAAATTCAAAACAAAAGTCTCAAATACCTTCTTATGGTCTCGTAGGTTTTTAGAAATTATTTGTGCAGATTCTGGTTGTACACCAGAATAATGAAATATTCCATGAATATTTCTGTTTAAATGTTGTTTACATTCCAGCCTTATTCACTCTTCCTTGTGGCATTTGTGAGATTTTCTGTATATCAAAAATATACAGAAAGTATCAGAATAATTTTTGCTACAGACAGTAAAAATGCTTTCAAGCACACAAAATCAGCCAATTTAAACTATGAAGTAGTTGTCTCATGTCCTATATCACATATGGTTGATAGAATAGACAGACCATATATATATACACATACATATAGAATAGAATAGAATAGAATAGAATAGAATAGAATAGAATAGAATAGAATAGAATAGAATAGAATAGAATAAACCAGGTTGGAAGAGACCTTCAATATCATTGTGTCCAACCTATCATCCAACACTACCCAATCAACTAAACCATGCAACCAAGCATCCTGTCAAGCCTCGCCCTGAACACCCCCAGTGACAGCGACCCCACCACCTGCTCGGGCAGCCCATTCCAATGGGCAATCACTCTCTCTGTGTAAAACTTCCTCCTAACCTCCAGCCTAAACCTCCCCTGACGCAGCCTGAGACTGTGTCCTCTTGTTCTGGTACTGGTTGCCTGGGAGAAGAGACCAACCTCCGCCTCACTACAACCCCCCTTCAGGTAGTTGTAGAGAGTAATAAGGTCACCCCTCAGTCTCCTCTCCAGACTAAGCAACCCCAGCTCCCTCACTCTCCTCATAGGGCTTGTGCTCCAAGCCCCTCACCAACCTTGTTGCCCTTTTCTGGACACGCTCCAGCAAGTCAACCTCCTTCCTAAACTGAGGGGCCCAGAACTGGACACAGGACTTGAGGTGCAGCCTAACCAGTGCAGTGTACAGGGGCAGAATGACCTCCCTGCTCCTGCTGGCCACAGTGTTCCTGATGCAGGCCAGGATGCCATTGGCCCTCCTGGCTGCCTGGGCACACTGCAGCATCATGTTCAGCCTACCATCAACCAGCACCCCCAGGTCCCTTTCCACCTGACTGCTCTCTAGCCACTCTGACCCCAGCCTGTAGCTCTGCATGGGGTTGTTGTGGCCAATGTGCAGAACCCGGCACTTGGATGTGTTCAATCTCATGCCCTTGGACTCTGCCCATCTGTCCAGCCTGTCGAGGTATCACAGTATCACAGTATCACAGTATAACCAAGGCCCTGCCAACTCTAGTGCTAGGACTCTCTTGCCCCTTCTAGATACATGCACCCCATCAGGACCCAGTAGGTCGGGTACTGTAAAAGTTGCCCCATGATCAAAGAATCCAAAGTTCCTCTGCTGGCACCATTCCCTGAGCCACTTGTTGATGGTGTGGGTCCTCCCCTGCCACTGAGGGAACTGAGCAGAACACCATTTGCACGCCTGCTCCATCAATCAATTGCCCAAGGGCCCTGAACTCCTTCTTAATTGCCCTGGTGCCCTTCCTGTCGATCTCATCACTCCCAGCCTGTATTACCAGTAGAGGGTAATAGTCAGAGGGACTGATGAGCCTGGGGATTCCCCTTGCAATGTCCCTTACCTGCACCCCGGGTAGAGAGCAGACCACCCTGTGGGATGGGTCGGGACGACATATGGGTCCCTCAGTACCCCCCAGGAGAGAGTCCCCAACAACTATAACCCTTCTCCTTTTCTTTGTGGAGCTGGTTGTTATAGCTGGTGGGAACTGCTTGGCCTTAGGCTTGGCCTTAGGCTGCTCCCTGGAGCTGGTAGTTATAGCCAGCGGGGACAGCTTGGCCTTGATCTCCCCTCTGGATGGCTGGTAGACTACTGATGGTCCAGGTAGACTACATCCACAGCCTGCCCGACATCCACCAGGTGGGTCACCTGATCATAGAAGGAGATCAGGTTGGTCAGGCAGGACCTGCCCTTCCTAAACCCATGCTGGCTGGGCCTGATCCCTTGGCCATCCTCTAAGTGCTGTGTGATTGCACTCAGGATGACCTGCTCCATAATCTTGCCTGGCACTGAGGTCAGGCTGACAGGCCTGGAATTCCCTGGCTCATCCAACCGGCCCTTCTTGTGGATGGGCACCACGTTGGCAGCTTCCAGTCATCTGGGACCTCTCCAGTGAGCCAGGACTGCTGAAAAATGATGGAGAGCGGCTTGGCCAGCACATCTGCCAGCTCTCTCAGCACCCTAGGATGGATCCCATCTGGTCCCATGGACTTGTGGGGATCCAAGCAGCTGAGGAGAGCTCCTATCACCTGCTCATGGAACATATGCAGCTCCCTGGCTCCTTCTGCCAGCTCTGCAGGCCAGCTGTCTGGAAGACATTCTGTCCTGCTAGAAAAAATTGAGGCAAAGAAGTTGTTAAGTAACTCTGCCTTCTTCTCATCCTTTGTTACAACATTCCCCTTCGTGTCCACCAAGGAGTGGAGGTTGTCCCTGCCCTTCCTCTTGCTATTAATGTATTTATAGAAGGACTTTTTGTTGTCCTTCACAGCAGAGGCCAGTCTAAGCTCCAAATGTGCTTTTGCCTCCCTAATTTTCTTCCTACAAGACCTAGCAACATCCTTAAACTTTTCATGGGTTGCCTCCCCTTTCTTCCAAAGATGATACACCCTCTTTTTTTCCCTTAGTTCTTTTAGAAGCTCATCACCCATCCAGGCTGTCTGTCTGCCCCGGCGGCTCATAGAATCAAATAGAATAGAATTAACCAGGTTGGAAGAGACCTTCGAGATCATCATGTCCAACCTATCATCCACCTTCCATCTTCAACTCATCTTCTGGCGCATTGGCACAGCCTGATCCTGTGCCTTCAAGAGTTCCTCCTTGAAGTAGTCCCAGCTCTCCTGGACCCCTTTGTTTCTAAGGGCGGTTTCCCAAGGAACCTTCTGAGTTAGTTCCTTGAGGAACCTGTAGTTTGCCCTCCGGCAGTCCAGAGTGGAGGTCTTCTTGCTGCCCCTCTTAGCTTGACTGAGTACTGAAAATTCAATTATCTCATGGTCGCTGCCCCCTAAACAGCCTCCAACCACCACATCCCCACCAGCCCTCCCCTGTTGGTGAAGAGGAGGTCAAGCATAGCCTTGGCCCTGGTAGGCTCACTCAGCGCCTGGGATAAGAAGCTGTCCTCCATGCACTCCAAGAACCTCCTGGACTGTCTCCTCTCTGCTGTGTTGAGTTCCCAGCAGACGTCAGGCAGGTTGAAGTCACCCATGAGAACAAGGTCGAATAACCCATGAGAACAAGGTAGAATACATATAATACATAGAATAAACCAGGTTGGAAGAGACCTTCAAGATCATCGCATCCAACCCATCAACCAGTCCAACATCACCTAAACAACTAACCCATGGCACCAAGCACCCCATCAAGTCTTCTCCTGAAAACCTCCAATATTGGTGACTCCACCACCTCCCCAGGCAGCCCATTCCAATGGGCAATCACTCTCTTTGTATAGAACTTTTTCCTAACATCCAGCCTGAACCTCCCCTGGCGCAGCCTGAGACTGTGTCCTCTTGTTCTGGTACTGGCTGCCTGGGAGAAGAGACCAACATCCATCTGTCCACAACCTCCCTTCAGGTAGTTGTAGAGAGTAATAAGGTCACCCCTCAGTCTCCTCTTCTCCAGGCTAAGCAACCCCAGCTCCCTCAGCCTCTCCTCGTAGGGCTTGTGTTCCAAACCCCTCACCAACTTTGTTGCTCTTCTCTGGACACGTTCCAGCAAGTCAACCTCCTTCCTAAACTGAGGGGCCCAGAACTGGACACAGTACTCGAGGTGCGGCCTAACCAGTGCAGTGTACAGGGGCAGAATGACCTCCCTGCTCCTGCTGGCCACACTGCTCCTGATGCAGGCCAGGATGCCATTGGCCCTGCTTTCATTTTTGCTCTATTATCTTGTTTTGTACTTGGGTTATCTTGTGCTTTCAACCTGTGAAACTGCTTTTAAATACATTTTTCAGCACACTTTCACTCCCTTGTATGTGAGCCAGGGACCTTCTAACTTGCAAGAGAGGTGGTGGTTTGGCCCTGGCTGGGGGCCAAATGCCCACCAAAGCCGTTCTATCACTTCCCTTCTTAGATGGACAGGGGAGAGAGGAAAATCAAACAAAAGCCAGTTGTAAGATAGAAGCAACTTAATAATAATGATAATAACAAGCAATACACCTTGTGATCATTTGAGGCTGTGCCTTTAAGGAACAAACAGTGCTGGGACACACTGACTAAATGTTTTCAGTACTAGAACAAAAATATTCTGATATTCTAAATGAATTTCATTGGTGGATGGATAAAATGCAACTTTAAATTGTAGAGCAGTTGGAATTTTTTGGGAGTTTGGGTTTCAGCCTGCTCTCCCTGCCTGCTTCTCTGCGAACTAGCTGGAGTTGGCCTTGAGATAAGCAAAAACTAATCCTGCATAGGCTTTTGAAAGCTTTATAACGATTCTCTTCCTTAATAACTTGCCTTTCTTTCTCTCTATCCCCTTTTTGGGAAAAAAGGGAGGTAGGGGGGGAGAGAGGGGATTACAGGGAGGGATTGCCTCCTCAGGGAGGGATTTTTGTTGTGTTACTTCTCTTTGCTGTATATTTCTGTGTATATATTGTAAATACCTGTATATATTGTGATATATATAACCTGCTTTCCATATATGCTTGTAAATATATAGCTTTGCTCCTCCGACTGGGTTAGCTGTGGTTTCTTACTCTGTGGGGGAAAGAGAGCTAGGCCCTCTCTCAACCTACCACAGCGAAGAGATGTTAATCTCTACTTCCCATCAGCAGACAGTGGTGTGGTCTCAGGAAGCAGGGCTCTCATTGCATGGTGGTTCCTCTGGAGGACAAATGCCATGGATGAATGTCCTCCCCACTTCCTTCTTTCGGTTTTTTCTTTTATCTGAGCTGACTTCATATGGCATGGAATACCCCTTTGCCCCGTTTGGGTCAGCTGGCTCAGCTGTATCACCTCCCAAGATCTTGCCCACCCTTCAGCATACACTCAGGGTGGGGAAATGTTGGAAAAACATAGCCTGGATGCTTAAGCATTCAGTAGCAGCCGAAACACTGATAATGTTACAGTTGCAAAACACAGCAGTAGAAGGGTGCCAAACCACAACTGGCAGGTGGAACCAGGGAGATGCATAGGTTCCCTATGTTACATGAGCAGGTAGCTGGAACTCTTCTCAGCCACTTGGATCCCCACAAGCCCATGGGACCAGGTGGGATCCATCCTAGGGTGCTGAGAGAGCTGGCAGATGAGCTGGCCAAGCCACTCTCCATCATTTTTCAGCAGTCCTGGCTCATTGGAGAGGTCCCAGATGACTGGAAGCTGGCCAACGTGGTGCCCATCCACAAGCAGGGCCGGTTGGATGAGCCAGGGAATTACAGGCCTGTCAGCCTGACCTCAGTGCCAGGAGAGATTATGGAACAGGTCATCTTGAGTGCAATCACACAGCACTTAGAGGATGGCCAAGGGATCAGGCCCAGCCAGCATGGGTTTAGGAAGGGCAGGTCCTGCCTGACCAACCTGATCTCCTTCTATGATCAGGTGACCCACCTGGTGGATGTGGGGCAGGCTGTGGATGTAGTCTACCTGGACTTCAGCAAGGCCTTTGACACCGTCCCCCATGGCAGACTCCTGGCCAAGCTGTCAGCCCATGGCTTGGATGGGAGCACACTGCATTGGGTTAGGAAGTGGCTGGAGGGCCGAGCCCAGAGACTGGTGGTGAATGGTGCCACATCCAGCTGGCAGCCAGTCACCAGTGGTGTGCCCCAGGGATCAGTGCTGGGCCCCATGCTCTTTAACATCTTTATTGATGATCTGGACGAGGGCATCTAGTCCATCATCAGTAAATTTGCTGACGACACCAAGCTGGGGGCAGGAGTTGATCTGCTGGAGGGTTGAGAGGCTCTGCAGAGGGACCTCGACAGGCTGGGCAGATGGGCAGAGTCCAAGGGCATGAGATTGAACACATCCAAGTGCCGGGTTCTGCACACTGGCCACAGCAACCCCATGCAGTGCTACAGGCTGGGGTCAGAGTGGCTGGAGAGCAGCCAGGTGGAGAGGGACCTGTGGGTGCTGGTTGATGGCAGGCTGAACATGAGCCTGCAGTGTGCCCAGGCAGGCAAGAGGGCCAATGGCATCCTGGCCTGCATCAGGAACACTGTGGCCAGCAGGAGCAGGGAGGTCATTCTGCCCCTGTACACTGCACTGGTTATGCCACACCTCGAGTACTGTGTCCAGTTCTGGGCCCCTCAGTTTAGGAAGGAGGTTGACTTGCTGGAATTTGTCCAGAGAAGGGCAACGAAGTTGGTGAAGGATTTGGAACACAAGCCCTGTGAGGAGAGACTGAGGGAGCTGGGGTTGCTTAGCCTGGAGAAGAGGAGACTCAGGGGTGACCTTCTTACTCTCTACAACTACCTTAATGGAGGGTGTAGACAGGCAGATGTTGGTCTCATCTCCCAGGCAGCCAGTACCAGAACAAGAGGACACAGTCTCAAGCTGCACCAGGGGAGGTTCAGGTTGGATGTTAGGAAGAAGTTCTATCCAGAGAGAGTGGTTGCCCATCGGAATGGGCTGCCTGGGGAGGTGGTGGAGTCGCCATCACTGGAGGTTTTCAGGAGGAGACTTGATGGGGTGCTTGGTGCCACGGCTTAGTTGTTTAGGTGGTGTTGGATTGGTTGATAGGTTGGATGTGATGATCTTGAAGGTCTCTTCCAGCCTGGTCTATTCTATTCTATTCTATTCTATTCTATTCTATTCTATTCTATTCTATTCTATTCTATTCTATTCTATTCTATTCTATTCTATTCTTCCAATCTCTACCCCTTATTCCATCCCATTTACTTTGTGCTCATATTCCATGTATTTCAATCCATTTTACCATCTCATTTGATTCTCATAATTAAATCCCTTCTTGCTTACACTCACAACTTAGGCTATGTACTTAAACCATCTCAATACACAACTTACACAGATTTATATCAGTATCCCAGTCCTTTAATAGAGACAATTCTTCTGCTCCTCCAGATCTTACTTGGGACTCTTCTGAACAGGAGAAGCTGGATATCCTACTGTTGGATATGAACACCAGCTTGGTTTTGGCCACTATGTTGTTCTTGTTTCTAGCAGAACGCCACCAGTCTGGGTCCTTCTTACCTCATCACTTCCTGAAACATACAACTTACATTCCAAGTTATTTTTCCCCATGTTAAATCTCTCTGACTGCCTACAGCTTGTCGTGTTATTTTTCCAGCAGATGTCAGGCGACTTGAAGTCCCCCAATAGGACAAGAGCAGGCAAGCATTAAGACCCCTGTAGCTGGAGTAGGAAGCCTTCATCAGGGGGATCTCCTTGATCAGGTGGCCTGTATTAGATGCCAACCACAAAGTTTCCTTTATCTGCATTTCTCTGTAATTCTCTGTATTCACAAACTTTTGACCTGTTCATGGCTATTCTTCAGGGACAATTCTTCACACTGTGCATTTCCTGACATAGAAGGCAATACCCCCACCCCTCCTTCCTCACCTGTCCTTTCTGAATATCTTATAGCCATCAATAGCCATAGTCCAGTCAGAAGATTCATCCCACCAAGTCTCGGCAATGGCTATCAGGTCACAGTTTTCTAATTGCACAGTAGCTTCCAGCTCCTCCTGATTGTTGCCCATGCTGGGTGTGTGTTCATGTAAAGGCACTACCGCCAGGCTGTTGGCCGCATCACTTTCTTAGAAGACGACCCCTTAATTCCTTTGAGATGTTTCACTGGAGCTTCCTTACTGGCTTCTACTGTCTCAGGAGACCCCAGTGATCATCAAGTTCAACCCCTAACATCCTGTGATTCTATGATCCTATGATTCTGTGAAGACAGGCTGAGATAGTTGGGGCTGTTCAACCCAGAGAAGAGAAGGCTCCCAGGAGACCTTATAACTACATTTCAGTATCTGAACGTGATACCTACAGCAAGGCTGAGAACAACTGTTTAGGACATCTAGTGGTAGGATGAGGGGCAATGGTTTTAAACTGGAGCAGGGTAGATTTAGGTTAGACTTGAGAAATTTTCTTGAGAGTGGTAAAATACTGGAATAGGTTGATGTGGAAGAAGCCCTGCCCTATCCCTGGAGATATTAAAGATCAGTCTTGATGTGGCCCTGGGCAGCCTGATCTACTTGCAGACACGCTTCCTTATTGTACTGGGGATTGGACAACGTGACTTCTGAGTGTGTCTGCCAGCCCAATGTAATCTGTGAATCTATGAGCATGGAGGACTTCTAATGTGTCCAGAGAAGGGCAACGAAGCTGGTGAGAGGCCTCGAGCACAAACTCTATGAGGAGAGGCTGAGGGAGCTGGTATTGCCTGGAGGAGGCTCAGGGGAGACCTTATTGCAGTCTACAACAACCTGAAGGGAGGTTGTAGCCAGATGGGGGTTGGTCTCTTCTTCCAGGCAAGCAGCACCAGAACAAGAGATACATAGAAGATACATAGAAGATGTATCTTCTATGTAAGAGGACACAGTCTCAAGATGCACCATGGGAAGTTTAGGCTTAAGGTGATGAGAAAGTTCTTCACAGAGAGTTGTTAGCTGTTGGAATGGGCTGCCCAGGGAGGCAGTGGAGTCACTGTCCCTGGAGTTGTTCAAAAAGGGGTTGGATGTGGCACTTGGTGCCATGCTTTAGTAGTCATGATGTCTTGGGTGACAGATTGAATTTAATGATCTTAGAGGTATTTTCCAACCTTATTGATTCTGTGATTCTATGTTGTCTAAATATCATATAGTTCTTGATATTATGCCACTGAAAACTCTGCTTGAATAAAGTGGGACCTTGTGTGATGAAGCCTGGAATATGCAATCAAATGTTTGTCTTCCTATGTCTCTTCATCTTGTTCACAAGATAAATTGTTGTATTCATGCACTCAGTATCCATTACAACTATGCTGATACATGTGAGCAAGATGGGAAATGAGTCTTTAGTAGAAGCTGATTTTAGTAGAAAACCACAGGAGAAGAGAGAAACCAGTTCTGAAAACTGAAGGGAGCTGGCTTTGTTGAAAGTGCCTGTGGTTTCTTCAGAGCATCATAATGCAAGTCCTACACATATTTAATCTTCTAGGATTTATCAGACATGAAAGAAAGGTGATGATTATTTAAAATAGAAATTTTGACTTTTATCTTCACTGAAATATTCTTGAAATAAGGCAAGTATTGGTCTGATCAAATTATAGGAAATTTCATTACAGGAAATGATGGGTTTGAGATCTATTGCTTGCTAATTGTTATATCTTGTGGTATTAATGCATGACCCTTGAATAGATTTGGCTTTTAAGAAGGCTTTGCTAGTTCCAGGGACTGGTTATCATAGATAACTTCAATATAAAGAAAGACTTTTCAAACTGACTCTGTAAGAAACAGACTTTACCTATACATTGTTCAAATCTTCCTGATTTTCGAGGAAGTTCTAGATTATTAAAGTATAATCTAAGTATGGATGTGTTTAATGCCTAGAATTTCAGGGAAGTTTAAGCTTTACATAATTGTCAAGGTTTGCTATCTTTGAACTGATTTTTCTTCAAAATTAGCATTTTTTCTTCTATTACATTAATGTTTTCCTTACTACATTTTGACTTGGGAAGATGTTCTTACTTAGAACTCTCATTTCATTGTATACATGTTAGATTTTGAATATTTTGTCATATCACTGGAGAGTTTTTGAAAAAATGTAGTCCCTGTGGCATTTATCAGGCTAAACTGTAACAAATTTCATAAGTGTATAGTTTATAGCTTATATCTTTATACTTGCATTTTTGCTGACAAAGAAAGTTGTGCCACAGTCTTCCATATGCAGTTGCATTTAATGTAGTGAAACTGCAATTAATTTGCACTTGTGTAGAAGAACATTAGACTCAAGGCCATATAATATCTGTTGTTCTCAATAATGAGGGAAGCTCTGCAGGAATCTTATACTTAGAAAGTTACTTTTCATAAAGTATAATTTTTTCATAAAGTATAACTTTTGATCCTTCTTTTCAGAGAACCTTTGGCCTTATGTGTGATTCTTGGTATAGAGTACAGACTTTATCTTCCCTCTACTCCAAATTCTGCTTGAGTTGAGCTGGTAAGAAACTCTCTGGTAGAGTTTCTAACTCTGGACCGAAAGCCTTGTTTTAAATCTGTCATGAGATTATATGAAATACAGAGTAAATATGGCTATAGCAGGTAGCTGTGCAATCATAACTAGAAAGAGCCACAATAAAAGCCCTATGCCAGCTAGGCAGGATTTTAGCTGCTGTTTGTAGCTAAAAGGTTTATAATAAGAGCAGGTTTTACTCCAAAGGAAATGTGCATATTTATTCATGAAGACTTTCTGCTCCCTACATGTATTACTGTGAGTGTAGCACTCTCCTTTCTAAGCCCTATTGCTATGGAGATATGCAGTGACATAGGACCTGTCATATAACCATGTAAATGCTTTATGGTCCAGAAGAAAAAACATTTTGTACAACATAGCCCTCTGTCTGCTAACCGTGAGAGCTTTGCTTTTCCGAATTAAGGATGCTAAGTGTTTCTGTCTCCTAGGATTTTGCATTACACTTACATTCAAAATATATAGTTGCCTTAACTTGTTCATGAGTACTATATGCGTATGAGAACTAACATTAAGCATAAAGCTGAAAGGAAGGGGTTGTCATATAAAAGCAATTAGCTGCCCACAGCACAGCATAATTTTGTAAATTCAGATCCACCTAAGTTTCTGTTTCACCAACACTGAAGAACCTATAGAAAATATATTGTAATTCATGTACTATGCATGGAAAAGGCTTCAGTCATGCTTCTGTGAGAAGTACTGCTGGTGCAGAGACACAAAATTTAATAACATTTTGGAAGTGCACGGTCTTTAATGCTTCAGGTAAGTAACAATATATGTTTTCTTGGAGATTATAGTCTCCTAATTAAAAGTGCAATTCTAAGAATTAGTGACATTTTAGATTTATTTTTTTAACGAGTGACTCAAAAAGCATAAGGCTTGAGAGAAGAATCTAAAGAAGGCACTTACTTATTTTTTTAAACTGAAAACCACTAAAAATAAAGAGTTGGTGACGAATATAATGTGGAGGTTTGAATTTGAACTTTAAAATGGCAACTTTTAAAATCAATGTATGCAGGATTGCACAGAGTTAAAATTGTATAGGTTTCATCAACAGTGTATTCCTCTATGTTTAGACTCAGCTTCATTTCATTGGCTGTGGGATAACACTTAAAAAGGCTACTGAGAATATGCCAAACATCCTGAAGGTCATAGGATGTAATTCCAGCTGGACTTGTTCATCATTAATTATTGTGGTTCTTGAAGTAATAAATTGTCAGATGACTTACTTAAAATAACTGTATAATTTAATTTGAAACAATGAGTAAGAAACAAGTAAATGAAATGATGATGAATTTAAGCATTGTTGAGTTCCTTATTTGTTCTGTGACTGTTTAGTAATGGTGGCTCTGATCTGCATCCCATACACATTAAGAATGCTGTATGCATCCATTGTCTATGGCTATTTACAGAATGAATGCATGAAGGAAATGTTACGTTAATTAGGAGCTTGCTGTTACAGTAGAAGTCAACTAAATAGAGTGCAAGTAGATCTTTGAAATGCTACTTTACTAAAATGCTGCTACAAAAAGGTAGTGTGTATGAGAAAAAGAGATTTTTTTTTTTCTTCCCCAAAATATGCACAGACAGCTTTAAGATAATTCCTGTTGCTTTCTCTCCTCAAGCTCACTACTGTTCTTGTTCAGATAATACTTCAGAAAGAACTGGAAAAATGGTGGTATTCTCCACACATGGAAAGAGTTACATCACACAAAGCAACTCTCGTTTTCACAAGTTTGTTCAGATGTTGCTGCTGCTATGCAGTAATGTGTCTGACTAGTCAGCTGCCTTTGAACCTTTATGATGACTGCCCAGGATGCTGAAGACCATTGTACTACCTGCCACTCTGATTTTAAGAGGAATAGGGAAAATTATTAGCTTCATAACTAACAATTTCCCTTGCATGCAGTTGCTCCCTTTTCATCTGATTTTCTGGCTCTGAGATTATGAACTCCACTGCACACAGCAGCTGCTGACATGGGCTGCAGACATCAAGTTGCTCGGAAAGGCTCTATGAGGATACATCAAGAAAAATGAGAGGAAATTGAAATAGTGACAATCTGGAGATGGTTGATGAGGCTGGCTGATAACTCCCAGTCTGGAAGGTACCATAGGGTGTGTTTTTGCAGTAGAGAGAAATAGGCAAGAAACTTGGGCATAGATATTGGTAATGGCAAATATATTTTTTGCCGCTTATTAATACCTGCTGTGTTGGTGACTGTTAGGCCATTTAGCAATGTTTCAAGGAAACACACACAAAACCCCCCAAACAAACAAACAAACAAACAAAACCAACCAACCAACCAAAAAAACCCAAACCCAACCCACACCAAAACCAATCACTTCTCTTGTAACCTAGGGAACATATGACGAGGGATCTCTGAAGTTTAAGGGTAGTCACCTATGGAGAACAATCCAATTCTCATTTTGACTACCTGTCCTCTGTGCATTGCAGCAAGGTTGCTTATGAGAAACGGGCTCCATAGAAGAATCTAATTCTCCTTTTGACTACCTGTCCTCTATGCATTTCAGCAAGATTGCTTATGAGTGATGGGCTCGACAGGTAAAAATCTGCTGTGCAAACCACTTAGGCAGCAGCTTCTCCAACTGAGCTTTGTGGGATGTGTATCAGAGGTTTCATGATGAATCTGTTCACTGCTGGAAAGGAGCTATGATTTTAAGGGAGAAGAAGGAGACCTTCCATTATTAGCTTTGTGGTCTTGACTTCCCTAAGTGGCAAGGCAAGGCTGGTCACATTGGGTACTCACCACAGAGATCTCAACTGCCAGTCGTTTTAGGTCCTGTTTTGGTGGCTTCTTTCTCAGAAACTAGGATAAAGGTGTAATCTCACCCCAAAGTATTTGAATTGAAGATACAGCTGTTTCTCAGCAATCCATACTCAAAGGTCATGTGACAGGCCTTTTGAAATACTTGGTCTGAGGGAGAAAGAGTGCAAGGTAGCTCTGTGGTGGGTGTGAGGCTTTGGTGAAGAGTCTTCTGCTGGAGCAAGTGCTACAAGGTAGCAGGAACCAGAGTGTGTGGTATGCTCACACATTTTATGTAAATCAAAGCATGGTTTCTCCTTACAGCACCTCTGTCCTATTGAGCTGCTCCTCTTCAGTGAACAAAGTTGTTCTCCCTTGCTGCTGGTGTGAAGTTCCTCCTCATTCACTGTGAAAGGTAGTACCAAGAAGTCAAGTGAATTATTGCTGTGTAGCAGGATCCTTCCTTTACATGGATTTATGGAATACGTACTTTTCCAATAGAATTCCAGTATCATTAGATTAATTTAAGTCTTTTCAGACTTCTTTTCTTAAAGGATTGCAAATAATTAGAATGAAACCATCAACAAGAAAATTTTCAATTTAATTCATGAAACATATTTTGGAAAATACATGTTTGCATTTGATTTAGAATGGACAAGCTTGTTTTACAGCTTTGCATACATGTGATGTCCCTTTTACTGTACACATACAGCAGCAAGATGTGATTAGACATGAGTGAGAATGCACAACAATTAAGCTAGTTATTAAACCACCCATTTTTAGCATAAATTTCCTGGTGTAGGGAAAAGCTCAAGTTTACACATATAAAATTGAAAGGGAGGTAAATGTAACTGAATAGTCAGTTTTAAAAATTTATCTTACATTTACCTAAATCTTAATGTTGAAAGAGAAAAACAGAGCTTCTCTGATGTTTTTTTCTTTTCTCTGTAGTGCAAATTTTCGGCTGGCTGATTTCAGTTTAGGAAGGATGTTGACTTGCTGGAGCATGTCCAGAGAAGGACAATGAAGTTGGTGAGGGGTTTGGAACACAAGCCCTACAAGGAGAGGCTGAGGGAGCTGGGGCTGCTTAGCGTGGAGGAGACTCAGGGGTGGCCTTATTGCTCTCTACAACTACCTGAAGGGAGGTTGTAGACAGGCAGAGGTTGGTCTCATGTCCCAGGCAGCCAGCACCAGAACAAGAGGACACAGTCTCAGGCTGCACCAGAGGAGGTTTAGGTTGGATGTTAGGAAGAAGTTCTATACAGAGAGAGTGATTGCCCATTGGAATGGGCTGCCAGGGAGGTGGTCGAGTCACCATCATAGAAGGTGTTCAGGAGGAGACTTGATGGGGTGCTTGGTACCATGGGTTAGTTGTTTAGGTGGTGTTGGATTGGTTGATGGGTTGGACGCGATGATCTTGAAGGTCTCTTCCTACCTGGTCTATTCTATTCTATTCTATTCTATTCTATTCTATTCTATTCTATTCTATTCTATTCTATTCTATTCTAAACATGATATTTCATGTTCTCTTCAAGCACATAAGTTTTGCCAGTTCACATAATGTTATTACAGCACTAAAAATAAGTTTACCCGTGCCTACTTCTTTTTTCAGCTTCACTTAAAGGCTGACTAGAGTAATTCAGATATATGTTTTTCAGAAGATCATGCCTTCTCTCACGTGAGAGAGAAAAATAATCTACCTTAATAACCTTATAAAAAAAAAAAAAAGTACAGGGAGAATATCAGGTGACTATGTACATTGATCTGCCAAAGATGGATACAAGAATCTATTCCTGTCACCAATGAGGCTGCAGTATGTGGCACCAAAAGTGAAATTTGGAACTTAACCTAAAAGTATATCAGCAAACCATATAGCTAAGTAAGCCTGATTTCCTCTTACAATGAGAATATTATGGGCAATCATAGATTTGTGGCGTTAGGCTTTAATTTAGGGAAACTATGATAGAATAAGCAGTCTTACAGTGTTAGTCAAGAGGTGAAATGCAAAGACTGTTCCAATTAACACAAGGTGCCTGGTTTCATGTGCTGTCTTACAGATCATTCTGGTATATACTCACTTCGGGGAAAGTCCTACTGTTGTACTGTCTCAAGCCCTTTAGAAGTTAGGCTGCAAATATAACCACTTTTTTCATCTCTCTAATTCAGAGAAATTTATTTAAGTTGACAGAAGAGATAAATTTAATTCTTCTAGACAAGCCACTATGTCTGGAATAATGTCTCTTTCAGTATTGTAGGTGACATCTCATTAATGTTGAGAACCACTTCCATCTGCAAATACGTGTCTGTTTCCTTACTTTCTAGTTAGGGCAGACTTTGCTTAAAACTTAAGATACATCTTCTAAGCTAGCAATGGTCCTGACATGAAATTTTACAATGAATTTAATTTTGTCTATTGTCCCTTCTCCTGGACACCTTAATATTTTATGGAAATAATGTAATATTTTCTCTCAAATGTATTTTTTTTGCATTCTTTTCAAAGGAAGAATAAAGTACTGAGGAAATACTGGTATTCTTCAATGATTTTAGGTTATGTATAATGTAGCAGGGCTTCCCATTTTGGATTACTGTGTTATTTTGTTCAGGCTGTACCTAAATCCAAACAAAAATATGTTTAAATTAGAGAAGTATTCAAATTTTCTTCATTTTCTAAAATGTGAAAAGTGTTAATTTTTATTATTAGAAGTAGCTTAAGCCTATAAAATCCTTTACTCTAGTAAAAGTTACTAAGAGCTGCTGCAGCTACTTAGTTATGATACATTTCTTGTTCTGCATCAGAGTTCTTCCTTTGTTTGCTGTAGTACCACGAAGTCTTGTAGGAATGAACCTTAAAGCTAAATATGATAACAAACACTAACAGAAAACAAACAAACAAAAAGCCAAACAAAACCACCCACACTTTTAATGACGATTTCATAATACATTAGGTTAAGAAAAGATGTAAAAATTATAAAGAAATTCTTCAGAACCTGTGGTGGGTTGAGAGAGAAGGCCCAGCTTCCCCTCCCCCACTAAGTTGGAATGAAAAAAAGCACAGCTAACTCAGTCGGTGAAGCAAAAGGAATGCTGTATTTACAAAAGCAATATAGGACGCAGGGAATTTATGTACACAAATATACAAAAATTACAATACATACAGAAATATACATCAAGGAAACAAGAACAGAAACAAACCCCATGGAAGAGGGGGTTTGCCCCTGTACCCCCTTCACCCCCCTACCTCCCTTTTTCCCCAAAGAGGGTTAGAAAGAGAAAAGGGGAGTTAGCGAGGCAGAGGCCTAGTGCGGAATTAATGCTTATCTGTTATTTGGCCAGAAGCCCAGAAGCAGACAGCGAAGAGGAAACACACAGGAGCAGGAGCACACCCACACTGACTGAGATTCTAACTGCACCAAAAACTTAAAACTGCACTCCGACCTACCTACCAATGAAATCCATTTAGAACACCAATATATTTACAAAACATTTAGCCAGCACTGTCCCTTTCTTAAAGGCACAGCCTCAAACGGTCACAGAACCATTTTGAATTTAATTTCAAATTGGGCAATTTAGATATATAATTTTGACAAAAAATATTGAAACTTCCAAACAAACCCTTTTCATGTCAGTATAATTTCTGTTTCATCAGAAAGTTTGAACGTCTTCTATTTCATTCGAAGTTAGAGTTTGTATTTCCAAAAATTTAATGTGCCACCATTGCCACTGAAATTAAGCTAAAATATGATCAGTTTAAGGGACCAGGCTTTCCCAACATTTGATTTTTAAAGGTTTGTGATAACTTGCCCTGTGTTTTCTGGATGTGCTGCTGCAGTAGATATGCCCAAGAGCTGTAGCAGACAAAGCATCAGGGATGACATTTTTGCATCTAGTACAGCAGTTGGAAAATCAGATTCTTAATGTCTTGCAAATAATTACAAAGGCATTTAATAATTGCTCTTTAATAATAATTTAACATGGTGTTATTTTTTGAAGGTGTGAAACTGTTCTTCATCTCTATGAACAAAATAAAATGTATTTTTCATGTTAGATGAGAATTTTCATTTTTCTGGTCTCTGTATCCTGAATATAGTTAGAATACCATACCACAGACAGGTGATGCTTCTTAGTGGAACCTGACTTTATCTCTGAAGGAGTAATATACTATTGAAAACAAGTGATGAAACATTTTTATCTGAACTCAGACCGCTTATACTAGTCAGTTAGCACTGTTGTCTTCATTTACAGGAGCTGGATGTATTGTATTCCCTTCTGTTGTGCTCTGCTCTTCATCTGCAAACCAGCTTGCATGCCCTATGCTTTGTCTGCCCTGCCTGAAAATGGTTTGCCTGTGGTGGTTCGACTGCCTCTTGCAGTGAGAAAGCAAGACTCATCCCTATGTAATTAATTTTCTCCTTTGATTTCCTTTCCTTCTTGTTCAGTAAATGAAACTTCTGCTCCAAAAGATACTGGTGAAATTTTAATATAGATTTAGGTTCTGATATTTCTAGGCAGAGCTGTCATCTATTCAAAACTAGTATGACAGAACTGCCTGCTTTTTTAATGTGTGCTATTCTCTTCCTCACATTATTCAGGAGATAAGTTGAATGACAGGTTCAGGAGACATGGGAAGAAAGGGTCTATAGATAACACTGGGGACAATACTTTGTCATAGCAGCTTTCTCTGGGAAGGTACCTGGCAAATACCCAAGCACACACTGTGCCTGAGCTCTGCCAAGGTGTGAATCACCCATTCTGTTCCTTCATTACAGCTTCCACATTTGCTAACACTGAATTTACTCTTACTCATGGGTTAATAGTTTATGTCCCTCTGGCATCCCTTGGCACCTCTGTGCATTTCAAGTATGTCTCCAGGCTATTTCTTCATTACTTTCCAGAGTCTTCCCTAGTTTTGTGCATTCTTCATAACCCCCAAATGGGATTGTTTCTTGGAGAGTTTTGAAAAATGTAAAGCTAAATCCTTTGCCAGGTATTAATCCAATTTTATCACACCAAACTACTGGGAGAAACACCGCACTAAGAAATAAAGATGGGACAATAGACGTTTGAAATGGGCTTAGTGAGGAAGTTCCTAAGGATGGTACACCAGGGAGTAGGGCTTGTTGCTGGGCAGTGTCAGCTTAATATTCAGGAAGGGTCAGAGCCAGGTTCTGGGGGTTGTGCTCCATCTCTCTCTTTTTTTTTTTTTTTTTTTTTTTTTCCCCTTCCCATTCGTTTGTGGTCTTCAATAGGCCTATTCAGATACCCTGCTGCTGGTGCTGGAGGGGATATCACCTCTGTTCATTTTGAACAGACACATTTTACTATTGCTAGGGAAGATGAGCTGCTATTACCTCATAATCCTGGAGTGCTCAGGTACATGTGACATGTATAGCTTTGACAAAGCTCTTTGTTGTTGTGGCAATGGTTGCTCTGGCTTTTTGTGCTCTGATGTGAGGGAGTACTATATTATTTAGCTAACACTGCATGAAAGCTTTCAAAATCCTTTTTATATTAAACTTTTCTATTTCGCTGTATAAATCCACACAGTGGAGGAAGGATAAAGTATACCCTTGATTCCTCAGTGTTTTGCTGTGCTTCTGAGAGGGACCTGGGGGTGCTGGTTGATGGTAGACTGAACATGAGCCTGCAGTGTGCTCAGGCAGCTAAGAGGGCCAATGGCATCCTGGCCTGCATCAGGAACAGTGTGGCCAGCAGGAGCAGGGAGGTCATTCTGCCCCTGCACACTGCACTGGTTAGGCCACACCTCGAGTCCTGTGTCCAGTTCTGGGCCCCTCAGTTTAGGAAGGAGGTTGACTTGCTGGAACGAGTCCAGAGAAGAGCAACAAAGTTGGTGAGGGGTTTGGAACATAAGCCCTACGAGGAGAGGTTGAGGGAGCTGGGGTTGCTTAGCCTGGAGAAGAGGAGACTCAGGGGTGACCTTATTACTCTCTACAACTACCTGAAGAGAGGTTGTAGACAGACGGATGTTGGTCTCCTCTCCCAGGCAGCCAGTACCAGAACAAGAGGACACAGTCTCAGGCTGCGCCAGGGGAGGTTCAGGCTAGATGTTAGGAAAAAGTTCTATACAGAAAGAGTGATTGCCCATTGGAATGGGCTGCCTGGGGAGGTGGTGGAGTCACCATCACTGGAGGTGTTCAGGAGGAGACTTGATGGGGTGCTTGGTGCCGTGGGTTAGTTGTTTGGGTGGTGTTTGATTGGTTGATGGGTTGGATGCGGTGATCTTGAAGGTCTCTTCCAACCTGGTTTATTCTATGTATGTATTCTATGTATGATTTTTTGGAGCCTGTCTGGATATATATGGTCCTGAGAGCATATGGAGCGGTGAGAAGGACCAGAGCAATACAATCACACATGATGAAGTGCATAACTGGTTCATGCCACTCTTCATGCACAACCATGTTAAGAAATTTCAGATGGTTAAAAAGGAATTAAATCTTTGGCAGACATAGAGACTGCAACAGATTGGATGAGAACAAAGTCAAGTATTGTTTTTTCTTTAACATTGCTCTTGTTACTGGCTCCAGCCACTTTCCTTTGAAGACCTATGTTTATCTGCATTTGAGAGAGGCCTCTCCCAACGTGCAAATCGCCTGGGGAGGTGATGATTACATCAAGAACCGAGGAATGTCTCAACAAAGAAAAGCACATCCAGGACGACTCACCTGATAAGACAGCAGCTGCCCAGGGGGTGTGGGGAAAAGGCTTCCTGGAATGGAGCTAGGATGGACAGTGTAAAAGCCCTGAGCTGTATCAGCTTATGGGGGGATTGTCAGTGGGGATATCACAGGCTGAAAGCAGCAGCCAAGGACATGTCTTACCACCACCACCAAAGAAGAACAATGGGGTGGTAACTATTTATCCTGCTCTCTCTTTCTCCATTCTCTCTCTCTTCCTTTTCTTCCTTTTTCTGTGTGGTGGTTTTAGGCTATGCCTTCAAAATTTAATTACAGATTTTGAGCAGAAAATTAGAAAAATATAAATAAATCACTATTGGGTGTAAAAAAGGAAAGCAAAAGATGACTCTAAACAAATTCATTGGATAAATATCTAGAATAAGATGGGCTGTACCATAACAATTATCTCTCTTCTCTTCTGATCCCTGCTGTTTTTGCTTCACTCAGGAGAATGGAATGGAATAGAATAGACCAGACCAGGTTGGAAGAGACCTTCAAGATCACTGGGTCCAACCTATCATCCAACACTATATAATCAACTAAACCATGGCACCAAGCACCCCATCAAGTCTCCTCCTAAACACCTCCAGTGATGGTGACTCCACCACCTCCCCAGGCAGCCTATTCCAATGGTCAATCACTCTCTCTATGAAGAATTTCTTCCTAACAGAATTTCACAGAATCACCAAGGTTGGAAGAGACCTCAAAGATCATCAAGACCAACCTGCCACCACAGACCTCATGACTAAACCATGGCACCAAGTGCCATGTCCAATCACCTCTTGAACACTGCCAGGGATGGTGACTCCACCACCTCCCTGGGCAGCACATTCCAATGGCTAACAACTCAGTGAAGAACTTTCTCCTCACCTCCAGCCTAAACTTCCCCTGGCACAGCTTGATACTGTGTCCTCTTCTTCTGGTTTACTTCTGTGTCTCAATAAAACACTAATATTAGCTAAAACATCCATCCTAAACCTCCCCTGGTGCAGCTTGAGACTCTGTCCTCTTGTTCTGAAGATCATTCCTTAATATAATTAAGCAATACATCTTTTAGGAAATCATTTCATCTACTGGGCATAAGTTTTTGTGCCCAGGCCCTTGCAGGATTAAGGAGAAGTTCTCAATACTGCAAAGGATTTTGTTTAAGGGCAGCAGGATGATGATCTGAAAGATGTTACAGGGATATATGATTAAAATGGTACATGGAGGTCATTTAGGGATTGAAAACTCTGAGAGAGGTCAGAGTTATTTTCCACTGCTCCTCAAATGAACTGTGATATTGAGGAAACTACCAAAGTGTCAGAAATAGAGGTCAAATGTACTAACAGAGACCAGGTTGGCAGCACAGGAAAAATTTTGTCCTTGAGCAAAAGTGGCATAGATTTGCAGGAAAATATCCTGGTTCCCTTTGAAAACTTCGGTGAGGATGCTGCAGTCAGACAGGTGTTTCCACACATCCAATCAATTTTCACTGGAAATTACATATGTGATATGTTCTGAAATGGTGAATTGATTGTGGTTGTGAAATGTAGTGCTTCCTACTTGCCAAAGAGGGGAAATCATATGGTATGTTTATCCAGTGTAGCATCCAGTAGGAATATTTGCTGTGACTCTGGTCCTCAGAATTATTCTAACCTCCATTATTTATGCAACTGGGCTGCGATCTCAGCACATTACCAGCAGGGACTTTCTTCTTAGCGTCAGGCCCTGGGGTGGAAATGCTATTAAAACTCCTTAAAGGAGGAAATGGGCTATATGTGCATCCAGCTAGTGGAACTATGGAGGTAGAGTGTCCTGAGGATATAATAGAGTTCTTCTTAACTTGTGTTTAAAAGACACAGAGAGATTAACATGCTTGTCAGTTGGCCTTGGCTGAGCTGTTAAGTCTAACCACCGCTTTTCTCTCCCCTCCTTTTCTCTCTTAGGACAGGAAGGGGCAGCGAATGGCTTCCCTGGTGTCTGACCAGGGGGGCATTCCTGTAGTTTGCTAATTGTAAATATCTGTATAATATTGTAAATACTATATATTTTGTACATATTCATTGCATTCCATTGTAGAGTGTAGTTCTTGCTTGTAAATACAGCTTTATTTGCTTCTAACTGAGTTGGTCTGGCAAAGTTAATGCTGGGGGGGAGCTTAACCCACCACAGTCTGTTCTGTTTACTCTCTTTCTAAGAAACAGACTTATCTTGATATATGGCCTCATTTGTTCCTTAATTTCACTCACGGGAATGTTCAAAAAAGAATTGCATCTCCTTCCCAACCTTTGGATTGAGATAGCATTAGCAGAGGAAAAATCAGTCCCTATCCACTCCTTCAGTTATAACTATGATCTTGTATATTTCTGTCATTCACTCAAGCACTTTTTTCCCAGCCTGTATAAATTTAGTCTGCTCAGCCATTCCTCTCATGAAACCTGTAATTTTGAGTGTCTTTGTATCTGCATTCAAAAATTTTCCAGTTCTAATACATCTCTTTGAAGCTGAGGTATCAGGACTGTTTCCTGGGTAATGTCACCCACTCTTACAAGCTCCCCATGTTTCTCCCCACACAGGGGTAAAGAAACACAAGGAAACCCCAACTGGATTGAGATAATTAATTTTACTGAGATAATACAACACATAGTTACCTTAGCCTATCTACAGAAAACACACAGCAAAATGCAGAAGCAGCAGCAGCAGACAGTGATAAAATGGCTCCCCTCATAGAAATCAGCCCAGCCACCCCTAGCTCTTCCTCTTGTTTTCATATTGACCTTGATTTAACCTCATCATTTGCCAGATGAGCTGCTTTCCCTCTATGTTGCATTTTCCATGCTGGGTCAGCAGACAGTGGCACAGGCTGGTTCTCTGGTGCAGCTGCCATGCCTGTACCTCCCAACACATGCCTTTGTTGACTCCTGAAATTGGAGCTGCTTTTTTTTTGGGGGGGTTTGTTTGGTTGGTTGGTTGATTTTAATTTTTTGTGTGGTTTTGATTTGGTGTGGTTTTGTTTTGTTTTGTCTTGTTTTGTGTGTGTGTGTGCAAGAGTCTGTATCAACTGCAAGGTGTCCCTACTGACCATTAATGACCAGTTCAAGGCTTGTACTTTCCCTGTGTACAAACCTGGCATTTTATTTCATTGTTTCATCCATTTTCTCTTTGGAGAAGCCTCATATCTTCCCTGGCTTTCTTTTTGCCACTGAAGAAATAGATCCCTAGCCAATTTCAGTTCTATCTGTGCTTAGAGACTCTCCCTTTTTGCTCCAGCAAGTCTAGGAGCACCTTGCCTGTCTATGCCAGCCTCCTGGCACTCTTGGCTGCCTTCTTAATTCTTGAGATGCACTGCTTCTGGGCTTGGAGGAGGTGGTTCTTGAATATTGACCAGCTTTCTTGTGCCCCTCTTACCTTCACATCTTTATCACTCTGCCAAGTAGATCCCTGAAGAGGATAAAGTCTACTTTCTTGAAATCCAAAGTAGTGAGATTGTTTCTAGGATATAAATATTTTTAAATACCCATTACTCTGATGAATACTCAAGGTTTGAAATTAATTTTAAGAGAGTCCTCTACAACTTTCAGGCTTTGTTTACAAACTAAGGTAAGCAATCAAGAAAGCATCCATATTGTCATGTATTACTGTTTCACATTCTCTCCCTAACATTAGTATTTAGTCTACTTTTGTAAATATTATTTCCATTTAACTTCTAAATTCTGTGCAAGTGTAGTTATTTACTCTTCTAGGGTAAATTTTGCATTCTGTCTGGTGCAAAACCAGCACAACAGCATATATTTAAATAAAATATTTTATTGACAGCACCTGTGACCTGATGGAAATATTAAAGGATCTGTTATGATTTTATTAGCATTTTATTTATTTTCTATAAAAATAGGATTAATTTTTACCTGTTTTTATACTGACCATTGCAGAACATTTTAGCTGTCTGCCTTTTCTCTTCAAATGTGTGCTACTGTGGTCGTTTGAGGCTGTGCCTTTAAGAACAAACACTGCTGGAACACACTGGCTAATGTTTTCGGTACTAGAACCAAAACATTCTGATATTCTAAACTAATGTCATTGGTTGATAAACAAAAATTCAGCTTTAGATTGTAGAGCAGTTGGAAATTTTTTTTTTTTTCCTCAGTTCAGTTCAGTTTGGGAGTTGGGGGAGTTGGTTTCAGCCTGTTCTCCCTGCCTGCTTCTTCTGTGAACTGCTGGAGTTGGCCTTTAGATAAGCAAACACTAATCCTGCATGGGCTTTTGAAGCTTGCTAACAACTCTTTTCCTTAGTAACTTGCCTTTCTCTCTCTCTAACCCCTTTTTGGGGAAAAAGGGAGGTAGAGGGGGGAGAGAGGGGGTTCCAAGGAGGGGATCCCTCTCTCGGGGAGGGATTTTTGTTGTGTTATTTGTCTTTGCTGTGTATTTCTGTGTATATATTGTAAATACCTGTATATATTGTGTTATATATAACCTGTTTTCCATACATGCTTGTAAATATATAGCTTGCTCTTCGACTGAGTTAGCTGTGGTTTCTTACTCTGTGGAGGAGGGAGAGCTAAGCCCTCTCTCAACCTACCACATTATTGGCTGCCCAACTCGGGGCTTGGTGACAAATTAGTTTGATTTATTGCTTGCTTGAGTCGGACGAGCAAACATGAAGGTGTTTTGGCTTTTAGAGCGTCTGCTCTTCTCGGTCTTCAGTGTATTGATCTACAAGTATTGCTTGGGTATGATTATTGATAAGATAGGTAAATATATAATGCAAAAATTATATATGTGGTTTAAGTACAAGATTCAGCTTCTGTATGATCGGTGCCTGGAATTCTTTTGGGTGAAAAGATACAGAAATGTAACATCTAGCACACTCCCTATTGAGATAAAAGAGTTTAAGATTCCACTCGATGAAAGGGTAATTTTGAGTGATGGCTGGGATCCAAAGCTGATTTTCTCGATGTGTGTAATCCTGCTGCTGGTGATGATTAATGTGTATTTGCTGGTAACACTGTACCGGGAGAGAAAAGTTTCTAAGGCATGTTTTGTTATTAGACGGAGGGCAAAGAAACGAAAACACCACCCTGGCTCTGTTTCAGGAACATCCAGTGAGGATGATAATGGAGAATCTGTGTCAGTTAAAGATAAAGCTAAAAAGTCAATTGGCAAGGCAGCTCTGAATAGCAATGGTGATGATTCTGGCAAGCAGCCAGGGGCTGCAGTTGCCCCACACATGGCGGCTCCCGTGTGCCCGGCAGCCACCATTAACGAGGCAAAGTCATTTCCTCCTTCTTCCATGGCAGGAGCGGAAGCGTCCTCCAAAGCAGCTAATCTGTCTCAAAGCTTATCAGCTTCTGATAATAAGGCAGCTGGAAACCCAAACACAGCTCCAGTAAAGCAAGTAGCAGTTTTAACAACAAGGAGGGGTAAGACTAAAGCTGATTCAGGAGCTGACAGGGATGCACAGCAAGGTTCTTCTGCTGGGGAGGAAGAGAAAATTTGTCTTAAAAATATAGCTGAGTTATTGAGATCATCAGAGGATCGAGATGCATCTCTTGGTAGGACAGCAGCTAGTGGTGGTGCTTCTCAGCTTAAAGGGATCCTTGAGAGGTTGTTGGGACCACAAGTTGAGGAAGAGGAGGCAAAGGAAGAAGAACAAGGAGATGATATAACCGACTGCTCCTCACCACGTGAGGAATTGCGAAATGTAAGAAAAGACTATCTCAGAGCAGATAAGGAGCGAGTTCTCGCTTGGCTTGGTAGATGTTATGATACAGGTGCTCCAGCTCTAATGGTTGGGGACAAGTCAGCAGCTCAGCTAGGAACTCTCTCAAAGGATAATGGAATAGATAGACATCTAGGCAAGGCTCTCGGTAAGGTTAATCTGTGGATACGCCTTCTAATGGCGGTTCTCATGAGATACCCTTCCCGAGATGATCTTCCCTGGAATCCTAAGCCCTGGACTACCATAGATGAGGGAATTAAGCATCTGACAGAATTTGCTGTTAGAGAGGTACTCTATGGTGAACATGAATCTCTGAATCCTGATGATGTTCCTGTAGGAAATGGTCTTGCTAAAAAGCTCATCAAGCTTGCTCCTTCTAATTATGCAAACATTCTGGCAAGCAGAATTGTAGCAAGAAATTATGGTGGAGCTCCTCCTACGGTTGGCCAATTCACTGAATCAGCTGAGACAATTGGATGATAGCATGACACGTGTTTCTTTGGTTTCAGCCATTGAAACTCTGTCTGGAAAACTGGAGAATTGCATGAAAGAGCTGAAGGATGAATTTAAGAACACCATATCCCAATTGGCACAAAGAGATAATTCCAATTTTTCCTCCAGGTGGGTGCAGGTTTCAGCTGTGAGGAATAGACATCCTCCAAGGAGGTCATTCCAAAACAGATCAAACCAAAACAGACCACCAAGGCAATCACGTGGGACTATTTGGATTACCCTGCGTGATCAGTTTGGTGAGAACATGAACAGATGGGATGGCCAACCAACTTCAAATCTTTTCAGGAGACTGAGGGAACTGCAAAGTGGCAGAACCCAGGGTAGCAATACCAGAAGGGTAGCTGTTACTTCTACAGTTCCCCAGGACAACAATGACAGCTCCAACAGTGGCTCCAGTTCTAACACTGCACAGTGTGCTCGTTGCACCTGTGGACATGTTCCCCATAATTAGGGGTGCCCTGCCTCCCGCCAGGGGGAGGAGAGGGATAATGGAGATAACAGAATCTATTGGGATGTGTACATCCAGTGGCCTGGCACTTCACACTTTCGGAAGTACAGGGCCTTGGTTGACACAGGAGCTCAGTGCACCATATTGCCATCAAATTATCAGGGATCAGAGTCTATAACTATTCTGGGAGTCACTGGTGGATCTCAAGAGTTAAGTAAGGTAGAGCTTAATATAAGTTTAACTGGTAAACAGTGGAAGAAACATACAGTTGTGACTGGACCTGATGCACCTTGTATTTTGGGAATTGATTTCCTGAGAGAAGGGCGTTTCAAGGACCCTAAAGGTTACAAATGGGCTTTTGGAGTAGCTTCTGTAGAAATTGATGGACAAAAGCTGAAGCTGTCTGCTAGACCTGAACTCTCTGATGAATCTGCAGTTGTGGGACAACACAAGATTCAGGACATTAAGTTGCCAGTTGCTTCTCGGACTGTGCATCACAGACAATACATAAGCAACCGTGACTCTTTGTTGCCCATTCAGAATCTGATTCGTCAGTTGGAGAGTCAGAAAGTCATCAGCAAAACTCATTCACCTTTCAACAGTCCAGTGTGGCCTGTGCGAAAGCCGAATGGAGACTGGCGTCTGACAGTGGACTACCGAGCCCCGAATGAAGTAACTCCGCCTATGAGTGCAGCAGTACCAGACATGATGGAACTCCAGTATGAGCTGGAATCCAAAGAGGCCAAATGGTATGCTACCATAGACATTGCTAATGCATTCTTCTCTATTCCCATAGCAGAGGAATGCAGGCCTCAGTTTGCTTTCACCTGGAGAGGAATCCAGTACACTTTCAACAGACTGCCAATGGGCTGGATCCACAGCTCCAGCATCTGTCATGCAGTAATCCATGATGCTCTGGAGGAAGGTGGTGCTCCAGAACACATCCAGTTCATCGATGATATCATCATCTGGGGTAAAAATGCTGAGCAAATCTTCGAGAAAGGTAACAAAATCATGGACATACTTCTGAATGCAGGTTTTGTCATCAAGAGAGAGAAAGTGAAAGGTCCTACCACAGAGATCAAGTTTCTGGGAGTGCGGTGGCAGGATGGATGCCGACACATTCCAGTGGATGTGGTAAATAGAGTCTCTACCATGGCAAATCCCACCAACAAGCAAGAAACTCTACGTTTCTTGGGGATAGTGCGATTTTGGAGACTACACATTCCTGGATACAGTCAGATTGTGAAACCTCTGTATGATGTGACTCGAAAGAGGAACAGTTTCCACTGGGGACCTGAAGAGCAAGCATCCTTTGACCAGATAAAGCAAGAGATAGTTCAAGCAGTGGGACTGGGACCTGTCCGAGATGGTCCAGACATTAAGAACATTTTGTACACGGCTGCAGGTGACAATGGTCCAACCTGGTGCTTGTGGCAAAAAGCTCCAGGTGAGACACGTGGACGACCTCTTGGTTTCTGGAGTCGAGGTTACAGAGGTTCAGAGGCTAATTATACTCCAACAGAGAAAGAGATTCTAGCTGCCTATGAAGGAGTGAAAGCAGCTTCTGAAGTGATTGGAACTGAATCACAACTTCTCCTAGCTCCCAGATTGCCAGTTTTGAATTGGATGTTCAAAGGCAAGGGTTCCACACCACATCATGCTACAGATTCCACCTGGTCCAAGTGGATGGCTCTGATAACACAAAGAGCTCGAATGGGAAATCTTGAAAGACCTGGTCTGGTGGAGGTGATCTCAAGTTGGCCTGAAGATGCCAACTGTACTAAACCTCCAGAGGAGAGAGTAACTCGTGCTGAGGAAGCTCCTCCTTACAATGACCTTTCTGATGATGAAAAGAAATATGCTTTGTTCACAGACGGTTCCTGTCGTCTCATCGGGAACAAGCGAAGGTGGAAGTCTGCAGTGTGGAGTCCAACACGCCGAGTTGCAGAGGCGAAGGATGGAGAAGGAGAATCCAGTCAGTTTGCAGAGGTAAAAGCTGTCCAGCTAGCTCTCGATGTAGCTGAACGTGAGAGGTGGCCAAAGCTTTATCTCTACACCGACTCATGGATGGTAGCCAATGCTCTGTGGGGTTGGCTAAAGAACTGGAAAAAGAATGGCTGGCAGAGGAAAGGAAAACCCATCTGGGCAGCCGACCTGTGGCAAGACATTGCTGATCGAATCGAGAGAATTCCAGTGAAGGTGAGACACATTGATGCTCACATTCCTAAGAGCAAAGCTACTGAGGAACAAAAGCACAACCATCAGGCAGATTTAGCTGCAAGAGTTTCTCAAGTAGACAAGGACTCTGATCTTGATCTCGACTGGAAACACCGAGGTGAGATATTCTTAGCTCGGTGGGCTCACGATTCGTCAGGACATCAAGGCCGAGATGCAACATACCAGTGGGCTCGTGACAGATCCATAGACATTTCCATGGATGCTATCACACAAGTCATCCATGACTGTGACATTTGTGCTGCTATTAAGCAGGCAAAGCGAATTAAGCCCTTGTGGTATGGTGACAGATGGTCCAAATACAGATATGGTGAAGCCTGGCAGATTGACTACATCACTCTACCACGTTCTCGTTCTAGTAAGCAGTACGTGCTTACTATGGTAGAGGCAAACACTGGATGGCTGGAAACTTATGCAGTTCTACATGCAACTGCACGCAACACCATTCTCAGTCTGGAGAGACAGATCCTGTGGAGACACGGAACTCCAGAGAGGATTGAGTCAGACAACGGAACTCACTTCAAGAACAACCTTGTAAAGAGCTGTTCAAAAGAGCACGGTATTGAGTGGATTTTTCATATTCCTTACTATGCACCAGCTGCAGGGAAGATTGAGTGCTACAACGGTTTGTTGAAGACCACTCTCAAAGCCATGGGAGGTGGATCTTTGAAAAACTGGGAGAAACATTTAGCACAAGCAACCTGGCTGGTGAATAGTAGAGGTTCAGTGAACCGAGCTGGACCGGCACATTCAGATCTGCTACAGAAAGTAGAAGGTGATAGAGTTCCTGTTGTTAGAGAAAAGAATCTGTTAGGTAAAACTGTTTGGGTATTTTCGCCCTCAGGAGAGGCTCAACCTGTCCGAGGGGTGGTTTCAGCAGAAGGTCTGGGTCACACTTACTGGGTAATGCAGGAGAATGGTGAAATTCAGTGTATTCCACAAAGAGATTTAACTTTAGCTGAAAGAGTTTGATTTCAGACTGTTGTACAGCTACATCGTGCCCAAAGGAAGAATCCCTGAGGAATCTACGGTGCACGAACCCTGAGAACCCTGAAAGCCCTGAGTCAACTGAGAGTCCCTGTTTCCCTTTTCTTCGCTTCGTCTGCGGAGAGACGAACTGTTTTCCATCTTCTTGATTTTTGATTTTCTTGGACTTCTGAATCATCTACATCTGAGTATAGCCGGAATGGACTATGAACTTGACTTACGAACTGTAAATATTGTTCTGGATTGGATGGACAGTACGAACAGCCAATGAAATTGTTTAGAAAGGGGTGGACTGTGGTTGTTTGAGGCTGTGCCTTTAAGAACAAACACTGCTGGAACACACTGGCTAATGTTTTCGGTACTAGAACCAAAACATTCTGATATTCTAAACGAATTTCATTGGTTGATAAACAAAAATTCAGCTTTAGATTGTAGAGCAGTTGGAATTTTTTTTTTTTTCCTCAGTTCAGTTCGGTTTGGGAGTTGGGGGAGTTGGAGGTTTCAGCCTGTTCTCCCTGCCTGCTTCTTCTGCGAACTGCTGGAGTTGGCCTTCAGATAAGCAAACACTAATTCTGCATGGGCTTTTGAAGCTTGCTAACAACTCTTCTCCTTAGTAACTTGCCTTTCTCTCTCTCTAACCCCTTTTTGGGGAAAAAGGGAGGTAGGGGGGGGAGAGAGGGGGTTCCAAGGAGGGGATCCCTCCCTCGGGGAGGGATTTTTGTTGTGTTATTTGTCTTTGCTGTGTATTTCTGTGTATACATTGTAAATACCTGTATATATTGTGTTATATATAACCTGCTTTCCATACATGCTTGTAAATATAGAGCTTGCTCTTCGACTGAGTTAGCTGTGGTTTCTTACTCTGTGGAGGAGGGAGAGCTAAGCCCCTCTCTCAACCTACCACAGCTACTTATAAAACAAGTGACATATTTAAGTTACACTTCAGTGTTGACTTCATTTAACAGTTTACCAATAGTTTTCTAACTTTTATAAGTAAAAATATTTCTAGTAAGGCATCCTTCATGCACTCATCTACTTTTACCACACGGTTAAAAAATTGAGGGAGTAATGAGACTTGACCCTTAGGCAATACATGGTTTCCAACCTTAAACAAGTATTTATCATGTTGACTCATGAACTAAGAGATACTTTGTCAGCAGCAAATTTCCCTAATAAGCCTTTCTAATCTGAAAATGTAACTAAACTTAATCTGAAACTTGACTGTCAAGCTCCTTGCAGATACTGTGCGCTGTGTATTGTCTCATTAGCAAAACCACACGTTATTCAAAATTAGAGATCTGTTTATGGAACAGAATGGAATAATCTTCCGTCTTGGCTTTCAGGTTGAATTAGCTGATGGGAAAACTTAATTTTCAGGAAGCTATGTGCTGTAAAAGCTAAAATAGGTAGCTGGATTTCCACTTCCCCTTTTACCATGTGACCATATTTGGACACTTTGCCATAAGCTGTCTTAACAATTCAGTGAATGCGAAAGGTAAGGACACAGGAATGTAACTTACTGTGTATGCTTGGTTATGTGCTATGTTGTTTGGATGGAGGTATTTTCCTAGTCTATAAAGCTTTCTGTATCAAAGAATATTTTTTTTTTATGTTTTGCACAAATGGGGCTAATGGTTTAATTTGCTAAGGTTTGTCTTATAACAAAGTACTTTTCCTTGCTTCATAAAAGGGCTAGAGCAGGTCCTGCAACTGGTTGGGATGCCATGCAGAGATGTGCTAATGAAAGTTTGTGTTGGTAGTAAGTGTGTATTGCTTCTCTTTTGTATGCTATACTGAAGAAATTACATGAAACTTTCTGATGAAGAGCTCTCAAGTTTCTCAACCATCTTCATACCTAGCAGTAGGAGAATTATCAAGTAACTTCAATGACTACAGATATTGAGTACATGAATATTTGGACAGAGTAACAGTATGGATTTTTTCACAGATGGCTTCCTAGGAAGCCATTTTTTACTGAGATTTTAGCAAATAAGGCACCTGTAGTCTCTGCCTCATATGCCTTTTCGTCGGGCAGCCGTGCCGGGACCGCACCGGGACCTGCAGCCACCGGGGACCGTCCGACTCTCTCCTGTTGGGGCCGCCGGAGCTGAGAACGTCCCTTGAACACGCCGCGAGGTCGGCGGGAATCGGCTCTTCGCGCCGCTGGGGCTTGTGACTGCTACGTCACCCCCGGCTGATTTAAACGCGCTTTACTGCCGCACGCGAGGGTCTTTTCGTCGGGCAGCCCGTATTGTCACGGTTGCGCTACCTTTTTTTTTTTTTTTTTTTTTTTCTCTTTCCTAGTGGGTGCTGTGGTAAGGGACAATCATGGTAGTAACTCGTAGCAAAAACTCCCTAAAAAAGTCAGTGTCGACCCAGACTGAGGAAGAACACAAGCAGGTAGCTGTCCAGGTATCTGGCTGAAGAGAGTGCTGGAGCCTGTCTCTTGAGATGCAGAGTAGTAGGGGTAACTCTTGCATAAGGTGTGAGCAGATTGACTACCTACTTAATCTGGTGGCCAGACTAAAGGATGAGGTTGCTAGTCTTAAAAGTGTAAGGGAATGTAGGGAAGGGATGAACATGAAGAGGAAAGAGATAAACCAGAGGGGGAAAGATATGAACAAGAGTAAGCAGGCTCTGCAGGCTCCCACAGCAGAGGCTGGTTACCCAAAAAGCAGAGGGGAATGGACACAGGTTCCTCTCAAAAGACACAAGGTTAAACCTCCTTGCCTTCCCACACCTTCCCCGCTGCTCTTGAAAAACAGGTCTGGGGCACTGGAGATCGAGGGTGAGGTGGTCCTGTTGCCAGAGGACACACCATCTGGGGTTCTCCCTGAGGCTAAAGAGCCTAAGGGTAAACAACCTAAGGTTAAACGGCCTAAGGCAAAACAGCCTAAGGTTAAACAACCCTCCCCTGGCATCAGGACCTACTCCCTCAAGAAAAAGAGGAGGGTAATTGTTATTGGTGATTCACTTCTGAGGGGAATGGAGGGCCCCATTTGTCGGCCAGACCCATCTCATAGGGAACTCTGTTGTCTCCCTGGAGCCCAAATTAATGATGTTACCAGAAGGCTGCCCAGGCTGGTACAGCCTTCTGACTATTATCCTTTGCTACTTATGCAGATAGGGAATGATGATGTTGTAGTCAGAACTCCCAGGGCTATCAAAAATGATTTCAGGGCCCTGGGAGATCTGGTTGAGGGGACAGGTGCCCAAATAATTTTTTCCTAAATACCCTTAGTTGCAGGAGGGAATACCACAAGGAACAGGACAGCAGCCATAATCAACAACTGGCTTAGAGGCTGGTGCAGACAAAAGAATTTTGGGTTTTTTGATCTTGGTAAACTTTCTACTGCACCAGGCCACCTGGCAACAGATGGAGTACATCTGTCCCAAAGAAGGGGAAAGGTCACAGTATATGAGAATGGCCTGTCCCCCAAAGGTAAAAAGATTCTGGGGAGGGAACTGGCAGCTCTCATCAACAGGGCTTTAAACTAGTTTTGAAGGGGGGAGGGGCTGAAACTAGTCCCCTCAGGCAAGAGTCTGGGGGCAGTAAGCTAGGGTCAGAGGCCAAACCAGCAGCCCAGCTGAGGTGCATGTACACTAATGCACGAAGCATGGGAAACAAACAAGAGGAGCTGGAAGCCTTGTTGCAGCAGGAAAGTTATGACGTAGTTGCCATCACGGAGACGTGGTGGGATAGCTCACATGACTGGAGTGCTGCAATTGATGGCTACAGGCTTTTCAGGAGAGATAGACAAGGAAGAAGGGGTGGAGGGGTGGCCCTGTACATCAGGGAGGCACTAGATGCCATTGAGCTAGAGATTAGGGACAATCAGGTTGAATGCTTGTGGGCAAGAATTAGAGGGAAGACCGGTAGGGCAGACATCCTGGTTGGAGTCTGTTATAGACCACCCAACCAGGAGGATGATGTCGACGAAGCATTCTATAGACAGCTTAAGGCTGTCTCAAGATCTCCTGACCTTGTCCTTATGGGCGACTTCAACCTGCCTGACATCTGCTGGGATCTCAACACAGCAGAGAGGAGGCAGTCTAGGAGGTTCTTAGACTGCATGGAGGACAGCTTCTTATCCCAGGTGCTGCGTGAGCCTACCAGGGGCAAGGCTATGCTTGACCTCCTCTTCACCAGCAGGGAAGGGCTGGTGGGTGATGTGGTGGTCGGAGGCTGTTTAGGGGCCAGCGACCATGAAATATTTGAATTTTCGGTATTTGGTCAAACTAAGAGGGGCAGCAAGAAGACCTCCACTCTGGACTTCCGGAGGGCGGACTTCAGGTTGCTCAAGGAAATAATTCAGAGGGTTCCTTGGGAGAAAGCCCTTAAAAATAAAGGGGTCCAGGAGGGCTGGACCTGCTTCAAGAAAGAGCTGATGAAGGCTCAGGAGCAGGCTGTGCCAATGTGCCGGAAGAGGAGCCGCCGGGGCAGACGGCCAGCCTGGCTGTGTAATGAACTTTTAATAGAACTAAGGGAAAAAAAGAGGGTGTATAATCTTTGGAAGAAAGGTGAGGCAACCCATGGAATGTTTAAAGAGGTTGCTAGGGCATGTAGGAGGAAAATTAGGGAGGCAAAAGCATATTTGGAACTTAAACTGGCCTCTGATGTGAAGGACAACAAAAAGTCCTTCTATAAATATATTAATAGCAAGAGGAAGGGCAGGGACAACCTCCACTCCTTGGTTGACATGGAAGGAAATGTTGTAACACAGGATGAGGAAAAGGCAGAGGTACTTAACACCTTCTTTACCTCAGTTTTTACTAGCTGGAAAGAACGTCTACCAGACAGCTGGCCTGCAGAACTGGCAGAGGGAGCCAGGGAGCTGCATGGTTTCCCTGTGTTCCATGAGCAAGTGATAGGAGCTCTCCTCAGCAGCTTGGACCCCCACAAGTCCATGGGACCAGATGGGATCCATCGTAGGGTGCTGAGAGAACTGGCAGATGAGCTGGCCAAGCCACTCTCCATTATTTTTCATCAGTCCTGGCTCACTGGAGAGATCCCAGCTGACTGGAAGCTGGCCAACGTGGTACCCATCCACAAGAAGGGCCGGTTGGATGAGCCAGGGAATTCCAGGCCTGTCAGCCTGACCTCAGTGCCAGGAAAGATTATGGAGCAGGTCATCCTGAGTGCAATCACGCAACACTTAGAGGATGGCCAAGGGATCAGGCCCAGCCAGCATGGGTTTAGGAAGGGCAGGTCCTGCCTGACCAACCTGATCTCCTTCTATGATCAGGTGACCCGCCTGGTGGATGTGGGGAGGCCTGTGGATGTAGTCTACCTGGACCTCAGCAAGGCCTTTGACACCGTCCCCCACAGCAAACTCCTGGCCAAGCTGTCAGCCCATGGCTTGGATGGGAGCACACTGCGATGGGTTAGGAACTGGCTGGAGGGCTGAGCCCAGAGAGTGGTAGTGAATGGTGCCACATCCAGCTGGCAGCCAGTCACCAGTGGTGTGCCCCAGGGATCAGTACTGGGCCCCTTGCTCTTTAACATCTTTATTGATGATCTGGACGAGGGCATCGAGTCCATCATCAGTAAATTTGCTGACGACACCAAGCTGGGGGCAGGAGTTGATCTGCTGGAGGGTTGAGAGGCTCTGAGAGGGACCTCGACAGGCTGGGCAGATGGGCAGAGTCCAACGGCATGAGATTTAACACATCCAAGTGCCGGGTTCTGCACATTGACCACAACAACCCCATGCAGTGCTACAGGCTGGGGTCAGAGTGGCTGGAGAGCAGTCAGGCTGAGAGGGACCTGGGGGTGCTGGTCGACGGTAGACTGAACATGAGCCTGCAGTGTGCCCAGGCAGCTAAGAGGGCCAATGGCATCCTGGCCTGCATCAGGAACAGTGTGGCCAGCAGGAGCAGGGAGGTCATTCTGCCCCTGTACACTGCACTGGTTAGGCCGCACCTCGAGTCCTGTGTCCAGTTCTGGGCCCCTCAGTTTAGGAAGGATGTTGACTTGCTGGAACGAGTCCAGAAAAGGGCAACAAATTTGGTGAGGGGTTTGGAACATAAGCCCTACGAGGAGAGGCTGAGGGAGCTGGGGTTGCTTAGCCTGGAGAAGAGGAGACTCAGGGGTGACCTTATTACTCTCTACAGCTACCTGAAGGGAGGTTGTAGACAGACGGATGTTGGTCTCTTCTCCCAGGCAAGCAGTACCAGAACAAGAGGACACAGTCTCAGGCTGCGCCAGGGGAGATTCAGGCTAGATGTTAGAAAAAAGTTCTATACAGAAAGAGTGATTGCACATTGGATTGGGCTGCCTGGGGAGGTGGTGGAGTCGCCATCACTGGAGGTTTTTAGGAGAAGACTTGACGGGGTACTTGGTGCTGTGGGTTAGTTGCTTGGGCGGTGTTGGATTGGTTGATGGGTTGGACGCGATGATCTTGAAGGTCTCTTCCAACCTGGTTTATTCTATGTATTCTATGTATTCTATGTATTCTAATTAAAGTTCTTAATTTTGGAAGACTCCAGATTGCCATGTGTTACTGGTTCCCATTCTCTCCCTAATGTTAGTAACATCTTTATCATAGCAAGGTCAATTTCAGTTAATGGTCTTCACCATTGCTTTAGATCTACAGCCAAGAGCACGCATGTATCTAGAGTAAGAAACAAAATGCATGAGAAGCAGCATCCTGCTAAAGGGCTCCTCCAGCTCTGCTCATATCTCACAGCAGTTGTGATCCCAAGATCATATATGGGGAAAGAGTTTGAGGCTCTGATACAAAGATATGGCCAAAGGGAGGACACAGTGCTCCAGCTATTGTTCTAACTTAACCGGTTATGTTGAACTCAGACATACAGCATAAGGCTGACACTAGTCTGTTTTGCTTTGCATGTTGCAATAGTACTTCACTGATGAAACTGAGCACAAAGAACCTCACAGTGTGGCACTTCTCCTTAGAGAACATGATGGACAACAGGAATAAGTTGGATAAAGCCTTCAATATAATTTTTAGGAGAATTATTTAACTGACCATGTGCCAGGTGACACAGCGTTTACAGAGGTCTTTATGACATTGCTGCAGCAGTCTGTGTATCTTTCCAAGTCTTGCCTCCTGAACTGCATAATTTTTTTCTGAAGCTTTATTATTACCAGTGAGAAAAAGTTAGTGCAACCATTGTTGATATTATAAATAATAAAAATACTGTGTATCTATCATAAGACCACATGTGACACATTATTTCTGATCGAATATAATTGTGCCTGGATAAAGTCTCATGCAATGTTTTGTTGATCTACATTCAAGACTCAGCCATACAACATACACCTGTACAGTTTTTAAGCACTTCAGCAAAATAATGCCTCTATGTTTACTGCCTCATGCTGAGTTATTATTACTGTGTTGCCGTATGCCTGCTCACTTTTTAGCTTTCTTTGCTTCAAGATGAAGCAAACAATGAAAATAAAAGTTTTGCCATCAATAACTTCTTTGTGAATCAGCCTTCAACCATTATATACTAATGCATCTTTTGTTGGCAGTTTCCTTCACACTCAGTAAAGCCACCAGATTCTGAAATGAATGCAACACTGTCTTTGATCTCAAAGCTGATGCAATTATTACATATTTATTAGTATCTCCTTTTCCCATTGCACCTATATATCTAGTGTGACAAGGAGATGAAAGATTCAATACCTATTCTTTAATTTTAGCACTTTTTTTTTTGGAAACATAACCTCCCCTACTGCACTCTGTGAAAAGGGAAGACTTTTCCATTATTTTAACACCATATGATGCCACAAACTAGCGTGTGGCTCCAGTGATCACAAGACTTTCTTTCCAGATGCAACCTGTTCTCATTTTTTAATTTTTTTTAATAAACTCTTTTAAAATCCTTTTTTTCTTTATAAATAAGAATGTCCTGTTTTTAAAATCCCATCAATCTGTCTTCATCAATATAATGAAGCTACCACTGTTGATATAGTTAAAAGGTATAGAAATTATGGGGTTTCCTTGTCATCACCCTCATCCACCCTTCAGGTAGAGAGTGCAGGGATGTTCATCTGTATGATATAATATATAACTTAAGTCAATAAACATCCATCTTGGATTAACACATCCTGCACTCACAAGTTCATTTCTTTACCCACAGACAGGAGGGAAAGTAATACAAAAAAAAACCTTCTGGGTTGAGATAAAGAGTAGAGATAAAGAGTTTTACTGAGAATAATACAACACACAATTACCTTAGCCTCTTTGCAGAAAATGTGCAGCAAAATGAAAAAGCAGCAGAAGACAGTGATAAAACCATTCTCCCCTCCCAAGCGCACAGAAGCCAGTACAATGGAAAAAAACAACACCCCGAAACTAAAAACCAGAAGCAGCAACCAGAACAGGAAGCCTCTCATGTTATAATCCAAATTTAACCCTGTTATACTTTGCTTCAGTGTAGTGAATGGTGCTTATGGCCAGGATTGTGCCCCAAATATTTCCAGAACATGCTTCTGTGTGTGTGTCTCACACCCCCTTCATTCTCCCTCCCTTCTGGAGGTGACGGGGGTGGGGGAGACATGACACGACCCTGAGCGCCACTGAGTCCAGGTAAACAAACTGTCTGGGTGTGGCTGTATGTTTGTTTCCCTGTTTAGGGCATATGCTTATGCCATATTTGGTAAATATCAGTTCATTGGTTAATCTTTGTGTTAGCAACAGATGCTCATTGGATCAGTATTCATTGGGGCCAATGGTAAACAGGAGTTGTTTGGTAAACAAGTGCCCCACGCACATGTTTATGCCTGTGCTTGTATGCATGTTAGTGCTGCTGTGGTCCACCTTGCCCAGGACTCGAACCAGTGCTCCAGGAGGCTTCTTGGTACTTTGCCACCATCACCCAGCTGCAGGCAGTGCTGTGGACAGTACCCCGTGGGGTGAGCCTGCATGATCCATTGCCGCAGGAGAAAACCTGGTAGCCCATGTGAACCACCGTTCTGAACTGCTACATTCCTCCTGCCCAAGTGGGAAACCTTTGTACTCTGAGAGAAGCAGCAACCACATGGCGCAGCCATGCGGTCAGCGCCATTTTCTAGTTGTTTATTAGGGCATATCCGTGCCACGTATAAACATATTATCAAGGAAAGATTTCATGAAGTTCTCGGCTTGTGAGTAAGCCAAGCCTTTCTTTATAGAATTTCAGTTAGGGTAGTGCTCGAATGCTGGTGGAGGGCTGCCAGTCACAGACAAACCCCTCCCCACTGCTTTTCGAACCAGTTTAGAGTCTAAATTCTATGAATCTTTTGATTTGTTTGAAGTGCCCATGCATAAACATTCTGTAGAGGCAGTTCCACCAACCGAATATCAATACCTGTGAAGGGTAACTGTAAATACTGTGAGAAATTGTTTTTAATATTTGGCTTTCGCAAGGGGAATTACTGGGGACCAGGGGGTTTGGTCATTGGGATGATTGGTTGGTGATGGTCTGTATTGTGTGGGGCATTGGGAGAGAAAGGTGAGGCACCAACATGTCTAAAGACTGGCCGGGTCAAAAGTGCAGGTTTTGTCTCAGTCCTGATGGAGAGGGGTGGGAGCATGCTGGGGAATAGATGAATATGTACGTTTTAATATATTAATATGTATGTTTGCTGTCTATATAAGTTCAACTCGTGTTGTTACGGTGCGCCTCTAGCAAACTCGCTCTGCACCCAGTGCTGTGTTGCCTTTATTTTATAATAAACTCGTTATAAATTTCAGCAGTGAGTTGGTTTCTCACAATACCTTGCTGCATAGTTTGTGTATATAAATAAACCACTAACATATATTGACGCACTGAATTTAAGGGGTAGAACCTCAAGCAATGCTCAGCTGATAGAAGGAAATGTTTTAGCTCTTGTGGGCCACAAACCTTGGGAACAAACTGCAGCTATGTAGAGAGAAAAAAGCATTTAGCTGATTACCAATGGCCATTGTGACTCAGGAAGCCACACAACGACCTGAGAATAAGAGCTGGTAAACATTGCAAGAGAGTCTTTTGTCTTCTCTCTGAACTTAGATAAGAGATGCTTGATCATTTGCCTTTTGTCTTAACACCTGTCTGAGCCTTGCCAAGGGATGTGTGTTCCCTGCCATTTTCTCAGCAGCCAATCTTGAATCTGTAACTGTCACACGGACACATCTAATTACCAATCACGAGCTGCTTTGGATTATGTTAGCCTATATAAAGAAAAGACTTTGTACAGTAAAGTAGACACTTTGCTTGCATCAAGCTTTGTCTCCATCTCTCAATCGCAGTAATATATCAGTGAATATATCTTTGCTGCTCATTTCTGAGGGCACATTCACAACATTCAGCCAGCACCTTCATTTTTGAAGCTGTTGTGACAGCAGCATGCTATCGAATAACAGCAACAGATTCTACTCAATCAATGACATCAACCCATATGAAACTCTAGTCAGCTAAATGTGTTGGACCTTTCCTGCTTCAGTCTGTACCCCTGCTGCATATAATCGATTTCCTAAACTACTCACTCTGCATTGGAATAGAACCTGTTTTCCACATGTCTGTTTGTGCTTTGGGTTCACCCTGACTGCTACTTTACTTGAGCTGACTTTATTTTATTCTGGAGGACCCAGCAGAAGCTCTCTTTATCTCTCAGTCATCAATCATGAGAGGAGAGTCTGGCACCACCTCAGGCTAAAACACCTGACATTGCCATGAAGTGAAAATCTCTAAGAAAGATGGGAATATATGAGAACTGCTCATTTTTATTGGTAATTTATCCTGCATTTCTCATGTTTGAGAGATTATCCATCATTAATAGTTATACAATGCATACTCTAAACAGTGCTTAAACAGCCATATGTGTACTAGTGTCTGAGCCCATCACACAAAGGAGTTCTGTGATCCCATACATCAACTGCTGCACCACCTCCTTATGTCACTGCTGTGGTATGTGGCTTTACTACAGGGATGGTGTATCTGGAGGCCAGGTGGCTACTTAGCAGCTATCAGAAACAGATATTTCTTGGAGGTGTCACTAATATCCTGCAAAGCTATTCTGATCATGGTGTAGTGGCTCCTGTTCACACCACAGAAACCCTTGCCACTGTGACATTGTGGGGAGTGGGTCTGTAGGCTCAGAAGCTGGTCCTGGGAGGATTCTTTGAGACAGATATAGCATCATCCATGGACTGGAAGTGACAGGTGAGAACAGCTTAAACATCCTTCCTAAGGTATATTACCATTGTGTTATTGGAAAGCTCGGAAATGTGGTGGGTAGAAATGACATCTAGTTTGGTATAGTTTAAGGGCATATTGAGCCTCTTCAGATACAGCAGACAGGTCTAAATAAATGGTATTGAGAACTCTTCCGTAAAACTCTGGTTTTTTTTTTTTTTTTTTTTTTTTTTTTTTGGTGTTTGGTGTTTTGTTTTGGTTTGAGTTTTTTTTGGTTTGGTTTGGTTTCAGACAAGTGTGTCTTTTAAACCTGTTGTTTCTGGCACTAGATGTATCCATACTAAAGATTCCTAAAAAAAGGCAATGATGTCTCATAAATAGGGAGGTGTGAAGTATGTGGTGATGATGGTGCTGAAGTGCAAATGAAAAATGTTGTGTAGGAGCTAGTCCTAGTTTTTCTTGACATTGCCAGTTTTGTTCCATTGTAATGCACTCCTGGTGAGTGGCCAGGTCCTCTGAGCAGGTTTCCATCTCTCTACTGAATCATCCTAATTAAGCCAAGTGGAAGAATGGACCTAGAGGTGCATCCCTGTGCAGACATAGAATATGTAGAATACATAGAATAAACCAGGTTGGAAGAGACCTTCAAGATCACCACGTCCAACCCATCAACCAATCAAACACCACCCAAACAACTAACCCACGGCACCAAGCACCCCATCAAGTCTCCTCCTGAAAACCTCCAGTGATGGCGACTCCACCACCTCCCCAGGCAGCCCAATCCAATGTGCAATCATTCTTTCTGTATAGAACTTTTTCCTAACATCTAGCCTGAACCTCCCCTGGCACAGCCTGAGACTGTGTCCTCTTGTTCTGGTACTGGCTGCCTGGGAGAAGAGACCAACATCCGTCTGTCTACAACCTCCCTTCAGGTAGTCTCTCTTCTCCAGGCTAAGCAACCCCAGGTAGTCTTCAGGTAGTCTTCAGGTAGTCTTCAGGTAGTCTCTCTTCTCCAGGCTAAACAACCCCAGCTCCCTCAGCCTCTCCTCGTAGGGCTTATGTTCCAAACCCCTCACCAACTTTGTTGCTCTTCTCTGGACTCGTTCCAGCAAGTCAACATCCTTCCTAAACTGAGGGGCCCAGAACTGGACACAGTACTCGAGGTGCGGCCTGACCAGTGCAGTGTACAGGGGCAGAATGACCTCCCTGCTCCTGCTGGCCACAGTGTTCCTGATGCAGGCCAGGAAGCCATTGGCCCTCTTAGCTGCCTGGGCACACTGCAGGCTCATGTTCAGTCTACCGTCAACCAGCACCCCCAGGTCCCTCTCAGCCTGACTGCTCTCCAGCCACTCTGACCCCAGCCTGTAGCTCTGCATGGGGTTGTTGTGGCCAATGTGCAGAACCCGGCACTTGGATGTGTTCAATCTCATGCCATTGGATTCTGCCCATCTGTCCAGCCTGTCGAGGTCCCTCTGCAGAGCCTCTCTACTCTCCAGCAGATCAATTCCTGCCCCCAGCTTGGTGTCGTCAGCAAATTTACTGATGATGGACTCAATGTCCTCATCCAGATCATCAATAAAGATGTTAAAGAGCATGGGGCCCAGCACTGATCCCTGGGGCACACCACTAGTGACTGGCCGACAGCTGGATGTGGCACCATTCACCACCACTCTCTGGGCTCGGCCCTTCAGACAGCTCCTAACCCAATGCAGTGTGCTCCCATCCAAGCCATGGGCTGACAGCTTGGCCAGGAGTTTGCTATGGGGAACGGTGTCAAAGGCCTTGCTGAGGTCCAGGTAGACTACATCCACAGGCCTGCCCACATCCACCAGGCAGTCACCTGATCATAGAAGGAGATCAGGTTGGTCAGGCAGGACCTGCCCTTCCTAAACCCATGCTGGCTGGGCCTGATCCCTTGGCCATCCTCTAAGTGCTGTGTGATTGCACTCAAGATGACCTGTTCCATAATCTTTCCTGGCAGTGAGGTCAGGCTGACAGGCCTGGAATTCCCTGGCTCATCCAACCGGCCCTTCTTGTGGATGGGTACCACGTTGGCCAGCTTCCAGTCATCTGGGATCTCTCCAGTGAGCCAGGACTGATGAAAAATCATTCTGCACTGAGGCATGTTTCCAGGCAATAGCATTGCAGCAGCTACTATCTGAAGCCAGATCTCCAAGTGTGAATAATGTCATCTCCCACAAGTTGTCATGAAGTTTATATCAAAGAGAAAATGAAATGATCAAAAAGCATCTCTGGGTTTATTCTCTGCTGATCCTTTTTCAGATGGTCACTTTAATATTTTCATTCAGTATGTCCTCTAGCATAATTACAAAACTCTCTGCTTCGACAGCATCATAACCTTGGGCTTCAGCAGGGTCCAGCAGGACTTTTCAAGCAATTGCTATGGGCAGTCTCATTAGACAGAGGGCAAAAGGGGCCACGGTAGTTGGTTAACATTTAAGGACCACTCCTCCAAGCTCAAGATCAGAGGATTCCAACAAGTAGGAAATTGAGAAAGTGAGCCAGGGAACTGCTGCGCAAGGGAAGTCACGGACAACAGAAAGGGCTTCTGAAATACATTGCAGGAAAAACTAACCCTAGAAGGAATGTAGCTTCACTGCTGAATGAGGTAGGTGACTTAGTGACAGAGGATACAAAGAAAGCGGAGTTACTAAATGCCTTCTTTGTCTCTATCTATACTGTTGGAGACTGTCCTCAGGAGCCTCTGTCCCTGAGGCCCCAGCAGAAGACATAACAGGCAAAGTTCTCCTTGGTTGATGAGAACTGGGTAAGAGAAAGTGAAGTCATCTGGACATCCATAAATCCATGGGTCCTGATGGCAGGCAACTGCAGTGCTGAGGGAGCTGGTGGAGGTCATTGACACCATTCTCCATCATCCTTGGTAAGTCATGGCAGACAAGAGAGGTGCCTGGGGACTGGCAGAAGGCAAATGTCACTCCACTCTTCTAAAAGGGTAAGAAGAAGGACCCAGGTAACTACAGATGGGTTAGCCCCACCTCCATCCCTGGAGAGATAATGGAAAAACTTATCCTTGGTGCTGTCCTTGCATATCAGAGACAAGAGAATCATTAAGAGCAGAATGTATGGTTTGACCAACCTTTCATGAGTGCTGCAGTTTGAGCTGGGTGCCCCCCTGGTGTGTTCACTTCCTGTGTCCAGAAGTCCAGCCCAGAGGGATGGACACAGGAAATTGTGTATTTCCTACCATAATTCTTTGCACCACTATAAGATCCAGTGTGGAGTCTAGCACGCTCTCTTTTCTTCCTCCTCCGCCAGCCGGTAACTGGGGGAGATGTCTGCTGGCTTTGGGCCTGGCTAGGCCCAAGGCCATAGGGGGATGGGCAGTCTCAGGCCTGGCCAGCTGAGACTAGCCCAGCAGAGGGAGGGGGAAGAAGGAGCCCTGAGGGTCTCGGGTGTACCCTCAGGTGGGAATGGGATGCCTCTGGGTTTGCTTTGGGATCCTTCTTTGTCACTGCGCTTTGGGTTTTCTGTAACATTTCACTGCTTTCTATTTAAACTTTCATCACTTTTGCAATCCGTTTGTCTGAGTGTTTTATTCCTGCCCGTGGTGGGGAGAGAGGGGGCTGCCTCAACCCGGCACATTCTTGGTAGCAGAGGATGGTTGTTTTGGGGAGGGGGTCTGCCTCTAAACCCACCACATTCTTGGCGAGCCAGGCAGGAGAGGAGTTTGCTATTGTGTGCATACTGCAGATCGGATTGCAAAAGATAAGAGAGTTTAAATTTAGTTCTGGGCGTCGTTCTGGTTTTCTGGCAGTTGGGGCTCAAAGTGTTGTTGATGGGGCGATTGTGTGAGTTCTCGTGGATTGCCGGGGGACACTTGGTGCGTGGCCGGTGGCACGGAGCCCCTCCTGCTATTTCAAGCAGGGGTGGCTCTTAACCATCGGAACTGGGGCTTCGCTTAAGAATGCGGGACCTGCCCCTCCTCCACCTTTACTCTCTGTGGAGCGGCAGAAGCGGCGGGGGGTGAAGTGGGGGAAGGGGCAGTGGCGAGCAGATCAAAGTCAGGTCCGTTCTCGCTGCGGGGTAGGGCCAGCCGCGGCGGAGCGGGTGAGCCCGGCTCCCGATACCCAGGAAGGGCGAACGGGAACTCAGTTCGAAAGCTGTTCTCAAGGGCCCTGGGGACGCGTTTATGGTTTTCGCTGGAGGAGCCGTTTGAATGCCCGAGGGGTGGAAGCGATTTTGATTCTGTACCGCAGTGGTAGAGGTGGCTGGAGCCCTGCTCTATGCTCGGGTTGCGGGGCCGGAGGGCCGGGCCGTGCGCTCGGAGCGGCGATGGCAGCTCGGGCCGTCCTGCTCGGGCTGTGGTGATGGCGGGTTCGGCCGTGCGCCTGGAGCGGCAGCGGAGGCTGAGGGCCGAGCCGTGCACTCGGAGCGGCGGCGGCGGCTCGGGCTGTGCACTCAGAGCGGCGGCGGGGCCAGCCCTGTTCTCTTCCCCGATGTTTTCGGACGAGTTCCGAAAATGGCGCCTAGCACCTGGCTCCACCTCCCTTCTTCTCAGCAGGTTGTGGAGCAGCCCCTCCCCTCCCGGGGTGGGGCTGTGTACTTGGAGCTGCCACATCGGCGGTACGCGAACGCCCAGTGGAGGGGCGGTGTACCTGTGGCATGCGTCCGTGGAGCCTCGGGCTGCAGCTGGAAGCGGTCAGCACTGGGCTTGGGATAGGTCCATGCAGTGTTGAGAGAGGCTCAGCGTGCTGTTTTCCTGGAGGGGTGGAGAAGCAGCAGAGCCTGATTGTTCTGACTGGCTTGCCCCAGGGGTGGAAATATGCCGCTGAGTAGATCGAGATGGGAATAAAGGTTTGGTTGAGAAGTTGTGAGGTTCTTTCCAGGTGACCAGGATGTCCAACGGATCCATGAAGAGCATGCACCGCAGAAGAGTGAACTCTGCATCGCGGGAGGTTCCATTAGATGAGAGAAGAAGAACTGGAATGGACTGACACTTGAGCCTGAATGAGAGACTGGTTGAGTGGACGCCCAGATAAAGATGTGGACTTCGCCGGACACATCATCAGGAGATTTCTGATTTGATGATGTGTTTAGGTGCAAAGATTATGGTATGAAATAAGGGGTGGCGTGTTGCAGTTTGAGCTGGGTGCCCCCCTGGTGTGTTCACTTCCTGTGTCCAGAAGTCCAGCCCAGAGGGATGGACACAGGAAATTGTGTATTTCCTACCATAATTCTTTGCACCACTCTAAGATCCAGTGCGGAGTCTAGCACTGTCTCTTTTCTTCCTCCTCTGCCAGCCGGTAACTGGGGGAGATGTCTGCTGGCTTTGGGCCTGGCTAGGCCCAAGGCCACAGGGGGATGGGCAGTCTCAGGCCTGGCCAGCTGAGACTTGCCCAGCAGAGGGAGGGGGAAGAAGGAGCCCTGAGGGTCTCGGGTGTACCCTCAGGTGGGAATGGGATGCCTCTGGGTTTGCTTTGGGATCTTTCTTTGTCACTGCGCTTTGGGTTCTCTGTAACATTCACTGCTTTCTATTTAAACTTTCATCACTTTTGCAATCCGTTTGTCTGAGTGTTTTATTCCTGCCCGTGGTGGGGAGAGAGAGGGGGCTGCCTCGACCCAGCACATTCTTGGTAGGAGAGGATGGTTGTTGTGGGGAGGGGGTCTGCCTCTAAACCCACCATAATGAGGACAAAACCAAGTGGACAGATAATGGTAGAGCAGTGTATGTGGTTTATCTTGATTTCAGTGCGGCATTTGACAGTCTCCCACAGCATCCTTGCAGCTAAGCTGAGGCAGTGTGGTCTGGATGATCAGGTAGTGAGGTGGATTGAGAATTGGTTGAAGGAAAGAAGTCAGAGAGTTGTGTTCAATGGGATGGAACCTAGCTGGAGCTCAGAATCTAGTGGAGTACTGCTCCACTAATTTTTTCCTCAATACACTTAGTTGCAGGAGGGAATACCACAAGGAACAGGACAGCAGCCATAATCAACAAGTGGCTTAGAGGCTGGTGCAGACAAAAGAATTTTGGGTTTTTTGATCTTGGTAAACTTTCTACTGCACCAGGCCACCTGGCAACAGATGGAGTACATCTGTCCCAAAGAAGGGGAAAGGTCACAGTATATGAGAATGGCCTGTCCCTCAAAGGTAAAAAGATTCTGGGGAGGGAACTGGCAGCTCTCATCAACAGGGCTTTAGACTAGTTTTGAAGGGGGGAGGGGCTGAAACTAGTCCCCTCAGGCAAGAGTCTGGGGGCAGTAAGCTAGGGTCAGAGGCCAAACCAGCAGCCCAGCTGAGGTGCATGTACACTAATGCACGAAGCATGGGAAACAAACAAGAGGAGCTGGAAGCCTTGTTGCAGCAGGAAAGTTATGACGTAGTTGCCATCACAGAGACGTGGTGGGATAGCTCACATGACTGGAGTGCTGCAATTGATGGCTACAGGCTCTTCAGGAGAGACAGACAAGGAAGAAGGGGTGGAGGGGTGGCCCTGTACATCAGGGAGGCACTAGATGCCATTGAGATGGAGATTAGGGACGATCAGGTTGAATGCTTGTGGGCAAGAATTAGAGGGAAGACCGGTAGGGCAGACATCCTGGTTGGAGTCTGTTATAGACCACCCAACCAGGAGGGTGATGTCGATGAAGCATTCTATAGACAGCTTAAGGCTGTCTCAAGATCTCCTGACCTTGTCCTTATGGGCGACTTCAACCTGCCTGACATCTGCTGGGATCTCAACACAGCAGAGAGGAGACAGTCCAGGAGGTTCTTAGACTGCATGGAGGACAGCTTGTTATCCCAGGTGCTGTGTGTGCCTACCAGGGGCAAGGCTATGCTTGACCTCCTCTTCATCAACAGGGAAGGGCTGGTGGGTGATGTGGTGGTCGGAGGCTGTTTAGGGGCCAGCGACCACGAGATAATTGAATTTTTGGTATTCAGTCAAACTAAGAGGGGCAGCAAGAAGACCTCCACTCTGGAGTGCCGGAAGGCGGACTTCAGGTTGCTCAAGGAAATAATTCAGAGGGTTCCTTGGGAGAAAGCCCTTAAAAACAAAGGGGTCCAGGAGGGCTGGACCTGCTTCAAGAAAGAGCTGATGAAGGCTCAGGAGCAGGCTGTGCCAGTGTGCCGGAAGAGGAGCCGCCGGGGCAGACAGCCAGCCTGGTTGTGTAATGAACTTTTAATAGAACTAAGGGAAAAAAAGAGGGTGTATCATCTTTGGAAGAAAGGTGAGGCAACCCATGGGATGTTTAAAGAGGTTGCTAGTGCATGTAGAAGGAAAATTAGAGAGGCAAAAGCACATTTGGAACTCAAACTGGCCTCTGCTGTGAAGGACAAAAAAAAGTCCTTCTATAAATATATTAATAGCAAGAGGAAGGGCAGGGACAACCTCCACTCCTTGGCTGACATGGAAGGAAATGTTGTATCACAGGATGAGGAAAAGGCAGAGGTACTTAACACCTTCTTTACCTCAGTTTTTACTAGCTGGAAAGAACGTCTACCAGACAGCTGGCCTGCAGAACTGGCAGAAGGAGCCAGGGAGCTGCATAGTTTCCCTGTGTTCCATGAGCAAGTGATAGGAGCTCTCCTCAGCAGCTTAGACCCCCACAAGTCCATGGGACCAGATGGGATCCATCCTAGGGTGCTGAGGGAGCTGGCAGATGAGCTGGCCAAGCCACTCTCCATGATTTTTCAGCAGTCCTGGCTCACTGGAGAGATCCCAGATGACTGGAAGCTGGCCAACGTGGTACCCATCCACAAGAAGGGCCGGTTGGATGAGCCAGGGAATTCCAGGCCTGTCAGCCTGACCTCAGTGCCAGGAAAGATTATGGAGCAGGTCATCCTGAGTGCAATCACACAGCACTTAGAGGATGGCCAAGGGATCAGGCCCAGCCAGCATGGGTTTAGGAAGGGCAGGTCCTGCCTGACCAACCTGATCTCCTTCTATGATCAGGTGACCCGCCTGGTGGATGTGGGGAGGCCTGTGGATGTAGTCTACCTGGACCTCAGCAAGGCCTTTGACACTGTTCCCCATAGCAAACTCCTGGCCAAGCTGTCAGCCCATGGCTTGGATGGGAGCATACTGTGATGGGTTAGGAACTGGCTGGAGGGCCGAGCCCAGAGAGTGGTGGTGAATGGTGCCACATCCAGCTGGCAGCCAGTCACCAGTGGTGTGCCCCAGGGATCAGTGCTGGGCCCCATGCTCTTTAACATCTTTATTGATGATCTGGATGAGGGCATTGAGTCCATCATCAGTAAATTTGCTGACGACACCAAGCTGGGGGCAGGAGTTGATCTGCTGGAGGGTAGAGAGGCTCTGCAGAGGGACCTCGACAGGCTGGGCAGATGGGCTGAGTCCAACGGCATGAGATTGAACACATCCAAGTGCCGGGTTCTGCACATTGGCCACAGCAACCCCATGCAGAGCTACAGGCTGGGGTCAGAGTGGCTGGAGAGCAGTCAGGCTGAGAGGTACCTGGGGGTGCTGGTTGACGGTAGACGGAACATGAGCCTGCAGTGTGCCCAGGCAGCTAAGAGGGCCAATGGCATCCTGGCCTGCATCAGGAACAGTGTGGCCAGCAGGAGCAGGGAGGTCATTCTGCCCCTGTACACTGCACTGGTTAGGCCACACCTTGAGTACTGTGTCCAGTTCTGGGCCCCTCAGTTTAGGAAGGAGGTTGACTTGCTGGAACGAGTCCAGAGAAGAGCAACAAATTTGGTGAGGGGTTTGGAACATAAGCCCTACGAGGAGAGGCTGAGGGAGCTGGGGTTGCTTAGCCTGGAGAAGAGGAGACTCAGGGGTGACCTTATTACTCTCTACAACTACCTGAAGGGAGGTTGTAGACAGACGGATGTTGGTCTCTTCTCCCAGGCAAGCAGTACCAGAACAAGAGGACACAGTCTCAGGCTGCGCCAGGGGAGGTTCAGGCTGGATGTTAGAAAAAAGTTCTATACAGAAAGAGTGATTGCACATTGGAATGGGCTGCCTGGGGAGGTGGTGGAGTCGCCATCACTGGAGGTTTTTAGGAGAAGACTTGACGGGGTGCTTGGTGCCGTGGGTTAGTTGCTTGGGCGGTGTTGGATTGGTTGATGGGTTGGACGCGATGATCTTGAAGGTCTCTTCCAACCTGGTTTATTCTATGTATTCTATGTATTCTAACACCTGCCTCCAGCTTGATGTCATCTCCAAATGTACTGATGATGGACTCAATCCCCTTGTCTAGATATCAATAAAGAAATCAAGTGCTCATATAGATGCTGTTTCTCTTTTGCTCCTCTCATACCACAGAAAGTCCTCTAGATGCAAATGAGAATGTCAGTAATGAAAACTATGTATTTCTTCTGACCATAAATATGAAGCAATTACAAAAGCGAGGATAATGGCAGTTGAAGAAAGAGAGATAAGCTGTAAAATAAAATAATATTCTTGTGAACAAGGTATTTGCATACTGCTAGCACATACGACATGCTGTTCATTCCTGTATTTATGACAGACAAACAGGCATATCTGGTTAAATCTGCATGTTTTATGAGCTCATTCTTTCACTAGGAAAAAGTGAATAAAGCCATGTCTACTGCAAATCTTTGCAGTTATATGATTTTACAGTATTGTGGAAGAAGACTTCAAGAATAATGAAAGTTTTTCATTGCATCTATTTTTACACAGCAGAACACAAGTTATGCTAATACACAGAGCAACTCTAACTTTGTAGCTGTTTTATTTTCCTTTTTGCCTCTTTCTTTCTTTCCTTTTTTTAAAAAAAAAATTATTTTATTTCTTTTTTTAAAGCTCTACTGTGAACCAGCTGGCTTCTTTCACCTGAGAACTTTCTCTGGTTACTGATGCTCTTGGTGTCATAAAAAGAGCAGAGACTTGAAGCAAACTGTGGTGTTCAGCAGAGATGTGCTGGCTTGCTGAAGCTGCTTGTCAATCAGGAAGATCATTATGTGGTAATATTAGAGGTAAGAGAACTGGTACCTAAAAGAGCTATGGTGGATCACACTCTTTGCTGTGAAAGAAATATTAAAAAATAAGCTCACTGTTCAAACATACTGCTCTTCCCTTGCTGCTTAAACAAGGCATAATTGTCTTAGGATTTGCTGACATGATTGGTTAGTCTCGACTCTGCAGGAATGCTGTGAACAGCAAAGCAAGTCTTGTTGTGAGGCTTTTCCTCCCCTCTTTGTTTAGGATTTCTGTGGTCTCTGCATAAGAAAACTGTAGTGCTGTATAGTGCCTGTAAGGCTGTGTCATAAAGTCAAACTGACCTAATGATAAAAATGCTTAGAGAATTATAGAAGAAACTCAAACTATCTATGGGTGCCTGTTAATACATTGTGTGCATTCAACTCAAAAAGTGATATAAACAGTTACTAAAAATCACTTATCTTCTAAACTTCCTTCCAGGGAACACAAAGGGAGAAACATTCAGAAAGTTTCTTGTGAGTCAAGCAGAATTGTTAAACTGGAAAGCTGTTCATTGCACAATGTTTCTCAAGTGTGGGGCAAGTGAATGGACTTCCCTGTTTAGCATGGAAATATGTCCTGAAACTAACTATCTTCTTACTCTAACTGAGCAGATCACTGCCATGTAAAAGTGTTGGCACTGCTTCTCTGCCATAATGCATAGTGCTTGGAATAGAATAGAATAGAATACAATAAACCAGGTTGGAAGAGACCTTCAAGATCATCGTGTCCAACCTATCATCCAAGACAATAAAAAGCAATTTTACAAATATATCAGCGCTAAAAAGAAGGGCAAGAAGAACCTCCACTCCTTACTGGACCTGAAGGGGAACATGGTGACCGAAGATGAGGAAAAGGCTGAGGTCCTGAACGCCTTCTTTGCCTCGATGTTTAACAGCAAGGTAGGAGTCCAGGATGAGTGGCCTCCTGAGCTGGGTAATAGGGTCGGGGAGCAGTGTAATGCCCCAGAAATCCATGAGGAATTAGTCTGGGACCTGCTGAGCCACTTGGACACCCATAAGTCCATGGGACCTGATGGGATCCATCCTAGGGTGCTGAGCAAGCTGGCAGATAACTGGCCAGGCCGCTCTCCATCATTTTCCTCCAGTCCTGGCTCACTGGAGAGGTCCCAGATGACTGGAAACTGGCCAATGTGGTCCCCATCCACAAGAAGGGACGGATGGAGGAACCTGGAAACTACAGACCAGTCAGCCTGACCTCAGTGCCAGGGAAAGTGATGGAACAGATTATCCTGGTGGCAATAACTGCGCACCTGAAGGATGGCCAAGGACTCGGGTCCAGCCAACATGGATTTAGGAAGGGCAGGTCCTGCCTCTCCAACCTGATCTCCTTCTATGATCAGGTGACCCGTCTGGTGGATGTGGGGAGGCCTGTGGATGTAGTCTATCTGGACTTCAGCAAGGCCTTTGACACCGTCCCCCACAGTAAACTGCTGGCTAAGCTGTCAGCTCGTGGTTTGGACCCCAACACTCTGTGCTGGGTTAGGAACTGGCTGGAGGGCCGAGCCCAGAGAGTGGTGGTGAATGGTGCCACATCCAGCTGGCAGGCAGTCACCAGTGGCGTCCCCCAGGGATCAGTGCTGGGCCCCATCCTCATTAACATCTTCATTGATGATCTGGATGAGGGGGTTGAGTCAGTCATCAGCAAGTTTGCAGATGACACCAAGTTGGGAACAGATGTTAGTCAGTTAGAGGGTAGAAAGGCTCTGCAGAGGGACCTCGACCGACTGGACAGATGGGCAGAGGCCAATGGGATGGCATTTAATATGTCCAAGTGCCAGGTGCTGCACTTTGGCCACGGCAACCCCATGCAGAGCCACAGGCTGGGGTCAGAGTGGCTGAGAGCTGCCAAACAGAGAGGGACCTGGGGGTGCTGATTGACACCCGCCTAAACATGAGCCAGCAGTGTGCCCAGGTGGCCAAGAAGGCCAATGGCATCCTGGCCTGTATTAGGAATAGTGTGGCCAGCAGGAGCAGGGAGGTCATTGTGCCCCTGTACTCTGCATTGATTAGGCCACATCTTGAGTACTGTGTCCAGTTCTGGGCCCCTCAGTTTAGGAAGGACATCGAGACACTTGAACGTGTCCAGAGAAGGGCAACAAGGCTGGTGAGAGGCCTTGAGCACAAGCCCTGTGAGGAGAGGCTGAGGGAGCTGGGATTGTTTAACCTGGAGAAGAGAAGGATCAGAGGTGACCTCATTGCCCTCCACAACTACCTGAAAGGTGGTTGTAGACAGGAGGGGGTTGGTCTCTTCTCCCAGGCAACCAGCACCAGAACAAGGGGACACAGTCTCAAGTTGTGCCAGGGGAGGTTTAGACTCGAGGTGAGGAAAAAGTTCTTCACTGAGCGAGTCATTCGTCATTGGAATGGGCTGCCCAGGGAGGTGGTGGAGTCACTGTCCCTGGAGGTGTTCAAGGGGAGATTGGACGTGGCACTTGGTGCCATGATCTAGTTGTGAGGTCTGTTGGAACAGGTTGGACTTGATGATCCTTGGGGTCTCTTCCAACCTTAGTTACTGTGATACTGTGATACTGTGATACACCACCTAATCAACTAAACCATAGAATACATAGAATATGTATATGTAACCATGCAACCAAGCATCCTGTCAAGCCTCGCCCTGAACACCCCCAGCGTCGGCTACCCCACCACCTCCTCAGGCAGCCCATTCCAATGGGCAATCACTCTCTTTGTGTAAAACTTCCTCCTAACCTCCAGCCTAAACCTCCCCTGGCGCAGCCTGAGACTGTGTCCTCTTGTTCTGGTACTGGTTGCCTGGGAGAAGAGACCAACCTCTGCCTGACTACAACCTCCCTTCAGGTAGTTGTAGAGAGTAATAAGGTCACCCCTGAGTCTCCTCTTCTCCAGGCTAAGCAACCCCAACTCCCTCAGTCTGTCCTCATAGGGCTTGTGTTCCAAGCCCCTCACCAACTTTGTTGCCTTTCTCTGGACACGCTCCAGCAATATGACCCAGCTTAGCCGTAGCCCTCCCCAGCTCTGCTGGCAGCAGGTTTTCCATGGCAACATGGATCCCCCTTTTTCCAGTTGTTATGTCAATTGTGATGGTTTGAGCATTAACTGGAGTTTAAAAGCTCAAATGGTAGCAGATTGAGATTCCTCCTCCTCCCTTTCCTGGTAAGGTAAAACAAACACAACAACAACAAAAAAATCAGGTAGGAGAAAGGAGAGGTAAATTCATGAAAGAAATAGTCTGGAATTGGTTTTGAAGTGAAGGAGGTAAATTTTTAACTATCTATACATATATTAAAAAATTTAAAAATATATAAAACAGTAAAGGGAAAGGTTCACAAAGGTAAGGAATAAGGATAAGTAGGAAGATACACAATACCAAGCCCGGATGGCCTTGTATTCCCTGGCTGTAAGTGGATTCAGTTCTTTAGAAATTGCGGATGCAGTTTGGAAAATAGACCCTGACCGCATGATCAGTGCAGGAAGCAGCAGCAGCAGCAGCAGCAGCAGCAGATGATGATCTTTCTTGAGCAGGTGACACAGGGAAAGAGAGAAAAGTAAAAGATGTCCACCCTTTTTATAGGCTTGCTGGACAGGAAGGAGGAGGGGAATAGACCACCTTTGACCCAGGGGACCCCTCCTCCTGGGAGGGGTAAAACCAAGTCTCTCTCTACCCAGCTGGATCAAGTTTCTTTTGTCGAGATGGGGGCTAGGTTCTTACAGCCCCCATTAAGGATGGGTGTAACCCAGCACAGCCAATACAGTGACAAAGACTAAATAATGGTTAACAAAGACATTGTCTCATTTACAGCAGAATGCTAGACAGTTTGTTGTTGTTTCTTTGTTTATGTTTTGGGTTTTTTCCTCTCCATCAGCCTATGTGATCTGTAATAAGTACATTGATAAGAAGGAGGAAAGCATGGCGGTTCAGTCACAGATACAATCTATGTAACTAAGGGTCAGCCGCAGGAAGTCAGGTGACAGAGTGCAATAACCTCAGTGGTGGCAGCCTGGGTAAAGCATAGTCAGTAGTCTGGTGGAATATATATATTAAAAAAAATATGTATTCACCTATCAGTCAAAATATAATGGTCTCTACCTGGCAGAAGAAGGTCATGCTTCTGATGCCAGCCAAGATGGAGGTGGGTACCCAGACAGGGCACCCACAGGAAGATGCAATGATTCAGATTGCTGGCTGTAGTGAATGCCTCAGCTTCTCCTTGGTAGAGGGGAGCTGTGCATGCTGCAAGCAGGTAGAATTTCTACTGAACCATGCAGCACAGTTTCAAAATGAAGTTGACAGATTGAAAGACAAAGTTGATAGGCTTAGAAGCATTAGGGAAGCTGAGGATGAGATTGACTGGTGGAGCCAGGTTCTGACTGCCCTGAAGAGTCAAGAACACCTATAAATAGTACTGAAGGGCAAATACCACCTATAGCCTTCCCCCTCCAGACTGAAGGCAGTAACCTAAGGGAAAGGAAGGAGTAGAGGCAAGTCCATGGTCAAGGCAGTAAACAACCTCCTGCCTTACCCACCTCCTCCCTCCCCCTCAGCAGGGGGACTGGCAACAAGTTCCTGCCTAGCATGGCAGGAGTGTTGCTTCAGTTATTTCCCCAACCCCACAAGTGCCTTTGCAGAACAGGGAATATGTCCTTCAAGTGCGGCCAGTCAGTGAGAAAGATGAACCATCTGGCTTTGAAGTATTCCCGAGACTAAGAAAGCCAAGGCCTACCATACCAGCATCTTCTATCAAAAAAAGAGTAGAGTCATCGTTATTGGTGACTCCCTTCTGCTGGGAACAGAAAGCCCAATATGGAGACCTGACCTACTTCAAAGGCAAGTCTGCTGTTTCCCCAGGGCTTGGATTAAGGATGTGGTAAGAAGGCTTCCTACTGTGGTACAGTTTACAGATTATTACCCATTATTAACCTTCCAGATAGGTAATGACCACCTTGAAAAAGGGAAGCTGAGAGTTACCAAAAGAGACTTCTGGGCTTTGAGAAAACTGGTCAAAGGAGTGGGAGCACAGCAGTGTTCTCTTCTGTCCTTCCAATTACAGGGACCACCCCAGAAAGACGGAGGAGGACTCGCCAGGTCAATTGTTGTCTTCAAGCCTGGTGCCTCCAACAGGACTTTGGGTTTGTGGACCATGGGTCACCTCGTGTGATGCCAGATCTGCTGGCAGTGGATGGTGTACATCTCTCTCAAAAGGTGAGAAGGTTTATATCACAAGGGTTGGCTGGGCTCATTAATCAAGCTTTAAACTAGATTTGAAGTGGGAAAGGGGGAAAACTAGGCTCACTGGAAACAAGCCTGGGATACTTGAGAGGTGGTGTGCCAGCTCCACTGCTGCTTCAGGGGAGGTAGGGGATAATGAGCCATGTGTTGGGGAAGATGCAATAGCCAACAAGGAAACACCAGCACATGCAGGGCTCACTGGTAGGTTGGTGGCCATGAAGGTGACCAGGAGTGGTTGTACAGCAGGAGTGAAAACTGAAATGCTTATATACTAATGCATGGCGTGTGGGGAATAAGCAGGAAGAGTTGGAGATCTGCATTAGGCTGCATGACTATGACATAATTGGAATCACTGAAACGTAGTGGGACAGCTCCCATGACTGGAGTTTTGTCATGAATGGCTATGTACTGTTCAGGAAAGATAGACGAACAAGATTGTGTTGCTCTCTACTTTTGAGAGCAACTAGAATGTGTCAAGTTCCACTGAGGGGGAGAAGCAGAACAGGTGGAAAGCTTGTGGGTGAGAATTAAGGGATGTGGAAAGGGAGGTGAAACTGTTATGGGGGGTCTACTACAGACCACCAAATCAAGCAGAAGACACTAATGAGACCTTCTGCAGTCAAATGGAGGCAGCTTCTAGTACACACTCCTTGGTACTCATGGGTGACTTCAATCACCCTGATATTGGAAAGCTCAGACAGCCAGGCACATCCAGCCCAAGAGGCTCTTGCAGTGTGTCGATAATAACTTCTTGATGCCGGTAGTGGAGGAGCCAACAAGGAAAGGCACACTGCTGGACTTTGTATTAACTAATAAAGAAGGACTGGTTGGGGACATTAAGGTCAGGAACAGCCTTAACAACAGTGATCATGACATAGTGGAGTTTAGTATTACACAGGGCAGAAACAGGGCAGTAAATAGGATTACAACTCTGGAGTTCTGCAGGGCTAACTTTGTACTCCTCAGAAACATACTTGCAGGAATCCCATGAGGTAAGATTCTGTAGGGTAAAGGAGCCCCAGAAGGTTGGCCAACTTTTAAATACCACTTCCTCCAAACCCAAATTAGGTGTGCTCCCTTGAGTGAAAAACGGAGTAGACGTGCCAGGAGACCTGCATGGGTGAGCAAGGAGCTTCTGAAGGAAATCTCAAAGAAGAAAAATACCTACAGTTCATAGAAGAAGGGACTTGTCACTTGGGAGAGCTATAGAGAAATTGCTAGGACAATATAGGAAGGCAACAAGGAAGGCCAAAGCCATCTTGGAACTAAAACTGGCAAAGGAAGTAAAAGAGAACAAGAGGGGCTTCTTCAAATATATCAGTAGGAAAAGGAAGAATAGGGAAGGTGTGGCCTCACTGCAGAATGAGAAGGCAGCCCTGATAACTAAGGATGCAGAGAGTTACTGAATGCCTTATTTACTTTAGTCTTTACACCTGAGACAGAACTTCGCTATGAAGTCCAGACCCTGGATGAAGGAGAGGAAGGCTGGAGGAGAGAAGACTTTCCACTAGTCAATGAAGACTCTGTTAGGGATCAGCTACTGTGGTAGTTTTAGGCTATGCCTTTAAAATTTTTCACAGATTTTGAGCAGAAAAGTAGTAAAATGTAAATAAATCACTATTGGGTATAAAAAGGAAAACAAAGATAATTCTAAACAATCCCATTCAAGAGATATCTACCATAAGATTGGTTGTACCAAAACAATTTTTCTTCTCTTCTGGCTTCGTTCTGCAGAGATACTAACTTGCTTCTGCTTGACCTTGGCTGCGTTGTTTTGGTATTAATTTCTCTGCTCCTTTCTCTTGTCCCTTCTTTTGTACATGTAGGATAGAGGGTAACAGTCTTTGACCAGGGGGGTTCTTGTGCTGTTTATTAACTGTAAATACTTGTAAATATCGTAAAAATTGTGTATTTTGTACATATTCATTGCATTCCATTTTAGATTGTAGTTTTGCCTGTAAATGCAGCTTTCATTTGCTTCCAACTGAGCTGCTCTGGCAAATTTAATGTTGGGGGCGGAATTTTCAACCCACCACAGTTTCACAAATTAAATATTTACAAGTCCATAGGGCCTGATGTGATGCACCCAAGAGTGTTGAGAGAGCTGCCTGATGTTGGCACTCTACCACTCTCCATCATTTTTGCAAAATCCTGGCAGACAGGAGAGGTTCCTGAGGACTGGAGGAAAGCCAGTGTCACTCCAGTCTTCAAAAAGGGCAAGAAAGGGGTTCCAGGAAACTACAGACAGTTGAGTGTCACTTCCATCCCTGGCAAAATAATGTAGCGGCTCCTTCTGGAGGTCATTTCTAGACACTTGGAAGAAAAGAAGATGATCAGGAGCAGTCAGCATGGATTCACCAAGGGGAAATCATCTTGAGTAATCTGATAACCTTCTATGATGTCATAACTGAATGAGTTACCAGCGGATGGAGACTACCTTGACAGTGTCTCAAATAATATCCTTGTGAGTAAGCTCAGAAGGTGTGGGATAGAACAGACAGTGAGACAGATTAAGAACTCATTACAAAATAGAGTCCAAAGAGTAGTGGTCAATGGTGCCAAGCCCAGCTGGAGGGCTATAACCAGTGGAGTCACCAAAGGATCAGTGCTGGGTCCAGTCCTGTTCCACATCTTTGTCACTGACATTGATGAGGGGACAGTGTGTCTGCTTAGCAAGTTTGCTGATGATACCAAACTGGGAGGCTTGGCTGATACACCTGAAAGCTGTGCAACCATTCAGCGAGACCTGGAGAGGTGGGCAGAGAAGAACCTAATGAGGTTCAGTAAGGATAAGTGCAGAGTTCTGAGACAGAATAATAAACTACACCACTACAGGTTAGGAGGTCATCTGCTGGAGAGCAGCCCTGTGGAGAAGGACCTGGGAGTCCTGGTGAACAAGTTATCCATGGGACAGCAATATGCCCTTGTGGCCAAGGTGGCCAATGGCATCCTGGGGTACATTAAGAAGACTGTGTCCAGCAAATTGAGGGAGGTTCTCCTCCCCCTGGACTCTGCCCTGGTGAGCCCTCACCTGGAATATTGCATCCAGTTTTGGGCTCCCTAGTTCAAGAGGATCAAGGGCCTGATGGAGAGCGTCTAACAGAGAGCTACCAGGATGATTACGGGATGGGAGCATGTGCCTTAGGAGGAGAGGTTGAGAGACCTGGGGCTGTTTAGTCTAGAGAATCACAGAATCACAGGTTTTCAGGGGTTTGAAGGGACTTCGAAAGATCCTCTAGTCCAACCCCCCTGCCAGAGCAGGATCACCAACACCAGATTATAAAGGAACTCATCCAGAGGAGTATTGAATATCTCCACAGAGGGAGATTCCAAACCTCCCTGTGCCTATGTGCAGCAACAGTCCCACACTGAAATTTTCATATGTTTTTAAATTTAATGAAATGATTGTTATCTGATCAAGGACATAAAGATATTTCTTTTGTTTGTCTTTCATGCTTCTCATGAAGAAATTACAAATGAAAAAACACAATAGTGTTCGTCTTGGAGTCCCTGCGTTTTGCATCTGAATATCATAAATTCCCTGATAAATGCTTGTAGAAGCAAATTGAACTATTAGGTAGAAAGAAAAATATTAAACCAATGAGACTGCTGATTCTAAGGGGGTAAAATAATCTTCCTCCTCCACTCCCTTTCTCTCTGTCCCATTGATGAGGAGTTAACAGAAAGAAGAAAAAGAATTTTAGTGGAGATACACAACAATTTACTACTCTATTGCAGGGATATCAGATTACACCAAAAGAGAGAGGGGAAAACAAAAGGAAAATACCTGACCAAATCTGCACAGGTACCCGTGCAAAGTTCCAACATTAAAATCAAAACTGGAAAAAGAGTAAGCACAGCAGCTACCTGGAACAAGGAATTTTGCAAACTACATAACATCCTGCAAGCTTCACAAATCCTCGCAATGCCCACGTTTCTCATGCAACAAACATTACTCAGAAGGGTGTGGGATATATATATATGATACTTCTCAAATCATTACACTGATTTTATGGCTTCATTGTGTCTATAATCCTTATGCAGAACTGTCACTGAAGCTAAATGGAATTACATATGGGACATGGCATGAAAAGTCCACCCTGTCTAGGATGACATTCACCATAGCAGCTGTCCCAGACCCTTGGCCTTAATTTCACTTTTAGTCATGATTGAAAAGTCAGATAGAGAAAATAAATGTATTTGGTTTCAGTATATAGAATAGAATATACATAGAATACATAGAATAAACCAGGTTGGAAGAGACCTTCAAGATCACCGCGTCCAACCCATCAACCAATCAAACACCGCCCAAACAACTAACCCACAGCACCAAGCACCCTATCAAGTCTTCTCCTGAAAACCTCCAGTGATGGCGACTCCATCACCTCCCCAGGCAGCCCATTTCAATGGGCAATCACTCTTTCTGTATAGAACTTTTTCCTAACATCCAGCCTGAACCTCCCCTGGCGCAGCCTGAGACTGTGTCCTCTTGTTCTGGTACTGCTTGCCTGGGAGAAGAGACCAACATCCATCTGTCCACAACCTCCCTTCAGGTAGTTGTAGAGAGTAATAAGGTCACCCCTGAGTCTCCTCTTCTCCAGGCTAAGCAACCCCAGCTCCCTCAGCCTCTTCTCGTAGGGCTTGTGTTCCAAACCCCTCACCAACTTTGTTGCTCTTCTCTGACTCGTTGCAGCAAGTCAACCTCCTTCCTAAACTGAGAGGCCCAGAACTGGACACAGTACTTGAGGTGCGGCCTAACCAGTGCAGTGTACAGGGGCAGAATGACCTCCCTGCTCCTGCTGGCCACACTGTTCCTGATGCAGGCCAGGATGCCATTGGCCCTCTTAGCTGCCTGGGCACACTGAAGGCTCATGTTCAGTCTACCGTCAACCAGCACCCCCAGGTCCTTCTCAGCCTGACTGCTCTCCAGCCACACTGACCCCAGCCTGTAGCTCTGCATGGGGTTGTTGTGGCCAATGTGCAGAACCCGGCACTTGGATGTGTTCAATCTCATGCCGTTGGACTCTGCCCATCTGTCCAGCCTGTCGAGGTCCCTCTGCAGAGCCTCTCTACCCTCCAGCAGATCAACTCCTGCCCCCAGCTTGGTGTCGTCAGCAAATTTACTGATGATTTACTCAATGCCCTCGTCCAGATCATCAATAAAGATGTTAAAGAGCATGGGGCCCAGTACTGATCCCTGGGGCACACCACTGGTGACTGGCTGCCAGCTGGATGTGGCAGCATTCACCACCACTCTCTGGGCTCAGCCCTCCAGCCAGTTCCTCACCCATCGCAGTGTGCTCCCATCCAAGCCATGGGCTGACAGCTTGGCCAGGAGTTTGCTGTGGGGAACGGTGTCAAAGGCCTTGCTGAGGTCCAGGTAGACTACATCCACAGGCCTCCCCACATTCACCAGGCGGGTCGCCTGATCATAGAAGGAGATCAGGTTGGTCAGGCAGGACCTGCCCTTCCTAAACCCATGCTGGCTGGGCCTGATCCCTTGGCCATCCTCTAAGTGTTGTGTGATTGCACTCAGGATGACCTGTTCCATAATCTTGCCTGGCACTGAGGTCAGGCTGACAGGCCTGGAATTCCCTGGCTCATCCAACCGGCCCTTCTTGTGGATGGGCACCACATTGGCCAGCTTCCAGTCATCTGGGATCTCTCCCATGAGCCAGGACTGATGAAAAATGATGGAGAGTGGCTTGGCCAGCTCATCTGCCAGCTCTCTCAGCACCCTAGGATGGATCCCATCTGGTCCCATGGACTTGTGGGGGTCTAAGCTGCTGAGGAGAGCTCCTTGCTCATGGAACACAGGGAAATTATGCAGCTCCCTGGCTCCTTCTGCCAGCTCTGCAGGCCAGCTGTCTGGTAGACGTTCTTTCCCGCTAGTAAAAATTGAGGTAAAGAAGGTGTTAAGTACCTCTGCCTTTTCCTCATCCTGTGATACAACATTTCCCTCCATGTCAACCAAGGAGTGGAGGTTGTCCCTGCCCTTCCTCTTGCTATTAATATATTTATAGAAGGACTTTTTGTTGTCCTTCACAGCAGAGGCCAGTTTAAGTTCCAAATGTGCTTTTACCTCCCTAATTTTCCTCCTACATGCCCTAGCAACATCTTTAAACATCCCATGGGTTGCCTCACCTTTCTTCCAAAGATTATACACCCTCTTTTTTTTCCCTTAGTTCTATTAAAAGTTCATTACACAACCAGGCTGGCTGTCTGCCCCGGCGGCTCCTCTTCCGGCACACTGGCACAGCCTGCTCCTGCGCCTTCAACAGTTCTTTCTTGAAGCAGGTCCATCCCTCCTGGACCCCTTTATTTTTAAGGGCTTTCTCCCAAGGAACCATCTGAATTATTTCCTTGAGCAACCTGAAGTCTGCCCTCCTGCAGTCCAGAGTGGAGGTCTTCTTGCTGCCCTTCTTAGTTTGACCAAATACCGAAAATTCTATTATTTCATGGTCGCTGGCCCCTAAACAGCCTCCGACCACCACATCCCCACCAGCCCTTCCCTGTTGGTGAAGAGGAGGTCAAGCATAGCCTTGCCCCTGGTAGGCACACACAGCACCTGGGATAAGAAGCTGTCCTCTATGCAGTCTAAGAACCTCCTGGACTGTCTCCTCTCTGCTGTGTTGAGATCCCAGCAGATGTCAGGCAGGTTGAAGTCGCCCATAAGGACAAGGTCAGGAGATCTTGAGACAGCCTTAAGCTGTCTATAGAATGCTTCATCGACATCACCCTCCTGGTTGGGTGGTCTATAACAGACTCCAACCAGGATGTCTGCCCTACCGGTCTTCCCTCTAATTCTTGCCCACAAGCATTCAACCTGATTGTCCCTAATCTCTAGCTCAATGGCATCTAGTGCCTCCCTGATGTACAGGGCCACCCCTCCACCCCTTCTTCCTTGTCTATCTCTCCTGAAAAGCCTGTAGCCATCAATTGCAGCACTCCAGTCATGTGAGCTATCCCACCACGTCTCTGTGATGGCATCTACGTCATAACTTTCCTGCTGCAACAAGGCTTCCAGCTCCTCTTGTTTGTTTCCCATGCTTCGTGCATTAGTGTACATGCACCTCAGCTGGGCTGCTGGTTTGGCCTCTGACCCTAGCTTACTGCCCCCAGACTCTTGCCTGAGGGGACTAGTTTCAGCCCCTCCCCCCTTCAAAACTAGTTTAAAGCCCTGTCGATGAGAGCTGCCAGTTCCCTCCCCAGAATCTTTTTACCTTTGGGGGACAGGCCATTCTCATATACTGTGACCTTTCCCCTTCTTTGGGACAGATGTACTCCATCTGTTGCCAGGTGGCCTGGTGCAGTAGAAATTTTACCAAGATCAAAAAACCCAAAATTCTTTTGTCTGCACCAGCCTCTAAGCCACTTGTTGATTATGGCTGCTGTCCTGTTCCTTGTGGTATTCCCTCCTGCAACTAAGGGTATTGAGGAAAAAATTATTTCAGCACCTGACCCCTCAACCAGATCTCCCAGGGCCCTGAAATCATTTTTGATAGCCCTGGGAGTTCTGACTACAACATCATCATTCCCTATCTGCATAAGTAGCAAAGGATAATAGTCAGAAGGCTGTACCAGCCTGGGCAGCCTTCTGGTAACATCATTAATTTGGGCTCCAGGGAGACAGCAGAGTTCCCTATGAGATGGGAGATGAGATCAGCCGGGGGTGACGCAGAGATCACGAGCCCCAGCGGCGCGAAGAGACGTTTCCCGCTGACCTCGCGGCGTGTTCAAGGGACGTTCTCAGCTCCGGCGGCCCCAACAGGAGAGAGTCGGACGGTCCCCGGTGGCTGCAGGTCCCGGTGCGGTCCCAGCACGGCTTCCCGACGAATGGAGCCCTTGCGCGCAGCAGTAAAGCGCGTTTAAATCCTCCTCTTCTCCAGGCTAGGCAACCACACCTCCCACAGCCTCTCCTCATAGGGCTGTGCTCCAAACCCCTCCCCAGTTTTGTTGCCCTTCTCTGGACACATTCCAGCAACTCAACAACTTTTCTAAACTGAGCGGCCCAGAACTGGACACAAGACTCAAGGTGTGGTCTAACCAGTGCTGAGTACAGGGGCAGAATTACTTCTCTGCTCTGGCTGGCCACACTATTCCCTGATACAGGCCAGGATGCCATTGGACTACTTGGCCATGTGGGCACACTGCTGGCTCATGTTCAGCCTACTATCAACCAGTACCCTTTCTGCCTGGATGCTCTTCAGCCACTCTGAGCCCACCTTGTAGTGCTCCTTGAGGTTGGTGTGGCCAATGTGTAGAACCTGGCACTTAGATATGTTGGACTCTGCCCATCTATTCAGCCTGTCAAGGTCCCTCTGCAGAGCTCTCCTACCTTCCAACAGATCAACACCTCCCCCCTGTTTGATGTCATCTCCAAACTTACTGATGATGGACTTAATACTGTCATCCAGATCATCAATAAAGATATTGAACAGGATGGGGCCCAGCACTGATCCCTGGGGCACACCACTAGTGACTGGCTGCCAGCTGGATGTGGCACCATTCACCACCACTCTCTGGCCTGGCCCTCCACCCAGTTCCTGAACCAGTGCAGAGTGCTGCTGTGCAAGCCATGGGCTGACAGCTTGGCCAGGAATTTGCTGTGGGGAATAGTATCAAAGGCTTTGCTGAAGTCCAGGTGGACTACATCCACAGCCTGCCCCACATCCACCAGGAGGGCCACCTGATCATAGGAGATCAGGTTGGTGAGGCAGGACCCGCCCTTCCTAAACCCATGCTGGCTGGGCCTGATCCCTAGGCCATCCTGTAAATGCTGTGTGACTGCACTCAAGACGACCTGTTCCATAATCTTGCCTGGCACTGAGGTCAGGCTGACAGGCCTGTGTTGCAGTTTGAGCTGGGTGCTCCCTGCTGTGTTTACTTCCTGTGTCCAGAAGTCCAGCCCAGAGCACAGGGCACAGGAAATTAGGTATTTCTTACCATAATTCTTTGCACCACTATAAGATCCAGTGCGGGGTCTGGCACTTCCTCTTTTCTTCCTCCTCCGTCAGCCGGTAACTGGGGAAGATGTCTCCTGGCTTTGGGCCTGGCTAGGCCCAAGGCCACAGAGGGATGGGCAGTCTCAAACCTGGCCAGCTGAGACTAGCCTAGCAGTGGGGGAGGAAGAAGGAGCCCTGGGGGTCGTGGGTGTACCCTCAGGTGGGGAATGAGATGTTCCTGGGTTTGCTTTGGAGTTTCTCTTTGTCACTGCATTTCTGGTTTTCTGTAACCACTGCTTTCTATTTAAACTTTCCATCACTTTTGCAATCTGTTTGTCTGAGTTGTCTGTTTTTGCCCGTGGTGGGGAGAGGGGGCTGCCTCAACCCAGCACAGCCTGGAATTCCCTGGCTCATCCAACTGGCCGTTCTTGTGCATGGGCATCACATTGGCCAGCTTCCAGTCATTTGGGACCTCTCTAGTGAGCCAGGACTGTTGAAAAATGGTGGAGAGCAGCTTGGCCAGCTCATCTGCCAGCTCTCTCAGCACCCTAGGATGGATCTCATCCAGTCCCATGGACTCGTAGGGATCCAAGCAGCTAAGAGGGTCTCTAATTATGCCGTCCTGGATCACAGGGGAACTATACTGCTCTCTGCCTCCATCAGCTCAGGAGGCCAGTTGTCTGGAAGACAACCTATCCTGCTATTAAAATTTGAGGCAAAGAAGGTGTTAAGTACCTCTGCCTTTTCCTTATCTTTTGTTACAAGGAGTGGAGGTTCTTCTTGCCCCTTCTCTTGCTATTAATGTATTTGTAGAAGGCCTTTTTGTTGTCCTTCACAGCAGTGGCCAGTCTAAGCTCTAAATGGGCTTATGCCTCTCTTAATTCTTTTCCTACAAGCTTTATACTCTGTGTGTTTGACATGCTAGGCCACCTGATCCACACTGTTTAACAAACCCTATTGTCCCTCACGGTTAGAGGCAAGTCCCTTCTAATCCTGATCAGAATGTAAGAATGCTTTGGAGGTCCCTTCAAGAAGATCAGAAGCAGTATCAATTAATCTGATCTTATTGGGAGATTTTCAACTGGAAGCTGGGGCAGTGTTCCTCTGGGAAGAGAATCCTTGTAATTCACAGAATCATGCAGCTAGGAGTGAAGTGGATTTTCTTTTCCTCTGTCTCATGTCTTCCCCATGGTCATGTAAGTAAAATCAGACAGTAAGCCATAGTGTGTATCTACTGGATTCTCTGTCTTGGATAGGGAATTGCTAGCTCCTAACAGCTGAAAACAGAACATGTTCTCTTTGAGTTGATGGGCTTCCTGGAACAGTTCTTCCACAGCTGAAGCACAGGTCAGTACATGAAAAAGACACTTCCCTCATATTGCTGGAGCATGCTGTCGCTGTATAGGGATAGGGGTAGGGATAAGGTGATGGTCTGTCCGACAAAAATCAAACGCAAGCAGAGCATATAGAAGGGCAAAAAAGGGTCGTTTATTTCACCACACAACTCATATATTGCCTGTATTGTTAGTGTGGCTGTCTGCAATTGGCTATTGAACTTGTATCAAGATTCTTATGGGTTAGCGATAGCATTGCTATAGTTACTTGTTAAGCTAGTCCAGGTGGCCTCACATCTTATCTTGCGGTTTCTCATTCCCACTCAGTCTGTCCAGGGAGTTTCCAGATTCTCATGGGAGCACAGTGATGTTTTCTCACCAGAGCTCTTCTGAGGGTTCACAGATATATTACAGTCCCCCACACATGCTAATCATTTCATCCACTGTTTGTCCTTGGCCATAAAAGAGGGCCAAGGATCTTATTGCCAATGAGCTAGCATAGAATCATAGAATCATCGAATTGTCAGGGTTGGAAGGGACCTCAACAATCATCTAGTCCCAAGCCACCTGCCATAGGCAGGGACACCTCACACTAGATCAGGTTGCCCAGAGCCACATCCAGCCTGGCCTTAAAAACCTTCAGTGATGGGGCTTCTACCACCTCCCTGGGCAACCTGTTCCAGTGTCTCACAACTCTCATGGTGAAGAACTTCTTCCTAACATCCAGTGATGGTGGTGCAGTTTGTAGAAACCTTCTTTATGTGGCTGGTGTACATGAAACTTCATCTGGGTCTGTAGGCTGAGGATGGTCATTCAGGACCCAACACATCATGATGATTTGTATCTGTCAGGAAATTCCAGGCTGACAGCAGACTTTTCCCAGACACTTCAGCAGCTTGTCAGTATTTTGTACTTCTTCATGGGTGAAGTTCCAAGAAGTCAGAGGTGACTGCTGTCCTAGGCACTTGCCCATACTCCCTCACATACCCTACCACTCATAATTAGCCAGCCTTGGGGCAAATCTCCCAGTGGTATTCTTGAGAAAGATTTGTATTACTCTGGGAAAGATCAGGCACACATTTAGGAGACCTAATACTAGTACTAGGCTGATGGTGGTGTCCCAAAGGTATTCAAAACTCTCAAAAGCTGAAAAAGTGTTCTCCACTGTTCCAGTCATCAGCTGGGTGAGATTCCTGATAAATGGTGACACTGCATATGAACACTAGATTAACTGGGCAACCAGTAGCATAATCACATCATAACATGTCAGTAACCAGCACAGTAACACCATAGCTTTAAGTAATTTCCCTAAGGCTGCAAACAGCACTGTAGATGGCTCATGGGCTACAAATGCTTAAAGTCTTATGTAATGTGACCAGGAAAGCAGATGCTGTAAATGTCTTATCATGGTGAACATACAAATAAGATAAACAAGTTTAATTTAGCAAAATGTAATTCTCTTGTTATCTCAAATCTTTTGGACCTCATGTTGGCTGCCAAAAAATAGGCTGTCCTGGTTTAACACAGTTTGCTATAAACATGACTCACCAAAACAAACAAAAAACTGTTATGGTTAGACAGAATCTCTGAACCACTACTGCCACCCTCCTACCCGCTTCATTCCCTTCTGGGGGGGGGGACAAGGAGAAGGAAGATAAGGGGTTCAGATAAGACAAAACCCTCATGAATTGAGATAAGGAAAAAAACACAACCCACAAAACAAAACAACAACAGATGTATGTATGTAGCAGGCAAGGGAACAGATAAAATACAACCCGCATTCCACAGTCAAACAAAGGAAAAAGGGAAGCACACCAGTCTGGGAGAAGGGAAAAAGCAACAAACCCCCACAAACAGGAAACTTTACAAGCTACAGAATGAACTACAAACCCCATAAATCCCTTTCACCCCCAGACAGACCTTTGCTTTTGCAGTGAGCATTATGTCAGCATGGTATTGAATAACTCATTAACACCACAGCGCTCTGCCACCCCTTCCCACTCCTGGGAAGCACCAGTCCCTGCTTCCACTCTGACACTGTGGGATAGAGGGCGTAGTCATGTCCGCTGTTGCTCCTCATGAGCACAGCCAGCTAAACCAATGCAGCACATTAGTAGAAGAAAAAAAAAGTAACCTATAAAAAAATTTTATCAGTTTGGAAAGAGACAAGAGCAGATAGCATTAGAAGTGGAACTGGAAAACCCTGCTGTAGCTGAATCCTAAATTCCAGTCACAACCAAAGGAATGCTGTGTAGCAAATCAGAAAGCAAGCCCATTTTTTCTAATGTGGAAGGATGTTATAGTAAGAAAGGAACTGTGAAAATTCCCAAATCCACTGAAACAGAAAACTTGATGTGAAGAGCAGAGCCTACAGTAGGGCATGTGGTCACTGACATAACATAGAATATAAGAATACATAGAATAGAATACATAGAATAAACCAGGTTGGAAGAGACCTTCAAGATCATCGCGTCCAACCCATCAACCAATCCAACACCACCCAAACAACTAACCCACGGCACCAAGCACCCTGTCAAGTCTTCTCCTAAAAACCTCCAGTGATGGTGACTCCACCACCTCCCCAGGCAGCCCATTCCAATGTGCAATCACTCTTTCTGTATAGAACTTTTTTCTAACATCCAGCCTGAGCCTCCCCTGGCGCAGCCTGAGACTGTGTCCTCTTGTTCTGGTACTGCTTGCCTGGGAGAAGAGACCAACATCCGTCTGTCCACAGCCTCCCTTCAGGTAGTTGTAGAGAGTAATAAGGTCACCCCTGAGTCTCCTCTTCTCCAGGCTAAGCAACCCCAGCTCCCTCAGCCTCTCCTCGTAGGGCTTATGTTCCAAACCCCTCACCAACTTTGTTGCTCTTCTCTGGACTCGTGACTCTGGACATGTGAGTATGATCTGCAAATGCAGTTAAATATGATGTGAAATGGGCATAAGTAGTAATAATAAGAAATAATAAAAAGACATAATCAGCTGTAATAAACAGGAGGGGCCATGGGATGTCCCCGTTGTTCTGTTTCAATGAAGCAGACATTCTGTCTCACAAACTCAGTTCAGAAACTTCAGGACATGGTTTAGAGTTCTGCAGCAAATCACTTATTTTATGAGCTAACAGCAATGAGCACTGCACTGCAAGCTGCCTGAATGACTGCTATAGGATTTCCCGTGTTGGTCAGTGAGGTGATAGGATTCTGGGCTCCCATTCAACTGGAACGAATCTAGCATATTAAAAACATAATAACAAGACTGAAATATCATTAAAACAAAGGGTTGTCAATTTGCTAAGCAAAAGTAATTTTATAATGAAAAATATTTGATAAAAGGATCTCAACTGTTTAATTATTTGAAATTGTTTTGGTTCTCAAGAGTTTCAATGAGTAAGTTATTTATGAGAAAAAAAAAAAAAAGATATTAGGGAAACCTCCCCAAATCAGGAGCAATCTTCTAATGTGTTTCAACTGCTGTAAATATCAGAGAAACGTTGGAGACAGAATCAGAAATTTAGGTACTGTGCAGTTAAACTATTCTTTCTGCTAGAAGTAGCAGTGAATAATGGTTCATTTTGCCTTGGTATTGTGAATTAGAACACAGCTTTGATAATGTGATGTATACTGTTCCAACTGAGGGAATGGGCAGCCCTAGTTACCTTCATTTTTGCTGAGGGAAAAAAAATGTCAGCAGGAAAGAGTAAAGACCAAGTTTGATTTATCTAGGCTGTGTTAGAAATTGGTTCGTCAGTTTGTAATCCTATGGCACAGCTTAGAGTTAAAATTTCACTGATTTTCTCCTATTCTGAGCGCTGTGCGTCAGTCTCTGTTTCTGTGTGCAGACAGCACCAGGGCTGTTTCAAACAGGAATTTGCTATAAGCCCTTGGGACTTGTTTCAGAGAGACTTTCCTCCTGTGCAAGATGAGAACAACTGGAAGATGTAGTTGGGCCTTGGGGATGTTCTCTATGTATTGTTTTGGTCTGTCCTTCTCCCACACATTTTTGATCCTCAGGGCACACTGAAATGCAACAAGTACAAACAGGCATTTAGGGAACTGCAAAAGATATTAGAAAGAGAAAAATTCTCATAATGTCTGTGTGAAGTAGGCATAAGGTGAGTTGCGTTTTATTTTATATATGTCCACTGTATTTTTAACCAAATGTGAATAGTCCAAAACTTAAGATAGGTGTCTGATCTATTACAGTAAAATAAAATAATTTGGAATTTTATTTTGGAATCAATAAAGTTGGAAAAGACCTCAAAGATCATCAAGTCCAACCTGTCGCCCAACACCTCATGACTACCTCATGCCACGTCCAATCCCCTCTTGAATACCTTCAGGGATGGGGACTCCACCACCTCCCTGGGCAGCACATTCCAATGGCTAACAGCTCTCTCTGTGAAGAACTTTCTCCTCACCTCCAGCCTAAACTTCCCCTGGTGCAGCTTAAGACTGTGTCCTCTTTTTAGAATAGAATAGAATAGAATTAACCAGGTTGGAAGAGACCTTCGAGATCATCGTGTCCAACCTATCATCCGACACCACCTAATCAACTAAACCATACAACCAAGCATCCTGTCAAGCCTCGCCCTGAACACCCCCAGCGTCGGCAACCCCACCACCTCCTCAGGCAGCCCATTCCAATGGGCAATCACTCTCTCTGTGTAAAACTTCCTCCTAACCTCCAGCCTAAACCTCCCCTGATGCAGCCTGAGACTGTGTCCTCTTGTTCTGGTACTGGTTGCCTGGGAGAAGAGACCAACATCTGCCTGTCTACAACCCCCCCTCAGGTAGTTGTAGAGAGCAATAAGGTCACCCCTGAGTCTCCTCTTCTCCAGACTAAGCAACCCCAGCTCCCTCAATCTCTCCTCATAGGGCTTGTGCTCCAAGCCCCTCACCAACCTTGTTGCCCTTTTCTGGACACGCTCCAGCAAGTCAACCTCCTTCCTAAACTGAGGGGCCCAGAACTGGACACAGTACTCGAGGTGCGGCCTAACCAGTGCAGTGTACAGGGGCAGAATGACCTCCCTGCTCCTGCTGGCCACACTGTTCCTGATGCAGGCCAGGATGCCACTGGCCCTCCTGGCTGCCTGGGCACACTGCAGGCTCATGTTCAGTCTACCATCAACCAGCACTCCCAGGTCCCTCTCAGCCTGACTGCTCTCCAGCCACTCTGACCCCAGCTTGTAACTCTGCATGGGGTTGCTGCGGCCAATGTGCAGAACCCGGCACTTGGATGTGTTAAATCTCATGCCATTGGACTCTGCCCATCTGCCCAGCCTGTCGAGGTCCCTCTCAGAGCCTCTCTACCCTCCAGCAGATCAACTCCTGCCCCCAGCTTGGTGTCATCAGCAAATTTACTGATGATGGACTCGATGCCCTCATCCAGATCATCAATAAAGATGTTAAAGAGCATGGGGCCCAGCACTGATCCTTGAGGCACACCACTGGTGACTGGCTGCCAGCTGGCTGTGGCACCATTCACCACCACTCTCTGGGCTCGGCCCTCCAGCCAGTTCCTAACCCATCGCAGTGTGCTCCCATCCAAGCCATGGGCTGACAGCTTAGCCAGGAGTTTGCTGTGGGGGACGGTGTCAAAGGCTTTGCTGAGGTCCAGGTAGACTACATCCACAGCCTGCCCTGCATCCACCAGACGGGTCACCTGATCATAGAAGGAGATCAGGTTGGTCAGGCAGGACCTGCCCTTCCTAAACCCATGCTGGCTGGGCCTGATCCCTTGGCCATCCTCCAAGTTCTGTGCGACTGCACTCAAGATGACCTGTTCCATAATCTTGCCTGGCACTGAGGTCAGGCTGACAGGCCTGTAATTCCCTGGCTCATCCAACCGGCCCTTCTTGTGGATGGGCACCACGTTGGCCAGCTTCCAGTCCTCTGGAATGTCTCCAGTGAGCCAGGACTGCTGAAAAATGATGGAGAGCGGCTTGGCCAGCACATCTGCCAGCTCTCTCAGCACCCTGGGATGGATCCCATCTGGTTCCATGGACTTGTGGGGATCCAAATGGCTAAGCAGATCACCAACTACCCCATTCTGGAACAGAGGAAGACTATGCTGCTCCCTAACTCCTTCTGCCAGCTCTGCAGGCCAGCTGTCTGGAAGACATTCTGTCCTGCTAGAAAAAATTGAGGCAAAGAAGTTATTAAGTAACTCTGCCTTCTCCTCATCCTTTGTTACAACATTCCCCTCCGTGTCCACCAAGGAGTGGAGGTTGTCCCTGCCCTTCTTCTTGCTATTAATGTATTTATAGAAGGACTTTTTGTTGTCCTTCACAGCAGAGGCCAGTCTAAGCTCCAAATGTGCTTTTGCCTCCCTAATTTTCTTCCTACAAGACCTAGCAACATCCTTAAACTTTTCATGGGTTGCCTCACCTTTCTTCCAAAGATGATACACCCTCTTTTTTTCCCTTAGTTCTTTTAGAAGCTCATCACCCATCCAGGCTGGCCGTCTGCCCCGGCAGCTCCTCTTCCGGCGCATTGGCACCGCCTGATCCTGTGCCTTCAAGAGTTCCTCCTTGAAGTAGTCCCAACTCTCCTGGACCCCTTTGTTTCTAAGGGCTGTCTCCCAAGGAACCTTCTGAGTTAGTTCCTTGAGCAACCTGAAGTTCGCCCTCCGGCAGTCCAGAGTGGAGGTCTTCTTGCTGCCCCTCTTAACTTGACCAAATACTGAAAATTCAATTATCTCATGGTCTCTGCCCCCTAAACAGCCTCCGACCACCACATCCCCACCAGCCCTTCCCTGCTGGTGAAGAGGAGGTCTAGCATAGCCTTACCCCTGGTAGGCTCACTCAGCACCTGGGATAAGAAGCTGTCCTCCATGCATTCCAAGAACCTCCTGGACTGTCTCCTCTCTGCTGTGTTGAGTTCCCAGCAGATGTCAGGCAGGTTGAAGTCGCCCATGAGAACAAGGTCAGGTGATCTTGAGACAGCCTTAAGCTGTCTAAAAAATGCTTCATCAACTTTTTCTTCCTGGTTGGGTGGTCTATAACAGACTCCAACCAGGATGTCAGCCCTATTAGCCTTCCCTCTAATTCTCACCCATAGGCACTCAACCTGATGATCCCTAATCTCCATCTCAATGGCATCTAGTGCCTCCCTGATGTACAGGGCCACCCCTCCACCCCTTCTTCCCTGCCTGTCTTTTCTGAAAAGCCTGTAGCCATCAATTGCAGCGCTCCAGTCATGTGAGTTGTCCCACCACGTCTCTGTGATGGCAACTACATCATAACTTTCCTGCTGCAGCAAGGCTTCCAGCTCCTCTTGTTTGTTACCCAAGCTTCGTGCATTAGTGTACATGCACTTCAGCCGGGCTACTGGTTTCACCTCTGGCTCAAGCTTATCACCCCCAGACTCCTGCCTGGGGGGACTGGTTTCAGCCCCTTCCCCCTTCGAATCTAGTTTAAAGCCCTATCTATGAGACCTGCCAATTGCCTTCCTAGAATCTTTTTCCCTTTGAGGGATAGGCCATTTTCATACACTCTGATCTTTCCCCTCCTCTGGGACAGATGTGCTTCATCTGTTGCCAGCTGACCTGGTGCATTAGACAGTTTTTCAATATCGAAAAACCCAAAATTCGTTTGACTGCACCAGCCTCTAAGCCACTTGTTGACTATGGCTGCTGACCTGTGCCTTATGGTATTCCCTCCTGTAAGTAAGGGTATAGATGAGAAAATTATTTGAGCACCAGACCCCTCAATGAGATCCCCCAGGGCCCTGAAGTCGTTCTTGATAGCCCTGGAAGTTCTGGTAGCAACATCATCATTCCCTAACTGCATAACTAGTAATGGGTAGTAGTCAGAGGGCTGCACCAAACTGGGCATCCTTCTGGTAACATCCTTGACCATAGCTCCCGGGAGGCAACAGACTTCCCTGTGTGTAGGGTCTGGCCAATATATGGGGCCTTCTGTTCCCCTCAGGAGAGAATCACCAATGACAATTACCCTCCTCTTTTTTTTAAGGGAACAGGTCCTGATACCAGGGGAAGGCTGTTTAGCCTTAGGCTGCTTGGCCTTGGGCTGCTTGGCCTTGGGCTGCTTGGCCTCGGGCAAAAACCCAGATGGTGTGTCCTCCATCAGAATCACCTCACCCTCGACCTCCAATGCCCTGTACTTGTTTTCCAAGGGCAGTGGGGAAGGTGTTGGGAGACAAGGAGGTTTAACTTTACTTCCTTTGAGAGGAATTTGTGTCCATTCCCCTCTGCTCTTTGAATAACCAGCCTCTGCCTGGGAGGCCTGCAGAGCCTGGTTACTCAGGTCTGTTACCCTTCTACAATCTCTTACATCTCTAAGCCTAGCAACCTCGTCCTTCAGGCTGGCCACTAAGTTAAGTAAATAGTCAATCTGCTCACATGTTATGCAGGAGTTGTCCCCAGTACCTTGTATCTCAAGTGCCAGGCTCCAGCACTGTCTGCAGCCAGATGTCTGGACACCTACCTCTTGCTTATGACACTTACCTACCTTCTTATATTCCCTCTCAGTCTGAGTCGAGACTGATTTCTTGAAGGCATTATTGCGGCGAGTTCCCACCATGGCCAGCCCTGCCCGCGGCACCTGCTGGGCAAAGGTTTAGATAAAGCACAGCGGCGCGCACGTCTGAGCAAGAGGGCGGCTGAAATGGACCGGCCGCGCGGTGCCTGCGGCTGTTAAAGTGCCGCGGCAACGCAGGGGACCGAGGCGAACCCGAGCACGTGGAGATTCAGCAGGAGCCGGTCTCAGTCGAGTGCCGAGCCAGCCGCGGGTCCTGCCGGATTCAAAAGGGGCAGTTAGTGGCTTATCCGGGGGATCCTGGCAGCAGTGTGCTCCCGAGGCGGGTTACCGCTGAAAAAAATAAGTTATTGTTTTGAAAAGTTTGCATCTAAATTGCAAATTATTTCCTGGATCCTGGAATGACCTACTTTCTATTTACTGTTTTAAATAAAATAATTTAATTTCTAAGACAATACTTTAATTTCTAATTTATTTTCTAAGAAAATACTTTTATTTCACATTTGGATGGGGACAGAACAAAGTGATTCTAGGCCTTGGTTGTCAATTTGCTCTCATTATAGAGAGGAAACCACTCTTGTACCTTGTAAAAGGTGCAAACAGGACTTTAACAAGTCATGCAGATAATATGCTTCATGCATGCCACTGTCAGCCTGGCCTGGATAAGAAATGATGTAGCTATTTTTGATCAACACTGAATTACAGAAACAACAACAATAAAACAATTAAAAGCTTGTGATTGGCAGTTCATTTAAAGCAACTGTCAGTTCTGTAACAGAAAAACCCATAAGGAATATTTTTGCATCAATTCTATTACTCTCAGATCCATGACTTTCTTTTTAAAGAGTATTGGGGGACTTGAATATCCCAATAGTATTGAAATTGAAGAGAAATTACCAGTCTAAGAGTCTGTTTGAAAATCACATGCCTCTATAACAAGTACCAAAACCCCAAAGGAAATTATTAGTGAGATAAAGATCACCTGTTTTGAAAGTGATTGCTAAAAGAGTTTGTAGGCGGAGCTGCTATAAATGATAAGTCTCTTTTCTATTTGACTAGTTTCTTCTGCAAGAAATGTCAACTTTGAAATAAGTGGGAGTTCTTATTCTGTAGCTCTTACCAATAATATTAAAATAGGAAAAAGGTTTATTATAGTGTCCAGAATTTCAGCCCTATGCTGTGTGAATAATTGCTGACAGTGTCAGCCCCAAAAGGACCTAATTTGTTTAGACAGTGGCTTTGTGTAGCTCCTACAAAGAGCTGAAAGATTTTACAAAATCTCTGGTCTTTTGATTATAAAAATGTCTCTGTATAGTCTGTGTGCTTTGTTATTAATGACAGTAAGTTAAAAAAAACAAACCCAAAGAAACCATAGTTTGTAAACATAGCAGTGTATTGCTAAGATGGTTAGATTCTTGAAGCCATCCACTGCATGGTTGTGATAGAGAAATAGTAGGTGGATTATATTTTACTTGTGAGCCATTCACTGGTGTTTCAGAAACATGCAAAGAAAGGGTGGGATTGCCATGTATAAAGTCATTCTAGTGACTTTGCCAGACCAGCTCAGTTAGAAGCAAACAAAGCTGTATTTACAAGCAACAACTACACTCTACAATGGGACACAATGAACATCTACAAAATATACAGTATTTACAATATTATACAGATATTTACAATTAGCAAACAACAGGAAACCCCCCCTAGTCAGAGACCAGGGAAGCCGTTCTACTTCCCCTCCTCCCCCTGTCGCACAAGAAAGAGAGAGAAAGCAGTGGGTTAGCCTTAACTAAACAGCTCAGCCAAGGCCAGCTGACAAGCAGGTTAATCTTTCCTGAGTGAAGCAAACAGATGAGATCAGAAAAGAAAAAAAAAATTGTTTTGTTACAACTCATCTTATACTAGATATATAGAATGGAACAGTATGGAATGGAATGGAATAAAATAGGATAAGATAGGATAGGATAGGATAGAAGTTAACCAGGTTGGAAGAGACATTTGAGATCGTCAAATCCAACCTATCATCAAATTCATTTATCCAATGAATTTGTTTAGAATAATCTTTTGTTTTCATTTTTACACCCAGTAGTCATTTATTTAGATTTTTCCACTTTGCTGCTCAAAATCTGTAACTCAATTTTAAAGGCATAGCCTAAAACTGTAGGAAAGCAGAAAGTATCTATGGAAGGTTTCAGGACAAGAAAGAACAACAGGACATTGATACTGGAAGGATGGCTTGATGATAAAGAAGAGCTGACTGTGGTAAACAACCTGAAGTGCGAGACAGGAGGACACTTGCCTCCATGCTGGAGAAGATCAACCTGATATGGGATGAAGATAACAATGGACAGCTGCATATCAAAGGAGAAAACTCAATTAGCAGCAGTGGTGCAAGAATGTCAGGGAATTGCTTACCCTGCTCGATTTTTCCTATATAAGCTGCTTGTTCTGTACCAATAAATGATTCCTGCCTCACCAACAAGGGAGTCCGTGCATGCTTTCCGATATAAAACCACCTGCCATTGACATTCTGAGCAGAAGGCTAAATCTAAGACACTACGTACATTGAAGAGTAACTCAGATGCATGCAGAACCTGCCTAGCAATGAACTGTTAGTGTGTGACCTTACACTGTCTTCTTCTATCTTTTCCACATACTTTCTGATAGGAAAGGTCTTATGCTCAGATTTATTCTGTTAGCAACCAGACAAATGTGATGCATTTTCCCTTCTTCAATAATTTCTGTAGACAGGCATTGCACAGCACACAGCAGGTAGTTCTGACTATGTCATGAGTCCCCTTGCAACGCCACCCAATCAGCCAAGCAGTTTTTGATGTAGTTTCCTTTCACCTTGTATCCCCTGTATTGTTGATCATGTAAACTAAACAACTCTTAAATCCAGCAGATTACAGGAATTTAAAATGTTTCTAACACTTGATGTAGATTTTATGGAACCAAAGTTAATTCCCTGTACATAAAATCATGAACATTAACAGAGTTTTGGAAAAATTGTAAGAACCTCTCAAGAGCCCTGGATACTGTAAAGGCTTGAGCAGAATCATATGTATATCCTACACCATTTTGAGCAACACTTGCTGCATGACAAAAGTGGGCATTGTCAGGATTTGTGAGGCTTGTATGAAGGAACCTGGAAACTCCAGGCCAGTCAGCCTGACCTCAGTGCCAGGGAAAGTGATGGAGCAGATTATCCTGGCAGCAATAACTGCGCACCTGAAGGATGGCCAAGGGATCAGGTCCAGCCAACATGGATTTAGGAAGGGCAGGTCCTGCCTCTCCAACCTGATCTCCTTCTATGATCAGGTGACCCGTCTGGTGGATGTGGGAAGGCCTGTGGATGTGGTCTACCTGGACTTCAGCAAGGCCTTTGATACTGTCCCCCACAGTAAACTGCTGTCTAAGCTGTCAGCTCGTGGCTTGGACAGCAACACTCTGTGCTGGAGGGCCAAGCCCAGAGAGTGGTGGTGAATGGTGCCACATCCAGCTGGCGGCCTGTCACCAGTGGTGTCCCCCAGGGATCTGTGCTGGGCCCGATCCTCCTTAACATCTTCACTGATGATCTGGATGAGGGGATTGAGACAATCATCAGCAAATTTGCAGATGACACCAAGTTAGGAACGGATGTTAGTCAGTTAGAGAGTGGAAGGGCTCTGCGGAGGGACCTTGACCGACTGGACAGATGGGCAGAGTCCAATGGGATGGCATTTAATATGTCCAAGTGCCAGGTGCTGCACTTTGGCCACAGGAACCCCATGCAGAGCTACAGGCTGGGGTCAGAGTGGCTGGAGAGCTCCCAAACAGAGAGGGACCTGAGGGTGCTGATCGACAGCCGCCTAAACATGAGTCAGCAGTGTGCCCAGGTGGCCAAGAAGGCCAATGGCATCCTGGCCTGCATCAAGAATAGTGTGGCCAGCAAGGTCAGGGAAGTCATTGTGCCCCTGTACTGAGCACTGGTTAGGCCATGCCTTGAGTACTGTGTCCAGTTCTGGGCCCCTCAGTTTAAGAAGGACATTGAGAGTCTTGAACATGTCCAGAGAAGGGCAACAAGGCTGGTGAGAGGCCTTGAGCACAAGCCCTATGAGGAGAGGCTGAGGGAGCTGGGATTGTTTAGCCTGGAGAAGAGAAGGCTCAGGGGTGACCTCATTGCCCTCTACAGCTACCTGAAAGGTGGTTGTGGCCAGGAAGGGGTTGGTCTCTTCTCCCAGGCAACCAGCACCAGAACAAGGGGACACAGTCTCAAGCTGTGCCAGGGGAGGTTTAAGCCCGAGGTGAGGAGAAAGTTCTTCACTGAGAGAGTCATTTGTCATTGGAATGGGCTGCCCTGGGAGGTGGTGGAGTCACCATCCCTCAAGGTCTTCAAGAGGAGATTGGATGTGGCACTTGGTGCCATGGTCTAGTCAGGTTGGACTTGATGATCCTTGAGGTCTCTTCCAACCTTGGCGATACTGTGATACTGTATTATGACCTTTGTAAAGTTCCTTGTTCTGGTGTGGGGACTGGGCTATCTCTTTCCAGTTTTGATTTTCCCATGGGGACTTGACACAGGTACCAGTATGATTTTGGCGGGGTATTTTCCTTTTATTTTCCCCACAGCCTCTTTTGGTGTAATCTGGTAATTCTGCAATAGAGCAGTAATTCATTGTATATCTCTGCTAAATGTCTCTACCTTCCTTCTGTTGTTTTCCCTTCAGTGTGTGCAGAGAGTGAGAGGGGGGTGGGGAGAGAGATGTAGTATATGATTCGGATCAAAGCATTACAGATATGTAGTTTTATGTTTGTTTCTGTATGTTACTAGGAACAATCAAATAAATTCTTATAAGCTTTTGGGGAAATGGAAACTATTTTTAGTGAAGCTTCAAGAACATGTGGAGATAAAATTACATCCACTTCTTGTCTTCTCTGGTTGTAAGCTTTTAGCAATACAACACAGAATGCCTTACATTCCCGTTATTTCTGTGGATGAATGTAGCCATTTGGTTTTTGTCTATACAATTTTACATAGTTCCTGTAGCAGGAAAGAATGACTTGTTAAAAAAACTAAAAACATTTCAAAGACAGTAGGGAGTACAGCTAGGTGCCTTAACAAGCACATAAAGAAAGAAAATGCTCTAATGGGAAAAAACACTATTGATTCAATACTGTGTAAAGAAGAGATGATAGGAAATTTACACATGGAGAAGACAAAAGAGAAAAAAAATCTACTTTACATTTCAAATCACGTTTAATTAATACAGCAAAGAAATAGAGGATTTCATAAATGCATGTAAACTCACCTGCCAAAATGCTGTGGTAACATGAAGCAATAAGGGAAGCATAGAATCATAGAATAATTTTCACCAGCAGGGAAGGGCTGGTGGGGATGTGGTGGTCGGAGGCTGTTTAGGGGCCAGCGACCACGAGAGAATTGAATTTTTGGTATTCAGTCAAACTAAGAGAGGCAGCAAGAAGACCTCCAATCTGGACTACCAGAGGGCAGACTTCAGGTTGCTCAAGGAACTAACTCAGAGGGTTCCTTGGGATAAAGCACTTAAAAATAAAGGGGTCCAGGAGGGCTGGACCTGCTTCAAGGAAGAACTGATGAAGGCTCAGGAGCAGACTGTGCCAATGTGCCGGAAGAGGAGCCGCCGGGGCAGACGGCCAGCCTGGATGGGTAACGAACTTTTAATAGAACTAAGGGAAAAAAAGAGAGTGTATCATCTTTGGAAGAAAGGTGAGGCAACCTATGGGATGTTTAAAGATGTAGCCAAATCATGCAGGAAGAAAATTAGGGAGGCAAAAGCACATTTGGAGCTCAGACTGGCCTCTGCTGTGAAGGACAACAAAAAGTCCTTCTATAAATACATGAATAGCAAGAGGAAGGGCAGGGACAACCTCCACTTCTTGGTTGACATGGAGGGAAATGTTGTATCACAGGATGAGGAAAAGGCAGAGGCACTTAACACCTTCTTTGCCTCAATTTTTACTAGCAGGACAGAACGTCTTCCAGACAGCTGGCAGATGGAGCCAGGGAGCACTATAGGTTCCCTATGTTCCATGAGCAGGTGATTGGAGCTCTCCTCAGCAGCTTAGAGCCCCTCAAGTCCATGGGACCAGATGGGATCCATCCCAGGGTGCTGAGAGAGCTGGCAGATGAGCTGGCCAAGCCACTCTCCATCATTTTTCATCACTCCTGACTCACTGGAGACATCCCAGAGGACTGGAAGGTGGCCAACGTGGTGCCCATCCACAAGAAGGGCCGGTTGGATGAGCCAGGGAATTACAGGCCTGTCAGCCTGACCTCAGTGCTAGGCAAGATTATGGAACAGGTCATCCTGAGTGCAATCACACAACACTTAGAGGATGGCCAAGGGATCAGGCCCAGCCAGCATGGGTTTAGGAAGGGCAGGTCCTGCCTGACCAACCTGATCTCCTTCTATGATCAGGTGACCCGCCTGGTGGATGTGGGGAGGCCTGTGGATGTAGTCTACCTGGACCTCAGCAAGGCCTTTGACACCGTTCCCCACAGCAAACTCCTGGCCAAGCTGTCAGCCCATGGCTTGAATGGGAGCACACTGAGATGGGTTAGGAACTGGCTGGAGGGCTGAGCCCAGAGAGTGGTGGTGAATGGTGCCACGTCCAGCTGGCAGCCAGTCACCAGTGGTGTGCCCCAGGGATCAGTGCTGGGCCCCATGCTCTTTGGCATCTTTATTGATGATCTGGATGAGGGCATTGAGTCCATCATCAGTAAATTTGCTGACGACACCAAGCTGGGGGCAGGAGTTGATCTGCTGGAGGGTAGAGAGGCTCTGCAGAGGGACCTCGACAGGCTGGGCAGATGGGCAGAGTCCAACAGCATGAGATTGAACACATCCAAGTGCCGGGTTCTGCACATTGGCCACAACAACCCCATGCAGAGCTACAGGCTGGGGTCAGAATGGCTGGAGAGCAGTCAGGTAGAGAGGGACCTGTGGGTGCTGGTCGATGGTAGGCTGAACATGATGCTGCAGTGTGCCCAGGCAGCCAGGAGGGCCAATGGCATGGAAGGAGGTTGACTTGCTGGAATGTGTCCAGAGAAGAGCAACAAAGTTGGTGAGGGGTTTGGTACACAAGCCCTATGAGGAAAGACTGAGGGAGCTGGGGTTGCTTAGCCTGGAGGAGACTGAGGGGTGACCTTATTACTCTCTATAACTACCTGAACAACCTGAGGTTGTGGACAGATGGATGTTGGTCTCTTCTCCCAGGCAGCCAGTACCAGAACAAGAGGTCACAGTCTCAGGCTGCACCAGGGGAGGTTTAGGTTGGATGTTAGGAAGAAGTTCTATACAGAGAGAGTGATTGCCCATTGGAATGGGCTGCCTGGGGAGGTGGTGGAGTCACCATCATTGGAGGTGTTCAGGAGGAGAGTTGATGGGGTGCTTGGTGCCATGGGTTAGTTGTTTAGGTGGTGTTGGATTGGTTGATGGGTTGGACGTGATGATCTTGAAGGTCTCTTCCAACCTGGTTTATTCCATGTATTCTAAGTATTCTGTTCTCTGTATTCTATTCTAAGGCTGGAAAAGACCTCTAAGATGAAATCCAACCACCAAACCAGCACTACCATAACCGATAAACCACTTCCCAAGGTGCCATGTCTGCATATTTTGTGAACACCTCAGGGATAGTGTTTCCACCTCTTCTATAGGCAACTTGTTCCATGACTTGAGTACTCTTTCAGTACAGAATTTTTTCCTAATATCCAATCTAAACCTCTCTTGGTGCAATTTGAGGCCATTTCCTCTTGTTCTATCTCTAGTTATTTGAGAGAAGAGACCAACACCCACTTCACTACAACCTTCTTTCAGCAGCTTTAGAGAGCAATATGGTCTCATTCAGCCTTCTGTTCTCCAGTCTAAAAAATCCCAGATCCCTCAGCTACATGTTGTATGAGATGTTCTCCAGACTCCTCAGCAACTTCCTTGCCCATCTCTCTACATGTTCCAGTCTCTCAATGTCTTATACTGAGGCTGAACATGGTATGCAAACTGCAGCCTCACCAGTGCCAAATACAGGGGCAAAATCACTTCCTTACTCCTGCTGGACACAGTATTCTTCACACAGTTCAGGATGCCATTGGCCTTCTTGGCCACCTGAGCACATTTCCAGCTCATGTTCACCGGGCTGTCCACCAGCACCCCCAGGTCTTTTTCTGCTGAGCAGCTTTCCGGTCTCCCAGCCCCAAAACCTCTATCATTGCAGGGAGTTGGTGTGGCCCAAGTGCAGAACCAGGCACTCGGCCTTGTTGAACTGTTGGGTGCAGGACCAGCATGGAGAGAAAACACACAGCCACTCAAGAGATTCTGCATCAACAGCTGCTAGCACCTTTAATGAATATAGGCCATGGCTTTAAGTACCTTCTTTCTCTGCCTTCGCAGCTTGTTCCCAGAGCCACAATAGCCCCCACATTGCCTTATCTTCACAGCTGTTATTCCCCTGGGGGCTATTTACCTTTCAAGTGGAGGGGAGGATGCTTGGATCTTGCTTCAAAGCTAAGGTTGTCCGCAGCCTTGTAATACCCAACACTGAACCTCCTACACTTGACCTCAGCCCATCAATCTAGGCTGATCAAGTCTCTTTGCAGAGCCTTCCTACCCTCAAGCAGTTCAACCCTCCTGCCCAGTTTAGCACAATTTCCAGACTTACTGAGGCTGCACTCAATCCCCTCATCCATATAATTGATAACAATACTAAAACAGACTCTCCCAAAACTGAGCACTGGGAACATCACTTGTGATTGGCCACTAACTGGATTTAACTCCATTTACCACAACTATCTGGATTTGGCTATCCAGACAGTTCTCAACCTAGGGAAGAATACACCTGTCTAAGCCATGAGCTGCCAGCAGAATGCTGTGGGATACAATGTCAAAGGCTTTATTGAAGCCCAGGTAGACAACACCCTTGTCCTTTCCCTCATACACTAAGTACGTCACCTCGTCATAGAAGGAGATCATCTGGATCAAGCAGGACCTGCCCTTCATGAACCTGTGTTGGCTGAGCCTGATCCCCTGGTTGTCCTGCATGTGCCATGTGAGTGCACTCATGATGAACTACTTTCCCAGTACTGAAGTCAATCTGCCAGGTCTGTAGCTCCCTGGATCCTCCCCTTGCCCTTCATGTAGATGGGATTCACACTGGCAAGCCTCCAGTTGTCTGGGTCCTTCCCTGTTAAACAGGGTTGCTGAGAGATGGTGGAGAGTGGCCTGTCAAACTCCACCAGCTCCTTCAGCACTCTTGGGTGGATCCCATGTGCCCCCATGGATTTGTGAGTCCAGACACTGCAGCAGCTTGCCAGCTGCTTCCTCCTGGTTTATGGGGGCTTTTTTCAGCTATCTATCCTGGTCTTACACTCAAAGGGCTGGATACCCTAAGCATAACTGGTCTGACTATTACAAACTGAAGCAAAGCCTCAGTCTTCCCTTCAGTCTTGGTAGCAATGCTTCCCTCGCTTCCAATATGGAGATTCTCCTCGACTCCCTTTTATTATTACTGCATATGTAGAAACCATTTTAATTATCTCTTACAACATTATCCAGACTGAGCTCTAGCTGGGATTTTGCCTTTCTGATAGTCTCTCTCTGCATGGCCTAATTAGATCACAGTACTATTCCTGAGTTTCCTACCCTTTTTTACAAGGATGGTGAACTCTCTTTTTCTATTTGAGTTCTGTCAAAAGTACCCTGCTTAGCCAGGCCAGTCTTCCTCCCTGCCCATTTGTCTTACGATGCATTGGAACAGCCCTGCTCCTGCACCTCTAAGACCTCCTTCTTGAAGAATGTCCAGCAGGTCTAGAGAGGCATCTTCCTTGGTAGGCTTCTTTACTGGCTTTGTCAGGAAGTTTTCTTTCACACACTTCAGGAAGTTCCTAGACTGGTTCCTTTTTGCTATGTTGTATTTCTAGCAGATGTGAAGAGATTGGTGTTCCCCATGAGAACAAGGGCTGGGACTTACGAGACTTCTGTCAGAAGTAGAATACTTTGTCTTTCTCTTTATCTTTTTTGGGTGGTCTATAACAGACTCCCAACAGGAAGTTATTGTGCCCCTGTACTGAGCACTGGTTAGGCCACACCTTGAGTCCTGTGTCCAGTTCTGGGCCCCTCAGTTTAAGAAGGATGTTGAGACTCTTGAACATGTCCAGAGAAGGGCAACGAGGCTGTTGAGATGCCTTGAGCACAAGCCCTACAAGGAGAGGCTGAGGGAGCTGGGATTGTTTAGCCTGGAGAAGAGGAGGCTCAGCGGGGACCTTATTGCTGTCTACAACTACCTGAAGGGTGGTTGGTGTCTTCTAGGCAACCAGCACCAGAACAAGAGGACACAGTCTCAAGCTGCACCAGGGGAAGTTTATGCTCAAGGTGTGAAGAAAGTTCTTCACAGAGAGAGTTGTTAGATGTTGGAATGTGCTGCCCAAGGAGGTGGTGGAGTCACCATCCCTGGAGGTTTTCAAGAGGGGATTGGACGAGGCACTTGGTGCCGTGGTTTAGTAGTCATGAGGTCTTTGGTGACAGGTTGGACTTGATGGTCTTTGAGGTCTTTTTCAACCTTATTGATTCTATGATTCTATAGTCTTAGCTTTCCCCCACCTATCCCTTCTGAAGAGCTTATAGCCATCTATTGCAGCAAAGACTTTTGAGAACCATCCCACCGTGTTTCTGGAATGGTGACTATATCCTGCTGCACCTGGTTCCACCTGGTAGTTGCCAGTGTTGTGTGTGTTGGTGCAGATGCACTTCAGCTAGGATATCAATCTGCCCTGCAGCACTGGCTCATCACTATGAGCTTGGTTTTAATTTCCTAGTTTAATACTCTCTCAATGAGCCCTGTCAACTTATGAGTGAGAGTCCTCCCTCTTTGAGGAAGCTGGACCCCATCTGTCACTGGCAGATCTGTTGCCATGTAATCCTCCCATGATAAAAAAAAAACAAACCAACAAAATTCCGATGACACCAGCATCTACACTGGCTGTACCCCTGAGCCTGGGTGCTCCTCAGAGATAACCATAGGTATTTTGTTCACTGTGAGCTGTGTCATTTTTTGCTTTGCCTTTTTAAAATCTCCTGTATTTGACCCCAGGCATGTCAGCCTCTTGGCCTCACATACAGAGTCTCTCCATTGTTACTCAGCTTTGCCTGGCTCCAGATACCCCCTGACCACATCAATCTAGCACATACCCCAGAACATTGTTTTGCCCCTGTTTTGTTCTTCATAAAATTAATGATGCAGAGAAGATGAAAGATAAATGTTTCCATAATCTATTGCCTAAAGAGTACTTTTTAATTCTGTCCTTGAACACCATCTGGATGGAGGCTGCCTCTCATGAGGTACCAAAGAACATGCTGTTCCTGTTTCCAAGTTGCCATTAAATCTCAGTGTCTTTCTTCCAAATATTTAACACCACAAAAAAATTTGAATTCTTTCTAGATTTGGTGGTTTTTTCCCCCTCAATCAACTAGAGTAACTAATAACTTTATTTAATCTGTGAAATTTCACTGATGTCTGACCAAGCCAAAGCTACTGTATTTACTAGAGAGCTCCCTTAGAACTAGTGCTCAGGACCAGCATGCTTGAGCTGAAAGGAACCCTTTTTAGATTCCTTTTCAGGCTTTTCGGGTCAGGAGGTCTTGTCAGACAGCGAGGACCAGCAGGGTCATCTCTCGTGTGCATGCTTGAGATCGTGACGTCAGCCGTTGGAAATTTAAACCACGCCAGAGAGCTGTGCAGCTGGCTTTTTGCTAGAGAGCTACTGGCTTCTCACTCGGCATGTGCCACGGCACGGTTTTTATTTTTCCAGTTGGTCGGTGGCCGGGGTAGGGATGGTTTTAACTCACAGCAAAGCTGTTTTCAAAAGATCGGTGTTGACCCAGACTGAGGTTGAACATAAGCAGGCAGGTATCGGGCAACTGGCTGCAGACAATGCTGGAGCCTGGCACATGAAATGCAGGGCAGTAGAGACAACACCTGCATTAGAATAGAATAGAATAGAATAGAATAGAATAGAATAGAATAGAATAGAATAGAATAGAATAGAATAGAACAGAATAGACAAGGTTGGAAGAGACCTCCAAGATCATCACGTCCAACCCATCATCTAATCAGCTAAACCATGGCACCAAGCACCCCATCAAGTCTTCTCCTAAACACCTCCAATGATGGTGACTCCACCACCTCCCTGGGCAGCCCATTCCAATGGCCAATCACTCTCTCCATGAAGAATTTCTTCCTAACATCCAGTCTAAGGTTCCCCTGGCACAGCTTGAGACTGTGTCCTCTTGTTCTGTCACTGGTTGCCTGGGTGAGGAGACCAGCCCACACCTGGCTACAACCTCCCTTAAGGTAGTTGTAGACAGCGATAAGGTCTCCCCCAAGCCTCCTTTTCTCCAGGCTAAGCAACCCCAGCTCCTTCAGCCCCTCCTCATAGGGCTTGTGCTCCAAACCCCTCCCCAGCTTTGTTGCCCTTCTCTGGACACGTTCCAGCAACTCAACATCTTTCCTAAAGTGAGGGGCCCAGAACTGAGCACAGAACTCAAGGTGTGGCCTAAACAGTGCTGAGTACAGGGGCAGAAGGACCTCCCTCTTCTGCTGGCCACACTGTTCCTGATACAGGCCAGGATGCCATTGGCCTCCTTGGCCACCTGAGCACACTGCAGGCTCATGTTCAGCCTACCATCAACCAGTACCCCCAGGTCCCTCTCTGCCTGGCCACTCTCCAGTCCAGTTCTGGGCCACTCAGTTTAGGAAAGATGTTGAGTTGTTGGAACATGTCCAGAGGTGGGTAACAAAGCTAGTGAGGATTTTGGAGCACAAGCCCTATGAGAAGATGCTCAGGTGAGCCCTTATTGCTGTCTACAACTACCTGAAGGGAGGTTGTAGCCAGGTGGGGGTTGGTCTCTTCTCCCAGACAACCAGCACCAGGACAAGAGGACACAGTCTTAAGCTGCACCAGGGGAGGTTTAGGCTGGATGTTAGGATGAAGTTCTTCACAGAAAGAATGATTGGCCATTGGAATGGTCTGCCCAGGGAGGTGGTCAAGTCACCATCACTGGAAGCGTTTAAAAAGAGACTGGATGGGGTGCTTGGTGTCATGGTTTAGTTGATTAGATAGTGTTGGATGATAGGTTGGCCTCAATGATGGAACTAGATTTGTCAGTAAGATTCATACAACACATTCCATAAAAACCTTCACACCCCTGACCATGGACAATTCACAAGGAATCTATGGCAGCCCTGTTCTGCAAAGTAGCATGTCTAATAGATTGATGTTAAGTAGCTAAATCACTTAATATCTCTGATGTGATATTGTTTTGTTTTGCTAACCAACAACTCATTCTACTTAACTACATAAGTGCTTTCACAGCAGCTACTCCAGGAGTAACAATGCTAGCTGCTATTATTTCCCCTTTATTTCACAAATCTATATCATTCCTACAATTACTGTTCATACTGAAGCTTCCTCTGTGTCTGTGAGAGGCCAGCTGGTTATGGTTTAATATCATACTAATATTAGGTGTTAACAGAGTAAGGTGTCCCATAGAACATGGTCCTCCTATCATCCTAGGGGACAAGCCAGGCCAGGCTCTATCTCCACAGATAAGAAAAATTTCTCAGAGTAATTTTCTAGGCCAATCAGTACTTGACAGTCCTTTACCTTTTTCTTTCCTAAAACTAACTTTACACCAATTGAATAATTTCTAGAAATAGGATTTGCTGGAGTAACATCTTGTGTCCAGGTATTTCTTTTAGGATACTTTGGATCCATTATTTCTGTATAAATAAAGTAGGTACATGCTGGCATTTTTACACAGCCTAAGATTTCTATTTCTTGTGGTTCTACGTTGATTTTATCCAGGTAATTATTCCACATATTGATTTCTTCACTGCACATTGTCATATTATTTTTACATTTTATTTTGGGCAATTGTGAAGTTGTTTCCTTTACTATTTCTGAGGGATTTGCTAATGGAATTGTTACCAGACATATATGAAATGGTTGTTCTGGCTGTGACATGGAAGCACAAAAACTAGTTTGATTCAAGGATTAAGTAAGGTTACTGTTCCATGGAATTAATTTAGAAGGGTCGTACTCAGTTAATGAATAACTCAATGTTATGTTAATTATCACAGAGAGTATTAGCAGCTTCATCATTCTCTAATCTCAGAAATCTGTTGTCTCCTCGGAAGGTCTGGTAAAAGCTGGTCAAACACTTTGTGCTGGGATCCACTTATGTGGTGGTGAAAAAAATTCAGTTGTCCCCCTCCCCCCAAACCACAGGTAACTCAGTCTGAGAAGCAGATGGAAAGGCTATATTTTTACAAGCAGAATGAAATGCAATGAATATATACACAAAATACAGTATTTACAGTATATACAAAAATATGTATTTTATATTTATATGTTCATGACTGGAGCACTGCAATTGATGGCTACAGGCTCTTCAGGAGAGACAGGCAAGGGAGAGGGGGTGGAGGGGTGGCCCTGTACACCAGGGAGGCACTAGATGCCATTGAGATGGAGATTAGGGACGATCAGGTTGAGTGCTTGTGAGTAAGAATTAGATGGAAGACCAGCAGGGCAGACATCCTGGTTGGAGTATGTTATAGACCACCCAACGAGGAAGAAGATGTCAATGAAGCATTCTATAGGCAGCTTAAGGCTGTCTCAAGATCTCCTGACGTTGTCCTCATGAGCGACTTCAACCTGCCTGACATCTGCTGGGATCTCAACACAGCAGAGAGGAGACAGTAGAAGAGGTTCTTAGAGTGCATGGAGGACAGCTTCTTATCCCAGGTGCTGAGTGAGTCTACCAGGGATAAGGCTATGCTTGACCTCCTCTTCACCAACAGGGAAGGGCTGGTGGAGATGTGGTGGTCGGAGGCTGTTTAGGGGCCAGCGACCACGAGAGAATTGAATTTTCGGTATTTGGTCAAACTAAGAGGGGCAGCAAGAAGACCTCCACTCTGGACTGCCGGAGGGCAGACTTCAGGTTACTCAAGGACTAATTCAGAGGGTTCCTTGGGATAAAGCCCTTAAAAATAAAGGGGTCCAGGTGGGCTGGACCTGCTTCAAGGAAGAACTGATGAAGGCGCAGGAGCAGGCTGTGCCAATGTGCCGGAAGAGGAGCCGCTGGGGCAGACGGCCAGCCTGGTTGTGTAGTGAACTTTTAATAGAACTAAGGATTTTTTTCCCTTAGAGAGTGTATCATCTTTGGAAGAAAGGTGAGGCAACCCATGGAATGTTTAAGGATGTAGCCAAATCATGCAGGAAGAAAATTAGGGAGGCAAAAGCACATTTGGAGCTCAGACTGGCCTCTGCTGTGAAGGACAACAAAAAGTCCTTCTATAAATACATTAATAGCAAGAGGAAGGGTAAGGACAACCTACACTCCTTGGTTGACATGGAGGGAAATGTTGTATCACAGGATGAGGAAAAGGCAGAGGTACGTAACACCTTCTTTACATCAATTTTTACTAGCAAGACAGAACGTCTTCCAGACAGCTGGCCTGCAGAGCTGGCAGAAGGAGCCAGGGAGCTGCATAGTTTTCCTGTGTTCCATGAGCAGGAGATTGGAGCTCTCCTCAGCCGCTTGGATCCCCACAAGTCCGTAGGACCAGATGGGATCCATCCTAGGGCACAGAGGGAGCTGGCAGATGAGCTGGCCAAGCCACTCTCCATCATTTTCCAGCAGTCCTGGCTCACTGGAGAGGTCCCAGTTGGATTAGCCAGGGAATTACAGGCCTGTCAGCCTGACCTCAGTGCCAGGCAAGATGATGGAATAGGTCATCTTGAGTGCAATCACACAGCACCTACAGGATGGCCAAGGGATCAGGCCCAGCCAGCATGGGTTTAGGAAGGGCAGGTCCTGCCTGACCAACCTGATCTCCTTCTATGATCAGGTGACCCGCCTGGTGGATGTGGGGCAGGCTGTGGATGTAGTCTACCTGGACCTCAGCAAGGCCTTTGACACCATTCCCCATAGCAAACTCCTGGCCAAGCTGTCAGCCCATGGCTTGAATGGGAGCACACTGAGATGGGTTAGGAACTGGCTGGAGGGCTGAGCCCAGAGAGTGGTGGTGAATGGTGCCACGTCCAGCTGGCAGCCAGTCACCAGTGGTGTGCCCCAGGGATCAGTACTGGGCCCCATGCTCTTTAACATCTTTATTGATGATCTGGATGAGGGCATTGAGTCCATCATCAGTAAATTTGCTGATGACACCAAGCTGGGGGCAGGAGTTGATCTGCTGGAGGGTAGAGAGGCTCTGCAGAGGGACCTCGACAGGCTGGGCAGATGGGCAGAGTCCAAGGGCATGAGATTGAACACATCCAAGTGCCGGGTTCTGCACATTGGCCACAACAACCCCATGCAGTGCTACAGGCTGGGGTCAGAGTGGCTGGAGAGCAGCCAGGCTGAGAGGGACCTGTGGGTGCTGGTCGATGGTAGGCTGAACATGATGCTGCAGTGTGCCCAGGCAGCCAGGAGGGCCAATGGCATCCTGGCCTGCATCAGGAACAGTGTGGCCAGCAGGAGCAGGGAGGTCATTCTGCCCCTGTACACGGCACTGGTTATGCCGCACCTCGAGTACTGTGTCCAGTTCTGGGCCCCTCAGTTTAGGAAGGAGGTTGACTTGCTGGAACGAGTCCAGAGAAGAGCAACAAAGTTGGTGGGGGGTTTGGAACACAAGCCCTACGAGGAGAGGCTGAGGGAGCTGGGGTTGCTTAGCCTGGAGAAGAGGAGACTCAGGGGTGACGTTATTACTCTCTACAACTACCTGAAGGGAGGTTGTGGACAGATGGATGATGGTCTCTTCTCCCAGGCAGCTAGTACCAGAACAAGAGGACACAGTCTCAGGCTGCACCAGGGGAGGTTTAGGCTGGAGGTTAGAAGGAAGTTTTACACAGAGAGAGTGATTGCCCATTGGAATGGGCTGCCCGAGGAGGTGGTGGGGTGGCCGTCACTGGGGGTGTTCAGGGTGAGGCTTGACAGGATGCTTGGTTGCATGGTTTAATTGATTAATTGGTGTTGGATGATAGGATGATCTTGAAGGTCTCTTCCAACCTTGTCTATTCTATTCTATTCTATTCTATTCTATTCTATTCTATTCTATTCTATTCTATTCTATTCTATTCTATTCTATTCTATTCCCAGCTTAAGGAGATTCAGTTTTCATTCTGTTTACCTCTCCATCCTCTTTGTATTGTAGTGTTTGTTTATTTACCTGTTTCATATTAATTGTCTATGCAATATGAATCCCTGTTGCAGATGTGACATCAAACTCCCTCTTTCTGCCAACCGCATATCTCTTTTACCCTTGTTCAGAATCAGCCAGCTGCTCCTGATTCACCAGTTAATTCATCTGTGAAATTATGGTGCTCTCTTTTGGACTGTCTCACTTTCTCTTCCAGTTGATTCAAGACATGCCAAATGTCAAAAGAGAGGGGACTGGAGTGTGGAGACTTCCTACAAAGGACAACTCTAGAGAAGAAGGAGCAGTAGGGTCATGCCCATATCAAGATAATGTCAGAAAGCAAAGGTGAAACTCGGATTATTAAGAATTAGTTTTTCTCTCATTAAATGAATTGTTTTTAACTATCAATCTGTATTTCCGTTATTGAGAAAGATGATTTACATTTGAAGCACCCACTTCTATTGCTGTGGGAACAGAAGTGATTTGAAAATGAGGGAGTCAGCTACAAAGCAGGAAACCTGCCCACCTAGATCTGCCTTAACCTGAGATAAGAAGGAAGATACACAGAAAACCCTGTGGAAGATACACAGAGCTTTGGCTATGCTAGTTTGAAGAATATTAATTTTATGCATGTGTGAATGACACCACTTTTGATTAGGGTTGCTTGGAAATACAACTGCCTATGGTGATGACACTTTCTGGAACAATGAGAGCAAACAGAAACAAGAGGTGTAGTTTTCTACACATTCAAAAACAATTCAGGCTATTATTTATGGTTTAGTGTGTAATGGATGAGCAAATCCTAAACTAAGCTGATCACAGTTGCAAAGAGTTCTGAATGTTGTGAGTTTTGGTGGGGTTTTTTTGTGATTTTTTTTTTTGTTTGCTCATTTGTGGGTGGGTTGTGGGGTGGTTTTGGGGGGTTTTTTGGGTTTTTTTTTTTTGGTGTGCTGGGAAGTGGGAAGCAGCTAGTGTTAAACCAGTGTTGTCTGTTAACCACAGTGAACAGCTCAGTCTCAATGGAAGTGTAACACAGAGAAAAAATTGTTAGTTGAGATAAAGACAGTCTAATAGAATAACCTAAGGAACTGAATCATTTCCAGGAAAACAGGGTTCCATCACCCACAGTGGTTACTTGGGAAAACAAATACTTCTTTCTTCCCCTCGGCTTTTGCTACTGAGCGTGATGTTGTATGGAATGGAATATCCCTTTGAACATCTGAGGTCAGCTGTCCTAGCTGTGTTCCCTCTCAGCTTTTTGTGCATTCCTAGCCTGGTTGTTGGTGGTGTGAGAATTAGGAAAAATGTTGACTCTGTGTAAGCACTGTATCAGTGCTGTTTCCAGTACAAACCTAAAGGAAAGATCATATTTGAAGATCATATGAAGAAAATTAACTTGGTCCCAGCCACATAAACCAGAGTATTCCTTTTCAGGTTCTCTGAATTAAACTTGAATGCATCCAGACATGTAATTGATTTAGACCCTAATGGCAATGCATTGCGACGCAAATTAGAAGCTAATGGAACTGAAATAATAAGGAGCAACAAATCATCAGATTAACAAGTACTACAAAAAATATAAAGTTTTTATGGCTTCTGAACGAAAAATTTATTCACGAGAAATGCACCGCATCTTCATGGAAAATATATCCTTCTGAAGCACTCAGACATAAATTCTTTACCATAACAACACATACGTAAATACTCTAATCCGTGATTAGTACTAAGATGTAGTCCCGAGTATTTCTAGATTAAGGCCAAAACTAATTCTGATAGCATCTAGCAAATATTTAGCTTCAATATTCAAATATATCTTAAAAGTCTCAAAATGTAGGGAAATTCTAATGATATTTCCAAAAGCAACCATTGCACTTTAAAAATATCTGCTGTTTGCCTTTGCTTCTTTTCTTGGATCTGATTTTTAGAACTATTGAATATCTCCTAAGAAATCTGGTAGGTGCAGTTCAAGTTAATTGAACCTGCAGATGATTTGAAAATTCAGAACTGCAGGGCATAGTTGTTCCTGCTGATTATGAATTTTAAGAAAAGAGAATATATGAAAGTTTCCTCAAAGGATGTGGATTTTCTGTAGAAAGACCAGAAAAATGGTGAAAGGCTTAAATACTTAAAATTATTACCACGTGCTGTTTGCCTTTAATTCTTTAGATACACTTATTTCTGTCCAGTTCAAATTTTGGTATTATGCAAACTAGTTTTTTTCAGGAATTGTTAAATTTTTAATTTCATTTGCAAAAAGGCACATTGATTTTTCTAAACTAATAGTTCAAACCCTGTTTTTTTAATCCAAAAGACAAGAATTATAGTCAGTCTTGATGTGATTCCATTGCTCCCTTGCAAAGCTGTGGAGTGATGAAAACTAATGGATTTCAAGTATATTATTCATGAGGTCAATATCCTTCTTCAGTACAATAATGACTGGCATACTGATAAGGGGCTAGTTGCTACTAAAGGGCTATTAAAAATAAAAATAAAAATCAAGCCTTGAGAGAAGAAGCGAGCTTTTCGTTACATTATCTGAAGTTTGTTTTATATACCTGACAAAAATGCAGCATCCCAGGAGCTTGTCTTTCAATCTGCTGTCGGCATATTAGCTTTGTTCTTTTTGATAATAGCTATCATAATGACGTAGCTTTTTCATTGATTCTTATGCAATTTTGTGACCCATCAGTATAATATGGTACTGACAGTCATGAATTTTAATGCTAACCAAAAATTTCTTTATTTGATTCAAGCCTTCTCTTAAGAGTGATTAGGAAGAATAGACATCTATCTAGCATTTCACTGTGGGCTGGACTGGGGTTTTTCATTTATTGTCACCTCTAGAATTCTGTGGATCTTCACATTTCAGTTTTCTGAAAAAGAAAGTGACTTCAGTGGTTCCAGACATAGTCTGCCCCACAGGTGTGTGGTGCTTAATGTGATAATTTACTGACTGCCTCTATATATAAACAAACCTTGCCTTACCACCTGAAATACAAAGTGCCATAAGTGAGCATGGAACCTGTTGGGGATTGGACTGAGAGACATTGCTTGTGTGTGTTATTTGGTGTATTTTTGTCCTTTTCTGCATCACAAGACACTGTTAAGTTAATGATTTGAAGCCTCATCTCTGAAAAGGCATGTTTGCCTTGTATTCCTCATGCCATTTCATTTCTATGAAGTATGCTAAAACTACATTTAGGGTCACACTCATATTTCTACATGGAATTTCACCCCTGCGGTGGGCTAACACCCTTTTCTGAAAACAAAAAAACCAAAGCAGGGTGGAGGGCTTGTGGGTACTTTACCCTCCCTGCAGGGCATTTTCTCCTAGGAATCTGAGTCTGTCCCACTCCTCCCTCCCTGCCCAGCTAGGGTATAAAAAGCAGGACACTGTAGCTGTTGGCTCTCCTTTAGGCTCCTGCCTCTGCTGGATGAGAGCTGCTGCAGCTGCCCTTCTGCTCCTCAGCCACATGGCTGGACCTGATCCTTCTCCCTGCTGCCTCCGCACCTCCTCAGAGAAAGACTGGTTTTGTATTATTCTTTCTTGTCCCCCTCCCATCCATCCTTGTTCCTTGCCCCTTGTGAACCTTTCCTGTTATATATATATATATATATATATATATATATATATATATACTGTTTAAAGAAAATTCTTCACCTCTCTACTTCCAAGCTGACTCCAGATTATTGTTCAGTGGATTTGCTCCTTAACCTTTTTTTTTTCCCTCTCTGTTTGGGGGGAGGAGGGAGGAGTGGGGGAGAGATTCTCAGCCTTTCCCCCATCTGGACCTTTAACTCCCAGTTAAGGCTCAAACCACTACAACCCCATACATCACTTACACCATTTTCAAAATGGGGACCACCAAGTTTCTCTGGAGCCTTTCTGTTTTTGTTGTTAGTTGGCCAGAACAGTGATGCATATGAGAATGCATCATTACTTTTACACTCTAACATTATTATTTTTCTGTACCTGATTCTTTACACATTATTCATAAGTAGTCTAATGTCTTGTTTCCTTCTTCAGTTGGCATGAAAATTTCCACCTCATTAGGGATCATATAACTGCATTAGGCAGAGCTATGTGGAAAAAAAAGTAAAAATGTGGCAGAATGTAAATTATTTCCATGACTGACGCAGAGAGGAATGTGAAGAAACTGGCCTGGAACAGTGGTGAATTTGAAGCAGAAACAAATTAAGTTAAGCTTACTAATCAACCTATCTGAAACACATTTATGCAGATACATATTCTACTGGATAGCTCCTTTCTCTGTGATAGAATTGATGAAACACTAGATAAACAATCCAGAAAATGTGGGTCCAGGTTTGAATTTTTAAGCCATCTTCCATACTCTTTATCTGAAATACATTCTTGAAAATGCAGTTAGAGGCTGCAACCCCACTTTTATTTATCTGTTTTTATAGTCATCTTCCTTTTACATTTTTTTCACATATTGACACTCAAAATACCTGGAATAAATTTTCAGAATGCCAGTTTTGTCCTTTCAAAGAAACAAAAATGCTCTGTAAAATTACCTGATAATTCTTTATCAACTCATTCTGTTTCTAGTGTCTGTGAGTGTATTAAATATCAGATTGCAGTAACTGCCCATGTTTGTAATGCAGATCACAGACCTTTTGATTTGGTTAGATTTTTTTTTCTTGTTACTAATAGGTGTTTTGTGATGGTAATCTTTCTCTGCACAAGAAGAACACTGTGTTTCTGTAGAAATGTTCTGATTGAGAATTGTCTATTTAGGAATTAACATGCCTTGCTGACTCCATAACAATACATTTTTAATTGCATCTGGGTTTTCATTTTCATTTTTCTGATTCACAGAGGTTTCTAGGCTTCTTCTTTTAATGAGAAAAATACTGTCATATTGAAATAGTCCTCAAATTATTTCCCCACATTTTTCTGTTTTAATATAGTTTTGGAATAGAGTAACTACCAGCTTATTCCTTAGGAAAATGGTTTTAGATAGAATTGGTGACTGCTTTCAGTGACTTTGTCTTTCAAACCAATCCTTACATTTTAAATCCATTAGTTTTTGCATTTAATATCCATCAAGACACAGAAAACTAAATCATATTTTATGTTCCATGAGGTTATTTTTTAAAATTTATTTGCTTTTAAATCTATTTAGTATGCCTCGAGTACCTATTATTAGAATCATAGAATCAACCAGGTTGGAAGAGACCTCCAAGATCATCCAGTCTAACCTACCACCCATCCCTATCCAATTAACTAGACCATGGCACTAAGTGCCTCATTCAGTCTTTTCTTGAATATCTCCAGGGACCGTGACTCCACCACCTCCCTGGGCATCCCATTCCAATGGCAAATCACTCTCTCTGTGAAGATCTTCTTCCTAATATCCAGCCTGAGCTTTCCCTGGCACAACTTCAGACTGTCTTGTTCTGTTGCTGGCTGCCTGGGAGAACAGACTGACCCCTGCCTGGCTACAACCTCCCTTCAGGTAGTTGTAGACAGCAATGAGGTCTCCTGTTAAATCTCCTATTAAGCCTCCTATTAAATCAGTAGCACAGCCTACAAACATCCAACAAATTCTGTAAGCTTCAAATTTTCTTTTCTGGGTATTTTTATGCTGATTACACTTATCCACAGAATTGAAGATACAGTACTCCACCAGATGAAAACATTCTGAACACATTAGTAATAGTCTTATGTATATATTCAGTATTCAGTATCACTAAGGTTGGAAGAGACCTCAAAGATCATTGAGTCCAACCCGTCACCACAGACCTCATGACTAGAGTAGGGAGGACACTAGTGCCTACTGCAGGCTTGAACTCACGACCTTCCCATTAAGGGTCTAATGTGCTACCAAAAGAGCCACCTGTCCTGCAAATCAGTTTTGCTTTCTTTTCATCTTGAGTAATTCATTGTTGCCTACCCCATTCATGACAACAGCTGGTCTGAAATACTTGTTTCCAGAACACAAGGGAAAACATAAGTAGTCATTTAACTGATAAAATATGGCCCTTAGTACTCAGCTGAGATCATCCATAGCTCTGTGATGGACACATGCTCTTCTGCTGCAGAGACAGATGTGTATGAGTTTGAGTTTCACTCTAGACTCCCATGACATGTGATGCTGGAGAGTGTGCTAGATCATCTAGTAAATTCTCTCACAAAAGATGATGTGAGAGCTATTCCAGTGAACAGCCTCTTCATCTCCTCAGGGTAGAGAGGAAGTATTAGGCAAACTATCAATATCCAATCTGCATGGTTTTTATGTAACTGTCAACAAGCCATCATTTTTGCTTGAAATATATATGTTTGTGTGGATTATATAGAAGTATTATCTAAAGATCTGTAACTATTAAGAAATGTGATCATTCAGCAGGGATGGACCTTTGACCACAGTAGTACTGGAATGAAAGTAAATGCATCTTAGATGCAGGCTTAGCTAGGAGGCCAGAAAAAGAGCTATGAAAGGTAACATGAGAATCATGGAAGGTAATTTATTTGTATGTTTGAAATCAGAAAGTAAAAAGAATATGGTTCATATTTTTGTCTGAAACAGCTATATTCAAAGGAAAGTGTATTTACTGAAATCCACTTGTGTGTATAATAATAATAGAATAATATAATAATAATACAATAAACCAGGTTGGAAGAGACCTTCAAGATCATCGCGTCCAACCCATCAACCAATCAAACACCACCTAAACAACTAACGCATGGCACCAAGCACCCCATCAACTCTCCTCCTGAAAACCTCCAATGACGGCGACTCCACCACCTCCCCAGGCAGCCCATTCCAATGGGCAATCACTCTCTCTCTGTAGAACTTCTTCCTAACATCCAACCTAAACCTCCCCTGGCACAGACTGAGACTGTGTCCTCTTGTTCTGGTACTGGCTGCCTGGGAGAAGAGACCAACATCTGTCTGTCTACAACCTCCCTTCAGGTAGTTGTAGAGAGTGATAAGGTCACCCCTGAGTCTCCTCTTCTCCAGGCTAAGCAACCCCAGAGTCGAGGTCTTCTTGCTGCCCCTCTTAGTTTGATCAAATACTGAAAATTCAATTCTCTCCTGGTCGCTGGCCCCTAAACAGCCTCCGACAACCACATCCCCACCAGCCCTTCCCTATTGGTGAAGAGGAGGTCAAGCATAGCCTTACGCCTGGTAGGCACACACAGCACCTGGGATAAGAAGCTGTCCTCCATGCACTTTAAGAACCTCCTAGACTGTCTCCTCCCTGCTGTGTTGAGATCCCAGCAGATGTCAGGCAGGTTGAAGTCGCCCATGAGAACAAGGTCCGGAGAACTTGAGACAGCCTTAAGCTGCCTGTAGAATGCTTCATCAACATCTTTCTCCTGGTTGGGTGGTCTATAACAGACTCCAACCAGGATGTCTGCCCTGCTGGTCTTCCCTCTAATTCTCACCCACAAGCATTCAACCCGATTGTCCCTGATCTCCATCTCAATGGCATCTAGTGCTTTCCTGATGTACAGGGCCACCCCTCCACCCCTTCTTCCTTGTCTATCTCTCCTGAAGAGCCTGCAGATGTCAGTTGCAGCTCTCCAGTCATTTGTGTCCTCCCACCACATCTCTGTGATGGCAACTACATCATAACTTTCCTGCTGCAACAAGGCTTCCAGCTCCTCTTGTTTGTTACTCATGCTTCGTGCATTAGTGTACATGCACCTCAGCTGGGCTGCTGGTTTGGCCTCTGACTCTAGCTTATAGCCCCCAGACTCTTGCCTGAGGGGACTAGTTTCAGTCCCTTCCCCCTTCAAAACTAGTTTAAAGCCCTGTTGATGAGAGCTGCCAATTCCCTTCCCAGAATCTTTTTACCTTTGGGGGACAGGCCGTTCTCACATACTGTGACCTTTCCCCTCCTCTGGGACAGATGTACTCCATCTGTTGCCAGCTGGCCTGGTGCAGTAGAAAGTTCTCCGAGATCAAAAAATCCAAAAATTGTTTGACTGCACCAGCCTCTAAGCCACTTGTTAGCTATAGCTGCTGACCTGTTCCTTATGGTATTCCCTCCTGCAACTAAGGGAATTGATGAAAAAATTATTTGTGCACCTGACCCCTCAACCAGATCTCCCAGGGCCCTGAAGTCATTTTTGATAGCCCTGGGAGTTCTGGTTGCAACATCATCATTCCCTAACTGCATAACTAGTAAAGGATAGTAGTCAGAGGGCTGCACCAGGCTAGACAGCCTTCTGGTAACATCATTAACTTGGGCTCCTGGCAGATAACAGAGTTCCATATGAGATGGGTCTGGGTGACATATGGGGCCCTCCGTTCCCCTCAGAAGGGAATCACCAATAACAATTACCTTCCTCTTTTTTGATGGAGCAGGTCCTGATGCCAGGGGAAGGCTGTTTAACCTTAGGCTGCTTTGCCTTAGGCTGTTTAACCTCAGGCTGTTTAGCGTCAGGGAGAACCCCAGATGGTGTGTCTCTGGCATCAGGATCACCTCACCCTTGATCTCCAGTGCCCCATACCTGTTTTCCAAGAGCAGCGGGGAAGGTGAGGGGAGGCAAGGAGGTTTTACTATGTGTCTTTTGAGAGGAACCTGCATCCATTCCCCTCTGCTTTTTGGATAACAAGCCTCTGCTGGGGGAGCCTGCAGAGCCTGCTTACTCTGATTCAACTCTTTCCTCCTCTGGTTCATCTCTTTCCTCCTCTGGTTAATCTCTTTCCTCCTTTGGTTCATCTCTTTCGTCCTCTGGTTCATCTCTATCCTACATTCCCTTATATTTCTAAGGCTAGCAAACTCATCCTTCAGTCTGGCCACCAGATTAAGCAGATAGTCAATCTGCTCACACCTTATGCAAGAGTTGCCCCCACTACCCTGCATCTCAAGAGACAGGCTCCAGCACTCTCTACAGCCAGATACCTGGACAGCTACCTGCTTGGGTTCTACCTCAGTCTGGGTCAACACTGATATTTTTTAGGGAGTTTTTGCCACGAATTACAACCATGCCTGTCCTTGGCCACAGCACCTACTGCACACACACAAAATAAAACAAAAAACCTCAGAACAACAAAACCAACCAAACCAAAACCAAAAAAATTACAAAATTGCGGCGGTGCATGAGAGCACAAGAGAGTACAGGAGAATACGGGCTTCCTGACGAACAGTCCCCCCACGAGCCGCAGCAAACTCTTTTAAATTAAGTCACTCCTGCCGCTGGGATCACAAGTCTGACCACATGAAAAGACAGCTCCTCCTAGCCTCACGGCGTGAGCAGGAATCTCCGCAGTGCTGGCGATTCCCGGAGCCCAAGAAGGAGATCAGTGGCTGGTCCCTGGCGGCTGCTGGTGTTGGTGCTGTCCCGAGAGGGCTTCCTGACAAATGGTGTGACAGACCAACGGTGCATCAGACCAAGCAGGCTTCTTCACCTACATGTTGCTTAGGACTGAATAAGAATTATTTTTAAGTTCTGGCAATAGTGCGAGGAAGAATATATTTTCTGGAGTTCTTTAGCTATCACTCTGAATACAACTGTGGTATCCAGATGCCTCACCATAAACCCTTGAGGAATCATCTTTGGAGACAATGAACATAACAGACTCAATCTTCTTCTGCAAGTACAAGCTGTTGTTACTCCACAAAGTGAGTTTGGTATGGCAGTGGATAGATGGCATTAAATCTTTTCCTGAGGCTGCTGGAGTGCTATCTTTGCCCTGGTCAGAATTCTGCAGAAAATCTCAATTTAACCGAAGTATGTACACTGTACTGGTGGGAACCACTGCTGCCCTCAACATTTCTGGGAACCCAGTAGTTCGCAGGAGCTGTGTATTCTACATAATAATGCGTTTAGTAATTGATGGGAGTTTTTGTTATGTTTTGTTTGGTGGGGGTTTTTTTGTTTGTTTTTTTACTAATCCCAAGTGTTCTTCTTGAAGTACACACATTTAGCACTCCTCCATGGGTAATTCTGTGACCTGATCATTGTCCCTGCCTTTGGTAAAATAACACAAGTAACTTTGAGCAGGCAATACAAGTGCACCCAAAAAACCCCCAAACTTTACTCATAGTGAATATATGTAGTGGGTTGACTGTGGCTGCATGCCAGGTACTCACCAAGCTGCTCTATCACTCCCCTCCTCAGCTGGACAGGGGTGTGAGTTCTTTATGATGTCCTCCAATGTGAGTCTTTCACACAGGCTGCATTTCTACACTGACTGCTCCAGTGCGGGTCCTTTCCAATAGGTACACTCCTTCAAGAAGGGAATGCTCCAGCATGGGTCCCCCATGGCATCACAGGTCCTTCCAGGAGTCTGCTCCACACAGTCTTCCCTCATGGCCACTGTCTCCTTCAGGCTCACTCACCTGCTTCCCTGTGGACCACCATGTGCTGCAGAGGAATCTCTGCTTGACTGTCCGAATCATGTCCTCTTTCTTCACTGACCCTGGTGTCTGCAGTCTGTTCTTTCAAATAGAATAGAACAGAATTAGCCAGGTTGGAAAAGACCTCTGAGATCATCGAGTCCAACCTATCACCCAACACTATCTCCTGGCTACAGTTGTGTAACAGTTTTTCTCCTTTCATGTCATCTATGTATTTGTCATCTATGGCACCATCACTGGTGGATTCAAGAATCGGTCCAAAGAATACTGTCTGTCTCAACAATGTCATTAGGAATCAGAACGCCCAAAACTTGGACTAATATTCAGGCTAACATCTTGACATGAGTTTACAGTGGCCTGCTCCAGTAATAAGTTACTGATTAAGCTACTGAGCCTGTACAATGGAATGTGGTTTCCATGAATATGCAGGTACAAGCTCTATGGGAAGAGGACTACATGGTACCAGGGGCATCAAGCCATTCCAGTTAACTAGTGAAAGTCAGGACAATGGGTCATTCTGCTGTCCCAGCTCTTTCCCTTAGAACAAGAATTGTAACAAATGTCAGAAAAGGATTGATGCCCTGGTGGTGCTAAGGAAACTTTGAACCTTAGCTGAACTTTGCTCATTATAATGTCAGAATATGACAATACACCTCCTGGTTGAAAGCTACTTGCCTCCAAGTCAGACCACATCTTGGACACTCCTTGTTGGGCCTCGACCACACCTTCAACACCCCTCCTTGGGCATGCATGAAAACCTTGCTTGTGAGGGGTGGAGAGAGGCAGAGATTGGATATGGACAGGTATGTGATCAACTATAAAAGAAGTCTCCCTAGCAACAAGATTTTGTAAGCTTTCTCCACTAGGATCAAGAAAGAACTGAAAGGACCATCAGGACTGGACCTGGGACCAGAAAGATCTCTTTGGACTCTTGCCTTGGTGGCAGCTATAAACCCCTTTCTCTTTTCTCTCTTCACTCTACTCTACTTTTCTCCATTCTTCTCTACCTATCATGTGCCACTTTACAGGCAAACAATAAAGTTTTACTGTTAATTGAAGCAATTCCCCCTGGCACAGTTGCCCTAGTTGTTGCACTTCAAAATCACAGCAAATGAACCTTCACAAATTCATTGAGAGGAATGTGACAATGGGTCTATCTTGAAGCTGGCTGGAACTGACTTAATCCAAGATGTGCTAACTTCTGGCACCTTCTCACAGAAGTCATCCCTGTAGTCTCATTGCTACCAAAACCTTGACATGCAATTCCAATACAATATGCTTACTTACTGTTCAGAGACAGAATCATAGAATTGTTAGGATTGGAAGTGACTTCAAGGATCATCCAGTTCCAACTCCCCTGCCATGGGCAGGGACACCGGATCAGGTTGCCCAGAGCCACCAGATGAAGAAATGTTTCTGAGAAATTTTTTAAACCATTATCATATGCAATGGTTGCAGTCATATCTATTGCTAAAGAGCTAAAGTGATAACCTGTAGTCTGGAATTCAGGCTGAGCTGCCCAGTTGCAAGGAAAAATTGCTCAAGTGAATCACAGAGTTGCAGAGAAATGGTGTTTCAGAATGAATTCATCAAAATGATAAAAAGGTTTCAGAGCAGCAAAACATACCACTCAGGCTCTGATTGAAATGAAGCTGAAGTCATTGAGCCCTAGGTGAGGAGAAGGGAGAGATAATATTATTTGATGAAAGACTTGAAATGATTTGGAAATTACTCTTTAAATTATGTTTTGATTTCTAGAAGATAGTTTAATTATAACTGACATGCTCATGGCATAATGTTGATGGCAGAGAGTGGTCTAGTTGCAGTTGATTTCTGGACATTCCTGAAGGGAAAGTGGTACTAAAGTCTGGTGCCCCTCCTTTTGTTCTTCATTGCCCCTCATACACGTATCAGGATAGTTTACTTTGCACATATTCAGATCAGAAGTGAACACTGAGATAAAATGGTGTGTTCAGGAGTAGTTCTCAGTCAGCAGTGCAAAGCCACTAATTAGGAAAAAAAAAAAAGTCACTCTGGGGAAAAAAAAACAAAACACAAAACCCAGCCGTAGCTTTCACCCTTAAAAAGAATAGATTGCCTGATTTAGGCTCAGTTTTGGTTTGTTTGTAAGGCAGCTTGAGGCTAATCAGTAAAATGTGACAGAAGTTCCAGTCCCACACAATCTATTTTTCAAGAAGAAAGCAAACACAAATATGCAAGTATTGAGCATTTTTGGTACTCTTCCTTCTATGTGACTGTATTTGCATATTTACTTGTGATCAGAACAACTTCCATTTGTTAGTTGGCTTCTATTTTGTAAAGTAAGGGGGGTGTTTTGTGCTTAATAACATATATAATATTGCCTGGGTCCATCAGTGACTTTAATTAGGATTAATCTCAACAGTTTGATAGGTTGGACACGATGATCTCGAAGGTCTCTTCCAACCTGGTTTATTCTGTTCTATTCTTTCTGAAACATACAGTTATACTAGAAAAAAAACAAAAAAAGACCATCAGATAATAATAAAATTCATTGTGCTGCACTATCAAAAAAATATACCACTGTAATGTAGCCTACTGTTAACATAAGGTCAAACAAGACTTTTTTTGGTCTTTTTTAATAATGGAGATTATTTGAAAACCTCTGAATCTTATGCATTGCAAACTTAATATCCCGAATTTCTGTACACTTACCAAGGATGAGGATAGGTTGTTTTTCACATTAGATTGTTTATTGGTGAAATATTTGCAAAGAGTATCCTAAATATAATGTATTATTACAGCCATTTAATATGTTGCTCCTTATCCTGTTATTCGCCACCACTGAAAAGAATCTGGCCCCACCATTTTGTCCTCTCTCCTCCCTGCCCTACCCTCCCCACCCCACCCAATCCCACCCCTCCCCAGACCCTTCAGCTCTTGCTGATTATTGAGAAGATTTTGTGTGGTGCTGCATGCATACTGTAAGTTAATGTGCATGTATCTGCAAATAGGAGCATGGGTTAACATGCTGGCAATTTCATGGAAATGCATCCCTCATTTCTTAGATGATCCTGGTAGGTATTCTATATTAATAATTTCACCTATGACATTAATCTAATTGTTGCTGCAGATTAATCCTCATTAGATAACTTCAGAGGAGGCAGGAATTTCCAGCAATGGATCATTCAAGCCATAGACTTTCATTTTGCACAGATGTCTTACCCCAGGATAGCTCTTCTAATGGAAGACAATGGGACATTTGTTCCAGTGACAAGTCACAGGGCATTCAAAATTTTTGAAAAGTATAGTGCAATGACCCACATAGTGACAACCAGAAGAATAAGTGTGTGCACATACGTGTTTGTGTTTATGCTTATGTGTAGTTGGAAAGGGCAAGGAGGTCTGTATGTTTGTGAAAGTGAGAGATTGATGGCCACATTCAAACTCACTCTCCCATGCCTTCTTTCTTTTTTGTCAGTCATGGAGTGCCAGGAACCTTCCCAGCCAGGTAGCACAGGGCTGAGCAGATCATCTGGTTCTAGTAACAGTCAAGAATCCTGAGAGAGGACTCAGACAGTGTAATGAAAGAAGTGATGGTTATCCTGCATGAGGTTTTCCTAAAGGTTGGGGCAATCTTCCCATTGGGACTCTCTGTCTGCAGCACCTAGCTCTGTGGCACAGGGGAGCACAGAAGGCTCACAAAATGAGTCAAGGATCTTGCACGGTGCTTTTTTTTTGTATAAAGAAGGGCTCCTCAATAGTTGTTTCAGATGTGACTTTGTGCTTATTTACAGGTAGTGGAAGGTTGGCTGACAGGAACCTTTCCAGTCAAGCCATTCAGTTCACCTTAACAAACATCTTTTATTTTACTATGATCATAGGAATAGGAGTTAAAAGGGAAGGACACTACAGTGGCGATACTAAGACTGTCCAAACCATTTGGGCTCCTTCTGTTCAGGTAAGGTGGAGGATACCTATGTTTGCAACAGTACTTTGACAGGCGAGGTATTAAGGAGTTATTTACTGCTGAAGATAAAGGAGGATTAAAAATCACTAAATTCAAGGGAGAAGAGCTTGTGGGAGCTTCTGTCTTTGCCTCATGGAGGAATGGCTTGTCATTTCTCTGCAGGTTCACCAATGGTTTTCAGGCTGCCATGTGGATGGATGACTGCATACAAACCATGAGAATTACCATTAACCTTTGCAGGTACAATCTTCTCTCACAGGGGCAGACAGCTGCTCTGGGGGCTTGCATGTGTCCCAGAGATGTGGCAGAGCTGAAGTGTACTACAGCAAACAGTTGTAATGGGTTGGGGCAAACCCCCTCCCCACCACGCGCAGAAATAACGACTCAGACAAACTGATTGCAAAAGTAGTGGAGAGTTTAAATAGAGAACAGTGAGTGTGTACAAAAGGAAACATAGTGACAAGAAAGAAACCAAAGTAAACCCAGAAAAGACCCCAAAACCCACCTGAGGGTGCATCCAAAACCCCCAGGGCTCCTCCTTCCCCCCCCCCTACTGTTAGGCTGGTCTCAGCTGGCCAGATCTGAGACTGCCCATCCCCCAGTGGCCTTGGGCCCAATCAGGCCCATGGCTGGGAGATCTCTCCCCCAGTTACCAAGTCTCAGAGAGGGAAGGAAAGAGGAAGTGCCAGACCCCACCACAAAATTTATAGTGGTGCAAGGGATTATGGTAGAAATACCTAATTTCCTGCATCTACCCACTGGGATGGACTTCTGGACACAGGAAACACCCCTGCAGCAGAGGGCACCCAGCCCAAACTACGACAACAGTATACTCAGCAAACAGAACAGAAAATTTCACTGTGGAGAAGCAAGGTATAAGGCCAGAGTAGGTATTGGTATGACTAATATCGAGAAGAAAAGAGTAAAGTGCCAGGGAAGCTGTTGTCTGCCCAGAGGATGTACAAAGAAAGATGCTGAACTATTTGGAGGTATCATTTTTTTGTGGATGGAATCCCATGCAAATACTGCAAGAATGATAAAGGATGTCTGATGGCTTCTTCTGTGTGTATCAAGCAATGCTGAAGCCTGGGTTACCAAGTTCAGATGGGCTTTTCCCCATGGATGGACTGTCCTTCCAATGAGGAAGATGAATGTATTTTATCTTCAGACTCTGTCTGCCACATAATTATTTCTTAAGCAAGACACCTAATGGCATACTAGACATTCGTTATTTTATGGCATCTCCTACAATGAAGCCATCAGTTGAAAGGTGGCATGATATTGGCACACAGATACTAATTGAGTTCTTTGAGAGAAACATGGCTTCAGAAAAGGAACACATAATAAAGAGATTAAGACTAGAAGGAAATTAGAAAAAACAGTGTTCAGTAAAATGTCATGAAAGTTTTAATAGTGTTTCAAAATAATTCCTGGGAAATATAATTTTCCTTCTGAATCTCTGACTAATATATAGTTCCTCTGCAATAACTTCTGCTCTGAAGAGATTCATATAATCATCGCATCTACTGAATTATCATGCCAAACCTTCTCCTCCCCTGTGAGATCCCAGACAGCTCGCACCAGCAAGCAACTGACTGACCCAGGCCATATGTTAGCCCTGCACAAGTGGAGATACCATTAATCTTCACTGGAAGAAGCCACTACAAGGGTCCTTTGGAAGATCACCTCAGGTGGACGGGTCTTTGCAGACTATATCATGGAAGAATACATAATTTTCAGAGTATGACTGTGTTTTGGTTCAGACAGAGAAAGAGACCCAGTTCTTTTGAATATTGCCATGTTATGAAATTAGAGGCACAAACGAGGCCAAAATATCAACAGTGAGGCTACTTATTAACAGAATAAAATGGATGGAACAGAAGAAGGGAGAGAGAGAGAAGGAAAAAATAGAGAGAGAAAGAGAGAAGTGGAAAGGAATTGTATTACCACCCCCCCCCACCTCCCAATACAGTTTAGGTCTGTGGAGGGAGGGTGCTGCTGCTCTGGTGTGAAGGAGATGTCATCTTTGTTGGCTGTGTTGTCCTCCACTGGAGGAGGGGAGGGAGAGATTCCAGAGTCAAAGTCCAAGTCCAAGTCATTCTCTGAGCATCCTCTTCAGCTCCATGAATTGCAGCAGGCAGAACTTAGGACACAGACAGAGAGTTCTTTCTGGTCTGTTGCTTCCAGGCTACATGGTGATGTCCTTTTTAGGGCTGGTGGGTGATGTGGTGGTCAGAGGCTGTTTAGGGGCCAGCGACCACGAGAGAATTGAATTTTCGGTATTCGGTCAAACTAAGAAGGGCAGCAAGAAGACCTCCACTCTGGACTGCAGGAGGGCGGACTTCAGGTTGCTCAAGGAAATAATTCAGAGGGTTCCTTGGGAGAAAGCCCTTAAAAATAAAGGGGTCCAGGAGGGATGGACCTGCTTCAAGAAAGAACTGATGAAGGCTCAGGAGCAGGCTGTGCCAGTGTGCTGGAAGAGGAGCCGCCGGGGCAGACGGCCAGCCTGGTTGTGTAATGAACTTTTAATAGAACTAAGGGAAAAAAAGAGGGTGTATCATCTTTGGAAGAAAGGTGAGGCAACCCAGGGAATGTTTAAGGATGTTGTTAGGTCATGTAGGAGGAAAATTAGGGAGGCAAAAGCACATTTGGAACTTAAACTGGCCTCTGCTGTGAAGGACAACAAAAAGGCTTTCTATAAATATATTAATAGCAAGAGGAAGGGCAGGGACAACCTCCACTCCTTGGTTGACATGGAGGGAAATGTTGTATCACAGGATGAGGAAAAGGCAGAGTTACTTAACACCTTCTTTACCTCAATTTTTACTAGCGGGAAAGAACGTCTACCAGACAGCTGGCCTGCAGAGCTGGCAGAAGGAGCCAGGGAGCTGCATAGTTTCCCTGTGTTCCATGCGCAAGTGATAGGAGCTCTCCTCAGCAGCTTAGACCCCCACAAGTCCATGGGACCAGATGGGATCCATCCTAGGGTGCTGAGAGAGCTGGCAGATGAGCTGGCCAAGCTGCTTTCCATCATTTTTCAGCAGTCCTGGCTCACTGAAGAGACCCCAGATGACTGGAAGCTGGCCAACGTGGTGCCCATCCACAAGATGCTCCAGGGAGCAGCCTAAGGCCAAGCCTAAGGCCAAGCGGCCACTACCAGCTATAACGACCAGCTCCACAAAGAAAAGGAGAAGGGTTATAGTTGTTGGGGACTCTCTCCTGGGGGGTACTGAGGGACCCATATGTCGTCCCGACCCATCCCACAGGGTGGTCTGCTCTCTACCTGGGGCGCAGGTAAGGGACATTGCAAGGGGAATCCCCAAGCTCATCAGTCCCTCTGACTATTACCCTCTGCTGGTAATACAGGCTGGGAGTGATGAGATCGACAGGAAGGGCACCAGGGCAATTAAGAAGGAGTTCAGGGCCCTTGGACAATTGATTGATGGGGCAGGCGCACAAGTGGTGTTCTGCTCAGTTCCCTCAGTGGCAGGGGAGTACACTGAGAGGAACGGGAGAACCCACACCATCAACAAGTGGCTCAGGGAATGGTGCCAGCGGAGGAACTTTGGTTTCTTTGATCATGGGGCTACTTTTACGGCACCTGACCTGCTGGGTCCTGATGGGGTGCATTTATCTAGAAGGGGCAAGAGAGTCCTAGCACTAGAGTTGGCAGGGCTCATTAGGAGGGCTTTAAACTAGGTCTGAAGGGGGTGGGTGAAGACATCGGTCCCTCTGCAGAGGTAAGAGTAGAGCACAAGGTAGGGTCAATTGAGAGCTCAGGAGCCCAGCTGCAGTGCAGGTACACCAATGCACGCAGCCTAGGCAATAAGCAAGATGAGTGTAATGGGTTGGGGCCGGTCCCCTCCCCACCACAGGCAGAAATAACGAGGTCCTAATCCACCAGGGCAACTATGATATAGTTGCCATCTCAGAAACATGGTGGGACAACAGGCACGATTGGAGTGCTACACTGGGGGGCTACAGGCTCTTTAGGAGGGATAGGCGAGGGAGGAGAGGAGGAGGGGTGGCTTTGTATATTAGGGAGACACTTTCTGCCTCAGAACTCGAGGTGGAAGATGAGGGAATTGAGAGCCTGTGGGTTAAAATCAGAGGGCAGCCCAACAAATCTGACATCCTGGTTGGAGTCTGTTATAGACCACCCAACCAGGATGAGGAGGCTGATGAATTATTCTATAAACACCTGGAGGCTGTTTCAAGATCATCAGATCTTGTCCTCGTGGGGGACTTCAACCTGCCGGATATCTGCTGGGAACTTAATTCAGCAGAGAGAAGGCAGTCCAGAAGATTCCTGGAGCGGATAGATGATTGCTTCCTGACGCAGCTGTTAAGTGAGCCTACCAGGGGACAGGCTCTGCTTGACCTGCTGCTCTCCAATAGGGAAGGGCTGGTGGGAGATGTGACCGTGGGAGGCTGCCCAGGGTGCAGTGACCACGAGATAGTGAAGTTTTCAATATGCAGGGAGATAGGGAGGAGCACCAACAGAACCTTCACCTTGGACTGCAGGAGGGCAAACTGCAGCCTCTTTAAGAAACTAATTTGTAAAGTTCCCTGGGTACCAACCCTCAGGAACCGAGGGGTCCAGGAGGGTTGGACCTACTTCAAACAGGAGCTCTTGAAGGCACAGGAACTGGCTGTCCCCATGTGCCGAAAGATGAGCCCAGGGGAAGGCGACCGGCCTGGATGGACAGGCAGCTCCTGAAGGATTTAAGGGAAAAAAGGAGGCTGTATCACCTTTGGAAGGAGGGGAAGGCTTCTCGAGGTATGTTTAAGGAAGTGGTTAGACTATGTAGGAATAAAATTAGAGAGGCAAAGGCCCAGTTGGAACTGAAGCTGGCCACCTCTGTGAAAGATAATAAAAAGCAATTTTACAAATATATCAATGCTAAAAAGAAGGGCAAGAAGAACCTCCACTCCTTACTGGACCTGGAGGGGAACATGGTGACCAAAGATGAGGAAAAGGCTGAGGTCATGAACGCCTTCTTTGCCTCAATGTTTAACAGCAAGGTGGGAGTCCAGGATGAGTGGCCTCCTGAGCTGGGTAATAGGGTCGGGGAGCAGTGTAATGCCCCAGAAATCCATGAGGAATTAGTCCGGGACCTGCTGAGCCACTTGGACACCCATAAGTCCGTGGGACCGGATGGGATCCATCCTAGGGTGCTGAGAGAGCTGGCTGATGAGCTGGCCAAGCCGCTCTCCATCATTTTCCTCCAGTCCTGGCTCACTGGAGAGGTCCCACATGACTGGAAACTGGCCAATGTAGTCCCCATCCACAAGAAGGGATGGATGGAGGAACCTGGAAACTACAGACCAGTCAGCCTGACCTCAGTGCCAGGGAAAGTGATGGAGCAGATTATCCTGGCGGCAATAACTGCGCACCTGAAGGATGGCCAAGGACTCAGGTCCAGCCAACATGGATTTAGGAAGGGCAGGTCCTGCCTCTCCAACCTGATCTCCTTCTATGATCAGGTGACCCGTCTGGTGGATGTGGGGAGGCCTGTGGATGTAGTCTATCTGGACTTCAGCAAGGCCTTTGACACCGTCCCCCACAGTAAACTGCTGGCTAAGCTGTCAGCTCGTGGTTTGGACCACAACACTCTTTGCTGGGTTAGGAACTGGCTGGAGGGCCGAGCCCAGAGAGTGGTGGTGAATGGTGCCACATCCGGCTGGCGGCCAGTCACCAGTGGCGTCCCCCAGGGATCAGTGCTGGGCCCCATCCTCTTTAACATCTTCATTGATGATCTGGATGAGGGGGTTGAGTCAGTCATCAGCAAGTTTGCAGATGACACCAAGTTGGGAACAGATGTTAGTCAGTTAGAGGGTAGAAAGGCTCTGCAGAGGGACCTCGACCGACTGGACAGATGGGCTGAGTCCAATGGGATGGCATTTAATAAGTCTAAGTGCCGGGTGCTGCACTTTGGCCACGGCAACCCCATGCAGAGCTACAGGCTGGGGTCAGAGTGGCTGGAGAGCTGCCGAACGGAGAGGGACCTGGGGGTGCTGATTGACACCCGCCTAAACATGAGCCAGCAGTGTGCCCAGGTGGCCAAGAAGGCCAATGGCATCCTGGCCTGTATTAGGAATAGTGTGGCCAGCAGGAGCAAGGAGGTCATTGTGCCCCTGTACTCTGCATTGGTTAGGCCACACCTTGAGTCCTGTGTCCAGTTCTGGGCCCCTCAGTTTAGGAAGGACATCGAGACACTTGAACGTGTCCAGAGAAGGGCAACAAGGCTGGGGAGAGGCCTTGAGCACAAGCCCTATGAGGAGAGGCTGAGGGAGCTGGGATTGTTTAGCCTGGAGAAGAGAAGGATCAGAGGCGACCTCATTGCCCTCTACAACTACCTGAAAGGTGGTTGTAGACAGGAGGGGGTTGGTCTCTTCTCCCAGGCAACCAGCACCAGAACAAGGGGACACAGTCTCAAGTTGTGTCAGGGGAGGTTTAGACTCGAGGTGAGGAAAAAGTTCTTCACAAGCGAGTCATTCGTCATTGGAATGGGCTGCCCAGGGAGGTGGTGGAGTCGCCGTCCCTGGAGGTGTTCAAGGGGAGATTGGACGTGGCACTTGGTGCTATGATCTAGTTGTGAGGTCTGTTGGAACAGGTTGGACTTGATGATCCTTGGGGTCTCTTCCAACCTTAGTTACTGTGATACTGTGATACTGTGAAGAAGGGCTGGTTGGATGAGCCAGGGAATTACAGGCCTGGCAGCCCGACCTCAGTGCCAGGAGAGATTATGGAACAGGTCATCTTGAGTGCAATCACACAGCACTTACAGGATGGCCAAGGGATCAGGCCCAGCCAGCATGGGTTTAGGAAGGGCAGGTCCTGCCTGACCAACCTGATCTCCTTCTATGATCAGGTGACCCGCCTGGTGGATGTGGGGAGGCCTGTGGATGTAGTCTACCTGGACCTCAGCAAGGCCTTTGACACCGTTCCCCATAGCAAACTCCTGGCCAAGCTGTCAGCCCATGGCTTGGATGGGAGCACACTGTGATGGGTTAGGAACTGGCTGGAGGGCCGAGCCCAGAGAGTGGTGGTGAATGGTGCCACATCCAGCTGGCAGCCAGTCACCAGTGATGTGCCCCAGGGATCAGTACTGGGACCCATGCTCTTTAACATCTTCATTGATGATCTGGACGAGGGCATTGAGTCCATCATCAGTAAATTTGCTGACGACACCAAGCTGGGGGCAGGATCTGCTGGAGGGTAGAGAGGCTCTGCAGAGGGACCTGGACAGGCTGGGCAGATGGGCAGAGTCCAACGGCATGAGATTGAACACATCCAAGTGCCGGGTTCTGCACATTGGCCACAGCAACCCCATGCAGAGCTACAGGCTGGGGTCAGAGTGGCTGGAGAGCAGTCAGGCTGAGAGGGACCTGGGGGTGCTGGTCAATGGTAGGCTGAACATGATGCTGCAGTGTGCCCAGGCAGCCAGGAGGGCCAATGGCATCGTGGCCTGCATCAGGAACAGTGTGGCCAGCAGGAGCAGGGAGGTCATTCTGCCCCTGTACACTGCACTGGTTAGGCTGCACCTCAAGTTCTGTGGCCAGTTCTGGGCCCCTCAGTTTAGGAAGGAGGTTGACTTGCTGGAACGAGTCCAGAGAAGAGCAACAAAGTTGGTGAGGGGTTTGGAACACAAGCCCTACGAGGAGAGGCTGAGGGAGCTGGGGTTGCTTAGCCTGGAGAAGAGGAGACTCAGGGGTGACCTTATTATTCTCTACAACTACCTGAAGGGAGGTTGTGGACAGATGGATGTTGGTCTCTTCTCCCAGGCAGCCAGTACCAGAACAAGAGGACATAGTCTCAGGCTGCACCAGGGGAGGTTCAGGCTGGATTTTAGGAAAAAGTTCTACATAGAAAGTGTGATTGCACATTGGAATAGGCTGCCTGGGGAGGTGGTGGAGTCGCCATCACTGGAGGTTTTCAGGAGAAGACTTGATGGGGTGCTTGGTGCTGTGGGTTAGTTGTTTAGGTGGTGTTGGAGTGGTTGATGGGTTGGACGCGATGATCTTGAAGGTCTCTTCCAACCTGGTTTATTCCATGTATTCTATGTATTCTGTTCTCTGTATTCTATTCTCCCCTTCCCTTCCCTTCCCTTCCCTTCCCTTCCCTTCCCTTCCCTTCCCTTCCCTTCCCTTCCCTTCCCTTCCCTTCCCTTCCCTTCCCTTCCCTTCCCTTCCCTTCCCTTCCCTTCCCTTCCCTTCCCTTCCCTTCCCTTCCCTTCCCTTCCCTTCCCTTCCCTTCCCTTCCCTTCCCTTCCCTTCCCTTCCCTTCCCTTCCCTTCCCTTCCCTTCCCTTCCCTTCCCTTCCCTTCCCTTCCCTTCCCTTCCCTTCCCTTTCCCATAAACAGTTTTAATTAACTCTTTGATCTAGTCATTCATTCTCATCTCTCCTCTGGCTGTTTAAAACTCCTAACTTATGTTTATGTCAGCTATAAGCCCTGGGAAGTAACAAACATGTTTTGATATATTACATTGTTTTGACAATGCAGGCAAAGCAAGCTCTACTCCTTGAATTCAGGAGAAAACACAGAACTTCATGTGTGATGAGGAAGAATGTTGTTCTAAATAGTCATATAATGCACGATGATGAAATACTTTCTCCTGGATCACCAGTTTTGTAGATCTACTCCTAACTTCTGGGTTTAAGAAGGTCAGTGTAGTACAGATATATTAAAAACAAAAACAAAAGCAAAACCAAACCAAAACAAAAAAAAGCAACCACACTTTGGCTTAGTTTATTGTAGCTTGTTGTGAAAGGATTCCCTGGGAGCCTGTGTCCCTAGGACTACATCTTTAAGTGGGAGCCTGAAGAAAGTAAACTATAGTAGGTAGGTGACTTCACCTGGTTGTAGAATGATGGAAAAATGGGGCTGACATATCAGATTAATGCTGTTTTGGAAGAGATTAAAGGGTAAATGTTCTCTATGACACAAAAATCCATGAGCTTCCAACACTGTCTTTAGTGAATGTTTAATGGCTGCTAACATTATTTAATGTGTGTGTTAACGTTGCAGCTTGAATTTTGTGGCGTCTGGGCACTGTCACTGATGTTGAGTGACAGTGGGTCCTGTTCACTTCATGGATGCCCTGGGTGCTACTCTCTTTCAGTTCAGTTTTATTTTTGTCTTAAACATTCCTTTGCAGATCTCTAGCTTTTATCTTTAGCCTTCCTAAATATTCTTTTTTTGACCACTAATTCCTAATGATTTTTCTCTCTGCTTGAAGGAAATTCCTTTCCATCAAACTCTGTTTCCTCTTGAGGTGGGTTGAAGTTTCCCCCCAGCATTAACTTTTAAGCCAGACCAACTCAATTAGAAGCAAATGATGCTGTATTTACAAGCAATGAATATGTACAAAATATACAGCATTTACAATATTATACAGATATTTTCAATTAGCAAACAACACAAAACCCCCCTGGTCCAAAAGACCAGGGAAGCTGCTCCACTGCCCCTTCAAACCTCCCCCACCCCCTAGCACCAGAGAGAGAAAAGAGAGGAGCTGGGAGAATGAAGAGTTAATTCTTGTCTCAAGGTCAGCCAGAAGTGTGAAGCAGAACAGCCAAGATCAGAGGAGAAGATAAAAGGAATGTGAATAGAAGTGAAATGTGAAGAATTGTTATGACACAGCTTCTCTTATCCCAGACTTTCATCCAATGAATTTGTTTAGAAAAATCTTTCGTTTTCCTTTTTACACATAATAGTGATTTATTTATATTTTTCTACTTTTCTCCTCAAAATCTGTAGCTAAATTTTAAAAGCATAGCCTAAAACTACCACACCTCTTAAGGCTTCACTGGCTTTGGGGATTTGCAGTAAACAGGGTCTTCATAACTCGCTTCTCTGCAGCAGAAGCAGTGTGTGTGCTACTGCACAGGTGGTTTAGATTTAGAATTCATAAACTTAAATCTGATTTATAGTTTGTGTATAGAATCTTCAAACTGTCACAACATGGGCTAATGTAACAATTTTTTAAAATCATATTGGAGTTTGATAGACTTTTTTTTTTTTTCCTTCTTAGGCAAGGTAAATTTGGGGATATTATTTAACTTTTTGTTTTGAAAATTTAGAGAAAGTTCAGGGAAAAGATCATAGAAAAGCCTTTGAGGCTGGGATGAAGTATTGTTAAAGTCTGTCACTGAAAGATGGCATTCAACCTACCTGCTTTCAGTAGGCAGCATAATATTTTTTTCAGTACTTTTTCAGTCATTTTGAGAGAATCTAGGTGACAATACAATTAGAGGCAGAAGATAACACACTGGGTTTACAGTGTTGGCTGGGCTTAAGTGGGCACTGGTGAGGCTCCTCAGACTATCTCATATTACACATACTATATTGTAACAAAGACTTGAAAAGTATATGCAAAACTTAGATTGGTATTTAATGAGCACACAAGTTCAAAAGAAAAATACTTGAAGAGATATTTCAAGAGAAGAATTCAGATAGGCACCACAGGTATCTGTCTTTTTATGTGGCCAGTGAGTGACTTGGAAAATGACACCAAGAGTCATTCTGAAGTAGAAAAGGGAACAGAATTGGATGACAAACAAGCTTCATAAACTAGAGAGTTGACATGAAGTAGGGGAAACTCAATGAGGACAACTGCAATGTGTGGCACTGAAAGATGAAAAATTAACTTTACAGATGTAGAACCAAGAATAACTGGCTAGACAAAGGTCCAGTAGCAAAGTGTCTGTGCAGTACTTGAAGTGCTCGTGCATGAGAAAACAGAGTGTTGCTGCTGTGGAATACAACAACTAATATAAATATGGAACTAGGAAAACTTATATTAAATAGCTCTTCCATTTTTGAGGTTCACAATCAAAGGAAAATATGAGCAAATAGACAGAATCTGAGGAAAACCAAAATGGTAAGAAAAGCTGTCCCTTGAGGAAAAGCTGAGTGACTGTGGTAGTTTTAGGCTATGCCTTTAAAATTTTCCACAGATCTTGAACAGAAAGTAGTAGAATGTAAATAAATCACTATTGGGTGTAAAAAGGAAAATAATGATAGTTCTAAATAATCTCACTGGAGTGGTATCTACCATAAGATTTAGTTTGCAAAACTTTTCTCTCTTTTAACATCTTTGGCTCTGGCTGATGCTTCTCCTGGCTTTACTGACCTTGGCTACATCACTTTTGTTGTGACTGGTATTAACAACTTCTCTGCTCTGTCTCTTGTCCCTTTTTTCTACAAGGGGGTAGGAAAAGGAGCAGAGGTGGGGTCTTTGGGCAGGGGGTTCTTGTGCTGTTCATTAATTTCAATCTGTAAATACTGTATATTTTGTACATATTAATTGTGTTCCATTGCAGATTGTAGTTTTGCTTGTAAATACAGCTTTCATTTGCTTCCAACTGAGTTGGTCTGGCAAATTGAATGTTGGGGGAATTTTCAACCTACCACAGTGACCAAACTCATAAGAACTTTTTTTACTTTCTGATTTATCAAAGCTTACTAAGGAATAAAAGAATGAATAATTCTGGTTGGATAGCACAAAACAAAACTGAGAATATCTGGGGAATAAAAGCATTGTTAAGAAAAAGGTTCCAGTTAGCAGGCAATGGTGTACTAGAACAAGCGACACAGAGAAATTATAAACCCAATCATTTCTCAGAAATGACTTGGTTAAAATTTCCTCTTGCAGAGGGATGGACAAAAAAGGACTTGAGGTCCCTTATGGCCTTGCATTTTTATGACTTTTCTGTCACTGTATTGTAAAAAGTGACTTCTCTGAGACAAGTCAGAAACCAGGGGTCTGACAGACTGGTTTGACAAAAAGATGACAAAAAAGGAGCAGTATATGGACAGCAGTGACAAGAAAATAATTTCCACCAGCAAAATACTTGGGGAGTTGGAACCTGCCCTGGCCCCTCACATTCTATCTGCACTCTCACATCTTATTTATTCCAGCAGAGACAGGTTTTTGCCTAAAAGTAGAATAATCAGCCAGTGGAAGTGCTGTGCTTGCTGCCCTTTTGGAAAGGCCACAGAAAAGGCCAGTAAGGGCCTGTTTGGCATTGCTTAGAGGGAAAGAAGAGGTTTACCATCTTCAGTTCTTGGTACTAAGCAGGAGCAATTCTTCCACCATTGTGCCTCTGAGTGGTTGTTGAGTCTCTGGGGCTGGACAATGCATGATAGACTAGGCCTTTTGAACAAAGGAAGATAAGGCTGTTGTGGCAGCAGTGATGAACCAGTTACATATGCTCATGATTTTTGAGGCAAGAGTAGCTAACAACACAGACCTAAGCCTCAATTTCTTCTTATTTCTTGATAGGGCCAAAAGTTGTTGCAAATTGTGGTACTGATGGAAAAGTCAGTAACAGTGCCTGACATGCAGAGGCTGCTCTTCTATACATCATCATGGATGGCCAAAGCATGTTTCTTTGTGGAATCACTAAAGCAAGTTATAAATGATGGGGGTGGGGGTGGGGGTGGGGGTGGGGGTGGAATCTGCTTGCTTTCTGCCCATTGAAAATAGGTAACACAGCGCTATTTGCTGTGACTTTTATCTCCTAAACACTTAGGTAGTCATTAAATTTAAAATTAGACAAGAAGAATCTTTCAAAGTCAAATAGCTATTTTTCTTAAATTGTTTTGTCTGATATCCACCTGCTACCTGGAGCCCGTATTTAAAATAGGAGGGGAAAACCCCCAACTTTTCTGTCCTTTTCATAGAGAGCATGGTATTTCCAGGCTTTGTTTCAATGAAATATTTCAAATTACTCCTACAACTGAAACAATTCCAACCATTCTCCAAAGCCTTGAATTTCACTTAAATCTTCAGAAATATTTTCTAAGTGATACTCTGATCTTGTTCTTGAACAGTAATCTCAGCAAAAGTATTATGATATGTCTCTCTCAGTACTTTCCTTGGAACAAAGGTCAGCTGGAAAAAAGGTGCATCATTTTATGGCACGCATCAGACTTAAAACCGAGGCTTTCTCTCGTATGGAAAGAGTCAGCTCACGTGTTCTCTCCTGCTGCTGAGTAACTAGCTCTTCTGGCAGGCCTCTCGCAGTCTGAGGAAATCTTCACAGGAAAAATCCTTAAGAAGCCTGAGTTTTTCACACACACACACACACACACACACACACACACACACACACACACACACACACACACACACACAGAGTTATTTTGTGACCCAGTGGCCATCTTCACTTTTATGAGTATTGCAGTTTAGCTGCTAATATCCAGAATGTTTGTACTTTGTGAGAGATGATCTCTGCAGTTACTGACGAGAAGATGTTGAGGTGATTTAATTTAAGGCAGTTGTACCCTGTAGATCATAATCTTGTTTGTTGTGGATAAGGTGAGAATAAAATCAGTTATATTCAATTTCTGTTACAGTTTAAAATATCTTTTAAGAAACAGAGTACTATGTGCTGCTGTTGTGGTTAGGTTGTGCTTTTTTTAAGTCAATGAGCTGCTGAGTGCTTAGGATGTTATACTTTGAAATATTCTAGATTTCCCTTATCCTATATGCCTTATGATTTTGTCACATCTCCTGCTCTCTCTGTTTCATACTTTTTCTGCCAGGTTTTCATTTCCAGAGTAAGAATAAAAATTTTGAGTAGAAGGAATGCAGATTGTGGGATTCTTTCAGTTTAAATAAATTAGCAGGAGAGACTGCAAAGTTCAGCACAGAGGAATTTGTATTGTAAGAAGAAATTGCAAGAAAATTCCAAATGCCAATGTAAACCAATTTATTCCCAAACATGAGATAGTGACGGCTTCTGAGAGATGTAAATATATTTTTGTAAGAATTCGTTCTACTGCTGTTATCTGTTGCTTTTAGTGGGACAGACAGTGCAGGTTGGGGTTGATGTGTTTTGTTATTTTACTTTATTTTATTTTATTTTATTTTATTTTATTTTATTTTATTTCCTGAAAGTACTATTTTTTCTTGTTTTGTTTTGCTATTAAATTTCCAGTCTGTGACAGCAGAATTGTTCTCCTTGTGAATTTATTCCACTCTGCACCAGTCTATATTAATCTCCAGGAAACTAAAGGCAGGGCTTTATATCCACTTACTAATGGCTTTCTTGCAGCAGTCAGTTTAGAATCATAGAATCAACAAGGTTGGAAAAGATCTCAGAGATCACAAGTCCACCTATCACGCAACACCTCATGATTAATTAAACCATGGCTTCAAGTGCCATGTCCAATCCTTTTTTTAACACATCCAGGGATGGGGACACCACCACCTCCCTGTGCAGCACATTCCAGTGGCTAACAACTCTCTCTGTGAAGAACTTTTTCCTCACCTCAAGCCTAAACATCCTCTGGTACAGCTTGAGACTGTGTCCTCTTGTCCTGGTGCTGGTTGTCTGGGAGAAGAGACCAACTCCCACCTGGCTACAACCACCCTTCAGGTAGTTGTAGAGAGCAATAACGTCTCCCCTGAGCCTCCTCTTCTCCAGGTTAAACAACTCCAGCCCCTACAGCCTCTCCTCACAGGGCTTGTGCTTGAGACCTCTGACCAGCCTCATTCTCTGGACACGTTCATGTATCTCAATATCCTTCTTAAACTGAGGGGCCCAAAACTGGACACAGTAGTCAAGGTGTGGCCCAACCAGTGCTGAGTACATGGGCACAATGACTTCTCTGCTCCTGCGGGTTGACTATTTCTGATGCAGGCCAGGATGCCATTGGCCTTCTTGGTCACCTGTGCACACTGATGGCTCATGTTAAGCCAGCTGTCAACCAGTACTCCCAGGTTCCTTTCTTCCTGGCTGCTCCCAGCCTCTCTGTGCCCAGCCTGTAGCACTGCATGGGGTTGTTGCGGCCAAAGTGGCCAAATCCCTCTCTATTATATTCCAAAAGCCATGCCAGTCTGGGGCAGTCCCCACAGACTGGAAAAGGGGAAACATTACCCCCATTTTCAAAAAGGGTAAGAAGGAGGAACCATGGAACTACAGGCCAGTCAGTCTCACCTCTGTGCCTGGAAAGATCATGGAGCAGATCCTCCTGGAGGCACTACTGAGGCAGAAGAATAATGAAGAGGTGATTTGATACAATCAACATGGCTTCACCAAGGGCAAATCCTGCCTGACCAATCTGGTGGCCTTCTATGAACAGGTGACAACATTAATAGATGAGGGGGCAGCAACTGATGTCATTTACCTGGACCTGAGCAAATCCTTCGACACTGTTCCGCACCACATCCTGGTCTCCAAACTGGTGACACATGGGTTTGATGGGGGGACCACTAGATGGATAAAGAACTGGCTTGATGGCCACACCCAAAGAGTGGCTGTCAATGGGTCCATGTCCCAGTGGAGGCCAGGGACAAGCGGAGTCCCTCAGGGATCAGGCTTGGGACCAGTCTTGTTCAGCATCTTTGTGGGTGCCATGGACAGTGGCATTGAGTGCACCCTCAGCAAGTTTGCTGATGACACCAAGCTGTGTAGTGCAGCAGACAGGCTGGAGGGAAGAGATGCCATCCAGAGGGACCTTGACAGGCTGGAGAGGTGGGCACAAGCCAACCTCATGAGGTTCAACAAGACCAAGTGCAAGGTCCTGCATCTGGGTCAAGGCAACCCCAGGCACAAATCCAGGCTGGGCAGTTACTGGCTGGAAAGCAGCCCAGAGGAGAGAGACTTGGGGGTGCTGGCAGATGAGAAGCTCAACAAGACCTCTCAATGAGCACTTGCAGCCTGCAAAGCCAATCAGATCCTGGGCTGCATCAAGAGAAGTGTGGCCAGCAGGTCAAGGGAGGTGATTCTCCCCCTCTGCTCAGCTCTGGGGAGACCCCACCTGGAGTACTGCATCCAGTTCTGGAGCCCCTATTACAAGAGGGATGTGGATGTGATGGAAGGTGTCCAGAGAAGGGCCATGAGGATGATCAGAGGGCTGGAGCACCTCTCCTATGAGGACAGACTGAAGGAGCTGGGGCTGTTCAGTCTGGAGAAGAGAAGGCTCCAAGGTGACCTAATTGTGGCCTTCCAGTATCTGAAGAGGGCCTACAAGAAGGCTGGGGAAGGACTTCTCAGGATCTCAGGTAGTGATAGGACTAGGGGGAATGGAATGAAGCTGGAGGTGGGGAGATTCAGGCTGGACGTGAGGAGGAAGTTCTTCACCATGAGAGTGGTGAAGCCCTGGAATGGGTTTGTCCAGGGACGTGGTTGAGGTCCCATCCTTGGAGGTGTTTAAGACCAGGCTGGACAAGGCTCTGGGCAGCCTGATCGAGTGTGGGGTGTCCCTGCCCATGGCAGGGGGGTTGGAACTAGATGATCCTTGTGGTCCCTTCCAACCCTGACTGATACTATGATACTATGAAAGTGTAGTACCCAGCACTTGGGCCATCATGTTGGACTCTGCCCATCTGTCCAGTTGGTTGAGGTCCCTCTGCAGAGCCCTTCTACCCTCTAACATATCAACATGCGCTCCCAACTTCTTGTCATCTCCAAATTTGCTGATGACTGATTCAATCCCCTCATTCAGATCATCAATAAAGATGTTAAAGAGCATGGGGCCCAGCACTGATCCCTGGGGCACACCACTAGTGACTGGCTGCCAGCTGGATGCAGCACCATTCACCACCAATCTCTGGGCTCAGCCCTCCTAACCCAGCACAGAGTGTTGCTGTCCAAGCCATGAGCTGACAGCTTGGCCAGGAGTTTGCTGTGGGGGACAGTGTCAAAGGCCTTGCTGAAGTCCAGGCAGACCACAACCACAGCCTTCCCCACGTCCACCAGACGGGTCACCTGATCGTAGAAGATCAGGTTGGTGAGGCAGGATCTGCCCTTCCTAAATCCATGTTGGCTGGACCTGAGCCCTTGGCCATCCTTCAGGTGTGCAATTATTGGCACCAAATAATCTGCTCCATCATTTTCCCTGGCACTGAGATCAGGCTGACTGGCCTGGAGTTTCCAGGTTCCTCCATCTGCCCCTTCTTGTGGATGGGGACTACATTGGCCAGTTTCCAGTCGTCTGAGACCTCTCTGGTGAGCCAGGACTGGAGGAAAATGATGGAGAGTGGCTTGGCCAGCTCATCTGCTCTCTCAGCACCCTAGGATGGATCCCATCCGGTCCCATGGACTTGTGGGTGTCGAATTGGTTCAGCAGGTCCCGAACTAATGTCTCGTGGATTTCTGGGGCAATACACTGCTCTCTGACCCCATTAACCAGCTCAGGAGGCCACTTGTCCTGAACTCCTCCTGCCTTGCTGTTGAAGATTGAGGCAAAGAAGGTATTTAGAACCTCAGCCTTTTCCTCATCTTAGTTACAGTGTTACCCTCCAGGTCCAATAAAGAGTGGAGGTTCTTCTTGCACCTCTTTTTAGCATTAATATATTTATAAAAATGCTTTGTATTTTCTTTCACAGAGGTGGCCAGCTTAAGTTCTAACTGGGCCTTTGCCTCTCTAATATTTCTCCTGCATAATCTAGCAACATCCTTAAACATATCACAAGAAGCCTCCTCCTCCTTCCAAAGGTGATACAGCCTCTTTTTCCCTTAATTCCTTCAGGAGCTGCTTGCCCATCCAGGCCAGTTGCCTTGCCCACTGGCTCATCTTTCAGCACATGGGAACTGCCAGTTCCTGTGCCTTCAAGAGCTCCTGTTTGAAGTAGGTCCAACCATCCTGGACCCCTTGGTTCTTGAGGGCTGCTACCCAGGGAACTTTGCAAATAAGTTTCTTACACAAGCTGACGTTTGCCCTCTGGAAGTCCAAGGTGAAGGTTCTGTTGGTGCTCCTCCCTATCTCCCTGCATATGGAAAACTTCACTATCTCATGATCACTGCACCCTAGACAGCCTCCCACTGTCATGTCTCCCACCAGCCCTTCTCTATTGGAGAACAGCAGGTCAAACAGAGCCTGACCCCTGGTAGGCTCACTTAACAGCTGCATCAGGAAGCTGTCTTCCATGCACTCCAGGAATCTTCTGGACTAAGTTCCCAGCAGATATCTGGCGGGTTGAAGTCACCCACAAGGACAAGATCTGATGATCTTGAGACAGCCTCCAATTGCTTATAGAATGTTTCATCTGCTACCTCATCCTGGTTGGGTGGTCTATAACAGACTCCAACCAGGATGTCAGATTTGTTAGCCCTCCCTCTGATTTTAACCCGCAGGCTCTCAATCCCTTCATCCTTCACCTCAAGTTCTGCGGCAAAGAGTGACTCTGTAATATACAGAGCCACCCCTCCTCCTCTTCTCCCTCGCCTGTCTCTCCTATAGAGCCTGTAACCCCCCCAGTGTAGCATTCCAATCATGTGTGTTATCCCACCATGTTTCTGAGATGGCGACTATATCATAGTCATCCTTGTGGACCAGGACTTCCATTTCTTCTTTCTTATTGCCCATACTGCGTGCATTGGGGTACCTGCACTTCAGCTGGGCTCTTGATTTCTCAATTAACCCTAATTGGTGTCCCACTCTCTTCTCTCCAGAGAGACTGGTTTCCTCACCCACCCCCTTCAGATCTAGTTTAAAGCCCTCCTAATGTGTCCTGCCAACTTCAGCACTAGTACCCTCTTGCCCTTTCTAGATAAATTCACCCCATCAGGATCCAGCAGGTCGGGTGCAGTAGACATTGCTCCATGATCAAAGAACCCAATATTCTGTTGCTGGCACCATCCCCTGAGCCAGTTGTTGATGGTGTGTGTTCTCCTGTTCCTCTCAGTGTACACCCCTGCCACTGAGGGAACTGAGCAGAACACCACTTGAGCTCCTGACCCATCAATCGTCTGAGGGCCTTGAATTGGTTTTTAATCATCCTGGTGCCCTTCTTATCAATTTCATCACTTCCAGCTGGTATTACCAGCAATGGGTAATAGTCAGAGGGCTGGATTAGCTTAGGGAATCTCCTTACCCGGGCCCCGGGCAGGCAGCACACTTCCCTGTGGGATGGGTCAGGATGATTTATGGGTCACTCAGTACCCCAACAACTATAACTGTTCTCTTTTTCTTTGTGGAGCTGGTCATTATAGTTGGTGGGGACTGCTTGGCCTTAGGCATATCCCCAGATGGCTGCTCCTCAGCCCTCTGATCACTGCTTGAGAGCCACTCTCTGCCCTGGAGGGGTGTATTTCTGATAATACACAGCTGAAAAGAATAACTCCGAAGAGATACTGTGTTTTCCTGGTGCCGTGGATGTTGCAACAATTTGGCTAGCCCAAAATAAGAATTTCAGTGTTAATTATGTGCTTGGCATTTGCTCATAATACAGATTCACGTTAACTGCAGGAAGAACCCATGCCTTACATTGCCACACACAGAAAGGGCAACCAGCATTGTGACAGGAAATTTAAACTTGTTGGATGCCCAGTTCACAGTTCCAAGAAGTAATGTGCTCAGTTTGACAAATTATTTCAGATCTAGTTCCTTACTTCCTTTCATAATGTCTTATCTTAAGGGGACCTACAAGAAAGCTGGTGAGGGTCATTTTAGGGTGTCAGGTAGTAATAGGACTAGGGGGAATGGAGCAAAACTAGAAATGGGTAGATTCAGATTTGATGTTTGGAAGCAATTCTTCACAGCGAGGGTGGTGAGACACCGGAACAGGTTGCCCCGGGAAGTGGTAGAAGCTCCATCCCTGGAGGTTTTTAAGGCCAGGCTGGATGGGGCTCTGAGCAATCTAATCTAATATGAGTTGTCCCCGCCCATGGCAGGGGAGGGTGGAACTAGATGGATCCTTGAGTTTGTCCTGAAGGGACAAAAAGCCTCAAAAATGCTCTGAATCAGACAATGGGGCAGGAGCCAGCAGGTCTGGTTTTCCAGGAAATTGCCCCCAGTGACCAGGCTTGTCTGAGCATGCCCTGGGGTCCAAGTGTGCCCGGTTTGTGTGCCTTTGGTTAAGTTTGGAGAAAACTGGTTTGGAGAAAATAGGTTAAAGTGTCAGGTTTCTATCTCTTAATCTTTGTTGTCACTGGCCATCATTGTCTCAGGAAATCTATAAATACCAGCCCAAAGAGCCAGTGCCAGCTACTGCTGTAGTATCTCACCTGTCATCCATAAAGCACACTTCGAGGATGGAGAATGTCTATGTGAATGAGAATACCTTGACATTCATAACTCTACCTTTTGTGAATTACAGACCTATTAAGGAATGTTGGATAAAGATAGAGTCACCAACTCTAATTATGTATATAACCCATCAGTTCTAGGAAGACTGCCTAGTGTTTTAATGAATTTTTGCACTGGAGCCCTGTCTTCCAGAATGGAAGTTTTGTACCTTTATGAGAAGCTGCAAACATTGTTGTGCCCAGAAGTAAGAAACACTACACTTGTTTTGAGTGACAACCAATGTTGAAGCATAAATATTTAAAAGAGTTGATGAGTGGCTGTGACTTCACTGCTGTACATTCAAATGACTTATAAAGGGGAGAAAGTGCCATTGTTTATTTTGAATAGTTTTCTGTATTTCCAAAGCACTTAATGGATAGGGGAAAACTCCAATATGACAAGGGAAATTAGAACTATGGTTACACTGGCAGAAACAAGTAGGGATTATGAATCTGGGCTTTGCAACCAAACAATATGTAGAAAAGACCAAAATGCCTTTATGTTCTTTGCAAGAGAGATATATTGCTGTCTACTGTAAACACATTCTGTTCTTCCTGCAAAACATATGAAAAACTCTCTTAGCAAAGAAAAAGGAAAAGTAACAACTGAAATGCTTTTTTCACACTCTGAATCCAGCTACTTCTAATGGGAGGAAACTATAGGAGCAGATGAATGTGGGAAGAAGATTGTTTTCAGATAGCTTTAGAAGACTATAGGGAGGGTTTGCCTTTGCTTGAGTTAGAGAAAGCTATGTTTTGTCTTTGACTCTGAGAGTAATGTAACCACTTTGGAACTGAAGGAGAGAAACTAGGCAGAATTTAGTTGGTGTTGTGAATATGCCCTCAGAAAAATGAGCGTCAGATATACTAACGAAAATATGTCAAATTTGTTATATATATATATACACACAAACTCTGTAACAGGTTATTTACAGTCACCCTTCACAGGTATCAATATCCGGTCAGTGAAACAATGTTTACAGAATGTTTGTGTATTTGCAATTGAATCAAACAATTCACAGAACTTAGAATCGAAACTAATTCAGAAAGCGGCGGGGGGAGGGGTTGGTCGGTGATCGGCAACCCTCCACCCAGGGCAATCTAAAGGCTACCTTAACTGGAAACTCTATAAAGAAAGGCTTGACTTACAAGCTGAGAACTTCGTGAGGTCTCCCCTTAATAATATTTATAGTCCAGGGAACGTGGCACGGATGTGCCGTAAGACGGAGACAGGAAATGGCACTGGCCGTGTGGCTGCACCGCGTGGCTGCTGCTTCTCCCAGGAGACAAAGGTCTCCCGCTCGAGGGGGGCTGTGGCAGGTCAGCGACGCTGGCTCACACGGGCTGTTGGCGTTCCTCCTGCAGCAATGGATCGCGCAGTGCTTGATCCCACGGGGTACTGTCTATGCCACCGCACGCAGCTGGGTGACGGTGGCAAAGGAGCGTGAGGCCTCTTGGGGCACTGGCTTGAATCTCGGGCAAGGTGAACCACGGCAGCACTGGCACGCACACACTCACAGGCTCCAACACGATGTGGGGGGGCTCATTAACCAAACGACCCCTGTTTACCATTTGCCCCAGTGAGCACTGGCCCAATGAGCAGCCTGTTGCTAACGCAAGGTTAACCAATGGACTAGCACCTACCAAATATGGTGTAAGTATATGCTATGCCCAGGCTGTTTACCTGGACTCAGTGGCACCAGGGTCCCCCCTGTTGCCCCCAGAAAGGAGGAGGAAACAAAGGAGGGTTAACACTCAGAAGAGTATGTTCCAGAAATGTTCGGGGCACAATCCTGACCATAAGCATCCTTCACTACAGTTGGATGCATTAAAATATTGTTTTGTTATTTTGACCTATTGTATGCCTTAATTACATGTATGCCAGTAGAAAATGACCAATTGAGATGTGACACGTGCCTTCTGATAGACTATATAACTTTGCTGTATAACATAACAATGGCCTTTGCCTGTTTACATCTGGTCCAGAAAGCACTAATTAAAACATCTATACTACAACAAATGGTGAGCCTGAACGTGTGTCTTGACCAGCTACTCATTATGACTCCCACTTGCACCATCAAGAAGAAATTTTGCTTTTAAGAACTGCGGAGATGCTCGTGTTTGTCAACGTCACTAATGGTAGTCTTTACATTAGTCTCTGTGAGATTAATCTATTGACTTTTATGCTGGTGACATTCCCCGATCTGCAAATAAACAACTGAGAGAAAAGAAGCACAGAGAATAAATGGGTTGGTGCCTGAGAAAAGAAGAAATTCTGCAGGATGGAGGTGAGCTATCAGGGAAACTGGGAGTTGATGCCTCCTTTTGACAAACACATAATGGGTAATCATATAACAAAAGAGAAATCAATACTGGGAGTCACTACGCATATCTGAGAGGCCTTGAAAGGAGAAGCTGAGGGAGCTGGGATTGTTTAGCCTGGAGAAGAGGAGGCTCAGGGGTGACCTCATTGCTCTCTACAACTACCTGAAGGGTGGTTGTAGCCAGGAGGGGGTTGGTCTCTTCTCCCAGGCAACCAGCACCAGAACAAGAGGACACAGTCTCAGGCTGCGCCAGGCAAAGTTTAGGCTTGAGGTGAGGAGAAAGTTTTTCACTGCGAGAGTCGTTAGCCATTGGGATGGGCTGCCCAGGGAGGTGGTGGAGTCCCCATCTCTGGAGGTGTTCAAGAGGGGATTGGATGTGGCACTTGGTGCCATGGTTTAGTCATGGGGTCCGTGGTGACAGGTTGGACTTGATGCTCTTTGAGGTCTCTTCCAACCTTGGTGATTCCGTGATTCTTGAAAAAAAGAGCAACAATGTACAATGAAAGGACACGGGAGCGGGGAGAGATGGCTATGTCTGGGGCAGCAAAAGTAAGCAAAATTGCTACATCTTCCTTTGCAATGTGGAGATTACTTACAGAATCTTTAGAACAACTAGCAGAAGATTGTAATGCAACTTCAGCAGTTATTAACGGCATTTCCCCAGAACAGAACTCGTCTTCGACATCTACGCCCCACCTACCCCCTTCACCACCGTGGCTGCCACCCCCCTGCTGCAACTCTTAAAATGTTTTCCAATGTGTTTTGATTGTGGACAGAAGGGACATTCTAAGTTAAAAGTTAAAAGATCAGAACTCAGTTTTGGGACTATATTAAGAAAGAAAATTAAGATTGGAGTGCAGCAGTGACAAGGCAGTGATTTTTGCTCTACCTAAAGAGTCACAGAAAGAGAAAAAAAGGTGTCACAAGCAGGGGACAAAACAACAATTAAGCTCAAATCGCTGCTACCACCACCCATTAAAATCTCCCTCCCTTCGAGGAAAGCTAACTTCGGCTAGAAGCTGTAAAAAAAATAAAATATAAAACACTCTATACCTAAATAAAAAGGTCATAAAAATGTAGTTTCACACAAGAAATAGAAGGCACTCTAGGCTAGTAGTGTTCAGTGCATAGCTAAAAATAGCCAAAAGTGCTAACCAGTGCTCTTCTACAACAGTGCATATCTAAAAATAGCTAAAAAGTGCCAATCAGTGCTTTTCTACAACAACTGGTGGGTTTCTACTAACATAATGTTGACCTTCTCCAAACAGCTCTTGACAAAAGACACGAGCCTGTTCAATATGCAAGGTCCAAAAATCAATGCCATCATGATCATTGCAATTGGCCCTGCAAGGGTAGATACCAGGGTGATTAACCACGGAGAATGATTAAACCATGAGTCAAACCACCCTTGTTGGGCTTCCCTATTTTTCTTCCTCTTTTCTAAACCATCTCTGAGTTTGGACATGGAATCTCTGGCAACTCCAGTGTGATCTGCGTACACACAGCACTCCTCTCCTAATGCAGCACACACTCCCCCTTGTTGTAAATACATAAGATCCAATCCTCTGTCGTTCTGTAAAACTACCTCTGACATCGGTCTCAAGGACTTCTCAAGGGCACTTATCGATTGTTCAATTTGAGCCAAAGCTTCATCTACTGCCATTCTAAGAGCATGAAATTCTTTACTTTGCTGTACCAATGAGGTTACTCCAGTAGCTACTCCTGTTCCTCCTAGAGCTATTAACATTGCTATTGTTAGTGCAATAAAGGGTTCTCTTTTAGACAGGTGGTGGTCTAAAATGACTTGCATATCATAAACAGACTCTTCAGAGTGATAAAAAATTTTGGGGACTACTGCTACTTGTACACAAAATTCTAAAGTTTCATCAAAATAAGCTAAGGCTAAAGAAGGTGTAACTCCAACAGTGGAACAGACCCACTTAGTGTTTTCAACTGGTAATAACCATTTTGCAGGTCTTCTGAGCTTATCAGAACCCCTTCCATCATTTATACAGTTTTCTCTTCTCCTCAGGAACCTTACCTACAGATACCCCTCTCCCTCTCACGTGTGTTAACGTTATTCCTTGCCTCTCTATCTTCCATTTACATTGTGCCGGGTTGATACCATCCGTGTACCGGACTGGTGTTGCTATTCCCACGGCTTCATAAAAAGGTGGCCTTATCCCATAGCACAGCCAACAATGTTCTGTAAGATTTGGATTTGTCCCATTTAACATGAAATAACTAACCTGTATTAATTTCCACAAAGATTCCTCCCCAAAGCTCTCGTCTGAGGCTGGGACAGTTGTAACTACTGTTGTATCTCTTACGTGGTCTGGGGTGCTTATGGTTAGGCTTTTGGTGTTACTCTTAGATTCTACCATCAAAACTTGGTTAGGACCTACTGGCACAGGATTATTTTCAATTGGTTCCTTCTTAATAGTAATCAATCCACCTCTGTCCTTCCCTGTTTCAACATACTGAAATCTCCAACTTCTCCCTGCAAGCCAACTGGGGTTCTGAAATTGGATGACATTCAAGCTCCACGTCTTACAGTCCTGCACTGCTGTGTGAAATCTTCCCTGTTCATCAAAAGCATGCTCCACTTGTGGTCTGCATCCAACAGGATACTGAGCTACATTTAAATAAGGGTCGAGGGGCTCTGTAATCCATGAGGGGGCAATTGTCTCACAACCCCAGTATGCACAAAAATAGTGTCCTGGCTGATTACAATATGGTCTTCCAGGGTTGGAGCTAGGACACATGCTATGGTGTTTCTTCGTCACATGCTCCCTTTGCGTTAACTAGCTCACACAGTGTAACCAGAAAGCTAGGACCCCCCACCGTTATTATGGTTCTCACGACCGATTGATCCCCTCGAGACAATGTCCATTTAAATGGTTGATTGGCCTGGTGACTGTGGTAATCTGATTCCGCCTGCCCTACAGCAATAGGTGCTAGAATCAAGATCACACAAAAGTATCACAACCCTCTTCACTGGACTCCTGGAGAGAATGCATGTGACGGTTTTCCCAGGACTATCCACTGTATGGGTTGAGCTTTGTCGGGGGGGCCTTGGGCTAGTGCCCCTACTCCCCCGCCCTCTGTGAAATGTACATACAGATCGAGTGGTGTGTCTGGGTTCCACCTGGCTAGTGTGCATGATGATACCTGTTGCTCGATGAAGTCGAGGGAGGTCATTGCTTCCATTGTCAGGGTTTTTGGTTCCCTTGGGTTCTTTCCTTTTAGAAGATCATACGGGGGGGGCATGGTTTCAGGAGGGATCAGGATGTTGTTACGGAGCCACTGCAAGGATCCCACTAGCTGTTGTGCGTCATGGAGTGTTTTGATGTCCTGATGGATTTTCACTTGGGGGGGGGTTACGTAAGAGCTTGTGATTCCCACCCCCAAAAAGCTCACACACGGCCCTTTTTTGATTTTTGCACTCGTGATTTCAAACCCACTTGCTTTGAGAGTCTCTGACACTGTTGACACCAGCAGGTCTACCTGGCTTCCTGACGGTGCAGCGGTCAGAATGTCATCCATGTATTGAATGATGGTCGCAGTCAGGTCACTGCTCCGAACCGGTGCCAACATTTGATCCACTGTGATCTGGCAGATGGTGGGCGAGTTGACCATTCCTTGAGGCAGCACTTTCCACTGGAAGCGTAGGTTGGGACGCTGGCTGTTTGGGAACACAACAGAAAAAGCAAACCACTCCCTGTCCTCCTCATGCAAGGGTATTGAAAAGAAACAGTCCTTAATGTCAACAACAGCACAAGGTTGTCCTTCTGGGATCATAGAGTTCATAGGCAGCAGTGTTTGAACAGGTCCCATTGGTTGGATTCTCTTATTTACCTCACGCAGGTCATGAAGGAGGCGAAAACCCTCACCAGATCATTTGGTATTACAAAAACTGGGGTATTCCACGGGCTGTGGTAGGCTCTATGTGACCTTGTTGTAACTCACGGTCAACTATCTCAAGAAGAGCATCCATTCGAGGCTTGGATAGGGGCCACTGCTCAACCCACATTGGGTCAGACAATTTCCACGTCAATCTGATTGGTGGGAGTGGGTACACAGCAGCGGCCCCTATGATAAATTTGTCATCTTGACCTTTAGCAAAGCTAGAGAGTCCCTCCCCAGCAGGGGAATGGTACACGGCAGGACATATGGAAAAAGGGTGATGGTTTTCTCCGGTCCCTTTTCAGTGTGGAGTGTAATTGCTACCAATTGGGTGCTCTTCCGGGCTCAGGATACTCCCCCAACTCCACCCACCATGGGGGCTTTCTCCAGTTTCCAATGTGGGGGCCAATTCGCCTCAGGGATTACTGTAATATCTGCTCCAGGATCAATCAGAAAGGGAACACTAATGGTGATGTCATGTGGGATGCTGTAGAGGGAGCAAGTTCCCCACACTACTGGCGGACTGTCACATTTTACTGCCACGGCCACCCTGGGGTCTCACCACCAAGGGGTGGTTCCTGCTGTTCCTGAAATGTAGGCAGGTTCGGCTGGGCTGCCGGTTGGGCCATCAGCTGGGCTGTTGGTTGGGCCATCAACTGGGCTGCTAGTTGGGCCATATAGCTGGCTGTTTCCCTCGGGGGCAGCGGGTTCGTAAATGCCTTGCCCTGTCCAGGATTGGCATAGTTGGGCTGCCCCATATTCCAAGTGGGAGGGGGCTGTGTGCGGCCCAGATACCCCCTCCCCCTCCCGTTTCCCTGAACCTTGGATCTACACTCCTTAGCCAAATGTCCCTTCTTTCTGCAGGTCCAACACGGTCCCCTGAACTGGTTTCTGCGTCAGGGGGTAACATTGATGGGTCCTCCGGCTGAGGGCAGTTTGCCACAACATGGCCTGTCTGGCCACATTTAAAACATGCCATTACATTGGCCATTGCGGCCATTGCTGCCTGAATCGGGGCCAAATGTTCTTCTTTTACAACATGCTTAATCATGTCTGCAAGGGTCACCCCTGCTGGCAGTGATCGTAAGATTTCTCTGGTCACTGAGTTGCTCTGCTGGCATACGCATTCCGCTGTGAGCAGACCTTTGGCCTCTGCAGGCAGGTCTGAGGAATTGATAGCTGCATGGAGGCGATCCACAAACTGTGTAAAGCTCTCACTTTCCTCCTGCCTTATTGAGGACCATGGCGATGGCTTGGCAATGGCCATAGAGACTGTGCGAATAGCCTCTCTAGCTGCATGGGTAGTTGCCATAACTTCAGGGGCTCACAGTCCTTGAGCCTGTGCCTGAGGGGTAACCATTGTTGGATCTGTACCCATTAGCCGCTGCAGATTAGAACCGTGAAGCGGGTGATCTGGCCCAGTTATTCTGGCTAGCTGCCTTCCACAGTTATCCTCCCACTCTTGCTTAAAAACGATCATCCCTGCCCCATTAAAAATCATTCTGCAGGCTTGCTTTATATCAAATGGAAGCATGTCATCTCCCCCAAAAACTCCATCTATGAGAGTGGAGACCATGGCAGAATTAAGACCTTTGTCTGCAATTGCTTTAACAATCGCCTGCACATCCTTGGGATTTACTGGTGAGTAGGCCCTTTGACCCCCATCTACCACCCGGACCGGGAATGCTAAGTTATCAGCGGGAGTCCAGTCGGCACATGTCATTTTTATTTTTCTCCAATCAGTGAGGGGAAGTTTTTCCTCGTTATGGATGGGGATGTTTTGTTTTTTCACTCTGCCTGTCTCTGTTTCCTCCTCTTCAGAACTACACTCTGATGAATACCACTTGTACCAGCTGGTGTCTGATACGTTCCACGAGCCAGAGCTTGACTGACTAGTTTTGCTCCCGTTCCGCCCACTACCGCTGGTATCTGATCCAGAACTTGACCGACTGTTTGCTTCCAGGTCTCTGTGCCATTTGGCTGTGCTCCAGCCCCGCCTAGTTCCCTTGTGGGTGGGCTGTTCCCTCCCCCTTGGGCCATCCCGCCTCCTGCTCGGGCTCTGGTCCCGCCCACACCCCTTGCGAGCGGGTCGGTCCTTCCCCCTTGGCTCGCCCCACCTCCCGCTTGGTGGGGTGTTGGCTCTCCGCCCCTCATTCACACCCCGGTTCCACCCACTTCTCTCGCGGATGGGCCGCTTCCCCCATTTTGGCTCGTCCCCACTGCTTTCCCCCTTCTCGTTCTCCTCCCCCTCCTGCTTGTGCGCGCTTGATAGCTGTAACGCCTCTTCTCTTTTCTCACCCCAGGCATCCTTGCCTTGCCCTTCCCTTTGTCTGTCGGTGCCATCTTCGGGTGCATAGGGCAGTGGCCTCCCCCCATCTTCTACTCTCCTAACTTCCTCCACTACCTCACCCCAGGAAGGCAGGGCGCGCCCCTGATTGTCCTTATAAGGGCTGGCGCTTGGGTGTTTTGGGAATGGAGGGGGTGTGCCACTCTCCTGCGGTTGTTCAAGCTCTGCAGAATCATCGCCATCTGGGAGGCTCTGAGTCTGCATAGCTGCCCTGACTCCCACCTTTGGGGTATCTCTCAAATAATCCCTTGCTGCTTTCCAGGTTTCCTGTTTTTGCCTGGCTTTCTGTAAAGCCTCCTCAACCCTCCCCCATGACTTAAGATTTTTCCCACATCTGGAAGACTATGCCTCTTCGGCAAGCTCTTTAGTGCACTTCTCCCACGCCTGCGGGTGGAGAATATCTACTGGCTGGTTAATGACCCCAAGTTGTAAAAGCCTTGTCACAGTGAGAGTAAAATCTTTGGATTTACAATCAATACCCCACTGCCTGTGCAATTCTGATACGACCTGCATAAGGGACTCCATTGTTGTTGGGTCCAGGGAATTCGATTCTTTGCAAGACGACCATCACAGGGGTTCCCCTGCCTCTGTTGGTCCTTGAGAACTTATATCCTTGATTTCTTGCTGGTCCTGGGGGCATCCCCCCTGCAGCAGTGGACTTCTGTTGAATCCAAGGGTTTTCCCGGGTTTGGCACCACTTGTTGCCTTTTTACAAGCTAATTGCTTGTGGTAGGCAAGATGACCTGGTCCGGGGTGGGGTGTGCGGCAGCCAGACCCAGGCTGCTCAGACCATCAGCACACTGACACCAATGTGGTGGATGGCAAATGGCGTTTATTACTGGTTGTTATCGCCTTTTATAACCCTGGGGTTACAATGTCACATCTGTCTGCTTACATCATGGCCTGAGTACCATAGGCTATAGAAAAACCTTATCTTCCCGTCAGCCCGAGATCTTCGGTCGCCAGTCCCTAGCTACCCACCCTGCCCCATACCTTTGTTAGCCAGCCACCTTCTCCTCTTTCCCCCCTCTTCTCTTTCTGATAACCTCTCTAGTCTATTGAAAGTTGTGTTCTGATTTAAAGCAACAGTGCTAATTTCATTATTTCTGATTGTAATGAGGTTTAGAGATTATTATTTTGATGTTTTTAGTGGTTAAGTTCTACGAATAAGCATAATGAATAGTAAGTATTTAGTATTCATAAGTATTAAGTATTTAGTAATAATAAGTATTTGATAATTATAATAACGTATATTTCTGATTGTAAGGTATTATAGAGATTTGTAATTTTGATGTTTTGTTAAGTTTTATTAGTAAGCATAATGAATAGTAAGTATTTAGTATTTATAAGTGTTTAGTATTTAGTAATTGTAGCAGTTTAAATTTTAAGTTTTCCTTTTGGTTGAAACCTTCTTTTTTACTTGATTTTTTTCCCTGTGTGCCATGGAATTTTGTAAGACCTTTAACAGTTTTTTTTGTTTGTTTCTTTTTAGACATTGATTTGATAATGTAATTTTAACGTAGTTCTTTAAGTTTTAAAGGATTTTTGGTATTAGCATAAGTTAAGAGTTTGATATAGGAATATTTTAGAATTTTGGTTTTGGTCTTATTTTGTATTCATAATAGCTGTAAGATAAGGATTATATATTAAAAAATAAAGAGAGAGGAAAATAGGGATGCCTATTTTATAACTAAGGCTTTAGTGATACCAGCAAGAAAACAGCTAACCCATGTCAACACCTGGAAACATCAATTTTGCAATGCACTACTGCAATCATCTCAACAAACAACAACACAAGAATCAAGAGGATGGGACAAACAACTTTCCCATGAAGCTGAAAATCAGCAAACCTACCTAACACTGATCACAATAACTGTTATGATAATCTGAGATCAAAAACATTAATCAGAAGAATGTACCAAAAATCATCTAAATTAGGACTGAAAATCATGATTGCTTAATTATTGTGTGATTAGAGAAAATGTTCACGTGGATTTATATGTTAACTCACCAGTTTGTCGTAATTTTAAATAGTTAAAGGGAAAGTAAAAATTAATTATAGAACAAAATACATTTTAATTTCAGGTTATTAAAAAAAAACCAAAAAAAGGATGAATTCATGTATTATGTCACAAAAAATGAATGCTTAAAGTATATTATGTTATCAAATGTTCATTTAATATGTGTTTTCAAGTATGATTTAACAAAATTTATGGAGGATATAAGAATTCTGGAAGTTTTAGTTAGGAGAAATTTGAAAGAAAAACAAACATTAGGTCAAAGGTAGTATCAGTAGGGCTCAGTGCCTTTCTTTAGCAAAAACAAAGCATCAAGACATTAGTGTTATTAGGATGAGTAAAAATGCATTATTGTGTTATGTTCAATTTCATATTGGGCAGAACAATGAATATTCAGGATGTCATCTTTGACCCAGCAAAGGAGCCTTTTCACTCTTGCCGTTTACCTGCAAGTATTTTCTTTATTTATGGAGATGGAGCCTAGCCAGCTTTAACTTTATGGATCAAGGAGAATCTTGCTAACATTAAACAATTTTATGATTTTTGAGCATCTTAGAAAAGTAAAGATATAGCATACCTTTAGAGCAGATTGTAAAAGACAGTGCTGAGGATTGGGTTTGCTGTGTTTGTGTATCTTTGTGTCTTAATCCCTGTGTAAAATGTGTTCAGGCCTAATCAGGTCTTCTTTGTTAATAAGAAGAGTGAAGTGTAATAATTGGAACTGGTAAGATCTAAGTTCTTTGAGAGATGAGGCAGGTGGCAAATGAGTAAGTTCAAAGCTGTGGGATGAAACTTCCTGTCTGAAAGAAGCAACTGTTCTGGTTGTGTTCTGGTCTTGTAAGATAAATGGAAAGGAATGTGTGTGCTTATTACTGAAATGAGCTGGAAATGTTGTTATCTTTAACCATGTATTATGCCAGTTCTATTAGAATGTTCTAATTAGCTCCCCCTAAGCATTGTGTCTTGTATGGGTTACATCAGTGTGTTATACACATGTTACCGAACTTCTGCTTTTGCTACATAGTTTTAACTTGCCTGCTTCTAGGTATGCAAAGAATTTTAGAAAAGTCAATCAAAAGTGTTATTCTATTAGTAAACAGAAAGGGGGAGATGTGGGAAGAGGATTGTTTTCAGATAGCTTTAGAAGACTATAGAGAGGGTTTGCCTTTGCTCAATTTAAAGAAGGCGATGTTTTGTCTTTGACTCTGAGAGTAATGTAACCACATTGGAACTGAAGGAGAGAAACTAGGCAGAATTTGGTGGGATGTGTTAAAATATTGTTTTGTTATTTTAACCTATTGTGTGCCTTAATTACCTGTATGCCAGCAGAAAATGACCAACTGAGATGTGACATGTGCCTTCTGATAGACTATATAACTTTGCTGTATAACGTAATAAAGGTCTTTGCCTGCTTACATCTGGTCTAGAAAGCACTGGTTGAGGTAATTAGAACATCTATACTACAACAGATGAAGAGCACTGTGCTGGAATGTATTGCTTGCAGTGTTAGAACATGCTGTTTGTGTCTGAATTATAGTAAAACTTCACTACTGATTCTATCACCATTTCCCACTCCAGCTTCCTTTACTCAATTAGCATTCCAAACACTGATCAAATTGTATCTCCTTCCAGTTCTACTTTGGTGGTGAAGAACTCAGTGTAATGAAAACTGTTGCTCCTGACAAAGGCTCCAGATTATTAATGTGATACAAAACTTTATTAAATAATGATTAATTATCATTACAATCATTAAGTATATAATAGGTTTAATATCTCTGCATTATTTTTCAATATTCCCCTGTAATCTTCTTTCATGGATGTGATTTCTGAGCAACAGAGAGGACTAGAGTAATTCTGTATGCGAAAATGTCAGCAATTTTGCTTTGTCTAGAAGCTTGAGCTCAGAAATGTTCTGTGCTAATAGGCAACTGGTAATGCTGACAGTTGGGCTCTGCATCTCACACCTTGCCTGCATTTGAAAGGTTGAGAAAATGCAACACAGTACCTGATGAAATGCAGCTGATGAAATTGATGACTTGATGAAATGCAACACAGTACTCCAAAGAAGTAGGTGCTGTTGGATCTCAATCTGAACAGGATGTAGAATCATAGAATCATAGAATCAATAAGGTCAGAAAAGACCTCAAAGATCATCAAGTCCAACCTGTCACCCAACATCTCATGACTACTAAACCATAGCACCAAGTGTCACATCCAATCCCCTCTTGAACACCTCCAGGGATGGCGACTCCACCACCTCCCTGGGCAGCACATTCCAACGACAAATTACTCTTTCTGTGAAGAGCATTCTCCTCACCTCAAGCCTAAACTTCAATAAGGTCACCCCTGAGTCTCCTCTTCTCCAGACTAAGCATAGAAAGTAAGCTTACTGATACTACATCAGGAGACCACATAGTTTCCTATTGCTCAAAGGGAGAGACTGTTCACACCTCTTGTTGAGTTTGCTTGCCAAGGATCACTGTGTTGAAAGCTATGTAGTTAACAATTTAGTCAACAGCTATTTACATGATGTGGCAAATTAAGGGAATCTTTTGTATAGTCCTACTTTGGCCTTGCCACAGTGATCCTTCTGTTTCAGAAAACTGGGATTGTGATATCAGCAGGATAAAAATGTTATTGAATAATTTACACAAAATCAGAGGGCTGATGTAATCATGTACGCATTGCATCCTTCTCAGATACTGTGGTGGTTTAGGCTGGGTGCTGGCCCAGATGCCACTGCGCAGGCCACACCTGGGAGGTCCCAAGGGGTGGGCCCAGCCCAGGGGGTGGTCACAGGGACCAGGTATTCCATTCCCATAATGCCCTGCTCCCCTATAAAAAGTCCATGCGGGGTCTTCACTTCCTCTTTCGTCCCCTGCTGCTGCCTAGGTAAAATGGCATGAGCTGCCTCCCTTGGGCCTGCCCAGGCCCAAGGCTTGGGGGGGGGGGGGGGGGGGGGGGAAAGCAGCCCGGGGGGGGGGGGGGGGGGGGGTGTACCCCCAGGTGGGGATGGGATGTTCTTGGGTATGTTCTGGGATCTCTCTCTTTGCCATGGTGCTTGTGGGTCTCTGTAAAACTTTCATTGTTGTTTGTTATTGTTTTCCTATTTAAACTTTCATCACTCTTTGCAATCCGTTTGCCTGAGTTGTTATTTCTGCCTGTGGTGGGGAGGGGATCTGCCCCAACCCATTACAGATACATATGCAACTTTGTCATGAAAGATACAAAAATGGTCATGCAATTGCTAAATAATTAATTGTCAAAGTACCCCTAGAAAACAGGAGAATTTCAGAAGGCCTTATAGAGAGACGGGCTAGATCAATGGAACACCAATAAATTATCTGTATCACATGATAAACAACTTGCGCAAATTTATTCTTTGTAGTGTAGATAAAAGTACAACCATGAAGAAACAGAAGCGTGAACTGAATACTAGGAAATAAAGGCATCAGTGAAGCCTGTGTTGTTAGCCAGTGTTGCAGCCACACCTGCCATTTCTTGCATGTATTCACAGCATCACATGTACATCACTGTTTCTTGGGCTGTTAACATCCATGATATCACCAAAGAATATCTTATATTTTTTTCTTGCCTATAATAACATAGGCTGGTGTGGTGGGTTGAAAGTACCCCCCAACTAATTGTAATCTACCCTCAGATTATACTCTCCAAAAAAGCCAAATTCAGAACTCAGAAGCAAAATGACTATTTTTACGTTTACAAAAGGTAAACTAAAATCTAGAAGCATAAAATACAGCAAATATGTAGAAAATATATTTACAATTCCAAAACCCTCTTGTACATAATCACTCCCTGGAGCACAGGGAGTGGTAGTAGCTCAGATGGCTGGCTGCAGCCTTCTCCCTTTTCCCTTCCTGTTGCTTCACAGGCACAATATTGAGCTAGCATGTCAAGAAAGAGATAAGGAAGCAAGTCATGCAAACTGCAAAGAGAAGTGAAAAGGAGAAAAGTGAGATGTGAAAAGTCAGCAAGCCATTAGAATGATGTAGACAAATCAGTTCTTATTCTTCTGTATCCAATGGTAATTTATTTACCTGTTATTTAAAGATTTCCAGCAAGTTCCTAATCTTGTTTATGATTAAGATGATTAAAGCATCAGCCTAAAACTGTAAAAGCTGACCAAATGATTTTTAACGTCTTGCTTACCAAGCAAGGAGGATGATGAAATTATTTTCAAACTTTTGTAAAAAGAGGTGCATAGTTTTACATATCGACAAAGCTGAAAGTATGGAAAAAAGATAAGAGTATTTTGATTACAAAACCTGAAAAAGGTAAGAAAATGTTTCATTTAAAGTCAACAGAGAAAATGGCTTTGTCAAACCCACATGAGTTTTCTTCCATTCCCTGTGAAAGGGCCAAGAGGTTTTCTGTGGCCTAGACATCTCCACAGTTAGCAGAGCTCCTATCAGGAGACCAGGTTCTGAAGGAGTGCAGAGGAGTTTAGCCTCTGGATGCCTAGGGGACAGACATGCAAACCCCGAGCCTCCAACATCTACCTGAAATGTATCATCCTCCCTTGAAATCCAGTGCAAAGCTGGCTGTTCTTCTGGAGGACGTTTGCTTCATCCTTGCCTACTTCTCTTTGAAGAGCAAAGAATGGAGCCTTCTTTGGCATTAGTAGGAACAATGTCTGCATGTCATCACGCTCACTGGCACAACCTGCAAGGAGTTACTCCTCAGGGTTTCTGAAAGGCTTACACCAAGAGACAGACTAGTGTGCACATGCCTGGTTATATAGATCTGATGTGAGTTTTGTAATCAAGCTTTTAGTAAACTGAAGGCATTGCATGCCTTTATGCATATTGCTTCAGAAAAGTATCTACCCTAATATACCCCAAAACAACGTGAAAGCATAAACGAGTATGCCGATCACTTCCTTCTGGGATATTTTGTATTGGACTCTTGGGGTGTACTATTTATTCAATGTGAGAATATATATAATGGAATTTCTTAATTCAAGCATGTTATGCAATTCTGACAGTTGCAAACTGTCATTAACATATTCAAAATTATAATATACTAGGAAATCATCATCTGAATATACAGAAATTGTAGTTAAATACATACATTTACTCTCTAAACTCTGGAGGACTTACTGACAAGCTGAAGTTGTTAGAAAATAAGATAGTAATTGAGATTTCCACTTTCCACTGCACACTGAACCACTGTTTCCTATTGAGGTGTTCTACAACCATGAGAAAAGATGTGCCATTTCACTGCATGTCTGCAGCTGAGCTCCAACCTATGGGAACCTAAATTTGCTTCGGTTAGGGTAGGCTCTTTGCACATCTAGGAGAAGAGGAAAGTTGCCAAACCACATCTAAGACTAAGACAAAGACGAATGCCTACAGGGGTCTATGTGAAAAGTGAGTGTATTTTGTGCCAAGAAAAAAGACAATTTTTTTGTTATTGGTGAGGAAACATGCTACTTCTCATTCTGTCACTGCACTGGCCAGGTATATCCTCCTAAAGGTGTGTTTACTAGGTAGCAGAGCTCTAACTGCAGTGCCTGGGGTTGAGCTACTCCAGGGCCAACACTTCCTTGCTGCATGTTGGTACTTAAGCCCCTTCAGTGTAATCTGGCAGGCATGGCCTTATCTCTTGTGTAGGAAGAAAATACTGGAGACACCTGGGGTTTGATTGCTTGTAAGGATGTGTTATACTTCCCAGTGATGTGACAGGATAATACTTTCTCAGTATGCAGAGAAATTCGTATAGAGAAATAAACCCCTTACTGAGAACATGGTCCATTAAGATCACTTTAAAAGTGATGGAAAGAACTGCAAAGCCAATTGCTGCTCCTAAGTGCCTTCTGTAGAGACAACTGAGCAGGGAAAATCAGCATCAGATTCTTTGGCTTGCAGAAAGATTTGGGGGAGTTATGTGAGTGGCTGCTGTGTGATGTTGTCAAGAGGATTTTGTCAGTTTTTGTTGTCATTGGCAACATCAACTTTCATCTTGCTTTGCATTTTGTTGTTTGTTTGCCCACAACAGTTGTTTCATGTTGATTGATAGCTATAAAGATAAATTGATTTCAAATTAAATGTTACCTTTATAATAACTGCAGTAATTCTTAGTAACCATAATGTTATACAGAATCATTATATACTTTATGACAACCACAGTAATTTTTTGTATCCATAAGGTTATAGAAAATCATTATGTATTTGCATAAACAAATATTTATTGGTATTAAAAATTTCACAGTTAAATTATGATGGAAAATTATAATTAAATATTTACTTTTCAGACTATAGGTGTTTGGTGTAGTCGTCTACTTACATTTGGGTGCATGTTGGAGATCAGTTAAAATACCCTGAAAATAAAGTTTTAAAACAATTGTAAGGACTTCAGAAGTGATATCTAAATACAATACAAAAAGAGAAGGCTTAGTTCAACAAAATGAATGATGCACATAAAACTAGTAAGCCTACTAAATAAAAATAATAACTGTAGTTAGCTGAAAATATTACTACCATATTCTTCAATTAATTTAAGTCATAGCAACTTTTTCGGGGCCACATTTTTAGTTAAAAGCAAAGTGGGGCAGTAGATTTTCTGTATTCTCATTCTCTGGTAAGCTATGTCTGATGACAATGTGAGTGTACATACACAGAAAAGCAAAAAAAAAAAATTGTCTGAAGAAGATCGTGATGAAGTGGTTATTAACTTATGAATATGAAATATGAATTATGGGCCCCTCAGTTTAGGAAGGACATCGAGACACTTGAACGTGTCCAGAGAAGGGCAACAAGGCTGGGGAGAGGCCTGAGCACAAGCCCTATGAGGAGAGGCTGAGGGAGCTGGGATTGTTTAGCCTGGTGAAGAGAAGGATCATTGCCCTCTACAACTACCTGAAAGGTGGTTGTAGACAGGAGGGGGTTGGTCTCCTCTCTCTAGCAACCAGCACCAGAACAAGAGGACACAGTCTCAAGCTGTGCCAGGGGAAGTTTAGGCTCGAAGTGAGGAGAAAGTTCTTCATGGAGAGAGTCATCCGTCATTGGAATGTGCTGCCCAGGGAGGTGGTGGAGTCACCGTCCCTGAAGGTGTTCAAGAGGAGATTGGACGTGGCACTTGGTACCATGGTCTAGTCATGCGATCTGTGGATCCTGTGGTTGGACTCGATGATCTTTGAGGTCTCTTCCAACTTTGGTGATACTGTGATACTGTGAAATATTATTTTTATTGTCAAAATTATTAATAACAGCTGAATCACTATTTTATATACATGTTCTAGTGCATGATTGGGAAATATATCCTATGGGTGGTTTAGTATTTATAGTTAGGACTCAATTGGAATATTTACAGAATTACATTCTATTTACATAACAAAGGGTGCAATTCTGATGCTTGTCCACCAGATGGTGACTCGACAGGATGTTGATGGCTGCTAACTATATACAGAGATATTACAATGTGTATCAGAGGATTGGGCTGGAAAGATTATGCTGGTAGATGCGGGTGCTTTGAACTGAATGTGAGTGGAAAGCGTGTGGGATATACACTGTGTCCTTTGTTTATAGTGAGGTTAGGTTCCGGCAGACTACTGTCACCGGGCTGATTCCTTGGCTGGTCCGGATGGCAACAGTGGGTGGCAATCCTCTCTCCGCAGCAGCGGAGAGGAGATAGAGCCTAGGCTAGCTGGTAGGCAGGTTCCCTTCACAGAACTCAGGCAGTTCCCTCCACACAACAGGGAGCAGTCCTGCAAGGTGGGCCCAGCAGGGCCGGTAGGGCTGGTCCCAGGATGGGGTTGGCCTTCATGAAGTTGGCCTGCACGGCAGGGCAGGGCAACGGTTCCTAGTAAGTGGGCTTGGAGGTTTCCGATCTGACATGGTGGCAGGTGGAGCTGGACCAGGAGGGGTCAGCCCTGTGGCAATGGGCTTTGGGGCCAGTGTGGATGGCCCTAGGGAAGAAGTGCCACTGCACGGAGCGGCATCTTCCCTTTTACTTGGCTCAAAGGAGCAGCAGGACCCTCTCAGAAAGGTCCCAGCTTTGGATCACAGGCAGAGACAGTGCTCTGGATTTCCTGAGGTTTATAGGGGCACAGAGTGGCAGGAAGTGGCGACCTCCTCTCTGAGCTGACACACAGGCTGTGTCCACTCATCAGTCTGCTGCTTAAGGCTAACACAGATGTGTGGACTGCCAGACTCGGCTATGTCCCTTTCCCTGACAATTGGGCAGATCTTACACTTGGGGTGCCAGTCCTCTTGAGACACGGTGGGCTCTTCCAGCTGGTGAGACTGGCAGTGCAACGCTGGAGCTTCTCAGGCTCAGCAAAGGTCCCTCCTCTGGAGATACTCTCAGGGCTGAGACTCATAAGGCCTACCTGGATGCTGGCTTCTCCTTGTCATGCAGAAGCTACTAGTTTGCTTTCATATATGAGAGAGAAGACTTAATAGCAATGAGCTCAGTGGCAGAGGTTATGGCACGAGCTTTGTCCTCTCAAGCAAGGAGAGAGAACAAAGTGAAAGAGGGGGGCCACGTATTTACCAACTGGGTAATTCTTTTAGGTTTCTCGAGGCTAGATTTGGCCAGTGGGCACTCTTCATAAACAACTGGCTTCAGCCTATAGGAAGCATGAAGCTAGAATTATGTCCATACTTGGTATTAGCACAAGCATCCCATGTGATGGATCCTTGCAGGCCTGGCTAATGCCTTGTCCTTTGTTCCCCTCATGAAAGAGGGGGAATTTATCCACATGCTGGGACAAGTTTCAATATCTGGACATAATGTGCCTTCACCACAAGGATGTGCTCATGTACTTGTCCAGCAGAAACAAAGGTATAACATGCAGAGCACATCTTTCTTGCACCCAGCTTGGTGTGGAGTTGCTCCTTTCCAATCAAAAGACAGTTGCAGTCTGTGTGGGCTTCTTGATCAGCCCAGGATTAGTTCCTGTGATGAGGCACTTTTTCCTTTGTCTCATGTTGATGAATTCTATTGGAAAAAGCTGATGAGGGAATTGGTTGCATCATCATGCCTGGAGGTGCTAAAAGACTTGCAGATCTTGTAGTTAGAGACGTGGTTTAGTGGTGAACTTGGTAGTGTTAGGTTAACTCTTGGAATTCCTGTTTCTAAGGGTCTTTTCCAACCTAAAAAATCCTATAATTCTATGAATGTTGTTCCCACCTCTGCCATTGTAGAGAAGCATTGCTCTAGACTTGACACAAGATGGGCCTGGGCTCAGTAACTGAGGGGCCTAAGCCTTTCTGTCCAAGCTGTTTGGAAAGAAACTTTATATTCTCCCCACAGTTTGACCTGGAAGCTATATGGGATGGACTACCTATAACACAATATCAGCTGTCCCAGTTTCTCTTTGACCAGGAAGGCAGGCAATGTATCCCAAAGACAGCAGCAGACCCCAGGCAGCAAAGGAGAGAAGGTGAAAATTTGCTTCTAGCCTGCGTACCAAATCATAGAGGAATAGTAATGGTAGTGCAGAAGGTCTATATGATTAAGCAGGTATGCTGCCTTGTGCAAGGAGAGCAGACACTGAGTCCTTGCAGTGACTTGACAAGCCATCCCTAAAACTTTTCTGCATCTGTATGCTCTTACCAGGTCAAGTTCAGAACTTAAAAAAATCTATTGGTTTAAATTCTCACATACAGTTCAGAGATCTGATTTACTTTTAGGCTTGAACATGAAATATCTCATCACTTGAGCCTTTCTCCTGAGCTGTGGAATTTCACTGTGACTGATGATGGCATGGTGGTACTTCACTCTTTCGACCATAGTACTCTATATCTCTTCAGCAGCTGGCCTTGTGCTGTTCTTGAGTGCAGAACAGCATACTGAAAATAAGACAAAGTGAATGCTTGCTACACATATATCTTTACCATACAATTTTGCTTTCTGGTTGAAGCTTTCTAAACTATTTCTTCAGGCTCTTTTGAAAATTCCATATCACAGGAGCAATCTTCTTGTTCTTATCTGTGGCAGAGATTTTCTATGTTAGTCTGTAGCACAATGTGTTTTCAACCAGAAGAGCTGAACATACTTTGTTTTTGTAAGCCTTTTAACTACTGATATATTTACAGCTCCACTCCCTCAGTCAGCTTCAGTATCTTAACAATGAATCCTGCATTTAAACTTGAGGTAAATGTTTCAGTCTCTACCCTTTTACAGAATCATAGAATCACCTGGTTGGAAAAGACCTTAAGATTATTGAGTCCTTACATAACCTACAATCTGCCTGGATGCAACCATTAGACCATGTCCCTAAGTACCTAATCCAAATATCTTTTAAACATTCCCAGAGATGGTGACTCCACCACTTCCCCAAGCAGCATGTTCCAGCACCTGAAGACCCTTTTGGTGAGTGAAGAAATTTTTCCTAATATCCAAACTGAACCTCCCCTGGTGCAACTTCAGGCCATTTCCTCTTGTCCTATTATTTGTTACCTGGAAGAAGAGGCTGACACATTGCTATAACCTACTTTCAGGTAGTTGTAGAGAGCAATGAGGTCTCCCCTCAGCACCCTCTTCTTCAGCCTGAACAACCCCAGCTCCCTCAGCTACTTTTATCACGACTTGTTTTCAACTCTTCATTGCCCTTTTCTGGACACTCTCCAACATCGCAATGTGCTTCTTGCAGTGAGGCACCCAAAAATAAACAGAGTATTCAAGGTGTGGCCTCACTGGTGCTGAGAATGGGGTGTGATGACTTCCCTGGTCCTGCTGATCACACTATTTCTGATACAGGTTAGGATGCTGTTTGCCTTCTTGTCCTCCTGGGCTCACTGCTGGTTCATATTCAGACAGTTGTCAACCAGTACCCCCAGATACCTCTCTGCAAGCTGCCTTCAGACCACCCTTCCCAAGTGTAGTAGTTTGGGCTGGGTGCCCTCTGCCGTGTTCATATGAAGGGGTGCTTCCTGTGTCCAGCAGTCCAGCCCAGTGGGTGGACACAGGAAACCAGGTATTTCCTACCATAATTCTCTGTGCCACTATAAGATCCAGTGCATGATCTGGCACTTTCTTTCCTCTCCACCACTCGGTAACTTGGGGGAGATTGTCTTGGGGGCTTGGCAGTCTCAGGTCTGGCCAACTGAGACTAGCCTAGTAGTGGAGTGGGAGTGGGGAGAAGAAGGAGCCCTGGGGTTCTTGGGTGTACCCTCAGGTGGGGATGAGATGTTTCTGGGTCTGCTTTGGGATTTCTTTTGTCACTGTGCTTCTGGCTCTCTGTAATCATCCACCACTTTCCATTTAAACTTTCCATCACTTTTGCAATCCGTTTGTCTGAGTCGTTATTTCTGCCCGTGGTGGGGAGGGTGTTGGCCCCAACCCGTTACACCAAGCCTGTAGCATTGCATGGGTTTGTTGTTACTGAAGTGCAGAACGCAGCACTTGGCCTTGTTGAACATCATACAGTTGGCCTTAGCCCACTGATCCAGCCTGTCCAGATCCCTCTGCAGAGCCTTCCTCTCCTCCAGCAGATAAACACTCCCACCCAGTTTGGTGTTTTCTGAGAAGGTGTAGTCCTTTGAGAGGAATTATTTTATGCACAGAATGATCAGGTCTATTTAGGAGAAACCACTGGAACAGAAGTGTAGGTGTGGATATAGTTAACAAGAAATTGAGCAAACAAGTATTATGGGTTTATATTCATATGAAACATACATTGACAGAATTTTTTTTTTCAATCTGTAGTTAAAAAAAATCTACTTGCTCTATACAAAAATAATTTTCTTTCAGATTTGTTTGTACTTTGGAATGATAGGATACACTGCAACATTTCTACACTGTAATATACAGACAATTAAGTACTTGCATAAATGCAGTAACTTGTTCAGTGTTATATTGGTTTAACTATGTGAGGACTTGACTTCAATACTTATTGATATACAGTGAATAAAAATAAAGCCTTTTTTTCTCTAAACTCATTACCAGAATCCCAACCCATATCTCTCTCAGGGTGGACAGGTTAGAACGAGCTCAGCTAGATCTATTCATGACATATCAATGAACTTACTGACATCCTGATGTTTGATAATGGATATTTTAATATTGGATAGTGCTGATTCATTTCTGTTCCCAGTTCAATGTTCTTTTGTGGGGATTTTTTCTCCCCCTGTGCAACACTATTTGAAAATCTGTATCTCTTCATGCACATAAGCAGATCTCTGCTGCTAGGGTGTGTGGCACATTAAGGGTACGGACCCCCAAGGCATCTAGGAAGAGAACTTGATGAGACTCATGGACCGATCAGAAAACAGTCAGGATCCATTTGTTGTGAGAACACACAACTTATATACCCGTAGTAGCAGTTGAAAGCAAGCCTGTTTCTAGCAGAACCTTTCCATCCTAGCCACATAAAACTTATCTAAATAGTAATTGATTGTGACCGTTTGAGGCTGTGCCTTTAAGAACAAACAGTGCTGAGGCACTGGCTAATGTTTTCGGTACTAGAACCAAAACATTCTGATATTCTAAACGAATTTCATTGGTGGATAGACAAAATGCAACTTTAGATTGTGGAGCAGTTGGAATTTTTTTGTCTCAGTTCAGTTTGGTTTGGGGAGTTGGGGGAGTTTGGGTTTCAGCCTGTTCTCTCTGCCTGCTCTCTCTGCGAACTGCTGGAGTTGGCCTTCAGATAAGCAAACACTAATCCTGCATGGGCTTTTGAAGCTTACTAACAACTCTTTTCCCTTAGTAACTTGCCTTTCTTTCTCTCTAACCCCTTTTTGGGGAAAAAAGGGAGGTAGGGGGGGAGAGAGGGGTTCCAAGGAGGGGATCCCTCCCTCGGGGAGGGATTTTTGTTGTGTTATTTCTCTTTGCTGTATATTTCTGTGTATATATTGTAAATACCTGTATATATTGTGTTATATATAACCTGCTTTCCATATATGCTTGTAAATATATAGCTTTGCTCCTTCGACTGGGCTAGTTGTGGTTTCTTACTTTGTGGAGGAGGGAGAGCTAAGCCCTCTCTCAACCTACCACATTGATTAAGCATTTCAAACATTTGTAGTACAGACGTCAACAACAGATTTCCTTTATCTTGTCTACTCTTCTAACCTCATGTGGTAGTTTCATCCAGCACCTTTAGAATTTTTCACAGATCTTGAACAGAAAGTGGTAAAATGTAAATAAATCTCTATTGGGAATAAAAAGGGAAAATAATAATAACTCTAAAAAAATCCATTGGAGAGATAACAGACTTAAACTAGTTGTACAAAACAATCTCTCTCTTTTGATTTCCTTGCTCTGGGAGATACTAACTTTGTGCTTCTGCTGGCTTCTGCTTGACCTTGGCTGCACCCTTTTGGCTAAGTTTTAATGTCTCTCTGCTCTTTCACTTGTCCCTTTGTGTCCAAGGGCAGAAGGGGGGCGGGAAGGGAGTGAGACGCTATTAGGTCCCCTGTTTTTTGGCTAGGGGGTGGTTCTTGTGATGTTTATAAAATTGTAAATACCTGTAAATATAGTAAATACTGTATATTTTGTACATATTCATTGCATTTCTTTGTAGATTGTAGTTTTGCATGTAAATATAGCTCAATTTGCTTCCAACTGTGTTGGTCTGGCAAATTTATTGTTAGGGGGAATTTTCAACCCACCACACCTAGAATCTCCCAAGGTTTCATTTTAATGAGCGCATCTGTTTCTTTATCAGAAAGTTGTTTCAGACTCAAAATGATTAGTTCATTTTCATCAATTCCCACATCTTCACCTTTATATATATATATAAAAAGACACTTAAAAGCACAATTAACTATTGCTTTCACACAGCATAACAATGAATACAGATTTAAAATGCAATTAAAAATGAACAACTATTCCAATCCCAATTTTACCAACTGTAAACCCCATCCTTGCAGTCCTCCAAAAAGATTAACAAACAGATTAAATCCATAATCTTGAGGTTTTTTTAACTCCCTCCTGCAAGTCCTGACTGCTTTTATGTATAGACTCAGAATGGTAAGAAAGAGTCATGCAACACAAACATCAAAATGTTTGACAACCATGACTTTGTAATAATAATAAAAAATCTACGGCAGCCCTGTTTTGCAGTGTTGCATGTTGTAATGGGTTGGGGCAAACCCCCTCCTCACCACGTGCAGAAATAACTCAGACAAACTGATTGCAAAAGTAGTGGAAAGTTTAAATATAGAACAGTGAGTGTGTACAAAAAGGAAACATAGTGACAAGAAAGAGACCAAAATAGACCCAGAAAGATCCCAACCCCACCTGAGGGTGCACCCTAAACCCCCAGGGCTCCTCCTTCCCCTCCCTACTGCTAGACTGGTCTCAGCTGTCCAGATCTGAGACTGCCCATCGCCTCCAGCCTTGGGCCTAAATCAGGTCCATGGCCGGGACATCTCTCCCCCAGTTACCGGGTCTCAGAGAGGAAAGATGAAGTGCCAGACCCCACTGCAAAATTTATAATGGTGCAAGAGATTATGGTAGAAATACATAATTTCCTGTGCCCACCCACTGGGCTGGACTTCTGGACACAGGAAACACCCCTGTAGCAGAGGGCACCAAACCCAAACTACGACAGGAGCCACCCCTTATTTCATACCATAATCCCTGCACCCAAACACATCATCAAATCAAAAATCTTCTGATGACATGTCTGGCGAAGTCCATATCTTCATCTGGGCGTCCACCCAAATAATCTCTCATTCAGGCTCAAGTGTCTGTCCATTCCAGTTCTTCCTTCATCCAATGGAACCTCCCAGTGATGCAGAGTTCACTCTTCTGCGGTGCAAGTTCTCCAAGGATTCGTTGCACATCCTGGTCGTCTGGAAAAGCCTCACAACTTCTCAGCCAAGCTTTTATTCTCATAGTCAGCAGCATATTCTCCACCCCTGGGGCAGGCCAGTTGGAACAATCCAGCTCAACGACTGCCTTTTTCAATCCATCCAGGGTGTCGCAAGCAACCACTTTCACCTGCGGTCCAAAACTACACGAATGCATGTCAGAGGCACTCCTCCCCCCCACTGGGTGCTCACATACCGAGGCGTGACAGCATCCATCTGCACAACCCCCGCCCCTGGCAGAGGGAGGAGCTGCGCCACAGCCCACTGAAGAAGAAGGGAGGTGGAACCAGGCGCTCGGCGCCATTTTCAGAACTCATCCGAAAATCAGGGAAAAAGCTTAGAGCCAGCCCTACTGCAGCCCGAGTGCACGGCCGGGCCCACCGCTGCCGCCACTCAGCATACAGCAGGGCTCTGCCCACCTCTACCGCCGTGGCACAGAATCAGAGTAACCTCCACCCCTCGGACACTCAAATGGCTCTCCCAGCGGAAGCCATAAGTGCGTTCTCAGAGCCCTTGAAAACGGCCTTCCAGCCGGGGTCCCCGTCCGCCCCCCAGGGTTTCAGGAGCTGGCTCGCCCGCTTGCAGCGACTAGCTCTATCCCTGCAGCGAAAACGGACCTGATTCTGATCTGCTCTCAACTGCCCCTTCCCCACTTCACTCTCTGCCGTGGTGGAAGGGCAGGTTCAGCGTTCTCAAGCGGTACCCCGAGCGCACCAGGTGTCCCCCCGCCATCCACAATAACTCACACGATCACCCCAGCAACAAAACTTGAGCCCCAACTGCCAACCCAAACCGACGCCCAGAAACTAAATTTAAACTCTCCATCTTTTGCAATCCATTTGCAGGGTGGGAACAACAGCTAGCCCCATGTTGGTGCGCCAAAATGTAATGGGTTGGGGCAAACCCTCTCCCCACCACGTGCAGAAATAATGACTCAAACTTTTGCAAAAGTAATGGAGAGTTTAAATAGAGAACAGTGAGTGTGTACAAAAAGGAAACATGGTGACAAGAAAGAGACCAAAATAGACCCAGAAAGACCCCAACCCCACCTGAGGGTGCACCCTAAACCCCCAGAGCTCCTCCTTCCCCTCCCTACTGCTAGGCTGGTCTCAGGTGGCCAGATCTGAGACTGCCCATCCCCCCGTGGCCTTGGGTCTAAATCAGGTCCATGGCCGGGAGATCTCTCCCCCGGTTACCGAGTCTCAGAGAGGAAAGATGAAGTGCCAGACCACGACGCAAAATTTATAATGGTGCAAGGGATTATGGTTGAAATACATAATTTCCTGTGCCCACCCACTGGGCTGAACTTCTGGACACAGGAAACACCCCTGTAGCAGAGGGCACCAAACCCAAACTATGACACATGTCTAACCGAGTCAACATCCAATAATAGTCCACTTAAAGCTAGAGAGGTGGCATTACTTTATTTAGACAACAAACATCCAAATTTTTAAAGAGTTGTCAGTGTTTGAGCAGCTGCAACCCCAGGTGCCAATATTGATGCTGCTATTATTTTTTCTCAGGACCCCATAAATCTAAATTATCTTTACAATCAAGCTGATAGGCATGAACATTTATGCTGCTTAAGTTTATGTGATATAATCATTGGTATTTTTAGTGTCAATATTGTCAATCTCCCTAAACTACAGGGTCCCCTTTTGATATGTGAGGGGATGCTAGACCATGCTCTATCCCCACAAATAAGAAAGAGGCCTTGGGGTAGGCTGAGTGGACTGTTGATGGACTTTCACTCATTTACAGCAGTATAATTACACCAAGCACTACCATTTCTATAAGCAGCTAAGCTAGTGTTTACACATTGACTTAATGATCTATTTTTTCCCATTATAATTAAAACAGAAACAATAATCCATTTTAATTGTCCCTAACAAACCTATTTCTTGCATTACCAATCCGCCTGTTCCTGTAGAAACACAAGCATAGCTTCTGACCCAAGTTATGAGAGAATATGGCACTTCCCATTTAAGGGAATTTGATCATGACTTGAGCTTTTTCTTCTATGGGTTTCAGATTACTATTACAAAAATGTTTCTGAATTTGGGATCCAGCATCTGTCCAATGATTTAAGAAACTGAGAACATAACATACATTTGCTACCCTTTCTTGAGGTGACATACCCACATACCCTCTTCTTCATTTTTGTAACATATTTTTTAAAGCACCATAAGCATGTTCAATTATTGCTTGGCCTGTGGGTGAGCATGGGATGCCTGTAAGATGTTGGATGCCCCACTGCTGAAAAAAGCTATTTGTTTTACCAGCAATATATCCTGGCCCATTATCTGTTTTGATTTGTTTTGGTACCCCTAATGTTGCAAAAGCCATTAAAAAACATTTGCATATGTCTTTAGCTATTTCACCTGCATGGACAGATGGAAAATTACAAGCAGAAAAAGCATCAATTGCCTTGTGGATGTAACACTACTTGCCAAATTCAGGTATATGAATACCATCTGTTTGCCATAATTCCAGGGCATTCAGCCCTCTGGGATTAGTTCCAACTGAAGGAGCCGGTGTAGCATACTGACGGTCAGGACATGACTGAATCATTTACTTTGCTTGTTCCTGTGTCAACTGAAAAGCATACTGCAGAGCTTTTGCATTTTGATGATAGAACTCATGAGATAAATGAGCCTGTGTAAATTGATCTAGCAGGATCACTACACCTGCTAACCAGTCAGCTTCTGCTTTGCCTAGTGAAATAGGACTTGACAAAGATGTGTGAGGACAAACATGCTGTATAAAATAAGGATTTAAGTGACGCTTTAAAAGCCATTTCAGCTATAACAAAACCACAAATAACTGTGGATTAGCTGTTTCCTTTAGGTAGGAATGCTCTAGTTGCATCACTAGCCTTGCAACATAAAAAGAATCTGTTACAATATTAACAGGCTCTGACCATTGCTGAAATGCTTGAAACACAGAGGAGAGCTTGACTATTTGCGACTACCCAGTGGTTGTGTGTATGTCCACACACCATTATGGTCATGCCACAAAATGACCACACAGCCAGTTTGTCCAGACCCATCTGTAAAGACAGTTAAAGTATTCATGATTTGGGTTAATGTTAATTGAGATGTAGACAGGAGATACAAAGAGCCAAATGATTATAAGAGTTTATGTATTAGAAAACATATACTTATCTGATCTGAAAATTCCATAAAAGTACATTGAAAAGCTACAGAATGATGAAACAGAAATTCTATTTATTTCATATCTAGGGGCAAATAGGTAACATCAGGTTCAGTCCATTCTAAGGCTAACAATCTATCACAACCTTTTTGAATCACCGTAGTCATCATCTCTGTGGTTGTGGTTACTGTTTTTCCAGATTTATGAGGTAAGAAAATCCATTCCAAGATAACAAAAGGATCTGGATTTACTGACACCTGTTGTGCTAAAAGACCATATGGCTGAAAAGGTGAATTGAACACAAAAAGACTAATAGGTTGCCCTATTATTCTATGATGTGCTGCTTAATGAGTCATTTTTGTCATGTCTTTGTTCAGTGTGTCCTTTGTTTCTGCTGTTGGATGTCTGGGTGAAGCCAGCTCTGTGTCTCCTTCTAGCAACTTAAAGAGAGGACAGAGTTCTTCAGTAGTGATTCCTAGTAAAAATTGAACCAGTTTTTTTTGTTCCCAGAAGTTTCTGCAAATCATTCAAGGTGCTGATGTTAAGTCCTAATGTTATCTTTTGTGGCTAAATCTGATACTCTGTGGTCTTCCACCCAAGATATAACCAAGGGGGTGTTTTTGCAGCTTGCACAACCTGTTGCTGTACTTTCTTTGCCTTTTGTTCCATTGATGCTGAAAGCAAAGTGTGTGCCATATAGTGACATATGAATATTTATGTATTCTTTTCTCTGCGTCAGTGATCCCTGGTAATACAAACAGTCCTTTCTGAGTAGTAGAACAACTGAGCAACAAGGCATCCATCCCCCTCCCTAATGACCCATGTAATCCTGTCAGAACAGATATGACTGAAGTGTCTTTAATGACTGCTTCAACTGAAGTGGCCAAGTCCAGCCCTGTGGTGTCCCTTGTTCTGGCACATAGACTGTGGCTGCTGGCTGAGGGCACCAGGTCGAGGGGAGATTTGACATCATTGCACAACTCCTGCGTGTGCTCTTCTTGGAGTTTCCCATTTGAGCAAATGGCTGGCCACCTTTATGAAATCTAGAATGGCATTGTCTTGCAAAATGTTGCCCTTTGTGACAGTGAGGGCATGTCCCTGGTCTTTTTGGCATCTGCTTTCACTTTAGGACAGTTTTTGTGAAAGTGTCCAGACTAGCCACAAGAAAAACATTGCTGCACTGGACAGACACATCTGCAAAAGCCTCTGCTGCTAAAGAAGCCTGATGTTGATGCATGCCTACATTCATACAGGTTGTCAACATACAGTAGGATTTTTTTAAGGTGCACAAAACTCTCTGACAATCAATGTTTGCATTTTCAGTAGCCAGCTGTTTAGAAATAAGGTCTCTAGCTTGCTCATTTGCCACTTGCTTCTCCAAGGTATCTTTTAGATGATCAAGAAATTACATATAAGGCTCTTGAGATCCCTGCTTAGTGTTGACAAATGATTGCCTTTGTTTACCAGAGTCAGGCACCACTTTGAGCGCTTGCAGCACCAAGTGTTTAACTCTTTAACACCAAGCGTGCAACTCTTCTGCTGGAATCTTAGCTTTTCTGTAGTACTAGTAAACTGTACTTCACTCATTAATGCATTTACTCCAATATTATGCAGTGGATTTCACTGTCCCAAAGTTGAATTTTGCATTGCCTGGGCTTGCACTAGCTCTCTCCATTTGACCATGACGAGGGTAAATTGCATTTCAGCCACTATGAGGGTGGCACAGCATTTCAAAATCATAGGGAGTAAGCACCGAATTGTCACGCACTGATTATATCAAATGCACGGTATAGGGTGCTCCCAATCCATGATCTGTAATTGTGTGATGGAGGTCTTTTATCACAGAATAAGGGAGTCTCTTCCAGTGTGCATCTTGCTGCAGAGTGTAAATTGCTGGAGAAGCTGTAAATGTTCCTCTGAACTGCCTTCTAATTATCAGAAGGATCAGAGAGAGAGAGAAAGATCAGACTCTTCTATAGGGTCTGTTGTTCCAAAGATACCACAAGGCTTGTTAGCCTCATGCTCAGCAGGTGGTAAGACCACTGAGACTCATAATGCTGATCCCATGGGTGAAGCACCCACAGCTTTTTCTGGTGGTGCAGAAGCCCCATTAGAAGACTGCTCTTGTGAGCCAACATGATTTTTCAATACTTCAAAGACAGATCACCATGTACTTATAAGTCCTAGTGTCACCTTGTCATCCTTCATAGCAGAATCCCAGAGTTTAACCCTATCTTGTCCCAGACCCCTGGTATTGTCTGGCTAGTAATAGAAGGGTAGTGTTTGGTTGCTCATAAAAGCATTTGTTGAAGAGTTGCGTTCCTGATTGATCCCCCCTTGTGACAGTTTTAGGCTGTGCCTTTAAGAAAGGGACAGTCACTGGAACACTCCGGCTGAATGTTTTGGTGTAAAATGAAAACAAAGATATTCTAAGCGAATTTAATTGGTAGATTGGTAGAATGCAACTTAAAATTTTAGCTTTAGTTCAGTTTGAATCTCAGTCAGTTCAATCTGTTTGTTTCAGTCTCTCTGAGCAACAGCTGTGTTCTGTCGGGTGCTGACCTTCAATTAACCAGATAAGAAACTAATTCTTGCATATGCTTTGAGCTAACAGAATTCCCTCCTTAATAATTACCTTTTCTCTATCTAACCCCTTTTTGGGAAAAAGAGAGGTAGGGGAAGAGGGGGGTACGGCTGGGGGGACCCTCCTGGCTGGTGGGAGGGAAAGATTTTTTCTGTGTTACGTTCTTTGCTGTATATTTCTGTATATATTGTAAATACTGTATATTGTGTACATATTTTTGCTTCTCCGACTGAGTTAGCTGTGGTTTCTTTGTGTGTGTGTGGGAGAACTGAACTTTCTCTCACCACCACACCCCTTTTGCTAAAGGTTTTCTGTAAGGCTTCCAGAATGGTTTTCTGTTTACTGAGTTAATTTATTTCCCGTTGTTCTCAGCTGCTTCCCTTCATCCAGCGAGAAGTAATTGTGTGCACTTAGGAGCTTCCTTTCAGTGCCTGTTTCCCCATAGTTCAGCTGAGCTATGCCACCATAGGCAGCTAGCCTTTCAGTCACTGATGCAGAGTGCCATTTGTGGCACATTGAGGGCACAGACCCCCAAGGTATCTAGGAAGAAGACTTAATGAGACTCATGGATAGCTCAGAAAATGGTCAGGTTCCATTCATTGCGGGAACACACACAGCTTATATACCCTTAGCAGCAGTTGAAAGCAAGTCTGTTTCTAGCACAACTTTTCCATCCTATCCACACAAAACTTAAGTAAACAGTCATTGGTTAGGCATTTCAAACATTTGTACTACAGACGTCAACAACAGATGTCTTTTGTCTTGTCTACTCTTCTACCCTAGTGCTTCCCAAGGTTTAATTTTAATGAGAGTGTCTGTTTCTTTATCAGAAAGTTGTTGTTCAGACTCAAAAGAGATTCACTTTCTTCAGTGGGCAAGCTGTGGATTGGTTGGAACCTTATACAATCTTACAAAAATGGTTTTGTATGAGAAAACAAAGCCTGGCATTCTATGTTGGATTAATGTCATTGTATAATTGTTGTACATATTGTTTAAAGATAATAATTTCAGGTTATATCTAGTGTGGCACTTCTGAAATGTTTCATTAATCTCACATTGTGAAAAGCTGAATTGTCCACCCATGTGGCAAAACCTGTGGAAGGTGTATGAGGAGAGGAAATCAACAGAGTGTTTTTCAGGCCTATTTTGGGATTTATTCTGTGTCCAGAAAAACAATGAGGTAGTATTCATCTTGTCCAGTTTTTGATAGTTACAGACTGAATTTAGAACTAATTGAAGCTCTACCAACCCTTCAGAATTGCACAGAATACAGTGTGCTTTACCTTCTCGTAAGAAATATATAAAAATATTTTGTAAAATAAAGGTTTTACTGTTTATAGGAACTTTTGTCTTGAAAAAAACACCAAACCAACCCATGCATTTCAATTGCAAAGTTATTATGAGGGAAAGCTTTTGAATACCTGTGGGATGAGATGCTTATCAGCAAATATAGTTATTGAAAGTTATTGGGGGGAGTGGTCGATGGTAGGCTGAACATGAGCCTGCAGTGTGCCCAGGCAGCCAGGAGGGCCAATGGCATCCTGGCCTGCATCAGGAACAGTGTGGCCAGCAGGAGCAGGGAGGTCATTCTTCCCTGGTACACTGCACTGGTTAGGCCACACCTTGAGTCCTGTGTCCAGTTCTGGGCCCCTCAGTTTAGGAAGGAGGTTGACTTGCTGGAATGTGTCCAGAGAAGGGCAACAAAGTTGGTGAGGGGTTTGGTATAAAAGCCCTATGAGGAGAGGCTGAGGGAGCTGGGGTTGCATAGCCTGGAGAAGAGGAGCCTCAGGAGAGACCTTATTGCTCTCTACAACTACCTGAAGGGAGGTTGTAGCCATGTGGGGGTTGGTCTCTTCTCCCAGGCAGCCACCACCAGAACAAGAGGACACAGTTTCAAGCTGCACCAGGGGAGGTTTAGTCTGGATGTTAGGAAGAAGTTCTTCATAGAAAGAGTTATTGGCCATTGGAATGGTCTGCCCTAGGAGGTGGTGGAGTCATCATATCTGAAGGTGTTCAGGAGGAGACTTGATAGGGTGCTTGGTTGCATGGTTTAGTTGATTAGGTGGGTTGGATAATAGGTTATACATAGAATACATAGAATAAACCAGGTTGGAAGAGACCCTCAAGATCATCGCGTCCAACCCATCAACCAATCCAACACCGCCCAAACAACTAACCCACGGCACCAAGCACCCCATCAAGTCTTCTCCTGAAAACCTCCAGTGATGGCGACTCCACCACCTCCCCAGGCAGCCCATTCCAATGGGCAATCACTCTTTCTGTATAGAACTCCATCTGTTGCCAGGTGGCCTGGTGCAGTAGAAATTTTACCAAGATCAAAAAGCCCAAAATTCTTTTGTCTGCACCAGCCTCTAAGCCACTTGTTGACTATGGCTGCTGTCCTGTTCCTTGTGGTATTCCCTCCTGCAACTAAGGGTATTGAGGAAAAAATTATTTCAGCACCTGACCCCTCAACCAGATCTCCCAGGGCCCTGAAATCATTTTTGATAGCCCTGGGAGTTCTGACTACAACATCATCATTCCCTATCTGCATAAGTAGCAAAGGATAATAGTCAGAAGGCTGTACCAGCCTGGGCAGCCTTCTGGTAACATCATTAATTTGGGCTCCAGGGAGACAACAGAGTTCCCTATGAGATGGGTCTGGCCGACAAATGGGGCCCTCCATTCCCCTCAGAAGTGAATCGCCAATAACAATTACCCTCCTCTTTTCTTTGAGGGAGCAGGTCCTGATGCCAGGGGAGGGTTGTTTAACCTTAGGCTGCTTTGCCTTAGGTCGTTTAACCTTAGATTGTTTACCCTTAGGCTCTTTAGCCTCAGGGAGAACCCCAGATGGTGTGTCCTCTGGTAACAGGACCACCTCACCCTCGATCTCCAGTGCCCCAGACCTGTTTTTCAAGAGCAGCGGGGAAGGTGTGGGAAGGCAAGGAGGCTTAACCTTGTGTCTTTTGAGAGGAACCTGTGTCCATTCCCCCTCTGCTTTTTGGGTAACCAGCCTCTGCTGTGGGAGCCTGCAGAGCCTGCTTAGTCTTGTTGATATCTTTCCCCCTCTGGTTTATCTCTTTCCTCTTCATGTTCATCCCTTCCCTACATTCCCTTACACTTTTAAGACTAGCAACTTCATCCTTTAGTCTGGCCACCAGATTAAGTAGGTAGTCAATCTGCTCACACCTTATGCAAGACTTACCCCTACTACTCTGCATCTCAAGAGCCAGGCTCCAGCACTCTCTACAGCCAGATACCTGGACAGCTACCTGCTTGTGTTCTACCTCAGTCTGGGTCAACACTGACTTTTTTAGGGAGTTTTTGCTACGAGATACTACCATGATTGTCCCTGACCACAGCACCCACTAGGAAGAGAAAAGGGAAAAAAAAAAAAATAAAAAAAAAAAAAAGGTAGCGAAACCGTGACAATACGGGCTGCCCGACTAATGGACCCTCGCGCGCGGCAGTAAAGCGCGTTTAAATCAGCCGGGGGTGACGCAGTGATCACGAGCCGCGGCAGCTTGTTCAAGGGACGTTCTCCGTTCTCAGCTCCGGCGGCCCCAACAGGAGAGAGTCGGACGGTCCCCGGTGGCTGCAGGTCCCGGTGCGGTCCCGGCATGGCTTCCCGACGAAAGGTTGGACGTGATGATCTTGAAGGCCTCTTCCAACCTGGTCTAGTCCTAGTCTAGTCTAGTCTAGTCTTAATATCCATCATAACTCCATGCCAAGCTAACTTTTGTTTTGCTTTACAGTAGTATGTCTTCCAATTAACTTCTGTTCACTTAAATAAACCTAATCTTGGTAGCACTGCTTAAAATTAACAGGGTTATTCCCAGTTAAAGCAAGAGTACACAGGACTGCACATAAACACATCTTTAAATGGCCTTTCAGCAGTGGATAAAAGTACAATTTGGACATGACAGATGTCTCCTGTCAGCAACAGATCCAATTGGAGAGAATATTTTAACATAGGTTGGTTACCTACTTTTAGAAGAATTTGTTAGCATCTGCCTCAAATCCAGTATGATTTTGCAAAGCTGATTCTTCAATATATGAACTACAGTACAAAATTGTTATGAATATGCCATCAGATATGAGTGGCAGATATATCAGTGAATATATATGTTAATAGTTTATTTCTATATATACAAACTCTGCAATGGGATATTTACAGTCACCCTTCACAGGTATTGATACTCGGTTAGTGGAACCACCTTTACAGAATGTTTATGTATGGGCACTTCAAACAAATCAAATGGTTCACAGAACTTAGAATCGAAACCGATTCGGAAAGGGGATTTGTCAGTGACTGGCAGCCCTCCACCCAGAGTGATTTGAACACTACCCTAACTGAAATTCTATAAAGAAAGGCTTGGCTTACTCACAAACTGAGAACTTTGTTAAATCTTCTCTTGATAATATGTTTATAGTCTAGAGAATGTGGCACGGATATGCCATAATAAGGAAATAGGAAATGGCGCTGACCGCGTGGCTGTGCCACGTGGCTGCTGCTTCTCCCAGAATACAAAAGTTCCTCATTCAGGGTGGGGCTGTGGCAGTTCAGGAACACTGATTCACACGGGCTACCAGGTTTTCTCCTGCAGTGATTGATCACACAGCAGTTGATCCCACGGGGTACTGTCCACGGCACTGCATGCAGCTGGGTGATGGTGGCAAAGTACCACGAGGCCTCTTGGAGCATTGGTTTGAGTCCTGGGCAAGGTGGACCACAGCAACACTGGCACGCATACAGCCATAGGCTTGAACACGAGTGTGGGAGAGACTTGTTTACCAAACAACCCCTATTTACCATTTACCCCAATGAATACTGATCCAATGAGCATCTGTTGCTAACACAAAGATTAGCCAATGAACTGATATTTACCAAATACAGCACAAGCATACACTATAAACAGGGAAACAAACATACAGCCTGGCCCTTGTGTACCACAGGGGTGAGACCACATCCAAACAGGTTGTTTACCTGGATTCAGTGGCACCAGGTTCCCCGCCCTGCCGCTTCCAGAAGGGAGGGGGAACAAAGGGGGACTGACACACACACAGAGAAGTATGTTCTAGAAATATTTGGGGCACAATCCTGGCCATAAGCACCATTCGCTACAGAAACGTAACTAACATTGAGAACCTCCTCTATATGAAGACAAAGCACATTAAAAATGCAAAGTCAATATTGATTTCCTTAGGAAATCAGCTAATATTCATAAACAATTGCAGTCAAGCCTACAGTGAGTAAAGAGCAACAAAAAGATAGAGGACAGTTTAACTTGTCTGTTGCCAGAAACAAAGATTTATGCATGACTGTGTGGGCTGCACTAAGAGATAATCCACTGCCATTATGGGCTACTGCAGGCAGGAAATTCCAAATTCTGAGGCTTACAGTGACAACTAAATGGTTATGCTGGCTCAATACTGTGTTTAGGGGAATGAAGGTAATGGAATTCTGGGGTAAATCTGGAAACATCTAAATATAATCAACCTATATCTAGAACATGCTTAATCAAAATACGTTCTTTCAAACCAAATTTATTTGAAGCATTGTTTTTCATTTAGAACAGCCATTGACAATGGTCCATCCTGTTCATGCACTGAAAGTGAATGTCAAGTATTTTTTGCACATTGCTATTGGGTAATTCTAATACGCGTGTCATTGTAACAGCCAACAAATTCACAAGAAGCCTCCAGAAAGGAAGCTTTCTGATATACACAATAATGTAGAGTGATCAAGGTCAAGGTTTAAAGATATTTCCTTTTAAGCATATTAGAGGTCATTAAAGACTTGTCAAGTGTTCATAAAAGCCTGGGACACTCGATTAGTAGTTGTTCTTTTAAATTACTTTAGTAATAAAGTTTCGGTGTGAAAAATCTATGAAGATGACAGCATGTGTCACTCAGAGATGTATGCCATTCACACAAATTTTCATGCTTAGGTCATATGTGAAGCTGACATACTATTGTAGGTATTATTATTATATAGAGACATTACATTTAAAAGTTTGAACTCCGGGAAAATGAAGTTGGAAATCCCTCAACATATCCTCCAAAGAGATAACTGGAATTCAGATGTGTGAAATTAATCTCAGGATATTTAATCATTGCCTCAGTATCTTTCTCTACATGATTATGTACCTGTTTTGCAGTTTGCTGATCCATGCCAAATTTTGAACCCTAAGTTCCCCTATTCATGTAGGAATGGTGAGGGCCTGCAGTGGAAAAGGAGAACATTTCAGATAGTTTATGTAGGATTCAGACTGTTTTTTCTAATGTGGATTGCCCAATTTTTACTAAAAATCTGGATCTACCTGATTTGAAGCTGTGTGCTCAGGTGGCCAAGAGGGCCAATGGCATCCTGACCTGTATTAGGAATAGTGTGGCCAGCAGGAGCAGGGAGGTCATTGTGCCCCTGGACTCTGCATTGGTTAGGCCGCACCTTGAGTCCTGTGTCCAGTTCTGGGCCCCTCAGTTTAAGAAGGACATCGAGACACTTGAACGTGTCCAGAGAAGGGCAACAAGGCTGGGGAGAGGCCTTGAGCACAGCCCTGTGAGGAGAGGCTGAGGGAGCTGGGATTATTTAGCCTGGAGAAGAGAAGGATCAGGGGTGACCTCATTGCCCTCTACAACTACCTGAAAGGTAATTGTAAACAGGAGGGGGTTGGTCTCTTCTCCCAGGCAACCAGCACCAGAACAAGGGGACACAGTCTCAAGCTGCGCCAGGGGAGGTTTAGACTCAAGGTGAGGAGAAGGTTCTTCACTGAGCGAGTCGTTCGTCATTGGAATGTGCTGCTGCCCAGGGAGGTGGTGGAGTCACCGTCCCTGGAGGTGTTCAAGGGGAGACTGGACGTGGCACTTGGTGCCATGGTCTAGTCGTGAGGTCTGTTGAGACGGGTTGGACTTGATGATCCTTGGGGTCTTTTCCAACCTTAGTTATACTGTGATACTGTGATGCTGTGAATCTAAATGTTTGTGTTATTAAACCTTGTTTCTTTACAGATTGTAGTGTAATAACACTTTACATGTAATTAAAGCATATTTATATACTTGAAAAGGTACTAATGTACATAACCAAAATGTGACATTTAAATTATAGTATCATCCACAGGTATTTTAGAAAAGTAGATTCTCATAACTGATTTTGTTCTTCACTGTCATGTTCATACTGTGCTTACTGTTCCTCTTTTCTGCTTTGTTTTAGAACCTAAATTCTTGAGCTGGTACCCACCTGTCTGAAACACACTTGGAAATCAGAGATAATTGCTAAACATTTTCCAGGGTAGATATTTGAAGGGAAGACAAATCTGAGTGATCTTTCACTTTTTAAAAGCGTATTTGTATTGCCCTGCCAATCTGTAAAAAAGGCTTTACAGTCTCTGACCATTTTAACTTTCATATGCTTGCAATTCTACATATTTATGAATGCTACATGCCCTGTTCAGTTTTTAAAGTGTTTTAGAGTAATTAAAAAATAGATGATATGTGAGACTTCAAGTGTATATATTCTTGCAGTGAAAAATGAGGTACTACTTTGGCCTCTAATCTTACCTTCTTAATTTACAAGGCAAAATGGTATTAGCTTCTTTATGTGTAGCTGACTCACCAGGGCAATAGCACTTCTGTTCTCATATTTTTAAATAATCAGCAGTCTATTTTCATTAACTTGACAGAATTAAAGATGTGGGGGAAAATGGAGGGATATTTGCCTTAAAAGCAAAGGGTTTTGCTTTAAATAATTAATACTTCCCTATGACTCATAGATGCAAATGGCCAGAACTGAGCTTTTTTTTTAAATTTAATTCTCAAAGAAACTTGTTAAAAATCCCAAATGCTGGTAATACATGAATTGATATCAATGGTAGCCAAGGAGTTAAATGCCAGTCACAAGCTGTTTCTTGTCTGACTGTTGAAAGCGTGATAGTGTCCTCCAGCCACTGCCTAGGAGCTGGATGGATTATAGGTCCTGGGCAAGTGACCTGTAGCTCATACACAGTGACCCACTAAATTGTTCCACTTGCATTTTCTTTTAAAAGGTGTTTGTGAAATATGTGGTGGTCTGCAATACTTTTTGAAATGTTGTAATGATCTTTAAAGTTTCATTTTTTGGACACAAAGATTTTCAATGTATCTGATGTGTTTCTTACTTAGACTGATGGGGATCTTTTTTTTTTTCTTTTTTCCTTTTTTTTCTGTTTGAAAGGGAACTGTTAGAATCATAGAATTGTAGAATTGTTAGGATTGGAAGGGATCTCAAGGATCATCTAGTTCCAACCCCCCTGCCATGGGCAGGGACTCCTCACACTAGATCAGGTTGCCCAGAGTCACATCCAGCCTGGCCTTAAAAAATTCCAGGGATGGGACTTCTACCACCTCCCTGGGCAATCTGTTCCAGTGTCTCATCTCACCCTCATGGGGAAGAACTTCCTCACATACAATTTGAATCTACCCATTTCTATTTTCTCTCCATTCCCCCTAGTCCTATCACTACCTCACGCCCTGAAAAGTCCTTCCCCAGCCTTCTTGTAGGCTTTCTTCACATACTGGAAGGCCACAGTTAGGTCTCCCCAGAACCTTCTCTTCTCCAGACTGATCAGCCCCAATTCCCTCAGTCTATCCTCACAGCAGAGCTGCTCCAGCCCTGTAATCATCCTCATGGACCTTTTCTGGACACGCTCCAGCATATCCAGATCCTTCCTGTAACAGGGGTTCCAGAACTAGATGCAGTACTCCAGGTGGGATCTCACCAGAGTGGAGTAGAGGGGGAGAATCACCTCCCTCGACCTGGCTGGCTATGCTTCTCTTGATGCAGCCCAGGATCTGATTGTCTTCCTGGGCTGCAATGGCACACTGGTGGCTCATGTTGAGCTTCTCATCCACCAGCACCCCCAAGTTCTTTTCTTCAGGGCTGTTCTCAAGTCAGTTGCTGCTCAGCCTATATCGGTGCCTGGGATTTCCCTGACCCAGATGCAGGACCTTGCACTTGTTCTGGTTGAACCTCATGAGGCTGTCATGGGCCCACCTCTCCAGCCTGTCAAGGTCCCTCTGTATGGCATCCCTTCCCTCCAGCGTGTCTGCTGCACCATAAAGCTTGGTATCAGCAAGTTTGCTGAGGGTGCACTCAATGCCACTGTCCATGCCACCCACAAAGGTGATACACAAAGCTGGTCCCAGACCTGATCCCTGAGGGACTTCACGTGTCACTGGCCTCCTCTTGGATATGGACCCATTGATAGCCACTCTTTGGGTGTGGCCATCAAGCCAGTTCTTTATCCTCTGAATGGTCCATCCATCAAACACATTCTGCACCAGCTTGGAGACCAGGATGTTGTGCGGGACAGTGTTGTAGGCTTTGCTCAGTCCAGGTAAATGATGTCAGTTGCTTGGCCTTCATCTATTGATGTTGTGACCTTGTCATAGAAGACCACCAGGTTTGTCAGGCAGGATTTGCCCTTGATGAAGCTGTGCTGATTGTGCCAGATCACCTCTTTGTTATTTTTTTGCCTCAGCAGTGCCTCCAGGAGGATCTGCTCCATGATCTTACGAGGCAAAGAGGTGAGACTGACTGGCCGATAGTTCCCTAGGTCATGTCTCTTTCCCTTTTTGAAAATGGGAATTATGTTGCCCCTTTTCCAGTCAGTGGAGACCTTCCCAGACTGCCATGGCTTTTGGAATATGATGGAGAGTGGCCTAGAAACCTGGTTGATAGGTTGGATGGGATGATCTTGAAGGTCTCTTCCAACCTGGTTTATTCTTATTCTATTCTTATTCTTATTTTATTCCCTCAGCACCTGTTGGTGTATCCCATTGGGTCCCACAGACTTGAACACTTTCAGGTTTTTCAGATGGTCTCAAACCTGATCTTCACTCAAGTTCCTTCTTCCAGTCCCTGCCATTATCTTCCATTATTCTAGGAGTGTGGCTGGAGCCCTTGCCAGTGAAGACTGAGGTAAAGAAGTCATTGAGAACCTCTGCCTTCTCTATGTCACTTGTCACCAGCTCACCAGTTTGCTTTCTGAAGGGGCCCAGAGCTTCCCTAGGCTTCTTTTTACCATTAATATACCTACAGAAATGTTTACATTTCCCCTTGATCTCCCTGGCTAGATTTAGTTCTAACTGAGCTTTAGCTTTTCTAACCAGGTCTCTTGCTGCTTGGGCAGCTTCCTCATATGCCCCCTGTTCCAGCTGTCCTCTATTCCACTCCTTGTACAGTTTCTTTTGGTGTGCCAGCATGTCCAGGAGCTCCTTGCTCATCCAGGCAGGTCTCCTACCATTCTTTCCTGCTTTCCTCTTTGTCGGTATATTTTGCTCTTGGGCACAGGGAAGGTGATCCTTGAATACCGATCAGCTGTCCTGGGCCCCTCTTCCCTCTAGGGCTTTGTCCCATGATACTTTGGCCAGCAGATCCCTAAAGTGATCAAAGTCTACATGCCTAAAATCCAGGATTGCAAGCTTGGGATACATCCTCCTAGTTGCCTTGAGGATCTTAAATTCTACTGCTTCATGGTCACTGTAGCCAAGGTTATCCCTGAGTCTCACATTGGTGACCAGCCCTTCCCTGGTGTTGAGAACAAGGTCTAGCATAACACCTTTTCTTGTTGGTTTCTCTAACATTTGGAGGAGAAAGTTGTCATCTATGATTTCCAGGAACATCCTGGAACGCTGGTACCTGGCTGTGTTGTCCCTCCAACAGACGTCAGGGTGCTTGAAATCCCCCATGAGGACCAGGGCCTGTGAACTTGAAGCCACTTCTATTTGCCTGTGGAGTATCTCATCTGCATGGTTCTACTGGTCAGGTGGCCTGTAGCACACCCCTACAGTAACATCACCTTCCCCTGTCTTCCCTTTAATCTTCACCCACATGCTCTCAACCAGCTCATCATCCTTGCCCAGGTGGAGCTCCACTGATTCCAGCTGGTCATTGATATAGAGAGCAACACCTCCTCCCCTCCTCCCCTGCCTGTCCTTCCTAAAGAGCTTGTACCCATCTATCCCTACACTCCAGTTGTGGAAATCATCCTAACAAGTTTCAGTGATAGCCACTTGTAGTGAAGGATGCTTATGGTCAGGATGGTGCCCCAAACATTTCTGGAACATACTCTACTTACACCATATTTGGTAGGTGTTACTCCATTGGTTAACCTTGCGTTAGCAACAGAATGCTCATTGGGCCAGTATTCACTGGGGCAAATGGTAAATAGAGGTCGTTTGGTTGATGAGCACACACATCGCGTTGGAGCTTGTGAGTGTGTGCGTGCCAGTGCTGCCGTAGTCCACCTTGCCCGAGACTCAAGCCAGTGCCCCAAGAGACCTCACGCTCCTTTGCCACCGTCACCAAGCTGCGTGCGGTGCCGTGGACAGTATCCCGTGGGATCAACCACGACGCGATCCATTGCTGGAGGAGGAGCGCCAGCAGCCCGTGTGAGCCAGCGTCGCTGACCTGCCACAGCCCCCCCCTCGAGCGGGAGACCTTTGTGTCCTGGGAGAAGCAGCAGCCACGCGGTGCAGCCACGCGGCCAGCGCCATTTCCTGTCTCCGTCTCACGGCACATCCGTGCCACGTTTCTGGACTATAATATTATTAAGGAGAGATCTCACGAAGTCCTCAGCTTGTAAGTCAAGCCTTTCTTTATAGTTTCCAGTTGAGGTAGCGTTTGGATTTCTCCGAGTGGAGGGTTGCCGGTCACCGACCAACCCCTCCCCCCGCCGCTTTCTGAATTAGTTTCGATTTTAGGTTCTGTGAATTGTTTGATTCAATTGCCCACATTTAAACATTCTGTAAATATAGTTTCACTAACCGGATATTGATACCTGTGAAGGGTGACTGTAAATACCCCGTTACAGAGTTTATAAATAAATTTAACATATATTTTCATTGGTGTATCTGCCGCTCATTTTCTGAGGGCATATTCACGACATTAATGGCACAGTGCAAGGGTTATCCAATAAGTGACTGTCTTTACAGAATGGGATACGTGGTGACACGATCCGATATACAATGGGCTATAGAAAATCTGACAAATCCGGACCAAATTACTATGAAATTAGCCGAATACGTGGTCGAGCTATGCGCTGACCCAACCGCAGTTAGCAAGGAAAGAGTTACTGCGATCGGGGCTTGCATAATGCGAGCACAAGATGAATTTACAGCATTGCAAGAAGAGATTAAAAAACTCGAGCTAAAAAATAACTCCCTGGAAAGAGAGTTAGGAAAGGCTGAGGCACAAAATGGTAAACTTCATGACTTGTTTACGTTGCAAATTAAAGAAAGCAACGCCACTCTCAAGGCATTTGCGGGATCAGACACAGACTCTAATTCAAACCTCCCTGGGATCTCCCAGCCGCCTAGCCCTGAGGAGCCCCGCGGCCGCGATGTCGCGCCCGGACCCATATCTCCCGTACCGTCCTTTTACGAATTCCCCCCACTGCAGTCTCGCGGAAAGAACTTAAAAATGGCGAGTCCCACCGTAGCGCAAGACTTTAGACCCACGGTCTCCTTGGAGCTGCCGACGCTCCAAACAGCGAGTCCCGATTCACCCGTTCAGCCCAGCACGTCAGCAGCAGCGCGCGAATTAAATCCGCCTGCTAGTAGTGCTCCGAGGAGCATAGTCCGGAAAAAATACCGGAGCTACCAAACGGAGAGAAACCTGTCTGACCGGGGCGATACGGATTACAGTTCGGAAGACGAACCCGTACGGAGCAAAGCCGTGTATTTACGTCCCGTTCTTAAAGAGCAATACATGGATGGCCACCGCGGCCGAGGGACAACAACTACCTCCGTTCGCCCCTATAGCGGAGCAAAGCTTCGGGAGCTGCAGGAGACGTTCGCACGAGAACCGGACGAGTCGGTAACAGACTTTTTGTATCGCGTTATGGAATTGGGCGGGGATACAATTATTTTGAACCGTAATGAAGCAAAAGGCTGTTCATGGGGCCATGAGGTATTTTTGGGGATGGGTCCAGAGGGACACCACTCGTTAACTTCCCGTATAGCTCACTGGGCTGGAAGTTTAGACCCTATAGATAGAGATGAACCAACAGAAGTGAGGGTTACAAGTTCGGCTGAACTTACTGCCGCAATTAAAAGGTTGGCGTGCGTTCAAGCAATGTACGATCATGGGGCATATTCTTCCCCATTAGATGCCCCAATTAACCCAGTGCGACTCAAAATTCTAATCCGTGGTCTGCCGCCGGGTCTAAAAAATGTATGTGATGCCAAAAAGGAGGAAATTGAAAGAGTAATCGAAAGGAATAATGCCTCTGCTAATTCCCGGGAACACCACTTGACTTGGGAAGAGCTTCTAATGGCATTATCCCACAAGGGCCGAGACCTGGGCTATTCTGACCATACGCTCACGACCAAAACTCCCAGCGACAGACGCCATACCGGCTTCAAAAGCAACCACGCGGCGACGCCGTGGGGGAAGAAGCAGGAAGTGCGCCACGCTAAGGCATCCCCTACTGCAACTTCTGCGAACTCAAGCAGCAGCACGGAGTCAGATCGCAGTCATCCGGGAAGTCCCCGAGGGAGAAATTCCCACCGCCGGAGAGATAAACAGCGTATTTCTAAGAGACCCTTCTCACCCAGAGAGAAATGGTATCGACTAGCACAGTCTCTGAATGTACCTGAATCCGTGATAGCGCCATTAGAAACGGGACTGTCAAAAGGAATAGTGCTGGCCTTGCAAAATAAATCCGGCAGCTGGAAAGAGGACAACTACAGAAGTGATCGCCGCGGCAAGGAGAATGAAGCTGGAAGCAGCAGTCCTAAAACTGTTTCACTCAGCAAGGATGCTAACCCCTTCATGCCTCGCCGCCAGAGCCCAGATAAAAAGCCAAAAAACTAGACACAGCGGTGACTGGTCCAGGCCTCACTCATCGCTTTGTTAACACTTGTCAATGGTCTGAGGATCCAGAGCCTTTCATTTTGATTCCCACTGGACCTGATCGAACTGCTGTAAAATTCCTTATTGACACTGGGGCACAGATCAGTGTTTTGAATGTGCAACAAGCCAAACGCTTGAGGATCTTACCATCCTGCAAGAAGATAAAGATACAGGGTGTTACAGGAATGCCTCATACATGCCATTTAGCCAAAACAAGGTTGTGGCTTCCTGGCGACAAGCGGAGTACCCTGGTAGAAGTGGCCCTGAGTCCGTACCCAGAGAACATCCTTGGATTTGATGTTTTAGCTGGCAAACGGTGGCATCTCCCTAACGGTACCTTGTGGTGCTTTGGCTTCTATGGAGTAGGAGCAAAAGGGACCAGAACCGCTCGGGTGGGCACTCTCCAAATTGCTCCACCCTTACCCAAATCGAGCATCACATGTGTTGCACAATATTCCCTACCAGCAGCAGCCAGACAAGGTATCACTGAGGTGATTGCAGACCTGGAAAAGAGACAAATCATCACCAGGACACACTCACCCTATAACTCACCAGTGTGGCCAGTGCGTAAACCTGACGGACGATGGAGACTCACCATTGACTACAGAAGACTCAATAGCAACACACCTCCTCTCACTGCTGCAGTCCCAAGCCTGACATCCATCGTGACGGCAATCCAAGCTGCATCACATACTTGGATGGCCTCACTAGACATTAAGGACATGTACTTTATGATCCCTCTACGTGAGGAAGACAAACCACAGTTCGCTTTCACGTGGCAAGGTTCCCAATTCACCTTCAATCGTCTTCCCCAGGGGTACAAGCACTCAGGAACCATTGCACACAATTCCCTAGCAGCACTGTTAGACACCATTGAAGTCCCAAAAGATGTAAGTGTGTACCAGTACATAGATGACATCTTTGTCGGGGGAAATGACAAAGGTAAGGTGGGTTCAGTAGCTGCAGCGATCTGGGATCTTTTAACCAAAAATGGGTTACAAGTTCCACGAGACAAATGTCAAGGCCCAAGCCAAGAGATTAAGTTTCTTGGATCCTGGTGGGTTGCAGGAGCAGTATCAGTGCCAGAGGATGCTCTTGAGGCTATTGAAAGGGATCAACTTCCCAATAACAAAAGGGAGCTTCAGCGGCTCTTGGGTACCTTGGGTTACTGGAGAAAACATATTCCAGGTTTCTCAGTAATTGCTCATCCCCTCTATGACCTGCTTAAAAAGAACAGAGTCTGGGACTGGACTCCAAGGCACACTGAAAGCCTAAAAGTCTTGAAGGACGAATTAAAGGCTTACCAGAAATTGGGCCCTTTGCACCCACATGACCCCTTAAGGGCAGAATGGGGCTTTTCTGAACATGCTTCCTATTGTGGGGTTTTTCAAAGAGGACCCAAAGGCCCAAACAGAGCTCTTTTATTCTCTTCAACAGCATTCAAAGATGCTGAAAAGAGATACTCTGAATGGGAGAAGGGACTCCTGTCTTTGACCCGGGCTGTCAAAGAGGCCGAGAAGCTGCGCACTACGCAGGATATCGTAGTGCAGGGCCCATTCCCTTTGCTCAAAGCAATCCTAAATGGAACTCCTCCACCAGAGGGAATTGCTCAGAAGGCTACCGTGAGAAAATGGTATGCCTATCTGGAAGGGATGGCTCAGCTTATGCCTCTAAGAGAGGGACCCACAAAGGTGTCCAAATTGCAGCAGCCCATCAACCCACATACTGTTCCTCTATGCCAGCCCTACAAGCCGTCTCCTATTCAGGTAGCACCTGAATTGACTGCTGATGCCAATACTGAAGGAGTGTGGTTCACCGATGCATCCGCCCAAAGGGTAGGATCACAATGGCATTATAAAGCTGCAGCACTGGAAATTGGCACAGACAGAACTGTCATTGAAGAGGGTGAAGGCAGTGCCCAAGTGGGAGAACTGCGTGCCCTCATGCTAGCTGTGGAAAATGGTGCAGAGACCATCTACACTGATTCGTATGCCACTTTCAAAGGTGCCACCGAATGGATTTGCCAGTGGGAAGCAAATCAATGGATAGTTGGCAACACACCAGTTTGGAGGGCAACTGACTGGCAAAGACTACTAGAGATAAGTCGAGCCAGGACTATCAGAGTAGGATGGGTGAAGGGACACTCTAAGGAGAGAACCCCTGCTGCTACTTGGAATCAACAAGTAGATGACTTAGCAAAAATCAGTGTAGTTGATCGTGAGGAAAAGGAGTGGGAGCGACTGGCTGAGTGGCTACATATTAAAAGAGGTCACTCAGGTAAGTCAGACCTTTACTACGAATGCAGATCCAGGGGGTGGCCAGTTTCCCTGACCACATGCGAAACCATTGTTTCAGCCTGCCCTCAGTGCCAGGTTAGATTAAAAGCTAACCATCCTGGTCTGGCTCCAGCCCAGCATATTAAGAAAGACAAAGTGCTATGGAGCACATGGCAAATTGATTATGTGGGTCCCCTCCGACCCTCACATGGGAAAAAATACATACTGGTAGGGGTAGAAGTGGTTTCAGGCTTAGTCATGGCCACTGCCACTAGCACTGCTTCAGGAGCTCAAACCATTGAAACTCTAAAGAACTGGTTCAGCATTCTGCCTATGCCTGAACATATTCAGAGTGATAATGGGTCACATTTCACCTCAACCTTAGTGCAAGACTGGGCCCGAGGGGAAGGAGTCAAATGGATGTTTCATACTCCATATTATCCCCAGGCAAATGGCATGGTGGAAAGGGCAAATGGCCTCATCAAGAAGCATGCAAATGTTTCAAGGAGTAACTGGGACAAACGCCTGCCTTCTGCAGTTTTCATTGTAAACAATCGATGGGGAAATTATGGCAGCCCCAAAGTCAAGGCATTCTGCCCTGCTGACCCAGTTAGGGATGTCAGCCACATGCCAGGGGAGGCAAAGGATGAACACCCACATTCACTAACAGAGATGCAGGTGGGTCAACCAGTGTTAGTGAAACTGCCTTCTATTGGGATTGTACCCATGACACTGGCTAAGCCCAGGGGTATATACGCTTGGGAGGCTACTGACATCAATGGGAAAACTCATCGCATAAGTGCTCGGTGGGTCATTCCGAATTACTAACTGTTAAGCCCGGCTTTAAACACCGTGGCCAGTTTTGTTTCCCCACAGAGTGACAACGGTTCCAGTGGACAGACTATCCTGGAGATGAAGACCCATCTCGGGAGTAACAGGGATCCATCACCAGTCAGGGGGTGGAGACTAGAAAACACTAAAGTCACTGGTACTGACGTTAGAATTAAGGAGTTCTATCCTGTTGTAGTATGCTTTGTTTAGAGTACAGTTGTACAGTTCTGAGATACGTATATATATGTATGATGTTCTTGTGATGTTTATATATAATGTTTAATCATAGAACAGCATTTGCCCACATATACTTGCCCATAAGCAGGGGGTGGAATGTAGTGAAGGATGCTTATGGTCAGGATGGTGCCCCAAACATTTCTGGAACATACTCTACTTACACCATATTTGGTAGGTGTTACTCCATTGGTTAACCTTGCGTTAGCAACAGAATGCTCATTGGGCCAGTATTCACTGGGGCAAATGGTAAATAGAGGTCGTTTGGTTGATGAGCACACACATCGCATTGGAGCTTGTGAGTGTGTGCGTGCCAGTGCTGCCGTAGTCCACCTTGCCCGAGACTCAAGCCAGTGCCCCAAGAGACCTCACGCTCCTTTGCCACCGTCACCAAGCTGCGTGCGGTGCCGTGGACAGTATCCCGTGGGATCAACCACGACGCGATCCATTGCTGGAGGAGGAGCGCCAGCAGCCCGTGTGAGCCAGCGTCGCTGACCTGCCACAGCCCCCCCCTCGAGCGGGAGACCTTTGTGTCCTGGGAGAAGCAGCAGCCACGCGGTGCAGCCACGCGGCCAGCGCCATTTCCTGTCTCCGTCTCACGGCACATCCGTGCCACGTTTCTGGACTATAATATTATTAAGGAGAGATCTCACGAAGTCCTCAGCTTGTAAGTCAAGCCTTTCTTTATAGTTTCCAGTTGAGGTAGCGTTTGGATTTCTCCGAGTGGAGGGTTGCCGGTCACCGACCAACCCCTCCCCCCGCTGCTTTCTGAATTAGTTTCGATTTTAGGTTCTGTGAATTGTTTGATTCAATTGCCCACATTTAAACATTCTGTAAATATAGTTTCACTAACCGGATATTGATACCTGTGAAGGGTGACTGTAAATACCCCGTTACAGAGTTTATAAATAAATTTAACATATATTTTCATTGGTGTATCTGCCGCTCATTTTCTGAGGGCATATTCACGACACCACTATGTCATGGCATTCCAGCAGCTCAGTGGTTCCTTAATTCATTATGTTTATTGCCCAAGCTGTGTGCATTAGCATAGAGGCACTTCAGCTGGGTTGGCCATGCCTCCTTCTCAGGTGAATGACCTTTGATTTCCTTGGGGTGCCCCAGTGCTTTGTTCTTGGCTTGCCTCATGGCAACAAGTTGAGAGCCCTTGCTAGCACTTCATCCCTCTGCCTCTGGTGAGCTGCCCCCATGTTTGTTACAGGCAAGCATGAGATTAACAACCCCTTCCCCCTTAGAATCTAGTTTAAAGCCCGATCAATGAGCCCTGCCAACTTTTGCCCTAGAATGACCTCTTGGCTCTTCCTAAATGTTCCTTCATCTATTTCCTATGTCAGAGGGATGGAGGAGAACAGAAATTGAGCTGCTGTTGATTGGACCTGGTGATTCCCTCCTCCTAGAATATATTTTCTCATATATTTCCATGATAAATATGGAAGTAGTCAGGCAGTTGGGCTTAGATGCTTGTTGTAGGTCCCTTCTGACTGAACCATTTTATTATATAATAAATCAAGTTTTCGCTTAGCAAGTAAAAAGGTGTCAAGTCAGCATAAATTTTTACCTGTATACATTTTTTGGTCTTTTCAGTCACCACAGAAATGACCAAAATGTATTATTGCTTGTTTAAGGCCAACATACATGATTAAAATATCAAAATCTTAGAACAAGTGGAAAGAATTTTTGTTTTTAGCTGTTGTGTTATCTGTGAGGACGTCTGAAATGTGAAGTATTAAGCTTAACTGTGTAGGTATAGATCACACTGGTCAGTCTTTACACAGTCAGGGATGAGCCAACCACAGAGAATCCTAGAATCATCAAATGTTAGGGCTTAGAAGGGACCTCTAAAGATCATCTCTAGAGGTTGCTCTCTACAACTACCTGTAGGGGGGTTGTAGTCAGGCAGAGGTTGGTCTCTTCTCCCAGGCAACCAGTACCAGAACAAGAGGACACAGTCTCAGGCTGCACCAGGGGAGGTTTAGACTGGAGGTTAGGAGGAAGTTTTATACAGAGAGAGTGATTGCCCACTGGAATGGGCTGCCTGAGGAGGTGGTGGGGTCGCCGTCGCTGGGGGTGTTCAGGGCGAGGCTTGACAGGATGCTTGGTTGCATGGTTTAGTTGATTGGGTAGCGTTGGATGATAGGTTGGACATGATGATCTTGAAGGGCCTCTTCCAACCTGGTTTATTCTATTCTATTCTATTCTATTCTATTCTATTCTATTCTATTCTATTCTATTCTATTCTATTCTATTCTATTCTATTCTATTCTATTCTATCCTATCCTATCTTATCCTATTCTATTCTATTCTATTCTATTCTATTCTATTCTATTCTATTCTATTCTATTCTATTCTATTCTATTCTATTCTATTCTTGTCCAACTACCCTGTGAAAGCAGGATCACCTAGGGCAGGCCATACAGGAACACATACAAGCATGTTTTGAATGTCTCCAGAGATGGAGATGCCAAGGTAGCCTGTTCCAGTGCTCCATCTCCCTCACAGTTTTTTTTCTTCATTTCCTGGATTCACCCTATTATGCCAGAAAAGCACTACAGATAATTATGTTATAACGCCTGTACAGACGGATTCACCACACAGCTTGTGAGTCTTTATCTTAGAAAACAAGAATGTGTATTGTATTTTAAGCTACATCATTTGTAGATATCAACTCTGAATAAACATTAATCTCTCATACATAAAGTTTATATCCCCAAAATGAACAGTTGTGACTGTGAGGTTAGCATATTAAAAAATTTACAAAAGCTGATTTCTTACTACTGTGAATGTCAGGTTTTTAATGCATCTCTGAATTCCCTCTGTGTTCTTTGCTATAATTATCTAATTACTTAGCTAATATTCAGCATAAACTCTGAGGATCAGATATTACATCTAGTACTGTGACAGTACAATAAGGCATGATTCATTGTTTCACATAGTGAAAAAAAAACACAACAAAACAAAACAGAAAAGTAACAAATTATTATTAAACCTGTGGAAATGGTGGAAGCTGTATTTCACTATGCTAGTGAAGACTATCACAGTCTCAACAGTGATCTATGAGCAGCTTGTGATGTTGGACAGATTTGTGCATGTTACTGTAAGATAGAAGAGGATTCTTTCTAAAGTGGTAAACTGACTCATAGCGGGAAAGTGGTGTTGATGCCTGTTTGCAGACAGGGTTAGCCTTGCTTGCCATCTTGGGCCTCTGTTGCATCATTTCCCCCCATCTTCTGTGCTTATTGTGAGCCCATAATGTTTTATGGATCAGCTGAGTAAGCAGTGAAGTTAAACTACATCGACCTGCCAGTGCAGCCATGAAATGGAAGAAACCAAGTGCCTTGTGGTCTGAAATTTTCACACTCACTTCTCATTCTTCTGTATTTGCTGGTTTGTGGTTAGGTCAGTCATCACTAGGTTAGAATCAGGTGAAGAATACTGAAATATTGTAAAACTCAGGGAGAGTGTCAAATGTTTTGTCTCTGGCTTCAGAAACATAAACTTGGAGGACCTTTCTGGTAAGCATGAGGAGCAGTCTTAGTAAAGCTGGTGGGAAATCATGGTTGTAACTCGTAGCAAAAACTCCCTAAAAAAGTCAGTGTTGACCCAGACTGAGGTAGAACACAAGCAGGTAGCTGTCCAGGTATCTGGCTGTAGAGAGTGCTGGAGCCTGGCTCTTGAGATGCAGAGTAGTAGGGGTAACTCTTGTATAAGGTGTGAGCAGATTGACTACCTACTTAATCTGGTGGCCAGACTGAAGGATGAGGTTGCTAGTCTTAAAAGTGTAAGGGAATGTAGGGAAGAGATGAACATGAAGAGGAAAGAGATAAACCAGAGGGGGAAAGATATGAACCAGAGTAAGCAGGCTCTTCAGGCTCCCCCAGAAGAGGCTGGTTACCCAAAAAGCAGAGGGGAATGGACACAGGTTCCTCTCAAAAGACACAAGGTTAAACCTCCTTGCCTTCCCACACCTTCCCCACTGCTCTTGAAAAACAGGTATGGGGCACTGGAGATTGAGGGTGAGGTGGTCCTGATGCCAGAGGACACACCATCTGGGGTTCTCCCTGAGGCTAAAGAGCCTAAGGTTAAACAACCTAAGGTTAAACGGCCTAAGGCAAAGCAGCCTAAGGTTAAACAACCCTCCCCTGGCATCAGGACCGGCTCCCTCAAGAAAAAGAGGAGGGTAATTGTTATTGGCGATTCACTTCTGAGGGGAATGGAGGGCCCCATTTGTCGGCCAGACCCACCTCATAGGGAACTCTGTTGTCTCCCTGGAGCCCAAATTAATGATGTTACCAGAAGGCTGCCCAGGCTGGTACAGCCTTCTGACTATTATCCTTTGCTACTTATGCAGATAGGGAATGATGATGTTGTAATCAGAACTCCCAGGGCGATCAAAAATGATTTCAGGGCCCTGGGAGATCTGGTTGAGGGGTCAGGTGCTGAAATAATTTTTTCCTCAATACCCTTAGTTGCAGGAGGGAATACCACAAGGAACAGGACAGCAGCCATAGTCAACAAGTGGCTTAGAGGCTGGTGCAGACAAAAGAATTTTGGGTTTTTTGATCTTGGTAAAATTTCTACTGCACCAGGCCACCTGGCAACAGATGGAGTACATCTGTCCCAAAGAAGGGGAAAGGTCACAGTATATGAGAATGGCCTGTCCCCCAAAGGTAAAAAGATTCTGGGGAGGGAACTGGCAGCTCTCATCAACAGGGCTTTAGACTACTTTTGAAGGGGGAAGGGGCTGAAACTAGCCCCCTCAGGCAAGACTCTGGGGGCAATAAGCTGGGGTCAGAGGCCAAACCAGCAGCCCAGCTGAGGTGAATGTACACTAATGCACGAAGAATGGGAAACAAACAAGAGGAGCTGGAAGCCTTGTTGCAGCAGGAAAGTTATGATGTAGTTCCATCACGGAGACGTGGTGGGATAGCTCACATGACTGGAGTGCTGCAATTGATGGCTACAGGCTCTTCAGGAGAGACAGGCAAGGAAGGAGGGGTGGCCCTGTACATCAGGGAGGCACTAGATGCCATTGAGAGGGAGATCAGGGATCATCAGGTTGAGTGCTTGTGGGTGAGAATTAGAGGGAAGGCTAACAGGGCTGACATCCTGGTTGGAGTCTGTTATAGACCAACCAACCAGGAAGAAGATGTTGATGAGGCATTCTATCAGTGATGAGAGAGCTGGCAGATGATCAGTACTGGGCCCCATGCTCTTTAACATCTTTATTGATTATCTGGATGAGGGCATTGAGTCCATCATCAGTAAATTTGCTGACGACACCAAGCTGGGGGCAGGAGTTGATCTGCTGGAGGGTAGAGAGGCTCTGCAGAGGGACCTTGACAGGCTGGACAGGTTGAATGCTTGTGGGCGAGAATTAGAGGGAAGACCGGCAGGGCAGACATCCTGGTTGGAGTCTGTTATAGACCACCCAACCGGGAAGATGATGTCGACGAAGCATTCTATAGACAGCTTAAGGCTGTCTCAAGATCTCCTGACCTTGTCCTTATGGGCGACTTCAACCTGCCTGACATCTGCTGGGATCTCAACACAGCAGAGAGGGGACAGTCTAGGAGGTTCTTAGACTGCATGGAGGACAGCTTCTTATCCCAAGTGCTGAGTGAGCCTACCAGGGGCAAGGCTATGCTTGACCTCCTCTTCACCAGCAGGGAAGGGCTGGTGGGGATGTGGTGGTCGGAGGCTGTTTAGGGGCCAGCGACCACAAGAGAACTGAATTTTCGGTATTTGGTCAAACTAAGAGGGGCAGCAAGAAGACCTCCAATCTGGACTGCCGGAGGGCGGACTTCAGGTTGCTCAAGGAAATAATTCAGAGGGTTCCTTGGGAGAAAGCCCTTAAAAATAAAGGGGTCCAGGAGGGCTGGACCTGCTTCAAGAAAGAACTGATGAAGGCTCAGGAGCAGGCTGTGCCAGTGTGCCGGAAGAGGAGCCGCCGGGGCAGACGGCCAGCCTGGCTGTGTAATGAACTTTTAATAGAACTAAGGGAAAAAAAGAGGGTGTATAATCTTTGGAAGAAAGGTGAGGCAACCCATGGGATGTTTAAAGATGTTGCTAGGTCATGTAGGAAGAAAATTAGGGAGGCAAAAGCACATTTGGAACTTAAACTGGCCTCTGATGTGAAGGACAACAAAAAGGCCTTCTATAAATATATTAATAGCAAGAGGAAGGGCAGGGACAACCTCCACTCCTTGGTTGACATGGAGGGAAATGATGTATCACAGGATGAGGAAAAGGCAGAGGTACTTAACACCTTCATTGCCTCAATTTTTACTAGCAGGAAAGACCGTCTTCCAGACAGCTGGCCTGCAGAGCTGGCAGAAGGAGACAGGGAGCTGCATAGTTTCCCTGAGTGTTCCTTGAGCAAGTGATTGGAGCTCTCCTCAGCAGCTTGGACCCCCACAAGTCCATGGGACCAGATGGGATCCATCCTAGGGTGCTGAGAGAGCTGACAGATGACCTCAGTGCCAGGCAAGATTATGGAACAGGTCATCCTGAGTGCAATCACACAGCACCTACAGGATGGCCAAGGGATCAGGCCCAGCCAGCATGGGTTTAGGAAGGGCTGGTCCTGCCTGACCAACCTGATCTCGTTCTATGATCAGGTGACCCACCTGGTGGATGTGAGGCAGGCTGTGGATGTAGTCTACCTGGGCCTCAGCAAGGCCTTTGACACTGTCCCCCACAGCAAACTCCTGGCCAAGCTGTCAGCCCATGGCTTGCATGGGAGCACACTGCATTGGGTTAGGAACTGGCTGGAGGGCCGAGCCCAGAGAGTGGTGGTGAATGGTGCCACATCCAGCTGGCAGCCAGTCACCAGTGGTGTGCCCCAAGGATCAGTGCTGGGCCCCATGCTGTTTAACATCTTCATTGATGATCTGGATGGGTATTGAGTCCATCATCAGTAAATTTGCTGATGACACCAAGCTGGGGGCAGGAGTTGATCTGCTGGAGGGTTGAGAGGCTCTGCAGAGGGACCTCGACAGGCTGGGCAGATGGGCAGAGTCCAAGGGCATGAGATTGAACACATCCAAGTGCCAGGTTCTGCACATTGGCCACAACAACCCCATGCAGAGCTACAGGCTGGGGTCAGAGTGGCTGGAGAGCAGTCAGACTGAGAGGGACCTGGGGGTGCTGGTTGATGGTAGACTGAACATGAGGCTGCAGTGTGCCCAGGCAGCTAAGAGGGCCAATGGCATCCTGGCCTGCATCAGGAACAGTGTGGCCAGCAGGAGCAGGGAGGTCATTCTGCCCCTGTACACTGCACTGGTTAGGCCGCACCTCGAGTACTGTGTCCAGTTCTGGGCCTCTCAGTTTAGGAAGGATGTTGACTTGCTGGAACGAGTTCAGAGAAGAGCAACAAAGTTGTTGAGGGGTTTGGAACATAAGCCCTACGAGGAGAGGCTGAGGGAGCTGTGGTTGCTTAGCCTGGAGAAGAGGAGACTCAGGGGTGACCTTATTACTCTCTACAACTACCTGAAGGGAGGTTGTAGACAGACAGATGTTGGTCTCTTCTCCCAGGCAAGCAGTACCAGAACAAGAGGACACAGTCTCAGGCTGCACCAGGGGAGGTTCAGGCTGGATGTTAGGAAAAAGTTCTATACAGAAAGAGTGATTGCACATTGGAATGGGCTGCGTGGGGAGGTGGTGGGGTCGCCATCATTGGAGGTTTTCAGGAGAAGTCTTATGGGGTGCTTGGTGCCGTGGGTTAGTTGTTTAGGTGGTGTTGGATTGGTTGATGGGTTGGATGTGATGATCTTGAAGGTCTCTTCCAACCTGGTTTATTCTATGTATATTCCGTGTATGTAAATCAAATCTGAGATAAGTAGAAGAGGAGCAAAAAGAAATCACAAAGTAATTGTGTGAGTACCAAATGGTAAACAAATGTCAATCATCAGTAAAGGAATTTGTGGTATGGCACAGAAAAATAAGGGTAAGATGTGTCATGTAAAAGATTATTAATCTCTTTCTTGCACCTTACAACTGTAATAACATATTTTTCTTCATTTTAATTGCTTTATATATTTGTTTTTAAGTCATATATTGTTCCTCTCATCTCTTTCTTTTGTTCAGTTATGTCTTGTTTTATATTTTATTTCCTTTAGATCAAGCTTTGCTAGGCACTGAACACAAGAAACTTCCACTGATCTCATTGGATTTATCTGGTACTGAACAATGAGCAGATATGGAGTTCATTGATGTTAACAGCTACTGGTAACATCAGCTTCATCATGCAGCTGCATCTGACCCAGCACTGAACAACTTACAGAGCCTGTGATCCACTGTTTCAATAAAGTGCTGCAGTTATGTCAACACTGTGGATAAGAGAATATCCTAGTTCTATGCATTATTCAAACATTATCAACTATATGTTTTTTACTGGTCTTCGTTTGTCTTTCATACACGTGGTATCATGGGACTTGCTGGAGCATTGTTTGGTAGATTTAAACATCTAGGAGTCTCCTAAAATGATAACTGAGGAAAAGTTCATGGAAGTCATGACTGTTCATCATAGAATCACAGAATGGCTTGAGTTGGGAGGGACATTAAAGATACCTAGTTCCAACCACCCCTGCCATGGACAGGGACACCTCCCCCTAGATCCTGTTGCTCAAAGTCTCATCCAGCCTGGTGTTAAATGCTTTAAGGGATGAGGCCTCCACAACTTCTCTAGGCAACCCATTCTTCCTAATGTCAGGTGCACAGTCTGTCTAAGAATGTGCTATTGAGTTTGGGAGAACAAACTCTTGTGAAAAGGGGATAAGGAAGATACACTTAATGAATGTATGGTGGCCTCAAGACCCCTGATAGGGATGGGATATGAACATCCCTAGTTCTGCATTTATCAAAATGATAGGAACTTTCAACCAACTGTCTTCAGGGGCATTCATCTGTTAACATCTTGTTGAAACAAATGTGTTAGAGCCTATCTTGAAGCCTAGACTCTCAACAAACTCAGCGTCATGGTTTATGAGAGGAAGTTCTGGAGAGCAGATATGCCACCTTTGACATCTTTGGGATCACAATGCTGCCAACAGCAACTATGACAAAAGCTTTGTGCCTGATCTATGTATAAATATATAATATCTTTCTGAAAGCCATAAAAAGCCTTAAAATGTTACTGAAAATATGCAACACACTGCACAGTTAATTTCAGGTATTGTTTCTGCAAAGGTTTTACACTAAGAGTATGAGGAATAAAGGAAATAGTGTTAAATGTCTGTGCCCTTTTGTAGGTGATATTCTGTGAATACAATACATGACACTGACCAAGTAATTAAGGTCATACTGTAGATATGGGAGTGGATTATTTTCAAAAAGTCTGCCGCAACTGAAGCTAATGATTGTAGCCTTATCAACCCACTGTGATGAAGTCACTAAATTATTAGTATGAAATATGAGTTATATAAATAGTAATAGTATTAGTTATCCAAATTATTAATAAACAATCATTATTTTATATACAGATTCTAGTGCACAATTGTGAAATACATCCCATAAGTGTTTGTCGTAGTTTGGGCTGGGTGCCCTCTGCTACAGGGGTGTTTCCTGTGTCCAGAAGTCCATCCCAGTGGGTGGACTCAGGAAATTAGGTATTTCTACCATAATCCCTTGCACCACTATAAATTTTGCGGTGGGGTCTGGCACTTCCTCTTTCCTTCCCTCTCCGAGACTTGGTAACTGGGGGAGAGATCTCCCAGCCATGGACCTGATTAGGCCCAAGGCCACAGGGGGATGGGCAGTCTCAGGCCTGGCCAGCTGAGACTAGCCTAGTGGTAGTGGGGGGGGGGGGGGGAAGGAGGAGCCCTGGGGGTTTTGGGTGCACCCTGAGGTGGGGTTGGGGTCTTCTTGGGTTTATTTTGGTTTCTTTCTTGTCACTGTTTCCTTTTCTACACACTCATTATTCTCTATTTAAACTCTTCGCTACTTTTGCAATCAGTTTGCCAGAGTTGTTATTTCTGCGTGTGGTGGGGAGGGGGTTTGCCCCAATCCATAGCAGTGTTTTAGTGTTTGCAACTTGGACCCAATTAGAATATATACAGAATTATTTTCTATTAATGGAACAAAGGGTGCAATTATGCTGCTTGTCCTCCAGGTGGCGAATGGACAGGGTGTTGGAGAACAGGCACAAACAGTGCTTTGGGTTTCCCATGAGTTCACAGGGCATGGAGTGGTCAAGTGGCAGCACCTCTTCACTGCAATTGAGAGATGGGACAAAGCTTGATACCAGCAAAAGTGTCTCCTTTATTGTATGAAGTCATTTCTTTATATAGGCTAACATAATCAAAAGCAACTCGTGATTGCTTATTAGATGTGTCCATGCAACAGTTACAGACTCATGATTGGCTGCCGAGAAAATTCCAGGGAACACACATCCCTTGGCAAGGCTCAGACAGGTGTTAGACAAAAGACAAACGAACACACATCTCTTATCTAAGTTCAGACGGAAGACAAAAGACTCTGTTGCAATGTTTACCAGTTCCTGTTTTCAGGTCCTTGTGTAGCTTCCCTGAGTCACAATGGCCTTTGTGACTACATGTTTTTTTTGCTCTACAAAGCTGCAGTTTGTTCCCAGGGCTCATGTCCCACAAGAGCTAAAACATTTCCTTCTATCAGCTGAGCATTGCCTGAGGTTCTACTTCCTAAATTCAGTCCTTCACCTCTTCTCTCCCACAATGGCAGGGTCCCACAGGCATGTGGCTAGGTGCTGGTTCTGCTTTCTGAGTTGACACACAGGGTTGTGCAGCTCATTAGTCTGCTACTTAAGGCTGTAGCAGACATTTTGACTGCTGGACTCAGCTAGTCCCTTCCCCATCAATGGGGCAGTTTTACCCATGGGGGGTCCAGTCCTCTTGAAGACACAGTGGGCTCTTCCTCTGACTGGTGGGGCTGGCAATACAATCTTGTGTCTTCTCAGGCTTTCAGCAAGGGTCCCTCCTCTGGAGGCTTTCAGGGCTGAGGCATCACGGGTCTTCCTGGATGCTAGCTTCTTGTTGTGCAGAGGCCGCTAGTTTGCTTGTAAGTGGGAGTGTGAAGACTTACTAACAATGGCTTAATAACAAAGGCACGTAGGCAGAGAGCTTGGTAGCTCAAGCAAAGAGAAAGAGGACAAAGAGAAAGAGGGCAACTTGTTTAAAAGTTGGGGTAATACTTCTAAGTTTCTCGAGGCTGGATTTGGCCAACAGGTACTCTCATAAAAAAACATCTTTAGCCTACAGAAAGCGTGAAGCTAGAATTATGCCCATACTTGGTAGTAACACAACCATTGCATGAGATGGGTGCATGCCATTGTTTATGCTGCCTGGCTGACACCTTGGCCTTTGTTCCCCTTAGGAAAGGAGAGGGATGTGTCCACACATGCTGGGGCAAGTTTCAGTATCTGGGGTATAATTCTGGGCATAATATGCCTTCACCACACCCATGCAAGTACCATTTTCTTCAGCCTTAAACCCCAGCATTATTATGGCCAGTTGGAAGGTGGATCATCCTGTGGCAGTAGAGGAAAGTTGAAACAAAGTACAGGAGAAGCCAATCCTTTACAAGACAGAGGATCAGGAGAAAAGTTTGTGGATGGCTGAAATTAATAAGCTTATGGCATGACAGGATGCATGTGCAAACATCTGTTGCAGAAGCATCCCTGGTAGCTGTAATGATATGCATTTAAAATACACTTGATGTCCCTCTCCATTCATAATGTTCACAGGTCCTAATGGGACATCTAAAACAGGGGAAGTGCTGTTGTTCAAACTTAGCACTGTGTTCTGGTGGGCCAGTCCACAGGCAGAGGAAATTGAAGAGGTCTTGATAAGGAATGAAAATAGCAGGTTTGACACATTGGACCTGGAGGAGAACACTGTGACTGAAGATGAGGGAAAGGCTGAGGTCCTGAATACATTCTTTGTCTCAATTTCTAACAGCAAGGCAGGAGGAGTTTAGGATGAGAGGCCTCCTTACCTGAGTGATGGGGTCAGGGAGCAGTGTATTGCCCTGGAAATCCATGAGGAATTAGTTTGGGACCTGCTGAGCCACTTGGACACCCACAAGTCCATGGGACCGGATGGGATCCATCCTAGGGTGCTGAGAGAGCTGACAGATGAGCTGGCTCACCGGTGAAGTCCCAGATGACTGGAAACTGGCCAATGTGGTCCCCATCCACAAGAAGGGTCAGATGGAGGAGCCCAGAAACTCCAGGCCAGTCAGCCTGACCTCAGTGCCTGGGAAAATTATGGAGCAGATTATCTTGGCGGCAATAATTGCGCACCTGAAGGATGGCCAAGGGATCAGGTGCAGCCAGCATGGATTTAGGAAGGGCAGGTCCTGCCTGACCAACCTGATCTCCTTCTATGATCAGATGACCTGCCTGGTGGATGTGGTCTACCTGGACTTCAACAAGGCCTTTGACACCGTCCCCCACAGCAAACTGCTGGCTAAGCTGTCAGCTCGTGGCTTGGACAGCAACACTCTGTGCTGGGTTAGGAATTGGCTGGAGGGCTGAGCCCAGAGAGTGGTGGTGAACGGTGCCACATGCAGCTGATGGCCAGTTACCAGTGGTGTCCCCCAGGGATCCTCTTTAATATCTTCATTGATGATCTGGATGAGGGGATTGAGATAGTCATCAGCAAATTTGTAGATGACACCGAGTTGGGAGCAGATGTTGGGCAGTTAGAGAGCAGAAGGGCTCTGCAGAGGGACCTTGACTGACTGGACAGATGGGCGGAGTCCTATGGGATGGCATTCAACAAATCCAAGGGCCAGGTTGTGACCGTTTGAGGCTGTGCCTTTAAGAAAAGGAACAGTACTGGGACACTGGCTAAATGTTTTTGGTACTAGAACAAAAGCATTCTGATATTATAAACGAATTTCATTGGTGGATGGACAAAATGCAACTTTAAATTGTAGAGCAGTTGGAATTTTTTTGGAGTTTGGGTTTCAGGCTGTTCTCCCTGCCTGCTTCTCTGCGAACTAGCTGGAGTTGGCCTTGAGATAAGCAAAAACTAATCCTGCATAGGCTTTTGAAAGATTTATAACAATTCTTTTCCTTAGTAACTTGCCTTTCTTTCTCTCTAACCCCTTTTTGGGAAAAAAGGGAGGTAGCGGGGAGAGAGGGGATTACAGGGAGGGGAATCCCTCCTCGGGGAGGGATTTTTGTTGTGTTATTTCTCTTTGCTGTATATTTCTGTGTATATATTGTAAATACCTGTATATATTGTGTTATATATAACCTGCTTTCCATATATGCTTGTAAATATAGTCTGCTTTTCTCCAACTGAGTTAGCTGTGGTTTCTCACTCTGTGGGGGAGAGAGAGAGCTAGGCCCTCTCTCAACCTACCACACGGGTGCTGCACTTTGACCATGGCAACCCCATGCAGAGTTACAGGCTGGGGTCAGAGTGGCTGGAGAGCTCCCAAACAGAGAGGGACCTAGGGGTGCTGGTTGACAACCGCCTAAACATGAGCCAGCAGTGTGCCCAGGTGGCCAAGAAGGCCAACAGCATCCTGGCCTGCATTAGGAATAGTGTGGCCAGTAGGAGCAGGGAGGTCATTGTGCCCCTGTCCTCTGCATTGGTTAGGCCACACCTTGAGTCCTGTGTCCAGTTCTGGGCCCCTCAGTTTAGGAAGGACATCGAGACACTTGAACGTGTCCAGAGAAGGGCAACAAGGCTGGGGAGAGGCCTTGAGCACAAGCCCTGTGAGGACAGACTGAGAGAGCTGGGATTGTTTAGACTGGAGGCTCAGGGGTGACCTCATTGCTCTCTACAGCTGCCTGAAAGGTGGTTGCGGCCAGGAAGGGGTCGGTCTCTTCTCTCTAGCAACCAGCACCAGAACAAGGGGACACAGTCTCAAGCTGTGCCAGGGGAAGTTTAGGCTGGAGGTGAGGAGAAAGCTCTTCACTGAGAGAGTTGTAAGCCAGTGGAATGTGCTGCCCAGGGAGGTGGTGCAGTCATCATTCCTGGAGGGGTTTAAGAGGGGATTGTACGTGGCACTTGGTGCCATGGTCTAGTCATGAAGTCTGTGGTGACAGGTTGGACTTGATGCTCTTTGAGGTCTCTTTCAACCTTGGTGATACTGTGAGACTGTAATTTTGTATGATATTTCTCATTTAAAATTCACTCTGAATTACAAACAATAGAGCAATCTATAAGCACTTATTTAAATTTAAATACAATATCCTATGCATGCACCAAGAAATTTCGAAGGCCTAAATGTTTACATAAGCAGCAAGTGACGTGTGTGAAAACTATGTACCTGATTTGCTCAGGGAAAAATGATAAAAGTATTGAAAATAAATTACATGAGATGTTTAAAAAAGAAGGAATCCAAAATTGAAGGAAGGAATCATTTGTCTAAAACATATATGCAAATAGTCATTTTGAGAATAGAATATACTGACCTTATTTACATTTTAGAACAACAAAATCACATTATTTTACAAATGAAAACAATATATTCAAAACATAATTTAATATAAAATTCTAGTGAAACCTACATATAATTGTAGTTAATCAATAATCTTCACATCTAATCACCCTTAACACATTTCAAAAACAATCTCAACACATCTATGGGTATGGGTTTAAAAAGTACTTTTATTTACTGTCCTAAATAGTCATAGTACATAGTTGAGGCTTATATAGACAACAGCCAAATATTGTTCTCGCTTGTCTTGAATGATTTTCTTGTCTGTGTTCAGAATTACAGAAGACACTATCTGTGTTAAAAAAACTAAAAAGACTTGCATAATTCACTAATATGATTTGTTTGCTCACAGGGCTATCTTTGCAGGTTTGTGTAACTAATTGTTAATGATAGGAGGAGGAGAATTCAGTTTTCTGTGGTTCTGGTTTTAATGCTCAATGTCACATATAAAGACCATGGAAGACCTAGGCATAATAGTATCAACGGGAATTTTTAATGCCCTATTAGGCACATCCAGATGCAGTACAACTGCTACTGCAGTGGCACTAAAAGCCTGAGCTGTGTTACATGCTCAAAGTGAGTAACAGGTCTGTGATGTCTCAAATGGTGAAATCTGAATTAAAAGAATAATCTAATCCTTAAATAACTAACACATCAGTGATATTTCATGTGAGGCCTGCAAGCAGCAAAAACATGGGAATATAAATTTGCTTAACAGGGGGATCCTGAAATTCTCTCTCAGTATTTATAAAAAGATGTAAAGGAATAGAATAGAATAGAATAGAATAGAATAGAATAGAATAGAATAGAATAGAATAGAATAGAATAGAATAAACCAGGCTGGAAGAGACCTTCAAGATCATCGTGTCCAACCTATCATCCAACACCACCTAATCAACTAAACCATGCAACCAAGCATCCTGTCAAGCCTCACCCTGAACACCCCCAGTGAGGGCGACCCCACCACCTCCTCGGGCAGCCCATTCCAGTGGGCAATCACTCTCTCTGTATAAAACTTCCTCCTAATCTCCAGCCTAAACCTCCCCTGGCATAGCCTGAGACTGTGTCCTCTTGTTCTGGTACTGGTTGCCTGGGAGAAGAGACATAGAATAGAATACATAGAATAAACCAGGTTGGAAGAGACCTTCAAGATCATCGCGTCCAACCCATCAACCAATCCAACACCACCTAAACATCTAACCCATGGCACCAAGCACCCCATCAAGTCTTCTCCTGAAAACCTCCAATGATGGCGACTCCACCACCTCCCCAGGCAGCCCATTCCAATGGGCAATCACTCTTTCTGTATAGAACTTTTTCCTAACATCCAGCCTGAACCTCCCCTGGTGCAGCCTGAGACTGTGTCCTCTTGTCCTGTTACTGGCTGCCTGGGAGAAGAGACCAACATCCGTCTGTCTACAACCTCCCTTCAGGTAGTTGTAGAGAGCAATAAGGTCACCCCTGAGTCTCCTCTTCTCCAGGCTAAGCAACCACAGCTCCCTCAGCCTCTCCTCGTAGGGCTTATGTTCCAAACCCCTCACCAACTTTGTTGCTCTTCTCTGGACTCATTCCAGCAAGTCAACCTCCTTCCTAAACTGAGGGGCCCAGAACTGGACACAGTACTTGAGGTGCGGCCTAACCAGTGCAGTGTACAGGGGCAGAATGACCTCCCTGCTCCTGCTGGCCACACTGTTCCTGATGCAGGCCAGGATGCCATTGGCCCTCTTGGCTGCCTGGGCACACTGCAGGCTCATGTTCAGTCTACCGTCGACCAGCACCCCCAGGTCCCTCTCAGCCTGACTGCTCTCCAGCCACTCTGACCCCAGCCTGTAGCTCTGCATGGGGTTGCTGTGGCCAATGTGCAGAACCTGGCACTTGGATGTGTTCAATCTCATGCCGTTGGACTCTGCCCATCTGCCCAGCCTGTCGAGGTCCCTCTGCAGAGCCTCTCAACCCTCCAGCAGATCAACTGCTGCCCCCAGCTTGGTGTCATCAGCAAATTTACTGATGATGGACTCAATGCCCTCATCCAGATAATCAATAAAGATGTTAAAGAGCATGGGGCCCAGTACTGATCATCTGCCAGCTCTCTCATCACTGATAGAATGCCTCATCGACATCTTCTTCCTGGTTGGTTGGTCTATAAGAGACTCCAACCAGGATGTCAGCCCTGTTAGCCTTCCCTCTAATTCTCACCCACAAGCACTCAACCTGATGATCCCTGATCTCCCTCTCAATGGCATCTAGTGCCTCCCTGATGTACAGGGCCACCCTTCCACCCCTTCTCCCTTGCCTGTCTCTCCTGAAAAGCCTGTAGCCATCAACTGCAGTGCTCCAGTCATGTGAGTCAGCCCACCACGTCTCTGTGATGGCAACTACATCATAACTTCCCTGCTGCAGCAAGGCTTCCAGCTCCTATTGTTTGTTGCCCATACTTCATGCATTAGTGTACATGCACTTCAGCCGGGCTGCTGGTTTCACCTCTGACTCTAGCTTACTACAGGAGTCTGTGGGGACTGGTTTCAGCCCCTTCCCCCATCAAATCTAAAGCCCTATCTATGAGACCTGCCAATTCCCTTCCCAGAATCTTTTTGTCTTTGAGGGATAGGCCATTCCCATACTCTCTGATCTTTCCCCTCCTCTGGGACAGATGTGCTCCACCTGTTGCCAGCTGACTTGGTGCAGTAGAACGTTTTTCAAGATTGAAAACCCCAAATTTCTTTTACCTACACCAGTCTTTAAGCCACTTGTTGACTATGGCTGCTGACCTGTTCCTTATGGTATTCCCTCCTGCAACTAAGGGTATAGATGAGAAAATTATTCACAGTATCACAGTATAACTAAGTTTGGAAGAGACCCCAAGGATCATCGAGTCCAACCTGTCTCCACAGACCACATAAGTAGACCATGGCACCACGTGCCACGTCCAATTTCCTCTTAAACACCTCCAGAGACGGTGACTCCACCACCTCTCTGGGCAGCCTAATACAGTGACGAATGACTCAGTGAAGAACTTTCTCCTCAACTCAAGTCTAAACCTCCCCTGGTGCAGATTGAGACTGTGTCCCCTTCTTCTGGTGCTGGTTGCCTGGGAGAAGAGACCAACCCCTTCCTGGCTACAACCACCTTTCAGGTAGTTGTAGAGGGCAATTAGATCACCCCTGATCCTTCTCTTCTCCAGGCCTCTCCTCACAGGGCTTGTGCTCAAGGCCTCTCACCAGCCTTGTTGCCCTTCTCTGGACACATTCAAGTGTCTCAATGTCCTTATTGTGCACCTGACCCCTCAACGAGATCCCCCAGGGCCTTAAAGTCATTCTTGATAGCCCTGGGAGTTCTGGTTGCAACATCATCATTCCCTAACTACATAACTAGTAAGGGGTAGTAGTCAGAGGGCTGCACCAAACTGGGCATCCTTCTGGTAACATCTCTAACCTTAGCTTCTGGGAGGCAACAAACTTCCCGGTGAATAGGGTCTGGCCAACATATGGGGCCTTCTGTTCCCCTCAGGAGGGAATCACCAATGACAATTACCCTCCTCTTTTTTTTAAGAGAGCAGGTCCTGATGCCAGGGGAAGGCTGTTTAACCTTAGGCTGTTTAACCTTAGGCTGTTTAACCTTAGGCCAATTTGCCTTAGGCTGTTATGCCTTAGGCTGGTTTTCCTCCGGGAAAACCCCAGATGGCGTGTCCTCCAGCATCAGAATCACCTCACCCTCGACCTCCAATGCCCTGTACTTGTTTTCCAAGGGCAGTGGGGAAGGTGATGGGAGGCAAGAAGGTTTAACCTTGCGTCTTTTGAGAGGAACCTGTGTCCATTTCCCTCTGCTTTTTGGATAACCAGCCTCTGCCTGGGTGGCCTGCAGAGCCTGGTTACTCAGGTTTGTCACCCTTCTACAATCTCTTACATCTCTAAGTCTAGCAACCTCGTCCTTCAGTCAGGACACCAGGTTGAGCAGATAGTCAATCTGCTCACACTTAATGGAGGAGTTGTGCCCATTACCCTGCATCTCAAGCACCAGGCTCCAGCACTTTCTGCAGCCAGATGCCTGGACACCTACCTCTTGCTTATGACACCTACCTACCTGCTTATGTTCCCACTCAGTCTGAGTCAAGACTGATATTTTAAAGGAGTTATTGCAGCAAGTTACCACCATGGCCAGCCCTGCCCACGGGACCTACTGGACAAAGGTTTAGAAAAAGTGCAGTGGCGCGTGTGTCTGAGCAAGAGGACAGGCTGACCGCTGGAATGGACCCGGCATGCGGCACCGCTGGCTTTTAAAGCGCTGCAGCAAAATGCAGGGAGCCCAAGTGATCCCAAGCACATGGAGGATCAGCAGGAGCTGGTCTTACTCGGGTGCTGAGAAACCGTGCAGGTCCTGCAGGCTAAAAAGAAAGCAGTTCGTGCTTTTCCAGGGCGCTTGTTCGCGGTGTGTTCCCAAGGGAGCTTACCGCTGGAATTCTGTCCCAGCTTCTCTCTCTCTCGGTACAGGGTGGTCTGGGACATCTTGGGGGGTGGGGGGCAGCGGAGCAGCTTCCCTGGTCATTTGACCAGGGGGATTTCCATGGTATCTTCTGATTGTAAATACCTGTACAATATTGTAAATACTGTATATTTTGTACATATTCACTGCATTCAATTGTAGAGTGTAGCTTTTGCTTTGTAAATAAAATTTCCATTTGCTTCCAACTGAGATGGTCATAATGGGAAACTTTAATCCAACACATGACACAAAATAATTGACACCTATTCAATGTGGGGCAATTGCTTGATTAACTCCTGCTCAGATTAAGGAAGCAAAATGAAGCTGTTTTAGATTCTGTGGCATTTGATATATTCTGCCCATACAGCGATAATTTACAAATGGTGTATCGGTATAAAGTTCGATGAGCTGGGAAGATATCTGATATATAAATTGTACCTTTGGTTTAAGTACAAATTGCAACTATTGTATGATCGCTGTCTTGGGTTCTTTTAGCTTAAAAAATATGGAACTGTTACCTCAACCACTTTACCCGCAGAAGTATATGAATTCAGCATTCCTGTAAGAGAAAGGTATGCGAACAGTAGCAGCTGAGATTCCAAAGTGATTTGTCTGCTGTGTGTAATCCTGCTGTTGGTAACAATTAATGTATTCTTATTAATGGCTTTGTTATGTCAGAGACAAGCAGCTAAGACATGTTTTATTTTAAATGCAGTAGACATAGGCTTAGGAGAGGCTGTTCTAATTTGAATCCAGAGATTTCTAGTGATGAGGAGACAGGGGAAGGAGCTAGGAACAGGCAGGGAGGAGTTATCAGTTAGGCAGCTCTCAGTGGGACCACCATCAGCTCTGGTGTTAACCCAGCAGCAGTGGCAACACCTAAGATGGCGGCCGCAGTTTCACCGACAGCCATTAGAAAGGCAAAAGCATTTCCTCCTGCACCAGCAGGACTGGAGGTGATCTCCCCAACAGCTGCTGGATCTCAAAATCTTTCTGCCAGCACTGCCTCCTTGCAAACTCCCACTGCTTCTGCAAAGCCTGCTGTAAATTCAAATGCAGCTCTAGTTAGACAAACTGCAGCTTTGGATAGAAGAGGCCAGCGCAAGCCAGATAGGGGAGCCAACTCAGGAGAACAGCAAGATCCTTCTGCTGGTGAGGGATCTTATGATAAAAAAGATCCTTCTGAGGATGGAGAGAAGATTTGCCTTAAAGACATAGATGAATTATTGAGACCATCACTGTATAGTGGAGATGCAGGACAGGATACAGGTTCTGGTAAGTCAGCAGTTAGTGGAGGTGCTTCTGAAATTAAAGTAGTCCTTAAGACAGTAGCAGCAGGATTATGGGGACAGCCACTTTAAGAAGATGAAACAGAGGAGGAAGATGATGACATCCAAACCACAAATGAACTCAGGCAGGAAATTAGGCATGTGAGAAAGAATTAAATGGGAGGAGAGAATGAGCCAATTCCAGCCTGGCTTGGCAGGTGGTTTGATATGGGTTTGATAGTGGGAAGCAAGTCAGCATCTCAGCTTGGAACCCTCTCAAAAGATAGTGGAATAGATAGACATCCAGGCAGGTGTGTTGGTAAGGTTTCTCTGTGGACACTCCTTTTACTGGCAGCTCCTATGAGGTACCCATCCAGAGATGACCTTCCATGGAATCTAAAACCCTGGAACACCACAGATGAAGGAATTAAGCATTTGAGAGAGTTTTCTGTGAGAGAGGTGATGTATGGAGACCATGGTACTCTGAATCCATATGAAATTCCTGTGGGAATAGGTCTTGCTAAAGAGCTCATCAAACTTGCTCCTCCTAATTATGCTACTATGCTGGCAAGCAGAATTGTGGCAAGAAATTTTGGGGGAGAGTCTCCTATGGTTGGCCATTTCACTGGCCAAATGAGACAACTGGAGGATAGTCTCACACACATTTATTTGGTTTCAGCCATTGAATCTCTGTCTGGGAAAACTGAGAATTGCATGAAAGAGCTGAAGGAGGAATTTAAAACCTCCATATCCTAATTGGCACAAGGAGATAATTTCAGTTCTTCTTCCAGATGGATACAAGTTCCAGCTGTTAGAAACAGACATCCTCCAAGGAGGCCATTCCAAAACACGTCAAACCAAAACAGACAACAGAGGCAATCATGTGGGAGTATTTGGATAACTCTGCGTGATTAGTTTGGTGAGAACATGGATAGATGGGATGATCAACCAACTTCTGATCTTCTCAGGAGACGAAGGGAACTGCAGAGTGGCAGAACCCGAGGTAGCAATACCAGAAGGGTAGCTGTTACTTCCTCAGTTTTCCAGAAGAACTCTAATAGCCCCAACAGTGATCCCAACTCTGACACTAGATGCTGTGCTAACTGCACATGTTGATGTATTCCCCATAATTAGGGATGCCTTGCCTCATGCCATAGGGAAGAGAGGGACAATGGAGACACCAGAATCTATTGGGATGTGTACATCCAGTGGCCTGGCACTTCAAAATTTCAGAAGTCCAGGGCCTTGGTTGACACATGACCTCAGTGCACCATAACACCATCAAATTATCAGGGATCAGAGTCTACAAATATTCTGGGAGTCACTGGTGGATCTCAAGAATTAACAGGGAATAACAGGACGCACACCTGCATCAACAGCCTCGCGTGTTATTAGTAGTTTGATCAATAATCTATAATAGTATGATATGTGGTCACTCGTGGGGAACCAATGAAGCTATGCCAACAATGCTTTCTGAGTCTATATAAGCTGTAGAAGTTCTCTTAATACACACTATACTCACACTATACTTACATTACACTCGCACTATACTTGTACAACACTCGTACAATAAAGGAACAATACTAGAACAATACTAGATCATATTGGTCATCTGTATTGACTCCATTCTCCATTGCCAACAGAACAATATCTGCCTTGTTGGATTTCCCTTGATTCTTACTCATAAACACTGTCATCTCCACCATTAAGTTGTAGACATTCATATCACTCCTTGACATAAAGGGTCATCCCACCACCTTGACTTCATCTCTCTGTGACAGCAACTATTTCATAGTTGTCTCACTGCACAGTGGCCTCCAGTTCCTTCTGCTTATTGCGTATGCTAGATACATTGGTACAGACACACTTCAGCTGGGCTAAGGGATCTGTCACCTTCGTGAGGGAGAAGACCCTGTTCCCTCCAGATGATTCAGTAGTTACCAGACTATCAATTCCTATGTCTTCTGCAAGGATCATCATTCCCCACCTCTGTTGAGACAGCTGACTACAAGACTGTAATACCACAATACCCACAGGTGTTGGCATCTCTTCCAGGTTTCTCTCTAGCAATCTTGGTTTCATCCCCATCCCCCTTTGACAGTAGTTTAAAGATCTTTCAATGAGCCCTGGTAGCTCTTGCCCTAGGATCTTTTTCACTTTGAAAGAGGTGCTCCCTATTTGATGCCAAATATGGATAATTATATGGATATACAATGGTATCTGTCTTTCAACATGTATTTTTCCTGGGTTTGCTCCCTTTTGCAAGGATTCTCAAACTTCCTGCTGAAATGTGATTTGATGCTAATATAAAACCATAGATGCAACTGAATACACCTGAATTAGACCTGTGATCACAGTGATACACATATGGGTTAACATTAAGGTTAATTTCTTCTTGTGAAGTTGAAAAAATGAAATGTAATTTCCTCACTAGGTCATCAGAAGTGCTTTTGCTTTGGTTCCTGTTATGTATCTCTGTGTGCAAACTTTTCAGTCATATCTATTTCAGGATAAAATATCTGTTTCTAAATAGTAGATGTCAATACAAAAATCCTTCAGCCTCAATCACCTTCTCCATCCTGGTTTATGATGGTATTGCCAGCATTCTGAGTCTTTTAAATTTCAAGCTCCAGATATTCAAGTTAGCACGTATCCTAACATTGACAAAACAAGAAAATCTAATTTCAAATACACACAAGAGCTTTCCAATAAGTTTATCTGACTATAAACAGCACCAGATGCTCTAGGAGAAGGTGTAAAATGTTAAGCATAAATAGTTGTATGATATCTTGCTTTTCAAGAATGTCATTTTCCAAGCAAAAACTGTTAACTGACTCATAGATTTCCCTTTTTTGTTAGTGTGGCAGTTTTAGGCTATGCCTTTCAACTTTAGCTGCAGATTTCAAGCAGAAAAGTAGAAAATTACAAATAATTCACTATGGGTGTAAAAAGGAAAACAAAAGATTATTCTAAACAAATTCATTGGACAAAGCCTGGGGTATAGAAGCAGATGTACCATAACAATCTTTCACATTTCACTTCCATTCCCATTCCTTTTCTTTCCTCTGGCTTGGCTGTTCAGCTGGGGAGATAATAACACTTCTGGCTGGCTTTGAGAAAGATAAGCTAACATGTTTTTACATAGAATACATAGAATACATAGAATAAACCAGGTTGGAAGAGACCTTCAAGATCATCGTGTCCAACCCATCAACCAATCCAACACCACCCAAACAACTAACCCATGGCACCAAGCACCCCATCAAGTCTTCTTCTGAAAACCTCCAGTGATGGCGACTTCTCAACTCCTCTCTTTTCTCTTTGGTACAAAGGGGAAGGTGGAGGAGGTTTTGAGGGGGGTGCAGTGGAGCAGCTTCTCTGGTCTCTGGGGGAACCAGAGGGAGGCCAGGGAGGTTTCCGTGTTATTTTCTAATTGTAAGTATCTGTATAATATCACAAATACTGTATATTTTGTACGTATTCATTGTCTTCCATTGTAGAGTGTCATTTTTGGTTGTAAATGCAGCTTTAATTTGCTTCCAACCAGGTTAGTCGTGTTAGATTAATGTTGATGGGAAACTTCAACCCACTACAGTTAACTATAGCTTCAGATATTATTGCCCATACTGGAAGTGAATTATTTTTCTAATTCTGTGTAATGGGTTGGGGCAGATCCCCTCCCCACCACAGGCAGAAATAATGACTCAAACAAACGGATTGCAAAAGTGATGGAAAGTTTAAATGGGAAAACAACAATAAACAATAATGAAAGTTTTACAGAGACCCACAAGCACCATGATAAAGAGAGAGATCCCAGAACATACCCAAGAACATCCCATCCCCACCTGGGGGTACACCCAAACCCCCCCCAGGGCTCTTCCCCCTCCCCCCAACCCAGCCTTGGGCCTGGGCAGGCCCAAGGGAGGCAGCTCACGCCATTTTACCTAGGCAGCAGCAGGGGACGAAAGAGGAAGTGAAGACCCCGCATGGACTTTTTATAGGGGAGCAGGGCATTATGGGAATGGAATACCTGACCCCTGTGACCACCCCGTGGGCTGGGCCCACCCCTTGGGACCTCCCAGGTGTGGCCTGCACAGTGGCATCTGGGCCAGCACCCAGCCTAAACCACCACACTCTGCTATTCCTTGGCCTTGACTATATCCAAAGGAAGTGAAGTGCAGAAATTCCTGCTTTCATTACATTTATAATCTTAATTCAGGAGAACACCTGTATGCCTTTCTACATTAACAAAACACACTATACCTGAACTTGTAAGATTAAGCTTTTGCCATATATATACATCTCATTCCTGTTCACTTTCTTAAGTGAGAAACAAATGCTTAGCTGCTTTTTTATTCACAAAGGTAGTTACACAGTTACAGCTGGCTCAAACTCCTGCCCATACTGGACACCAGAGCTACAGGTAGATCAAAACACTCTAAATTCTGGAGAATTTGTTGTATATATTATTTTCTGCATATCTTATCTTAGGTATGAAAACATAAGGAAGATTTCCACTTCATTACTGGCTTCCAAATGACACCTCCTGCTGCAGCCATTTTGTTTTACACTCACAGGCTGCCTGCCAGTGATCAAGCTGTGACTTTAGTGACCCATTAGAGTATTGATTTATGTGTTTTCATGACTCTCTTACTATCTTGTTTTGATTTTGATCTGTTTCAAATTATTACTGAGTCTATCTCCACTACCAACTAACCCAGGAACTCAGGAGTGACTTCTTTTCTGATTTCTTGTTTCTCTGCAGGCTCTGCTGGCTAAGACACAAAGGGAGTACGGAGGAGCCAGAAAGGACTGAAGAGCACAGAACAGGCTTATTGTCTAAATATGAAAATGAGTACAATTGTGCAAGGATCATGAATATTTACAAATCCAAGAATCAAAAGAGAACATCAAAACAGGACTGATATTAACATGAAAGGGCCTAGCTGTCTTTAAGATGGAGTAGGTTCATCTGTGTCTGAAAATCAGGGAGTCAGTCTTGAATTATAATTTGAAACCAGATAGAAACTAGGGTACAGAATATTTGCAGATCATTATGACAGCCTGCTCTTTGGAGGGACAGAGTAGTCTCTCTGCAGCATTGTGGACCTGTCTTGAAAGGACAAAAACCTCAAAAATGCCCTGAACCAGACAATGGAGCAGGAGCCAGGAGGTCTGTTTTTTCAGGAGATTGTCCATGTTGCCCAGACTTGTCTGAACATGCCTTGGGGTCTAAGTGGGCCAGGTGTGTGTGCCTTTGGCCTTTACTCCAGTTTGGAGAAAACTGTTTCTATAGGTTAAAGGATTAGGTTTCTATTTCTTAATCTTTGTTGCCATTTGCCATCATTATCTCGGGAAATCTATAAATACCAGCCCAAAGAGCCAGTGCCTTGCATTGCCTTGTCCAATATCTGGGAGAAGCCACAAGCCTTAACCCTGCATGTCCTAGAAGCCAAGCCTTGCTTGTCTTGTAATTTGGAATCTGAGCTGTGCTTCAGTTTACCCAGAAAGACTGCAAGACCCCTCACTGAAAAATATTATAAAGCCTAGGAGCAGACAGACGTGTCTTGCCATGCTGAGAAATGAACCCTGGAGAGCCAAGACCCCAGGACAGTTTTGTTTTATTGGAAGAAGCAACAAGAATCACTGTGAAGATTGCAGCTGAAGAACCTCTCCAAAACAGGCAAAGCCACAAAGCTGACAAGACCTGCAATCCTCAGCAGCAACCTATTTTCTACAAACTATAAAGCCTTCAGAGAGAAACCCTGTATGCATTACAGCAACAAGCTGCAGAAGCCAACAGAAAGTGAAACTGTATTCCGGCAGTTTTCACCTCTTCGGCATCATTTTGGTTTTGTTCAAATCCACATAGTACCACATATCCTGAAGGGACAAAAAGCCTCAGAAATGCTGTGAACCACACAATGGGGCAGGAGCCAGCAGGTCTTGTTTTTCAGGAAAATGCCCATGTTGCCCAGGCTTGTCTGAACATGGCCTGGAGTCCAAGCGGGCCAGGTGTGTGTGCCTTTCGAACATTTGGGGAAAACTCATTCTATAGGTTACAGTGTCATGTTTTTATCTCTCAATCTTTGCTGTCACTGGCCATTATTGTCTCAGGAAATCTGTAAGTACCAGCTGTGGTCGTTTGAGGCTGTGCCTTTAAGAACAAACACTGCTGGTACACACTGGCTAATGTTTTCGGTACTAGAACCAAAACATTCTGATATTCTAAACGAATTTCATTGGTTGATAAACAAAAATTCAACTTTAGATTGTGAAGCAGTTGGAAATTTTTTTTTTCTCAGTTCAGATCGGTTTGGGAGTTGGGGGAGTTGGAGGTTTCAGCCTGTTCTCCCTGCCTGCTTCTTCTGCGAACTGCTGGAGTTGGCCTTCAGATAAGCAAACACTAATCCTGCATGGGCTTTTGAAGCTTGCTAACAACTCTTCTCCTTAGTAACTTGCCTTTCTCTCTCTCTAACCCCTTTTTGGGGAAAAAGGGAGGTAGGGGGAGGAGAGAGGGGGTTCCAAGGAGGGGATCCCTCCCTCGGGGAGGGATTTTTGTTGTGTTATTTGTCTTTGCTGTGTATTTCTGTGTATATATTGTAAATACCTGTATATATTGTGTTATATATAACCTGCTTTCCATACATGCTTGTAAATATAGAGCTTGCTCTTCGACTGAGTTAGCTGTGGTTTCTTACTCTGTGGAGGAGGGAGAGCTAAGCCCTCTCTCAACCTACCACACCAGCCCAAAGAGCCAGTGCATTGCCTTGCAATTGTCCAAGCTCTGGGAGAAATCACAAGCCTTGCTTGGAATCCAAGCTGTGTTTCAGTTTACCCAGACAAGACTGCAAAGACCCCTCACTGTATAGCATTGGTAAAGCCCAAGAGCAGAACGGACATGTCTCACTGGGCCAAGAGATGAAACTCAGAAGGACCTGAGTCCCTGGGACAGTTTTGTTTTATTGGAAGAAGCAACAAGCACCACTGCAGCAACTGCAGCTGAAGAACCTCTCCAAACAGGCAAATCTACAAAGCACAACAAGCCCTGCATTAGCATACCCCCCGCAACCCCGCCCCTTATGGCCAATCCGTGTCTCTGCTGCTGATGTTCCCTTTTTTCTTTACAGTTTAAAGTGCTGCTTGTTGTTTCTGGATTTTTGCTCATATTATTTAAATGGTTACTTGTTCCTGCTGGTGAGATATCTGTTCCACAACTGAATATTTCAAACCAGTAAATAGGTTTTATTAATATTTTCTACTGGATTTTTTAATTAATTTAATTTTTAAAAATAATTTTAATTAATTTTTTTAAATTAATTAATCCAGGGATCAGTGCTGGGCCCCATCCTCTTTAACATCTTCATTGATGATATGGATGAGGGGGCTGAGTCAGTCATCAGCAAGTTTGTAGATGACACCAAGTTGGGAACGGATGTTGGTTAGTTAGAGGGTAGAAAGGCTCTGCAGAGGGACCTCGACCCACTGGACAGATGGGCAGAGTCCAATGGGATGGCATTTAACAAGTCCAAGTGCTGGGTGCTGCACTTTGGCCACGGCAACCCCATGAAGAGCTACAGGCTGGGGTCAGAGTGGCTGAGAGCTGCCAAACAGAGAGGGACCTGGGGGTGCTGATTGACAGCTGCCTAAACATGAGCCAGCAGTGTGCCCAGGTGGCCAAGAGAGCCAATGGCATCCTGGCCTGTATTAGGAATAGTGTGGCCAGCAGGAGCAGGGAGGTCATTGTGCCCCTGTACTCTGCATTGGCTAGGCCACACCTTGAGTACTGTGTCCAGTTCTGGGCCCCTCAGTTTAAGCAGCACATTGAAACACTTGAACGTGTCCAGAGAAGGGCAACAAGGCTGGTGAGAGGCCTTGAGCACAGCCCTGTGAGGAGAGGCTGAGGGAGCTGGGATTGTTTAGCCTGGAGAAGAGAAGGATCAGAGTTGACCTCATTGCCCTCTACAACTACCTGAAGGGTGGTTGTAGCCAGGTGGGGGTTGGTCTCTTCTCCCAGGCAACCAGCACCAGAACAAGGGGACACAGTCTCAAGTTGTGTCAGGGGAGGTTTAGACTCGAGGTGAGGAAAAAGTTCTTCACTGAGCGAGTCATTCGTCATTGGAATGGGCTGCCCAGGGAGGTGGTGGAGTCGCCGTCCCTGGAGGTGTTCAAGGGGAGATTGGACGTGGCGCTTGGTGCTATGATCTAGTTGTGAGGTCTGTTGGAACAGGTTGGACTTGATGATCCTTGGGGTCTCTTCCAACCTTAGTTACTGTGATACTGTGATACTGTGATACTGTAAAGAGGTGTTCTGTCATGAGGCAAGGCACGTCTCCTGGGCTATTCATTCAGGCCAGTCACACTATTTGAGTTCTCCTATGGTAGGAAAGGAATCATCGCTACTGACCTGCAAAGGGTAGTGAGCACACTGAGTATCTACTGAGTCTGAAGTAATTTGTTTCTGTTTTGTAAGGTGGTAATCTGTCACCTGGAGACAGTGAAAAGTGTGTTTCATGTTTTGAAGTTTAGTTTGCAAACCTCCATTATCTAAAACTAGATGAATTCCTCATTAGTGAACTGAGGGAGACCAAATGTGTCTATCATCCTTATGAATTTTAAGTTTAGGACTTTGCATGGAGCTGTATCAACTAGGAGGCAGCTTCCCTGAGGCCATGCAATCTTAATTTCTCTTCAAAGTTTCTAGGTTTTGACTTGCACTTGTGCCATATGTGTCGCAACTCAGTGTTCTCATTAGTGTGTCCTGACAGTTGCACAGAGATGAAGTATAAATCTGCATTTTTAACATGTAACTGTTAGCAAAACCCAAAATTGTATTTGCAAGAGAACAGGGGACTGCCTCTCTTCTGCTACCTGACAGGGTGGAAGGAAGAAGTAGTGCTTTCTGATAATACCCCAGCCAGTGTATCTTTGAAGGCTGAGAAAGGCTACAGGTAAGCCCTGATTAATTAATTGCTATGGCGTTACAATAGAATGCCTTTACCTAGAGTAAATAGGATTTTAGTATGAACTTATGAGCATTGAAAGGAAAGCAGTTAAAGGATATGCTCAGAATCTTTGAGGGACTTCATCTTGCACCTAGAAAAAATCAGTAAGAGGATCTTTTGTTCGCTTTAGTGTTGCAAGATTAAGTATGCAGGAATCAACCCCAAAGTGCCATCTGTGGCACTTGTTTCCTTGCTCTGTGCTGAGCTGTTAGACCAGTCCAGGCTTTTTGGAGTCATGCAGGGTGGTCATCATCTGGGGAAAAGGACTAAATATAATATTTCTGAGTCATGCAGGAGGAAGTAGATGACATTTACAAGTATGAGAACAACCCTTAGTATGATTAAAATGAGCTTCCTTAATATGATTAAAAAACTTTACATATTCATATATATATATATTAAGTTCTGAATAATGTAGAGTCTACTGCTTGGAACAGCATGGCAAATCTCTCTTGATTTTGACTTTGTTCGTTTCCATGATTTAAATTTTTCTCGTACATTACTCATAAGAAAAGAAAAAAATATGAAGTTTTATCCTGAAACTTCCTCTAAAATCTGTGTCAAGTTTGTAGATATTTTAGGTTTGGGGTGTTTTGTTTTGTTGTTTGGTTTGTTTGTTTTCAGTTTTTTGTTTTGTTTTTAAGACAATTTATCATGTGATCCAGAGACAGCAGTCCAGAGGTTCCTAGAGTATGTGGAGAATAACTTCCTGACACAGATAGTGACAGACCCAACTAGGGAAGGTGCCCTTTTGGACCTGCTGTTTAGAGGAGGACATGTGGATGATATAATGATTTGGGGCCATCTTGGGCAGTGATCATGAAATGATAAACTTCTCAGTTGTTGGAGAATGAAGGGGAGGGGTCAGCAGAACTGTCACCTTGGACTGGTCAACATACTGTCTTAGGAGGCAATCCTGAAAAGTCAAGGTGTTCAGGAAGGCTGGACATCCTTTGAGAAGGAAGTCTTAAAGGTGCAGAAACAGCCCATCCCTATATGCTGAATGATAAATTGGAGGGATGAAGACTGTGCTGGCTGAATAAAGATTTTTGGTTGCAGCTTAAGGAGAAAAGGAGAAATTGTAGGTGTTAGTAGAAGGGGCAGGCCACTCAGGAAGACTACAAAATTGTCATGTGGCTATGCAGGGAGAAAATTAGAAGGCCCAAAGCCTAGCTTCAGCTAAAGTTAAAGCCAATAAGAAATGCTTCTACAAAAATATTAGCAACAAAAGAAGGACTAAGGAGAATTTCTGTCCTTAGTTGGATGCAGGGTAAGACATGCAGGGTGGGAAATGCAGGTTGAGGTGCTCAATACCATCTTTGCCTTTAGCAGTAAGACAAGTTGATGGATACCCAGCCTCCTAAGCTGGAAGATAGGGATGGGGAGCAGAATGAAGCTCCTGTAGTTCAGGAGGAGATGGTTAGCAACCTGCTGCACCACATACACAAGTCTATTGGGCCGTAGAGCATACATCTAATGGTACTGAAAGAGCCAGCAGAAGTGCTCACCAAGCCATGCTAAGGCCAGCAGTATTCTGGGGTGTATTAAGAAGGGCGGTTCTCCTCCCTCTCTACTTTGCCCTAGTAAGGCCACATCTGGAGTACTGTGTCTAGTTCCAAAATATCCAGTTCAAGAGAGACAGTGAACTGCTAGAGAAGGTTCAATCGATGGTCTTGTTCCAAAATAAATTTTCCCAGAATAAAAACTTAAAGCCTGTGCAGTGCCAGAATTGTGTATATTCCAGCATGGGATAATAATTACTTTTGCAAAAATTCTTCCTAGTTTGCTTCTTTCCAGAAACTGCAGTCCTTCAGTCAAATGCATTGTACTTGTTTGGATCTGCAGAATGGTGCTTGAAGTAGCAGAATTGAACTGCTAAGTGAAGGGGGTTTCTGATAGGTGAAAGACATAAGTTTCAACTATTTTTTAAGGCTACAACACAAATGAAGAAGACACATATGCAGGATGATGGTTTTTATGGTGCAGTTTAAAAAAAACATGTACCACTACAACATCAAACAGCTACATGTCCTGCACAATATATTCTTTCTATTGCATTTCAAATCTTAAGTTTTGCCTATACTTTCACTTTAAAATATATGAATGTAATTTGGATTTAATGAAGGCAGTGAGGATGATAATAATAATAGCCAGTAAGAACAGGATAGTGTTTAAAATGAAAGAGCTATCCCTGCAGGTTATGAGAGATGAATAAAAATAAGAAATGAGAAATTGAGAGATCCAAACTCACAGATGATGTAAATTGGCACTCATATCAAGAGAAGCTGTGCCATTTGACACCACCTGAGATCCAGTGTTACATGAAAGATAATTACGAAGCCAAAAACATAAGCAGTTTCTCTTTGAAAAAGCAATTTGTAAGTTAAATCATTGGGACATGTTGTGGTTTGGGAGGCCAATTCTCCCACGGCGGGCAGAAATAGCGACTCAGACAAACGGATTGCAAAAAATGGTGGAAAGTTTAAATGGAAAAAACAGTAAAAAACAACAATGAAAGTTTTACAGAGAACCACAAGCACTGTGATAAAAGAGAGAGATCCCAGAACATACCCAAGAACATCCCATCCCCACCTGGTGGTACACCCAACCCCCACCCCCAGGGCTCTTTCTCCCCCCCACCCAGCCTTGGGCCTGGGCAGGCCCAAGGGAGGCAGCTCAGCCATTTTACCTAGGCACCAGCGAGGGATGAAAGAGACAGTGAAGACCCTGCGCTGATATATTATAGGGGAACAGGGCATTATGGGAATGGAATACCTGGTTTCCTGTGACCACCCCCTGGGCTGGGCCCACTCCTTGGGACATCCCTGTCTGTGCAGTGGCATCTGGGCCAGCACCTGGCCTAAACCACCACAGGACAACAAAGCAAGGATCTATGGCCTAAAAAGTTACGTTTATTTTCAGTAATGTTTCTTCTTTGTAGGGGACTTGTAGAGAAGATAAAGAAAATTAAACAAAGACCTCAAGATAAGAACTAGAAGAAAGCTGAGGAATTTAAACTATTGAGTCTGACCTCAAGTTCTAGGAATTTTAATAAAAGATTATGTAAATCAGTAAGTCTTTCCTAATTTTCTCTCACTCATCTGCTTGATCTTGCTGGATGGTAACTCAAAGAACATAAAAAAGAGGAAAACCATAGTGAGAGAAACAAAGTTTACAGAAGTTTCATGTGCTTATTTTGGAGAAAAACTCCATTATCATCTTGATCACAGCTAAGAAACTTTCTCCTGTGTCATGTCTCCCATTGTCTTCCTCTCTTGTGTCTCTCCTTCCTTCATTTGTGCTGGAAACTGCTGTTTCCCAAATTATAGTCTTTCCATTTATTGACAGAATTTTATGAAGATAAATTCTAGATTTTTTAAAGTAAGAGTTATACCATGACTTACAGGACCTATCTGCCTGGGGTAATTTGTTTTGGTTTGGGTTTTTTTTGTTTGTTTGGTTGGTTTTTCTATGTGTGGTTTTTGTCTGGGGCATTCTTCATCAGAAGAATATTAAGAAAAGGAATATGATGTTAAGAGCATAAAATATTAAGAAAGAGAAATCCCTTTGCATCAACAAGATAATGTGAATATAATCTTAAAAATATATTCTTGCATCATCAGATAAAGTACTAAGAGAACATTCAGGCTGTCAGAAGAATTATAGATTTTTTGTGGCAGTAATAAGAAGGAATATACTATTTCTTTACCAACAGTTAACGTGGTCATCCCTCTCATATACTATTTCATTACCAATTCATATATAGTATTTGTTACCTATTTTGTCAGTGCTACTAATTGCATTAATTTTTCACATTTTTAAACAAGGCAGGTACCAGTTTACAGAATGACATCATCTAGAATGATTAGATTTTTCTTTAAAGGCTAACACACAGAAAACTGACATCAGGAATGTGTTAATTATCTATTCAGGAAAAATTTGTCTGGAAAAGCAGTTTAGCCAGCTCTTTACCTAATCATTGCATCCAGCTGATAGCTGCTAAATTAATAGAACATTAAGCTGACCAATCAGTTCTGTGTATGTCAGTGTGACCGTTTGATGCTGTGCCTTTAAGGAAGGGGCACACTGGCTAAATGTTTATAAAATATTTTGGTATTCTAAACGAATTTCATTGGCCAAGTAAGGTGGGAGGTGAGATTGTTAGACCCAGGGGAACTGGGACTTTCTCTCAGTCTTCCTTTCTTCGCTGTCCCTTCCACACTGGACTGCTTCTGGGCTTCTTGCCAAGAGGTAAGAACTAACTAACTCCCAGTGCTTAGGCCTCTGCTGTGTTAACTCCCTTCTTTTCTCTTCTTCTACCTCTTTGGGGGAGAAGGGAGGTAGGGGGGTGAAGGGGGCACAGGGGGAAGCCCCTCTGTTGGGGGTCTGGTTTCTGACTGTGTTTATTTGCTGTATATTCCTGTATATATTGCAAAATACCTGTATTTGTTGTGTTACATTTAATCTGTTTCCTTGTAAAATATACTCTCATTTCTCCGACTGAGTTTTAGCTGTGGTTTCCTTCTCAGTGGGGGAGGGAAAGCAGAGCCTTTCCTCTCAACCCACCACAGTCAGTAAACTCTTCTTGTGAGAGTCACATAAATTATAGCAGTTGTAACTGGGGAAGACAAACTAGAGCTGGCCCTGATTAAAGATCCTCAAAGCTGTAAAGTTGAAGCAAAAAAAGGGGATAAGAGATGCACTGAGTTTTGCCCTGCCTTTAAATCAACAGGAAAATCAATATAAGAGGCTTAAAAACACACACACAAAACAAGCAAACAACACCCACATAAACCAAAAACCTGTATTTAAAGTGAAAAAGAAAAATATTTCAAGAAATTTAGAAAGCCTGTTTTGGAGCTAAAAACTGTCTTCATGTTAATCCCAGCTAATAAGCGTTGTGGTTTTTCTTATCTGCCATCCTTTTCTATTGCCAGCTGTGTGGGAGACTACTGGGACCTAGAACTCTCAGTTAGCATGTAGGTATGAAAGCAAAAGATCATAATCTATAAAATCTTTATTTGGTATTCAGTCACTCAGGAGTTCACTGTACTCTTAGGATTCAATTGGGAAGTCCCTGGAGCACCTGCAGTGCTGCTGCTGACTTTCTGAGGACTGAGCTTGCTACAGAATACCAAAGACTTTTCTGACAGGTTGAGGCAGATCTCCTCCCCACCACAGGCAGAAATAACAACTCAGACAAACGGATTGCAAAAGTGGTAGAAAGTTAAAATGGAAAGCGGTGAATGTTTACAGAAAGCCAAAAGCCCAGTGACAAAAGAAATCCCAAGCCACACCCAGAAATATCCCATCCCCACCTGAGGGTACACCCAAGACCCCCAGGGCTCCTTCTTCTCCCCCTCCCCCCCCCCCGCCTCCACTGCTAGGCTAGTCTCAGCTGGCCAGATCTGGGACTGCCCATCCCCTCAGCCTTGGGCCTAGCCAGGCCCAAAAGGCTGGGAGACCCCTCCCCCAGGTTATCGGGTGGCTGAGAGGGAAGAAAGAAGAAGTGCCAGGACCCCCGCTGAGATCTTATAGTGGAGCAGGGTATTATGGGATGAAATACCTGGCTTCCTGTGTCCACCCACTGGGCTGGACTCCTGGACACAGGAAGCACCCTTCATATGAGTACACCAGAGGGCACCCAGCCCAAACTGCTGCAGCTTTCTGTGATGACAAAATCAGAACAGTGCAATGTCCCATAGAGTATTTTAGTGTGATGCAAAACATTAAGATATTTCTGATTCCTTTATAAATTTTATGTAGTTCCCAACATTACTGTTTGTGTCAGCTCTGTGAAAACATTAGTGGAAGGTTTCAAAAAGATTGATACCAGCATAAGACAGTACAAGTCAAAAACTTATATAGGTACATCTATCAGCAAAGGATGGTTAAAGAAAGTATGCCCCCTCTGATGAGCAAGAATGGAGAACTACTGTCAACAAACAAGGAGAAGACCAAGGTACTCAATAATTTTTTGCTTCAGTCTTTGCTGGAAACCTTTCTCCTTATCTCACCCGAGTTGATGGATGACTAGGATGATCAGGGGGACAAAGTCTCTGTTAAAGGATATATAATATTTCCTTTATTTATAAACTATATGACAATATTAATCAAAATATTAATAATCATTAATATGAAAATTGCCAAGTGTATCAAAAGGTTCAATGTACAGTTAGAATATATTTACAATGGGATGTACTGTAATGGGTAACTATAACAATTTAACTATTTTATGCAAACTGGAAGGAATATAACAGAAGGAGAATACCCTGGGAGCAAAATGACGCTAGACCACAGTGCGGGGGAGACTCAACAAGAACAGTTATGCCAAACGGGCAGTTAATTAATTACTCACACCTGGTTGTACACAAGTAGGGAGTGCTGCTGCTGTGTATTAGAGGCTTTGGAGTGCTCATGTGCCAGGCATGACTGGTCACCAGCAGGTGAGCACACGGTCATCCATGGCTGGTCTGGTTTCAGCAGACGGCGGGCTGTTAATGATATTATCATGATGGGTGCTTGCTTTGTCCTGGGTGAATTGCGGCATGGCAAAATCCTGGTCACAAAGGGAAGCAGCCTTGGCTCCAATTCCTAAGCTCATGGCTTCTCTCGTAGCTTGTAGTGTGCATGCTCATGGCTTTATCCCAGGCGCTGGACTGGGCAACTCAAGGCTATGCAACTCAAGGCAGTTTCAAACCAGACAAGGTCCAAGCAGGTTCAAGCATGCAAGGCTAAGTAAGGCTTGAGCAAGGCAAAAGCAAGGCAAGAGCAAGGCACAGGCAACTAGAAATCAGCCTGTATATAAATCTTGGCCAACATTGATTGGACCAATAGGGCATGACCAGCATATATTTACCCAATGGAAAGGGGTTCTGCTAGGCTGTGGCCAGAACACATGCCTTACCATAGATACAGGGTTGTTTACCAGACATGCATGGTCCTGTCTCCTTTGTTCCTTGTCCTGCATTACCCTGGCTTTCTGCAGGAAGGAGGAGGGAGAAGAGGACCATGTCTAGACACCTTAGTGTCTCTCTATATTTGTGCTGGGGCTGTTTGGCCCTACTGTGACAGTCTCTCCCACTGTAAGTGAAGACAAGAAAGCTGGGGAAGGACCTTTTTTATAAAGGCAAGTGGCAATAGGACAAGGGGCAATAGTTTTAAAATAGGGCAGGATAGATTTAGATTAGACATTAGTAAGAAGTTCTTTACTGTGAGGGTGGTGAGACTCTGGAATGAGTTTTCCAGAGAAGCTGCAGATATCTCATCCCTGGTAAACTGGTCTAGTGGGAGGTCTCCCTGCCCATGGCAGGAGGGTTGGAACTTGTTATCTTTAATGTACATTCCAATTCAAGGCATTCTATGACATTTTGAAGTCTTTGCTGTGCAGAGTGCCAGTGTGTTCTTCTGTTTGATTACTTCCCACTCATGGGCAGTGGCTGCTGGACTGAAATTTCAAAATTAGCACAACTAAGCCAATTTGCAATATATTATAACTTGCCCAGGTGCCTGTAGTGGCTCAAATTGCTTCTGTTACTTGCTTTGGTGGCTACTGATTAATCAGAAAAGAAGACTAACATGAATGTTAATTCCACACTCCTTATTCCTCATCAATCTGTCCTGTTACCTGATGAAACTTAGACTTGAGAGATAAGGTCACCTCCTCCCCATGAAGAAGAAGGGTCCTGTACTGTCAGTACAGGAGTACAAGTACAAGTACAAGTACAAGTACAAGTACAAGTCAGATATCTGAAACCTTCAGAGATGGAATGAAGCTGGGGGTGGGGAGATTCAGGCTGGACGTGAGGAGGAAGTTCTTCACCATGAGAGGTGAAGCCCTGGAATGGGTTGTCCAGGGATGTGGTTGGGGTGCCGTGCCTGGAGGTGTTTAAGACCAGGTTGGATGAGGGTCTGGCCAGCCTGATCTAGTGTGGGGTGTCCCTGCCAATGGCAGGGGGCTTGGAACTAGATGATCCTTGTGGTCCCTTCCAACCCTGACTGATACTATGATACTACTATGATACTATGCTGATTTTCTCCGCAGATCTCTTTGTGTTATTGATTTCATATGGTTTTGTACAGTTACAATAATAACTCCTGACTCAATTAATGCTGCACAGGTAAAACAAAAAAAATCCTTTACAAGGACTGATTTTGGATGATTGAGTGATCCTTGCTGAGATGTTTGAAAAACTGTTCCCCAGACTGACACACAGGTACAGGAAAAGTTTATCATTATGCTGCAAGTCAGGTTCATCCTGGCATCTGGTTCTTGAGCTCTGTACTTGATCCTCTTAGCTCACTGTGTGAAATTGGCTGTATTTCTCATGCACCGTGCTCTCAGTCCCCATTGTGTTGCACAACTGGCATGCCTCAGCAGCAGAAATACACAAAATCAGGAGCATGTTACAGGGAGCATCTCTCACTGCCCAATCACCCAGGTCCATTAACTTTACTTCCACACCATCCTCAAGCTGATTCATGTATGGATCCTTCTCACTGGTGGGACCACATCAGTTCTGCTGGAGAAGTCATTTGCTTTAACAAGAGAGAACTTGTTGAACACCATTCTTCTGGCTAGTGTTTTGGAATCTGAAAATGACAGTACCAAAGCAGAACTTCAAATCCTGCTGGAGCCAGACTGCTTTTGTGTGCAAGTGTCTGAGCGCTGTGGTTACAAAAGGTGTGACCCTTCAGGTTACACATGAGAGTTGTATGGCTCCTGCAACTCACTCACTATTATTAGCCAAGTCTGATATTTCCTTCCTGACATTGCTATAAACCTGAAAGCGGGCCAGGAGGGGGAATATTTACATCCCATTATGCAAATGATGCTGGGTAAATGTGCTCAGAAATACCCATCTCTCTGCATGAACTTCAATGTCCTACCTGGACCTCAGCAAGGCCTTTGACACCGTCCCCCACAGCAAACTCCTGGCCAAGCTGTCAGCCCATGGCTTGGATGGGAGCACACTGCGATGGGTTAGGAACTGGCTGGAGGGCCGAGCCCAGAGAGTGGTGGTGAATGGTGCCACATCCAGCTGGCAGCCAGTCACCAGTGGTGTGCCCCAGGGATCAGTGCTGGGCCCCATGCTCTTTAACATCTTTATTGATGATCTGGATGAGGGCATCGAGTCCATCATCAGTAGATTTGCTGATGACACCAAGCTGGGGGCAGGACTTGATCTGCTGGAGGGTAGAGAGGCTCTGCAGAGGGACCTCGACAGGCTGGACAGATGGGCAGAGTCCAACGGCATGAGATTTAACACATCCAAGTGCCAGGTTCTGCACATTGGCCACAGCAACCCCATGCAGAGCTACAGGCTGGGGTCAGAGTGGCTGGAGAGCAGTCAGGCTGAGAGGGACCTGGGGGTGCTGGTTGATAGTAGGCTGAACATGAGGCTGCAGTGTGCCCAGGAGCCAGGAGGGCCAATGGCATCCTGGCCTGCATCAGGAACAGTGTGGTCAGCAGGAGCAGGGAGGTCATTCTGCCCCTGTACACTGCACTGGTTAGGCCACACCCTGAGATCTGTGTCCAGTTCTGGGCCCCTCAGTTTAGGAAAGATGTTAACTTGCTGGAACGTGTCGAGAGAAGAGCAACAAAGTTGGTGAGGGGTTTGGAACACAAGCCCTGCGAGGTGTTGCTTAGCCTGGAGAAGAGGAGGCTTGGGGTAGACCTTATTGCTGAAGGGAGGTTGGTCTCTTCTCCCAGGCAACCAGCACCAGAACAAGAGGACACAGTCTCAAGCTGCACCAGGGGAGGTTTAGACTTGATGTTAGGAAAAAATTCTTCACAGAGAGGGTGATTGCCCATTGGAATGGGCTGCCTGGGGAGGTGGTGGAGTCACCATTAGTGGAAGTATCACAGTATCACAGTAGAACTAAGGTTGGAAGAGACCTCGAGGATCATCAAGTCCAACTTGTCTCCACAGACCTCATGACTAGACCATGGCCCCAGGTGCCACGTCCAATCCCCTCTTGAACACCTCCAGGGACGGTGACTGCACCACCTCCCTGGGCAGCCCATTCTGATGACGAACGACTCGCTCAGTGAAGAACCTTCTCCTCACCTCGAGGTGTTCAGAAGGAGACTTGATAGGGTGCTTGGTCACATGGTTTAGTTGATTAGGTGGTGTAGGATAATAGGTTGGACACGACGACTTTGAAGGTCTCTTCCAACCAGGTCTATTCTATTCCATTCCATTCTATTCCATTCTATTCTATTCTATTCCATTCCATTCCATTCTTCTACTAGTGGCTTAGAAGCAAGTTCACAGAGACTCACTCTGTGTATTTTTGGTATTCTCACTTCAAGCTGGATTCAGGAAATGAAACGAAAACCAATAACCTCAAGAATGTTCTCACTGGAGCCTGTAGGCAGCCCAGAGATGGATTTGCATGACTTCAACTGAGAGCATGACTGGTTTTCATAAAATCATAGAGTGCGTTGGATTGGAAGTGACTGTTGATTGTCATCTTGTCCAACTTCCTTACAGTGACCAAAAACCTAATCAAGTTTGATCTTGAATGTCTCCAGGGATGGGGCTTCATCTGCCCCTCTGGATAAACCTGTTCCAGTATTTCACTACCCTCATAGTAAAGTACTTCTTACTAATGTCTAATCTAAATCTACCCTGTGCTGTTTTAAAACCATTGCCCCTTGCCTTGTCACTACATAGCCTTGCAAACAGTCCTTCTCCAACTTTCTTGTAGGTCCCTTTCAGGTATTGGAAGGCTGCTATCAGGTCTCCCATGAGCCTTATCTTTTCTAGGCTGAACAACCCCAACTCCCTCAGCCTGTCCTCATAGGAGAGGTGCTCTAGTCCTCTGATCATTTTTGTGGCCTTCCTCTGGACCTTATCAAGAAGGTCCATGTTCTTCCTATGCTGAGGACTCCAGTACTGGATGCAGCACTCCAGATGAGGTCTCACCAGAGCACTTCTCAAGAACTGGTCACACTTCTTTTGATGCAGCCTAGGATGAGATTTGCCTCCAGGTCTGCAAGGGCACATTGCTGAATCATGTCGTGTTTCATGACCAGCAGTATCCCCATTTCCTTTTCTGCAAGAAAGAAAAGAAAGGAAGAAGGAAGGAAGGAAGGAAGAAAGGAAGGAAGGAAGGAAGGAAAGTTTTAATAGAAAATAAATAAAAGCTACTATTCCATAACAAAGTTTGTGTGGTGGTATGGTTCTTCCCCACTTACAGGTCACTCAGTACAGGGTGCAACTCCCCTTCCTGGCTCACACAGCAATTCACTGGAAAAATCAAATACAGATTGCAAAAGGTCATGTGCACTTATATTAAGGCACTGCTTAGGGGACAATAATAACAAATATCCCTGCAGTGGACCAGAGTGCTGAGGTATCTTCTCAACACAACTGGCTCCTACACCCTTACTTTTCTGGAACAAACTAATGATCAGTTGACCTTCTTATGGACTGCTACACTCGTATTTGGGCAGTGGACAAAGTGGTGTATACCAGACTCTAAAATCTGTTAAGTTCTGGGATTCATCACAGTATCACAGTATCATCAAGGTTGGAAGAGACCTCAAAGATCATCGAGTCCAACCTGTCACCACAGACCTCATGACTAGACCATGGCACCAAGTGCCACATCCAATCCCCTCTTGAACACCTCCAGGGATGGTGACTCCACCACCTCCCTGGGCAGCACATTCCAATGGCTAACAACTCTCAGTAAAGAACTTTCTCCTCACTTCGAGCCTAAACTTCCCCTGGTGTAGCTTGAGACTGTGTCCTCTTGTTCTGGTGCTGGTTGCTAGAGAGAAGAGACCAACCCCTTCCTGGCTACAACCACTTTTCAGGTAGTTGTAGAGAACAATGAGGTCTCCCCTGACCCTCCTCTTCTCCAGGCTAAACAATCCCAGCTCTAAGTCCCTGCTATCACAGACATAGGTTATCACCCCATTCACCTGGGAGTGTTTTAACTGCTTAGATACTAATTCTCTCCTCTTCTGTGTTTCAGAATCTGTAAGTGTTAGAAACCACCAAGGGTTGGAAATGACCACTAAGCTCGTCAAGCCTAACAGTCAACTTGACACCATCATGCCCTCTGAACCACATCTCCAAGTGTCATGTGTACATGTTTTTTGAACACCTAACTGGTGGGGAAACATCATGATCTTAAATTATAATGAGTTCTGGAGATGTGCAAAACAAAATATTACATCACTTGCCAGAATGTAAAACAACCTGGCAAAAGTCAGGTATCTTGAAATCTATAAACAGTAATCCACAATAAGAGCCTTTGAGTTCCTCTGTATTGCAGCAGGAATTCCTGACCTGGGATATATCTCAGGACCATCTGCTGGCAAGGTCAGCACAAAGCCTGAACAAGAACTACCTGTTCTCCTGCCTGTTGAGAAATGCCACTGCTTTATAAGTATTCATTCTAACAATGGAGGGAGACGTTTTAACTATAGCCTGGCCTCTTCATACTCTACACTCTGCATATCCAGGTATGTGATTTTATGTATTTGTGTTTATGAGAGTAGGTATTTATATATTTCACTGGATTCAAGTATTTCTGTCTGCACATCTGTCTGCATGTTTTGTAATTATGTCCTGGAAAGACCTGGGAGCTGCTGATCGACATCCAGTAGAACATGAACCAAGCAATGTGCTCAGGTGGCCAAGAATACACCGGTAGCAGCTCAGCCTGTATCAGAAACAGCATGACAAGGAGAACCAGGGAAGTGACTGCCCCCCTCAGCAACGCTGAAGGTCACACCTTGAGTACTTGTCTCAGTGTGGAGAGGGAAAGAGACTCAGATCCTTTGAATATTCTCATATTATGAAATTAGAGGCACAAACGGGGCCAAAATATCAACAGCGAGGCTACTTATTAAAAGAATAAAGTGGACAGAATAGAAAAAGACAGAACAGAACAGAACAGAATAGAATAGAATAGAATAGAATAGAATAGAATAGAATAGAATAGAATAGAATAGAATAGAATAGAATTAACCAGGTTGGAAAAGATCTTCAAGATGATCAAGTCCAACCTGTCAACCAACACCATCTAATCAACTAAACCATGGCACCAAGTGCCTCATCCAGCCTCTTCTTAAACACCTCCAGTGATGGTGAATACACCACCTTCCTGGGCAGATCATTCCAATGGCAAATAACTCTTTCTGTGGAGAACTCCTTCCTGACATCCAGCCTAGACCTCCCCTGGTGCAGCTTAAGACTGTGTCCTCTTGTTCTGGTGCTGGTTGCCTGGGAGAAGAGACCAACCTCCACCTGGCTACAACCTCCCTTCAGGTAGTTGTAGAGAGCAATAAGGTCTCCTCTGATCCTCCTCTTCTCCAGGCTAAGCAACACCAGCTCCCTCAGCCTCTCCTCATAGAGCTTGTGCTCCAAACCCCTCACCAACTTTGTTGCCCTTCTCTGGACACGTTCCAGCAACTCAATATCTTTCCTAAACTGAGGGGCCCAGAACTGGACACAGGACTCAAAGTGTGGTCTAACCAATGCTGAATACAGGGACAGAATGACTTCCCTGCTCCTGCTGGCCACACTACTCTTGATAGAGGCCAATATGCCACTGGCCTTATTGGCCATCTGTGCACACTGCAGGCTCATGTTCAGCCTACTATCAACCAGTACTCCCAGGTGCCATTCTGCCTGGCCACTTTCCAGCCACTCTGACCACAACCTGTAGCACTGCATAAGGTTGTTGTGGCCAATGTGTAGAGCACAGCACATGGATGTGTTGAATGTCATGCCATTGGACTATGCCCATTTGTCCAGCATGTCAATGTCCTGCCCCCAGTTTGGTGTCATCTGCAAATTTACTGGTAATAGACCTAATCCCCTCAACCAGACCATCATTAAAGATATTGAAAAAAATGGGGCCCAGCACTGATCCTCCATCGTCCCTCATCTCCAGCTCAATGGCATCTAGTGCCTCCCTGATGTACAGGGCCACCCCTTCACCCCTTCTTCCTTGCTAGTTGTAGACAACAATAAGGTCACCCCTGAACCTCCTCTTCTCCAGGCTAAGCAACCCCAGTGTCCTTCAGCCCTTCCTCATAGGGCTTGTGTTCCAAACCCCTCACCAACTTTGTTGCCCTCCTCTGGACACATTCCAGCAAGTCAACCTCCTTCCTAAACTGAGGGGACCAGAACTGGACACAGATCTCAGGGTGTGGCCTAACCAGTGCAGTGTACAGGGGCAGAATGCCCTCCCTGCTCCTGCTGGCCACATTGCTCCTGATGCAGGCCAGGATGCCATTGGCCTTCTTGGTCAGTTGAGCAAACTGCAGGCTCATGTTCAGCCTACCATCGACCAGTACCCCCAGATCCCTCTCTGCCTGACTGCTCTCCAGCCACTCTGACCCCAGCCTGTAGCTCTGCATGGGGTTGTTGTGGCCAATGTGCAGAACCCGGCACTTGGATGTGTTCAATCTCATGCCGTTGGACTCTGCCCATCTGCCCAGCCTGTCGAGGTCCCTCTGCAGAGCCTCTCTACCCGTCAGCACATCAACAATTTCCAAAACATGATGTTTTGAAAAATAATATACATTTTCTCATCATACTAATATATTGCTTCATGCATGGTGTTCTCATCTACTTTGTATCAATGCAAAAAACAATTGCTTATAGTTTCTGATCTTATTCGATTTTTCAAATGATATTACATACTATTTTCTGCTCCTTGCACAGCTATGTTCTTCCCATGCTTTTTCAACTTTCACAGGTGTCAGAAACAAAAAGAAGTTGCATGCATCTCTGCTGATAATTAAAGCAGATCAGTTAAATCTAAGTCGAGAGCAGGAGCCCATATTGGGTGGGGTGAACTAGAAGATTTCTAAAGTCCATTCCAACCTAAGCTATTCTATGAATTACACTCTTTTAGGACCACATCAAGGCCAAGATGCAATGCTAAATGCATTTTCTTTAAAATTGCTAAAATGCTTGGAAAATATGTCAAACACTGTTGCACAGAATGGTATCTGATCCAAGCTGTCACATGTCTGTAAATCTAAAACTTTGAAATCTGAAAAATGCTGCTGTTTTTGTTACTGCTCGTTACTGTTTGCATCTAGAATTATTGACTACAGCTAACACTGACTACCAAAATGTTGAAGTGGATCAGTGCTGAGCCTCACAAGTGAGTTCCTACCAGTGCTTTCAATTGGACTGTCAAACAAATAAAAAACTTCTGTATTCATTGTTTTGTTTTAAACCCACTTCCATGATATTCCAAACTTTGTTCTGTCAACTCTTGAGCCTCCACAATAGCCCAATCTTCTGGGTACTCATTAAAACTGAAATAAAGATTTTGATAATGTAAAGTGAGCTGGCACTGGCACTAACCAGTGTTGCTCTTGACAGACCCTCCAGAGGCAAATGGTTTTGGCCCTCAAGTGATTTTTTTCTCAGAAGTGACAGACAAGCTCAGGCAGTTTGAAAGACTTACTATTTGGTAGCCCTGACCTGCAGGGTAAGATCAAATTTGCTCTGCATGAACTGAGACATGGGTTTGAACCTGATGTAGACAACTACATCAGAGGTGCTGATCTAAGCAAAAAAGTGTCTTTGTGGACCAGAGTAAAACCAAAAGGATATATATGAATTTAGGATAGCAAATCCTTTTCTTTTGATACTGTCACAGAAAAGCTACTTTGAAACTCGAATTTGAAAAGTTACTTAGAACTGCTACTTTGTTAGAGCTGACCTGGTATACCACTCTATATTTCACTATTATACTTATTTTCAATTAATCTCAGTACTTAGATCAATTTTACATCAACTGTAATGAAACTGAACATTTCAATTTATCCCATAGATTCTGGCAACTTCCTCTCTGTCATGTTTCTTGCTAATGTGATGCATTTACATTAACAAAATTGTTAGTTTTCCTGCAATCATTCCTGTTTTCAGCACTACCACTTTGTTTTTTAAGGAAAGAGTGGGCTTTCGTTTCTCCTTCTAAATTAGCCCAGACAATAATTTCTTGCTTTGCTAATGTGTGAGCTCTGTTTCAAATTTCCTTTGAAGTTCTCATTGTCTTAATTGACTTGATGGCAGCACCTTGACAATTTTTTGTGAACTATATTTCTTCATCTTACTGATTTTCATGTTTTAAGAAAATTGATTTCATCTGTGATTTCATCTGCAGTAGGTCTTCTTTCTTTCTCCACTGAAAATGGTGGGCACAGTGGGAAAATCATGTGCAAAGTAAATGCTACTTTTACATTCACTGAAGTAATTTGTCAGGGTGATAGCATGATAGTGGTCAAACAGAATCTGTTGTAAATACCTCTGCATGCTCCTTGCATGTTTTTCTGTGCTAACTAATGAGAAAGCCTGGCCGTCGTAGCAGTGTATTGCTGTCTTGTGTGATTGGAGACAACTACAAGCTTCTGCGGCAGCCTCCACTTAAACATGGTGGTCCTGATCTCCAGTGCAGGTTTGGCAGCTGTTCTTTTGTTCTGGCAAAATTTACCGCGTGTCCCAAGTGAAGTCTTTAACTTTTGCTTGTAGATCCTCAGAAATACTGGCTGTCATGTAAGGAAATGTATTGTTTTGTTTTAATCTCAGGAGAATATACTAGGAAGAGGGCAAATATTTCTATATCTCATCTAATGATTAGACAAGACTACAGGAGAAGCAGTCATCCTGTTATCATACAGGTCAGCACTGAATATGTGGGAAATTCTGTCATGACACAGTATTCACACCTTTACAAGACATTACAGGAAGGAAAAACTGGTTTACATAGAACAAAAACTGTAGCAGAATGTTTCACTAAATAACAGTCACAGCCTGAGGTGTGTGTCCACAAAGGGGATCTTGCTGTCAAGTGCATGAGCTGGGGTTTAAAAGATGTATTGCTAACACTCAGAGCTGGGTGGCTTGGGCCTAGATATCAGGCCCACGTTCTGCAGAGAACAGAGGGCAAAGGACAACTGATGGCCAGTCCCTCTCATGTGTCTGGAGTTTATCTGAGCTTGGGAACTAGGTGTAGGGTTTGGATATACTTCTTTATAAATGTGTTGGATCTGTCAGTGATATTTGCACTTTTCTCAAGGATATTATTTTAAGATACAAGAGAACACATCTTGGTATGTGAGAGAATATATCCTGAGACAAACAGAAACTACTGGTTTGAAAGACCTGTACTACCATCTTGCACAGCCTAATTTTTATTTTAACTGCTACTTGTTCTGCTGCAACAAGTACTACTTTTTTCAAATGTCCAAGAAAATTTAGCAAGAAGCAACTACTTAACTTGAAGAAATGGGTATGCTTGCTAGTGTGTCCTGAGAGATCATATCAGACAAGACAAACCTAAGGCAAAACTGGAGGCTGCTAACCTCATATCTGCTACTGGGTACAAGATGTCAGATGAGGCCTGAGCTCACACAGTTCAAGAAAACAAAGACATTAATCTTCAAGACCTGGGACAAATAACTCACTTCCAGTGTGTCATCACATATATGCTATTATGGAGCATGTCAGCAGATCTTTGGGTGGGAGCTAACCACTTTATATTTGTTTCTACTTTTGCTTTCTGAGTTTGATCTCTTTTGACCAGATGTCATATTAGGATAGACAGCAACTTGTAACATTCTAAATTATAAGGAGTAATATATAATTTATAAATAACCTCTAAACTCAGATTACATGCAGGCAACCAAATACGAAAAGTCAGGTCACCAATCAGACAGTCTGAGGTCAGTGACTAACATCTATGCAAAACAATGGCACAAAAATCACTGTGTGACTACCTGACCTCAGATAAATGTAATTGATCTCCGAGACATAATATGCAACATCTTTAACAGTATGGGGAATTGAAATATGGTGACAATTATGACTTCTCCATCTTGTCAAAATAGTTTCTGGTACTTCATCACTTTCTTGCTGGTTAGACTGACTGCTGTGATATGCTGTGGCACAACAGTCAGCCTTTCTGCAAGGTTTGTGCCAAATAATTTTCCTTAGAAGTTGCCTGCTTGAAGTTCATGTGTATTTCCAGGCTGAAAGATAGTGATCAGATAGCCTGTTCTGACACTCTACCTCTTTCCTCTGTGTTTGAGAAATTACCACACTCAGCTAACAGATTTAATTAGAACACAAAATTCTCCAATGTATTGAGTGTGGCTGTGAGCTTCTGGGCCTGCAGTTCCTCCATAAACAAGAGTTAATGCATGTTTATGGTATCATGCCACGTGATGCTGTCCTGATTGGGACTGCAGAGTCCTTTTAAGTAAATCTGAACCTACTTTGGTAGTGCAGCCGAGAAGACAACTATATACAACTGTAACATTTCTTTAGTTCAAGAAATAGTAACAGTGATCTCTTTTGTTTGATTATGTCAACCCTATGATGATCAAAATCCCCTGAGATTTAGAATATTATTTTGCTTGACTGTGGCTTGAAGACATTTTTTCTTAATAGATGATTGCTGCTGAAAACAGCAGAAGCACAAAGAAAATTTACAGAAAAGATCTAACATGCAAACACATACAAATAACCTAATCCTACAAACATCACAGTTTTGGTTCACTGATAAATGATGAATTCTAGAGGGAATTCTCTTTTAGGGTAAACAGAGTGTATACAATATATAACAGCACATTGAAGTAAGAGAAAGTAAAGCAGATACTAAAGGGAAAAATACATTCCTTATTTGTCTTATTATTGTATTAATGTTAGGTATGTGTGTGTTAAAGGCGTAGTACATAATGAGTTTCTATTTGGTCCAGATAGCATTCCTCACTGCATTTAAACCATTCTTTGCTGTTTCTATCAAAAAGCTGAAATTGTTTGGGCTACAGTGCTTTATCCTGCTGGATCTTTTCCCTATGAAAATAAATAATGAGCACAGTTGCAAGGCTGAATCTTGTTGCATTAAATTTGTTTAAAAGTCTCAGGCGGGTCACCTGATCATAGAAGGAGATCAGGCTGGTCAGGCAGGACCTGCCCTTCCTAAATCCATGCTGGCTGGGCCTGATCCCTTGGCCATCCTGTAAGTTCTGTGTGACTGCACTCAAGATGACCTGTTCCATAATCTTGCCTGGCACTGAGGTCAGGCTGACAGGCCTGGAATTCCCTGGCTCGTCCAACTGGCCCTTCTTGTGGATGGGCACCACGTTGGCCAGCTTCCAGTCATCTGGGATCTCTCCAGTGAGCCAGGACTGTTAAAAAATGATGGAGAGTGGCTTGGCCAGCACATCTGCCAGCTCTTTCAGCACCCTAGGATGGATCCCATCTGGTCCCATGGACTTGTGGGGATAAAAACAGCTAAGGAGATCCCTAACTACTTCCTCCTGGATCACAGGGGAACTATATTGCTCCTTACCTCCATTTGCCAGCTCTGTAGGCCAGCTGTCTGGAAGACATTCAGTCCTGCTATTGAAATTTGAGGAAAAGAAGGTGTTAAGTACCTCTGCCTTTTCCTCATCTCTTGCTACCATGTTCCCCTCTGTGTCCACTAAGGAGTGGAGGTTGTCCTTGCCCCTCCTCTTGCAATTAATATATTTATAGAAGGATTTTTTGTCGTCCTTCACAGCAGAGACCAGTCTAAGCTCTAAATGGGCTTTTGCCTCCCTAATTTTTTTCCTAAAAGACCTAGCAACATCCTTAAACATTTTGTGGGGTGCCTCACCTTTCTTCCAAGGACAATACACCCTCTTTTTTGCCCTTAGTTCCAAAGGAAATAAGGGCAAAAAAGAGGGTGTTAATTCCTTTCGTTGCCCATCCAGACTGGCCGCCTGCCCCAGCAGCTCATATTCCAGCACATTGGCACAGCCTGTTCCTGCTCCTTCAAGAGTTCTTTCTTGAAGTAGGTCCAGGAGAGCTTTGTTTCTAAGAGCTGTTTCCCAAGGAAACTTCTGAGTTAGTTCCTTGAGTAACCTGAAGTGCGCTCTCTTGAAGTCCAGAGTGGAGGTTATCTTGCTACCCCTCTTAACTTGCTGGGGCCCCATCCTCTTTAACATCTTCATTGATGATATGGATGAGGGGGTTGAGTCAGTCATCAGCAAGTCTGCAGATGAAGTTGGGAACAGATGTTGGTCAGTTAGAGGGTAGAAAGGCTCTGCAGAGAGACCTCGACCGACTGGACAGATGGGCAGAGTCTAATGGCATGGCATTTAACAAGTCCAAGTGCCAGGTGCTGCACTTTGGCCATGGCAACCCCATGCAGAGCTACAGGCTGGGGTCAGAGTGGCTGAGAGCTCCCAAACAGAGAGGGACCTGGGGGTGCTGATTGACACCCACCTAAACATGAGCCAGCAGTGTGCCCAGGTGGCCAAGAGGGCCAGTGGCATCCTGGCCTATATTAGGAATAGTGTGGCCAGCAGGAGCAGGGAGGTCATTGTGCCCCTGTACTCTGCATTGGCTAGGCCACACTTTGAGTACTGTGTCCAGTTCTGGGCCCCTCAGTTTAAGAAGGACATTGAAACACTTGAACGTGTCCAGAGAAGGGCAGCAAGGCTGGGGAGAGGCCTTGAGCACAAGCCCTATGAGGAGAGGCTGAGGGAGCTGGGATTGTTTAGCCTGGAGAAGAGAAGGATCAGAGGTGACCTCATTGCCCTCTACAACTACCTGAAAGGTGGTTGTAGCCAGGAAGGGGTTGGTCTCTTCTCCCAGGCAACCAGCACCAGAACAAGAGGACAGAGTCTCAAGCTGCACCAGGGGAGGTTTAGACTTGAAGTGAGGAAAAAATTCTTCACTGAGCGAGTCGTTCGTCATTGGAATGTGCTGCCCAGGGAGGTGGTGGAGTCGCCGTCCCTGGAGGTGTTCAAGGGGAGATTGGACGTGGCACTTGGTGCCATGGTCTCGTCGTGAGGTCTGTTGGGACAGTTTGGCCTTGATGATCCTTGGGGTCTCTTCCAACCTCAGTTATACTGTGAGACTGTGATACTGTGAATACTGAAAATTCAACTATTTCATGGTCGCTGGATCCTAAACAGCCTCCGACCACCACATCACCAACCAGCCCTTCCCTACTGGTGAAGAGGAAGTCAAGCAGAACCTTACCCCTTGTAGGCGCATGCAGCGCCTGGTGTAAGAACCTATCCTCCATACCAGCAAATATCAGAGAGGTTGAAGTCACCCATGAGAACAAGGTCTGGTGATCTTGAGACAGCCTTCAGCTGCCTGTAGAATGATTCATTAACTTCTTCATCCTGATTGGGTGGTCTATAACAGACTTCAACCAGGATGTCTGCCCTGTTGGTCTTCCCGCTAATTTTCACCCACAGGCTCTCAACCCAGTCATCCCTGATCTCCCTCTCAATGGCATCTAGTGCCTCCCTGATGTACAGGGCTACCCCTCCACCCCCTCTCACAGTATCACAGTATCACACAGTATCACAGTAACTAAGGTTGGAAGAGACCCCAAGGATCATCAAGTCCAACCTGTCCCAACAGACCTCACAACTAGACCATGGCACCAAGTGCCACGTCCAATCTCCCCTTGAACACCTCCAGGGACGGCGACTCCACCACCTCCCTGGGCAGCCCTTTCCAATGACGAATGACTCGCTCAGTGAAGAACTTTTTCCTCACCTCGAGTCTAAACCTCCCCTGGCACAGCTTGAGACTGTGTCCCCTTGTTCTGGTGCTGGTTGCCTGGGAGAAGAGACCAACCCCCTCCTGTCTACAACCACCTTTCAGGTAGTTGTAGAGGGCAATGAGGTCGCCTCTGATCCTTCTCTTCTCCCTTGCCTGTCTCTCCTGAAGAGCCTGTACCCATCAATTATAGTGCTCCAGTCATGTGAGTCATCCCACCATGTCTCTGTGATGGCAACTACATCATAACTTTCCTGCTGTAACAAGGCTTCCAGCTCCTCTTGTTTGCTGCCCATACTTCATGCATTAGTGTACTTGCACTTTAGCTGGGCTGCTGGTTTCACCCCTGACTCCCGCTTACCACCCCCAGACTCCTGTCATCCCCTTCCCCCTTTGAATCTTGTTTAAAGCCCTGTCAATGAGACCTGCCAACTATTCTATTCTATTCTGTTCTGTTCTATTCTATTCTATTCTATTCTATTCTATTCTATTCTATTAACACCTATCTTACTTAAATTAGTTAAATTAGTTTATTTCTTCTTAACCTGCACTTTGAAACTCTTAGGGAGGAAGTCTAAGAATTTTGTGAACATTACTTAAAGTCACTCATGTTATTGTTTCATCCTACAGTGCCTGTCTTCTCATGTCTCTGCTCTCCTCACATGTGCGGTACTCTGCATTTATTTGCTTCCCTTCCCGCACTCCTTTTCAGCCCTAGCTACACAACCTGTCCATCTGGAAATATGTCAAATTTCCCTAGGAATCAGTCTGATTCAATAAGGCCTCAGTAACCTACACCATTTTCCTGCTGGCTTATATTCAGGGTTAAAAAGGGGCAGACTGTGGATGTAGTCTACCTGGACCTCAGCAAGGCCTTTGACACCGTCCCCCACAGCAAACTCCTGGCCAAGCTGTCAGCTCATGGCTTGGATGGGAGCACACTGCGATGGGTTAAGAACTGGCTGGAGGGCCGAGCCCAGAGAGTGGTGGTGAATGGTGCCACATCCAGCTGGCAGCCAGTCACCAGTGGTGTGCCCCAAGGATCAGTGCTGGGCCCCATGCCCTTTAACATCTTTATTGATGATCTGGATGAGGGCATCGAGTCCATCATCAGTAAATTTGCTGATGACACCAAGCTGGGGGCAGGAGTTGATCTGCTGGAGGGTAGAGAGGCTCTGCAGAGGGACCTCGACAGGCTGGGCAGATGGGCAGAGTCCAACGGCATGAGATTTAACACATCCAAGTGCCGGGTTCTGCACATTGGCCACAACAACCCCATGCAGAGCTACAGGCTGGGGTCAGAGTGGATGGAGAGCAGTCAGGCTGAGAGAGACCTGGGGGTGCTGGTTGATGGTAGGCTGAACATGAGGCTGCAGTGTGCTCAGGCAGCTAAGAGGGCCAATGGCATCCTGGCCTACATCAGGAACAGTGTGGCAAGCAGGAGCAGGGAGGTCATTCTGCCCCTGTACACTGCACTGGTTAGGCCACACCTTGAGTACTGTGTCCTGTTCTGGGCCCCTCAGTTTAGGAAGGATGTTGACTTGCTGGAGCGTGTCCAGAAAAGGGCAACAAGGTTGGTGAGGGGTTTGGAGCACAAGCCCTACGAGGAGAGACTGAGGGAGCTGGGGTTGCTTAGCCTGGAGAAGAGGAGACTCAGGGGTGACCTTATTGCTCTCTACAACTACCTGAAGGGGGGTTGTAGTGAGGCGGAGGTTGGTCTCTTCTCCCAGGCGGCCAGTACCAAAACAAGAGGACACAGTCTCAGGCTGCATCAGGGGAGGTTTAGGCTGGATGTTAGGAGGAAGTTTTACACAGAGAGAGTGATTGCCCACTGGAATGGGCTGCCTGAGGAGGTGGTGGGGTCGCCGTCGCTGGGGGTGTTCAGGGCGAGGCTTGACAGGATGCTTGGTTGCATGGTTTAGTTGATTGGGTAGTGTTGGATGCTAGGTTGGACACGATGATCTTGAAGGTCTCTTCCAACCTGGTTAATTGTATTCTATTCTATTCTATTCTATTCTATTCTATTCTATTCTATTCTATTCTGTTCTATTCTAAATGCATATGACAGCTGGCACAAGGTCCAGCATGGTCAGAGATAGAACATTAGATAGAATTAGATAGAACAGATAGATAGAATCAGATAGAATTAGATAGAACATTAGATAGAACTGCACTGGTTAGGCCACACCTCGAGTACTGTGTCCAGTTCTGGGCTCCTCAGTTTAGGAAGGATGTTGACTTGCTGGAGCGTGTCCAGAAAAGGGCAACAAGGTTGGTGAGGGGCTTGGAGCACAAGCCCTATGAGGAGAGGCTGAGGGAGCTGGGGTTGCTTAGCCTGGAGAAGAGGAGACTCAGGGGTGACCTTATTGCTCTCTACAACTACCTGAAGGGAGGTTGTAGTGAGGCGGAGGTTGGTCTCTTCTCCCAGGCAACCAGTACCAGAACAAGAGGACACAGTCTCAGGCTGCGTCAGGGGAGGTTTAGGCTGGAGGTTAGGAGGAAGTTTTACACAGAGAGAGTGATTGCCCATTGGAATGGGCTGCCTGTGGAGGTGGTGGGGTCGCCGTCGCTGGGGGTGTTCAGGGCGAGGCTTGACAGGATGCTTGGTTGTATGGTTTAGTTGATTAGGTGGTGTCGGATGATAGGTTGGACACGATGATCTCGAAGGTGTCTTCCAACCTGGTTAATTCTATTCTATTCTATTCTATTCTATTAAGGTGAAAACTGAGATGTTTCTTCCTTACTGTGGCAGCTCTGAACCATTAATTTATGTTATTATATCTCTTTGATTCCAACCTTCAGAGGATTGCTATATTTGATGGGAAAATTATATGAAGAGGAAAAAGAACTAGCAGTTGCTCCAAAGAAAAATTATGAGAGTGCTGTTTATCCACCTGATGTCTGGGATAAAAAGGAACAACATTGTTAAATCCTGTACTCTTCATTGACCTCAAACCCCAGAGATTTCTACAATGGGAACTAAACAAGATGATTAAAAATACAAAGGTGAGACTGTAGAAGCAAAATCATAAAGGCTAGTATGGTGAATAGGATAAAACTTGCAAGTATGTCATGTGTAGGAAAAAGCATCTGTGAAGATGCTGTCAATAATAGGAGCCAGCAAAGGGTTGTTCTACCATTCAGCATATTGGGAGTTTTTGACAGATAACACCCAGAGGGCTAAAATATTCAGTTACTCTTTGTATTTGTTCTGTGTAAAAGACTTAGCTGCAGCACAGCAAAAAGTTATAACCAGTAAAAGAGATAAGAGCTCACCTTCTGGTAAGGAAGAGAAATATTTACACCATGTCTGGGCTTTATGGAATACTGAGATACTTAAAAAACTGATCAAGGAAGTCTCAGTCCTGTTTAGGCTTCTCTTTGAGAGCTTACAGTATACTGCATTACTGAAAAAAGACAAGAAGAAGGTCTAACTTCAAAGGGAAAGAAGAAGAACATGAGACTTACTGAATGGCAGGCTTAGCTTTAGGTCCTGAAAATAGATTGTTTGTTTGCAGGCAGTTAAAATGTAATAGCAGGAAGATTATCAGCTTTCTCTAGAGCAAACTGTGTCAAACCAGTCTAATATCTTACTCTGACAAAGTAAAAATCTTTGAAGTCGGGAAATAACAAATGTCAGCTATTTCAATTTTAATGTATTTAGTGCTTCTCTAGTTCTTATTATTAATCTACTCTTCAGTAGTTATGCCCATCCTGGAAGCAGGGAGGGGAGAGCTTGTGAGAGCATTTCCCTCCCTGCAGGGGGTTCTCCCCCTGGAAAACTAAGTTAGTCTGTTCCACTACCCTTCCTTGTCCAGCAAGGCTATAAAAAAGAAGTACACTGCAGCCATTAGCTCTTCTTGGCCCCTGCCTTTTGCCTGGATGAGAACTGATGCTGGTTCCCCTGCTCCTCTGCCACGTGGTCCTCCCTGCTGTACCCACGTCTTTGCAAAGGGCTGGTTTTGTATTTAATTTCTTTTTTTCCCCATCCATCCTTGTTCCTTACCCTTGAGAACTCTACTTGTTATTGTTACACACACACACACACACACACACACATCTACTGTTTAAAGAAAATTCTTTACCTCTCTACTTCCAAGCTGAATCCAAATTATTTCTCAGTGGATTTGCTCATTTCCTTTCTTTTCCTCCTTATTGGGGAAGAGGAGCAGGGAGCGGGGGAGGGATTCTCAGCCTGGCCCCCATCTGAACTCTTAAGTCCCAGTTAAGGCTCAAACCACCACAGGTCTGTAAACAAGGATTGAACTATTCTCTGCTAGAGATGATGTAATTATACTCAATTGTGTCCTCAGGCCAGAGGTTAATGGGAGAAGATGAATCGGATAATAGAGAATGTGCAAAAGGCTGCATGCCAGCAAATGATATATGAAAGAGAATTAAAACAGCATTTTGAATCCCCCATTTCTCTCCTGGTGGATGCAAATAGAATGATGCCTTTGGTCAGGGGTCTCCCTGATTTGCTTAAAATAGCTGACACTCAACTCTTTTCAAAGATGCAAGCTGCTCCAAGGGAATATTTAACACCCAGAGGGAGCCAGCCTGACTTGAAACAATGGACATAGGAAGAAGTGGGAAGGGAGTTATTAGACTATGCCAAGCAGTACAGTATACATGAAGAAATTAAAAAACCCTGAAATTAGAGGCTTGAGGCACATGAAGTGATTCACACACCAATCCCTCAGGGCCAGTTGCATTGTATTCCTAGTAGGCTAGTAGGCACCTGGCTACAGGCAGGGAACACTTGAATACCCAGCAGTATTGGTGGGGGTGGGTCAGAAGAGAGGTATTCCAAAAGAAGTGATTGATGGGGTATCCACAAGGCAATTAGAAATGATTGTGAACTGCTGGCCTGAGCCTAAAGAGAGGGCTGAGCCCACTGCTCCCCTGTTGGTGGGACCATTTGGTGAGGAGAGGAGTGTACCTCCCAGGGGAAATAAGAGCTTCAATTCTCAATGGTGAATGAGGCGGTGGGAGGACGGGATGGGGACGGGGGGGGGGGGGGGGGGGGGGGGGGGGGGGGGGGGGGGGAAGGGGGAGGGCATTATCCAGGATCTCACAAAAAAATTGCACATGGTTTGGGGGAAAAGGGTTTGTTTGTGTTTAGCTTGGCTTTGAGAGAATTTGAAACCATCAAGGGTACTTACAGGCTCACTCAAAGTAATTAAGCAAACTCTCTCAGGGAAGAAGGGGTGGAGGGGTGGCCCTGTACATCAGGGAGGCACTAGATGCCATTGAGATGGAGATTAGGGAGGATTGGGTTGAATGCTTGTGAGCAAGAATTAGAGAGAAGACCGGTAGGGCAGACATCCTGGTTGGAGTATGTTATAGACCACCCAGCCAGGAGGAAGATGTTGATGAAGCATTCTATAGACAGCTTAAGGCTGTCTCAAGATCTCCTGACCTTGTCCTTATGGGCGACTTCAACCTGCCTGACATCTGCTGGGATCTCAACACAGCAGAGAGGAGACAGTCTAGGAGGTTCTTAAAGTGCATGGAGGACAGCTTCTTATCCCAGGTGCTGCGTGAGCCTACCAGGGGCAAGGCTATGCTTGACCTCCTCTTCACCAACAGGGAAGGGCTGGTGGGTGATGTGGTGGTCGGAGGCTGTTCACAGTATCACAGTATAACCAAGGTTGGAAGAGACCCCAAGGATCATCAAGTCCAACCTGTCCCAACAGACCTCACAACTAGACCATGGCACCAAGTGCCATGTCCAATCTCCTCTTGAACACCTCCAGGGACGGCGACTCCACCACCTCCCTGGGCAGCACATTCCAATAACGAATGACTCGCTCAGTGAAGAACTTTTTCCTCACCTCGAGTCTAAACCTCCCCTGGCACAGCTTGAGACTGTGTCCCCTTGTTCTGGTGCTGGTTGCCTGGGAGAAGAGACCAACCCCTTCCTGTCTACAATCACCTTTCAGGTAGTTGTAGAGGGCAATGAGGTAGTTGTAGAGGGCAATGTTTAGGGGCCAGCGACCGCGAGATAATTGAATTTTCGGTATTAGGTCAAACTAAGAGGGGCAGCAAGAAGACCTCCACTCTGGCCTGCCGGAGGGCAGACTTCAGGTTGCTCAAGGAAATAATTCAGAGGGTTCCTTGGGAGAAAGCCCTTAAAAATAAAGGGGTCCAGGAGAGCTGGACCTGCCTCAAGAAAGAACTGATGACGGCTCAGGAGCAGGCTGTGCAAATGTGCCGGAAGAGGAGCCGCCGGGGCAGACGGCCAGCCTGGCTGTGTAATGAACTTTTAATAGAACTAAGGGAAAAAAAGAGGGTGTATAATCTTTGGAAGAAAGGTGAGGCAACCCATGGAATGTTTAAAGATGTTGCTAAATCATGTAGGAAGAAAATTTGGAGCTTAAACTGGCCTCTGCTGTGCAGGACAACAAAAAGTCCTTCTATAAATATATTAATAGCAAGAGGAAGGGCAGGGACAACCTCCACTCCTTGGTTGACATGGAGGGAAATGTTGTATCACAGGATGAGGAAAAGGCAGAGGTACTTAACACCTTCTTTACCTCAATTTTTACTACCGGGAAAGAACGTCTATCAGACAGCTGGCCTGCAGAGCTGGCAGAAGGAGTCAGGGAGCTGCATAGTTTCCCTGTGCTCCATGAGCAAGTGATAGCAGCTCTCCTCAGCAGCTTAGACCCCCACAAGTCCATGGGATCAGATGGGATCCATCCTAGGGTGCTGAGAGAGCTGGCAGATGAGCTGGCCAAGCCACTCTCCATTATTTTTCATCAGTCCTGGCTCACTGGAGAGATCCCAGATGACTGGAAGCTGGCCAACGTGGTGCCCATCCACAAGAAGGGCCAGTTGGATGAGCCAGGAAATTACAGGCCTGTCAGTCTGACCTCAGTGCCAGGCAAGATTATGGAACAGGTCATCCTGAGTGCAATCACACAACACTTAGAGGATGGCCAAGGGATCAGGCCCAGCCAGCATGGGTTTAGGAAGGGCAGGTCCTGCCTGACCAACCTGATCTCCTTCTATGATCAGGTGACTGCCTGGTGGATGTGGGGCAGGCTGTGGATGTAGTCTAACTGGACCTCAGCAAGGCCTTTGACACTGTTCCCCATAGCAAATTCCTGGCCAAGCTGTCAGCCCATGGCTTGGATGGGAGCACACTGCGATGGGTTAGGAACTGGCTGGAGGGCCGAGCCCAGAGAGTGGTGGTGAATGGTGCCACATCCAGCTGGCAGCCAGTCACTAGTGGTGTGCCCCAGGGATCAGTACTGGGCCCCATGCTCTTTAACATCTTTATTGATGATCTGGATGAGGACATTGAGTCCATCATCAGTAGATTTGCTGACGACACCAAGCTGGGGGCAGGAGTTGATCTGCTGGAGGGTAGAGAGGCTCTGCAGAGGGACCTCGACAGGCTGGACAGATGGGCAGAGTCCAACGGCATGAGATTGAACACATCCAAGTGCCAGGTTCTGCACATTGGCCACAACAACCCCATGCAGTGCTACAGGCTGGGGTCAGAGTGGCTGGAGAGCAGCCAGGCAGAAAGGGACCTGGGGGTGCTGGTTGATGGTAGACTGAACATGAGGCTGCAGTGTGCTCAGGCAGCTAAGAGGGCCAATGGCATCCTGGCCTGCATCAGGAACAGTGTGGTCAGCAGGAGCAGGGAGGTCATTCTGCCCCTGTACACTGCACTGGTTAGGCCGCACCTTGAGTACTGTGTCCAGTTCTGGGCCCCTCAGTTTAGGAAGGAGGTTGACTTGCTGTAATGAGTCCAGAGAAGAGCAACAAAATTGGTGAGGGGTTTGGAACACAGCCCTATGAGGAGAGGCTGAGGGAGCTGGGGTTGCTTAGCCTGGAGAAGAGGAGACTTAGGGGTGACCTTATTACTCTCTACAACTACCTGAAGGGAGGTTGTAGAGAGACGGATGTTGGTCTCTTCTCCCAGGCAGCCAGTACCAGAACAAGAGGACACAGTCTCAGGCTGTGCCAGGGGTGGTTCAGGTTGGAAAAAGTTCTATACAGAGAGAGTGATTGCCCATTGGAATGGGCTGCCTGAGGTGGTGGTGGAGTTGCCAACACTGGAGGTGTTCAGGAGAAGACTTGATGGGGTGCTCGGTGCCACGGGTTAGTTGTTTAGGTGGTGTTGGATTGGTTGATGGGTTGGACGTGATGATCTTGAAGGTCTCTTCCAACCTGGTTTATTCTATGTATTCTCTGTATTATTCTATGTGTTACCTGAGCGGGTGGCTCAGAGAACCTCTCTTTGTGTGAAACCTGGAAATACCAATTTTGTATGTTTTGAGGTTGTTTCTTATTTAAATTCTGAAGATTCCTTAATGTATTTTCAGAAAGACACGTCTTGTTACAATATAAAAGACCTCTCAAGTTTTGCAGGCTGTAATCCTTGGGAAAAAAAATGTTATTTGCAGCATCATCACAGAAGACACATTTTCAAGGACTGTACCTTCCTCATATCTCCGCAGATGAATTCAGATCTGGAAGGAAGCTCTCACTTCAATTCTAACTGAAGGACTGATGGAGGTGGAGGGGCGCTGGGGGGAAGGTGGTGGTGGTTATGGATTTGTTCTCCTGGCTTCCAGGAGGAACAGGGTTGCTTTCACCTTGTGTAATTACCTGTTTTAATTTTGTTCTGTTTTGTTATGTGGTTTAGTATTGTTACTCTTTCACTTTCTGTAATTCCCTGTATTATACAATTGATTCAACATGTAGTGTCCAATATGCAATTTGTGTCTAATGACGGTGTAAAACAGATTTGTGCCATTAGCCAATCAAAATATATGTCTGTTGTAAAAATTGCTTAAAACGTCTTCCCTTTCCCTCCTTCCATACTTTCTTTCTTGCTTGCTTTCATCTTTCATTGATGGGGTGGTGTGAGTGACTAAATCTTGTCTCTCTTGATATGACTCAACAAAGATAAAATCACCTTTGCTGCTTGCCCAGACAATAGCTGATGTGTATTGGTCAGATGCCACTGGATAACGATTCTCTGGAATATGCATAGATAGAGATTGCTCACCAGACTGCAGCTGCCTTGAAATAATGGGCAGAGGCCACTGTGTGGTGGTTTGAGCCTTAACTGGGACTTAAGAGCTCAGATGGGGGCAAGGCTGAAAATCCTTCCCCCGCCTCCCTCTCCTCCTTGCCAACAGAGAGGAAAAAGAAAGGGAAGGAGCAAAATCCACCAAGAAATAATTTGTAGTCATCTTGGAAGTAGAGAGGTAAAGAATTTTCTTTAAACAATATATATTTAGATAGATAGACAGACAGACAGATAGATATAACAATACCAGGTAAGGTTCACAAGGGCAAGGAACAAGGATGGCTGGGAGGGAGAAAAACCAAGAATACAAAACCAGTCTCTCTGAAGAGGTGTGGAGGCAGCAGGGAGAAGGATCAGGCCTGACCACATGGCAGAGAAGCGGGGAGCCACCAGCAGACCTCGTCCAAGCAAAGGCAGGGCTCAAGAGAGCTAATGGCTTCAGTGGCCCCGTTTTTATGCCCTTGCTGGACAGGGGAGGGGGAGTGGAACAGATTAACTGTTTCCCAGGGCAAAAATGCCCTGCAGGGAGGGCAATGCTCTTACAAGCCCTCCCCACCTGGTTCCAGGATGGGCATTAACCCATCACACACTGCTATCGATACTCTCTGGAATATACCTATTCACCACCTGGACACATACCTAAAAAAAATTATAAAAGATCTGAGTAACTACTGGCTCAGAAGAAGGAAAACACCTGGGTAATGACACTCTGAAGAAAAACAAAGAAAATACCAGGAGAGAAAAGGACAGAGACATCACCATGTAGCCGGAAGAAGGAGGAACCTGCTCTCCATGTCCTAAGTTCCGCCTGCTGTAACTCATGGAGCTGAAGAGGCTGCCCAGAAAAGGGTTTGGACTTGGACTCTGAGATCCCTCCCTCCTTCCTCTGCTGGAGGACACCACAGCCAACAAGGATGACCTCTCCTCCACGCCAAAGCTGCAGCACCTTTCCTCCACAGACCCAAACTGTCTTGGGGGGTGTGGGGTGTGGTAATATAATTCCTTTCCTCTTCTCTCTCCCTGTTCTCTCTCTCTCTCTTTTTTTCTCTCTCTCCTTCTGATCCGTCCACTTTATTCTGTTAATAAATAGCCTCACTGTTGATATTTTGGCTTTGTTTGTGCCTCTAATTTCATAGCATGGGAATACTCAAAAGAACTAAGTCTCTTTCCCTCTCTGGACCGAGATATTAACATTGGCATAGTCATTAGGGCTGGTGAAAGCCAGTCCAGCTTGCCCGAATCTCTGATAAGTTAAAAAGTAGATTCAATTACATTTTCACTTTTCATAAAAAATAAAAAACAAACCACCAAATCAAACAACAGCAACAAAACAAACAAACCCAAACAAAACCCCAAACCACCAACAAAGAACAACAACAACAAACCTTAGTTATTAAAAGAAGATTGCCTTGAATACATTAGATATGATTGCAAAGTACTTAATGCTATTCAAGTACACAGCACTATGAGCAGTATTTCCTACTAACTTATGTGTAATGAAACAGTATAAACTAGGGCCACCTTATAAAGGAGCTTCTAATTACTGTGGGATTTGCCTTGGTTTACTGCAGAAGCATAAAGTTCAATCAGCTCCACTCCAAACAGAGTAAACATCTTAAGGTATGGAATATGAGCCCCATTGTCGTAGTTTGGGCTGGGTGCCCTCTGCTACAGGGGTGTTTCCTGTGTCCAGCAGTCCATCCCAGTGGGTGGACTCAGGAAATTAGGTATTTCTACCATAATCCCTTGCACCACTATAAATTTTGCGGTGGGGTCTGGCACTTCCTCTTTCCTTCCCTCTCCGAGACTTGGTAACTGGGGGAGAGATCTCCCGGCCATGGCCTGATTGGGCCCAAGGCCACAGGGGGATGGGCAGTCTCAGGCCTGGCCAGCTGAGACTAGCCCAGCAGAGGGAGGGGGAAGAAGGAGCCCTGGGGGGTTTGGATGCACCCTCAGGTGGGGATGGGATCTTTCTTTGTCACTGCGCTTTGGGTTTGCTGTAACATTCACTGCTTTCTATTTAAACTTTCATCACTTTTGCAATCCGTTTGTCTGAGTCGTTATTTCTGCCTGTGGTGGGGAGGGGATCTGCCCCAACCCATTACACCCATCCTGCTCAATATATTTATTGATGATCTGGACAGGGGGATTGAGTCCATCATCAGTGGGTTTGCAAATGATGTCAAGCTGGGGGCAGGTTTTGATCTGTCAGAGGGTGGGAGGGCTCTGCAGAGGGACCTTGACAGGCTGGACAGATGGACAGAATCCAACGGCATGAGATTGAACACATCCAAGTGCCAGGTTCTGCACATTGGCCACAGCAACCCCATGCAGAGCTACAGGCTGGGGTCAGAATGGCTGGAGAGCAGTCAGGTAGAGAGGGACCTGGGAATACTGGTTGATGGTAGGCTGCACATGAGCCAGCAATTAATTTCTAATTAATAAATAAATAAATACCACAATAGGAAAGAAAAACAAAAAAAAAGAAACCGGAGAAAACTGTTTGTCTTACTTTTCCCATATGTTTCTGTGACCGTTTGACACTGTGCCTTTAAGAAAGGGGCACACTGGCTAAATGTTTATAAAATATTTTGGTATTCTAAACGAATTTCATTGGCCAAGTTAAGGTGGGAGGTGAGGTTAGTCCCAGCGCAGCTGGAACTTTCTCTCAGTCTTCCTTGCTTCGCTGTCCCTCTTGGCTGGATCTGCTTCTGGGCTTCTTGCCAAGAGATAAGAATACATAGAATACATAGAATACATAGAATAAACCAGGTTGGAAGAGACCTTCAAGATCATTGTGTCCAACCCATCAACCAATCCAACACCATCCAAACAACTAACCCACAGCACCAAGCACCCCATCAAGTCTCCTCCTGGAAACCTCCAATGACGGCAACTCCACTACCTCCCCCAGCAGCCCATTCCAATGGGCAATCACTCTTTCTGGATAGAACTTCTTCCTAACACCCAACCTAAACCTCCCCTGGCACAGCCTGAAACTGTGTCCTCTTGTTCTGGTACTGGCTGCCTGGGAGAACAGACCAACATCCATCTGTCCACAACCTCCCTTCAGGTAGTTGTAGAGAGCAATAAGGTCACCCCTGAGTCTCCTCTTCTCCAGGTTAAGCAACCCCAGCTCCCCCTCAGCCTCTCCTCGTAGGGCTTGTGTTCCAAACCCCTCACCAACTTTGTTGCTCTTCTCTGGACTCGTTCCAGCAAGTCAACATCTTTCCTAAACTGAGGGGTCCAGAACTGGACACAGTACTTGAGGTGCGGCCTAACCAGTGCAGTGTAACGGGGCAGAAAGACCTCCCTGCTCCTGCTGGCCACACTGTTCCTGATGCAGGCCAGGATGCCATTGGCCCTCTTGGCTGCCTGGGCACATTGCAGCCTCATGTGCAGCCTACCATCAACCAGTATTCCCAGGTCCCTCTCTGCCTGGCTGTTCTCCAGCCACTCTGACCCCATCCTGTAGCTCTGCATGGGGTTGCTGTGGCCAATGTGCAGAACCCGGCACTTGGATGTGTTCAATCTCATGCCGTTGGACTCTGCCCATTCCTTTGGTCAGTTGTGGTTAGCTGACCCATCTGTGTCCCCTCCCAGCACTTTCTGCATATTTAGCCCACTCACTAGTTCAGTGGTGTGAGAAGCAGAAAAGGCCTTGACTCTGTGAAAGCACTGCTTAGGTGTAATGAAAACATCCCTCAGGTGTAATGAAAACAGTGTATTATGAACACTGTTTTCATCACAAATGCAAAATAGCCCCATACTAGCTACCATGAAGAAAATTCACTTTATTCCAGCCGAAACCATTACAGCGGATCAGCTTATTCTTAAGTTAATTTTCTGAGTGCTGTGGTCCCAAAAATCAAAAATACACTCTAAGAACATTGTTGTGTAATCATTGCTCCATAGTCTCCACATACTCTCCACACTCAAGAAGCAGTTTGCAGACACCAAGCAGTAAAGGATAGAAACAGAAAAAGTAATTTCAATCTCTTCCTGGGAAGTGATTGTATTAAGAGATGTATTTTCCCTAAAAAAAAGAGAAGACATGCATCTGCTATATGGAAGAGACACACTCAAGCTGAGTGTTCACTATGAGAAATGTATGTCCAGTATGCACACTGCAACTACCCTGTGTGAAAGGCACACTGTGTCGTGCTGCTACCTTTTACTTATGTGAACAGATTTTTCCTGGAAGAAAAACCTCGAAGAATAGAGCAATAACATGCTGCCGTGTCTCCTCCTGACCTGAAATACGTGGGCCAGGGTCATTGGGAACACTACCTATCCTAACAGATCAGAAGATTCTTGAAGAGTGGTTTATTAAAACTACAATATCTGCTCAGAGTCTCTCCTTCAACTCCTGAGAGGTCTCTGTCCCACGGCCCTACTGTGCTGCAGCATAGTGAGGCATTCTAAAGTGTCTTGCTCTTTATCACTAGCAGACTGAGCTATTGTTACTTGCACCAGCCTTTAGAATAGAATAGAATAGAATAGAATAGAATAGAATAGAATAGAATAGAATAGAATAGAATAGAATAGAATAGAATAGAATAGAATAGAATAGAATTAACTAGGTTGGAAGAGACCTTTGAGATCATCATGTCCAACCTATCATCCAACACTACCCAATCAACTAAACCATGCAACCAAGCATCCTGTCAAGCCTCGCCCTGAACACCCCCAGCGACGGCGACCCCACCACCTCCTCAGGCAGCCCATTCCAGTGGGCAATCACTCTCTCTGTGTAAAACTTCCTCCTAACCTCCAGCCTAAACCTCCCCTGATGCAGCCTGAGACTGTGTCCTCTTGTTCTGGTACTAGTTGCCTGGGAAAAGAGACCAACCTCCGCCTCACTACAACCCCCCTTCAGATAGTTGTAGTCTCTCTCTTTTATAAACCCAAACTTTTGGATGCCACACCATAACAGTTTCCAAAAGCAGAAGGCGGCAGATAAAGCTCTTGATAACACTATTCTAGCATGTGGCTGAGCTTCAGCTTTCCCATGAGGCAGCTATAATGTGGTAAGTGGGCTGGCTCTCTGATGAAATTAAAGCTTTTCCAGAAAGTGATTAAATTTTATTGTGACAAGAGCAATAAAAATAAGAACTCTATGTGTCTATTAATTAGTGTGGTATTGATTGATAAAAAAACTCCTGAAGAATCATAAGAAACATTTAATAAAGCTTCTAATGATGCCCACAGGTTCTGAGGGTATTCTTTAATTTTAGTCTTGGTTTATATATTGTTGCAGTTTAAGATTTAACCAGAGCCCAGAAGTCCAAAATGGAACAGATTTAGGTTGCCTAACCTCTCCCCTTTTCCTGGCAGGGAAAACAAATTAAGCAGGAGGAAAAGAGAGAGATAAAATTATGAAAGAACAGTCTTGAATTGATTTGGAAGTAATAAGGTAAGTTTAACAAAATATAAATGGAATTTGAGTAAAAGGAAGGCTACAAAGGTAAAGAAAATGGGTAAATTAAAAATATACACAAAACCACATACAGCTGGCATAGGATTTTTTGGTTGTAACATGGATTCTCTTTAGATGCCATCCCCTTAGGAGTCTGAAGCAGCATGTAACAGGCCCAACCACATGGTTAAACAGCTAACAGCAGCAGCAAGGTGTCAACAGGCAGGGCAGGAAAAGAGAGATCAAGGCAGGGCATTACCCCCCCTTAAATGTGCTTGTAGACAGGAAGTGGGAGTGGAATGGACTTTGACCCAGGGATGCCTTTGCCTGGGAGGGGGCCAAGTCTCTATGCCCATCTGGGTCAGGTTTCTTTGTCCACCTGAGGCTAGGTTCTTCCAACCCACAACCTCCTGGGCTGGGCTTAACCTAGCACACACATTATGAATAAAATAATCAGTTGATAGAAGTATTTTAAAATCCCAGCGTCTGGTTTCTGGTCTTTTAAAGCTATATCTGTTCTTCGGTCTCTTTAACCTCAAATCCCATAGAGGCTCAAGGAAAAATTTCATAGTGCCTCCAGGAGGAGATCTAGTGGAAAATTAGCTACAATGGGAAATTTGAAATGGTCCTTGCAGAAAATTGTCTGTTACATTTGTTAAAGATTTTCTCTATGTATAAGGTAATGCCCTCTGGTTTCACTTCTTCAAGACACTTAAGAATGTTCATAGCTTTTATCATACATGTCTACTTCTGAGACATACCTTTACATCTTAAGGTTTCTCAGTATAAAAGTGTGAGAAATTGTTTTTACTATTTGGCTTTTGCAAGGGGAATTACTGGGGACCATGGGGTTCAGTCACTGGGCTGATTGTTTGGTTATGGTCTGTATTGTGTGGGGTTCATTCTTGTGTATTGGGAGAGAAAGGTGAGGCGCCAACATGTCTAAAGACTGGCCAGGTCAAAAGTGCAGGTTTTGTCTCAGTCCTGATGGTGAGGGTTGGGAGCATGCTGGGGAATAGATGAATATGTACCTTTTAATATGTATGTTTGCTGTCTATATAAGTTCAACACGTGTTGTTACGGTGCGCCTCTAGCAAACTCGCTCTGCGCCCAGCGCTGTGTTGCCTTTATTTTATAATAAACTGGTTATAAATTTCAGCAGTGGGTTCATTCCTCACGAAAGTATGAATTGTTTAATTTTACAAATTTTAATCAAGGGCTTATATTTAATTTTAAAGTTAAAAAAGGAAAAGAAAAACAACTTGTCAGAAGTATAGAAACATTAGGAAGTACTACACAAGTCTGGTGGAATTCTAGAAGCAATTTTAGCAGGAGTGTTCTCACAGGAAGATGCTTAATTACATCAGATGACTCAGAATACAGAGCATTGTTCAGAGCATAATTCAGAGCACTGTGAACCCTACCTTCATCTCCGGGGTAATGGAAATTAATTTCATGCATAGGAGAAAAGAGAGCAAGAGTTCAACCAGAGGATAGTCTGCTACTGAGTTGCCTTTTGCCTCTTAGCTCCCAGAAATGTGCAGTATCCAAGGGCACAAGGTCTTTCAAAGGATACATACAGCGATTGAGAGATGGAGACAAAGCTTGATGCAATCAAAGTGCCTACTTTATTGTACAAAGTAATTTCTTTATATAGGCTAACATGTTCAGAAGGCTACTTGTGATTGGTAATTAGGTGTGTCCGTGCAACAGTTACAGAATCGTGGTTGGCTGCCAAGGAAATGCCACGGAACACATATCCCTGAGCAAGGCTCAGACAGGCGTTAGACCAAAGGCAAACGATCACGTGTCTCTTATCTAAGTTCAGAGAAAAAAAGCAAAAGAGTCTCTTTCAATGTTTACCCGCTCTCATTATCCGTCGTTGTGAGCCTTTCTGAGTCACAATGGCCGTTGGTAATTAGCTAAATGCTTTTTTCTCTCTACATAATTGCCGTTTGTTCCCAAGGTTTGTGGCCTGCAAGAGCTAAAACATTTCCTTCTATCAGCTGAGCATCGCTTGAAATTCTAGTTCCTAAATTCAGTGCATCGGATACAGACTACATTGGGCATCAGCATTTCTACTTAGAAGGCTGATAAATATTTTCTCAACATTAAGCTTGTATATTTAGAAATACTTTTACTTTTGACTATATTAAGTGTCATGCAAAGTGACTGTATTCATTTGGAGTGGAAAGAATGTTTAAGGGTTTGTATTCCTTACATCTGGAGAAAGATAAGCATTTCCCTTTGTCTTGTTTCTTGGGCAAAGAGTGCACAATGATTGCAGTTTTTCCAGATGTGGCTACATTGAGATTGTATATCAGTAACAGTTGCTCTACTATATTAAAGGTTTTAAAAATGTGCTTCTGGCACATGATGAGTCCCATTGCAGAGTAGTACAGTCAGCAGTTTTTTTGGTGTAAACATTTTCAATTATCTGTTTTAAACAGTGACAATGCAAGCTCTCAGCATGCACCTGTTTGGCCCTAGGGGACCCAAGCCTCACTCTGAGCATCTGACCCTGGGATTTCTGATGGCATCATAAATGAGGAAGAGTTTCTCCCTTTGTAAACTGTTGACAGTTTACATAGAATACATAGAATACATAGAATAAACCAGGTTGGAAGAGACCTTCAAGATCATCTCGTCCAACCCATCAACCAATCCAACACCGCCCAAACAACTAACCCACGGCACCAAGCACCCCGTCAAGTCTTCTCCTAAAAACCTCCAGTGATGGTGACTCCACTACCTCCCCAGGCAGCCCATTCCAATGGGCAATCACTCTTTCTGTATAGAACTTTTTTCTAACATCCAGCCTGAACCTCCCCTGGTGCAGCCTGAGACTGTGTCCTCTTGTTCTGGTACTGCTTGCCTGGGAGAAGAGACCAACATCCGTCTGTCTACAACCTCCCTTCAGGTAGTTGTAGAGAGTAATAAGGTCACCCCTGAGTCTCCTCTTCTCCAGGCTAAGCAACCCCAGCTCCCTCAGCCTCTCCTCGTAGGGCTTATGTTCCAAACCCCTCACCAACTTTGTTGCCCTTCTCTGGACTCGTTCCAGCAAGTCAACCTCCTTCCTAAACTGAGGGGCCCAGAACTGGACACAGTACTCAAGGTGTGGCCTAACCAGTGCAGTGTACAGGGGCAGAATGACCTCCCTGCTCCTGCTGGCCACACTGTTCCTGATGCAGGCCAGGATGCCATTGGCCCTCTTAGCTGCCTGGGCACACTGCAGGCTCATGTTCAGTCTACCGTTGACCAGCACCCCCAGGTCCCTCTCAGCCTGACTGCTCTCCAGCCACTCTGACCCCAGCCTGTAGCTCTGCATGGGGTTGTTGTGGCCAATGTGCAGAACCCAGCACTTGGATGTGTTCAATCTCATGCCGTTGGACTCTGCCCATCTGCCCAGCCTGTCGAGGTCCCTCTGCAGAGCCTCTCTACCCTGCAGCAGATCAACTCCTGCCCCCAGCTTGGTGTCGTCAGCAAATTTACTGATGATGGACTCGATGCCCTCGTCCAGATCATCAATAAAGATGTTAAAGAGCATGGGGCCCAGTACTGATCCCTGGGGCACACCACTGGTGACTGGCTGCCAGCTGGATGTGGCACCATTCACCACCACTCTCTGGGCTCGGCCCTCCAGCCAGTTCTTAACCCATCGCAGTGTGCTCCCATCCAAGCCATGGGCTGACAGCTTGGCCAGGAGTTTGCTATGGGGAACGGTGTCAAAGGCCTTGCTGAGGTCCAGGTAGACTACATCCACAGGCCTCCCCACATCCACCAGGCGCGTCACCTGATCATAGAAGGAGATCAGGTTGGTCAGGCAGGACCTGCCCTTCCTAAACCCATGCTGGCTGGGCCTGATCCCTTGGCCATCCTCTAAGTGCTGTGTGATTGCACTCAGGATGACCTGTTCCATAATCTTTCCTGGCACTGAGGTCAGGCTGACAGGCCTGTAATTCCCTGGCTCATCCAACTGGCCCTTCTTGTGGATGGGTACCACGCTGGCCAGCTTCCAGTCATCTGGGATCTCTCCAGTGAGCCAGGACTGATGAAAAATAATGGAGAGTGGCTTGGCCAGCACATCTGCCAGCTCTCTCAGCACCCTAGGATGGATCCCATCTGGTCCCATGGACTTGTGGGGGTCTAAGCTGCTGAGGAGAGCTCCTATCAGTTGCTCATGGAACACAGGGAAACTATGTAGCTCCCTGGCTCCTTCTGCCAGCTCTGCAGGCCAGTTGTCTGGTAGACGTTCTTTCCAGCTAGTAAAGATTGAGGTAAAGAAGGTGTTAAGTACCTCTGCCTTTTCCTCATCCTGTGTTACAACATTTCCCTCCATGTCAGCCAAGGAGTGGAGGTTGTCCCTGCCCTTCCTCTTGCTATTAATATATTTATAGAAGGACTTTTTGTTGTCCTTCACATCAGAGGCCAGTTTAAGTTCCAAATGTGCTTTTGCCTCCCTAATTTTCCTCCTACATGCCCTAGCAACATCTTTAAACATTCCATGGGTTGCCTCACCTTTCTTCCAAAGATTATACACCCTCTTTTTTTCCCTTAGTTCTATTAAAAGTTCATTACACAGCCAGGCTGGCCGTCTGCCCCGGCGGCTCCTCTTCCGGCACACTGGCACAGCCTGCTCCTGCGCCTTCATCAGTTCTTCCTTGAAGCAGGTCCATCCCTCCTGGGCCCCTTTATTTTTAAGGGCTTTCTCCCAAGGAACCCTCTGAATTATTTCCTTGAGCAACCTGAAGTCCGCCCTCCGGAAGTCCAGAGTGGAGGTCTTCTTGCTGCCCCTCTTAGTTTGACCAAATACCGAAAATTCAATTATCTCATGGTCGCTGGCCCCTAAACAGCCTCCGACCACCACACCCCCACCAGCCCTGCCCTGTTGGTGAAGAGGAGGTCAAGCATAGCCTTGCCCCTGGTAGGCTCACGCAGCACCTGGGATAAGAAGCTGTCCTCCATGCACTCTAAGAACCTCCTGGACTGCCTCCTCTCTGCTGTGTTGAGATCCCAGCAGATGTCAGGCAGGTTGAAGTCGCCCATAAGGACAAGGTCAGGAGATCTTGAGACAGCCTTAAGCTGCCTATAGAATGCTTCGTCGACATCACCCTCCTGGTTGGGTGGTCTATAACAGACTCCAACCATGATGTCTGCCATACCGGTCTTCCCTCTAATTCTTGCCCACAAGCATTCAACCTGATTGTCCCTAATCTCTAGCTCAATGGCATCTAGTGCCTCCCTGATGTACAGGGCCACCCCTCCACCCCTTCTTCCTTGTCTATCTCTCCTGAAAAGCCTGTAGCCATCAATTGCAGCACTCCAGTCATGTGAGCTATCCCACCACGTCTCTGTGATGGCAACTACGTCATAACTTTCCTGCTGCAACAAGGCTTCCAGCTCCTCTTGTTTGTTTCCCATGCTTCGTGCATTAGTGTACATGCACCTCAGCTGGGCTGCTGGTTTGGCCTCTGACCCTAGCTTACTTCCCCCAGACTCTTGCCTGAGGGGACTAGTTTCAGCCCCTCCCCCCTTCAAAACTAGTTTAAAGCCCTGTCGATGAGAGCTGCCAGTTCCCTCCCCAGAATCTTTTTACCTTTGGGGGACAGGCCATTCTCATATACTGTGACCTTTCCCCTTCTTTGGGACAGATGTACTCCATCTGTTGCCAGGTGGCCTGGTGCATTAGAAATTTTACCAAGATCAAAAAACCCAAAATTCTTTTGTCTGCACCAGCCTCTAAGCCACTTGTTGATTATGGCTGCTGTCCTGTTCCTTGTGGTATTCCCTCCTGCAACTAAGGGTATTGAGGAAAAAATTATTTGAGCACCTGACCCCTCAACCAGATCTCCCAGGGCCCTGAAATCATTTTTGATAGCCCTGGGAGTTCTGACTACAACATCATCATTCCCTATCTGCATAAGTAGCAAAGGATAATAGTCAGAAGGCTGTACCAGCCTGGGCAGCCTTCTGGTAACATCATTAACTTGGGCTCCAGGGAGACAACAGAGTTCCCTATGAGATGGGTCTGGCCGACAAATGGGGCCCTCCATTCCCCTCAGAAGTGAATCGCCAATAACAATTACCCTCCTCTTTTCTTTGAGGGAGCAGGTCCTGATGTATATACACATCTTCTGAGACTGAATGTTAATAATGAAAATATTAGAAAATGAGAATAGGAGGAAATGTTATTTTAGCAAAAGAAAACTAAAGCACACACCATTGAAATACTTAATTTATTGAAAACTGGACATGAAGGTCCAAAATGTGAGAGCACTGTGTAGAATCATAGAATGGTTTGGGTTTGAAAGGGACCTTAAATATTATTTGGTTCCAATCCTGCTGCCATGGTAGGGACACCTTCTGCTAGATTAGGTTGCACAAGGCTCGATCCAATCTTTTTTTGATAGCAAGTTGACATGCATCTTTGGAAAAATCTTGTATGATTCACAAGAATGTGACTATCTATTACTTCAGGGGAAAGTAGTACTACTTATATACTAGTTTTGGAAGTTCTAATCAGAAGCACAGCAGTGTTCCCATGGGGTTTTCCCATGGGTATATGCTACCACCATGTCATAATTAATCATACAACTATGGGGCAAAAGTGAGTATAAATTTATTTTATTGAGGTTTTTTCTTATCTTTTCTGGTTCCCTGACTATGCTGTATATTTTTTCATTCTCCATAATTCCATAGGCTTTGAAGATGTAGATTGTGGTGCAGTGATAGAATCCATCTCTCTTTGTAAGAGAAAGATGAAATTATGATTTCAGCATATGAAAGAAGTTGCAACTGAAAGAAGCAGTGTCACAGAATCACAGAATTAACCAGGTTGGAAAAGACCTTCGAGACATCAGTTCCAGCCTATCACCCAACACCATCTAACCAATTAAACCATGGCACTAAGTTCCTCATCCAGTCTTATTTTAAACACTTCCAGAGGTGGTGACACTGCCATCTCCCTGGGCAGATTATTCTAATGGCAAATCACTCTTTCTGTGAAGAATTTCTTCCTAACATCCAGCCTAAATCTCCCCTGGTGCAGCTTGAGACTGTGTCCTCTTGTTTTGTCGTTGGCTGCCTGGGAGAAGAGACCAATCCCCACATGGCTACAACCACCCTTCAAGTAGTTGTAGACAGCAATAAGATCTCCTCTGAGTCTCCTCTTCTCCAGGCTAAGCAACCTCAGCTCCCTCAGCCTTTCCTCTCAGGGCTGTGCTCCAGACCCCTCCCGAGCTTTGTTGCCCTTCTCTGGACATGTTCGTGCAACTCAACATCTTTCCTAAACTGAGGGGCCCAGAACTGGACCCAGGACTCAAGGTGTGGCCTAACCAGTGCAGTGTACAGGAGCACAATGACCTCCCTGCTCCTGCTGGCCACACTGTTCCTGATACGGGCCAGGATGCCATTGGCCCTCTTGGCCACCTGGGCACACTGCAGGCTCATGTGCAGCCTACCATCAACCAGTATAGAATACATAGAATACATAGAATAAACCAGGTTGGAAGAGACCTTCAAGATCACTGCGTCCAACCCATCAGGTCCCTTTCTTCCTGGCTGCTCTCCAGCCACTCTGACCCCAGCCTGTAGCACTGCATGGGGTTGTTGTGGCCAATGTGCAGAAACCGGCACTTGGATGTGTTCAATCTCATCCCACTGGACTCTGCCCATCTGTCCAGCCTGTCAAGGTCCCTCTGCAGAGCTCTCCTACCCTCTAAGAGATGAACACCTGCCCCCAGCTTGGTGTCATCTGCAAATTTACTGATGATGGACTCAATCCCATAATAATTGGGTGGAAAGGCGAATCCCATCCTCTTACCAATTTTTCCAAGAGGTAATCCAGGTCTGGAAGAGGAAGAAGAGCAGTGCCCTTTTTCACCATTTAAATTTGCCCACCCTATAGTGCTCCTAAAACACAGAAACAGGGCAACTTGTTTGTTCTTACAGCCTTCGGTCAGCAGAATTAATCTCACTCTCCTCCTCCACCTTCCCAAGAAAATACTCTTGTTCCTTTTTGCTTTAGAGGCATTAATTTCATGCAGGTTGTTTTCACTGCATGGAGAGATGCCATAGGAAAAATTAATGTGAGCTAAGGCACAGCAAAATTTCAGCATATATTATTCTCTTAGCCAGGCTCCCTTTCGGTCAACATAACATTATATGGGTCTTTAGTAGTTACTTAATTGAGCAGAAAATAGCACAGTCAAATTTAATAGATGGAGGCTGAAGGCAAAGAAATTCACTCTGGAAATAAAGCCAACATTTGTATAAGAATAGGTAAATATGCACTGAAACAATTCCTTGAGGGATGTGATGGAATCATTATCTGCTGGTTTCTTTGTATGATGAAAAAGCCATTTTTTCATGCCATGTGATGCTGAGGTTCTGACTTACTGCTTATCATATCTTTACACTTGACATTTGCAAATGTACAGAATTATTTTGTAATTGTTGAAATTATATGTTATTAAAGTAGACTATTAAATGTTATTATTCTCCAAAGGTTTTGAAAGGGTTCTAATTCAGTAGACTTTTACATGGTAAAATGATTTTCAGTTTGATTACAAGTTTACTTGAACTAAAGTTCTTAACCAGATGTTCAAGAATTTACTTATATTTTGTCTTCCCATGGAAACATATCAGAGGTCATTCTTTATATAAAAATTTGTCATATTTAAGCATAACTATCTTTGATGTGTCATTTTAAAGTATGAAAACTTATCTATTTACCATCAAGTTTTCAGTGTTTGAAAATGAATTCAGTACATTGTCACACTCCCATGTTGTGCACATTCACTACTTGAGGACAAGGCATAAAAACTTGTCCTGTAAAAGTAGAAGTGTACACAAGGCCTGACATGACCAACTGTGAGAATAAAAAGAAAACAAAACTTACAACAGCTTCCCTGGGATATAATACTTTTTTACAGAGGCAAGTTTACAAATAGACTCCCACTGATTTTGACAGGCCTCAAGGAGACCAAGGACCTGTCTTCTTTAGATGAAGCTGTCACAAAAACCTGAGCACTAAAGGTATCAGCAGAAAGATGAAACACTTGATCCTGCTCCACTAATAATGCTCATGGGAAAAAACAGGTTCAAATTCAGGTACAGGTGCTTCAGGGGCAGAGGAGACTGCAGATAGCTGCCTGCAAGAGCACCTCACAACAATGTGTGAGAGCAAATGTTTTTTCTCTGTAAGCAAAGGCACGATTAGTAACGGATCAGGCCACTATCAACTACAGCAAATCATACTTGCTAACTTAGTCCTACCCCAACACATCAGAACACAGGGATTCTCTTGGATTTTTCAACCTGATGTTAAACCACAGCTGCTGGCACATACCTGTGGGTGCATGCTATTCAAATACACCAACTGGCTGTTGGAATGTGAAATGAAACTCAAGCAACATCAGTGCTGGCTCCTTTTAAAGGTGAAACAAATCATGCCTTCTTCTGCCTACATGTGTGTACCTACATTATGAAATAATTCCAATGAAGTTTCCTGAACTTCAAAGCGGGGAAGAAGAAGTTTAAATTTCCAAAGAACAGCAAGATACTTCTTTTTCACTGGAAAATTCTATCAAGCTACCATCCAGCTAGTTTCCTTTAAAAAAAATAATTTAAAATGTCAACAATGTTTTCAGCTCCTGAAAATGAATTTGATGGCAGGAATGGCACAGTGTAAACTAAAGCTCTGCTAAAATGAGGACATAACATATATTAGCACTAGGGAGACAAATGCAGCAAGAGAGCTCTTTTATTCCTGTAACTCACTATCCAAGCTTACAGTAACAATATCTGTAGACTTAGATATATTTCAGAGCAAGGTAAGACTAAGTTATTACTGTTCAGATAAAATGATATCTGATATTTAAAGTAGAAATAAAATACAAAGCACTAAAAATGCAAACTTAATTACCAGCAGGAATCAGAACACTTCTGTTTTAAATGCTTGATCTGCCCTGATGCTTCACTGACTAGTTAATCTGAATAAAGGTACACATATACATATTCTGGGTTTGTTTGGGATTTGTTTTGTTTTATTGGTTATTGTGTTGGGTTTTTGTTGTTGTTTGGTTTTGGTGGGTTATTTGTTTGGGTTTTGTTTGGGTTTTGTGGGGTTTTGTTTGGGGTTTTTGGTTGGGGTTTTTTGGTTGTTTGGTTAAGGGTTGTTTGCTATGCTTATCACCTTCAAAGCCAGCAATGATATTTGTCTGAAAAATAAGAACAGATGATAGGATCTGTCACTAGGTAAGAAACAATATGAGCAAGGGCTTGTTGCAGCCACTATTCTGAGGGCAGCTGCTGGATGCATACAGAGTGCATGATTCCTTGGCTGACCAATTGCACACTGAAAGAACAAAACAATAACATTCCATGTGCGCTGAGAACAACATGTTCACATTGGAGCCCTTTGATTGGAACATGCTGCAGAAGCCTCCTCCTTGATATGCTGGCACCTCCTATTGGGAAAAGATTTTACCTTTATATATGTGGTATGGTTTTATTGATTAAGTGATTGATAACAAAGAGTATAAAAAACAGACATTCCAAGCTATAAGCTGGCTTGGGTGGTTTAGGGCTACTAGGGACTTCTGCTTCTGTTAGTTACTTCTTCTGACTAGGGCTTTGGTGTAGGGGTGCTGCTAGGGATATACTCGGGACTTCTTCTGTTAGCTGCTTCATCTGTTAAGGGCTTCTGGGATGACTTCTGTAAGTGGGATTCTAAGACTGTAATGCTAGGGATTCTACAATGCTACAATGAAGGACTTCTGGAAGCACTTCTGAGATTCTCTGCATTTCTGGCATCTCATTGCTATACAGCAAGGGGGTTTGTGCCTTCATTCCGTCAACAAATGGCCCCCAAATCAGGTAGCACAATAGGAATTCACAGAGGGCCTAAAGAAATTATATTGCAAGAAAAAAGGGTGGTGCACCATTGTGCTTTCAGAAGCAGCATCTCAGAGAAAAGAAAGCACAACTTTCTTTGTTTTGTTTTAAAATTGCTATTAAATTAATTTCCAGATAATGTAATGCATAATAGAGGAGAAGAGAGAAGAGTATTAACCAGGCTGGAAGAGACCTATAATCCAACCCTATATAACCAACTAAACCACAGCACCAAGTGCCCCATCCAGTCTCTTCCTAAACACCTTCAGTGATGGTGACTCCACCACCTCCCCAGGCAGCACATTCCAATGGGCAATCACTCTTTCTGTGAAGAATTTCTTCCTAACATCCAGCCTAAACCTCCCCTGGTGCAGCTTGAGACTGTGTCCTCTTGTTCTACTACTGGTTGCCTGGGAGAAGAGACCTGGCTACAACCTCCCTTCAGGTAGCTGCAGACAGCAATAAGGTCTTGCCTGAGCCTCCACTTCTCCACGCTAAGCAACCCCAGCTCCCTCAGCCTCTCCTCATAGGGCTTGTGTACAAACCCCTCATCAGCTTTGCTGCTCTTCTCTGGACACGTTCCAGCAAGTCAACCTCCTTCCTAAACTGAGGAGCCCAGAACTGGACACAGGACTTAAGGTGTGGCCTAACCAGTGCAGTGTACAGGGGCAGAATGACCTCCCTGCTCCTGCTGGCCACATTGTTCCTGATACAGGCTGGGATGCCATTGGCCCTCTTAGCTGCCTGGGCACACTGCAGGCTCATGTTCAGCCTATTATCAACCAGTACTCCCAGGTCCCTTCTTGCCTGGCTGTTCTCCAGCCACTCTGACCCCAGCCTGTAGCTCTGCATGGGATTGTTATGGCCAATGTGTAGAACCTGGCACTCAGATGTGTTAAATCTCATGCCATTGGATTCTGCCCATCTGTCCAGCCTGTCGAGGTTCCTCTGCAAATATCCTCTACCCTCTGAGAGATGAACACCTGCCCCCAGCTTGGTGTCATCTGCAAACTTAGTGATGATGGACTCAATATCCTCATCCAGATCATCAATAAAGATATTAAAGAGCATGGGGCCCAGCACTGATCCCTGGGGCACACCACTAGTGACTGGCTGCCAGCTGGATGTGGCACCATTCACTACCACTCTCTGGGCTCGGCCCTCCAGCCAGTTCCTAACCCATCGCAGTGTGCTCCCATGCAAGCCATGGGCTGACAGCTTGGCCAGGAGTTTGCTGTGGGGGACAGTGTCAAAGGCCTTGCCTAAGTCCAGTTAGACTACATCCACAGGCCTCCCCACATCCACCAGGCAGTCACCTGATCATAGAAGGAGATCAGGTTGGTCAGGCAGGACCTGCCCTTCCTAAACCCATGCTGGCTGGGCCTGATCCCTTGGCCATCCTCTAAGTGCTGTGTGATTGCACTCAAGATGACCTGTTCCATAATCTTGCCTGGCACTGAGGTCAGGCTGACAGGCCTGTAATTCCCTGGCCCTTCTTGTAGATGGACATCACATTGCCAGCTTCCAGTCCTCTGGGACCTCTCCAGTGAGCCAGTGTGAGAGACTAAATGTTGTCTCTCCTGATGTGACTCAACAAAGATAAAATCACCTTTGCTGCTTGTCCAGACAATAGCTGATGTGTATTGGGCAGAGCCACATGAACAACTCTGGGAAGGTACAAAGATAACATTGCTCACTGGACCACAGCTGGCCTGACAACAAGGGACCAAGGCCACCCTTGGGAATATGTATAAGACAATACCCATCATGTACCCCGGAAAGGGAGGATGGTGAGACAATGGATTCACCACCAGTCCCCTGATTTCCTGAGGGACAATACTTCGACACATACCTAAGGACTAAAAACTGTATAAAAGACTTGAGCAACTACTCGCTCAAGAGAAGAAAAACACAGAAGGAAAACACGGATGAAGAAAAGCACAGGAGAAGGACAATGCTGCTGAGAAGGAAAACACGAGAGAAGGAAAAGCCTGGACAATGCTGCTCTGAATTAAAACGGAAAGAAAAATGACAGAGACATCACCATGGAGCCTGGAATATACATAGAATATACATAGAATATACATAGAATAAACCAGGTTGGAAGAGACCTTCAAGATCACCGCATCCAACCCATCAACCAATCCAACACCACCCAAACATCTAACCCATGGTGCCAAGCACCCCATCAAGTCTTCTCCTAAAAACCTCCAGTGATGGCGACTCCACCACCTCCCCAGGCAGCCCATTCCAATGGGCAATCACTCTTTCTGGATAGAACTTTTTCCTAACATCCAGCCTGAACCTCCCCTGGTGCAGCCTGAGACTGTGTCCTCTTGTTCTGGTACTGGCCGCCTGGGAGAAGAGACCAACATCCGTCTGTCTACAACCTCCCTTCAGGTAGTTGTAGAGAGTAATAAGGTCACCCCTGAGTCTCCTCTTCTCCAGGCTAAGCAACCCCAGCTCCCTCAGCCTCTCCTCGTAGGGCTTGTGTTCCAAACCCCTCACCAACTTTGTTGCCCTTCTCTGGACTCGTTCCAGCAAGTCAACCTCCTTCCTAAACTGAGGGGCCCAGAACTGGACACAGTACTCAAGGTGTGGCCTAACCAGTGCAGTGTACAGGGGCAGAATGACCTCCCTGCTCCTGCTGGCCACACTGTTCCTGATGCAGGCCAGAATGCCATTGGCCCTCTTAGCTGCCTGGGCACACTGCAGCCTCATGTTCAGTCTACCATCAACCAGCACCCCCAGGTCCCTCTCTGCCTGGCCGCTCTCGAGCCACTCTGACCCCAGCCTGTAGCTCTGCATGGGGTTGTTGTGGCCAATGTGCAGAACCCGGCACTTGGATGTGTTCAATCTCATGCCGTTGGACTCTGCCCATCTGTCCAGCCTGTCGAGGTCCCTCTGCAGAGCCTCTCAACCCTCCAGCAGATCAACTCCTGCCCCCAGCTTGGTGTCGTCAGCAAACCCTCTCTCTGTGTCCTAAGTTCCACCTGCTTCAACTCATGGAGCTGAAGAGGCTGCCCAGAGGGACCACATCTTTTCTACAGCCAAAGCCTCAGCACCCTTTTTCTACAGACCCAACATCTCCTGCAGCACCTTTCCTCCACACACTCAAACTGTCTTGGGGGGGTGAGGGGTGTGGTAAAATAATTCCTTTCCTCTTCTCTCTCTCTCTTCTCTCTCTCTTCTTTCTCTCACTCTCTATTTTCTCTCTCTCCCCTTCTGTTCCATCCACTTTATTTATGTAATAAATAGTTTAGATATTGATATTTTGGCCTCATTTGTACCTCTCATTTCACAACATGGGAATATTCGCATGAACTGAGTCTCTTTCCCTCTCTGGACTGAGACAGCCAGGCCTGTTGAAAAATGATAGAGAGGAGCTTGGCCAGCACATCTGCCAGCTCTCTCAGCTCCCTAGGATGGATCACATCTGGTCCCACAGTTTACTGCCCAGCCAGCCTGGCCGTCTGCCCTGGCGGCTCATCTTCCAGCACATTGGCACTGCCTGTTCCTGCACCCTCACGAATTCTTTCTTGAAGTAGGTCCAGCCCTCCTGGACCCCTTTGTTCTTAAGGGCTGGTTCCCAAGGTATCTTCGGAGTTAATTCCTTGAGTAACCTGAAGTCCACTCTCCGGAAGTCCAGGGTGGAGGTTTTGTTGCTGCCCCTCTTAGCTTGACTGTATATTGAAAACTCAATTATTTCATAGTCACTGGACCCCAGATAGCCTTCAACCACCACATCTCCCACCTGCCCTTCTCTATTGGTCAAAAGAAGGTCAAGCAAAGCCTTACCCCTGGTAGGCTCACTCAGCACCTGGGATAAGAAGCTATCCTCTATACACTCTAAGAGCCTTCTAGACTGCCTCCTCTCTGCTGTGTTGAGTTCCCAGCAGATATAAGGCAAGTTAAAGTTGCCCACAAGAACAAGGTCTGGTGATCTTGAGACAGCCTCTAGCTGCCTACAGAATAATTCGTCAACTCCTTCATCCTGATTGGGTGGTCTATAACAGACTCCAACCAGGATGTCTGCCCTGTTGGTCTTCCCTCTAATTTTCACCCACAGGCACTCAACCCGATCATCCCTGATCTCTAGTTCCATGGCATCTAGAGCCTCCCTGATGTACAGGGCCACCCCTCTACCCCTTCTCCCTTGCCTGTCTCTCCTGAAGAACCTGTACCCATCAATTATAGTGCTCCAGTCATGTGAGTCATCCCACCACATCTCTGTGATGGCAACTACATCATAACTTTCCTGCTGTTACAAGGCTTCCAGCTCATCTTGCTTGTTACCCATGCTTCATGCATTAGTGTACATGCACTTCAGCCGGGCTACTGGTTTCACCTCTGGCTTTAGTTTACTACCCCCAGACTCCTGCCAGGGGGGTCTGGTTTCAGGCCCTTCCCCCTTTGAATCTTGCCTAAAGCCCTGTCAGTGAGTCCTGCCTCGGGAACACACTGCTGCCAGGACCCCCCGGATAAGCCACTAACTGCCCCTTTTGAATCCGGCAGGACCCGCGGCTGGCTCAGCATTCGACTGAGACCGGCTCCTGCTGAATCTCCACGTGCTCGGGTTCGCCTCGGTCCCCTGCGTTGCCGCGGCACTTTAACAGCCGCAGGCACCGCGCGGCCGGTCCATTTCAGCTGCCCTCTTGCTCAGACGCGCTCGCCGCTGTGCTTTATCTAAACCTTTGCCCAGCGGGTGCCGCGGGCAGGGCCGGCCATGGTGGTAACTCGCCGCAATAATGCCTTCAAGAAATCAGTCTCGACTCAGACTGAGAGGGAATATAAGAAGGTAGGTAAGTGTCATAAGCAAGAGGTAGGTGTCCAGGCATCTGGCTGCAGACAGTGCTGGAGCCTGGCACTTGAGATGCAAGGTACTGGGGACAACTCCTGCATAACATGTGAGCAGATTGACTATTTACTAAACTTAGTGGCCAGCCTGAAGGACGAGGTTGCTAGACTTAGAGATGTAAGAGATTGTAGAAGGGTAACAGACCTGAGTAACCAGGCTCTGCAGGCCTCCCAGGCAGAGGCTGGTTATTCAAAGAGCAGAGGGGAATGGACACAAATTCCTCTCAAAAGACGCAAGGTTAAACCTCCTTGTCTCCCAACACCTTCCCCACTGCCCTTGGAAAACAAGTACAGGGCATTGGAGGTCGAGGGTGAGGTGATTCTGATGGAGGACACACCATCTGGGGTTTTCCCTGAGGCCAAGCAGCCTGAGGCCAAGCAGCCTAAGGCAAAGCAGCCTAAGGCTAAACAGCCTTCCCCTGGCATCAGGACCTGCTCCCTTAAAAAAAAGAGGAGGGTAATTGTCATTGGTGATTCTCTCCTGAGTGGAACAGAAGGCCCCATATGTCGGCCAGACCCTACTCACAGGGAAGTCTGTTGCCTCCTGGGAGCTATGGTCAAGGATGTTACCAGAAGGATGCCCAGTTTGGTGCAGCCCTCTGACTACTACCCATTACTAGTTATGCAGTTAGGGAATGATGATGTTGCTACCAGAACTTCCAGGGCTATCAAGAACGACTTCAGGGCCCTGGGGGATCTCTTTGAGGGGTCAGGTGCTCAAATAATTTTCTCATCTATACCCTTAGTTACAGGAGGGAATACCATAAGGAACAGGACAGCAGCCATAGTCAACAAGTGGCTTAGAGGCTGGTGCAGTCAAACGAATTTTGGGTTTGTTGCAGTTTGAGCTGGGTGCCCCCCTGGTGGGTTCATTTCCTGTGTCCAGAAGTCCAGCCCAGAGGGATGGACACAGGAAATTGTGTGTATTTCCTACCATAATTCTTTGCACCACTATAAGATCCAGTGCGGGGTCTAGCACTTTCTCTTTTCTTCCTCCTCCGCCAGCCGGTAACTGGGGGAGATGTCTCCTGGTTTTGGGCCTGGCTAGGCCCAAGGCCACGGAGGGATGGGCAGTCTCAGGCCTGGCCAGCTGAGACTAGCCCAGCAGAGGGAGGGGGAAGAAGGAGCCCTGGGGGTCTCGGGTGTACCCTCAGGTGGGAATGGGATGCCTCTGGGTCTGCTTTGGGATCTTTCTTTGTCACTGCGCTTTGGGTTCTCTGTAACATTCACTGCTTTCTATTTAAACTTTCATCACTTTTGCAATCCGTTTGTCTGAGTGTTTTATTCCTGCCTGTGGTGGGGAGAGAGAGGAGGCTGCCTCAACCCAGCACAGGGTTTTTTGATATTGAAAAACTTTCTAATGCACCAGGTCAGCTGGCAACAGATGAAGCACATCTGTCCCAGAGGAGGGGAAAGATCAGAGTGTATGAAAATGGCCTATCCCTCAAAGGGAAAAAGATTCTAGGAAGGCAATTGGCAGGTCTCATAGATAGGGCTTTAAACTAGATTTGAAGGGGGAAAGGGGCTGAAACCAGTCCCCCCAGGCAGGAGTCTGCGGGTGATAAGCTTGAGCCAGAGGTGAAACCAGTAGCCCGGCTGAAGTGCATGTACACTAATGCACGAAGCTTGGGTAACAAACAAGAGGAGCTGGAAGCCTTGCTGCAGCAGGAAAGTTATGATGTAGTTGCCATCACAGAGACGTGGTGGGACAACTCACATGACTGGAGTGCTGCAATTGATGGCTACAGGCTTTTCAGAAAAGACAGGCAGGGAAGAAGGGGTGGAGGGGTGGCCCTGTACATCAGGGAGTCACTAGATGCCATTGAGATGGAGATTAGGGATCATCAGGTTGAGTGCCTATGGGTGAGAATTAGAGGGAAGGCTAACAGGGCTGACATCCTGGTTGGAGTCTGTTATAGACCACCCAACCAGGAAGAAGAAGTTGATGAAGCATTTTTTAGGCAGCTTAAGGCTGTCTCAAGATCTCCTGACCTTGTTCTCATGGGCGACTTCAACCTGCCTGACATCTGCTGGGAACTCAACACAGCAGAGAGGAGACAGTCCAGGAGGTTCTTGGAATGCATGGAGGACAGCTTCTTATCCCAGGTGCTGAGTGAGCCTACCAGGGGTAAGGCTATGCTAGACCTCCTCTTCACCAGCAGGGAAGGGCTGGTGGGGATGTGGTGGTTGGAGGCTGTTTAGGGGCTCGCGACCAGGAGATAATTGAATTTTCAGTACTCAGTTAAGCTAAGAGGGGCAGCAAGAAGACCTCCACTCTGGACTGCAGGAGGGCGGACTGCAGGTTGCTCAAGGAACTAACTCAGAAGGTTCCTTGGGAAACAGCCCTTAAAAACAAAGGGGTCCAGGAGAGCTGGGACTGCTTCAAGGAGGAACTCTTGAAGGCGCAGGAACAGGCTGTGCCAATGTGCCGGAAGAGGAGCTGCCGGGGCAGACGGCCAGCCTGGATGGGTGATGAACTTCTAAAAGAACTAAGGGAAAAAAAGAGGGTGTATCATCTTTGGAAGAAAGGTGAGGCAACCCATGAAAAGTTTAAGGATGTTGCTAGGTCTTGTAGGAAGAAAATTAGGGAGGCAAAAGCACATTTGGAACTTAGACTGGCCTCTGCTGTGAAGGACAACAAAAAGTCCTTCTATAAATACATTAATAGCAAGAGGAAGGGCAGGGACAACCTCCACTCCTTGGTGGACACGGAGGGGAATGTTGTAACAAAGGATGAGGAGAAGGCAGAGTTACTTAACAACTTCTTTGCCTCAATTTTTTCTAGCAGGACAGAATGTCTTCCAGACAGCTGGCCTGCAGAGCTGGCAGAAGGAGTTAGGGAGCAGCATAGTCTTCCTCTGTTCCAGAATGGGGTAGTTGGTGATCTGCTTAGCCACTTGGATCCCCACAAGTCCATGGGACCAGATGGGATCCATCCCAGGGTGCTGAGAGAGCTGGCAGATATGCTGGCCAAGCCGCTCTCCATCATTTTTCAGCAGTCCTGGCTCACTGGAGACATCCCAGAGGACTGGAAGCTGGCCAACGTGGTGCCCATCCACAAGAAGGGCCATTTGGATGAGCCAGGGAATTATAGACCTGTCAGCCTGACCTCAGTGCCAGGAAAGATCATGGAACAGGTCATCTTGAGTGCAGTCACACAGAGCTTGGAGGATGGCCAAGGGATCAGGTCCAGCCAGCATGGGTTTAGGAAGGGCAGGTCCTGCCTGACCAACCTGATCTCCTTCTATGATCAGGTGACTGCCTGGTGGATGTGGGGCAGGCTGTGGTCTCTTCTCCCAGGCAACCAGTACCAGAACAAGAGGACACAGTCTCAGGCTGCATCAGGGGAGGTTTAGGCTGGAGGTTAGGAGGAAGTTTTACACAGAGAGAGTGATTGCCCACTGGAATGGGCTGCCTGAGGAGGTGGTGGGGTCGCCGTCGCTGGGGTGTTCAGGGCGAGGCTTGACAGGATGCTTGGTTGCATGGTTTAGTTGATTGGGTAGTGTTGGATGATAGGTTGGACACGATGATCTCAAAGATATCTTCCAACCTGGTTTATTCCATTCTATTCTATTCTATCCCCTCCTAGAACCCTTTTCCCTTTGGGGGATAGGCCATTCTCATGTGCTAAGATATTTCTGCCCCTCTGGGATGGATGTACTCCATCTGTTCCTATCAGAATTAGTGCCATAGAAAGTTCCCCAAGATTGAAAAATCCGAAATTCTGTTGGTGGCACCAGCCTCTGAGCCACTTGTTAATTATACCTGCTGTCCTGTTCTTTCAGCATTCCTTCCTGCAACTAAGGTTTCAACATCATTGCTCCCTAATTACATAAGTATTAAGGGATAGTAATCAGAGGGCTGTACCAGACTAGGCAGCCTTCTGGTAACATCCCTGACCCGGCCCCCATGGAGGCAGCGAACATCCTTTTGGGAAGGATCTGGCCAACGTATGGGGCCCTCTCTTCCCCTCAGGAGGGAATCACCAACAACAATTACCCTCCTCTGTTTCTTGAGGGAACAAGTCCTGATGCAGGTGGCAGGCTGTTTTGCTTTAGGCAACACCTTGGATGGTGTCTCTTCTGTCCTCAGAACCACCTCACCCTCAACTTCCACTGCCCCATAGTTGTTTTGCAAGGACAGTAGAGAAAGTGAGGGGAGCCATGAGGGTTTTACTTTACATCTGCTAAGAGGGACCTGTATCCATTCCCCACTGTTTTTTGGGTCACCTCCCAGTGTGAGGGGAGTCTAGAGAGCCTGGTTACTCAAATTCAACTCCCTTTCATTTTCCTGGCAACTTCTTCATTCAGTTCAGCCACTAGGTTAAGCAGATAGTCAATCTGCTCACACCTAATGCAGGTGTTGTCTCCACTGCCCTTCATGTCAAGTGCCAGCCTCCAGCACTCTCTGCAGCCAGTTGCCTGGACACATACCTGCTTATGTTCAACCTCAGTCTGGATCGACACAGATCTTTTGAAAACAGCTTTGCTGTGAGGTACAACCATCCCTATCCCTGGACACTGACCGACTGGAAAAATAAAAAAGTGCCACAGCACGTGCCGCTGGCCGCAGCCGAGTGAGAAGCCAGCAGCTCCCTAGCAACAAGCCGATCGCATGGCTCTCTGGTGCCAGTTACTTTAGAAAGCAGTGCTATGCAAGAGAGCTGTGTTCTGAGCCCCTCTCCTCTGCCTAATCTTGTTCAGGGAGTTCCTCTTTATCTTGTCATACACAGCAACCGCACAGTTACTGAATTAATTTCTCCTTTCTGCTGTAGTGAACTCCTTACAGCACAGTGGAGAGATCCAGATGGAACACTGCTTACTCCAGTGAGATCAGCAAAACCACATCCAAGACCCACTAGAGAAGCAAGTGAGAAATCTGTCCCTTACCTGGTACGTTAGTTAGTATCATAGCATCATAGTATCAGGGGTGGAAGGGACCACAAGGATCATCTAGTTCTAAGCCCCCTGCCATGGGCAGGGACACCTCACACTAGATCAGGCTGGCCAGAGCCTCATCCAGCCTGGGCTTAAACACCTCCAGGGACAGGGCCTCAACCACCTCCCTGGACAACTCATTCCAGGGCTTCACCACTCTCATGGTGAAGAACTTCCTCCTCACGTCCAGTCTGAATCTCCCCACCTCCAGCTTCATTCCATTCCCCCTAGTCCTATCACTACCTGAGATCCTGAGAAGTCCCTCCCCAGCCTTCTTGTCGGCTCCCTTCAGATCCTGGAAGGCCACATTTGGTCACCTTGGAGCCTTCTCTTCTCCAGACTGAACAGCCCCAACTCCTTCAGTCTGTCCTCATAGGAGAAGTGCTCCAGCCCTCTGATCATCCTCGTGGCCCTTCTCTGGACACGTTCCAGCACTTCCATATCCCTCTTGTAATAGGGGCTCCAGAACTGGATGCAGTACTCCAGGTGGGGTCTCACCAGAGCTGAGTAGAGGGGGAGAATCACCTCCCTTGACCTGCTGGCCACACTTCTCTTGATGCAGCCCAGGGTCTGATTGGCTTTCCAGGCTGCAAGTGCACAATGAGAGCTCCTGTTGAGCTTCTCGTCCACCAGCACCCCCAAGTTTCTCTCCTCCAGGCTGCTTTCCAGCCAGTCCCTGCCCAGCCTGGATTTGTGCCTGGGATTGCCTCGATCCAGATGCAGGACCTTGCCCTTGGTCTTGTTGAGAGGGGTTTAGCAACCTCATCTGCCAGTTCTCTCAGTACCAGTATCACAGTATCACAGTATCACTAAGGTTGGAAGAGACCTCAAAGATGATCAAGTCCAACCTGTCACCACAGACCTCATGACTAGACCATGGCACCAAGTGCCACATCCAATCCCTTCTTGAACACCTCCAGGGATGGTAACTCCACCACCTCCCTGGGCAGCCCATTCCAATGACGAACGACTCTCTCGGTGAAGAACTTTCTCCTCACTTCGAGTCTAAACCTCCCCTGGCACAGCTTGAGACTGTGTCCCCTTGTTCTGGTGCTGGTTGCCTGGGAGAAGAGACCAACCCCTTCCTGGCTACAACCACCTTTCAGGCAGTTGTAGAGAGCAATGAGGTCACCCCTGAGCCTTCTTTTCTCCAGGCTAAACAATCCCAGCTCCCTCAGCCTCTCCTCATAGGGCTGTGCTCAAGGCTTCTCCCCAGCCTTGTTGCCCTTCTCTGGACACGTTCAAGTGTCTCGATGTCCTTCCTAAACTGAGGGGCCCAGAACTGGAAACAGTAATCAAGGTGTGGCCTAACCAATGCAGAGTACAGGGGCACAATGACCTCCCTGCTCCTGCTGGCCACACTATTCCTAATGCAGGCCAGGATGCCGTTGGCCTTCTTGGCCACCTGGGCACACTGCTGGCTCATGTTTAGGTGGCTGTCAATCAGGAACCCCTGGTCCCTCTCTGTTTGGCAGCTCTCAGCCACTCTGACCCCAGCCTGTAGCTCTGCATGGGGTTGCCGTGGACAAAGTGCAGCACCCGGCACTTGGATTTGTTTAATGCCATCTCCTTGGACTCCACCCACCTATCCAGTCAGTCAAGGTCTCTCTGGAGAGCCCTTCTACCATCTAACATACCAACATCTGCTCCCAGCTTGGTGTCATCTGCATATTTGCTGATGATTTTCTCAATCCCCTCATCCAGATCATCAATGAAGATATTAAAGAGGATGGGGCCCAGTAGTGATCCCTGGGGGATGCCTCTGGTGACTGGCTGCCAGCTGGATGTGGCACCATTCACCACCACTCTGTGGGCTCGGCCCTCCAGCCAGTTCCTAACCCAGCACAGAGTGCTGCTGTCCAAGCCATGAGCTGACAGCTTAGCCAGCAGTTTGCTGTGGGGGACGGTGTCAAAGGCCTTGCTGAAGTCCAGGTAGACCACATCCACAGGCCTCCCCACATCCACCAGACGGGTCACCTGATCATAGGAGATCAGGTTGGAGAGGCAGGACCTATCCTTCCTAAATCCATGTTGGCTGCATCTGAGCCCTTGGCCATCCTTCAGGTGCGCACTTATTGCTGCCAGAATAATATGCTCTATCATTTTCCCTGGCACTGAGGTCAGGCTGACTGGCCTGGAGTTTCCAGGTGCCACCATCCGTCCCTTCTTGTGGATGGGCACCACATTGGCCAGTTTCAGTCATCTGGGACCTCTCCAGTGAGCCAGGACTGGAGGAAAATGATGGAGAGCGGCTTGGCAGCTCATCTGCCAACTCTCTCAGCGCCCTAGGATGGATCCTATCCGGTCCCATGGACTTGTGAGTGTCCAAGTGACTCAGCAGGTCCCAAACTAATTCCTCATGGATTTCCGGGGCATTACATTGCTCCCTGACCCCATCACCCAGGTAAGGAGGCCACTTGTCCTGAAATCCTACACTCCTACACTCATGTGTGTATCCCATCGGGTCCCATGGACTTGAACACTTTCAGGTTCTTCAGGTGATCATGAACCTGATCTTCACTTATGATGGGCAGTTCTTTCCTGGCACTGTCTTCCATGACATCAGGAGTGTGGCTAGAGGCCCTCACAGTGAAGATTGAGGTAAAGACATTATTGAGTACCTCAGCCTTTTCCACATCACTTGTGACCATGTCACCAGTTTCCTTTCTGAGGGAGCCCACACCTTCCCTAGTCTTCTTTTTGCCATTAATATACCTGTAGAAATTCTTAGTATTCCCTTTAACCTCCCTGGCTAGATTCAATTCAAACTCTGCTTTGGCTTTCCTAACCAGGTCTCTTGCTGCTCAGGCAGCTTCCTTATATATCCCCTGTTCTAGCTGTCTAGTTGTGACCAGGGATCCCACTGATGCCAGCTGACAATGTCGTTGTCAAAGTACAAATATTTACATTGTTGATGTTATGGTGACAGATGTAAGTGACATACTGTGGTGGATTGAGAGAGGGCCTAGCTCTCCCTCCCCCACAGAGAAAGAAACCACAGCTAAACTCAGTCGGAAAAGCAAAGCTATATTTAAAAGCATATATGGAATGCAGGTTATATATAACACAATATATACAGTATTTACTGTATATATATATATATATATATATACAGCAAAGCAAAACAACACAACAAAATTCTCTCCTCTGGACAGAGAGGAGGGTTCCCCCCCTGCACCCCACTATCTCCCCCTAGCTCCCTTTTTTCTCCAAAAGGGGTTAGCAAGAGAAAGAAAGGCAGTTATTAAGGAAGGGAGTTCTTATTAGGCTTATGCAGGAATTAGTTTTGCTTATCTCAAGGTCAGCTCCAGCTAGTTTGCTCAGAAGCAGACAGGCTAGAAAGGCAGAACAGGCTGGAACTGAGAAAAATTCCCACTGCACTAAAACTTAAAGTTGTATTCTACCAATCTACCGATGAAATTAATTTAGAATATCTGAATGTTTTCATTTTGATACCAAAACATTCAGCCAGAGTGTTCCAACACTGTCCCTTTCTTAAAGGCACAGCCTCAAACGGTCACACATGCACACTCATGGTAAGCTGAGTACAGGGTACAGAATACCATTTCTTTCTTCAAGCAACACATATTTGTATGTTTTTTATGCCAGTGTGTCTACTTCTAATTGGTTATCAAGTAGTTTTTAAGGTTCTTATTGGTTGCTGTATTTACAAGCAAAATCTACACTCTATGATGGAATGCAATCAATATGTACAAAATATACAATATTTACAATATTATACAGATATTTACAGTTAATAAACTGCACAAGGACCCCCTGCCCAAGGACCAGGGGAAGCTACTAGCTTCTCCCTCCCTGCTTTCCCTTATCCCCCTATACAAAAAGGACATGAGAAAGGAGCAGAGAAGCTAGACTTAGCCAAAGCCAGCCAAAGTATGTTTTCTCTCCCAAGTGATACAAAAAACACCTAAGATCAGAATAAAAGAGGAAAAAGGGAAGAACTGTTATGGTACAGCTCATCTTATTCTAGATATTTACCCAATGGATTTGTTTAGAATAATCATTTGTTTTCCTATTTGCACCCAATAGTGATTTTTTTCTTTCTACTTTTTCTGCTCAAAATCAGTAACCAAATTTTAAAGACATAGCCTAAAACCACCACAAACAGTCAGAGAGTGAAGAAAAGAAAATTTATTAAGAAAAGGAAATAAGACATAGGTGCTGGTAGGCATTGTCAGTAAAGTGCAGTACCAGGTATGAACTTTGCGTTCTATGTTCAGGCTTTCTTGGGTGGTTTAGTTCACATAAGGATCAATCATTTTGTACATCCTAAGGTTAAATCTTACAGTTTCTCTGTTCTCCTCATAATAGAGCAAAAATTAATAAATAAACAAACCCATTTTCTTCTGTGGTATCATTGTATCATTAAATGATCAGATGAGGACCTCAGGATATAGCTAGTTGCACTAAGGGTGGTTAGATGAAGGGTCGTTCAGTGATCTTTATGAGTAATGATTTTTCTAAGGCTGGCTGGCTTTGCTTATCATTTTAGCACTATAATTTGAGTGCTCTCATCTCAGTTTGGATGTAAGTAATGAGTTTAAGTGAGACTGTTAATTTTCTATCTTTTGAATGTTGCGCTAGTGTTTATGTTGTGCTTAGTTTGTTCCTGTAATATTTGGGAGAAGAAGGATGATGCAGCACAGATTGGTTATGAAAACTTCACTGTCTGCACAAAATGACAAATCACAAAAGAGCTGATTGGAATAACTCAGAGGTGGTGCTGCAGTTTCACTCAAGAATTTACAGCAGTGAAGAAGCCTGTGAATCCATCACATACCCAAACCCTATTTTTACATCATCAGATGAATGTTTTGATGCCTTACTAAGTGAACATATGTCTGCAGTATTGGAACAGTAGTGGTGAGAACAAAAATGCTAATGAAAAATTGATACAGTAACAAATACTGTGTTTAGGAGCTTGATGCTTTCCCAGATCCACGGTATACATGGGCCAGGTTATACAAAACTAAATAATACTGCTGAAATGGTTAGTGGGGTGAAATACAGATATGGCCAGGCAACACATGCAGTCTATTGTTACCGCAGACATTGTTCAGCAGGACTTGCTGCAAGCACCTGACAGCCTGAATGTTTCAGCTCTTGTCCAGCTGTTCCACTCAGAAGCTTAAGTGAGATTTGCTTCAAAATAGAGCCTGATTTCAATTCACACCCACACAGTAACACAGTTGGAGAGGAGCAGGGTCTTAAACAAAACCTAGGAGGACAACTTTGTTATTGATTCTAGATTTACAGGCATAGAGCTTTAACAATGAGATTACATTTGTTCATTTTCTTTTTGCTCTCTTTTCACAGACCAGAGAGAGGAATCCCTTCTCTCAGGGAAGCCTGAGAAATGAAACATATTGTTCTTGCAGTGCCAGGTGGAGCTGTAATGTTTCAGTGTCCCTTTGCAGATAGTGATTCTCCTGTATTTGCTATACAATTCAGTTGTTTAAGATCTTTTGTTCAGACTTTAGATTGGTGTGGATAATATGTTTCCTTGTGTTCCTTAATTGCAAAGGCTTTTTTCTTTTTGCTCATTTTATGGGCATAATTTTTTTGTCTCTTTCATATACCTGGGGGAAAATTAAACTCACAAAACTAGAGACTAAGACCTAGATATTAAATTTGCCTTATACGAGTATATATCTGATAGGAAAATGTCACATTAAGAGTAAGATCCTTTTGTCTGCCTGTCTCTGTGCCCCAGGACTCTTATTTGAACTCTTTGACAAAATTAAAATTTGCCTCTTTTCCAGTGGCTCAGTAAGGAAGGACTTGCACTGACACAGGTTCAAAATTTAAAATAATAGGTAGAGTTAACTTACTAAAGTGACAGATGCAACAGATCAGGTTTTCCAGTGGTAAATGCACTAATTGCAAGTGGTTGAGCTTGTGTAATAAGTCCTGGGTAACATCCAGCAAAGTCAGAGACACAAATTTCTGCAACAGTGCTAATGTCTGAAAGAAATGTCAGCAAAAGTTAAGCCACATATTGACTGTGTAACTCTTAGCAAGAAAACATCTCTGTGGTGGAAGAAAACCACCCAAGCTTCGTGCATTAGTGTACATGCACTTCAGCCGGGCTGCTGGTTTCACCTCTGGCTCAAGCTTATCACCCCCAGACTCCTGCCTGGGGGGACTGGTTTCAGCCCCTTTCCCCTTTATGCTAAATGTTGACATAAATGTTTATTTATGCTAAATGTTGACATCCCCTTAAAAGGAGGACTCAGTGCACTGGGATATGAAATGATGTAAGAAACAGCAAGATAGAATTCCTTAGTGAGGCTATACAATAGCTATACTTGAAGGATGTGAATGTGATAAAAACAGAGGCTGTTAAATCTTGAACAGTATCATCTATGGGCAGGTGCATTTCAGGAGTATGTGCCCATAGAAATCTTATTGGAGAAATTTGTAAGAGTAGGTGTCAAATACAGTAGCACAAAGATTTAAATGCAAAAGGTTTTGAAAAAGCGTAACTCAGTCAAATTAAATTACTAGATCAGCACATTTCCTGGAAATGGATTCCAGGGAAAGAAAACTGAAGTAAGACAGAGTCTGCATTTCCAGCAGCTCAGATATAGTTCTGCTTGAGCTAGTTCCTCCATTTACTGCCTAAATATCTCATTTTTTTTTTAACCCAGAATTTTCATTGTACAGCAGGCAGAATTTTAATGAATGTATGGTTGTTAGTGAAATGTTGTGTGAAGTCAATCCTTTCTAAAAGTACAGAACAGTACTATAGAGCATGTGGAATGCAGTTTTAGATAATAGGGAAGTAAGATCTTTTTATTTGCTTCAGATGAAAATGTTGTTTCAGAATATACACATTTTTGTAAGGAAAAGCCCTTTTAATATCTTAAAACGAAGAATGAAATGTTACTGTTGTTGTGCCTAGGCAAAGTTTTCCTGAGAGTCTTTTGTCATAAACACAGTAATTCATTGCAAATTTATGTACACCTTACCTTAGAATAATAAACTCATGGGCTAACAGTGGTTATTTTCATAAATAAAAGGGGATACTGAAAAATCCCTGGGTTTAATCCACATAAATATTTCACCTGAAATATATATATATAAAACCCCAACAAAACAACAACCCCCTCAAAAAAACAGGTTGCAGGTCTTGCACGTCTAGTTGAAGGAAGGGCTGAGCACAAACCCTCCTGCTGTGACTTGTCATGTGGTCCCTGGATCCTGCCTGCTACCTTGCTTCCACTGCCAGGCCTGGACCAGGTCATCCCCACCCATGATGTGTTCGCTTTGAGTCCTTTCAGCAGTGGAGCTTGTAGCCACAAAGTGGTTACTCCAGCTTCCTCCTAAACACTGCAGTCGTTTTTTCATTACATGTTTCTCGGCTAGTTGTGCATCTGCTGATATTAACTTGGTGTTCAAAAAGATGCCAGGGGAGACAAATTAGTCTTCATATTCCATTCCTGAAGAAGCCCTGCACCTCTGTATCTTCAGGTATAAGTGGATATGAATCCCTAAAATCCCTCAGTGCTTCAGGGACACTCAATGATATTTCTTGTACCCTAAGGAAGCTTCTGTACCACCCCAGAGCTTTTGCCCCTGGAAAGCTTTAAGGGCAGTAGCATTCACCTGAAAGAATCCTATGGCACTCCTCTTGCCACAAAAGGCCTGTAAAATCTTTTCTTCATCTTTTCATATGCATGACAGCTGGTTTTCACCCTGGTATGATGAGGCAAAGACAGAAGGATGCACTAGATGCAGATATTCAGAAGATTTACACAGGCTTCCAAGGTAAGACGATATTTTAGGGGAAAACTTCTTCAATGATCTCATCTTCGATTCAAAATTTTAGACAGTAATAAAAATTCAGAAAATGTCCCTAATGTCTTGTTGTTTTGTTTTTCGGTTGGTTTGGTTCGGGGGTTTGTGTGTTTTGTTTGTTTTGTGTTTTTTTCTTGGGGGCTGGTGGTTTTTGTTTGGTTGTTTGGTTCACATTGGGTTTTTTTGTTTGCTTTGTTTTCTTTTGGTTTGATTTGGTTTTTTTATGTGTGTTTTGTGTCCGTGTCTGTATGTGTATTGAGTTATGTTTGTTTCTTTCTGGTTGGTTGGTTTTGTTTGTTTCTTAATTGAAAATGGCAAGGCAGTTAATGGTGGTTTTCCTTCCAGTACTAGAAGAAAACAAGACAATTAAAAATGCAAATAATATATAGGGCAGTGTTGTGATATGGTTTAATGAAATATAAGCATATGGGTGTTTCACTAGCAATTTTAAGAGAAGAAACTCAGACTGAACTCTATGAGCAATACTAGTATGTTCTTAGAATACATAGAATACATAGAATACATAGAATAAACCAGGTTGGAAGAGACCTTCAAGATCATCGCGTCCAACCCATCAACCAATCCAACACCTTCTTGCTGAGCATACTGTTGATAATGTGTTTGTTTATTGAAACAAGTCATGAAGATGGCCTTATTTACTGTTGTGATGTTGATTTTAATCTCTTCATGGTCTTTAAAAGCTGTGACTGCAGTACTAATAGGGCACAAAAGCACTGCATAATTGAAATATATAGAGGAATATATTCTTTCAAATAGCACCAAATTCTTTATGTTGTTTTAACTAAGTTTGGGAAGCTAGATTATGCCATAGAGGTAATATTTGATATTACTGAGAATAGTATTAGATGAAATCTGGCAGATAAAAGCTTAGTCTCGCATTAGACTGCAGTGAAATGATTCTGTGTTTAATAGAATACATAGAATACATAGAATAAACCAGGTTGGAAGAGACCTTCAAGATCATCGCGTCCAACCCATCAACCAATCCAACACCGCCCAAACAACTAACCCACAGCACCAAGTACCCCGTCAAGTCTTCTCCTGAAAACCTCCAGTGATGGCGACTCCACCACCTCCCCAGGCAGCCCATTCCAATGGGCAATCACTCTTTCTGTATAGAACTTTTTTCTAACATCCAGCCTGAACCTCCCCTGGCGCAGCCTGAGACTGTGTCCTCTTGTTCTGGTACTGCTTGCCTGGGAGAAGAGACCAACATCTGTCTGTCTACAACCTCCCTTCAGGTAGTTGTAGAGAGTAATAAGGTCACCCCTGAGTCTCCTCTTCTCCAGGCTAAGCAACCACAGCTCCCTCAGCCTCTCCTCGTAGGGCTTATGTTCCAAACCCCTCACCAACTTTGTTGCCCTTCTCTGGACTCGTTCCAGCAAGTCAACATCCTTCCTAAACTGAGGGGCCCAGAACTGGACACAGTACTCAAGGTGCGGCCTAACCAGTGCAGTGTACAGGGGCAGAATGACCTCCCTGCTCCTGCTGGCCACACTGTTCCTGATGCAGGCCAGAATGCCATTGGCCCTCTTAGCTGCCTGGGCACACAGCAAGCTCATGTTCAGTCTACCGTCGACCAGCACCCCCAGGTCCCTCTCAGCCTGACTGCTCTCCAGCCACTCTGACCCCAGCCTGCAGCTCTGCATGGGGTTGCTGTGGCCAATGTGCAGAACCCGGCACTTGGATGTGTTAAATCTCATGCCGTTGGACTCTGCCCATCTGCCCAGCCTGTCGAGGTCCCTCTGCAGAGCCTCTCTACCCTCCAGCAGATCAGCTCCTGCGCCCAGCTTGGTGTCGTCAGCAAATTTACTGATGATGGACTCGATGCCCTCGTCCAGATCATCAATGAAGATGTCAAAGAGCATGGGGCCCAGTACTGATCCCTGGGGCACACCACTGGTGACTGGCTGCCAGCTGGATGTGGCACCATTCACCACCACTCTCTGGGCTCGGCCCTCCAGCCAGTTCCTAACCCATCGCAGTGTGCTCCCATCCAAGCCATGGGCTGACAGCTTGGCCAGGAGTTTGCTATGGGGAACGGTGTCAAAGGCCTTGCTGAGGTCCAGGTAGACTACATCCACAGGCCTCCCCACATCCACCAGGCGGGTCACCTGATCATAGAAGAAGATCAGGTTGGTCAGGCAGGACCTGCCCTTCCTAAACCCATGCTGGCTGGGCCTGATCCCTTGGCCATCCTCTAAGTGTTGTGTGATTGCACTCAGGATGACCTGTTCCTTAATCTTGCCTGGCACTGAGGTCAGGCTGACAGGCCTGTAATTCCCTGGCTCATCCAACCGGCCCTTCTTGTGGATGGGTACCACGTTGGCCAGCTTCCAGTCATCTGGGATCTCTCCAGTGAGCCAGGACTGATGAAAAATAATGGACAGTGGCTTGGCCAGCTCATCTGCCAGCTCTCTTAGCACCCTGGGATGGATCCCATCTGGTCCCATGGACTTGTGGGGGTCTAAGCTGCTGAGGAGAGCTCCTATCACTTGCGCATGGAACACAGGGAAACTATGCAGCTCCCTGGCTCTTTCTGCCAGCTCTGCAGGCCAGCTGTCTGGTAGACGTTCTTTCCAGCTGGTAAAGATTGAGGTAAAGAAGATGTTAAGTACCTCTGCCTTTTCCTCATCCTGTGTTACAACATTTCCCTCCATGTCAACCAAGGAGTGGAGGTTGTCCCTGCCCTTCCTCTTGCTATTAATATATTTATAGAAGGACTTTTTGTTGTCCTTCACAGCAGAGGCCAGTTTAAGTTCCAAATGTGCTTTTGCCTCCCTAATTTTCCTCCTACATGCCCTAGCAACATCTTTAAGCATTCCATGGGTTGCCTCACCTTTCTTCCAAAGATTATACACCCTCTTTTTTTCCCTTAGTTCTATTAAAGGTTCATTACACAACCAGGCTGGCCGTCTGCCCCGGCGGCTCCTCTTCCGGCACACTGGCACAGCCTGCTCCTGCGCCTTCATCAGTTCTTCCTTGAAGCAGGTCCATCCCTCCTGGGCCCCTTTATTTTTAAGGGCTTTCTCCCAAGGAACCCTCTGAATTATTTCCTTGAGCAACCTGAAGTCCGCCCTCCGGAAGTCCAGAGTGGAGGTCTTCTTGCTGCCCTTCTTATTTTGACCAAATACCGGAAATTCAATTATTTCATCGTCGCTGGCCCCTAAACAGCCTCCGACCACCACATCACCCACCAGCCCTTCCCTGCTGGTGAAGAGGAGGTCAATGTTTTGTGTAAGGGCAAACCACCCAATACCTTAGTTCAGTGTTCTTGATAATAACAGCCAGTGGGTATCGTTGTACTCTACTTTAATCTTCAAATACATTTTCTTTTTAACCATCTAGTTTGGATAAACAACACATTCTGATTCCACCTGCCCCCTAAACTTAGACCTCTTTCGCTCAAATAATTGAGGCTGTTTCCAGAGCTGTGCACGTTCAACCTTCATAAATGCAGAATTAATAATTTTTTTGTGGAAATCAATTATCCCAGCCTCTATGTCCATCTCAGGCCTTTGTAAAGAAGCAAAGGCAGTGGAGAGAGAGTATGTGAGTGTCAGAGTAGCATCCATGCGTTACCTCCTTTGTGGAAGGTTACTCTGTGGAGGGACATGTGCTTTTGTACTTCCCATAATCATCAGGGTCTCGGTGTGCTTTTGTACTTCTCAATGTCATATTTTAGCTTTACTAAACTTTAAAATACAGTGTCTTTGCAATTGGCTAACATAGTGTTGTCTTGTTATGTCACATGTAATGCAGCAGTTAATATAGTGGGTTGGAAAAGCACAGAACTTGGAACAGAAACAGGAAACTAGTATTTCTGATATACAATTCTTCAGGACTGAAAGCTTCATAATTATTAGCAAAATATCGATTATTCTGGGTGTTGTATGTCAAGAGATTGCTGAACAATGGTTTACGTTCATGACAATGTCTGTGGGACACAACGATCTTGCTGAAATATGGAGATTAAAGATTCTTAGCTGTTACCAGTTTCTTAGCTATAGAGGAAAAAATATACTTTGTAGGGAACTCTGGCTGCCTACTAAATCCATACAGGCAGTAAAGATGCCTTTTTGCAGATCTCAGCAAGTTAAATAAGTTCCTTACAAGCTTGCAAAAGTGAACTTGGCTTTAAATATGTTTGTACAAGGAACAGATCTTCTTAGGTAGGAATTCAAATTACTAACTGGGAAAAAAATTCAGGCCTTCCAGAGCAATTTGGTTTAAATGTCTCCCATAGTACTTGAGAATCAAGAGGCACTGCAGCCACCCTTGAACTCTTCAGAGCCTAAGCTTTCTGAGAAGCCATATTATCCAGGGATGAAAGTCTCAGTCATCGGTAAGACAGAAGCTGTGTCATACAGCACTGCTCAACCCTATGCTGAGTGCCCTACAGGCACAAAGGGAGATGAACGTTTCCAATTCCACAACTCCTTTGATGTGAAGGCAGCTGCTTTAAAACACCGAGGTGCTCAGCTGTTACTTTGACTCTAGAGGAGAAGACAGAAGCACAGGGTTAGGTAGCATTTTAGGGAACCTGGAGAGCACTAGCAGTAGGAATGTTACAGCTTTATGTGTCAGAACATCCTTCAAGAAATGCTCATCAAGTCCTTGCAAAAAGATGTTACTACTCACTCCTATCTCCTGGAATAACACCAGCACCAGCACTGCTCCCTGAGGGACAACACCACCGACTCTTCTTTAGTCTAAAACTTTGCTAAACTTTGCTTTCTTTCCTTCAACTAGATTCCTGTCCAACTCACTCCAGGTCCATGGAAACAGGTTTTTTGGTAATTTTTGGTGCAGAAACAAAATCTCCATGAGCAGGTCTTATCCATGTTCTTCTTGATACCTTCTTAGTACTCTGGGACATTATTTAGCTTTGGAGAAACATTCAGGCTCTTTACAAATGGACCACAGTTCTTCATAAGCACAGTGATTATTTTTTTCTGTTCTCATTACAATAGAATTTATTCTTTAACCAGTGATATTTTAGAGGTAACTCATTTAGTAATTCAAATTTCATTGTGGAGCATTAACAGAGGCTCAGCTCTGGTGAGACCTCAACTGGAGTACTGCATCCAGTTCTGGAGCCCCTATTACAAGAGGGATATGGACGTGCTGGAAGGTGTCCAGAGAAGGGCCATGAGGATGGATCAGAGGGCTGGAGCACCTCTCCTATGAGGACAGACTGAAGGAGTTGGGGCTGTTCAGTCTGGAGAGGACAAAGCTCCAAGGTGACCTAATTGTGGCCTTCCAGGATCTGAAGGGGGCCTACAAGAAGGCTGGGGAGGGACTTCTCAGGATCTCAGGTAGTGATAGGACTAGGGGGAATGGAATGAAGCTGGAGGTGGGGAGATTCAGGCTGGATGTGAGGAGGAAGTTCTTCACCATGAGAGTGGTGAAGCCCTGGAATGAGTTGTCCAGGGAGGTGGTTGAGGCCCTGTCCCTGGAGGTGTTTAAGCCCAGGCTGGACAAGGCTCTGGCCAGCCTGATCTAGTGTGGGGTGTCCCTGCTCATGGCAGGAGGGTTGGAGTTAGATGATCCTTGTGGTCCCTTCCAACCCTGACTGATACTATGATACTACTATGATACTATGATATCAAAATTGATACAAAAAGCCCTGAGGGGGAGGGTTTATATACATATTCTCTGGTAATACATACAACACTCTTTTGCTGTGACCTATTGAAATAAACTAATTACTTTGGCTTTCCTAGTAAAAACCATGAACTCTGCCCCTTGATTACTGCACAGCAAAGCCTCTAACCTTCTGCAATACGTAAGGGTAAAAGTGAGATATGACCCTAGCATGAAAAAAGTTTTAATCTGGCCTTGTTTGTTCTCAGCCAGACCTAAGAATTTTTACTTTAGTATATGATTTAATAAGAGTTTTTTCCTTTTGAAAGCTTTTGGACTGCATTTTTTGCTTTTCATTTCCATCGTTTCACTAAGGCCAGAAACTACTCAGTTATTGGAAATGTTCTGGTGCACATTTCCAACGCTTCTAATGCTTGATGATGCTTCTTGCAATTGCCATTGGAATCTATTGGGTTTTCACCATCCTGTGGGCTGGATCATGCTAAGCAGACATTAGGATCTTACCATAAAACGCTCTTACACTTTTTACACTTATTACTAGATAGATGGGAGGGAAATTATGCACCAGTTATTGACTGAAAGAAAGCAGGAAAAAAGCAGGAAAGAACCTCTCTGACTGGTAGCTGTTAAATTGTTGTTCTGATAGGTACTGACTGCATGCTTGGTCACCTCATTGTCAACCCACTGTGAGTGATCCCGTTGTTGCAATGCTTGAGTACTAGAACAGACCTACCCACTAGTCTAGGTTCACCTTTCCTACAAGCAGTCAGAATGCCTCATTCCTGATTACTATTCTTGTCAGCTAGGTCCCCACCAAAGCTGTGTCTTGTGTTTTCTTGACCACAATTATTGCAATCTGAAGCATTATGCACCTGTCTGTACAGGCAATTATGATTCTTTCTTCACTGAAATCACAATTCACAGGCAACTTCAAACCTATTCCACAGGCATCAAGGTGTTCTCTGCACCACCTTTCAAAACTTAGTCCTGCTGCAGGCGTTTCCTTTCCTGGACTTACCTTCACATGAGGTAGCAGAGATGACTGTAGTAGAAGCACCCACAAAACAGACAGCAACAACCACCCAAACATATGGATTTATTGTATCAAAATTACTCAGCAGTCTTTCTGACAGAATTAAATCATAAACTCAGATGTTAGTCAGAAAGATACTACACAACCAATTAAGCTTTAATCTTAGAAAGATGGACCAAAATGTTTGCAAATTCACTCTAAAAGGGGAAATTACATTCACCAAAGTAATTTCACTTTATCTGTGGAAGCATCCTTAAATGGCATCCAATTCTAAGGGGGGAGGATCATCTGCCAAGCCACTTTCTATATGGAGATGGACTCAAAATGTCTCTGTAACAGGACTCCCTTTGTACTCAAAGTCAAGAGTTCACTGTGGTCAGTTCTTATTTTTTTGGAGGGCCAAGCCAACAGAGCTCCAAAACAGCAGAATAAGGAGAGCTGGGCCCAGACAGGTTTGAGGGGTGTCAAGCTGATCTTTATAAACTTCTAGCAAGCCTTGGCCCTTTGTCAGGTGTCTGTTGGGCTTTTGTGATTGTCAGAGTGATTGTACCTGCCATGATGACAGGTAGGAATTTTAAAGTGAAAACATGTTTTAGATTATAGACTGTTAAATGCACATTATCTTGGCAATAATAACTTGGATACTACCATTTTACACAACAATACTTCCTAGAGGAAAATACAAACTTATACCTCAGACAAGTTCTGGCTGTGTGTCTCATTGGTAATCAGGAATTCCAAACAATGTAGTTTCTGAGGGACAGTTAAGCAAGGAGTGTTTTCATTTCCTTATACGAAGCTGGTGTAGGTTTAAGTGCAATCGAGGTCCACAGGAAAATATCTGTTCCTCTTTTATGGATAGCAGAATTACACATATCTGTTGTTGAAGGGAACCATGCCTTCTAACTCAAGCTTTCCTATTTCATACAATCTGTGGTGCAAGAGATGAAGCTGTGTTCAGTTTTGAGTCACTCACTACATGAAGGATGTTGAGTTGCTGAAGCATGTCCACAGCTGGGTAACAAAGCTGGTGAAGAGTCTAGAGAGTAAGTCTGATGAGGAGGGAATAGGGATTTTCTAATGTGGAGAAGAGAAGGCTGAGGGGATGTCACGGTACGGCCAGACAAACCTAGCACAAACCCAGACAGGCCCTGATGTGTCTAGACATGGTCCCCATCTCCCCTGTCCCTCTGCAGGAGTCAGGGTAACATGGGAAAAGGGACAAAAGAAATGTCCCCAATATGTCTGAGTAAACAAATTTCCTTCTGGTGTAAGAGCATGTGTACAGGTCACTGCTTCCCCCTGACCAGGCCTATGTTTCTGTCTTTTAAGGCCACAGCCTGGCAGAACCCCTTTTCATTGGGTAACTGTGCTGGCTTCAGTTGCCCTGTTGGCCCAATTGAATCTCAGGCAAGATATATAAGCAGGGTAATTGCTATTCACCTTTGCCTTGCGTGAACCTACCTTGCTTGCTTGGATCTGCCTTGCTTTAATTTGCCTCGGGCTGCCCTGTCTCGAGTTGCCTGACCCAAAAGCTAGGACAGAAGGCACAAGCCCTACTCATTGCAAGCTAGAGAAGCCATGAGCCTTAGGAACTGGAGCTGAGCCTCACTTCCCCTTGCAACAAGATTTTTGCTGTGCCTCGGTTTACCCAGTGTGGTGGTTTGAGCCTTAACTGGGGTTTAAGAGCTCAGATGGGGGCAAGACTGAGAATCGTTCTCCCGTTCCCCCCTCCTCTTTCCCAATAGAGAGAAAAAAGGGAATGAGGGCATACTCTGAGAAATAATTTGGAGTCGGTCTGGAAGTAGAGAGGTAATAGATAGATAGATAGATATAGATAGATATAGCTAGATATATATAACAATAATAGGAAGGGTTCACAAGGGGTAGGGAACAAGGATGGATGGGGAAAAATACAATGTATACATTAACATTCCACCAGGTGTGGATGTAGCAGGGATAGGACCAGGCCTGATCACATGGCAGAAAAGCAGGAACCCAGCAACTGTAGCTCTTGTCCAGGCAAGGAAGAATCAAAAAGGGAGCAATGGCTGCAGTGCCTTCCTTTTTATAGGCTTGCTGGACAGGAAAGGCGAATGGAACAGACTAACACAGTTCCCCAGGGCAAAAACACCCTCCAGGGAGAGCAAGGCTCTCACAAGCCCTCCCCTCCTGCTTTCAGGATGGCCGTAACCCATCACACCCAGGAAGATGCAAGAGCCCATTGTGAGAAGCGTCATGAACCACCCGCCATCCTGCTGAAGCCAGACCAGCCCTGAGACAGAGTGGCTCTTGCTGGAAACCTGACATGCTTGGTGAATGAGAGCACTCCAAGAGCCTCAATGGCTATACACAGCAGCAGCACTCTCCCATTTTGGGTGGAAATAACTGTAAGTAATTAATTCATTTCCTCCGTGGCCTAACAGTTCTTACTGAGTCTTCCCTCCACCTCCCACCCCAGGTAAGTGCCATATTGTTCCTGGGAATTCTCTCTTTCTGTTATTCCTTCTGGCTTGCTTAAAATAGTAAAAATTGTTGTATTTGCCTAAATATTGTACATTCCCACTGTAACGTCTACCAGACAGCTGGCCTGCAGAACTGGCAGAGGGAGCCAGGGAGCTGCATGGTTTCCCTTTGTTCCATGAGCAAGTGATAGGAGCTCTCCTCAGCAGCTTGGACCCCCACAAGTCCATGGGACCAGATGGGATCCATCCTAGGGTGCTGAGAGAGCTGGCAGATGAGCTGGCCAAACCACTCTCCATTATTTTTCATCAGTCCTGGCTCACTGGAGAGATCCCAGCTGACTGGAAGCTGGCCAACGTGGTACCCATCCACAAGAAGGGCCGGTTGGATGAGCCAGGGAATTACAGGCCTGTCAGCCTGACCTCAGTACCAGGAAAGATTATGGAACAGGTCATCCTGAGTGCAATCACGCAACACTTAGAGGATGGCCAAGGGATCAGGCCCAGCCAGCATGGGTTTAGGAAGGGCAGGTCCTGCCTGACCAACCTGATCTCCTTCTATGATCAGGTGACCCGCCTGGTGGATGTGGGGAGGCCTGTGGATGTAGTCTACCTGGACCTCAGCAAGGCCTTTGACACCGTTCCCCATAGCAAGCTCCTGGCCAAGCTGTCAGCCCATGGCTTGGATGGGACCACACTGCGATGGGTTAGGAACTGGCTGGAGGGCCGAGCCCAGAGAGTGGTAGTGAATGGTGCCACATCCAGCTGGCAGCCAGTCACCAGTGGTGTGCCCCAGGGATCAGTGCTGGGCCCCATGCTCTTTAACATCTTTATTGATGATCTGGACGAGGGCATCGAGTCCATCATCAGTAAATTTGCTGACGACACCAAGCTGGGCGCAGGAGTTGATCTGCTGGAGGGTAGAGAGGCTCTGCAGAGGGACCTCGACAGGCTGGACAGATGGGCAGAGTCCAACGGCATGAGATTTAACACATCCAAGTGCCGGGTTCTGCACATTGGCCACAGCAACCCCATGCAGAGCTACAGGCTGGGGTCAGAGTGCCTGGAGAGCAGCCAGGCTGAGAGGGACCTGGGGGTGCTGGTCGACGGTAGACTGAACATGAGCCTGCAGTGTGCCCAGGCAGCTAAGAGGGCCAATGGCATCCTGGCCTGCATCAGGAACAGTGTGGCCAGCAGGAGCAGGGAGGTCATTCTGCCCCTGTACACTGCACTGGTTAGGCCGCACCTCGAGTACTGTGTCCAGTTCTGGGCCCCTCAGTTTAGGAAGGATGTTGACTTGCTGGAACGAGTCCAGAGAAGAGCAACAAAGTTGGTGAGGGGTTTGGAACATAAGCCCTACGAGGAGAGGCTGAGGGAGCTGGGGTTGCTTAGCCTGGAGAAGAGGAGACTCAGGGGTGACCTTATTACTCTCTACAACTATCTGAAGGGAGGTTGTAGACAGACAGATGTTGGTCTCTTCTCCCAGGCAAGCAGTACCAGAACAAGAGGACACAGTCTCAGGCTGCGCCAGGGGAGATTCAGGCTAGATGTTAGAAAAAAGTTCTATACAGAAAGAGTGATTGCACATTGGAATGGGCTGCCTGGGGAGGTGGTGGAGTCGCCATCACTGGAGGTTTTTAGGAGAAGACTTGACAGGGTGCTTGGTGCTGTGGGTTAGTTGCTTGGGCGGAGTTGGATTGGTGATGGGTTGGACGCGATGATCTTGAAGGTCTCTTCCAACCTGGTTTATTCTATGTATTCTATGTATTCTATGTATTCTAAATACATATTCTACCTATACATGGAACCTATTTAATAGTTTTGGACAATTTTCCATATTAATAAAGTTTTTCTTTTTAAAAATTAATGTCCATATTTGCCATATCTTAATTATAAATTCATCAATCCTTAACAGGGGGCACTTCATTGCTTTCTACAACTATCAGAAAGGAGGTTGTAGTGACTTAAGGATCAGTCTCTTCTCTCTATTATCAGGTGATAGGACAAGAGGAAATGGCCTGAAATTGTGCCATTGAAGATTTAGATTGGATTTTAGGAGAAATTTCTTCATTGAAAAAGTGGTCAGGGATTGGAATAAGCTTCCGAGGGACTGGAAGAGGCTTTTCAGGGAGGTGATGGAATTGCCGTCCCTGGAGGCATTCACGAAATGTGTAGACATGGCAGTTCAGGACATGGCTTGTCATTGTAAGTTGAGGAAATAGGGTTTCACTGTCCAGCTGAATAATTTTTTCTGGACAAATGGAAAATTGTAGGTAAGGAATGGTGGTATGCTTGGTATGAGATGTCGATTGAAGATAAGAGTGCTAAGATTTTTCTGTCACAGAAAGTGCTGTCATATGTTTAGGTACATTATGTTAGATGCTTGTGTATAGCACAAGAACTCTATTGACTCCCATAAAAAGTGTGTGATTTTTAAGCAAGCTTAGTGCTCTTAGAAAAATTGCTGCCAAAATCCTTCCTAAAACTAGCAGTGAAATGGTTGCTTAGTTTGACACATAATAGTGGAGCTCCGGACCGAAGTAATGCCATCATCACTGTGACTGTTTGAGGCTGTGCCTTTAAGTAAGGGACAGTGCTGGCTAAATATTTTGTAAATATATTGGTATTCTAAACGGATTTCATTGGTAGGTAGGTGGGAGTGCAGTTTTAAGTTTTTGGTGCAGTTAGAATCTTGGTCAGTGTGGGTGTGCTCCTGCTCCTGTGCGTTCCTCTTCGCTGTCTCCTTCTGGGCTTCTGGCCAAATAACAGATAAGCATTAATCCTGCTGCACTAGGCCTCTGCCTCTTTAATTCTCCTTTTCTCTTTCTAACCTTCTTTGGGGAAGAAGGAAGGTAGGGGGGTGAAGGGGGTACAGGGGGGAACCCCCTCTTCCGTGGGGTTTGTTTCTGTTCTTGTTTCTTTGCTGTAATATTTCTGTATATATATTGTAAATCTGTATATTTGTGTACATAAATTCCCTGCTTCCCAAATTGCTTTGTAAATACAACATTCCTTTTGCTTCATCGACTGAGTTAGCTGTGGTTATTCCTTCTTAGTCGGGGAGGGAAAGCTGGGCCATCTCTCTCAACCCACCACAATCACAAACAGTTAGTGACACATACTATATACATAAACCAATGATATTCTATTTATGCAGCAGACATTTATCTCTCAAGTATCCAAGTTATACCTAATTTGAACAGATGTTCCAGGATAGGATCTGCCTTCCTGGGACAATTGTGCAGTACAGTGAACAGCCAGAAATGTAGAAAGTATGCCTAGTCTCAAACTATAAGTAGGACTTATGTTTGTATGGAGCTATTAGATTTTTATTTTTTTTACCTCAAGAAGTAACTTGAATCTTCAGCCTCTCTTCTCTCTACGAGGAATTTTCGTGACCTCTTTTAGATACTGTCATTTCATATGTGTATTATTAGCATGTATTTTATATATATGCACATACATACAAATATATATATATATATATGTATGTATGTTTCCTAGAGGTGCAGAAATAGAACTTAAAAATAGCTGTGTAGCTTCTCTGTGGTGTTGAAAGTGTACTGGATTCCTCTCCAGGTGAAAGCAAACTGAGGCCTGCATTCCTCTGCTCTGGGAATAGAGAAGAAGGCATTAGCAATGTCTATGGTAGCATACCATTTGGCCTCTTTGGATTCCAGCTCATACTGGAGTTCCATCATGTCTGGTACTGCTGCACTCATAGGCGGTGTTACTTCATTCAGGGCTTGGTAGTCCACTGTCAGACGCCAGTCTCCATTCGGCTTTCGCACAGGCCACACTGGACTGTTGAAAGGTGAATGAGTTTTGCTGATGACTTTCTGACTCTCCAGCTGACGAATCAGATTCTGAATGGGCAACAAAGAGTCACGGTTGGTTCTGTATTGTCTGTGATGCACAGTCTGAGAAGCAACTGGCAACTTAATGTCCTGAATCTTGTGTTGTCCCACAACTGCAGATTCATCAGAAAGTTCAGGTCTAGCAGACAGCTTCAGCTTTTGTCCATCAATTTCTACAGAAGCTACTCCAAAAGCCCATTTGTAACCTTTAGGGTCCTTGAAACGCCCTTCTCTCAGAAAATCAATTCCCAAAATACAAGGTGCATCAGGTCCGGTCACAACTGTATGCTTCTTCCACTGCTTACCAGTTAGACTTATATTAACCTCTACCTTACTTAACTCTTGAGATCCACCAGTGACTCCCAGAATAGTTATAGACTCTGATCCCTGATAATTTGATGGCAATATGGTGCACTGAGCTCCTGTGTCAACCAAGGCCCTGTACTTCCAAAAGTGTGAAGTGCCAGGCCACTGGATGTACACATCCCAATAGATTCTGTTATCTCTATTACCACTCTCCTCCCCCTGGCGGGAGGCAGGGCACCCCTAGTTATGGGGAATATGCCCACATGTGCAATGGGCACAGTGTGCAGTGTTAGAACTGGAGCCACTGTTGGAGCTACTAGAGTTGTCCTGGGGACCTGTGGAAGCAACAGCTACCCTCTGGTATTGCCACCCCGGGTTCTGCCACTTTGCAGTTCCCTCAGTCTCCTGAAAAGATTAGAAGTTGGTTGGCCATCCCATCTGTTCATGTTCTCACCAAACTGATCACGCAGGGTAATCCAAATGGTCCTACGTGATTGCCTTGGTGGTCTGTTTTGGTTTGGGCTGTTTTGGAATGACCACCTTGGAGGACGTCTATTCCTCACAGATGAAACCTGGAGGAAGAATTGGAGTTATATCTTTGTGCCAATTGGTATATGGAATCTTTCAGCTCTTTCATGCAGCTCTCAATTTTTCCAGACAGAGTTTCAATGGCTGAAACCAAAGAAACACGTGTCATGCTATCATCCAATTGTCTCAGCTGATCAGTGAATTGGCTAACCGTAGGAGGAGCTCCACCATGAGTTTTTGCTACAATTCTGCTTGCCAGAATGTTTGCATAATTAGAAGGAGCAAGCTTGATGAGCTTTTTAGCAAGACCAGTTCCTACAGGAATATCATCAGGATTCAGAGTTTCATGTTCACCATAGAGTATCTCTCTAACAGCAATTTCTCTCAGATGCTTAATTCCCTCATCTATGGTAGCCCAGGGCTTAGGATTCCATGGAAGATCATCTCGGGATGGGTATCTCATGAGAGCTGCCAATAAAAGGCTGTGGTCGTTTGAGGCTGTGCCTTTAAGAACAAACACTGCTGGAACACACTGGCTAATGTTTTCGGTACTAGAACCAAAACATTCTGATATTCTAAACGAATTTCATTGGTTGATAAACAAAAATGCAGCTTTAGATTGTGAAGCAGTTGGAAATTTTTTTTTCCTCAGTTCAGTTCGGTTTGGGAGTTGGGGGAGTTGGAGGTTTCAGCCTGTTCTCCCTGCTTGCTTCTTCTGCGAACTGCTGGAGTTGGCCTTCAGATAAGCAAAAACTAATCCTGCATGGGCTTTTGAAACTTACTACAGCTCTTTTCCTTAGTAACTTGCCTTTCTCTCTCTCTAACCCCTTTTTGGGGAAAAAGGGAGGTAGGTGGGGGAGAGAGAGGGTTCCAAGGAGGGGATCCCTCCCTCAGGGAGGGATTTTTGTTGTGTTATTTCTCTTTGCTGTGTATTTCTGTGTATATATTGTAAATACCTGTATATATTGTGTTATATATAACCTGCTTTCCATATATGCTTGCAAATATATAGCTTGCTCTTTCAACTGGGCTAGTTGTGGTTTCTTACTCTGTGGAGGAGGGAGAGCTAAGCCCTCTCTCAACCTACCACAAAGGCGTATCCACAGAGTAACCTTAACAAGAGTCTTGACTAGATGTCTATCTATTCCATTGTCCTTTGAGAGAGTTCCTAGCTGAGCTGATGATTTGTCTCCAACTATTAGAGTTGGAGCACCTATATCATAACATCTACTAAGCCAAGCTAGAACTGGCCCCTTATCTGCTCTGATGTAATCCTTACACACGTTTCGAACCTCTTCACATGGTGAAGAACATCCCTGAAGGTTATCTGCCTCTCCATCTATCACATCTTCCTCTACTTGTTGTCCCCATAATCCTGCTGTCACTCTACTAAGGATCTCTTTAAGCTGAGAAGCACCACTGCTAGATGCTGTCTTAGCTGCATCTCCATCCTGTGATGATCTCAATAACTTAGCTATATCTTTAAAACAAACCTTCTCTTCCTGCTCAGCAGGCCCTTTTCTAGCAGAAGTTCCCTCACCAGGATCAGTATCCGTCTGTTCTTCCCCATTAGCTCCTGGATCAGCTTTGGCCTTTCCACTTCTAGCTTTTAAAACTGCTACTTGCTTAATTGGAGCTGTGTTTGAATTTACGGCCGCCTTGACAGAAGCTGACAGGTTTTGAGGCAGATCAGCTGCTGTGGGGGCCCCTTCCAGTCCTGCCGTGGAGGACGGACATGACCTTGCCTGGTTAATGGCGGCTGAAGACAGGGGAGCCGCCATGTTGAGAGCTGTCGCCGCCCCTGGCTGCTTGCCAGAATCAGCAACAGCACCGTTCAAAGCAGCCTTTCCAATAGACTTGTTAGCCTTATCCTTAACTGATACAGATTCTCCACTCTCCTCATCACTAGAAGTCTCTGGGGCAGAGCCAGAGGTGTGCCTCCTCCTTTTTGATCTATGCTTAATAATGAAGCAGGCCTTAGACACCTTCCTCTCCCGGCGTAAAACATACAGCAAATATGCAATCGCTATCATCAGCAGCAGATTCATACACATCAAATAAATCACCTTTGGATCCCAGCCATCACTTAAAATTACTCTTTCACCTACTGGAATCTTAAACTCCCTTATCTCAACTGGCAAAGTACTCGAAGTTATGTTTCCATATCTACTAAGCCTAAAAAAACCCCGACAGTGGTCATATAGAAGCTGGATTTTATATATAAACCTTAAATAAATTTTACGCATTAGATATTTACCTATGTGATTGAGGATTAAACCTATACAATATTTGTAGACCAGAACCCCAAAAACTGAGAAGAACAGATGCTGTAAAAGCCAAAACACCTTCATGTTTGCTTCTCCGACTCAAGCAAGCAATAAATCAAGTTAATTAATCTCGGGCCCCACGTTGGGCACCAAAAAAAAAAGGAATGTGGTGGGTTGAGAGAGAAGGCCCAGCTTTCCCTCCCCTACTAAGAAGGGGTAAAAAAACCCCACAGCTAACTCAGCCGGAGAAGCAAAAGGGAATGCTGTATTTCACAAGCAATATGGAAATGCAGCGGTATGTACACAAAGTATACAGATTTACAATAGAGATGCAGAAATATACAGCAAAGAAGTATACAGGAACAGGCCGCCCCCCACCTCCGGACAGACGGGGCTTCTCCCTGTACCCCCTTCTCTCCCCCTACCTCCCTGTTTTCCCAAAGAGGGGTTAGAGAGAGAAAAAGGCAGTTAATAAGGAAAGAAGACTCTTGTTAGGCCTAGGATTAGTGCTTGTCTGTTATCTGCAGTCCTTCTGGCTAGATGCCCAGAAGCAGACAGGCTGGAAAGGGAGAGGAGCACCCAGGAAACTGAAGGAAAATTCCAGCTTCACTAAAACTTAAAGCTACATTCTACCAATCTACCAATGAAATTTGTTTAGAGTATCAATATTTACAAAAATATTCAGCCATAGTGTCCCAGCACTGTCCCTTTCTTAAAGTTCAGATAGAGAACTTATTTCTTAAGACTGCAAGGAACTAGTACTACCCCAAAAGATCCAATAACAATTTTTTTGAAGGAATGGCATGCCATCCTTCCCTTCATCCAACAGTCAGTGAACTGAGCAGCTCACCTTTGCACTTTGTGATCACTTTGTGATGAACTGTTCACCACTATCTCACAGAAACTGTGTTATCACGCACTTGCTGCAGTCTGTGACTAACCCCTCTGACATACTGTACATGACGTGCAATTCTTCTGTGTCCGTATCTATAGCAAATAAACAAAATTAGTCCTGGAAAATCAGTAGCCAAGACTTCCAGCCAGCTTCCCTCTGGCTAGAATATTAAACAGCATCATTGGAATGAGATTGTTCCAGAGATATTTGAGTGCAATTTATTTTCAGACTATTGCTGCTATGTGCATATGTGCATTGACACAGTGATTAGGTTCTTTAGGGGGGAAAAAAATCCCTTTATAAGTAGATTTCATTTTCCTATAGTACTTCACTTTTCCATCTTATTGCAGTTCAACAATTTGTATTTTCACAGGCTTTTATTAATGTCTGCATGTGAAACCTTTTGATCTAGTCAATAGCTTTTCATCACTAAATCTACAGTGTAGAATGATATGTAAACAGTGGACAATAAAATGAATAGCTACGCATAATGAAAATGAGAATACACTTTTTTTCTTTCTTTTTAACTGCAAGTTGTATCTGCTTGAAAACAAAGTCACAGACATCTTTAGCTGAATTATAAATCAGTGTGTTTTTTTACTAGATGGTTTGATAGATTCTTAATAAGACAATTTTAAAGACTCACAAACTTAAAATTCCTGATATCTCATTTTTACACACCATCATAGAGAACTACTCTCTACTTTCATTCATAAAAGAAATGAGAGCGATAAAGGATATCTTAAAAATGTTTTAAAATCTATCACCAAATACCAGAAACCTTCATTTTTTATATATTTGAGCCTAAAGATTACAGAAATGCAATATTCTTGTGTGGAAGCATATCTTGTCAGCATTTATTTTGTGAATTAATTTCTTTAAGATGTAAACATCCATAAGTCATTAAAAATCAGTCAAAGCATGAAATTAACTTCTGCATAGCAAAGCTGGACAACAAGGGGACTACAGAAAATCTGCAAGTACTCATAGCTATTATGTCAAAATGCCTTTTTTCTTTTTTTGGTAAAAGCTTCCACAAAGTATTATACCTGTCAACTCTGTCTTCTTATTCTAGTGTTGCATTTATCTGCTTCCTGACAGAAGCTTGTGTTTTTGTCCACTTTGGTCATAGAGAATGACAAACATTGGCAAGAAGCTTTTACAGATAAAATTCAGGGATTGTACGATTATCCTAGTGAAGTCAGTGAGACTTCTACAACAAGCAAGACCCTCACTTTTCCTGCTGTCTCAGTCCAGAGAGGGAAAGACACTCAGTTCTTTTGAATATTCCTGTATTATGAAATTAGAGGCACAAATAAGGCCAAAATATCAACAATGAGGCTATTTATTACACAAATAAAGTGGATGGATCAGAAGGAGACAGGGAGAGAGAATAGAGAGTGAGGGAGAAGAGGAAAGTAATTATATTACCACACCCCTCACCCTGCAAGAGAATTTGGGTCTGTGGAGGAAAGGTGCTGCATCTTTGGCCGGGAGAAGAGATCATCCTTGTTGGCTGTGCTGTCCTCTGAGCAGCTTCTTCAGCTCCCTGAGTTGCAGCAGGCAGAACTTAGGACACAGAGAGGCAGGACACTTAGGACACAGGTTTACTTCTTCCAGGCTACATGGTGAGGAGTCTGTCATTTTTCTCTCCTGGTATTCTCTGTTTTCCTTCAGAGCAGCATTGCCCCAGTCTTTTCCTTCTCTCATGTTTTCCTTCTCAGCAGCATTGTCCAGGTCTTTTCCTTCACTGTGTTTTCCTTCTCCTGTGTTTTCCTTCTCTGAGCTAGCAGTTGCGCAGATCTTTTATACAGCTTTTAGGTATGAGTCCAAGTGGTGAAGATGCATATTCGAGAGAGTATCGATAGCCGTGGCCTCTGCTCATTATTTCAGGACAGCTGCAGTCTGGTGAGCAATCTTCATCTATGCACCTTCCAGAGAGTTGTTCCAGTGGTGTCTGCCCAATATACATCAGCTACTGTCTGGGCAAGCAGCAAAGGTGATTTTATCTTTGTTGAGTCACATCAAGAGTGACAAGATTTAGTCTCTCACACCTGCCCACAAAAAATAGCTTAATTGCCAGGGATTCCAGTAAAAGGATGTGTTCTGCAGTGGTTGATAGGATAGGGAGAGGGAAGAATTCTCATGCCAGACATATATACACTTGCAACTGTTATGCCAGGGATGCATGACAGTATAAATATACGTTTTATGGACAGTCTGATTATATGTCTACAGGGGCAGAGATAGCAGCATGGGTAAGACATTGGGAACAGAGTGGTGTAAGAATCTTTGTTGCGGCTTATATGGGTGCTAACAAAATAGAGATAGGAGTAGGAGCTCCTTAGTTTAAGTTGCAACATATTACTGAACTTCATGGGAGAATAGTCTGAAATGCTCTAAATATATATGCCACCAGAGTGGCATTGATAAATAGTTGAGGAAATGGTGCATGGAAGACAAACTTATGTTGATTATGAATTGCAGGTATAGCTGGAAGGAATCTCATTTCTTCCTAGCTCCACCTAAACCAAAATGGAAGCAGGCTTACGATGTTGAAAAACAAGGTAGTAGGACATGCTTGAACTGAGGACTGCAGGAAGATGAAAAATGAAAGATCATGCAGTTTGGGATGACACATTCTGTAGCGATGAAGACATAAGAATTACAAATCATTAAAAATAAGTAGGGCAGATCTGAAAAAAAAAATAAAAAAGCAATTGGAAAGTGGTAAAGAGTGTTTCTACATGTAAAGACTGTTCTATAAGACTGTCTTGGTTTTGAGTCACACAGACATAAAATAAAAGCAACAAAGCCAAGAGTAAATATAAAAATTCTTTAACAATATTGGGAACGTAGGAAGACTGGTAAACAAGGTTTGGTTTTAAGTGAGACAGCTATAATAATAAACAAGGAAGAAGGAAAGAAAGAAAATCAGACTAAATGACATTGGGAGTTGTTAACAGAGGTGTTAAGGGGGGAAGGGGTAATACGAGAGTGTTGTCTATGACAAGCTATGTGATGACACATGAAGTTTATAGAGATGGGATGCTTGCAAAGGACTTCAACCTGTTGACCTGAGGCATGCTGGGGACACAGCAGTACAGTCAAAATCATATTGGGATGAGCCAGGGACTTCTGAGGCAATAGGAGCCAACAGAAAAGCATGCACTGAGCACAGAATCACAGAATGGTAGAGGTTGGAAGGCACCCCTGGACCCAACCCCACTGTCAGAGAAGGTTCACCAAAAGCAGGTTGCACAGAATAGCACCCAAGTGGTTTTTAAATAACTACAGAAAAGGAGACTCCATCACCTGTCTGGCAGCCTGTTCCCACCTTTAAGTATTTAAGCATTGATAAGATACGCCCCCTTAGTCTGCTCTTCTCTAAACTAAGAAGCCCAAACTTCCTCAGCCTTTGTTCATAAGAGAGATCATAGTATCATAGTATCAGTCAGGGTTGGAAGGGACCATAAGGATCATCTAACTCCAACCCTCCTGCCATGAGCAGGGACACCCCACACTAGATCAGGTTGGCCAGAGCCTCATCCAGCCTGGGCTTAAACCCTTCCAGGGACAGGGCCTCAACCACCTCTCTGGACAACCCATTCCAGGGCTTCAGCACTCTGATGGTGAAGAACTGACTGTGTGGTAGCTGTCAGAATTAAAGACAGAGATATAACAAAGAATGTAAAAATAGGCCTCAGAATGAAGACAGAATTTGCTTGTTCTGTGTGGTATCAGAGTGTGGTTTGCTTATTCACTTCGTAATTCACTTATTCATTTACTGAGTATTACTTTGCTTATTCATGTGGTACTGACAGATCTCTTGCTTTGTGTGTAGTCATTTCCAAAGTCATTACACCAAGATGTTCTTACTTGTAAGTTTCCAAGTAGTATAATGAAAATAGATACATTATTTCCACTTAAATTAAAAGATATGTCAGAATCTCTTTGACTACTCTAAAAAAAAAAAAAAGATGACTACTTTAATTCAGATACCAAATAGTGGCATTTATTGAGGCTGTAGTATGGTGATCAATGCTAAACCACTCAGAATTGCACTAAGTGAATTTATGCACAAGATCTGTGAGCAGAAAAAAAGAGCTGAAGGCAGGGGGAAAAGAGAAAGCAAATTAATCTCAATTTACTACAGGCCACAAGCAAGCCTTTAAAATGCAGTAGGTGTGGGTAAGATGAGTTTGTTGATAAAATCAAAACTTGTAGATGAGGCCAAGCTGTAAAGAGAAGCTGCAAAAAGAGGAAGCAGGCTCGCAAAACTGGATCTGGGGAAGCTAATGACAAAGGGTGACAGCCTGAAGAGAACACAGAGTACCCTTGAGTTTGAGGTGTTCTCAAGGTAGGAAAGATTCTGGACAGGAAGCTAGCCGACAAGGCTGATGAGAAGAGTTAGCATTCAAACATGCAGACAATGGAGATGAAATCAAAACCAGTGATTTAAATGGGCTGATGAAGACAATATCTACATTTTGGGGAATATTTGGGAAGTATGCTTGAGGATCTGAATAAACTGTTTGGCCACAAGGATGAATATTATAAAGATTGTTCTGTGGGGATGTTGAAGACAAATAAACAGTAGGATTTTGAAAATGGATTTGTCTTTAGCAGCACCAGTGAGAGCAGTAACAGTGTAGAAACACAGAAAGATTGGAAGCATCCAAAACAGAAGAAAGGAAGAATGTTGTTCTATTTTGGAATATAATTAAGGATTTTTAAAAGAACAGGAAGAAAGCAAATGGGCAAATCACAGAAACAGGCAAGAAAAGGGAATTTGCATAGAACAGAAGTAAGATGAGAAAAGAAAATAAATTACCTGGGAGACAGATCAGTGCTGAGCAACAAGTTAAGAAGAGCAGTACAAAAGAAAAAAAGAAAAAAAAAAGCAACAATTTGGTAGACCTCTGAAAGACTCATCTGCAGGCGTGTGAGATTGCCATAGAAACAGACATTCCCCAGTATCCATCTTCAGAATAACATCTCTCATTCTCTTTGGCTCCAACCATGTCTGTAAATTAAAGTGTGTCTGAAACCAATCTCTCGCCTTGGCCATGTGCCACAGAGAACCCATATCTACATTATTAAATCCTCTTACCTGCCAGAGAATAATAGCACTGTCTAAATTGTGTGTAGCTCCCTCTAATTCCTAAACTCTTGCTTGGGAATTGTTTGAGAAAATGCTATTATGCGCAGCATAAGTGTGTGCCAGGGACGCTCTCGCAGTTTAGCAATTTGAATAATGGAGTTCCAAAACATGAAGTTTTATGAAGATTCTTGTGTAAATATACAAGTTTATTCTAGGTAGTCCAGAGTTTCTTGCTGAAGATATTTATACATATCTGACTGGGTAAACTGTGTAGTAACAGGTAAAAGGTAGGCTCAGCTTGCCAAGAAGGATAGGCAGGTTTCAGCATTAGTGCTGTCTTGCTCAGTATTTTAATGTAACATTTCAGATTAGCAGGATACAGGGTTAAACTTATCTTTCCTTTTGGTATGCATTTTCATCAGATGGATTTTGAGTGTATCACTAATTATTAAGCTCACAGTCTTTATGGGGACTGAGGCTCTAAGATTAATGTAAAATTAATCCACTAGATAAAGAATATTTCACATTCACACAATCTGGAGGGGAAAAAAAAAAAAGCCTGTCATCACAGTGGGCTGAAGCAACTGTGAGTAACTGGCGCTCTCTATTCCACCTACAAGGAGACTTCCACAGACTAATAGATACCGCCGAGTTACTTTCTTTTATAAAAATCAGCACAAATAAAAGGATAATCTTTCTACCACCCAAGTGTGGCAGATTAAAATACATTTAGTGTGAAGCCAGATCTGAAATACTTTTGAGCAGAGAGCTGCAATGCTATCTCATCCCACAGCACATGGGTTGTCATCGAAAAGCACATGGATAACACCAGCTTCTGCATAGGAAGCCACAAGAGACAGTTTAGAGAGGCAAAACCATTCCACAATTGTTGGGAAAACAACATTTTATTCCACACAAATTGAAGATCACCTACTGATGAGAAGAGCTAGGTATTTTACCTCCAAAAACTTTCTTCTCAGTCTTTTTCTTCTCTACTGCCTATCCTCTTTTCTGCAGCTCAGGGTGTTCTTTTTACATCTCCAAATTCCTTCAGGAGGATTCCTCTCTGAGCTGTAAATTGAACATCACAGTCTCAGTGTTGTCATCACTGTCTCCACTGCAGCTAAGTTGTATACTTCCATGTCTTGTATTGCAGTAGCATTGCACTTGTGTGAAAGAATTCAAAGAAAGGCTTTGCTTTTAAAAACTATTAATGAATCCCAAAAGGTACAATTTTACCAAAAATATTTTCTGTAAATAGGAAAATTAAAGTGCTACTTCATATTCATTGTATCCTTTAGGAAAACAGTCATATAATTCAACAGTATAAGGAATAGATAAGTAGAATGCTTGGTGAAAACAAAAAATTCTGGAAATTTCATGCTCCCCATCATCTGGATTAGGATGAATTGTTATCTTGGCCAGACCTTTCCACATATGTCTGCTTTTATTGTTGTCTGCTCTTGAGTTATTATTGCCTTTTGTCAGTCAACAGGCTTGATTATTTGGCAAACAAGACAGAAAAAAAACCCACAAAACACAACAAACACAACCAAAACACACAAAAAAGTACAGATAAAAAAACCCAAATATTTTTTAGATAAATTATAATAATTTTCACAGCAACTTAAAAAAAAATAATCATGGTCAGTTCCCTAGAGAATTTCTGTCCTCAAACTAAATTAATGAAGAAGATTTGCCTTAAGTACCATATTGTGATTAAGGTTCTTGGTATAAGGTGGTTGCATACAGACATAACTGCTCTTTTGGGTATGTTCTCACACTGAAAGACTCTTTTGGTATTCCTATTGGAACAGAAGATGAGTGTGACTTGAAGCCTTCAGGGATTCCAAATGTAAAAACTGAAGAGGTTCTCTTCACCTGTGTTTCCCTTTCAGGGAACACTAACTCCGAAGGATCCTTTCCTCTTTCTAACCCCTCTATGCTGTCTTCTTCTCCATCCCTTCATCCTTCATTTCCTGCAATGCATTTAGTTTCTGTCTGATGCCTTGCTGTATATACATTGCATAACCAAAAATTCATTTGCAGAATTCCAACATTCTAGCTGTTTCTATTAGTATTTCACAGAGAAACCTGTCAGAAAACAAAGTTAATCTCAATAAGGTAGGGGATTATTCTAACAAACATTTTCAATTTCTGCAAATTTCATTTCTAGAGAAGGACTTCAGTCAAAATTAAACCTTTGTTATTTGCAGCAGTGTGCCAGTTGTGCAGGGACACTAAAGCATCCTCATTAGAGATGTTGCTTCTTCATTTGTAAAATCAACCTTCTGCAGGTGCTGTGGCAAATCCACCCTAGTTTGCAAGCGAGTGATGATGTTTCTGGGTAGCAAATACGAGCTTTTGAAGCTAATTCGAAGCCTATTTAAACTGACGGAAAGCCTCTTCTTTCAACAACTGTGAATTACAATTTCATTTCATGGACTCCAACAAAAAGATGGAGTCCTATTAAGTCCATGAAAGTGAGGTGGATCAACATAATGTACTCCCAAGGATAACCCAGCTACATAGTAATCAAATCAGCTCAATCAAAGTGGCACCAGCATCAGCAGGTGTATTTTCAAATACTTTTAGCCTCAGAAGACATAAAAATATGTCATTAAGAACAGAATAAATCCTCATCAGTGATGGAATTCAAAACAGTCAAACTCAAACACCTGCTAAGCTATTTGCATTCATTAACATCCAAGCTTCATTGCAGGAGAAGTGGGGAACCTGAAAAACTGACTTTGCAGATCCTTTCAGGTTTCCTAATTTTTGCTAAATAGTTTTCTATTTACAGTCTTTTTTTTTCCCTTTTTTTTTTTTTTAAAGCTCTTTTCTATTGTACATTGCAAAAATCTAGAATGGACATAAGAAACAACTTAGGAAACTCCATGAATAACCATTTAATGAGCACTGTAAGTTTTGAACTAGTAAATCCATTTCCAATTTTCTTTCCATATGATTGAAATTAGATAATCAGAGATTATTTGGAAGTCACAATGAGAAGTAGCAGTGCCTCTTTACCACTTCTTTCCTCATGCTTTCAGGAGGGATAAACTGATCACAAAATATTTAACCCCAAACTACCTTTTCATAAAATACGTTATTCTAAATAAGATTTTTGCCTGGAAAAACAGAAATACATTGTTTCATTTGTTGTTTTTTAGTATGACTCACCATAGAAAGACTAGTAAATATTTCTTCTGAAAAAGTATGATATGCAACATCATCAAGAGAAATTGAATCATAATTAATACATCCTAATTGAAAATTCCAATGAATTCTAAATATGCTAGCCCTTTGCCAGGTCTTGTGGGAATTAATGCAAAATCATGCCAGGCATCATAATAGGTACTTGAATGTCATGATGATTTATGATGTACAGATGCTGAGAAAGATGGAAGAGTCCCAGTTTTTAAATGGATATTTGTATGGCTTAAACACAATCTTTCAATAGTTATTTCAGCTTTGTTACAGGATAGATTTCAAGAACTATTCTTGACATTAGTCTGTCCAATCAAGAAATATTAAAAAAGACAACTAGTGTTATTGTAGAATTGCTAGCTGAAAGTGACAGGAAATTGGCTGAACCACAGCTTGATTTATATTGTTACTGTTATAGGATGAAATGTGTTTTGGAAAAGATTAAAATCTCTCAATATTTTATATAGGAAAAAACCCCACCAACAAAGCAATTCTTTCATTTGCCTCTAAAGCCAAAAAGCAACAAACAGACAGGCCAGTAAAATGTTATGCTTGTTATACATTAGTATCCTAGAGTCTGAATAGCCCTCTTGAACTATCTCAGCTTTCTGATGTTATCATGTGAATTCTCTTCCTTAAGCCTCAAATTCTTTTGTATGCAACTGAACAAGAACTCTACATTTCTAACCTTCATTTTATAAAGGAAAGACTGAAAGGTGGAGCTTTTCTTAAACCAAAAGGTAAATGGAGAGATTACAGAATACATTATTTTGATTTTTAAGTTACTTTCTGTTATTTGCTCTGTTTTTGCTAGGTACACAGACCTGATAACACCAGTATCTATTTTTTGTTTTGGTTTGGTTTTTATTTATCTAACTGTGACTCATCATATGATCTATGTGCAAATTGTTTTATATAATTAGTTAGGCCTGTAAAATATAGCTACAATTTCGTGATGATACTCTGCTAGTGTATTTGTCTCTCTCTTTTTTTTTTTTTATTCCCCTCCTATACTATGACTCTTAAAAGAGAATATTCAAATTGAATGAAAATGTAGTTAAACAAATATCCTTGTTTTGGGCCAAGCTAGTTACATTTGGGTGTATCTAATCCATATATAAGGAGAATTATAACAAGCCCATTATTCAAGAGACCAGTCAAATGTATTAAGTATTGCTAAATTCAGTACCTCAGGAACAAATTATCAGAGGTTCTCACCAGGATTACGTACTGTATATATACGTACTGTATATATCATATTACAGATTTCTATTAAAATTTTTAAATATCTTGTAAACTGTTATATCTGGTGAATTTGGAAAGCCACCTGTGTTACCAATTATCTCAAGTAAACAGTAATTCTGGTACTGTTGCACTTCACAATCTGCCTGTCAGCACAAGATCATTCACTTCTTTTCTGCAACACTTCTGCCTTCTCAGTCTCTCTTTCTTCTGCAGCGGTCCCATCTCCATTTTTTCGACATGGTAATGTAGTGAAGGATGCTTATGGTCAGGATTGTGCCCCAAACATTTCTGGAACATACTCCTCTGAGTGTTAACCCTCTTTTTGTTTCCCTCTCCTTTCTGGGGGCAACAGGGGGGATCCTGGCGCCACTGAGTCCAGGTAAACAGCCTGGGCATAGCATATACTTACACCATATTTGGTAGGTGCTAGTCCATTGGTTAACCTTGCGTTAGCAACAGACTGCTCATTGGGCCAGTATTCACTGGGGCAAATGGTAAACAGGGGTTGTTTGGTTAATGAGCCCCCCCACATCATGTTGGAGCCTATGAGTGTGTGCATGCCAGTGCTACCATAGTCCACCTTGCTCGAGATTCAAGCCAGTGCCCCAAGAGGATCTCACGCTCCTTTGCCACCATCACCCAGCTGCGTGCGGTGCCGTGGACAGTACCCCGTGGGATCAAGCACTGCGCGATCCATTGCTGCAGGAGGAATGCCAGCAGCCCGTGTGAGCCAGCGTCACTGCCCTGCCACAGCCCCCCTCGAGCGGGAGACCTTTGTGTCCTGGGAGAAGCAGCAGCTGCACGGTGCAGCCACGTGGCCGGCGCCATTTCCTGTCTCCGTCTTACGGCACATCCGTGCCACGTTTCTGGACTATAAATATTATTAAGGGGAGACCTCACGAAGTCTTCAGCTTGTAAGTCAAGCCTTTCTTTATAGAGTTTCTAGTTAAGGCAGCGTTTAGATTGCCCCGAGTGGAGGGTTGCCGGTCACCGACCAACCCCCTCCCCTGCCGCTCTCTGAATTAGTTTCGATTCTAAGTTCTGTGAATTGTTTGATTCAATTGCCAATACACAAACATTCTGTAAACATTGTTTCACTAACCGGATATTGATACCTGTGAAGGGTGACTGTAAATACCCTGTTACAGAGTCTATAAATAAATTTAACACGTATTTTCATTGGTGTATCTGCCGCTCATTTTCTGAGGGCATATTCACAACAGGTAAATACGGTAAATTCCGATACGGTACTAGCAGGTTTTCTCTGTGTACCTTCCTGGTCTAGTATAGCTAAGAGATGCATAAAGGAACTCTTGTCTGAACTGCCTGAACTGGTTGTCTAAGTTCCATCAACATCAAATTAGTGTGTGAGGATGAAACTGTGCTGTAAGACACTTAAAGAAACTTTGGAGTCCAGGTCTTGATTTTATTTCAGAAAATCAAATTGTGGATGTTGTCATGGAGTACAATCTCAAACACTTGCCTAACCTATCTCACCACTTTTTCCAGTAAGGACTTGGCTCCTGGACTTATCCTCACCTTTCCCCTTTAGCACTCTCACTTGCGCAGCTCCCAGTTCCCCAGACTCTGGCCCTACAATCACATCTGAACATGTGTGTCCTGGCACATAACCAATTGCTGCGTTGTGCTCTCACTTCTGCAGAGAGTCAGTGAGAAGCTTCTTCCTCTGGTATGTGCATAGTTGCTGTGTAGAAATGTCCTGTTAGACTTGTCTTAGATAATGCTAGTTTTTTTAAAATTAATGGTTCACAAGACAGTAGGTTTCAGATAATTTCCCAATGTGAAGAAATTCAGATACAGCTGAGACTTCACATTTTAACATATTTCTTGTAGAAAAATTACTGAAGTCCACACTCAGTCACAAAAATAAAAAGGAGAGAAGTGGAAAATTCTTCACTGACCTTGCACATTTTTTTTCCCAGTGTATAACATTTTCAGAACTCATGGTTTATATTTGCAGTGTGGATGGTAGGGGAGTGAGAAAAAGAGAGGCTAGAACAATTTTACAGAACAGGCAGGTTCCCCAGAGCCCTGTCAGGCCTCACAAGTATCTCCAGGGATGGGCCCCCAACCACCTCCCTGGGTAACCAGTTCCAGTGTTCCACTACCCTCACAGTAAAGAGCCTGTTCCTAACATCTAATCTAAATCTCCTCTTGTCTAGTTTGAAGCCAATAATTTTGCTCCTTATATGAATGCAGAGCAATGTGTAAATCCACGCATTACTTTGTTCTCTTAAGATTTGCATTTTCCAAGTGATGTCTCAAAGACCTTTTATAGGTTTTTTAACCTAGTTAAATGTCTCAGTTTAGTTTTGCATGAGTGTCTGTAACATGTGTTAACAGATAGCACGGAAAATTTATGACAAAACAACAAATTACAGGAAGAGGAAGAGGTTTTATGAAGGGTTAATTTTGAAAGAAGTGAGCTGCTTCTCCACGTGGCTGAGGAGAGAGGAGGCAGTGTCAACCAGCTCAGCACTGGGAGCTTGTTTTTGGTTTTTCTTTCCTTTCTTTTCAGGCAATAAGGGATTGGTGGCTCAAGACCTCCTGAAGAGGGGAGGAGGGGTGGCAGGCTCAGGTTGCCTACGTGCCTGAGCGCAGTGATGTAGCAGTGGGAGGGGTTGCCTTGGAAGCTGCGCGACAACCAAACAGAACCCAGCGCATGGCTGCGGAGAGAGGAGGCAGCAGCAACTGACTCAGTTCACCTGCTCACTGATGGGAAAAATAAAAAGCTAGGGTGGAGAGGGTGGTTACTGGAAGATGGTTACTACTTGAACAAAGGCTAGTAGAAAAACAGTGGGCACCTAAACAGAGACCACACACAAGCATGCATATGTTCAGCTAGGTGGCTGCAGTGAGTGCTGGAGCCTGGCACTTGATATGGGGGATAGAAGGAACAACGCCTGTGTTAGGTGTGAGTAGATCAGGGATCTGATGAATATGGTGGCAGAACTAAAAGAAGAGGTGGAAAGGCTAAGAATTATAAGAGACTGCGAAAGGAAAATTGGCTATTGCCATAATCTAACCTCTACAAAACTAGAAGAGGGGTTAACAGTGGAACAGGGAGTTTGATACCCTCCCATCAGCAAGCCTCTCAGCCTCCCTGTAGTAACCCGCATGAGCAGGGCCAATGGGAACAGGTCTCTGCCCAACAGAAGAAATGCAAACAGAGCACTTACAGTGCACTTACAGAATAGGTGTGAGGCTCTGCAGGAGGAACAGGTCATCAGTAAGGATGAGGACTCAAAAGGTCAGAAGCTGCACTAATGACAGCTTGCCTCAGGCCAGCTATCAAAACTAATCCGGAAAAGAAACCTCGTAGGGTCATTGTTATAGGAGACTCCCTACTGAAGGAAGCAGAGGGCCTAATATGCATACCAAACCCATTTCATAGAGAGATCTGATGCCTCCCTGGTGCCCAAGTAAGGGACATTGTAGGTAAAATTTCCAACCTCATGAGTCATTCAGACTACTACCCACTTCTGGTCTTTCACGTGGGTAGTGATTATGCAACAATGAGAGGCTCACAATCAATTAAAAGAGACTTCAGAACCTTAGGGCAACTGCTAAAGGGATCAGGAGCTCAAGTTGTGTTCTCTGCTATCCCCCTAATGTCAGAGGTGGACAAGGGAACATCGAGGACAAGCCAACAGGACAATTCATGGCTCCGGGGCTGGTGCCATCAACAGGGCTTTGGGTTCTACAGTCATGGCTTGGTTTACAAGGCACCACAGCTGCAAACAATTTATGGGACGCCCTTGTCCCAGAGGTGGAAAAGGATCCTGGGGCAGGAATGAGCAGGGCTCATTGATAGGGCTTTAAACTAGGTTTGAAGGAGAAAGCCATTAATAGTCTCCTGCTGGCCTGTGACAAACAGAGAGGCAGCTCACCAGAGGCAGAGGGATGGAGAGCTGGTAAGGGCTCTCAACTTGCTGCCCTGAGGCAAGCCATGAATGATGCACCAGGACACTCTGTGGAAACCAAGGGGAATTGGCACAAGAGGACGACAGGGCCAGCCCAGCTGAAGTGCTTCTATGCAAATGTATGCAGTTTTGGCAATAAACAGGATGAATTAAGGGCCACTATGCTGCTGGGATGACACAACATAGTGGCTATTACTGAAACTTGGTGGGATGATTCCCATGATTGGAATCCAGGGATAGATGGGTATATAGTGTGGCTCAGTTGGTAGCACTTGAGACCCTTAATGGGAAGGTTATGAGTTCAAGCCTGCAGTGGGCAGTAGTGACAGGTTGGACTCGATGACCTTTGAGGTCTCTTCCAACCTTAGTGATACTGAATCTTTCCTGAGAAATTTGCTACTGAATAAGCTCCTTAGGAAGGATAGACAGGGAAAGAGAGGAGGAAGTGTTGCCCTCTTTGTCAATAACCAGCTGGAATCAGTGGAGCTCCACCTGGGGAGGGATGATGAGCTGGTTGAGAGTGCACGGGTTAAAATTAAAGGCAAGACAGGGGAAGGAGATATTACTGTGGGGGTCTCCTACAGGCCACCTGACCAGCAGAACCAAGCAGATGAAGCCCTCCACAGGCAAATAAAAGTGGCTTCCAGGTCACAAGCCCTGGTCCTCATGGGTGATTTCAACCACTCTGACATCTGCTGCAGGGACAACACAGCAAGGCACCAGCAATCCAGGATGTTCCTGGATTGCACAGTGCCGCAAGAAGGGGTCGACAACGATCAATATGATCCACGAAATCCAACTTTATTGAGCATCAGACACTTCTTATATACAGTAGCCTAGCTGCCAACCCCACCTTCTGCGGTTAAACATCCTGCTTTCCCATCCCGATGAGATAATCATAAGATGTTTTATATTCCTCTTTACTTGTTATCGCCTGTAAGGGCATAGTGACCTTGCTTTGGTATCCTGTTATCCTTTGCAGGCAGCTGCAAGCACAGCTACAAGGCCACGGTGGCCTGGCTGCATCAACACACTAGCTTACTGTGAGCAGTAAATAACAAGATGGAGTCCGGCCTACATACTCTGTTCAACCATTGTTCCATAGAACCATGTCTTTGCAAGCCATTCTGCAACAGCACAGTATACAACTTTCTCCTTCAAATGGTAGAGGAAACAACAAGAAAAGGTGCTATGCTGGACCTTATTCTCACCAACAAGGAAGGGCTGGTAACCAATGTGAGGCTCAGAGAGAGCCTTGGCTTCAGTGACCATGAAGCAGTTGAATTTAATATCCTCAGGGCAATCAGGAGGACAGCTTAAGACCCTGGACTTTAAGCGTGCAGACTTTGATTGCTTCAGGGATCTGCTAGCTAAAGTGTCATGGGATGAAGCCCTAGAGGGAAGAGGGACCCAGGACAGCTGGTCAGTATTCAAGGACCACCTCCTATGTGTCCAGGAGCAATGTATACCAACAAAGAGAAAAGCAGGTGTGAGAGACTAAAAGCTTGTCTCTCCTGGTGTGACTCAACAAAGATAAAAATCACATGCTGCTTGCCCAGACAATAGCTGATATGTGTTGGGCAGAGCCACTGGAATGACTCTTGGAAGGTGCAAAGATAACATCGCTCACTGGACCACAGCTGGCCTCACAACAATGGACTGAGGCCACCTTTGGGAATATACATAAAACCAGATAATCTCCACCCACCAAGTACCCTGGAAAGGGAGGATGGTGAGACAATGGATTCACCACCTGGCCCCTCCTTTCCTGAGGGACAATACCTGGACACATACCTAAGGACTAAAAGACTGTATAAAAGACCTGAGCAACTACTAGCTCAGCAGAAGGAAAACAGAGATGAAGCAAAACACAGAAGAAAGACAATGCCGCTGCGAAGGAGAGCATGAGAGAAGAAAAAGCCCAGGACAATGCTGCTCCGAAGAAAAGAGGCCATGGAGCCTGGAAGAAGCAGAGTGAACCTTCTCTCCGTGTCCTAAGATCTGCCTGATGCAACTCATGGAGCTAAAGAGGCTGCCTAGAGGACCACATCTCTTCTACAGCCAAAGCCTCAGCACCCTTTCCCTAAAGACCCAACATTTCCTGCAGCATCTTTCCTCCACAGACTCGAACTGTCTGGGGGGGTGGTGAGGGGTGTGGTAATATAATTCCTCTTCCCTCTCTCTTATCTCTCTCTATTTTCTCTCTCTCCCCTTCTGATCCATCCAATTTATTTATGTAACAAATAGTCTAGATGTTGATATTTCGGCCTCGTTTGTGCCTCTAATTTCACAACACGGGAAGATTCAAGAGAACGGAGTCTCTTTCCCTCTCTGGAGCAAGACAGCAGGAAAGAAAGGATGAGCAAGCAGCTCCTGGAGGATTTAAGGGAAAAAAAAGAGGCTGCATCACCTTTGGAAGGAAGGGAAGACTTCTCAAGGTATGTTCAAGAAAGTTGTTAGATTATGTAGGAAAAAAGAGAGGCAAAGGCCCAGTTGGAACTGAAGCTGAACACCTCTGTCAAAGACAATAAAAAGCATTGTTACAAATATATTAACACTAAAACGAGGGGCAAGAAGAATCTCCACTGCTTATTGGACCTGGAGGGGAACACTGTGACTGAAGATGAGGAAAAGGCTGAGGTCCTGAACACATTCTTTGCCTCAATGTTTAACAGCAAGGCAGGAGGAGCTCAGGACCAGTGGCCTCCTGAGCTGGGTGATGGGGTCAGGGAGCAGTGTAATGCCCTGGAAATCCATGAGGAATTAGTTTGGGACCTGCTGAGCCACTTGGACACCCACATGTCCATGGGACCAGATGGGATCCATCCTAGGGTGCTGAGAGAGCTGGCAGATGAGCTGCCAAGCCGCTCTCCATCATTCTCCTCCAGTCCTGGCTCACTGGAGAGGTCCCAGGTGACTGAAACTGGCCAAGGTGGTCCCCATCCACAAGAAGGGTTGGATGGAGGCACCTGGAAACTCCAGGCCAGTCAGCCTAACATCAGTGCCAGGGAAAGTGATGGAGCAGATTATCCTGGCAGCAATAAGTGCGCACCTGAAGGATGGCCAAAGGCTCAGGTCCAGCCAGCATGGATTTAGGAAGGGCAGGTCCTGCCTCTCCAACCTGATCTCCTTCTATGATCAGGTGACCCATCTGGTGGATGTGGGGCAGGCTGTGGATGTGGTCTACCTGGACTTCAGCAAGGCCTTTGACACCGTCCCCCACAGCAAACTGCTGGCTAAGCTGTCAGCTCGTGGCTTGGACCGCAGCACTCTGTGCTGGGTTAGGAACTGGCTGGAGGGCTGAGCCCAGAGAGTGGTGGTGAATGGTGCCACATCCAGCTGGCAGCCAGTCACCAGTGGCATCCCCCAGGGATCAGTGCTGGGCCCCATCCTCTTTAACATCTTCATTGATGATCTGGATGAGGGGGTTGAATCAGTCATCAGCAAGTTTGCAGATGACACCAAGTTGGGAACAGATGTTAGTCAGTTAGAGGGTAGAAAGGCTCTGCAGAGGGACCTTGACTGACTGGACAGATGGGCAGAGTCCAAAGGGATGGCATTTAATAAGTCCAAGTGTCGGGTGCTGCACTTTGGCCACAACAACCCCATGCAGAGCTACAGGCTGGGGTCAGAGTGGCTGGAGAGCTGCCAAACAGAGAGGGACCTGGGGGTGCTGATTGACACCCGCCTAAACATGAGCCAGCAGTGTGCCCAGGTGGCCAAGAGGGCCAATGGCATCCTGGCCTGTATTAGAAATAGTGTGGCCAGCAGGAGCAGGGAGGTCATTGTGCCCCTGTACTCTGCATTGGTTAGGCCACACCTTGAGTACTGTGTCCAGTTCTGGGCCCCTCAGTTTAAGAAGGACATCGAGACACTTGAACGTGTCCAGAGAAGGGCAACAAGGCTGGGGAGAGGCCTTGAGCACAGCCCTGTGAGGAGAGGCTGAGGGAGATGGGATTGTTTAGCCTGGAGAAGAGAAGGATCAGAGTTGACCTCATTGCCCTCTACAACTACCGGAAAGGTGGTTGTAGACAGGAGGGGGTTGGTCTCTTCTTCCAGGCAACCAGCACCAGAACAAGGGGACACAGTCTCAAGCTGTGCCAGGGGAGGTTTAGACTCGAGGTGAGGAGAAAGTTCTTCACTGAGCGAGTCGTTCATCATTGGAATGTGCTGCCCAGGGAGGTGGTGGAGTCGCCGTCCCTGGAGGTGTTCAAGGGGAGATTGGACGTGGCACTTGGTGCCATGATCTAGTTGTGAGGTCTGTTGGAACAGGCTGGACTTGATTATCCTTGGGGTCTCTTCCAACCTTAGTTACTGTGATACTGTGTGATAATTTACTGATGATGGACTCAATGCCCTCGTCCAGATCATCAATAAAGATGTTGAAGAGCATGGGGCCCAGCACTGATCCCTGGGGCACACCACTGGTGACTGGCTGCCAGCTGGATGTGGCACCATTCACCACCACTCTCTGGGCTCGGCCCTCCAGCCAGTTCCTATCCCATCGCAGTGTGCTCCCATCCAAGCCATGGGCTGACAGCTTGGCCAGGAGTTTGCTATGGGGAACGGTGTCAAAGGCCTTGCTGAGGTCCAGGTAGACTACATCCACAGGCCTCCCCACATCCACCAGGCGGGTCATCTGATCATAGAAGGAGATCAGGTTGGTCAGGCAGGACCTGCCCTTCCTGAACCCATGCTGGCTGGGCCTGATCCCTTGGCCATCCTCCAAGTACTGTGTGATTGCACTCAGGATGACCTGAAAACCTGAAAGTTTTCAAAAAAACCTGAAAGTGTTCAAGTCCATGGGACCTGATGGGATACACCCACGGGTACTGAGAGAACTGGCAGAGGAGGTTGCTAAACCCCTCTCTATTATATTCCAAAAGTCATGGCAGTCTGGGGCAGTCCCCACAGACTGGAAAAGGAGAAACATTGCTCCCATCTTCAAAAAGGGTAAGAAGGAGGAACCAGGGAACTACAGGCCAGGCAGTCTCACCTCTGTGCCTGGAAAGATCCTCCTGGAGGCACTACTGACTGAGAAGAATGGTGAAGAGGTGACTGGGAACAGTCAGCATGGATTCACCAAGGGCAAATCCTGCCTGACCAACCTGGTGGCCTTCTATGAAGAGGTGACAACATTAATAGATGAGAGGCAGCAACTGATGTCGTTTACCTGGATCTGAGCAAAGCCTTCGACACTGTCCCGCACCACATCCTCATCTCCAAACTGGTGACACATGGGTTTGATGGGGGGACCACTAGATGGATAAAGAACTGGCTTGATGGCCACACCCAAAGTGTGGCTGTCAGTGGGTCCATGTCCCAGTGGAGGCCAGTGACAAGCAGAGTCCCTCAGGGATCAGTCCTGGGACCAGTCTTGTTCAACATCTTTGTGGGTGCCATGGACAGTGGCATTGAGTGCACCCTCAGCAAGTTTGCTGATGACACCAAGCTGTGTGGTGCAGCAGACATGCTGGAGGGAAGGGATGCCATCCAGAGGGACCTGGACAGGCTAGAGATGGGCACAAGCCAACCTCATGAGGTTCAACAAGACCAAGTGCAGGGTCCTGCATCTGGGTCGAGGCAATCCCAGGCACAAATCCAGGCTGGGCAGTGACTGGCTGGAAAGCATCCTGGAGGAGAGAGACTTGGGGGTGCTGGTGGACGAGAAGCTCAACATGACCTCTCAGTGAGCACTTGCAGCCCAGAAAGCTAGTCAGATCCTAGGCTGCATCAAGTGAAGTATGGTCAGCAGGTTAAGGGAGGTGATTCTCCCCCTCTACTCAGCTCTGGTGAGACCCCATCTGGAGTACTGCATCCAGTTCTGGAGCCCCTATTACAAGAGGGATATGGACATGCTGGAAGGTGTCCAAGAGAAGGGGCACAAGGATGATCAGAGGGCTGGAGCACCTCTCCTATGAGGACAGACTGAAAGAGTTGGGGCTGTTCCGTCTGGAGAAGAGAAGGCTCCAAGGTGACCAAATGTGGCCTTCCAGGATCTGAAGGGAGCTGACAAGAAGGCTGGGGAGGGACTTCTCAGGATCTCAGGCAGTGATAGGACTAGGGGGAATGGAATGAAGCTGGAGGTGGGGAGATTCAGGCTGGACGTGAGGAGGAAGTTCTTCACCATGAGAGTGGTGAAGCCCTGGAATGGGTTGTCCAGGGAGTTGATTGAGGCCCCGTCCTTGAAGGTGTTTAAGCCCAGGCTGGATGAGGCTCTGGCTAGCCTGATCTAGTGTGAGATGTCCCTGCCCATGGCAGGGGGGTTGGAACTAGATGATCCTTGTGGTCCCTTCCAACGCTGACTGATTCTATGATTCTATAGTTCTTTTTAATATTTTGTAGAATCCCTAAATTAGCTGAGAAAGAAATCTAATTTAAGTCATGGCTATATTTCAAAGACTTTTTTCTGTGTTTCTCATTAATAATTGTAATTAGGTCCGACAGTGAAGCCATTAAGGAAACCACAATGGTTAGTGGAACAAGTCAGAGTGTCTACTGCTAACACTAAAAATAAACTGACACTGGAAATCTTCATAGAAATAATCTACTGTAAACACCATAATACATATTACCTTGTGCTCTATGCAATTCTGTGATTACAAAAACATTGGTTGAACTATCTTTAATTTAGGAGAAGAGAATGAAGGAACTAAACAAGAAATACCTCCTTTCTGAGTTATTACGTGTTTTTCCATGACACCTGAATAGCCTCTGAAATAGCTTTTGATATATTAAAACTCATCTAAATTTTAGACTGTAAATCACCCAATTGATGAACCAAAGTACAGCTGTGTAGGTCTACTGGTTTTAATGGTACAACATGAGTTTGCACCTCGGTGAACATTGCAATGTTGTCTTTCTGCACTTAGCATAGGAAAAATATCTGTTATATTTTCTAACTACTGAAATAACCCTGGATTTCATAGCTGCTCAGGCTAATGTCTGAGGAAGTGATCACACACAGTTTTATGAAAAGTGTAACTGCCACAGATGCTGTTAGAATCAAGTTCATGTTTACTAGATTACTTTATGGGGAGAGAAGACTGTTTCTTCTTTTACATAATTTTCAGTGGTTCAAATGTTTTTGATTTTCTTTTTGGTGCAGTGAGAGAGGCTGCAGGAATGGCCCTGGAAGCTGAGAAGCAGATCATAGAATCACAGTATTGTTAGGGTTGGAAGGGATCTCAAGGATCATCTAGTTCCAATCCCCCCACCTTGGGCAGGGTCACTTCACACTGCATGAGAATAGAATAGAATAGAATAGAATAGAATAGAATAGAATAGAATAGAATAGAATAGAATAGAATAGAATAGAATAGAATAGAATAGACCAGGTTGAAAGAGACCTTCAAGATCATCGTGTCCAACCTATCGTCCAACCTATGAGGTTGCTAAGAGCCACATCCAGCCCGGCCTTAAAAACTTCCAGGGATAAGGCTTCCACCACCTCTCTGGGCCACCTGATCCAGTGTCTTACCACCCTCATGGTGAAGAACTTCTTCCTAACATCCAATCTGAATCTACCTACTTCTAGTTTTACTACATTCCGCCTAGTCGTATCATTACCTGACACCCTAAAAAGTCCCTCACCAGCTTCCTTGTAGGCCCCCTTAAGATAGTGGAAGGCCACCATTTGTTCTCTTGTCCACAAGGACACATTGCTGTCCCATGGAGAACTTGATGTCTACTAGGACTCCAAGATCTTTTTCAGTGTCCCTGCTCTCCAGCAGGACAATCCCTTAGTGGTACTGGTGCCAGTGGTTATTCCTCTCCAGATGCAGGACTCTGCACTTGTCCTTATTGAACTTCATGAGGTTTGCCTGCACTCAGCTCTCCAGTCTGTCCAGATCTTGTTGGATGGCTGCACAGCCAAATGGGGTGTTTGCCACCTGCCATTTTTGTATTATCAGCAAACTTGCTGAGGGTATACTCAATCCCTTCATCCAAGTTGCTGATAAAGATACTACAGAATCACAGTATCACAGTATCACAAATGTTGGAAGAGACCTCAAAGATCTTTGAGTCCAACCTGTCACCACAGACCTCATGACTAGACCATGGCACCAAGTGCCATATCCAGTCCCCTCTTGAACACCTCCAGGGATGGTGACGCCACCACCTCCCTGGGCAGCACATTCCAATGACGAATGACTCTCTCAGTGAAGAACTTTCTCCTCACCTTGAGCCTAAACTTCCCTTGGTGCAGCTTGAGACTGTGTCCTCTTGTTCTGGTGCTGCTTGCTAGAGAGAAGAGACCAACCCCTTCCTGGCCACAACCAGCTTTCTGGTAGTTGTAGAGAGCAATGAGGTCACCCCTGAGCCTTCTCTTCTCCAGGCTAAACAATCCCAGCTCCCTCAGCCTGTCCTCATAGGGCTTGTGCTCAAGGCCTCTCACCAGCCTTGTTGCCCTTCTCTGGACACATTCAAGTGTCTCAATGTCCTTCCTAAACTGAGGGTCCCAGAACTGGACACAGTAATCAAGGTGTGGCCTAACCAATGCAGAGTACAGGGGCACAATGACTTCCCTGCTCCTGCTGACCACACCATTCTTGATACAGGCCAGGATGCCATTGGCCTTCTTGGCCACCTGGGCACACTGCTGGCTCAGCTCATGTTTAGGCAGCTGTCAATCAGAACCCCCAGATCCCTCTGTGACTGTTTTAAACTGTGCCTTTAAGAAAGGGACAGTTGCTGGAACGTCCTGGCTGAATGTTTTGGAATAATAACGAAAACAAGATATTCTAAATGAATTTCATTGGTAGATTGGTAGAATGCAACTCAGTTCTGTCTGTCTCTTTTTCAGCCTGTCTGTTTCAGTCTCTCGCTGAGCAACAGCTGCTGGACAGAGTTAACCTTGAACTAACAGATAAGAATAATTCTTGCATATGGTTTGAGCTAACAAAATTTCCTCCTTAATAATTACTTTTTCTCTCTCTCTAACCCTTTTTGGGAAAAAAGGGAGGTAGGGGGAGAGAGGGAGTATGGGGCAGGGGGACCCTCTTGGCTGGAGGAGGGAATTTTGTTCTGTATTACGTTCTTTACTGTATATTTCTGTATATATCGTAAATGCTGTATATTGTGCATACATCCATCTGCATTTCATCCTGCTATCAGTGGCAATTAATGTGTGCTTGTTAGTAGCTCTGTACCAGGAGAAGAAAGTATCTAAGGCCTGTTTTGTACTTAAGCATTGATCAAAGGGAAGAAAGCATAGCTCTGGTTCGACTCCAGAGATTTCTAGTGGTGAGCAGAATATATCTGTATCAGTGGTGGTGAGAGAAAGTTCAGTTCTCTCCCAGGTCCTTCTGTTTGGCAGCTCTTCAGCCACTCTGACCCCAGCCTGTAGCTCTGCATAGGGTTGTGGTGGGCAAAGTGCAGCACCCGGCACTTGGACTTGTTGAATGCCATCCTGTTGGACTCTGCCCATCTGTCCAGTTGGTTGAGGTCCCTCTGCAGAGCCTTTCAATCCTCTAACAGATCAACATCTGCTCCCAACTTGGTGTCATCTGCAAACTTGCTGATGACTGACTCAATCCCCTCATCCAGATCATCAATGAAGAGTTAAAGAGGATGGGGCCCAGCACTGATCCCTGGGGGACGCCACTGGTGACTGGCCTCCAGCTGGATGTGGCACCATTCACCACCACTCTCTGGGCTCGACCCTCCAGCCAGTTCCTAACCCACTGCAGTGTGCTCCCATCCAAGCCACAAGCTGACAGCTTAGCCAGCAGTTTGCTGTGGGGGACAGTGTCAAAGGCCTTGCTGCAGTCCAGGTAGACTACATCCACAGCCTGCCCCACATCCACCAGACGGGTCACCTGATCATAGAAGGAGATCAGGTTGGAGAGGCAGGACCTGCCCTTCCTAAATCCATGCTGGCTGGACCTGAGCCCTTGGCCATCCTTCAGGTGCGCAGTTTTTGCTGCCAGGATAATCTGCTCCATCACTTTCCCAGGCACTGATGTTAGGCTGACTGGCCTGGAGTTTCCAGGTGCCTCCATCCAACCCTTCTTGTGGATGGGGACCACATTGGCCAGTTTCAGTCACCTGGGACCTCTCCAGTGAGCCAGGACTGGAGGAAAATGATGGAGAGCGGCTTGGCAGCTCATCTGCCAGCTCTCTCAGCACCCTAGGATGGATCCCATCCGGTCCCATGGACTTGTGGGTGTCCAAGTGGCTCAGCAGGTCCCAAACTAATTCCTCATGGATTTCCAGGGCAATACACTGCTCCCTGACCCCATCACCCAGCTCAGGAGGCCTCTTGTCCTGAACTCCTCCTGCCTTGCTGTTAAACATTGAGGCAAAGAAGGTGTTCAGGACCTCAGCCTTTTCCTCATCTTCAGTCACAGTGTTCCCCTCCAGGTCCAATAAGGAGTGGAGGTTCTTCTTGCCCTTCTTTTTAGTGTTGATATATTTGTAACAATGCTTTTTATTGTCTTTGACAGAGGTGTTCAGCTTCAGTTCCAAATGGACCTTTGCCTCTCTAATTTTTTTCCTACATAATCTAATCACTTCCTTGAACATACCTTGAGAAGCCTTCCCCTCCTTCCAAAGGTGATACAGCCTCTTTTTTTTCCCTTAAATCCTCCAGGAGCTGCTTGCTCATCCAGGCCGGTCGCCTTCCCTGCCGGCTCATCTTTTGGCACATGGGAACTGCCAGTTCCTGTGCTTTCAAGAGCTCCTGTTTGAAGTAGGTCCAACCATGAACAAAACTGGACCCAGTACTGATCCCTGACAGGATCCTTCAGGAAAGCTGGAGGACTTTTTATAAAGGTGTCTGGCAATATGACAGGGGACTGTGATTTTAAGCTAAGGGAGAGTAGGTTTGGAGAGTAGGTTTAGGCTGTACCTTAGAAAGAAGTTCTTTAGTGTGAGGGTGGTGGGACTCTGGAATGTGTTGCTCAGGCAGGCTGTGGATGCCTCCTCCCTGGAGGTGTTCAATGCCAGGCTGGATAAGGCCTTGAGCTGCCAAGTCTAGCTGAGAGATGTCCCTGCCCATGGCAGGAAGGTTGGAGTAGATGACCTCTAAGGTCCCTTCCAACCTCAGGCATTCTATTATTACACAAGTCTATGAAACGCACTTACACCCCATATCCAAAAGGGAAAATTGTTTTTACGTTAATTTTTACATTTCCTTTTCTCTGCATCATGTATTGCTTCAATGAGAAATATCTGGTAATCTTTTATGCACACCAAAAATATTACATAGGCAGCACATAATGTATTTGTTTAAATTTTCAAATGAAGGCAGACAGTAACTTTTAAATGCAAAGTCAAAATGTTTTCTAAATTGTTCATGGACAATTTTCACCTTACCTAGCTTTATGACCTGAAGAATTCAAAGGAAACTTTATGTGACATCAGCTGAGGATGAAGATAGGCCATTATGCTTTCAGGCACAATTAGGCTTTCTTGGATTCTTTCCTGAGGATGCACATAAAGTCTTCCTGGAAGATAAATAACTGATTTGACCTTCTGTTTCCCATTTGCACTGCATGATAGGCTTACAAAATGGCTTAAATGGCTTTTGTTCAGAAGGCAGCTGAAGGACTGTAAGAGACTTGTGTGGGGATAGATATTTCTTATGCTTCTAAATATTTGGTTTGAACGTCCATATATATGCAGTCATTTATTTGGAGCAGAAATAAAGCACACTCATTCAGATGGAGTTCCATGACACCATGTCTTAGTTGATGTTAAAATACCTCCTGGAGTCTTGAGATGAAGGAAAACAAAATTAATCTCTTATTGTGTTTTGTGCTGAGGTGGGAAAATATAGCTGCTCACCTTTTGTCCAGCAGAGATGATGAAAAACACTTGTGTGCTATGGTCCCTTCTCTGGTCTCAACCATAGATTCATCACTGGATAATTGTCGTGGTTTGGGAGGCCAATTCTCCCACCACAGGCAAAAATAACAACTCAGACAAATGGATTGCAAAAATGGTGGAAAGTTTAAATGGAAAAAAAAAAACAAAACCAACAATGACAGTTTTACAGAGAACTGTGACGAAAGAGAGAGATCCCAGAACATACCCAAGAATGTCCCATCCCGACCTGGGGTTACGCCCAACCCCCACCCCCCACCCCCCCCCGGCCAACAGGACTCTTTCTCCCCCTGCCCCAACCCAGCCTTGGGCCTGGGCAGGCCCAAGGGAGGCAACTCACACCATTTTACCTAGGGAGCGGCAGGGGGACAAAAGAGGAAGTAAGGACCCTGCATGGATGTTTTATAGAGGAGCAGAGGATTATGGGTGAAATACCTGGTTTCCTGTGACCACCCAGTGGGCTGGACCCTTTGCGGACCTCCCAGGTGTGGTCTGTGCAGTGGCATCCGGGCCAGCACCCAGCCTAAACCACCACAATAATTCACCTTTATGTCTTGAAATCTTCAAATCTGCCAAACCATGCTGAGGCACAAGATATTGCGCTCCCATTTTGGGGTGCTGATGTAGTGGTAGTAGTCCCTGCTAATAGGGTTCCATTTGACAAACGTACAAACCCCATCACTGATCCATAGTGAGAGGGCAGAGAATCTCAGAAGTCCTCTCAGAAGTCCTTTATTACTGTGCTGTAGAATTCCCAACATTACAGGGTCTTAGAGTCCCACTCACAGAATAAGTCCCAGAAGCCCTTAACAGTCAAAGTAGAAGTCCCTAAGAATCTCTAATTGAAATACCTATTGCCTCAAGTACCTGATTTTTATATACTTTCTTACCTCTCACATTGACCCATCTAACCAGTAGGATCCAGATGTGTATAAACTAAAGCATGCTCAAATCAAAGGTTCCAACATGTAAGGAGGCTGGTTTCTGCGGTATGTGATTCTTGGCTCACATACAAAACCAAGTTCACAGCTTGTAGCTGGCCTGCTAGAAAGTATATCACAATCCCATGCACTCTGCACACATCCCAGCAGGACAGTGGCTGCAATGGGAAAAGGCTTTAAATCTGCTTCTACCAATCTCAATGTAGATATCAGAGCTGATAGGCCTGCTCCAGTTCCCTTGCATGTACCTGCAAGCCCGAGATCTTAGGAGTGGTGTGTGTGATGAGAAAGTTCTATTCACTTTCATGCAAGTTAAACCACAAGCATGATCAAATTAATTGTGTTCAAGGACTCAATTTATTTGAGCTGATGCTGTGATAAATGTATGTTTTTAGAAATCATATCATAGCAGACTATGCTTTTCTACTTTAAAATTAAGTGCACAGGCTAAACTTTTAATAATGTCTTTTAGCTTCACGCTGACTTAGCCACTTTTCTGTCTTTTAGTAACAAACTTTATGCTGAACATATTTAAATACTTTGTTTTCTGACACTAATTATAAAATATATGCTTAATCAGGAAAGCTCTTTTCTGAACAATCCCAAACCTTGGGAATGAAAGATATTTCAACTGATTCAACTGAAAAGCTTTTTAATGTTGAGCTTTCAGTATCTGTGCAATAATCCAACATTCTAAAGGATGCAGATCGTTTTACAGATGAAGGTCTGCATCTTCAAAAGAACCATCAGTAGAATTAGGTGCTGAACTCCTTTGAAGATGTTTTCAAATTTCCAGCGTAATTTTGTTTACTCCTGTGGAGTCTGCCATCTGAATATAAGAGGAATATAAAATGAGGACTCACCTTTTCTAAACAGTGTATTCATGGCCTTCAGCAATCTGATGGGAGTTCAGAGGATTTTATTGTGCCTTTCATCCTAGAGTGCTCCTTTTTCTCCATGGAGGTTTTAATGTGTCATAGTTTAATGGCTCTTTCTTGCTACAACATTATAAAAAGAGGGGCAATGGTGTTAAGGTGTAGAGACTACAAAAATATAGAGGACAGTGGTATTATATGTGGGTCTTTATTCTTCCATTTTTAATACATTCTTGTTAGAACAAAGGCAGAGAGAAAGAGAGGCACGGTCTGGTCTCAGCTTAGAATGAGGACTGGTTTTGGATGAAAACGTCCGGCCAAGGAGAAGTGTTCAGGAGTTTTTTGGTATCATACAACATAGAAGGCAATTGGAAAACTGTAAAATATAAATCCCAGAAGGTGTTTCTCTCATTCATAATAGTGAATTTTCCACTACAAAAGTTGATTCTTGTCATGAAAATTTCAAGTACTCTGCTGTAGATCTTGTATACTGTAAAATCTAAATTATTTTAAAATTATTATTATTTTAGAGTATCTAGTTGAGTGCTTTATCAGCAGATTGAATGGCTTGGAGTATGAAGGTTGACCCAAATGTAGATTTTTCTGAAAAGCCAGAAGCTTTCAAGGAGCCTCTGAGGCACACAGAAGATCATCATGAACACTGTGTAGCTGTGAATCCAGGCACTAAATTGGCACCAATACATTAATTTTTGGCAGACATTTTAATACAAAACAAACAAGTCTTTTAGCATCCAACCAACATTGGCTTACACCCTTCTCATAGGGAAGTTTGCTGCCTCCCAGTAGTTCAAGTTAGAGACATTACCAGAAGGCTGCCCAGTCTGGTGCAGCCCTCTGACTACTATCCCTTAATAGTTATGCCGTTAGGGAATCATGATGTTGCAACCAGAACTCCCAGGGCTATCAAAAATAACTTCAGGGCCCTGGGAGATCTGGTTGAGGGGTCAGGGGCACAAATAATTTTTCCGTCAATACCCTCAGTTGCAGGAGGGAATACCATAAGGAACAGGTCAGCAGCTATTGTCAACAAGTGGCTTGGAGGCTGGTGCAGTCAAACGAATTTTGGGTTTTTTGATATTGAAAAACTTTCTACTGCACCAGGTCAGCTGGCAACAGATGGAGTACATCTGTCCCAGAGGAGGGGAAAGGTCACAGTATGTGAGAACGGCCTGTCCCCCAGAGGTAAAAAGATCCTGGGAAGGGAATTGGCAGGTCTCATCGACAGGGCTTTAAACTGGATTCGAAGAGGGAAGGGGCTGGAGCCAGTCCCCCCAGGCAGGAGTCTGAGGGTGATAAGCTGGAGTCAGGCGTGAAACCAGCAGCCCAGCTGCAGTGCATGTACACTAATGCATGATGTATGGGCAACAAACAAGAGGAGCTGGAAGCCTTGTTACAGCAGGAAAGTTATGATGTAGCTGCCATCACAGAGACGCGGTGGGATGACTCACATGACTGGAGTGCTGCAATTGACGGCTACAGGCTCTTCAGGAGAGACAGGCAAGGAAGAACGGGTGGAGGGATGGCCCTGTACATCAGGGAGGCACTAGATGCCATTGAGCATCAGGGAAAATCAGTTTGAGTGTTTGTGGGTGAAAAGAGGGAAGACCAGCAGGGCAGACATCCTGGTTGGAGTCCAGGAGGAAGACGTTCATAAATCATTCTATAGGCAGCATAAGGCTGTGTCAAGATCGCCTGACCTTGTTCTCATGGGCGACTTCAACCTGCCTGACATCTGCTGGGATCTCAACACAGCAGAGAAGAGGCAGTCCAGGAGGTTCTTAGAGTGCATAGAGGACAGCTTCTTATCCTAGCTGCTGCACGAGCCTACCAAGGGTAAGGCTATGCTTCACCTCCTCTTCACCAGCAGGGAAGGGCTGCTGGGTGATGTGGTGGTCAGAGAGTGTTTCGGGGCCAGCGACCAGGAGAGAATTGAATTTTCAGTATTCAGTCAAGCTAAGACAGGCATGAAGAAGACCTCCACTCTGGACTGCCGGAGGGCAGACTTCAGGTTGCTCAAGGAACTAACTCAGAAGGTTCCTTGGGAAACAGCCCTTAGAAACAAAGGGGTCCAAGAGCTGGACCTACTTCAGGGAAGAGCTCTCAAAGGCACAGGAACAGGCTGTGCCAGTGTGCCGGAAGATGAGCCACCGGGGCAGACAGCCAGCCTGAATGGGTGATAAACTTCAAATAGAATGAAGGGAAAAAAAGAGGGTGTATCATCTCTGGAAGAAAGGTGAGGCAACCCACAGAATGTTTAAGGATGTTGCTAGATTGTGTATGAAGAAAATTAGGGAGGCAAAAGCCCATTTAGAGCTTAGACTGGCCTCTGCTGTGAAGGACAACAAAAAGTCCTTCTATAAATACATTAATAGCAAGAGGAAGGGCAGGGACAACCTCCACTCCTTGGTTGACACAGAGGGAAACGTTGTATCACAGGATGAGGAAAAGGCAGAGTTACTTAACACCTTCTTTGCCTCAATTTTTACTAGCAGGTCAGAATGTCTTCCAGACAGCTGGCCTGCAGAGCTGGCAGAAGGAGCCAGAGAGCTTCATAGTTTTCCTCTGTTCCACGAGGAGGGGATAATTAGAGATCTGCTCAGCCGCTTGGATCCCCACAAGTCCATGGGACCAGATGGGATCCATCCTAGGGTGCTGAGAGAGCTGGCAGATGTGCTGGCCAAGCCGCTCTCCATCATTTTTCAGCAGTCCTGGCTCACTGGAGACATCCCAGACGACTGGAAGCTGGCCAACGTGGTGCCCATCCACAAGAAGGGCCGGTTGGATGATCCAGGGAATTATAGACCTGTCAGCCTGACCTCAGTGCCAGGCAAGATTATGGAACAGGTCATCCTGAGTGCAATCACACAGCACCTACAGGATGGCCAAGGGATCAGACCCAGCCAGCATGGGTTAAGGAAGGGCAGGTCCTGCCTGACCAACCTGATCTCCTTCTATGATCAGGTGACCCGCCTGGTGGATGTGGGACAGGCCTGTGGATGTAGTCTACCTGGACCTCAGCAAGGCCTTTGACTCCATCCCCCACAGCAAACTCCTGGCCAAGCTGTCAGCCCATGGCTTGGATGGGAGCACACTGCAATGGGTTAGGAAGTGTCTGGAGGGCCGAGCCCAGAGAGCGTTGGTGAATGGTGCCACGTCCAGCTGGCAGCCAGTCACTAGTGGTGTCCCCCAGGGATCAGTGCTGGGCCCTGTGCTCTTTAACATCTTTATTTGATGATCTGGATGAGGACATTGAGTCCATCATCAGTAAATTTGCTGACGACACCAAGCTGGGGGCAGGAGTTGATCTGCTGGAGGGTAGAGAGGCTCTGCAGAGGGACCTCGACAGGCTGGGCAGATGGGCAGAGTCCAACGGCATGAGATTGAACACATCCAAGTGCCGGGTTCTGCACATTGGCCACAACAACCCCATGCAGAGCTACAGGCTGGGGTCAGAATGGCTGGAGAGTGGCCAGCCAGCCAGGGACCTGGGAGTACTGGTCAATGGTAGGCTGAACATGAGCCTGTAGTGTGCCCAGGCAGCCAGGAGGGCCAATGGCATCCTGGTCTGCATCAGGAACAGTGTGGCCAGCAGGAGCAGGGAGGTCATTCTGCCCCTGTATGCTGCACTGGTTAGGCCGCACCTCAAGTACTGTGTCCAGTTCTGGGCCCCTCAGTTTAGGAAGGAGGTTGACTTGCTGGAACGAGTCCAGAGAAGGGCAACAAAGTTGGTGAGGGGTTTGGAACATAAGCCCTATGAGGAGATGCTCAGGGAGCTGGGGTTGCTTAGCCTGGAGGAGAGGAGACTCAGGGGTGACCTTATTATTCTCTACATCTACCTTAAGGGAGGTTGTAGACAGACGGATATTGTTCTCTACTCCCAGGCAAACAGTACCAGGACATGAGGACACAGTCTCAGGCTGTGACAGGGGAGGTTTAGGCTGGATGTTAGAACGAATTTCTACACAGAGAGAGTGATTGCCCAGTGGAATGGGCTGCCTGGGGAGGTGGTGGAGTCGCCATCATTGGAGGTATTCAGGAGGAGACTTGATAGGGTGCTTGGTGCCATGGGTTAGTTGATTAGGTGGTGCTGGATTAGTTGATAGGTTGGACGCAATGATCTTGAAGGTCTCTTCCAACCTGGTCTATTCTATACCGTTATGTTCTATTCTATTCTATTCTGTAACTCCTGATAGATTTGGATCTTATTTACAATGGCCAGAAAAATTATTGTTATTATTCATTACTAGTTTTTTATTCAATTAGCTCTTAGTCTATTTAGAGAGTCAAAGTAGGTATTTGCCCAGATTCTGAGCAGCATCAGAAGCTATGATTTTGTAGTGCTGTAGTAAGCAGCAAATAGACTCACCATCCAGATACTTACCTATGCACAGAGCAAGATTCAAAAAAAGAAGAAAAAAGTTTATTTGAAGTACTTGAGCAATAGCCAACAAATTTCATTTGATTTCCGAATGGATACAGGTAAGCAAGGTTTAATGGGCTTGAGTAGAAGAATGGCCAGTTAACTAAAGACAAGTGCCGGGTGCTGCACTTTAGCCACGGCAACCCCATGCAGAGCTACAGGCTGGGGTCAGAGTGGCTGGAGAGCTGCCAAACAGAGAGGGACCTGGGGGTGCTGATTGACACCCGCCTAAACATGAGCCAGCAGTGTGCCCAGGTGGCCAAGAGGGCCAATGGCATCCTGGCCTCTATTAGGAATAGTGTGGCCAGCAGGAGCAGGGAGGTCATTGTGCCCCTGTACTCTGCAATGGTTAGGCCACACCTTGAGTACTGTGTCCAGTTCTGGGGCCCTCAGTTTAGGAAGGACATCGAGACACTTGAACGTGTCCAGAGAAGGGCAACAAGGCTGGGGAGAGGCCTTGAGCACAGCCCTGTGAGGAGAGGCTGAGGGAGCTGGGATTGTTTAGCCTGGAGAAGAGAAGGCTCAGGGGTGACCTCATTGCCCTCTACAACTACCGGAAAGGTGGTTGTAGACAGGAGGGGGTTGGTCTCTTCTCCCAGGCAACCAGCACCAGAACAAGGGGACACAGTCTCAAGCTGTGCCAGGGGAGGTTTAGACTCGAGGTGAGGAAAAAGTTCTTCACCGAGCGAGTCGTTCGTCATTGGAATGTGCTGCCCAGGGAGGTGGTGGAGTCGCCGTCCCTGGAGGTGTTCAAGGGGAGATTGGACGTGGCACTTGGTGCCATGGTCTAGTTGTGAGGTCTGTTGGAACAGGTTGGACTTGATGATCCTTGGGGTCTCTTCCAACCTTAGTTACTGTGATACTGTGATACAAGGAGGTAAGACTTCTTATGTTGCTTAGAGAATTTGTCTGCCCTTGCAATTTTTGCCATCATAATGGCACTGGAAAATCTTCATTGACAGGAAAAAGATATTAATTAGAAGTATATGGAAGCACTCTGAGAAACCGATTCTGAATTCTATCTTCTTAAAACAGATGGAAACATTTTTGTGTCACATTAAGGAAATACAGTATACAGTTGATTAAAATCAGTGCGCTTTTATGATACTGAAAATGGGAGAGAGCAGGGGTACTGAATTACTGACTACTATACCAAAATCTCTCCACACCAGAACATCATCTCATGTTTTGATTATCTGTATCTCATACTTACTTATCCAGGCACTAACCCTCCAGTTTCTCTTAGCTACAAATTCTCTTTTCCCTCACTGCAAAATTTGATCTTCCTGTGACATGAACTTGCTGTCCTACCTGTGAGCAGATCTAGACTTAGAAACTTAACAGCAACGTATTTTGTATATATTCATAACATCAAAGAAGTTTTCCCTCCTCATTTACTCAGCTAACTAAGATCTGGGCACTAAACAGCTCCCTTATTCATAACTATGATAGGATATTTTGTGTTTTACTGCTGTTTTCATTAAAATGCATCACCACAAAAAAAGGTGGGGTTTGTTTGTTTGTTCCCTTATACCTTTAATTACATTCTTCTTCTGTACAGAATGTTCTAAATATGAAATTGAAATCTGACTTTCCCCAATTTTCAAAGTGGGTCATCTTAGGACATTATACATTAGAAAACATGCTTTGGATCATTGGCCTCTGCCTTTCACAAACACATATGAAAATACTGAGAAGGAACTAGAAATACACATCAGTGTATCATTTACAGTGATATATTTTCAAATTGTCTCAAGCATGACTGTTTGCATTTGTTGTAATTTGACAAATTTTAACAATCATCTACATTTCTCCCAAACTGGAAATCTGCATCCTGTTGTGTTATAGGTAAGAGGGAAACGATTCTCACTTGCTGCTACATGTTCTACAAATACATACAGTACAGTACCTAACAGAGTGCCAGCATGTTTTTCAGTGGTTTGCTTTTGATTTACCTTTTTATTTTTATTAGAAATGCCATTTGTGGGGAAAAAAAAATCTTCTCTTTCTAAAACACGATTAGATTCCCCCAACACAGTGGTTTGTGTTAAATGTTGGATGATAACTCCTTCAGCAGTGGAGAAAAGCAGGAGAAAGTACTGCTGACATTTTTTTTCCTTTCCTTTTTCTTTCACATAAAACAGTATTTTGTTTCATTCAATTGAATGTGATGAATTATATCAAAACATTAAAAAGCACAGTGAAGGTATTAAGAAATCATATTTTGTATGAATGCTTCCTTGGGCTACTAATGGGGAAAACCCACTGTGTAAATAGAGGGACACATGGAATTACGACATGCAGCAGTGCAAGTGTTGCCATGGAACAGAGGTTGAATGTGCTCACTGCAGAAGGTCAATGCAGAAAATTATGCACAGTACTGAGGACTTGGATTTGCCAAAATTCAGTAGGGTTTTTAAGGCTTATATCCAGCAATTTGATTTAGTTTGGTCTGTTTAGTTTATTTTACATTTAAATTGTCACTAATCAAATTCAGTTAACTACATGGCAACTCTCTAACTGCAACGTGAAAGTGATGGAGAAAGTGATTTAAATTTAGTTAGTGATTTAGTAGATTCAACACAAACAATGAAGGAACTAGAAAAAGGCAAAGTGAAATAGTGAAATGTTAAATCCAATTGATGTGTTGGGTGATGACAAAAAGATGTCATCTCCAACTGCAGAAAAGTATTTTCTTTTGAAGCTAATATACATCATCAGAAAGATTCATCAACTATAATAGAATATTAAGAAATCTTAATGTAGTGGGTTAACGCCCATTCTGGAAAACAGGGTGGAGGGCTTGTGAGTGCTTATCCCTCCCTGCAGGTCATTTTCCCCCTGGGAAACTGAGTCTGTTCCACTCCCCCCTCCCTGCCCAGCTAGGGTATAAAAAGGGCTCTCTTCCTGACGAGACTGAATGCTCCTGAAGCCAACATTCTGGTGACCGTCCTCTATGCTGGGCTGCTACTTAATGATCTATTTGAAAGAAGAGATGCTGTGTCCATCCTTGAAATGCAGCCATTGAAGGTGTTTAATGACTGTTCAGTCTCTCTTCTGTAACACTACTATAACCAGTCTGTATTCATAAAAATTGCCAGAGGAAAAACATGAACTAAGAATAGAATAGAATAGACCAGGTTGGAAGAGACCTTCAAGATCATCGTGTCCAACCTGTCATCCAACACCACCTAATCAACTAAACCATGCAACCAAGCACCTCATCAAGTCTCCTACTGAACACTTCCAGTGATGGTGACTCCACCACCTCCTCAGGTAGCCCATTCCAATGGGCAATCACTCTCTCTGTGTAAAACTTCCTTCTAACCTCCAGCCTAAACCTCCCCTGTCGCAGCCTGAGACTGTGTCCTCTTGTTCTGGTACTGTTTGCCTGGGAGAAGAGACCAACCTCTGCCTGACTACAACCTCCCTTAAGGTAGTTGTAGAGAGCAATAAGATCACCCCTGAGTCTCCTTCAGGAGCTTAGCTGCTCCTCCAGGCTAAGCAGCCCCAGCTCCCTCAATCTCTCCTCATAGGGCTTGTGCTCCAAGCCCCTCACCAACTTTGTTGCCCTTCTCTGGACACGCTCCCCGCAACAACAATAACAACAATGTAAGAATTTGCACATGATAAGAAGATTGCCATTTCTTATACCACCATCACCTTCAATGTACCAAGAGAGCAGCAAGAATAAGTGACCAAAGTATTTTCTTCCTGAAAATACTTTGTCTAGCAATTGGAGCTCTGGTGAACCACTAAATGTTGCAAACATAAAATTAAATGTGAGATCAATGCTTTCACTTCTCAAACCCTAGAATTGGCATAATAACTAGAGGTTTCCTTCAGAGTGCAATACATATTCAATGCTTTTATCCTGTGTTGAAGCTAATATGCTGTTTGGGATATTTCCTGGGAGGCCAGACAATGCTGTAGATTGAAAGACTGAAAGAAACAGTGATGACTTTATGTGGAAACTATTACTCTGCCACCCTGAAGATACTTCTTTTTATACTCTTTGCACCTTTACTTTCTGTAGAGCACAGCCTAAAAGGAAAATTCCCATTATCCTCCTTTCCTCATGCATAATGTGCCTCACCTTAACCAAGAGCCTTGCTTCCTTAAGCCTTTCAATGAGTGCTTCAGTGAAGATATTTATGGAGCTAAATTTCAAACTAACATAACCAGAGCAGAAACCTAATTATTGTGCATTTCAGTGGACATTTTGAGGCTTCTCGCTGTTGGACTGACTTTTTTCCTTTTGAGAAGAATAAACTGTTGGTCCAGACTCACTCTACAGAGGGAACAATGTTGATCCAGACAGCAAACAAGGTGCAGAAAGAAGTGAGGATCTTGGTGGTGGAGGAAAATTCAGGAGTTCTCTGTTTCATTGTAGAATTATTGAAGGAAATGAAAGTTACTGCAGGATCATGAAAGAAGTAAAACCCACTGAAATGAATAAATTCCAAAATTTTTTCCTGGTTATATTCTCAGTCACTCATCCACTCACCAGTATTTGTGAAAGGTCTCTAGCCTTTCTGTCTCCATTTTCTAACACAGGACATCAACACCCTGAACCTTTTCATATTCCTTTATCAGGGCAACAAACACAGGCGAAGTTGTGTGGTGCACTCTTAAGTGTCTGCTTTGAAGCCAGGCAACCCTAATTTGGTTACTCCTCCTAATGACAGTCCCTGGGAGGCATACACAGCTGGTTTCGGGGGGGGGGGGGGGGGGGGGGGGGGAAGTGCTCTAATCCCTTGTAGTGGGTTGAGAGACCAATTCTCCCACCACAGGCAAAAGAAAGACTCAGACAAAACGGATTGCAAAAAAAGTGGTGGAAAGTTTAGATGGGAAAACAATGACAAGTTTGTACAGAAAACCACAAGCACTGTGACTCACAGAGAGATATCCCAAAATATACCCAGGAACGTCCCATCCCCAGCTGGGGGTACACCCAACCCCCCAGCCAGGGCTCTTTCTTCCCCCCCCCAACCCGGCCCTGGGCCTGGGCAGGCCCAAGGGAGGCGGCTCACACCATTTTACCTAAGCAGCAGTGCAGGAGGAAAGAGAGCAAGAGGACCCCTCACTGATGTTTTATAGGGGAGCAGGGCATTATGGGGTGAAATACCTGGCTTTTGGTGACCACCCACTGGGCTGGGCCCCCTTTTGGAACCTCCCAAATATGGTCTGTGCAGTGGCATCTGGGCCGGCACCCAGCCTAAACCACCACATCCCTGAAGAAGCTGTTCCTCAGAAACAACAACCACTAAAGTGTGCAAATGGCATGTACTAAATTGCCTGCAATTTAGATTCAGCTAGTTAAAGAATTTGCCCCATCAGATGCACTGCCCTCAAACTCCTCTTGGTTATTACACTCCTGTGATGTCCATTTAAAATGCTAAGTAGGTCATATCTTTGTAAAAGGTGGTAAAATATTATCTGACATGAGTGTTAAGCTTTATAGTTTTCAGCAGAAAATACTTTTTCTTATTGAACTGGAACAACATTGGCCTTCTTCTACATGGCTGCCATCATAGAAGTACTGTATACCAGTAAAATATAACTTACATTTGTGTGTGTGTGTGTGTGGTGTGCCAGCTCCACTGCTGCTTCAGGGGTGGTAGGGGATAATGAGCCATGTGTTGAGGAAGATGCAATAGCCAACAAGGAAACACTGGCACATGCACGGCTCACTGGTAGGTTGGTGGCCATGGAGGTGACCAGGAGTGGTCAGACAGCAGGAGTGAAAACTAAAGGATTAAATTCCTCTCTGAAATGTTTATATACCAATGAATAGAATAGAATAGCATAACATAGAATAGAATAGACCAGGTCAGAAGAGGAATATGGGAAAAAAGCAGGAGGATTTGTAGATCTGCATTAAGCTGCATGACTGTGACATAATTGGAATCACTGAAAGGTGGTGGGACAACTCCAATGCAGAAGTCTTGTCGTGGTTAGCTATGTACTGTTCAGGAACGATAGACCAACAAGGCAAGGTGGTGGTGCTGCTCTCTCTGTGCAAGAGCAACTGGAATGTGTTGAGTTCCATTGTGGATGGAGGGGGAGAGTGGGTTAGAACAGGTGGAAAGCTTGTGGGTAAGAATTAAGGGATGTGGAAAGGGAGGTGAAACTGCTGAGGGGGTCTACTATAGACCACCAAATCAAGCAGAAAATGCGGATGAGGCCTTCCATAGTCACCTGGAGGCAGCCTCTAGCACACACTCCTTGGTACTCATGGGTGACTTCAATCACCCTGATATTTGTTGGACATCCCAGACAGCCAGGCATATCCAGCCCCAAAAGCTCTTGCAGTGTGTCAATTATAACTTCTTGATGCAGGTAGTGGAGGAGCCAACAAGGAAAGGCACATTGCTGGACTTTGTATTAACTAATAGAGAAGGACTGGCTGGGAACATTAAGGTCAGGAACAGCCTTAACAACAGTGGTCATGACATGAAGGAATAGAATAGAAGAGAATAGAATAAACCAGGTTGGAAGAGACCTTCGAGATCATCATGTCCAACCTATCTTCCAACACTACCCAATCAACTAAACCATGCAACCAAGCATCCTGTCAAACCTTGCCCTGAACACCCCCAGCGACGGCGACCCCACCACCTCCTCAGGCAGCCCATTCCAGTGGGCAATCACTCTCTCTGTGTAAAACTTCCTCCTAACCTCCAGCCTAAACCTCCCCTGACGCAGCCTGAGACTGTGTCCTCTTGTTCTGGTACTGGTTGCCTGGGCGAAGAGACCAACCTCTGCCTCACTACAACCCCCCTTCATGTAGTTGTGGAGAGCAATAAGGTCACCCCTGAGTCTCCTCCTCTCCAGGCTAAGCAACTACAGCTCCCTCAATCTCTACTCATAGGGCTTGTGCTCCAAGGCCCTCACCAACATTGTTGCCCTTTTCTGGACACGCTCCAGCAAGTCAACCTCCTTCCTAAACTGAGGGGCCCAGAACTGGACACAGTACTCGAGGTGCAGTCTAACCAGTGCAGTGTACAGGGGCAGAATGACCTCCCTGCTCCTGCTGGCCACACTGTTCCTGATGCAGGCCAGGATGCCATTGGCCCTCCTGGCTGCCTGGGTGCACTGCAGCCTCATGTTCAGCCTACCATCAACCAGCACCCCCAGGTCTCTCTCAGCCTGACTGCTCTCCAGGCACTCTGACCCCAGCCTGTAGCTCTGCATGGGGTTGCTGTGGCCAATGTGCAGAACCCGGCACTTGGATGTGTTAAATCTCATGCCGTTGGACTCTGCCCATCTGCCCAGCCTGTCGAGGTCCCTCTGCAGAGCCTCTCTACCCTCCAGCAGATCAGCTCCTGCCCCCAGCTTGGTGTCGTCAGCAAATTTACTGGTGATGGACTCGATGCCCTCGTCCAGATCATCAATAAAGATGTTAAAGAGCATGGGGCCCAGCACTGATCCTTGGGGCACACCACTGGTGACTGGCTGCCAGCTGGATGTGGCACCATTCACCACCACTCTCTGGGCTTGGCCCTCCAGCCAGCTCCTAACCCATCGCAGTGTGCTCCCATCCAAGCCATGGGCTGACAGCTTGGCCAGGAGTTTGCTGTGGGGGACGGTGTCAAAGGCCTTGCTGAGGTCCAGGTAGACTACATCCACAGCCTGCCCACATCCACCAGGCCGGTCACCTGATCATAGAAGGAGATCAGGTTGGTCAGGCAGGACCTGCCCTTCCTAAACCCATGCTGGCTGGGCCTGATCCCTTGGCCATCCTCCAAGTTCTGTGCGACTGCACTCAAGATGACCTGTTCCATAATCTTGCCTGGCACTGAGGTCAGGCTGACAGGTCTATAATTCCCTGGATCATCCAACAGGCCCTTCTTGTGGATGGGCACCACGTTGGCCAGCTTCCAGTCCTCTGGGATGTCTCCAGTGAGCCAGGACTTATGAAAAATGATGGAGAGCGGCTTGGCCAGCACATCTGCCAGCTCTCTCAGCACCCTGGGATGGATCCCATCTGGTCCCATGGACTCGTGGGGATCCAAGCGGCTAAGCAGATCACCAACTACCCCATTCTTGAACAGAGGAAGACTATGCAGCTCCCTAACTCCTTCTGCCAGCTCTGCAGGCCAGCTGTCTGGAAGACATTCTGTCCTGCTAGAAAAAATTGAGGCAAAGAAGTTATTAAGTAACTCTGCCTTCTCCTCATCCTTTGATACAACATTCCCCTCCGTGTCCACCAAGGAGTGGAGGTTGTCCCTGCCCTTCCTCTTGCTATTAATATATTTATAGAAGGACTTTTTGTTGTCCTTCACATCAGAGGCCAGTCTAAGCTCCAAATGTGCTTTTGCCTCCCTAATTTTCTTCCTACAAGACCTAGTAACATCCTTAAACTTTTCATGGGTTGCATGGAGTTTAGTATTTACAAGGTAGAAGTAGGGCAGTAAGCAGGATTACAACCCTGGACTTCCACAGGACTAACATTGTATTCCTCAGAGATATGCTTGCAGGAATCCCATGATCTAAGATTCTGGAGGATAAAGGAGCCCAAGAAAGTTGGTCAGTTTTTAAATACCTCTTCCTCAGGCATGCCAGGAGACCTGGATGCTTCTGAAGGAAATATCATGGAAGAAAGATACTTACAGTTCATGGAAGAAGGGACTTGTCCCTTGGGAGAGCTATAAAGTAGTTGCTAGGGCATGTAGGAAAGCAACAAGGAAGGCCAGGGCTGTCTTGGAACTAAAACTGGCAAAGGAAGTAAAAGAGAACAAGATGGGCTTCTTGAAATGTATCAGTAGGAAAAGGAAGAATAGGGAAGATGTGGTCCCTCTGCTGAATGAGGAGGCAGCCCTGATAACTGAGGGTGTAGAGAAGGCAGATCTGCTGAATGCCTGCTTTGCTTCAGTCTTTACTTCTAAAACTGAGCTCTTCTGTGAAGTCCAGACCCTGGATGAAGGAGAAGAAGGCTGAACGAGGGAAGACTCTCCACTAGTCAATGAAGACTGGGTTAGGGATCAGTTACACAAATTGAATATTCACAAGTCCATGGGCCCTGATGAGATAAACCCAAGAGTGTTGAGAGAGCTGTCTGATGTTGTCGCTCTACAACTCTCCATCATTTTTGCAAAATCCTGGCAGACAAGAGAGGTGCCTGAGGACTGGAGGAAAGCCAGTGTCACTCCAGTCTTCAAAAAAGGCAAGAAAGAGGTTCCAGGAAACTACAGACCATTGAGTCTCACCTCCATCCCTGGAAATACGATGTAGCTGCTCCTTCTGGAGTCATCTCTAGGCACTTGGGAGAGAATAAGATGATCAGGAGCAGTCAGCATGGATTCACCAAGGGGAAATGATGCTTGAGTAATCTGATAGCCTTCTATGATGCCCTAACTGAACAGGTAGATGCAGGGAGACCAGTGGATTGACCTTAGTAAGGCTTTTGACACTATCTCCCATAACATCCTTGTGAGTAAGCTCAGGAAGTGTGGGATAGAAAAACACAGTGAGATGGATCAGTGTCCTGGTTTAGAGCAGGACAGATCCTTTATTGCCCTGAAAGGGGCAAAAGAGTGACACTCACAAAAATGGATTGGATACTGATGGAAAGTTTAAATGGAAAAGCAACTGATGTTCTACAAAAATACGGAGCATAGTGATAAAGATATCCCAAAGCATACAAAGTTGCCTTGCACCACACCCCAAAAGCCCCCAGCACTTGCTTTCGCCCCACCTGAGGGTACATCCAAAACCCCCAGGGCTCTTCCTTCCTCCCCCCAACCCCCGCTAGGCTAGTCTCAGGCTGACCAGGCCTGAGACTGCCCCCATCCCACTTCTTATCTTGACATTAGGCCGAAACAGGCTTCAGAGGCCTGGGATGCTCCCTCACTGTTTGCCCCACAGGGAGCATCTCCCATGGTAGCAGAGAGGGAAGACAAAGAGAAAGAGAATAACTTAGGGAGGTCATTCTGCCCCTGTACTCTGCATTGGTTAGGTCGCACCTTGAGTACTGTGTCCAATTCTGGGCCCCTCAGTTTAGGAAGGACATTGAGACACTTGAACATGTCCAGAGAAGGGCAACAAGGCTGGTGAGAGGCCTTGAGCACAAGCCCTATGAGGGGAGGCTGAGGGAGCTGGGGTTGTTTAGCCTGGAGAAGAGAAGGCTCAGGGGTGACCTCATTGCCCTCTACAACTATCTGAAAGGTGGTTGTGGCCAGGAAGGGGTTGGTCTCTTCTCCCAGGCAACCAGCACCAGAACAAGGGGACACAGTCTCAAGCTGTGCCAGGGGAGGTTTAGACTCGAAGTGAGGAGAAAGTTCTTCACTGAGTGAGTCATTCGTCATTGGAATGGGCTGCCCAGGGAGGTGGTGGAGTCACCGTCCCTGGAGATGTTCAAGGGGAGATTGGACGTGGCACTTGGTGCCATGGTCTAGTCATGAGGTCTGTCGAGACAGGTTGGACTTGATGATCCTTGGGGTCTCTTCCAACCTTAGTTATACTGTGATACTGTGACACTGTGACTTTGCAGACAGATTTATAGGTGCAGGATTTATGGGCAGAAATACGCAGCTTCCCCTGTCCACCTACTGGGTGGACACTCTTCACACTGAATTTGTAACTTAAGTGGCAGCCCAGGAAGCACCCAGCCTAAACTGCCACAATTAGGACCTGGCTATGAAATAGAGTCCAAAGAGTGGTGCCAAGTCCAGCTGGAGAGCTGCAGCTAGAGGAATCCCCCAGGGATCAGTGTTAGGTTCAGTCCTGTTCAACATCTTCATCAATGACATTGATGAGGGGACAGAGTGTCTGCTCAGAAAGTTTGCTGACGATACCAAACTGGGAGGCTTGGCTGATACACCTGAAGGCTGTGAAGCCATTCAGTAAGACCTGGACAGACTAGAGAGCTGGGCAAAGAGGAACTTAATGAGGTTCAACAAGGATAAGTGCAGAGTCCTGCATCTGGGAAGGAATAATAAACTGCACCAGTACAGGTTAGAAGGTGAACTGCTGGAAAGCAGCCCTGTGGAGAAGGACCTGGGAGTCCTGGTGGACAGCAAGTTATCCATGGGACAGCAATGTGCTCTTGTGGCCAAGAAGGCAAATGGGATCCTGGGGTGCATTAAGAAGACTGTGTCCAGCAGATTGAGGGAGGTTCTCCTCCCCCTCTACTCTGACCTGGTGAGACCTCATCTGGAGTATTGTGTCCAGTTTTGGGTTCCCCAGCTCAAGAGGGACAAGGATTTGCTGGAGAGAGTCCAAAGGAGGGCTACAAGGATGATTAAGGGATTGGAGCACATTCCCTGTGAGGAGAGGTTGAGAGGCCTGAGGCTTTTTAGGCTGGAGAAGACTGAGAGGGGATTTAATAAATGTTTATAAATATCTGAGGGCTGGGTGTCAAGAGGGAGGGTACAGGCTCTTCTCACTTGCACCCTGTGATAGGACAATGGGCAATTGATATAAACTACATCAGAGGAGGTTTCACCTCAACTTGAGGAGGAACTTCTTCACTGTGAGGCTCACAGAGCACTGCAACAGTGTCCCCTGAGAGGTTGTGGAGTCTCCTTCTCTGGAGACTTTCAAGATCCTTCTGAATGCATTCCTGTGTGACCTGTTCTAGATTCTATGATCCTGCTCTGGCAGGGTGGTTGGACTCAATGATCTCCAGAAGTCCCTCCCAACACCTAACATCCTGTGATCCTATGATTTCCACCCAAGGAAGGACTATGTTCCTCTGCCTAATAATGTTGTCTCTTCTTGTGCCATCCTTGAATAAAATAGACCTTGAAGTTAGTTATGAGATACCTTTCATAAGAAGAGGTTGCCAGGAGAAAATAATTTGTACAGGCTGGCAGTCTGACTTAGTATCATCCTTACATTAATAATAACAGCAAACTCCTTCTGTATTGCAAATCTTATTTAAAATCTGACTTTTATAAAGAGACCACTATCTTCTGATCTTACTGACTATTCCAAATGCAAAATAGTTCATACTCAGAATACTGCATAAGTATGCCTTTTTCTGCAGTCATAAGTGAAGTTCATTAAAATATTAACTGAATTGTCCCATGCAATATAAATTTTACTCTAAATAGTTTTGTTACCTTCAACAGGAGCTTTATTCAACAGATTAATAAAACAAAGACAGCTTATTAATAACATTTTAAAATATTTTATTGTCAGCTCTTTCAGCATGCTATTCATAGGCCACAGGCAGAAAGCTGTGAAGATTAAGACAAGTCTTCCTTCTGTCTTGTTTTGTATTTTTATGGAGTCACGCTGTAGATGAGCTGATATATCAGAGTCAAATAAGTCATTTTAAGACATGATTTATGTTTCAGAGAGTGACTTTTCACAAAGCACTGTGATGCTGACTACAGTATGCAGCAATTCATATTTGGAGCATAGGATATTGCTGGACTGCAAGTAATTTGTGGTTACAGCAATTACAAATAGGTAACATAAAATGATGGCATTGTATTACAGTACTGCAATATACTGTACACAGTATAATGCAGCATAAAAATAGAAGCACAGACATCCTAGAGGATGTGTCCACCCAAGCTGTGAGCAACCTCTATTTTCAGGAGAGTGCTTTAAGAACCAGTATCAAAGGCTTTACAGAAGTAGAGCTAGATATCCACAACCTTTCCCTCATCCACTAAGTGGCTGATCTTGTCATGCAAGGAGATAAGGTTCCTCAAGCAGAACCTGCCTTTCAGAAGATGAACGTTCTTTGGCAGGGGCGCTGGCCTGGATGATCTGTAGAGGTGCCTTCCAATGTTTACCACTGTGTGATTCTGTACACATGTAGCAGTACATATTACTTTGTCTCAAATGCCTTAATTTTGGAAAGACAAAATGAATGCCTTGGATCAAAAAAAAAAACCACCAAAACCCACTGTCTTGCAGCTTGATGAAGCACCATGAAGAATGATCTCTAGATTTCAATGGTTTATTATTTTTGCCTCTTTTTTTTCTGTCTGGTGTCTGTGGTGGTAAAATGTAGTCTTCATTTAATACTATGTATTCCTGGAGTCTGCTTGCACCTAAACAAGAGCCAGATCATTCCTCAGAACTGGAATAGCTATTACCAGAGGTTGTTTCATGAATCAATGGTCTGCATCAGATTTCTTCTATTCTGTAATGGCTGGCACTTTTAGCCTCAAATTAGATGAAGTTCAGTTTTAATATTTACACCTAAAGCTAGGGTACTGTCTTGGTCCAGAAAGGGAAAGAGACTCAGTTCTTTTGAATATTCCCATGTTATGAAATTACAGGCACAAACGAGGCCAAAATATCAACAGTTACACAAATAAAGTGGATGTATCAGAAGGAGAGAGAGAGAGAAAATAGAGAGTGAGAGATAGAAGAGGGAGAGAGAAGAGGAAAGGAATATATTACCACACACTTCACCTCCCAAGACAGTTTGGGTCTGTGGAGGAAGGTTGCTGCAGCTTTGTCATGGAGGAGATGTTGTCCTTGTTTTCTGTGCTGTCCTCTGAGCAGCCTCTTCAGCTCCATGAGTTTCAGCAGGTGGAACTTAAGACACAGAGAGAGGGTTCCTCTTGGTCTGCTTCTTCCAGGCTACATGGTGATGCCTCTGTCATGTTTCTTCCCTAGTATTCTCTCTGTTTTTCTTCAGAACAGCATTGCCCCAGGCTTTTCTTTCTCTCATGTTTTCCTTCTCAGCAGCATTTTCCAGGTCTTTCCCTTCACCATGTTTTCCTTTTCCTGTGTTTTCCTTCTCTTGAGCCAGTAGTTGCTCAGATATTTTGTACAGATTTTTAGGTATGTATATACCAGAGAGTATCAATAGCAGTGGCCTCTGCCCATTATTTCCAGGGCAGCTGCAATCTGGTGAGCAATATTTCTCTATGCACCTTCCAGAGAGTTGTTATCCAATGGCAACTGCCCAATACACATCAGCTATTGTCTGGGCAAGAAGCAAAGTGATTTTATCTTTGTTGAGTCACATCAAGAGAGACAAGACTTAGTTGCTCACAGGTACCAAATAAAGAAAACTTCAATAAACATCTTTTGAAACAATGTCTGTCATGTTTTGTACTAATATACTCATCTGTGTAAAGCTTCTGTTCATGTCAGCAGGAAGTAACATAATCAGAGAATGAAGCAGTCACTTCTTATTTGGCAACAGACTATTGAATACAAGTATTTCAGGTCAAAATGAAGCATGCAGAAACCATCAACACTTTGCATGTTGATATATCTTCATAAGTTTTCTACAACCTTGTTAGATAGATGGCATCTCTCATGCTCTCTGCTGAGAGACTGCAATGAAGCCAGAGGAATGTTTTACCACTTGTTTTATTGATACTGAGATATGACTGCATCTCATGTTGGAAGAAATTTATTTTGTGCACATAGAATAGAATAGAATAGAATTAACCAGGTTGGAAAAGACCTTTGAGATCATCAAGTCCAACTTATCACACAACACCATCTAATCAACTAAACGATAGAACCAAATGCCTCATGCATTCTCTTCCTAAACACCCCCAGTGATGGGGATTCTGCCATCTCCCTGGAGAACCCATTCCAATGGCCAATCACTCTTTCTGTGAAGAATTTCTTCCTAACATCCAACCTAAACCTCCCCTGTTGCAGCCTGAGACTGTGTCCTCTTGTTCTGATGCTGTTTGCCTGGGAAAAGAAACCAACCTCCACCTGGCTACAACCTCCCTTCAGGTAGTTGTAGACAGCAATAAGGTCTCCTCTGATCCTCCTCTTCTCCAGGCTAATCAACCCCAGCTCCCTCAGCCTCTCCTCATAAGGCTTGTGTGCCAAACCCCTCACCAACTTTGTTGCCCTTCTCTGGACTCATTCCAGCAACTCAACATCTTTCCAAAACTGAGGGGCCCAGAACTGGACACAGGACTCAAGGTGTGGCCTAAACAGTGCTGAGTACAGGAGCACAATGACTTCCCTGCTCCTGCTGGCCACACTGTTCCTGATGCAGGCCAGGATGCCATTGGCCTTTTTGGCCACCTCTGCACACTGCAGGCTCATGTTCAGCCTACCATCGACCAGTACCCCCAGGGCCCTTTCTGCCTGACTGCTCTCCAGCCACTCTGACCCCAGCCTGTAGCACTGTGTGGGGTTGTTGTGGCCAATGTGCAGAATCCAGCACTCAGATCTCATGCCGTTGGACTCTGCCCATCTGTCCAGCCTGTCAAGGTCCCTCTGCAGAGCTCTCCTAGATCAACACCTGCCCCAACTTGGTGTCATCTGCAAACTTATTGATGACAGACTCAATCTCCTCATCCAGTTCATCAAGAAAGATGCTGAGCGGGTTTGGGACCAGCACTGATTCCTGGTGGACACCACTTCTGGACTCCAGCTTGTTCCTAACCCAGCTCAGAGTGCTGCTGTCCAAGCCATGTGCTGACAGCTTGTCCAGGAGTTTGCTGTGGGGAATGGTGTCAAAGGCCTTGCTGAAGTCCAGGTAGACTACATTCACAGCCTGCCCCACATCCACCAGGTGGGTCACCTGATCATAGAAGGAGATCAGGTTGGTCAGGCAGGACCTGCCCTTCCTAAATCCATGCTGGCTGGGCCTGATCCCTTGGCCATCCTCTAAGTGCTGTGTGATTGCACTCAAGATGACCTGTTCCATAATCTTGCCTGGCACTGAGGTCAGGCTGACAGGTCTGTAATTTCCTGGCCCTTCTTGTGGATGGACATCATGTTGGCCAGCTTCCAGTCATCTGGACTGGAATCCAAAATTCTGATGGTGGCACCAGCCTCTGAGCCACTTATTAATTACACCTTCTTAAACAAATAAACAGACAAACAAGCAAACAAACAAACAAAAATACCCCAACCAAAACCCAAACAAACAAACAAAACCCCCCAAAACCCAGGGGACAGTTCAAATGCAGTCCCCCACTACCACAAATTACAGTTGAGTTTCCTACATTTGGGGAAACCACAGGGGTCAGCACACCCAGAGTGCAAAGGTTGCGCCTCGCCCTGGGCAAACCACCTGCCTGATCATGGTGTCTCCCCTGCCAGGTAAGTATGTGTGGTTATCTAGAATCTGAAATAAGAAATTGTAATAAATCCCTGAACTGATCTGCATAAGCTAACTAAATAGTTCATTATAATTTGTTCATATATGTTTGATAAAAAGTAATTGATGCAATGCCAAGATAGTTTTTTAAAATCAAGCACTACCAATTTCTTTCATTTTTTTCTTCCCTTTTTGAAAACACCCAGTAATTTAATTTACTGTTATGAGAGTGAGGAGTAATTGTGTAGGAAAGCATCCAGGATTGGTGATGCTTTAAAAAACCTATGTCTTTTCTATGGTGCAAACTTGACCAAGGTATTAAAGGACTATGTGAACATTAGTACAGATTAATTTCTATCTCTGAACTATTCTCACAATTTAAAATTCATACTCTTATGGTTAACTTTTGATTGCTTCTTCTAATACAGTCTGTTTTCAAATTTGTTCTTCCTGTCACAGTGATGACAAGTACTAGACTCATCTGCTGACCAGTTTTTGAACCTGCTTTGTACTTGAAGAGTAGAAAAGAGAAGAACTGAATCAGCAGAAATAGCTGATTGTGCTCCACTCCACACTTTCTTCATACCCCTGCACATTAGGGGGTGGGTGCTGGCTAACTACTCAAAACACTTAGAGGATAGGTATGCAGTTATTGTGGAGTGGAGCATTAGCAGCTCTTTTCAGGGTCATATTTTCTGGGAACTCAGATTCTTATCATTCATGCAATTTGCCAGCTGTTTTTTTATTTGTCAGTATTCACATTCCTCTAAATCTGGCAATATCAAACTTTTTTTTGTGGCTGACCTTTTTCGAACCTTTACAAATATATCATGCATACTGTATTTTTGCATAACTGAAAGCAGTTCCATCTTACACGTGGTTCCAGACTATCTGAATAACTCTATTTCCTTAGAGTTCACATCACAAACATTCTGATTTAACTTCTGCTTCTTTGAGGCAAATCCTTTCTAAGTAATTTGTTTACAAATATATTTTTAACATTTCTGATATCACAAATTACTGTGGCTAATTTGTGTGAGCACATTGCACTAAACTCAACTGGAATGGAATTTACAGTGAACATGTATGGGCAAACTAGAGGTTTATGTTGAAACAAAGAAATCATATTCCCTGATTTTGAAAATTAAAACTCTGAACTGTTTCTCCTAAGATTTGGCATTTATTAAACCAGATAATGCATTTCATCTGGAATATAAATACATTTTTATTTCTTAAAGAGACATTACTCAAAGTTTATTTGTTCTCTGTAGTAGAAAATAGGCCTTGCAGACATTCCAGACAGGAGACAATGTCAGTATTCACTGAACAGTCTTTAGTTAGATGCATTTCTGTTTTTTTCTGTTCATCTGCTTTAACTGCAGGCCTCCTTTGCTCTTCCAAACTTTCCAGAATCCTTAACAAGGAGGCTAAGGCTCATATATAATCTTCTTTGAGACAATCAGATGATTGACAAGCTGCTCCATCTTGAATGCTCCTGGGATCAGTCTGAAAGAGTCATGTTATCAGGTAAGAAGGACATGAAATAGTACATTCACACAGAGAAAGAAAACTAAAGATATGCTATAAACCCCAGTTCTGTCATTTTCTGACTTCTAAGTATGTGGCTTGTGCAATGTTCTCTGTAAGAGTGTTTTGTGTGTCTGCTCCTCTTGATTTTTTAAAAAGAAAAATGTGAAAAAATGCTAGAATTTTTATGAACACTTTATGATCATATTGAAAGCTACCTGTTATCTGCAGATGCCTCCTAGTTGAGCTGCTACCATAACTGAAATCAGTGGTAGATTGTTCTCTACTAGTGAAGAAGCAAGTGCTTTCCTTGCACATTTAATGGGAGAGACCTGAGGCTCCAGTGTCTCCTACTGCCATTTTCTTCTTGCTCCAGCATGTTGTTCCACTTTCTTGCTGAACCTGCTGTCCTCCTCCACACCCAACACATTCTGTGACAATCAGGCTATTCAGAGTCTTTCCTTCTATTTCTCCCTACCACTGTATTTGCCTATTTCTGTGTATCTTCTTCAGTTGTACCTCTACTCACACTTACCCCTTCTTTACTCTTGCCCTCCCATCTCTTCTCACAGATAATTAGAGACAGAACAAAAGACAATGGCCTCAAACTGCACCAGAGTAAGTTTAGGCTAGACATTAGGAAAAAAATTTCACAGAAAGAGCATTCAAGCATCGGAACAGACTGCCCAGGAAGGTGCTTGAATCAACATCCCTGGGCAGGTTTATAGGTTGCTTAGATGTGGCATTTAGTAATACAGTTTAGTGGTGAGCTTGGTAGAGTAGGGCTAATGTTTGGACCTGATGACCTCAAGAGTCTTTTCCTATCTGGATTTTCTATGGTACTTTCAGTTAACATCAGTGCATTCAGAATAAAATTTAAAAGTATTAAATTTATCATCCTAACTCTTGTGACATATTTTGATATTAAACTGAATTTTGTCTTCTGTTTTCCTTCCTCCCTAAATTTTTAGCTTCTCTTCACAAGCAACAGCTGCACATGCCTATTCACAGTAATAGCAGCCCTGATGCTGAGGTGTAGTGGTTTGAGCCTTAACTGGAGTTTAAGAGCTCAGATGGGAGAGTAGAAAAAATGAGAATTCCTCCCCCTACCTTCTGAAATTACTAGAGGTAAATCTAAATCTAAATATATATATACAGCAATAACAGGGAGGATCTACAAGGGTAAGGAATAAGGATGAATAGGATAATATACAAAACCAAATTTGAATGTCCTTGAATCTCCCTTGGTGCATGTTTCAGTTCTTTAGAGATGTGTGGATGCAGAAGGGAGAGGATCAGGCCCAACCCCATGGCAGAACCAGGAGGCCAGCAGCAGCTGTTGGTCCTTTTGAATAGGAGAGGCAGGAGCAAAGAAAAACATGGTTGCCATGACCTTACTTTATATTGTTGCTGGACAGGAAGGGGGAGTGGAACAGACCAACTTAGACCCAAGGCACCCTCCTCCCAGGAGGAAGAAACCATGTCCACCTGGATCAGGTTTCTTTTGTTCCCTGGGGGAAGCAGAGCTCTTGCAACCCTCCCCCCCAGGATGGGTGTAACCCAGCACATAAGGTGGCAAAAACACAAGCTGAATAACTAAAACAAATTACACCTTTGCACAAAGCAGGGCAGTGCTGATTGCAATTATTGTAATTTCATGGCTACCTGATGAAAAGGGAATTTGTATAAATTCTTACTGATCATTCATGCTTTATCTGCTAACTGCCACAAGTATTCTTCTCAATATTCACTTAAAAATAATGAGTTCACACAACTCATGTGGTCAACAACAAAGTGCAAAACTCAAAATGGTCATAATTCCTCAAACAAAACAAGTGCTGAGACTTTCAAGTTAATAACCAAGGAAATATCTACAAATCATGCATCCTTTGTGCATATATGTTTGTGTGGCTGTATGCTCAGGGCATTTCTTTTAATTCCATTCAGAGAAAAGTATGTTGTTCATCAAGTATCTCTCATGTAAATTGCAGAAATTCCAAACAAAAAGTTTATTTTCATGGTTGTTTTAGAACATGACTAGAAGTAATATATATTATATTCCTTATATAAATCTGAAAGTATTAAAAGATAAAACATCTTTCCTGTCCTCACATGTAATATGTATCAACATGATGGTGGAAGAGTGTATGGAGGAACTCTGAAGCCTGCATTGCCATACCCTAGGAATAGGTACAGTCCAAAGTCTGCACTCAGCTGCTCTGAGGACCCAGCAGACACACCCACAGCTTGGACCCTGGATAAGATGGTCCTTTTTTGGCAAGTGAAATATTCAGATATTGTTAGGCTTGAGCACTAGTATGTATTAATAGGAAAAGTGAGCTTAAATGCTCCAGCAAAGCTTTGAAACGTACTCTTAACATACGTGTTAGCAAGCCTATAACCAAATATTAAACCGGGTTATTTTGATTAGTTTTCTCATACTTGAATCTATGAAAAATGTACACAATCTCTCTGCTGATTTCAGTGGACTTTTTATTAGGAACTGTTCATTTAATTTAAAGGGTCAAGTTATTTTTTGTTTGTTTGTTTTACATGGTAATGCTACTTTCAGTAATGTTGCCATTAGGTAGAGTGGAAACAATTCTACTACGCGGAGTAATTTCTGATGTTTTGATTAAGTAGCAATTTTTAAAAGAACTTTAGTTGATGATGATTGAACAACATTTTGTTTAGTAAAAGCAGAATAAGTATTTACAATATTTATTCTTTTAGACCTGAGAATTTGTTTCAGATGCACTGTTGTGGTAGTTTGAGAAACCAATTCACCCACTATGGGTAAAAGCAAGACTCAGACAAAATGGATTGCAAAGATGGTGCAAAGTTTAAATGGGAAAAAAAAAAAAAACAATGAAAGTTTTACAGAAAACCACAAGCACTGTGACAAAAGAGAGAGATCCCAAAACATACCCAAAACATCCCATCCCCACCTGGGGGTACGCCCAACCCCCCCGCCAGGGCTCTTTCTCCCCCCCAACCCAGCCCAAGGGAGGTGGCTCATGCCATTACCTAGGCAGCCATGAGGGAAGAAAGAGGAAGTGAGGACCCCTCACTGATGTTTTATAGGGGAGCATAGCATTATGGGATAAAATACCTGGCTTCCTGTGATCACCCACTGGGCTGGGCCCTCTTTTGGGACATCACAGGTGTGGCTTGTGCAGCAGCACCCACCCTAAACCACCACAACTGTGAAACAATCTGAAAGCAAGATGCACTGTGTTAAAGCTTATTAATTTTAGAGCAAAGTATCTTTATGAACACAGAAAGTAATTGAATCTGCAAAATGTGTAGGAAGAGGTCAGAGAGATTAGCTTTTGTATGCATATAACTAGTTGCACAATACCAGATGTTAAATTATCCTTTAAATTTTTATTTTATTCATGGCAGCAGATATTTTAACATACTATCATGACACCATCTTCTAGAGCAAAGCCACAGAAGACAAAGAACACTTAACACATGGAATATATGGAATAAAATGCTAATTCAATTCATGCTCTAGAGCCGTGAATTTTACTGTTTAAACTCCTTAAATAAAGCTCAATTATATTTCAGTCTGGTGACATAGTATCATAGTATCAGTCAGGGTTGGAAGGGATCACAAGGATCATCTAGTTCCAAGCCCCCTGCCATGGGCAGGGACACCCCACACTAGATTAGGCTGGCCAGAGCCTCATCCAGCCTGGGCTTAAACACCTTCAAGGACGGGGCCTCAACCACCTCCCTGGACAACCCATTCCAGGGCTTCACCACTCTCATGGTGAACAACTTCCTTCTCACATAAAGTCTGAATCTCCCCACCTCCAGCTTCAGACCATTAGGGACGATCAGGTTGAATGCTTGTGGGCAAGAATTAGAGGGAAGACCGGTAGGGCAGACATCCTGGTTGGAGTCTGTTATAGACCACCCAACCAGGAGGATGATGTCGACGAAGCATTCTATAGACAGCTTAAGTCTGTCTCAAGATCTCCTGACCTTGTCCTTATGGGCGACTTCAACCTGCCTGACATCTGCTGGGATCTCAACACAGCAGAGAGGAGACAGTCTAGGAGGTTTTTAGACTGCATGGAGGACAGCTTCTTATTCCAGGTGCTGCGTGAGCCTACCAGGGGCAAGGCTATGCTTGACCTCCTCTTCACCAACAGGGAAGGGCTGGTGGGGATGTGGTGGTCGGAGGCTGTTTAGGGGCCAGCGACCATGAAATAATTGAATTTTCGGTATTTGGTCAAGCTAAGAGGGGCAGCAAGAAGACCTCCACTCTGCACTTCTGGAGGGCAGACTGCAGGTTGCTCAAGGAAATAATTCAGAGGGTTCCTTGGGAGAAAGCCCTTAAAAATAAAGGGGTCCAGGAGGGCTGGACCTGCTTCAAGAAAGAACTGATGAAGGCTCAGGAGCAGGCTGTGCCAATGTGCCGGAAGAGGAGCCGCCGGGGCAGACGGCCAGCCTGACTGTGTAATGAACTTTTAATAGAACTAAGGGAAAAAAAGAGGGTGTATCATCTTTGGAAGAAAGGGGAGGCAACCCATGGAATGTTTAAGGATGTTGCTAGGTCATGTAGGAAGAAAATTAGGGAGGCAAAAGCACATTTGGAACTTAAACTGGCCTCTGATGTGAAGGACAACAAAAAGTCCTTCTATAAATATATTAATAGCAAGAGGAAGGGTAGGGACAACCTCCACTCCTTGGTTGACATGGAGGGAAATGTTGTATCACAGGATGAGGAAAAGGCAGAGGTACTTAGCACCTTCATTGCCTCAATTTTTACTAGCTGGAAAGAACGTCTACCAGACAGCTGGCCTGCAGAGCTGGCAGAAAGAGCCAGGGAGCTGCATGGTTTCCCTGTGTTCCATGAGCAAGAGATAGGAGCTCTCCTCAGCAGCTTAGACCCCCACAAGTCCATGGGACCAGATGGGATCCATCCTAGGGTGCTGAGAGAGCTGGCAGATGAGCTGGCCAAGCCACTCTCCATGATTTTTCAGCAGTCCTGGCTCACTGGAGAGATCCCAGCTGACTGGAAGCTGGCCAACGTGGTACCCATCCACAAGAAGGGCTGGTTGGATGAGCCAGGGAATTCCAGGCCTGTCAGCCTGACCTCAGTGCTAGGCAAGATTATGGAGCAGGTCATGCTGAGTGCAATCACACAGCACTTAGAGGATGGCCAAGGGATCAGGCCCAGCCAGCATGGGTTTAGGAAGGGCAAGTCCTGCCTGACCAACCTGATCTCCTTCTATGATCAGGTGACCCGCCTGGTGGATGTGGGGAGGCCTGTGGATGTAGTCTACCTGGACCTCAGCAAGGCCTTTGACACCGTTCCCCATGGCAAACTCCTGGCCAAGCTGTCAGCCCATGGCTTGGATGGGAGCACACTGCGATGGGTTAGGAAGTGTCTGGAGGGCCGAGCCCAGAGAGTGGTAGTGAATGGTGCCACATCCAGCTGGCAGCCAGTCACCAGTGGTGTGCCCCAGGGATCAGTACTGGGCCCCTTGCTCTTTAACATCTTTATTGATGATCTGGACGAGGGCATCGAGTCCATCATCAGTAAATTTGCTGACGACACCAAGCTGGGGGCAGGAGTTGATCTGCTGGAGGGTTGAGAGGCTCCGCAGAGGGACCTCGACAGGCTGGGCAGATGGGCAGAGTCCAACAGCATGAGATTTAACACATCCAAGTGCCGGGTTCTGCACATTAGCCACAGCAACCCCATGCAGAGCTACAGGCTGGGGTCAGAGTGGCTGGAGAGCAGTCAGGCTGAGAGGGACCTGGGGGTGCTGGTCGACGGTAGACTGAACATGAGCCTGCAGTGTGCCCAGGCAGCCAGGAGGGCCAATGGCATCCTGGCCTGCATCAGGAACAGTGTGGCCAGCAGGAGCAGGGAGGTCATTCTGCCCCTGTACACTGCACTGCTTAGGCCACACCTCGAGTACTGTGTCCAGTTCTGGGCCCCTCAGTTTAGGAAGGAGGTTGACTTGCTGGAACGAGTCCAGAGAGGAGCAACAAAGTTGGTGAGGGGTTTGGAACATAAGCCCTACGAGGAGAGATTGAGGGAGCTGGGGTTGCTTAGCCTGGAGAAGAGGAGACTCAGGGGTGACCTTATTGCTCTCTACAACTACCTGAAGGGAGGTTGTAGAGAGATGGATGTTGGTCTCTTCTCCCAGGCAACCAGTAGCAGAACAAGAGGACACAGTCTCAGGCTGTGCCAGGGGAGGTTCAGGCTGGATGTTAGGAAAAAGTTCTATACAGAAAGAGTGATTGCCCATTGGAATGGGCTGCCTGGGGAGGTGGTGGAGTCGCCATCACTGGAGGTTTTCAGGCGAAGACTTGATGGGGTGCTTGGTGCCGTGGGTTAGTTGTTTGGGTGGTGTTGGATTGGTTGATGGGTTGGACGCGATGATCTTGAAGGTCTCTTCCAACCTGGTTTATTCTATGTATTCTATGTTTTCTCCCTAGTCCTATCACTACCTGAGATCCCCAGCCTTCTTGTAGGCTCCCTTCAAATTCTGGAAGGCCACCTCAGAGCCTTCTCTTCTCCAGACTGAACAGCCTCAACTCTTTCAGTCTGTCCTCATAGCAGAGATGCTCCAGCCCTCTGATCATCCTTGTGGCCCTTCTCTGGACACCTTCCTGCACGTCCACATCCCTCTTGTAATCGGGGCTCCAGAACTGGATGCAGTACTCCAGGTGGGGTCTTACCAGAGCTGAATAGAGGGGGAGAATCACCTGCCTTGACTTGCTGGCCACACTTCCCTTGATGCAGCCCAGGATCTGATTGGCTTTCCAGGCTGCAAGTGCACATTGAGAGCTCATGTTGAGCCTCTCGCTCACCAGCAACCCCAAGTCTCTCTCCTCAGGGCTGCTTTCCAGCCACTCACTGCCCACTTCAGCCTTTCAGTTTCAGTCCTCCTCATTTTTTTTCCAATTGCTACCTGTCCTATTTCTCTGACCTGCAGAAAAAATTTATTTGTTTTAAATTAGAATGACTTGAACACTCAGACGAAAATTGTGGATATTTCCTGATTATTGTGACTGTTTAACCCCGAGAATGCTGAAAACCTCCCAGTGTTTCTAAGCACTTGCAAAACATTCCACCAGCTTAATAGGAACATGAATTTATTTGCTTGTATCAGTGCTACTCTGTGGTAGGTTGAGAGAGGGCTTAGCTCTCCCTCCTCCACAGAGTAAGAAACCACAATTAGCCCAATCGAAGAGCAAGCTATATATTTACAAGCATATATGGAAAGCAGGTTACATCAAAAGTAACAGGCTATCAAAAATGATTTCAGGGCCCTGGGAGATCTGGTTGAGGGGACAGGTGCTCAAATAATTTTTTCCTCAATACCCTTAGTTGCAGGAGGGAATACCACAAGGAACAGGACAGCAGCCATAATCAACAAGTGGCTTAGAGGCTGGTGCAGACAAAAGAATTTTGGGTTTTTTGATCTTGGTAAAATTTCTACTGCACCAGGCCACCTGGCAACAGATGGAGTACATCTGTCCCAAAGAAGGGGAAAGGTCACAGTATATGAGAATGGCCTGTCCCCCAAAGGTAAAAAGATTCTGGGGAGGGAACTGGCAGCTCTCATCGACAGGGCTTTAAACTAGTTTTGAAGGGGGGAGGGGCTGAAACTAGTCCCCTCAGGCAAGAGTCTGGGGGCAGTAAGCTAGGGTCAGAGGCCAAACCAGCAGCCCAGCTGAGGTGCATGTACACTAATGCACGAAGCGTGGGAAACAAACAAGAGGAGCTGGAAGCCTTGTTGCAGCAGGAAAGTTATGATGTAGTTGCCATCACAGAGACGTGGTGGGATAGCTCACATGACTGGAGTGCTGCAATTGATGGCTACAGGCTTTTCAGGAGAGATAGACAAGGAAGAAGGGGTGGAGGGGTGGCCCTGTACATCAGGGAGGCACTAGATGCCATTGAGCTAGAGATTAGGGACAATCAGGTTGAATGCTTGTGGGCAAGAATTAGAGGGAAGACCGGTAGGGCAGACATCCTGGTTGGAGTCTGTTATAGACCACCCAACCAGGAGGATGATGTCGACGAAGCATTCTATAGACAGCTTAAGGCTGTCTCAAGATCTCCTGACCTTGTCCTTATGGGCGACTTCAACCTGCCTGACATCTGCTGGGAACTCAACACAGCAGAGAGGAGGCAGTCTAGGAGGTTCTTAGACTGCATAGAGGACAGCTTCTTATCCCAGGTGCTGCGTGAGCCTACCAGGGGCAAGGCTATGCTTGACCTCCTCTTCACCAACAGGGAAGGGCTGGTGGGTGATGTGGTGGTCGGAGGCTGTTTAGGGGCCAGTGACCATGAAATAATTGAATTTTCGGTATTTGGTCAAGCTAAGAGGGCCAGCAAGAAGACCTCCACTCTGGACTTCCGGAGGGCGGACTTCAGGTTGCTCAAGGAAATAATTCAGAGGGTTCCTTTGGAGAAAGCCCTTAAAAATAAAGGGGTCCAGGAGGGCTGGACCTGCTTCAAGAAAGAGCTGATGAAGGCTCAGGAGCAGGCTGTGCCAATGTGCCGGAAGAGGAGCCGCCGGGGCAGACGGCCAGCCTGGCTGTGTAATGAACTTTTAATAGAACTAAGGGAAAAAAAGAGGGTGTATAATCTTTGGAAGAAAGGTGAGGCAACCCATGGAATGTTTAAAGAGGTTGCTAGGGCATGTAGGAGGAAAATTAGGGAGGCAAAAGCATATTTGGAACTTAAACTGGCCTCTGATGTGAAGGACAACAAAAAGTCCTTCTATAAATATATTAATAGCAAGAGGAAGGGAAGGGACAACCTCCACTCCTTGGTTGACATGGAAGGAAATGTTGTAACACAGGATGAGGAAAAGGCAGAGGTACTTAACACCTTCTTTACCTCAGTTTTTACTAGCTGGAAAGAACGTCTACCAGACAGCTGGCCTGCAGAACTGGCAGAGGGAGCCAGGGAGCTGCATGGTTTCCCTGTGTTCCATGAGCAAGTGATAGGAGCTCTCCTCAGCAGCTTGGACCCCCACAAGTCCATGGGACCAGATGGGATCCATCCTAGGGTGCTGAGAGAGCTGGCAGATGAGCTGGCCAAGCCACTCTCCATTATTTTTCATCAGTCCTGGCTCACTGGAGAGATCCCAGCTGACTGGAAGCTGGCCACCGTGGTACCCATCCACAAGAAGGGCCGGTTGGATGAGCCAGGGAATTACAGGCCTGTCAGCCTGACCTCAGTGCCAGGAAAGATTATGGAGCAGGTCATCCTGAGTGCAATCACGCAACACTTAGAGGATGGCCAAGGGATCAGGCCCAGCCAGCATGGGTTTAGGAAGGGCAGGTCCTGCCTGACCAACCTGATCTCCTTCTATGATCAGGTGACCCGCCTGGTGGATGTGGGGAGGCCTGTGGATGTAGTCTACCTGGACCTCAGCAAGGCCTTTGACACCGTTCCCCATAGCAAACTCCTGGCCAAGCTGTCAGCCCATGGCTTGGATGGGAGCACACTGAGATGGGTTAGGAACTGGCTGGAGGGCCGAGCCCAGAGAGTGGTAGTGAATGGTGCCACATCCAGCTGGCAGCCAGTCACCAGTGGTGTGCCTCAGGGATCAGTACTGGGCCCCTTGCTCTTTAACATCTTTATTGATGATCTGGACGAGGGCATCGAGTCCATCATCAGTAAATTTGCTGACGACACCAAGCTGGGGGCAGGAGTTGATCTGCTGGAGGGTTGAGAGGCTCTGCAGAGGGACCTCGACAGGCTGGGCAGTTGGGCAGAGTCCAACGGCATGAGATTTAACACATCCAAGTGCCGGGTTCTGCACATTGGCCACAGCAACCCCATGCAGAGCTACAGGCTGGGGTCAGAGTGGCTGGAGAGCAGTCAGGCTGAGAGGGACCTGGGGGTGCTGGTCGATGGTAGACTGAACATGAGCCTGCAGTGTGCCCAGGCAGCCAGGAGGGCCAATGGCATCCTGGCCTGCATCAGGAACAGTGTGGCCAGCAGGAGCAGGGAGGTCATTCTGCCCCTGTACACTGCACTGGTTAGGCCGCACCTCGAGTACTGTGTCCAGTTCTGGGCCCCTCAGTTTAGGAAGGAGGTTGACTTGCTGGAACGAGTCCAGAGAAGAGCAACAAAGTTGGTGAGGGGTTTGGAACATAAGCCCTACGAGGAGAGGCTGAGGGAGCTGGGGTTGCTTAGCCTGGAGAAGAGGAGACTCAGGGGTGACCTTATTACTCTCTACAACTACCTGAAGGGAGGTTGTAGACAGACGGATGTTGGTCTCTTCTCCCAGGCAAGCAGTACCAGAACAAGAGGACACAGTCTCAGGCTGCGCCAGGGGAGATACAGGCTGGATGTTAGAAAAAAGTTCTATACAGAAAGAGTGATTGCCCATTGGAATGGGCTGCCTGGGGAGGTGGTGGAGTCACCATCACTGGAGGTTTTTAGGAGAAGACTTGACGGGGTCCTTGGTGATGTGGGTTAGTTGCTTGGGCGGAGTTGGATTGGTTGATGGGTTGGACGCGATGATCTTGAAGGTCTCTTCCAACCTGGTTTATTCTATGTATTCTATAACACAATATATACAGGTATTTACAATATATACACAGAAATACACAGCAAAGACAAATAACACAACAAAAATCCCTCCCCGAGGGAGGGATCCCCTCCTTGGAACCCCCTCTCTCCCCCCCCCTACCTCCCTTTTTCCCCAAAAAGGGGTTAGAGAGAGAGAAAGGCAAGTTACTAAGGAGAAGAGTTGTTAGCAAGCTTCAAAAGCCCATGCAGGATTAGTGTTTGCTTATCTGAAGGCCAACTCCAGCAGTTCGCAGAAGAAGCAGGCAGGGAGAACAGGCTGAAACCTCCAACTCCCCCAACTCCCAAACCGAACTGAGGAAAAAAAAATTCCAACTGCCCCACAATCTAAATCTGCATTTTTTGTCTATCCACCAATGAAATTCATTTAGAATATCAGAATGTTTTGGTTCTAGTACCGAAAACATTTAGCCAGTGTCTCAGCACTGCTTGTTCTTAAAGGCACAGTGTCAAAACGGTCACATACTCGTAAGGCATAGAGACCAACTGCGTGCATAATTCTGTTTAATGGATAGTCAGAAAACCATGCAGTGGACGAGGGGGAGAGCATACCTTGCTCTTACTCTTTCAGCACCTGTTCATTCTTGCCTGTAATCAAGATTTGTGTACAAGCAATCTTACTTTTTGAGGCTGTTCAGCTAAGATTATCAGTTGTTCAGTCACCCTGTACTTTAAAATCTTTTACCACAGAATGAACTTGCAAGAAAAGTAGTAACAACAGATGTGAGCTTAGCAAATTTAGTCAAGGTGCAAATACTAACCTTAAATAGTTTCCTGGAAGCCCTAACTTTGCAAATACTTTGAATCTCAGACCAGTAACACTTGTGTTCTTTCAACACCCAGAAATGACATTCTTCTGAAGGTTACAGGCACTTCAAGTGCCTATGACTCTTTGGTTCATAATTTATTAATTTTTTTACCAGGCAGGAAAAGACCTCACAGATCATCAAGTCGAACCTATTACCTAAAACCTCATAACAACTAAACCATGGCGCTTTTTTTTTTTTTAATGCCTCCAGGGATGGTGACTCCACCACCTCCCTGGACAGCACATTCCAATGGCAAATTACTCTTTCTGTGAAGAACCTTCTCCTCACCTCAAGCCTAAACCTCCCCTGGCACAGCTTGAGACTGTGTCCTCTTGTTCTGGTGCTGGTTGCCTGGGAGGAGACCAACCACCACCTGGCTACAACCTCCTTTCAGGTAGTTTTAGACAGTAATAAGCTCTCCCCTGAGCTTCCTCTTCTCAAGGCTAAATAACCCCAGCTCCTTCAACCTCTCCTCACAGGGCTTGTGCTTGACACCTCTCATCAACTTCGTTGCCCTTGACTGGACACATTCAAGTACCTCAATGTCCTTAAATTGAGGAGCCCAGAACCAGACACAGGATGGGGCCCAGAACTGATCCATGTGGAATACCACTAGTTACTGCCCTCCAGCTGGATATGGCACCATTCACCACTACTCTCTGGGCTCGGCCCTCCAGCCAGTTCTTAACCCAGCGCAGAGTGCTGCTGTCCAAGCTACAGGGCTGAGAGCTTGGCCAGGAGTTTGCTATCGGGAAGAGTGTCAAAGGCCTTGCTGAAGTCCAAGTGGACCACATCCTCAGCCTTTCTCACATCCACCAGGTGGGTCACCTGATCATAGAAGGAGATCAGGTTGGTGAGGCAGGACCTACACCCCTAAATCCATGTTGGCTAGGCCTGATCCCTTGGCCATCTTGCAGGTGTGTTGTGATTGCCCTCCAAGATGATCTGATTCATAATCTTTCCTGAGATCAGGCTGACAGGCCTGTAGTTTGCAGGTTCCTCCATCCATCCATTCTTGTGGATGGGCATCACATTGGCCAGTTTCCAATCATCTGGGACCTCTCCAGTGAGCCAAGACTGGTGGTATAAATGATGGCTTGGCAAGATCATCTGCCAGCTCCCTCAGTATCCTAGGATGGATCCCATCTGGTCCCATGGACTTGTGAGGATCCAAGTGGCTCAGCAAATCTCTGCTTTCTCATGGATTTCAGGGGGATTATACTGCTCCCTGACCCCATCTATTGGTTCAGGTGGCCAGTTATCCCGAAGTCCTCCTCTCTTACTGTTGAAAATTGAGGCAAAGAAGGTATTTAGTACCACAGCCTTTTCCTCATCTTTAGTTAGAATATTCCCCTCCAAGTCCAATAAAGACTGTAGAGTCTTCTTGCCCCTCTTTTTAGCATTAATATATTTATTAAAATGCTTTTTGTTATCCTTCACAGAAGTGGCCAGCTTGAGTTCTAACTGGGCTTTTGCCTCTCTTTCTCCTACATGACCTAACAAAATTCTTAAACATATCACGAGTTGCCTCCCCCGCTTTCCAAAGGTGATACACCCTCTTTTTTCCCTCTAATTCATTCAAGAGCTGCTTGCCTATCCAGGGTGGTTGCTCATCTTTCAGCACATTGGGACAGTCTGTTCCTGTGCCTTTAAGAATTCCTGTTTGCAGTAGGTCCAGCCACCCTGGACACCTTTGTTCTTAAGGGCTGCTTTCCAGTGTACTCTTGTGATCGTTTGAGACTGTGTCTTTAAGACAAACAGTGCTGGGACACACTGGCTAAATGTTTTCGGTACTAGAACCAAAACATTCTGATATTCTAAACGAATTTCATTGGTGCATGGATAAAATGCAACTGTAGATTGTGGAGCAGTTGGAATTTTTTTTTCTCTCAGTTCAGATTGGTTTGGGAGTTAGGGGAGTTTGGGTTTCAGCCTGTTCTCCCTGCCTGTTTCTCAGCGAACTGCTGGAGTTGGCCTTCAGATAAGCAAACACTAATCCTGCATGGGCTTTTGAAGCTTACTAACAACTCTTTTCCTTAGTAACTTGCCTTTCTCTCTCTCTAACCCCTTTTTGGGAAAAAAAGGGAGGTAGGGGGGGACAGAGGGGGTTATAGGGAGGGGATCCCTCCTGGGGGAGGGATTTTTGTTGTGTTATTTCTCTTTGCTGTATATTTCTGTGTATATATTGTAAATACCTGAGCTTTCTGATGAATCTGCAGTTGTGGGACAACACAAGATTCAGGACATTAAATTGCCAGTTGCTTCTCAGACTGTGCATCACAGACAATACAAAAAACAGATGGCAAAGAAGCACAGCTGTGGCTCTGCCCCCCACTTGGGGCCCCCGAGAGCGCCACCGGGGAGGGGGGTTTCTGCACGCCACATGTCCCGCCCCCCACCGCAGGGTGGGGATTTGGCGCTGGGCTCCTCCCTCTTCACTCGTTACTGACTCCGCTGACTAATATGCTTAAATTCAGCGGGTCGCCACGTCTGATCTGAGGTCGCAAGCCCACTGGTATGTTGCATCTCTGCCTTGATGTCCTGATGAATTGTGAGCCCACGGAGCTAAGAATATCTCACCTTGGTGTTTCCAGTCAACATCAAGATTAGAATCCATGTCTACTTGAGAAACTCTTGCAGCTAAATCTGCCTGATGGTTGTGCTGCTGTTCCTCAGTTGCTTTGCTCTTAGGAATGTGAGCATCAATGTGTCTCACCCTCACTGGAATTCTCTCGATTCGATCAGCAATGTCTTGCTACAGGTCAGCTGCCCAGATGGGTTTTTCTTTCCTCTGCCAACCATTCTTTTTCCAGTTCTTTAGCCAACCCCACAGAGCATTGGCTACCATCCATGAGTAGGTGTAGAGATAAAGCTCACAGTATAACCATGGTATAACCAAGGTTGGAACAGACCCCAAGGATCATCAAGTCCAACCTGTCCCAACAGACCTCACAAATAGACCATGGCACCAAGTGCCACGTCCAATCTCCCCTTGAACACCTCCAGGGACGGCGACTCCACCACCTCCCTGGGCAGCCCATTCCAATGACGAATGACTCGCTCAGTGAAGAACTTTTTCCTCACCTTGAGTCTAAACCTCCCCTGGCACAGCTTGAGACTGTGTCCCCTTGTTCTGGTGCTGATTGCCTGGGAGAAGAGACCAACCCCTTCCTGTCTACAGCCCCCTTTCAGGTAGTTGTAGAGGGCAATAAGGTCACCCCTGATCCTCCTCTTCTCCAGACTAAACAATCCCAGCTCCCTCAGCCTCTCCTCACAGGGCTGTGCTCAAGGCCTCTCCCCAGCCTTGTTGCCCTTCTCTGGACACGTTCAAGTGTCTCGATGTCCTTCTTAAACTGAGGGGCCCTGAACTGATCACAGTACTCAAGGTGTGGCCTAACCAATGCAGAGTACAGGGGCACAATGACCTCCCTGCTCCTGCTGGCCACACTATTCCTAATGCAGGCCAGGATGCCATTGGCCCTCTTGGCCACCTGGGCACACTGCTGGCTGATGTTTAGGCGGGTGTCAATCAACACCCCCAGGTCCCTCTCTGTTTGGCAGCTCTCAGCCACTCTGACCCCAACATGTAGCTCTGCATTGGCCATCTCTCAAGTTCAGCTACGTCGAGAGCTATCTGGACAGCTTTTACCTCTGCAAACTGACTGGACTCTCCTTCTCCGTCCTTCGCCTCTGCAACTCAGCATGTTGGACTCCACACTGCAGACTTCCACCTTCGCTTGTTCCCGACGAGACGACAGGTTAGTTGCTTAAATAAGCTGAAGTCTGCCCTCCAGAAGTCCAAGGTAAGGTTTTGGTTGTTGCTCCTCCTTGTTTCACTGCATAATGAAAACTCCACTGTTTCATGATCACTGCACCCTAGACAGCCTCCTACCATCACATCTCCCACCAGCCATTCTCTATTGGAGAATAACAGGAAAAGCAGGGCCTCACCCCTGGTAGGCTCACATAAAAGCTGTGTCAAGAAACTGTCCTCCATACGCTCTAAGAACCTTCTGGACTGCCTCCTCTCTGCTGAGTTAAGTTCCCAGCAGATATCTGTCAGGTTAAAGTCACTCACAAGAACAAGGTCTGGTAATCTTGAGACAACCTAGAATATTTCATCAAGCATCATCACCAGCACTTCATCCTGGTTTGGTGGTCTATAACAGACTCCAACCAGGATGTCAGTTTTGTTAGCCCTCCCTCTGATTTTTGCCCATAGGCACTCAGTCCTTTCATCCTCTATCTCAAGTTCTGTGGCATCAAGAGATTCCCTAACATACAGGGTTAATCCTCCTCCTCTTCTCCCTCACCTGTTTCAACTAAAGAGCTTATATCTATCCAGTGAAGTGCTCCAGTCCTGTGAGTCATCCCACCATGTTTCTGTAATGGGAACTATATCATGTTTTTTCTGGTGTATCAATGGCTTCCAGTTCCTCTTGTTTGTTACCCATACTGCATGCATTGGGGTACATGTACTTCAGCTGGGCTGCTGATTTCACCACTGATTCTAGTTTACCTCTGACTGTCTCCTCTCTGGAGAGATTGGTTTCATCACCCACCCCCTTCAAACCTAGTTTAAAGTCCTCTCAATGAGCCCTGTCAACTCTTGTGCTAGAATCCTTTTGCCCTTTCTATATAGATTCAGCTGATCTAGGTCCAGCGGGTCAGGTGCAATGAAAGTTGCCCCTTGATCAAAGAACCCAACATTCTGCTGCTGGCACCATCCCCTGAGCCATTTGTTGATGGCATGGGTTCTCCTGTTCCTTTCAGTGTACACCCCTGCTACTGGGGAAACTGAGCAGAACACCACATGAGCTCCTGCCCTATCAATCTATTGATTGAGGGCCTTGAATTCCTTTTTCATTATCCTGGTGTTCTTCTTATCAATCTCATCACTTCCAGCTTGGATTACCAGCAATGGGTAATAGTTAGAGGGCTCTATTAGCTTTAGTAGTCTCCTGGTGATGTCCCATGCCTGGGCCCCAGGTAGGCAGCAGACTTCCCTGTGGGATGGGTCAGGAAGACAGGTCTCTTGGTCTCTCTCTTGCCCTCAGGAGAGAGTCACCGATAACAATTAACCTCCTCTTTTATTTTTATGGTACTAGTCCTGATGGTTGCTGGGCACTGATTTGCTTTAGGCATCCTCTCAGATGACACCTATTCTGCCTTCTCATTTACATTGCCCTCAACTTCAGTGCCTCATACTTGTGGGAATGCCAGTTACAAGCGGTGTGAGCAATCTGGCAGTGCAGGCCTAGAGCCTGACATGGTGGTAGGCCATGCTCAGCCTAAGTGCAGAGCCAGCTACCAGTATGTCAAAACAGTGCTGTGCCTGCAGCACTGTAACTAAACCAAGACTCTGGTAGCTAGAAACATAGTGAGTTATCTCGGGACAACAGGACATGCAGCTGCAGCACCAAACCTCGCGTGTCATCCGTAGTTGGACCAATAATCTACAACAGTGTGATGTGTGGTCACTCATAGGGGACCAATGAGTCCATGCCAACAAGGCACACCAAGGTTATATAAATTGTAGCAGTTTCCTTGCTACGCACTTCTTTTTCTGCCTGTCCTGTCTCCTCTCCTTCCATGCTTTACTGTGCCATGCTTTCACCATAGCCTTGAGCCATAGGCCTGCAATACTGGAACAATAAAGGATCAGTACCGATCATATTGGTCAGCCGTATTGATTCCAAGAACCTCCGTCGTTGCCAAATATGGCTAAACATACTTGCTGCGCAAGGGCAAAGGGGAAGGCAAAGAGGGTTGGGATGGGTTCCCCATGCCTGTGGTGAGTTAACACCCATCCTGAAAAAAAAACAACAGGGTGTAGGGATTGCGAGTACTTTGCCCTCCCTGCAGGGTGTTTTTCCCCCTGGGAAACTGAGTCTGTTCCACTCCCCTCTCCCTGCCCAGCTAGGGTATAAAAAGCAGACATTGCAGTCATTAGGCTCCTTTTGGCTTCTGCCTCTCCTGGATGAGAGCTACTGTGGCTGCCTTCCTGCTCATCTGCCACGTGGTTGGGCCTGATCCTTCTCCCTGCTGCCTCCGTGCCTCTTCAGACAGAGAGACTGGGTTTGCATTCTTGTTTTTCTTTCCCCGCTCCCATCCATCCTTGGTCCTTGCCCTTGTAACCTTACCTGTTATTGTTATATATATATATTGTTTAAAGAAAACTCTTTACCTCTCTACTTCCAGGCTGATTCTAAATTATTGCTTGGTGGATTTCCTTCTTCCCCTTCCTTTTTTTTTTTCTTCTGTTGGAAGGGAGGAGGGAGGAGGGGGGGAGCTGAGCTCTGAACTCCCAGTTAAGGCTCAAACCACCAGAATGCCTGTGGTGGTTTAGGCTGGGTGCTAGCCCGGATGCCACTGCACAGACCACACCTGGGAGGTCCAAAGGGGTGGGCCCAGACCTGGGGGTGGTCACAGGGACCAGGTATTCCATTCCCATAATGCCCTGCTCCCCTATAAAATGTCCATTCGGGGTCTTCACTTCCTCTTTCGTCCCCTGCTGCTGCCTAGGTAAAATGGTGTGAGTCACCTCCCTTGGGCCTGCCCAGGCCCGAGGCTGGGGTGGGGGTGGGAGGAGAAATAGCCCTGGGCGGGGGGGTTGGATGTACCCCCAGGTGGGGATGGGACATTCTTGGATTCTGGGATTTCTCTCTTTTTTCACAGTGCTTGTGGTTCTCTGTAAAACTTTTGTTGTTGTTTATTTTTGTTTTCCCATTTAAACTTTCCATCACATTTGCAATCCGTTTGTCTGAGTCGTTATTTCTGCCTGTGGTGGGGAGGGGGTCTGCCTCAACCCATTACATTTTGGCGAGCCAACGTGTGGCTAGTTGTGGCCACTGCAGATCGGATTGCAAAAGATGGAGAGTTTAAATTTAGTTCTGGGCGTTGTTCTGGGTTTTGACAGTTGGGGCTCAACTTTGTTGCTGGGGTGACTGTGTGAACTTCTGTGGACTGCAGAAGGACACCTGGTGCGTGGCTGATGGCATGGAAGTCCCTCCTGTTGCTTGGGAACAGCAAGGGGTGGCTCTTTCTGTGACTTTCTGCCCAGGGTAGCTTAAAAATGCTCGAGTAGCCTAAGAAGGCGAGACCTGCCTTCTCCTCCTTGTTCTCTGTGGAGTGACAAGTGGCAGGGAGTGGAGTGGAGGAGTGGCAGCGGCAAGCAGAGTGAGGTCAGTTGGCTGTTGCTGCGGGGGACGGCCACCTGCTGTGAGCAGACAAGCAATGGCTTCCGAAACCCGAGGGCGAGCGGGGACTTCATCTGGAAAGCCATTCTCAAAGGCTCTGAGAACACGCTTGTGGCTTTGGCTGAAATAACAGTTTGGATGCCCAGAGGGGTGGAGGTGACTTTGACTCTGCATCGTGGTGACAGAGACAGTGGGGGCTGGGCCGGGCTGTGTTCAGGCAGCAGCGGCAGCTGTAAATTTTTCCCTGGTGTTTTCAGACATTTTCTGAAAATGATGCCTACCACCTGGCTTCACCTCCTCCCTTCTCAGTGAGTTGTGCTGCAGCCGCCCCCTCTTCCAGGGGAGGGCTGTGAACCAGATGCAGTGATGCCTCGGTACGTGAATGCCCAGCGTAGAGTCGATGACCTGCGATGTGCATTTGTATAGCTTTGGGCTGCAGCTGGAAGCAGTCGGCTGCAGCTCCCTGGAGGGATGGAAAAAAGCAGTTGTGGAGCCTGATTACTCTGACTGGCGTGCTCCCTGGGTGGAAAAAGCCACTGAGTGAATGTAAATGCGAGAGAAGGCAGAGAAGGCAGAGTTACTTAACAACTTCTTTGCCTCAATTTTTTCTAGCAGGATAGAATGTCTTCCAGACAGCTGGCCTGCAGAGCTGGCAGAAGGAGTCAGGGAGCAGCATAGTTTTCCTCTGTTCCAGAATGGGGTAGTTGGTGATCTGCTCAGCTGCTTGGATCACCACAAGTCCAGGGTGTTGAGAGAGCTGGCAGATGTGCTGGCCAAGCTGCTCTCCACCATTTTTCAGCAGTCCTGGCTCACTGGAGACATCCCAGAGGACTGGAAGCTGGCCAGCATGGTGCCCATCCACAAGAAGGGCCGGTTGGATGAGCCAGGGAATTCCAGGCCTGTCAGCCTGACCTCAGTGCCAGGAAATATTATGGAACAGGTCATCTTGAGTGCAATCACACAACATTTAGAGGATGGCCAAGGCATCAGGCCCAGCCAGCATAGGTTTAGGAAGGGCAGGTCCTGCCTGACCAACCTGATCTCCTTCTATGATCAGGTGACCCACCTGGTGGATGTCGGGCAGGCTGTGGATGTAGTCTACCTGGACCTCAGCAAGGCCTTTGACACTGTCCCCCACAGCAAACTCCTGGCCAAGCTGTCAGCCCATGGCTTGGATGGGAGCACACTGCGATGGGTTAGGAACTGGCTGGAGGGCCGAGCCCAGAGAGTGGTGGTGAATGGTGCCACAGCCAGCTGGCAGCCAGTCACTAGTGGTGTGACCCAGGGATCAGTGCTGGGCCCCATGCCCTTTAACATCTTTATTGATGATCTGGATGAGGGCATTGAGTCCATCATCAGTAAATTTGCTGACGACACCAAGCTGGGGGCAAGAGTTGATCTGCTGGAGGGTAGAGAGGCTCTGCAGAGGGACCTGGACAGGCTGGACAGATGGGCAGAATCCAACGGCATGAGATTGAACACATCCAAGTGCCGGGTTCTGCACATTGGCCACAGCAACCCCATGCAGAGCTACAGGCTGGGGTCAGAGTGGCTGGAGAGCAGTCAGGCTGAGAGGGACCTGGGGGTGCTGGTCGACGGTAGACTGAACATGAGGCTGCAGTGTGCCCAGGCAGCTAAGAGGGCCAATGGCATCCTGGCCTGCATCAGGAACAGTGTGGCCAGCAGGAGCAGGGAGGTCATTCTGCCCCTGTACACTGCACTGGTTAGGCCGCACCTCGAGTACTGTGTCCAGTTCTGGGCCCCTCAGTTTAGGAAGGAGGTTGACTTGCTGGAGCGTTTCCAGAGAAGGGCAACAAAGTTGGTGAGGGGTTTGGAACATAAGCCCTACGAGGAGAGGCTGAGGGAGCTGGGGTTGCTTAGCCTGGAGAAGAGGAGACTGAGGGGTGACCTTATTACTCTCTACAACTACCTGAAGGGAGGTTGTGGACAGATGGATGTTGGTCTCTTCTCCCAGGCAAGCAGTACCAGAACAAGAGGACACAGTCTCAGGCTGCACCAGGGGAGGTTCAGGCTGGATGTTAGAAAAAAGTTCTACACAGAAAGAGTGATTGCCCATTGGAATGGGCTGCCTGGGGAGGTGGTGGAGTCGCCATCACTGGAGGTTTTTAGGAGAAGACTTGATGGGGTGCTTGGTGCTGTGGGTTAGTTTTTTGGGCGGTGTTGGATTGGTTGATGGGTTGGACGCGATGATCTTGAAGGTCTCTTCCAACCTGGTTTATTCTATGTATTCTATGTATTCTATGTATTCTACTCAGCTCTGGTGAGAGCACACCTGGAGTACTGCCTCCAGTTCTGGAGCCCCTATTACAAGAGGGATGTGGGCGTGATGGAACGTGTCCAGAGAAAGGCCATGAGGATGATCAGATAGGTGGAGCACCTCTCCTATGGGGACAGACTGAAGGAGTTGGGGCTGTACAGTCTGGAGAAGAGAAGGCTCTGAGGTGACCTAATTGTGGCCTTCCAGGATCTGAAGGGGGCTGACAAGAAGGCTGGGGAGGGACTTCTCAGGATCTCAGGTAGTGATAGGACTAGGGGGAATGGAATGAAGCTGGAGGTGGGGAGATTCAGGCTGGACGTGAGGAGGAAGTTCTTCACCATGAGAGTGGTGAAGCCCTGGAATGGGTTGTCCAGGGAGGTGGTTGAGGCCCCAGCCCTGGAGGTATTCAAGCCCAGGCTGGATGAGGCTCTGGCCAGCCTGATCTAGTGTGGGGTGTCCCTGCCCATGGCAGGGGGGTTGGAACTAGACGATCCTTGTGGTCCCTTCCAACCCTGAGTGATACTGTGATACTATGATACTATGATATGCAGAGGTCCCTTCCAACCACTACCATTGTGTGATTTCTGTGAGAAATACATTTATTTTTATGGCAATTAGTGAATAATAGTTCTAAAAATTGGCACCATGCCATAGTTCTCAGTGCAATATGCAGACAACTTTTTTCATTTTCAGTGAAAACTCTCAAGGAAGCACACTTTCTGCTATAGTAGGATAGGAACTGCACTGTACTGCTGTGGATCTATAGTAGACTTCTTTCCCCAAAGTATGTTTGCATTTCTCCTTGCCTGTTAAATTCCTGTGTTCAAGAAGGGAACTTTATGTTGTCTCTTTTGACACTAAATCCAAACTTTGGCACCAGCTTCTTCAGATTAAATAAATTTTATTTGGAGTCACTAAATTAATCTCAAAAAAGCATTTCCATCAATAGAAACAAGAAACTCACAATGTGATGCAGCAAGTATTCCTGTGGAACTAATGAGACAGAAGCAAGAAATTGTTCCAGTGTTTCTGCACACTGATATGGCCTGCTTAGTATTATACCAAGCAACCCCTCTACCCATCTTCTACACGTGATGGGGATCTATCTCAAATATTCATTGTCCTGCACAAACCTTTCCTTCTGAGGTCTCTGCCTTTTCCTGAGCTGTATAGGTACTTACATTTAACAGGCTGAGAAACAGATTTTGTGGTTGGCTTATAGGAAGTAGTCCTTTCAAGCAGTCCTTTACTGACAGAGGAAGTCAGCTGATTTTTAACCAGCTCTAAAGAGGTATGCCGTCCCATATATGATCTAATGGACATGCATGTGCTAAAAGTGCGTTGCTCTCTGTTGCAGACAAATACATTTTCACTTGTGCCCTGAGATGATTGGAAGTCATGCCGATGTGGCAGTACAAAGCCTAGACTGATTGTCTTTTCTGCTTGTTAGAAAAGAGTTGCATCAGCACCAGACTAGCCACACTCTGAGCTTCCAATAAGTTTCCATTTGCCTGCAAAAGGTTAAATGCATTCACCTTACATTGTGACTTGAGTAGTAGTGATCCAGTGGTTTTTTTCCACTTCTAAATGTATACTTGCCTAACAATATGTCATGGTTTGAGCCTACCTAGGAACAAATCACCACTCAGCTGCTTGCTCATTCTTACCCACTTCAGTGGGTAGAGAGGAGAAAACACAACAAAAGACTCATGGGTCTAGACATAGGACAAGGATGGCACAATCACCAATTATGACCACAGGCAAAAGACAGACACAGGTTAGGGGGAAAAAAACCCAACAATTCAATTTAGACAAAACCGCACCAGTTTCACAATTGAATCACGGGAGGACAGTGATAGATAAACCCATACCTTAAATACAACCCTTCCCCCACACCCTCCCTTCTTCCTGGACAGCTCTTCTACCTCCTCCCCTGAAGCATCACAGTGGGACAGGAAATGGGGGCTGCAGTCAGTCCCAGTGTATCGTGTGATGTTTCTGCTGCTCTTTGTTCCTCAGGAGGAAGTCTCTTTACAGTCCTTCCCCCTGGCAGTATGCTGATACTCCCACAGGAGACTGCACTCCATGGAGTTTTTCTGCCAGTATGGGTCCTTCTATGGGTGTAAATCTAGCTCCCCACCCATGTGATTAACAGCTCCAGCAAGGGTTTTCTTCTGGTCTCCTTCAGGATCAGTGCCCTTCTGTGGCAGGGGGTACTTCACAGGCTGCAGATGAGATTCTGCCACACCCTTGATCTCTAAGGGCTGTAACGGTTCAACCTGCTATCTCACCATGGGCTGATATGCAATATCTGCTCTGATGTGTCTCCTCTCCTTCTTAGAATACATATACATAGAATACATAGAATAAACCAGGTTGGAAGAGACCTTCAAGATCATCGCGTCCAACCCATCAACCAATCCAACACCGCCCAAACAACTAACCCACTGCACCAAGCACCCCATCAAGTCTTCTCCTAAAAACCTCCAGTGATGGTGACTCCACCACCTCCCCAGGCAGCCCATTCCAATGGGCAATCACTCTCTCTGTATAGAACTTTTTTCTAACATCCAGCCTGAACCTCCCCTGGCGCAGCCTGAGACTGTGTCCTCTTGTTCTGGTACTGCTTGCCTGGGAGAAGAGACCAACATCCGTCTGTCTACAACCTCCCTTCAGGTAGTTGTAGAGAGTAATAATGTCACCCCTGAGTCTCCTCTTCTCCAGGCTAAGCAACCCCAGCTCCCTCAGCCTCTCCTCGTAGGGCTTATGTTCCAAACCCCTCACCAACTTTGTTGCCCTTCTCTGGACAGGTTTCAGCAAGTCAACCTCCTTCCTAAACTGAGGGGCCCAGAACTGGACACAGTACTCGAGGTGTGGCCTAACCAGTGCAGTGTACAGGGGCAGAATGACCTCCCTGCTCCTGCTGGCCACACTGTTCCTGATGCAGGCCAGGATGCCATTGGCCCTCCTGGCTGCCTGGGCACACTGCAGCCTCATGTTCAGTCTACTGTCAACCAGCACCCCCAGGTCCCTCTCAGCCTGACTGCTCTCCAGCCACTCTGACCCCAGCCTGTAGCTCTGCATGGGGTTGTTGTGGCCAATGTGCAGAACCCGGCACTTGGATGTGTTCAATCTCATGCCGTTGGACTCTGCCCATCTGCCCAGCCTGTCGAGGTCCCTCTGCAGAGCCTCTCAACCCTCCAGCAGATCAACTCCTGCCCCCAGCTTGGTGTCGTCAGCAAATTTACTGATGATGGACTCGATGCCCTCGTCCAGATCATCAATAAAGATGTTAAAGAGCAAGGGGCCCAGTACTGATCCCTGGGGCACACCACTGGTGACTGGCTGCCAGCTGGATGTGGCACCATTCACCACCACTCTCTGAGCTCGGCCCTCCAGCCAGTTCTTAACCCATCGCAGTGTGCTCCCATCCAAGCCATGGGCTGACAGCTTGGCCAGGAGTTTGCTATGGGGAACAGTTCTTCATTCTTCCTCAATGGCCTCAATGTCAGCTTGGTTATCTCTCCCATATCCTCTCCAAAACCTAAGAACTTCCAGAGCAAAATAACTCATACAATAAGTTCTCTCCTCTTAAATATGTTATTTAGAAGCACTGCTTGGCTCAACTTTGGCCTGAGCAAGTCTAACTTGGAACCAGAGAAGCTTCTCAAATCTTCTTACAGGAGACATAATGTGGCCCCCTTTCCCTGTGACTAAAACCCTACCAAACCCAAACCAACACACCATAGAAAATTCTGTTACCTTCTCCCATATCTATTATGATAGCTCTTTTTTTTTTAAAAGAACTGAGATAAAATTCTAAGTCAAAAATAGGAAAACTTTTGTTGCAAATTTACCTTTGTGTGGAAGATAAGAATGGGTAAAGATTGCATAGAAAATTATTTTAAAGAACTTGAATGGTTATTTGAGACAGTCACAGTACGAAATTTTGTAACTCTTAAAACTGACAAGCTTATTTCAGGCATCAGCTCATCTGCATTGATGGTGAGTTCTACAAGCAATGCACAAAATTGGCATCTTACAAAGTAAAATCTCACAGCATGCTGGCATAAAAAAAAAAAAAACTTTTATGTGCAAATTTTAGCCTTCAGTACATAGATTAGATATTACAGGTCAGGAAAATTATTTACTGGACAAATGTCTCACGGGTAGACTGAGGATGGAATCAGGCAGAGGAACATTATATTACTGTTAGCTCACTTGTGAGAAGTAAGCTTAGAAATCAATCAGCTGTTGTCCTGGCAATCCTTTTATTTGCACCAATATAACACTGTTAGTGATAAGATCTTGCTCTACAGCAGTTAGGCACAAGGCTCTTTAGGAGTACAGCCCAACCTAACTATGTACTCGGGTTACAAAACCAACATGTGATGCTACAGGCTGGGGGAGAAGTTGCTGGAAAGCTGCTCAGCATAGAAGAACCTGGGTGTACTGGTCAACTGCCTACTGAATATGAGCCAACAATGTTCCCAGGAAGACAAGAAGGACAACAGCATTCTGTCTTGCATCAGAATAAGGTGGCCAGCAGGACCAGGGGGGTGATCTTACCCCTGTACTCAGCATTGGTGAGACTGCATCTCAAATACTGGGTTCAGTTTTGGGCCCCTGACTACAAAATGGAAGAGCCAATAGGTCAGTTCATGGTGTCATTGACAGGGGTTTGGATTCTATGATCACAGCTCAGTTTACAAGGCACCAGAGCTGTGAGCAACTAATGGAATGCACCTGCACCTGTCCCAGAGGGGCAAAAAGATTCTAGGGCAGGAACCGGCAGGGTTTATTGATAGGACTTTAAACGAGATTCAAAGGGGGAAGGGGTTGTTAATCTCACGCTTGCCTGTGACAAACATTGGGACAGCTCAGCAGAGGCAGAGGGATGGAGTGCCAGCAAGCCAAGGACAATGCACCAAGATACCCCAAGAGAATCAAGGGAGATTTGCACAAGATGACATCATCAGCCCAGCTGAAGTTTCTCTATGCAAATGCACACAGCTTGGACAACAAACAGGATGAATTAAGGGCCACTGTGCTGCTGGAAAGCCACATAGTGCCTCTTACTGAAACTTGGTGGGATGATTCCCGTGACTGGAATGCAGGGATAGATGGGTACAAGCTCTTTAAGAAGGACAGGCAGGGAAGGAGGGGAGAAGGGGAGGAGAAGACAAGGGGAGAAGGTGTTGCTGTCTACATCAATGACCAGCTGGAATCAATGGAACTCCATCTGGAGAAGGATGATGAGCTGGTTGAGAGTATATGAGTGAAGATTAAAGGGAAGACAGGGGTAGATGATGTTATTGTAGGGGTCTGCTACAGGCCACCTAACCAGCAGAACAAAGCAGATGAGGCACTCCACAGGCAAATAGAAGCAGCTTCACATTAACAGGCCCTGGTCCTCATGGGGGATCTCAAGCACCCTGACATCTGCTGGAGGGACAACACAGCTAGCTACCAGCATTCCAGGATGACAACTTCCTCCTTCAAATGGTAGAGGAACCAATGAGAAAAGGTGCTATGCTGGATCTTGTTCTCACGAATAGGGAAGGGCTGGTCACCAATGTGAGGCTCAGGGATAACCTTGTCTGCAGTGACCATGAAGCAAAGAAGATCCTCAGGGCAACTAGGAGGATGTATTCCAAACTTACAACCCTGGACTTCAGGCATGCAGATTGCTTCAAGGAACTGCTGGACAAAGTATTGTGGGACAAAGACCCTCTAGAGGGAAGGGGGGGCCCAGGACAGTTAGTCAGTGTTCAAGGATGACCTTCTCTGTGTCCAGCAGCAAAGTACACCGACAAAGAGGAAGGCAGGAAAGAATGCTAGGAGACCTATCTGGATAAGCAAGGAGCTCCAGGACACACGGTCACACTAAAAGAAACTCTACAAGGAGCGGAAGAAAGGACAGCTAGAATGGGGGGCATATAAGGAAGCTGCCTGAGCAGCAGGAAACCTGGTTAGAAAAGCTAAAGCTCAGTTTGAATTAAGTCTAGCCAGGGAGATTAAGGGGAACAACAAACATTTCTATAGGTATATTAATGGTAAAAAGAAGCCTAGGGAAGCTGTGGGCCCCCTCAGAAAGGAAACTGGTGAATTGGTGACAAGTGACACGGAGAAGGCAGAAGTTCTCAATGACTTCTTCACCTCAGTCTTCACTGGCAAGGGCTACAGCCAGACTCCCAGAATAATGGAAGATAATGGCAGGGGCTGGAAAAAGGAACTGTCCATGGTGAGTGAAGATCAGGTTCATGACCATCTGAAGAACCTGAAAGTGTTCAAGTCCTTGGAATCCAATGGGATACACCTACAGGTGCTGAGGATGAGGTGGATGAGATTTCTAAACCATTCATTGGTGCAATAGCTATGGCAGTCTGAGGAAGTCCCCACTTGTCGCAATGCCAGCGACGAGCAGTGTGAGCAATCTGGCAGTGCAGGCCTAGAGCCTGACATGGGACTTCTACCATTCTACCAAGTTTCCTGGGCAACTTGTTCCAGTGTCTCACCACCCGCATGGTGAAAAACTTCTTCCTAACATCCAATCTGAATCTACCCATTTCTATTTGTGTTCTTCCCACTAGTTCCATCATTACTTGACACCCTAAAAAGTCCATCACCAGCTTTCTTGTAGGCCCCCTTCAGATACTGAAGAGCCACAATAAGGTCTCCTTAGAGCCTTCTCTTCTCTAGAGTGAACATCCCCAACTCTCTCAGTCTGTCCTCATACGAGAGGTGCTCCAGCCTGCTGATCATCCTCTTGGCCCTTCTCTGGACAGGCCCCAGCATGTCCAGATCCTTCCTGTAATGTGGTATGGATGACTATGTACTTTTCAGGAAAGACAGACTGACAAGGCAAGGTGGTGGAGTTGCTCCCTATGTGAATAAGAAACTAGAATGTATTGATCTTAACTCAGGGGGAGATGATAAAAGCATTGAAAGCTCATGGGTAAGAGTGGAGGGATATGCAAACATGAGTGATATGGCTGTGGGTGTTTACACCTTCCCCAGGGAGGTGGTGGAGTCACTTGATGCCATGGTCTAGTCATGAGGTCAGTGGTGACAGGTTGGACTTGATGATCTTTGAGGTCTCTTCCAACCTTGGTGATACTGTAATACTGTAGAGACCACTAAGCCAGGAAGAAGCTGTTTATGAAGCATTCAACAGGCAGCTGGAAGTAGCCTCAGGATCAAGTACCCTGGTGCTCATGGATGACTTCAACCACTTTGACATTCATAGAGTCATAGAATCATGGAATCAACCAGGTTGGAAAAGACCTCAGAGATCAACAAGTCCAACCTGTTACCTAATACGCAACACCTCATGACTAACTAAAATACAGCTTCAAGTGCCACGTCCAATCCTTTTTTGAACACCTCCAGTGATGGTGACTCCACCACCTCACTGGACAGCCCATTCCAATGGCCAATCACTCTTTCTGTGAAGAATTTCTTCCTAACATCCAGCCTAAACCTCCCCTTTCACAGCTTGAGACTGCATCCTCTTGTTTGTGGTGTTGGTTGCCTGGAAGAAAAGACTAACCCCCACATGGCTACAACCTCCCTTCAGGTAGTTGTAGACAGCAATAAGGTCTCCTCTGAGCCTCCACTTCTCCAGGCTAAGCAGCCCCAGTTCCCTCAGCCTCTGCTCACAGGGCTTGTACTCCAAACCCCTCCCCAGCTTTGTTGCCCTCCTCTGGACACATTCCAGCAACTCAACATCTTTCCTAAACTGAAGGGCCCAGAACTGGACACAGTACTCAAGTTGTGGCCTAAGCAATGCAGAGTACAGGGGCACAATGACTTCCCTGCTCTTGCTGGCCACACTGTTCCTGCTACAGGCCAGGATGCCATTGGCCTTCTTGGCCACCTGTGCACATTGCTGGCTTGTATTCAGCCTACTATCAACCAGTACTCCCAGTTCCATTTCTGCCTGGCTGCTCTCCAGCCACTCTGAGACCAGCCTGTAGCACTGCATGGAGTTGTTGTGGCCAACAGGCATTTCAGTGGGAAGCTCTCTCAGGAACGCACCGAGACCACCAGGCACTCACTGATTTCCTTTTCAGGCGACAGGAAGCGCCAGGACCCCAGCGATCCCACGGCACTCGGCGCGGATCGGCATAGCTGTCTTCTCACGTGCCTGCTGCTCATGATCTTTATGTCACCAGCAGCAAATTTAAAAAGCCAGCAAAGAAGGTGTTAAGTACCTCTGCCTTTTCCTCATCCTTTGTTACTATGTTCCCCTCCCTGTCCAACAAGGAGTGGAGGTTGTCCCTGCCCTTCCTCTTGCTATTATTATATTTATAGAAGGACTTTTTGTTGTCCTTCACAGCCGAGGCCAGTCTAAGCTCCAAATGGGCTTTTGCCTCCCTAATTTTCTTCCTACAAGATCTAGCAACATCCTTAAACTTTTCATGGGTTGCCTCACCTTTCTTCCAAAGATGGTACACCCTCTTTTTTTCCCGTAGTTCTTTTAGAAGCTCATCACCCATCCAGGCTGGCCGTCTGCCCCGGCGGCTCGTCTTCCAGCTCATTGGCACAGCCTGCTCCTGCGCCTTCAGGAGTTCTTTCTTGAAGTCGTCTAGCTTCCCTGGACCCCTTTGTTTTTAAGTTCTGTTCCCCAAGGAACCTTCTGAGTTAGTTCCTTGAGTAACCTGAAGTCTGCCCTCCAGAAGTCCAGAGTGGAGATTTTGTTGCCGCCCCTCTTACCTTGACTGCATATAGAAAACTCAATTATCTCATGGTCACTGGATCCTAGACAGCCTCCAAGCACCACATCTCCCACCAGCCCTTCTCTGCTTCTAAAAAGAGGTCAAGCAAAGCCTTACCTCTGGTAGGCTCACACAGCAGCTGGGATAAGCAACTGTCCTCCGTACACTCTAAGAACCTTCTAGACTGCCTCCTCTCTGCTGTGTTGAGTTCCCAGCAGATATCAGGAAGGTTAAAATCACCCATAAGAACAAGGTCTGGTGATATTGAGACAGCTTCTAGCTGTCTATAGAAGCTGGACCCTCTTACAGTGCCTTTGGAAGCCTCCTCTATGAGTGGATGCACTGCAAAGACTACTTCCCCCTTTATCTGGTCAAAAGCTGCTTGTGGCTCAGGACCCCACTGGAAATGTTTCTCTTTTGAGTCACATCACACAGAGGTTTCACATTCTGACTGTATCCAGGAATGTGTGTTCTTCAGCAGTTTTACCCCAGATGATGATATTGTTGTAGAACAGGATTTGTTCTAGAGCAACACCTTTCTCCAAAGCATCATGGATCACTGCATGACAGATGCTTGAACTGTGAACCCAGCCTTGAGGCAAGCTGTTAAAAGGTAAAGACAAACTGAGACCTGCATTCCTCTGCTATGGGAATAGAGAAGAAGGCATTAGCAATGTCTATGGTAGCATACCATTTGGCCTCTTTGGATTCCAGCTCATACTGGAGTTCCATCATGCCTGGTATTGCTGCACTCATAGGTGGAGTTACTTCATTCAGGGCACGGAAGTCCACTGTCAGACGCCAGTCTCCATTCTGCTTTCACACAGGCCTCACTGGACTGTTGAAAGGTGAATGAGTTTTACTGTTGACAGTCTGACTTTCCAACTGATGGATCAGGTTTTGAATGGGCATCAGAGTCATGGTTGGTTCTGTATTTTTTGTGATGCACAACCAGCAACCAGCAGCTTTACATCCTCTATCTCATGTTGTCCCAGAACTGCAGATTCATCAGAAAGTTCAGGTCTAATGGACAACTTCCATTTTCCTCCATCAATTTCCACAGATGCTATTCCAAAAGGCCATTTGTAACCCTTAGGATCTTTGAAATGCCCTTATCTCAAAAAATCAATTCCCAAAATACAAGGTGCATCAGGTCCAGAAAACAAATAGAATAAAATAGAATAGAATAGGTCCAACCCATCAACCAATCCAACACCACCTAAACAACTAACCCACGGCACCAAGCACCCCATCAAGACTCCTCCTGAACACCTCCAATGACAGCGACTCCACCACCTCCCCAGGCAGCCCATTCCAATGTGCAATCACTCTCTCTGTATAGAACTTCCTCCTCACATCCAGCCTAAACCTCCCCTGGTGCAGCCTGAGACTGTGTCCTCTTGTTCTGGTACTGGCTGCCTGGGAGAAAAGACCATCATCCGTCTGTCTACAGCCTCCCTTCAGGTAGTTGTAAAGAGTGATAAGGTCACCCCTAAGTCTCCTTCTCTCCAGGCTAAATGGAGCTGTCTGAAGCCTGCACTGTACACTGAGACACAAATATGCCTCAAAATTGAGAGGCAGTAGTGAAGACTGAAGACCAGCACACATAAGTTTATTTGGACCAAGATCCTTGATGCAAGCAGGTACCCCAAGTGCTGCCTGAGTAAATCCTAAGTAACACTTATTCAGCACAGCAGGACCAGCCTTCTAATTAAAAGACTGGAAGCTATGAATTATTACTTTGTCACCTTGGTAACTAACACCATACTCATTTAGGTCTAGCAGCTAGAGTGAGACACATTCCAGACATTACTCTGGAGATCTGACCTGTGCAGCCTTTTGAGTTCTACAAACTGTACTCAAAGTTGAACACCACCACTCCAGGGTGTAATTTCTGATTTGCTACAATTTGTGAGTAGCACTCAACACACTAGCTTAGAATAAGAAGATTTAGGATTTATGATCATTGGGGTTTATTTTTCCTGAGGGAAAAGGAGGAGAGGAAATTTCTTCTTTGACAAGGCAAATAAAGATTAAGATGAAGCTTTTAAGCAGGCTAAAGAAAGGTTACACTATGTTGTTAATTTATACAGCAGAACTCAGTAATCTCAGCTCTGGATCCTACTGGGGAAAAAAAATAAAATCAAAAACACTAAATCAAACTAAGAGAAAACAAATGTGGAGCCCATTTATGTAGCTTTCACAGCTAAAACACATGTTAAATCAACATGTTTATTAAAATGATCACACAACAGCTGGATTTGTATCCTATATTCATTCACACAATCAAAAATTCAGATCAATAAAAGAAATGTTCTGAAAGATGGAAACATTCTAGAATTTATTTATATTTTAATGCTGTTAAGAACTACACTTAATTTAACTGCAAAGTAAACTATTACAGACTGTGGTCTACCATCCATTTAAGTATTAAAATTAGAATTGCAGGTAATTTTAAAAACATTGACAATGATCAAAGCATATTAATAATAGCAGATAAAATTAATGCTTTGCAAATCACACTTCTGCTTCAAATGGTCCTCAAAGAATCAGATAAGAAGTTTTCATTAACACTATATGCAGTTTCCAGAATGTCTTGCATTCCTTTCAGGAAATTTTGCTAACACTCAGGGCTGGTAAAGAAGATGGAAAGTGGGGAACAGGAAATTTTTCTGGACAACTGACAAAGTGCAAACCATATGCCTCACCTAGACATTTCTGTGGAAAAAAAAGACAGCATTTCTGGGTATAAAATCTCCTCTTCTCCTGGTAGAAAAATGAAATAAATGTTTAAATACAGGTCCCGAGAAACTATAGGGAATTCAGCTGAAATGGGACATATGATCATTATCACAAGAGTCTCTGATGTGCCCTAGAAGGTACTTTCCAAATTGTTTTCTGTCAATGTTGGTTTGAATCCCTTTCATTCCTCACCTGGATTTCTTCTCCTGCTTGGTCTATTTTTATTCTGTCCTAAATACTTTCCTTCTGAGCAGCACTTTCTTCCACTATAAAATAGAGTTGACTATGCTCTCTCCCTAGAATGCTTTCCAGTGATTGCAATTGCTTTTCTATCCCAACAGGCAGTCTCCTCTTTAACCCATAGTCAAAACTACCCTCTGTGTCCAGGTAGCCCTTGTTTATCTGGCGCTGATGGTACTCTTGATTTTACTGAATGACTTCTGAGGTTTTAACTGAACAGATTATTCTCCCTAAGATTTTTATAAGGCAAATACATTTTCCAAGAGTTGGGGTTACAACAAAATTAGAACAGCTGTGCCTGACATGCTGAGTTACACATCTGATTTATTAGTTGTATTACAGTATCTGAAACAATCACGTTACTGCCGGGACTGAAGACTGTCTTTTGTTCTCAGAAACCCAAACTTCTTTAAACTTGTTTTAAAAAATCAGGGTTGCTTTCAGAAACACATTGATTGCCACTTCAAGCTTGGTCTGAAGGTAAAAAGGAAAAGGGAAACTACTATTTACAAAGATCAGAATTTTTTCATGCAGTTCCTCAGCAGTAATTGAATTAATAGACTGAGAAATACAGTAAATATTCTCTCAGAGTAATAAATAATCTAAGTTTCAATGCAACTCTAGTTCAATGGGGCTGTGTCCTACCAGAATCAGAGCTTTTCTTCTTTCTGAGATGGTTTCAGCTTAGACAAGAATAGTCCAGATTTCAACATCAGTAAGAGCTGCCACTATAAAGACTTAATTTGGCTTGTTTGAGCTACTCAGGTTGATTCAGTTGAGGCAGTTGGATGCATTGCCACACAGACCTAGTATCTAACACTGCTAAATATCTCATTCTAGAATTTGAAGACATGAGAGGAAGAGAAACACCACGACTGAGATAAGAAAAATGAAACAGAGACACAATACAAAGTCTTTAGCTTGTTTTATAGGAACAAAGAAAAGCTCCAAATGAATAAATTTATAGACTGCATCAGATCAGACAGAGACAGAATTTGATTGAACAACCTCACAAGTGAGGGCAGACATCTAGTCTCCTCTTGTTCCTCTTATTCCCAGCAGCAGCATGTAGAATAACTATTAAGAGATATTAACACACTTTATAAAGAAAGCAAGGATCTTTTTGCTTTTCATAAAAGTTAGAAAAGCAGATCAAGTGAGTTAAAAGGGATTCACTTACAATGATTAGACTTGAGGGATTTGGGGTCCATATTATGACCCTCTAGAAGACTCAGTCCCTAAAATCCTTGTGAGCTCTTTCCATCAAAAGCCAGCAAAGAGGCAATGAAAATGTAATCAGACTGAAACTTGTGTAATTATGTACTGATCAAATGTGTAGAACTCCACTGACAATGAAGAAGTATTCACCCTGTAGGTAAAAAACAATTGGCTCGCCACTTGTATAAAGTATCTACATGCAATGATTCAGGCAGCAGGAGAGCTGCCAGTGACATACAAGTGACAGTTCTCACCCACCAAAGTCCCAGTATTGATTTTATGGAGCAAATCAGATGAGGACACCAGCTGTTTAAAACTGAATCTAATCAAAACAGAGTTGATACTAGAAGGTAGAGTACCACAGGTATGGTGCCACATCCACCTGACAGCCAGTCACTAGTGGTGTGCCCAGGGATCAGTGCTGGGCTCCATCATGTTCAATGCCTTTATTGATGATCTGGATGAGGGAACTGAGTCAATTGAGTAAATTTGCAGGTGGGCAGGTGTTGATCTCTTAGAGGGTAGGAGAGCTCTGCAGAGGGACCTGGACAGGCCAGACAGATGGGCAGAGTCCAGTGGCATGAGATTTAACACATCTGAGTGCCGGGTTCTAAACCATTGACCACAACAACTCCATGCAGTGCTGCAGGCTGGACCCAGAGTGGCTGGAGAGTGGCCAGGCAGAAATGGAACTGGGGATACTAGTTGACAGCAGGCTGAACATAAGCTAGCAGTGTCCACAGGTGGCCAAGAAAGCCGATGGCATCCTGGCCTGTATCCGGAACAGTATGGCCAGCAGGAGCAGGAAAGTCATTGTGTCCCTGTACTCAGCACTGGTTAAGCCACACCTTGAGTCCTGTATCCAGTTCTGGGCCCCTCAGTTTAGGAAAGATGCTGAGTTGCTGGAATGTGTCCAGAGAAGGGCAACAAAGCTGGGGAAGGGTTTTGGAGTACAATCTCTGTGAGGAGAGGCTGAGGGAGCTGGGGTTGCTTAGCCTGGAGAAGTGGAGGCTTAGAGGAGACGTTATTGCTGTCTACAACCACCTGAAAGGAGGCTGTAGCCATGTGGGGGTTAGTCTCTTCTCCCAGGCAACCAGCACCAGAACAAGAGGACACAGTCTTAAGCTGTGCCAGGGGAAGTTTTAGCTGGATGTTAGGAAGAAATTCTTCACTGAAAAAGTGATTGGCCATTGGAATGGGCTGTCCAGGGAGGAGGTGGAGTCACCATCACTGGAGGAGTTTAAGAAGAGACTGGATGAGGCACTTGGTGCCATGATTTAGTTGATTAGATGGTGGTTGATGATAGGTTGGACTTGATGATCTCAAAGGTCTCTTCCAACCTGGTCTATTCTTTTTTCTTTTCTTTTCTTTTCTTTTCTTTTCTTTTCTTTTCTTTTCTTTTCTTTTCTTTTCTTTTCTTTTCTTTTCTTTTCTTTTCTTTTCTTTTCTTTTCTTTTCTTTTCTTTTCTTTTCTTTTCTGTAAGATGTATCTTTGCTGTAGGATATAGCCCCTTGCTTCTTGATTCAGTTGTTCAGGAATAACTTGGTTTCAGATGATCTGGTATACAGAATGTCCAGGTATCATAGAATAATTTTACATCCATAAAAGCAGGAATTAAGGGATGGGGGAAGGAACTGTGACTGAATTCTATTAAATGACAATAACTTTGAAATACCTGTATGTGTATCTTTTGAAAAGATATAACCTCCAATTCTCTTAAAGGCATCACATTCAGAAATATTGCCAAGCTCATTAAAGTCTCAAATGATCACAGCATTCAGAGTTGGATTTACCCCAAATCTGACAAGGGTTTCTACAGATTTGTAGAAATTTGGTGAATTCATTAACATGCTCAAGACTCATACAATTTTGCCACATTACGGCATTTTCGTTGTATCATCTTTATATCTCATTGTAACCAATAAATGAATGTTGACATATTGGTATTTATGAGAGGCTGTCAAGTACCTGACAGCTTGTCCAGGAGTTTGCTGTGGGGGACAGTGTCAAAGGCCTTGCTGAGGTCCAGGTAGACTACATCCACAGCCTGCGCCACATCCACCAGGCAGTCACCTGATCATAGAAGGAGATCAGGTTGGTCAGGCAGGACCTGACATTCCTACACCTTCCGACACCAAGCTGGGGGCAGGAGTTGATCTGCTGGAGGGTAGAGAGGCTCTGCAGAGGGACCTCAACAGGCTGGACAGATGGGCAGAGTCCAACAGCATGAGATTTAGCACATCCAAGTACTGAGTTCCGCACATTGGCCACAACCACCCCATGCAGAGCTAGAGGCTGGGGTCAGAGTGGCTGGAGAGCAGCCAGGTGGAAAGGGACCTGGGGGTGCTGGTTGATGGTAGACTGAACATGAGGCTGCAGTGTGCCCAGGCAGCCAGGAGAGCCAATGGCATCCTGGTCTGAATCAGGAAGAGTGTGACCAGCAGGAGCAGGGAGGTCATTCTGCCCCTGTACACTGCACTGGTTAGGCCGCACCTCGAGTACTGTGTCCAGTTCTGGGCCCCTCAGTTTAGGAAGGAGGTTGACTTGCTGGAACGAGTCCAGAGAAGGGCAACAAAGTTGGTGAGGGGTTTGGAACACAGCCCTATGAGGAGAGGCTGAGGGAGCTGGGGTTGCTTAGCCTGGAGAAGAGGAGACTCAGGGGTGACCTTATTGCTCTCCACAACTACCTGAAGGGAGGTTGTAGTGAGGCGGAGGTTGGTGTCTTCTCCCAGGCAACCAGTACCAGAACAAGAGGACACAGTCTCAGGCTGCATCAGGGGAGGTTTAGGCTGGAGGTTAGGAGGAAGTTTTACACAGAGAGAGTGATTGCCCACTGGAATGGGCTGCCTGAGGAGGTGGTGGGGTCGCCGTCGCTGGGGGTGTTCAGGGCGAGGCTTGACAGGATGCTTGGTTGCATGGTTTAGTTGATTGGGTAGTGTTGGATGATAGGTTGGACACGATGATCTTGAAGGTCTCTTCCAACCTGGTCTATTCTATTCTATTCTATTCTATTCTATTCTATTCTATTCTATTCTATTCTATTCTATTCTATTCTATTCCATTCTATTCTAAATCCATGCTGGCTGGGCCTGATGCCTTGGCCATCCTGTAAGTGCTGTGTGATTACACTCAAGATGACCTGTGCCATAATCTTGCCTGGCACTGAGGTCAGGCTGACAGGCCTGTAATTCCCTGGCTCATCCAACCGGCCCTTCTTGTGGATGGGCACCACACTGGCCAGCTTCCAGTCTTCTGGGACCTCTCCAGTGAGCCAAGACTGCTGAAAAATCATGGAGAGTGGCTTGGCCAGCACATCTGCCAGCTCTCTCAGCACCCTGGAATGGATCCCATCTGGTCCCATGGACTTGTGGGGATCCAAGCAGCTGAGCAGATCTCTAATTATCCCCTCCTCATGGAACAGAGGAAAACTATGCTGCTCCCTGACTCCTTCTGCCAGCTCTCAGGCCAGCTATCTGGAAGACATTCTGTCCTGCTAGTAAAAATTGAGGCAAAGAAGTTGTTAAGTAATTCTGCCTTTTCCTCATCCTGTGTTACAACATTCCCCTCCATGTCAACCAAGGAGTGGAGGTTGTCCCTGCCCTTCCTCTTGCTATTAATGTATTTATAGAAGGACTTTTTGTTGTCCTTCACAGCAGAGGCCAGTCTAAGCTCCAAATGTGCTTTTGCCTCCCTAATTTTCTTCCTGCAAGACCTAGCAACATCCTTAAACTTTTCATGGGTTGCCTCACCTTTCTTCCAAAGATGATACACCCTCTATTTTCCCCTTAGTTCTTTTAGAAGCTCATCACCCATCCAGGCTGTCTGTCTGTCCCGGCGGCTCATCTTCCGGCACATTGGCACAGCCTGTTCCTGCACCTTCAAGATCACCCTCTTGAAGCAGGTCCAGCCCTCCTGGACCCCTTTGTTTTTAAGGGCTGTTTCCCAAGCAACCTTCTGAGTTAGTTCCTTGAGCAACCTGAAGTCTGCCCTCCAGCAGTCCAGAGTGGAGGTCTTCTTGCTGCCCCTCTTAACTTGACCAAATACCAAAAATTCAATTATCTCTTGGTCGCTGGCCCCTAAACAGCCTCCGACCACCACATCACCCACCAGTCCCTTCCCTATTGGTGAAGGGGAGGTCAAACATTGCCTTACCCCTGGTAGGCTCATGCAGCAGCTGGGATAAGAAGCTGTCCTCCAAGCGCTCTAAGAACCTCCTAGACTGTCTCCTCTCTGCTGTGTTGAGATCCCAGCAGATGTCAGGCAGGTTGAAGTCACCCATGAGAATAAGGTCAGGCAATCTTAAGGCAGCCTCTTAGCTGCCTATATAATGATTCATCAACATCTTCCTCCTGGTTGGGTGGTCTATAACAGACTCCAACCAGGATGTCTGCCCTGCTGGTCTTCCCTCTAATTCTCACCCACAAGCATTCAACCTGATCATCCCTAATCTCCATCTCAATGGCATCTAGTGCCTCCCTGATGTACAGGGCCACCCCTCCACCCCTTCTTCCCTGCCTGTCTTTTCTGAAAAGCCTGTAGCCGTCAATTGCAGCGCTCCAGTCATGTGAGTCGTCCCACCACGTCTCTGTGATGGCAACTACATCATAACTTTCCTGCTGTAGCAAGGCTTCCAGCTCCTCTTGCTTGTTACCTATACATCATGCATTAGTGTACATGTACTTCAGCTGGGCTGCTGGTTTCACCCCTCACTCCAGCTTACCACCCTCAGACTCCTGCATGGGGGGACTGGCTCCAGCCCCTTCCTTATTCAAATCTAGTTTAAAGCCCTATCTATGAGACCTGCCAATTCCCTTCCTAGAATCTTTTTCCCTTTGAGGGATAGGCCATTCTCATACTCTCTGATCTTTCCCCTCCTCTGGGACAGATGTACTCCCTTTGTTGCCAGCTGACCTGGTGCAGTAGAAAGTTTTTCAAGATCGAAAACCCCAAAATTTTTTTGACTGCACCGGCCTCCAAGCTGGTTGACAATAGCTGCTGACCTGTTCCTTATGGTATTCCCTCCTGCAACTGAGGGTATAGACAAAAAAATTATTTGTGCCCCTGACCCCTCAACCAGATCTCCCAGGGCCCTGAAGTTATTTTTGATAGCCCTGGGAGTTCTGGTTGCAACATCATCATTCCCTAACGGCATAACTTGTAAGAGATAGTAGTCAGAGTTTTGTACCAGACTAGGCAGCCTTTTGGTAACATCTCTAACTTGAGCTCCTGGGAGGCAACATACTTCCCTGTGAGAAGGCTCTGGCCAACATATGGGGCCTTCTGTTCCCCTCAGGAGGGAATCACCAATAACAATTACCCTCCTCTTTTTTTTAAGGGAGCAAGTCCTGATGTCGGGGTAAGGCTGTTTAACTTAGGCTGTTTAACCTTAGGCTGTTTTGCCTTAGGCTGTTTTGCCTCAGAGAAAACCCCAGATGGTGTGTCCTCCAGCATCAGAATCACCTCATCCTCGACCTCCTGTGCCCCATACTTGTTTTCCAAGGGCAGTGGGGAAGGTGAAGGGAGGCATGGAGGTTTAACCTTTTTGAGAGGAAGCTGCATCCATTCTTCTCTGCTTTTTGGATAACCAGCCTCTGCTGGGGGAGCCTGCAGAGCCTGGTTACTCAAGTTCATCTCCTTTCTCCAATCCCTTGCATCTCTAAGTCTAGCAACTTCGTCCTTCAGTCTGGACACCAGGTTAAGCAGATAGTCAATCTGCTCACACCTAATGCAGGAGTTGTGCCCATTACCCTGCATCTTAAGCGCCAGGCTCCAGCACTCTCTGCAGCCAGATGCCTGGCCACCTACCTCTTGCTTATGACACCTACCTACCTGCTTATGTTCCCCCTCAGTCTGAGTCGAGACTGCTTTTTTGAAGGGGTTATTGCGACAAGTTACCACCATGGCCAGCCCTGCCCACATGACCTGTTGGACAAAAATGTAGAAAAAGTGCGGCGGTGCACACGTCTGGCTGCAGCCGAGCGGAGCACGCCGGCTGGAACGGAACCGCCCGTGAGCTGCCACTGGTTTTTAAAAGTGCCTCTGGTGATGCAGCGATCCCGAGCGATCCCGAGCGATCCCGAGCGATCCCGAGCAGCAAGCATGTGGAGAACGGCAAGTGCCAATTCTAGCCAAGGGCCGAGAGACCACGGGGGTCCTGCCGTTCCCGTAGGCTGACATGGAAAGCAGTTAGTGCTCTCTGAGGTTGCTGGTTGTGGTGTGTTCCCAAGAGAGCTTCCCGCTGAAATGTTAAATATTACCTGTTGAAGATTACAAGGGCATTACCAGGGTATGCAAGAAAGCAAAAGCAGAAAGCAAAAGCTCAGCTTGAACTGGAATAGGCTAAAGATGTCAAAAACTTTATGGAAAGATACATTAACAACAAGCAGAAACAAAGAGAGACTATAGTCCCACTATTAAATAGGAGAGCTGAATTAGGCACCAACACTGAAAAGGCAGAGGTCCTCAACAACTTCTTCACCTCTGTCTTTATCAATGCTGTTGGGTCCCAGGCAAAGGGAACAAAAATGCAGATTGATGTAGACACAGACCTGCCTTCAGTGAATTGATCCATACAGATCGATGGGCCTTGATGCCATCCATACAAGGGTTCTAAGAGAGCTGTCTGACGTTGTTGAGGCCAGAGTCCATAATCTGTGAGAAGTCATGGAGATCAGAAGACATCCCTGAAGACTGAAAGAAGCTTAATGTCTCCCCTGTCTATAAGAAGGATTCCAAGGAGGACCCAGGTAAGCATAGACCCATTAGCTTTGTTCAGCCTTGAGAAGAGAAGGCTTAGGGGAGACAGTATTACAACATACTATTACATAAAGGGTGGCTGCTGGGAGAATGAAGGCTCCATTTTTTCACAGAATCACATGGAAAAGACAAGTGGTAATGGGTGCAAGCTACCCCTGGGGAGATTCTGAATGGAATCCAGAAGAAAATTTTTCACAATGAGAATATTTATATGCAGGAATAGTCTCCCAAGAGAAGTAGTGGATTCCACTATATGGGTCAGTTTTAAGACTCAGCTTGACAGGGTGCTGGGCCATCATTTCAACTACAGTACCACCTAGAAAGGTTTGACCATATGATCCTTGGGGTCCCTTCCAACCTGGAATTCTATGATGTTGCGATATTGTATGGTTATGTGATAAATGACATGGACATAGAATAGCTGCAGTTCTGCATTATTTGAGTAGCAGGGTTACTGTGGTTCTGGTCAGTTTTAATAATTTTGCTGTATATTCATAGGGCTATTCATAGAGTCACTCATGTAGAATAATGATATAAAAATCAGATAGGCAGGAGCTGTTTATACAGGTGCAGAACTATTTTAAGGCCACTGATTTAGCAGAGCTACTTTTGATTTATACCACTTTTATTTAATGAGGAATCAGTCTTCATAAGTTTGCAGCAAGTGCACTTATTTTCAGCAAGTTCAGTAAACCTGTTAATGCAGAAATGCAAGAGTCATTGGAATCATATGAGTAAGCAGGATCTTGCTCCCAGTTATGGAGAAAATTGAAATGTACTATCTTAATTTTTTAATTACTTCTTTGGATAAAGCAATCAAACTATATGAACCTGACTTGATGTCTGCAATAGACAATTATTTCTAATTAAGTAGCTCAATCTTGTTTTAAACATTTATTGGAAAATGCACCAAAAATTTATGTGCTGTTCAGTGAAAAATTATTTGTCTGAAGTACCTCTACCAAAAAATTAATCACAATGCCTTGGGATAAAATAAATCCCCTTCAGAGAGGATTTATATAATAATAATAATATTAAATTTTTGATATAAAATAATGTCCAAAATGGCAGGAAGTCAATTCTTTAATGAAAGCTGGTACCTATTGCCTCTCACCAAGATAACCTCTCATTTAATTATGCAATTTAGCCTAATCCTGTACAAATTTAGTTAAAAAACATACACTATCATTATATCAGTGCTATTCACCTCTACTGCAGTTTTAAAGTATTTCACAATTTTCAACATAGGTGAGGAAACAGAGACTTTCCACAGATCAAATTCCAATAATGGAGCTGATTGCAAAATTATCTACATGGTGGTCAATAGGTTTCAGCAAATTCTTATAGGTTTAGATTTCTTCTAAGCATATTCACACTGTAAACCCCTTGCATGCCACCAGTATATTTAGGATGACAACGAGCCAGCAGCCCCTTCTGGGAAGGGTTCTACCACTCCAATAAATATTGTCATTCAGCAATGTACACAAACTGTTTCAGTCCATCATTAGTATATTGTGAGGTCTTCAATATGTTAGACAGCATCTGCTTTCTCACCTGGTAGTAGAGGACACCTTTGCCGCAAGTTTTGAAACACAAGCCAAAGGTCAGTAAGTTTCAGGAACACTGCAATTTCTGAGTACTTATCCTATAGAAGATGAGGCTGCAGAAGGTGTACTGACTCCTGTATGTTCAAAATGATCAGAATGTTGCAGAGGAAGGTCACCATGTGGTACAACAAACTATGGAGAAATTCATCCAGAAGGAATATTATTGTGCATAACTAATTTGTTCAGTAGCTAATGATCCAGTGTAGTCACAAACATTAGGAAGCACCAAACCACCAGGGCCTTTTACTGGAGGAAAACCATTATAGTTGCAAATGAGCCTGCGAGTGATGTCCACAGCCTGACAAGGGGCAGCTGCACCATACTGGCTCTGGTCAAGGTACAGATCAGAGGCTGTATTGGAAAATACCTATCTTACCCTCCCTAAGTTCTAAACCGAAGTAAATCTGGAAAACAAATTAGCTTTTCAGTGGTGGCCTAGCAGAACAGGCAAAGAAGACAGCTGAGTCTACAACACGCTCATTTCAGGTAATTTGATTTTGTCTTTTTGCATTTTGTCCTTCATTAAGTGGAAATGTAGCAGTAACCTGGTAACCTTTCATACAGCTTGTGATAATGATGATTTTTAACATGTTTGTAGGCAAGTATCTAAAGGTCTGAATACATTTTCTGCATCTGCATGGTGAGAGGAGAGTGTTCTTATTTTAGTTCACAGATAAGATATAAAGAGCTATTGTTGCTGCAGGGAACTCCTTCTCAGTTACCTGAAGAGTCAAAGGCAGAACATACCTGTGGTCTTAGGTTTTCCTAATTATGTATGCATGAAATTGCTAAACTATGAGATGTCTCTGAACAGGTGTCTGAGTAGGGCATAAAAATACCTGCTGTTGTTTAAAAGATTTTTCTCAGGCAAACCTCAGCCTCTGGAGCATTCCCCTATGCTGTGAGCTCAACTTCTGATAAGCTGCTTTGATTAGAGACTGCTTACCTGCATACTCTGAAGCATTCTTGGCCCAAGCAACCAGGCAAGGAATTAACAGTCCGAAAACAGTTTCAGCTACCGCCTTTAAACAGGACATAGTCCTCCCAGGAATGCAGCTGTCCTTCAGGCTCTCAGTGCAGCAAGCGATATTTAGACTAAGGTGTGCTTTCTTGCATTTATTTCAGCTTGCTGGTCCAGCAAGAGACAAATGTAGTCTGCTTGCACCTGGCAAAGGAAGAGGGTTTTTTATTTGTCAGCAATCACATATGTTTATACTTCCACAAGTGATTTTGTTCCCTGCAGTGATGTTCTTCAGGAAACCTTGCAATTCTGTCATTCCTGTCATCCCTTCCTTTCGCTGACAGGATTCAAGTGCCACATTCTGTCACCTGCCTCTGTGCAGGTTGTAGCTGGTCTCGCACAGTTTCTGACAAAACATATGCATTACAACGCACATTAGGAGCCTGCAGTACCTGGTAAGTCTAGTTTCCACCACAAAATGTGGAAACCTGAGACCTTCAGGTGGTATTAAGGCATAGATTAGAGGAAGATGTATAGTTAGAGAGAGATTGTGCTTGTCTTCCTGGCTCATATTTTGCATGGAAGTCTTGCCTAGGTTTGAAGCCCAGAAGCTAGACCTGGAGACCTGCTGTGGAGAGAGTAGCCTTGTGGCCTCTACTGGGATTCAGACGCTTTGTGCTTTTAGCTCAGTGTCTCCACATGGACTACACAAGGGTCTAAAACCCAAACCTTCCCACTGTGCAAGACATCTGGCTTCCAGAAAGCCTTTTGGAGCAACTAGCCTGAGACGTGACATTTGTGTACCTCTGTACAAGGCAGAGTTGCTCTGAAACCATGGGCTTGTCATCCCAGCAGGCATTGGTCCACAGCTGCTGACAGAATGAGGCAAATATTCAAGGAACATTTTGGACCTATATTGCATTTTTATTTCTAGAAAAATCTTCTTTTTGGTTCATAGAGAATGAAGTAGGTTTGCCTCTATTAAAAAGCCAAATATATATAAAAAAAATAAATTTCAAGATTATAAGGTTCTACAGACTTGAAATATCACTCAGGCAGCTCTGGATTCAGTGTTGAAACAACAACATGATTCCATATGCCCAAAGGTGGGCTTCCTTCAGTTTATAAGTCAACATTCATAGGTTCTATATTCCAGTAAAGACATATACACACACTAAAGTCTCTACAATTTAAGCTCAGATCTTGTGGTCTCAAAATACCAGGTTAAAAAGAGTTTCAAATAAAACAAATTTGGTGCTATGAAATGATGAAACTCACATCTTTTTAGTGGAGAGTAAAATGAATAGAATGGAGGCTGAATGCAGTAGTAGATAGTATTTTTTTATGGCAATTAAGTTCTGTTGCAAAAGAAAGTAAATTTTAGCTACTGTATGACATTAAGTTGCATTTATTTGGCATTTAAAGACAAAGCAAAACGATTTGTTTGTCGTACAACCTGATTATAGAACAGTAATTTAGCTTATGCCGTGATGAATTACACTGGTTGTTATTTCCAGTCTCAGAAAAGAGATTAAGTAGTGCATCAAAGTTGGGTGGTGAAAACAGTGAGGTCCCTCTGACTTGATGACTGCATCAACCAGTGCCTGAAAGCAGCAGGTACTGCCTGTCAGTCACCGGGGTTTAATCCAGCTTCAGTTATGAAATAACTGCACTTTAGTCATTGTGTTTCTTCTGCTCCTTCTAAGACAGCCCTAACTTTTTCACACTTAAAACATGATTTCTGCAGCAGTCAAATCCATTATTAAGGCATGATTAATATTGATTTTTTACATAAATTACTAATTTCACATAAAATCAGAAAAAGAATGAGTTTTGTTTTCCTTTTTACTTGAATCAAAAAGCATAATAGAAGTTGAGAGCTAAGGCAAGAGTAATGTCGATGACTTTATTCAAAATTGAGGTAACAGCTTTTTATTTATCTGCCATTCTTGCCTGTGGAATCAGGGTCAGACTAGCCACATTTAGTATCCATGAAGTTTTCCTATGTGGAATGTATATTGTTTTTTTCATATAGTCATTTGAAAATACTTGCTAAAAAGTCTGTTTCCCTCTTCATGCTATATCTCTTTACAGACAAGCTGACCTGTTTCTGAAACCCACATGCCTTTGAATGCCGTCTGGCACAGGCAGTTCATCTGAAGCTATACCCCAGCTCCACACTCACAGAATCCTATCAGGTGCATATGTGTGAATACCAAATATTTTGAAAATTTAAACTTTAGAGATTCACTGCTGATGAATCCTCAGTAAATGTGATTTTAGCTGTAAAGACCATCTTTCAGATGATCTGCCAAGCCTTAAGACAGAAGATAGAATGAGAGAGAGGTGCTAGGGAAGACTGAAGGCACCCAGCAGAATGAGCATTAAACATCTTACAGCTGACCATGGTTTGTTTATGAAACAACCAATCTCCACTTGAGCCACATAAATTACCTAAAATAAAGAAGAAGGAACAAACAAACAAACACCCCACAAACAACCAACAAAACAAAGCCCCACCACCACAACAACAAAACCCCAGATGCAATAGTTAGTTATTCCATTATTACATTTTCATATCAAAATCTATAGATCATTGTTGTGGATGAGACTGGGCTCTCTTAAATTTCATGTTGCAAACATCAAAAAGTATCTCAGAATGAGTCTATGTCAGAATAAAGGTTAACACATTTATTTGTTCTCCTTGGCTACATCTGTAAGACTAAGTAAAATCACATAGGGACATTTTGTCTGGAGGCCAAATGGCATGACCAGTTTGGGCTTACAGTACTCCATATTCTCTTCCCCATCTCCTCTAAACGTCAGCATCCAAACTGTCTGCTAGAAAGAACCTTTGGTACATGCTGATCCTCAGATTTGGCTTACACAGTGTCTGAGAGAACTGGCACTGCAGCAGCTTCAATGACTTTGCTAAGGCAAGACTCTCAAACTCTTGCCCTGGTCCAAATTTTTTAGTATTGTGACATACCTACCTACACATCTACGTGTACACGTATCTGTATAGATATATACACATATATGAATTGAATATATGCTAGAGTCTTTATGCTACAGTACTTCATAAATACAATTCACTGCATTGCTTCCTTCTTCCACTCACAGAAGGCTTCCCAATTTTATTCAGTGAGTTTTGGCTCTGTATCAGGAAAGTGAAATGCCAGTTTCTGAGAAGTGGCAAGGTGGTATACAAAATTCACAGAGAAGAACTGAACACGTAAACTACAGACAAATAGCTCAGCATTGTGTGCCATCTTCAGATAGGAGGCTCATCCTATGTTACTTTGAGGTATGTATTTGGCCCCTTTGATCTGAACTACAGAGAAAGGGTAGAAAACAAATCAGTATCTGCTCGTAAACATTACCAGCCACTGAGCAGTCATAAGTCCCTTCAAAAAACCTTACTGCTTTGAAAATACACTCTTGTCACTACCGCGGAACCATCACAGAAAAGTAATATTTTATTCTCTGAAAATATGCCTGTGGCCGTTTGACGCTGTGCCTTTAAGAAAGGGGCACACTGGCTAAATGTTTGTAAAATATTTTGGTTTTCTAAACGAGTTTCATTGGTAGGATTGTGGGAGGAGAGATTGGACCCAGGGGAGTTGGGAACTTTCTCTCAGTCTTCCTTCCTTCGCTGTCCCTTTCGGCTGGATCTGCTTCTGGGATTCTGGCCAACTAAGATAAGATACTAACTCCCTGTGCAAGGCCTTTCTTCCTTTCCTGCCCTGTTAACCGTCCTCGTCTCTTCTACCTCTTTTGGGGGAGAAGGGAGGTAGGGGGTTGAAGGGGGCACAGGGGGAAGCCCCCTCTGTGGGGAGTCTGGTTTCTGGTTGAGTTCATTGGCTGTATATTCCTGTATATATTGTAAAATACCTGTATTTGTTGTGTTACATATAATCTGTTTCCTTGTAAAATATAATCTCATTTCTCCGACTGGGTTTAGCCGTGGTTTCTTTCTCAGTGGGGGAGGGAAAGCAGAGCCTTCCCTTTCAAACCACCACACTCTTTTTTATTGGCGCCCAACGTGGGGCTGGGTAATTAAGTAATTAAGTTGATTTATTGCTTGTCTCAGCCGGAGAAACAAAATTAAGATGTTGTAGGTTTTTAAGCAGTTGCTGTTTTCCGTGTGTTCTATATTGGTCTACCGGTACTGCATCGGGTTGATGTTAGACCAGATAGGTAAATATTTAATGCATAAAATCTATTTGTGGTTTATGCATAGGATCCAGCTGCTGTATAAACACTGTTTGGGTTTTTTTCGGCTCACTAATTACGGCAATAGAACGTCTTCCACTCTGCCGATCGAGATAAGGGAGTTTAACACTTCAGGAGGTCAAAGAGTAACTTTAAGTGCTGTCTGGGATCTTAAGGTGATTTATTTGACGGGTGTAATCCTGCTGTTGCTGATAATTATTGTGTGTCTGCTGTGGGCTCTACATAGAGAGAAAAAGGTTTCGCGACCATATTTTGTGATTAAGCAAAAATCTAGAAAGCGTAGGCGTTCCTCTAAATCTGCCCCAGAGTCCTCGAGTGACGAGGAAGGGGCTGCGTCAGTTAGAAAAATAGCAAAACCTATTGGCAAAGCTACGTTAAATGCTCCACTCTATGACTTTGGCAAGCAGCCAGGGGCGGCTCCCATTCCCAAGATGGTGACCGGTAGTGAGGCAAGGTCATTTCCGTCCGCCATGACAGGACCGGAAGGGGCCCCCACGGCGGCTGATTTAGATCAGGACCTGTCAGCTTCTATCAGGATGGCTGTAAATTCAAACACAGCTCCAGTTAAACAAGTAGCAGTCTTAAAGACCAGAGGTGGAAAGGCCAAAGCTGATCCAGGAGCTAGTGGAGCTAATGGAGGAGAAGAGCAGGAGACTGATCCCGGTGAGGGAACCTCTGCTAAACAGGATGATCCTGGTGAGGGAACCTCTGCTAGGAAAGGGCCTGCTGGAGATGAAGAGAAGGTTCGCCTTAGAGATATAGCTGAGTTATTGAGATCATCACAGGATGGAGATGCAGCTAAGACAGCAGCTGGCAGTGGTGCTTCTCAGCTTAAAGAGATCCTTAGGAGAGTGACAGCAGGATTATGGGGACAAAACGTTCAGGAAGATGTGATAGATGAAGAGGAGGATGACCTGCAGAGCTGCTCGTCACCAAGGGAGGAGATTCGCAATGTCCGCAAAGATTACCTCAGAGCAGATAAGGAACCCATCCTATCTTGGCTTGCTAGGTGTTATGATACAGGTGCTCCAGCTCTAATAGTTGGAGACAAGTCAGCAGCCCAGCTAGGAACTCTCTCAAAGGATAATGGAATAGATAGACATCTAGCCAGGATTCTCGGTAAGGTTAATCTGTGGATACGCCTTTTAATGGCGGTTTCCCTGAGATACCCTTCCCGAGATGACCTTCCATGGAATCCTAAGCCCTGTACTACCATAGATGAGGGAATTAAGCGTCTGAGAGAGTTTGCCATTAGAGAGATACTCTATGGTGACCATGATACTCTGAATCCTGACGATATTCCTGTGGCAGCTGGTCTTGCAAAAAGCTCATCAAACTTGCTCCTTCCAATTATGCAAACATTTTGGCAAGTAGAATTGTGGCAAGAAATTATGGTGGAGATCCTCCTACGGTTGGCCAATTCACCGATCAACTAAGACAATTGGATGATAGCATGACACATGTTTCTGGTTTCAGCCATTAAAGCTCTGTCTAGTGAGATAAAGGATTGCATGAGAGAGCTGAAGGATGAAATCAAAGATTCCATATGCCAATTGGCACAAAGAGATGATTCCAATTCTTCCTCCAGGTGGGTGCAGGTTTCAGCTGTGAGGAATAGACATCCTCCAAGGAGGTCATTCCAAAACAGGCCAAACCAAAACAGACCACCAAGGCAATCACGTAGGACCATTTGGATAACTCTAAGTGATCAGTTTGGTGAGAACATGAACAGGTAGGATGGCCAACCAACTTCTAATCTTTTCAGGAGACTGAGGGAACTGCAAAGTGGCAGAACCCAGGGTAGCAATACCAGAAGGGTAGCTGTTACTTCCACAGTTCCCCAGGACAACAATGACAGCTCCAACAGTGGCTCCAGTTCTAACACTGCACAGTGTGCTCGTTGCACCTGTGGAAATGTTCCCCACAATTAGGGGTGCCCTGCCTCCCGCCAGGGGGAGGAGAGGGATAATGGAGATAACAGAATCTATTGGGATGTGTACATCCAGTGGCCTGGCACTTCACACTTTCAGAAGTACAGGGCCTTGGTTGACACAGGAGCTCAGTGCACCATATTGCCATCAAATTATCAGGGATCGGAGTCCATAACTATTCTGGGAGTCCCTGGTGGATCTCAAGAGTTAAGTAAGGTAGAGCTTAATATAAGTCTAACTGGTAAACAGTGGAAGAAACATACAGTTGTGACCGGACCTGATGCACCTTGCATTTTGGGAATTGAGATTTTCTGAGAGAAGGGCGTTTCAAGGACCCTAAAGGTTACAAATGGGCTTTTGGAGTAGCTTCTGTAGAAATTGATGGACAAAAGCTGAAGCTGTCTGCTAGACCTGAGCTTTCTGATGAATCTGCAGTTGTGGGACAACACAAGATTCAGGACATTAAATCGCCGGTTGCTTCTCAGACTGTGCATCACAGACAATACAGAACCAACCGTGACTCTTTGTTGCCCATTCAGAATCTGATTCGTCAGTTGGAGAGTCAGAAAGTCATCAGCAAAACTCATTCACCTTTCAACAGTCCAGTGTGGCCTGTGCGAAAGCCGAATGGAGACTGGCGTCTCACAGTGGACTACCGAGCCCTGAATGAAGTAACTCCGCCTATGAGTGCAGCAGTACCAGACATGATGGAACTCCAGTATGAGCTGGAATCCAAAGAGGCCAAATGGTATGCTACCATAGACATTGCTAATGCATTCTTCTCTATTCCCATAGCAGAGGAGTGCAGGCCTCAGTTTGCTTTCACCTGGAGAGGAATCCAGTACACTTTCAACAGACTGCCAATGGGCTGGATCCACAGCTCCAGCATCTGTCATGCAGTGATCCATGATGCTCTGGAGGAAGGTGGTGCTCCAGAACACATCCAGTTCATTGATGATATCATCGTCTGGGGTAAAACTGCTGAGGAAGTCTTTGAGAAAGGCAACAAAATCATGGACATTCTCCTGAATGCAGGTTTTGCCATCAAGAGAGACAAAGTGAAAGGTCCTACCACAGAGATCCAGTTTCTGGGAGTGCAGTGGCAGGATGGACGCCGACACATTCCAGTGGATGTGGTAAATAGAGTCTCTACCATGGCAAATCCCACGAACAAGCAAGAAACTCTACGTTTCTTGGGGATAGTGGGATTTTGGAGACTACACATTCCTGGATACAGTCAGATTGTGAAACCTCTGTATGATGTGACTCGAAAGAGGAACAGTTTCCACTGGGGACCTGAACAGCAAGCAGCCTTTGACCAGATAAAGCAAGAAGTAGTTCAAGCAGTGGGTCTGGGACCTCTCCGAGATGGTCCAGACATTAAGAACATTTTGTACACGGCTGCAGGTGACAATGGTCCAACCTGGTGCTTGTGGCAAAAAGCTCCAGGTGAGACACGTGGACGACCTCTTGGTTTCTGGAGTCGAGGTTACAGAGGTTCAGAGGCTAATTACACTCCAACAGAGAAAGAGATTCTAGCTGCCTATGAAGGAGTGAAAGCAGCTTCTGAAGTGATTGGAACTGAATCACTTCTTCTCTTAGCTCCCAGATTGCCAGTTTTGAATTGGATGTTCAAAGGCAAGGGTTCCACACCACATCATGCTACAGATTCCACCTGGTCTAAGTGGATGGCTCTGATAACACAGAGAGCTCGAATGGGAAATCTTGAAAGACCTGGTCTGGTGGAGGTGATCTCAAGTTGGCCTGAAGGTACCAACTGTGCTAAACCTCCAGAGGAGAGAGTAACTCGTGCTGAGGAAGCTCCTCCTTACAATGACCTTTCTGATGATGAGAAGAAATATGCTTTGTTCACAGACGGTTCCTGTCGTCTCGTTGGGAACAAGCGAAGGTGGAAGTCTGCAGTATGGAGTCCAACATGCCGAGTTGCAGAGGCGAAGGATGGAGAAGGAGAGTCCAGTCAGTTTGCAGAGGTAAAAGCTGTCCAGCTAGCTCTCGACGTAGCAGAACGTGAGAGATGGCCAAAGCTTTATCTCTACACCGACTCCTGGATGGTAGCCAATGCTCTATGGGGTTGGCTAAAGAACTGGAAGAAGAATGGCTGGCAGAGGAAAGGAAAACCCATCTGGGCAGCCGACCTGTGGCAAGACATTGCTGATCGAATCGAGAGAATTCCAGTGAAAGTGAGACACATTGATGCTCACATTCCTAAGAGCAAAGCTACTGAGGAACAGCAACACAACCATCAGGCAGATCTAGCTGCAAGAGTTTCTCAAGTAGACACGGACTCTGAACTTGATCTCGACTGGAAACACCGAGGTGAGATATTCTTAGCTCGGTGGGCTCACGATTCGTCAGGACATCAAGGCAGAGATGCAACATACCAATGGGCTCGTGACAGATCCATAGACATTTCCATGGATGCCATCACACAAGTCATCCATGACTGTGACATTTGTGCTGCTATTAAGCAGGCAAAGCGAATTAAGCCCTTGTGGTATGGTGACAGATGGTCCAAGTACAGGTATGGTGAAGCTTGGCAGATTGACTACATCACTCTACCACGTTCTCGTTCTGGTAAGCAATACGTGCTTACTATGGTAGAGGCGAACACTGGATGGCTGGAAACTTATGCAGTTCCACATGCAACTGCACGCAACACCATTCTCGGTCTGGAGAGACAGATCCTGTGGAGACACGGAACTCCAGAGAGGATTGAGTCAGACAACGGAACTCATTTCAAGAACAACCTTGTAAAGAGCTGGGCAAAAGAGCACGGTATTGAGTGGATTTTCCATATTCCTTACTATGCACCAGCTGCAGGGAAGATCGAACGCTACAATGGTTTGTTGAAGACCACTCTCAAAGCCATGGGAGGTGGATCTTTGAAAAACTGGGAGAAACATTTAGCACAAGCAACCTGGCTGGTGAATAGTAGAGGTTCAGTGAACCGAGCTGGACCGGCGCATTCAGATCTGCTACAGAAAGTAGAAGGTGATAGAGTTCCTGTTGTTAGAGAAAAGAATCTGTTCGGTAAAACTGTTTGGGTATTTTCGCCCTCAGGAGAGGCTAAACCTGTCCGAGGGGTGGTTTCAGCAGAAGGTCCGGGTCACACTTATTGGGTAATGCAGGAGAATGGTCAAATTCAGTGTATTCCACAAAGAAATTTAACTTTAGCTGAAAGAGCTTAATTTCAGACTGTTGTACAGCTACAACGCGCCCAAAGGAAGAATCCCTGAGGAATCTACAGTGCACGAACCCTGAGAGCCCTGAGTCAACTGAGAGTCCCTGTGTTCCTGTTTGCCTTTTCTTCACTTCGTCTGCGGAGAGACAAGCCGGTTTCCATTTTCTTATTTCCTGACTTTTTGGACTTCTGAATCATCTACATCTGAGTATAGCCGGAACAGACTATGAACTTTACTCACAAACTGTAAATATTGTTTCGGATTGGATGGACAGTGCGAATGACCAATGAAATTGTTTAGAAGGGGTGGATTGTGGCTGTTTGACACTGTGCCTTTAAGAAAGGGGCACACTGGCTAAATGTTTGTAAAATATTTTGGTTTTCTAAACGAGTTTCATTGGTAGGATTGTGGGAGGAGAGATTGGACCCAGGGGAGTTGGGAACTTTCTCTCAGTCTTCCTTCCTTCGCTGTCCCTTTCGGCTGGATCTGCTTCTGGGATTCTGGCCAACTAAGATAAGATACTAACTCCTGTGCAAGGCCTTTCTTCCTTTCCTGCCCTGTTAACCGTCCTCGTCTCTTCTACCTCTTTTGGGGGAGAAGGGAGGTAGGGGGTTGAAGGGGGCACAGGGGGAAGCCCCCTCTGTGGGGAGTCTGGTTTCTGGTTGAGTTCATTGGCTGTATATTCCTGTATATATTGTAAAATACCTGTATTTGTTGTGTTACATATAATCTGTTTCCTTGTAAAATATAATCTCATTTCTCCGACTGGGTTTAGCCGTGGTTTCTTTCTCAGTGGGGGAGGGAAAGCAGAGCCTTCCCTTTCAAACCACCACATATGCCCTTTTTAACAAAGTGAGAAACACCTTTTGCTTTGGGAACGCTGGCAAGAATCAATTCCCAATTAAATGCAGAGGCCTTTCCCTCTCTCATTCTAAACAGTTAAGAGAAACTCACATAACTGACATTTCTTTATTTCAGAAATGGCAGTAATACATTTATATCATCTGGGAATTACCATTATTGAATCTTCCCATATGTAAGAAATTTTAAAATTGCTACTATTTTTAGTTTCAGCATGTGTCACTGTAAAATATGTAACTTTGCCTATAAAAGCTGTATTAGGAATGTTTTGAAACAAATCTAAGCTAAATTAATCGATCTGCTGAGTGTATACTTATTTTGAAAGACTGACTTTAGGAATATAATCTGCTCCTTCTTGTGCTAGATCAAACTGATAATCAAACTGATCAATTACAGCCCATTTTGAACACATATTCAATTGTGTCCTTCAGTGTCATATCCAGATGAGTTTTAAAACAACAAGAAGTCTTTCCACAATTTTTTTTATGTCTGATCAACAGTCATATTGTCCTTCAGCAGCAAATCCTATGATATCCTCCCTCACGCCTGCATTATTGCCTCTTCTTTCTTGGCAGTTGAAGCAGTAGGCTTCATGTTAGTAAGCCTTCTTATCTTGGGATTTTGTTTCTGTAATCATCATGTAAGCCTGTTAGAGAAAATAATGACATGTAAAAGATGTTCTTTAAATGTTATCCCATCACCGCAGTAATCAGATGTGCCACTGAAAAAAAGGTTAAATAGATATCTCCTTTTTTTTTTTTAATAAATTTTTTTTTTTACCAGGATCCTATTGCAAGTACATTTCCAGCATATTCAGCTTGTTACATCCTCAAAGTACAAACCAGTGCCTGATACATCTTCAGCATAAGAAACAACAGTTTAAGGGAAAATTGACAATCCTTTCCTTAATGAACTTTTTTTACTTGTGGTGTTTGGTTTTTTTTCAAATATTCACCCCATGCACCTGAATTTATATGATTTCAGAGACTGAGATAGAAAACCAGTGTGCAGAAGTACTTGATCCATGAAAGAAATCAGAAATGACAGGACTGATTTAGTAATAAACTTAGAGTGAGTGATTTCATCAGATCCCAGAAAATTTGTGCAGTGAGTTCAACTAGCTGTAAGAAAGCTGGCAACAAAAGCTGTTTGTGGGAGTCCATGCAGCAGATCACAGCAATTCATGTGAAAACAGACATACAGTTTGACAACTTAGTGTTGAGATAAAGGCATGGAAGTATAGATACTGAAGGCCTCTGGCTTAGACTGTAGTCTTTTCAACTGTGTACTGTATAAAATAAAATAAAGCTTTATGTTAAGTAAAAAGAAAATCCTACTACATACCATGTAGATTTCAGACTTAAAATATGTAATATACCTATTTTTAATGGGTATATTGGAAAAAGATGTCTGAACAAGTTGAAAATGATGTGGGCTAAAAACTTCATAAGGGACAATAGGAAATATTATGGCTATGTACATAAACACATGCACACACACACAGAGGTTTACTGTATGGACAGTAGTGGAACCTTGAATCTGAAGTACATAGAATACATAAAATACATACATAGAATAGAATACATAGAATAAACCAGGTTGGAAGAGACCTTCAAGATCATCGCGTCCAACCCATCAACCAATCCAACACCACCCAAACAACTAACCCACGGCACCAAGCACCCCATCAAGTCTCCTCCTGAAAACCTCCAGTGATGGCGACTCCACCACCTCCCCAGGCAGCCCATTCCAATGTGCAATCACTCTTTCTGTATAGAACTTTTTCCTAACATCCAGCCTGAACCTCCCCTGGCACAGCCTGAGACTGTGTCCTCTTGTTCTGGTACTGGCTGCCTGGAAGAAGAGACCAACATCCGTCTGTCTACAACCTCCCTTCAGGTAGTTGTAGAGAGTAATAAGGTCACCCCTCAGTCTCCTCCAGGCTAAAATCCACAAGATTTGGCTTGGACATGATTAAAGTTACACTCAAGAAATTACAAATCCAATACCTAGAGCATGATAATAGGACCTGTATCCAGCTGTCCATCAGAGGAAGCATAAAAGTGATGAGAAGACCCTGAGATGGGAAAAAACCCCAAACAACAACCCACAACCAAAACAAGAACAGCAACAAAACCCTCCTTCCCTCAGAAACATCAAAGAATGTTTTGGTGGGTTTTTTTTCACAACTTCTCCTAGCCTTGCTATTTTGTAGTTATTCCACTGCACCACTTTCTTTCACCATTTGTGTATTTGCTGCACTAATTACCAGATGCAGCCAGACCTTAGGAACAATGGGATTTCTTCTGAAGAGTGACTGCAAGCTGTAAAGTGGAAGCACCACCACCAGTCATCTTAGGGGAGAGTGCAAGAGAGAAAACTCAAGTTCATTTTAGCCAGAAAAGTAGATACGGTTAAACATCCCAAGTGTGGCCTGTGCAGTGGCATCAGGGGCTGGCACCCAGCCTAAGCCACCACAGTATCCTTACATATTAACCAAAATAGGATTTCAAAACAAGGCATTTCAACAAAACCACAGAAATCCAAATGCTTCTGCGTGTCTGTGATAGCATGCAGCTCTTTAACCAGCTAGAAATGGATCTCCCTGTAGTACTGGATGTACAACATTTAGATAGATACAGAATTTGGGGATGATTTTGTGGCTACCTAGCAGAAGTAAAGGCAAGCATAGAAGGTTTATATTCTGGAAATTACAGACTATCCAAAGGAAGACATCAGTTAATATAAACTGAAAGTTAAGTAATTAATGTGAACATCTGCTCTCTCAGGTATTTATAAAAGCCCTTCCAGTTTTGCAGCCTTAAAGAGAAGAGAAAGTAATGCAGTCTAGATGCTACAGCAAAAAATAGTGGCACAAATAGCTATTCTGCAGCTTCTTTTTTCCTGGGTAGCTACCCAAAGTCAGAGAAAGGGATCAAATTAATTACAGTTAATAACAGTTTTCAGAGAAAACCAGAGTAGAATTCACATGCCATCTGCACAGTACTTCTCTATTAGCTTCAATCACAGGGCATACTTTGGGGTCACTGAGATACAGAACATTTCTGAGCCATATTCTTGAGGTTGTCTCAAGGAGTGACAAATATTGATTAAGAGAAATATTCTACTGAGGACACAGCATAGAAAATGACCATTTGTCTCAAATAGCCCCTGGCTTCTGATGGGCACATTTTCTCCTTTCCGTCATGAACTGATCATCTTCTCTGGCTCCCCTTGCTGATTCCTGAGGTGATGCTCAGAAAAGTATCAGCTATTGTTTATGATCGAAAAACAGGCCAGTAAATTCAAAAGGAGAAAATTTTGAAACTGAGGTGTGTTATTTAAATAAACAGGACTCTGATTTTTTTAAATAATGAACTCAATGGACACTCACAAGTCCATGGGACCGGATGGGATCCATCCTAAGCTGCTGAGAGAGCTGGCAGATGAGCTGCCAAGCCGCTCTCCATCATTTTCCTCCAGTCCTGGCTCACTGGAGAGGTCCCAGATGACTGAAACTGGCCAAGGTAGTCTCCACCCACAAGAAGGGTCGGATGGAGGCACCTGGAAACTCCAGGCCTGGCAGCCTGACCTCAGTGCCAGGGAAAGTGATGGAGCAGATTATCCTGGAGGCAATAACTGCACCTGAAGGATGGCCAAGGACTCAGGTCCAGCCAACATGGATTTAGGAAGGGCAGGTCCTGCCTCTCCAACCTGATCTCCTTCTATGATCAGGTGACCCGTCTGGTGGATGTGGGGAGGCCTGTGGATGTGGTCTACCTGGACTGCAGCAAGGCCTTTGACACCGTCCCCCACAGTAAACTGCTGGCTAAGCTGTCAGCTCGTGGCTTGGACCGCAGAGTGGTGGTGAATGGTGACACATACAGCTGGCAGCCAGTCACCAGTGGCGTCCCCCAGGGATCAGTGCTGGGCCCCATGCTCTTTAACATCTTCATTGATGATCTGGATGAGGGGACTGAGTCAGTCATCAGCAAATTTGCAGATGACACCAAGTTGGGAACAGATATTAGTCAGTTAAAGTGTAGAAGGGCTCTGCAGAGGGACCTTGACGGACTGGACAGATGGGCAGAGTCCAATGGGATGGCATTTAACAAGTCCAAGTGCCAGGTGCTGCACTTTGGCCACAACAATCCCATGCAGAGCTACAGGCTGGGGTCAGAGTGGCTGGAGAGCTGCCAAACAGAGAGGGACCTGGGGGTGCTGGTTGACAACCGCCTAAACATCAGCCAGCAGTGTGCCCAGGTGGCCAATGGCATCCTGGCCTGTATTAGGAACAGTGTGGCCAGCAGGAGCAGGGAGGTCATTGTGCCCCTGTACTCTGCATTGGTTAGGCCATACCTTGAGTCCTGTGTCAAGTTCTGGGCCCCTCAGTTTAAGGACATCGAGACACTTGAACATGTCCAGAGAAGGGCAACAAGGCTGGGGAGAGGCCTTGAGCACAAGCCCTGTGAGGAGAGGCTGAGGGAGCTGGGATTGTTTAGCCTGGAGAAGAGGAGGCTCAGGGGTGACCTCATTGCCCTCTACAACTACCTGAAGGGTGGTTGTAGCCGGGAAGGGGTTGGTCTCTTCTCCCAGGCAACCAGCACCAGAACAAGGGACACAGTCTCAAGCTGCACCAGAGGAAGTTTAGACTCGAGGTGAGGAGAAAGTTCTTCACTGAGCGAGTCGTTCGTCATTGGAATGTGCTGCCCAGGGAGGTGGTGGAGTCACCATCCCTCGAGGTCTTCAAGAGGGGATTGGACATGGCACTTGGTGCCATGGTCTAGTCATGAGGTTTGTGGTGACAGGTTGGACTCGAAGATCCTTGAGGTCTCTTCCAACCTTGGTGATACTTTGATACTGTGAACCTAAATATCTTTTCCAACCTTAATGATTCACTGATTCAATGAAATTAATCTGGAAGTATTTGAAGAAAGAGATTTTTATAAATACTGTCTTATGCTTCCACTCTCTGGAAATTCAGAAATTTCAGAAAGTAGAACAGACTTCAGTGGATAAAATTGAATGGAAGGATTAAGTAGTTGAATATTGTTCAAAAAGATTTGAAAGCTGCTAAATACAATAGAGATGATCAAGAAGAAGGGGAGTGTGGCTTACCTTCTACCATCACTTTCATTGTTAACAAAGGTACATTTATCACAGTATCACAGTATCACAGTACATATTTAAGTGACATATTTAAGTGAGGAAATCCTCATGTGACAATTTCATTTCTACTAATATATTGAATTTAATACTAAAGAGGAAAGGATTTCAGTGCCAATTAAACACAGCACACATTTTGAAATAGAAGATAGTAGCACTTAGACATTAGCCTAACGATTAAGATGTTTTGAGCACAGCTTTTTCCAATAGACTGGGACAAAAAAAAAAGGAAATGAAAGAAAGAAAGAAAAAAAGCAAATATAGCTGTAAATCTGAGGCATCGTGTTCCAAGTCAACTAAAAGGAAATGTGCATGGACAAATACTAACTTGTAGGAACCTTAAAAATATGCTGACCCAAGTTTAACTATAGTGATGTGAATAATGCTAGGCTAATGGACTATTACCATACATATTATAACTCTGAAGCCATGGATTTTCCTCAAGAAAACAGCTGCAGTGATGAAGTTTTAATCATCTCAAATTACAAGGCAGAAAAATTGCTCAAGCCTCAGAATGTAAGTATCACAAAAGCAGTGGTTATGAAGACTTTTATTATGATAACTATTTGCTTTTTCTCTTTGATTAAAAGATTTTTAATCCACAAGTTTGGGTTTCATGTCTACTTGAAATAGGATATTGCTATATGTTTTCAAGTATCTAGCTATGTTTTTCAAAACAATAGGAAATTTTTTTTGCACCTGTGGTAAAGAGAGGTTATGGAAGTAGTGCTGCTAGGTCAATGAAGAACAGTTCTCCTGCTCAAAAGGGCATCATGACAACTGGCCTCTGTATGAGCTGTCATGGTGAAAGGAAAAAAAATGAAATGATGATAAGTCTTCACATATGATAAGGGGTTTATGTAGTCATAATGTATCCTAGGGTGATTTGATTGTCAGTTGGGGAATGTTTTGAAAACATGGTACAGATTCCTTCTGACTTGAATATTCATATTTCTTCTGACAAAACCAAAGCCCAGTGGGATGATTTGCTTTCATTTCATCCTGGTCCAGATGTGAAAATGTGCATGCTTGGGTCAAGATTCCTGGACATATGTTCAGGTCTGCTAGGTCCTCTTAGTTAGATACAGTCATAATGATGAGACCTCCAGAGATCTATCAAGTTTCAACCATTATCCGTATCAATCACCTGATGTGTGTGTCATCTTTCTGCACAGGCAGTGCTATTGTTCCTCTAGTGATTTAGGATGTTATATAACAGATCTGTCTTGTCAATATGATGGAGAAGGTTCATAGGAGAAATCTTTCAACACTGTGCAGCTAGTATTCTTATTACTTCATGGAATTCTGTAAAGAAAACCAGTACAAAGTGTGTTTTCTTCATCTTCCACTTTTGAACCACTGGGTGTACCATGAGTTGTGTTCCTGGATTTCCATAACACTTCAGTTCTCGTAAGTTTGCTTAACAAAAAGAAATGTGTGAGACTTCTATTACGTACCTCAAAGAAGGCTGCAGGATGATCCCTGTATCCCATAGCAATTAGTGGTGGAGCAGTCCGTGGAGGACCCGTCCTCAGAGCAGATGGCTATGCCCAGAAAAGATCATGACTCTGAAAGAAGGGTGCCCTGGAGCAGTCTATCACTAAAAGGATGGTACCCCATGGGATGGACCCTTGCTGTAGCAGTTTGTGAAGAACTGCAACCTGAGGGAAGGACTTCCATTTGAGAAGTTTGTGGAGGACTGTCTCTTGTGGGAGGGATCCCACAGTCAAGCAAGGGAAGAGTGTAAGGAGTCCTTCACCTGAGGAAGAAGGAGCAGTAGAGACATGTGAGCGGTTGAATACAAACCCCATTCCCCAGAGGAAGAAGGAAGCTGGTTTTAAGATCCATTTATATTTCTCATTGTCCTACTCTGATTCAACTGGTAAATTGATGGTCCTTCTGTTTAAGTTAAAATGTTTTTTCCCCAGGTGAGTCTCTTTTTTTTTTTGGCAGTAACCATAACTGGTGAGCAATCCCTCTCCGTCTTTGTCTCAACTCTCAAGATTTTTGTGGTATTTCCTCCTCCCTCTCCCCCCGGCACCGTGAACAGAGACCTGTCATTTGTTGCTGCAAGGGTGGGTCTAAACCAAAATAGCCATTTTCTAAGTGTGGTGGGTTAATGCCCATCCTGAAAAAAACAACCCAAAAACAACAAAACAAAACAGGGTGGAGGGCTTGCAGGTGCTTTGCCCTCCTTGCCAGGAGTTTTTCCCCTGGGAAACTGAGTCTGTTCCACTCCCCTCTCCCTGCCCAGCTAGGGTATAAAAAGCAGACATTGCAGTCATTAGGACTTCTTTCGGCTCCTGCCTCTCCTGGACAAGAGCTACTGCAGCTGCTTTTCTGCTCTTCTGCCACGTGGTTGGGCCTGATCCTTCTCCCTGCTGCCTCCATGCCTCTTCAGAGAAAGAGACTGGTTTTGTATTCTTGGTTTTTTTTGCCCTCCTATTCATCCTTGTTCCTTGCCCTTGTGAACCTTACCTGTTATTGTTATATACATATTGTTTAATGAAAACTCTTTCCCTCTCTACTTCCAGGCCAACTCCAAATTATTGTTTGGTGGATTTGCTCCTTCCCTTTCCTTTTTTTTTTTTTTTTTTCTCTCTGTTGGGAGGGAGGAGGGGGAGCAGGGGAGAAATTCTCAGCCTTGCCCCCATCTGAGCGCTTAACTCACAGTTAAGACTCAAACCATTACAGTAAGAAAGGTATTTGAAGTGAGGATGATACTTCTCAGAAAGCTGGGATTGTTGGAGATGAGGTTTTCATGTCTCCCAGTTTCATATAATCATTCTACCTCCTAAAGAATGCAGTAAAAATAGAATACCAGAGTCTTATCTCACATGAGGTAAATTGTAGTGCAAAGTTCATAGCATTAGGAGCTCTGATTTCTGAAAACATCTCAGAATTCTTTAGAGGTTATTTTGCATTGTATTGTTAGAGAAATGATCTGCCTTTTGGAGCCTTTTGTGATGACCGTGTTTGCAGCAGTCTGCAGACCTAAAAAACAAAAGTAACTCAGTGCAGTCTCCTCTACTCTTCTGATCATAAAGGGCTGTGTTGAGAGATGAATCCAGCACAGGTCTCCCAGTACAAAATGCAGAGATTATGGGTCAACACCAAAAGTGTTGCCATCGATTGACACTTCTCATGGAAATGATAACCTTCTGAAAACTCACTGACTAGTTTTCTGTTAGCAGGGAAACTACATTTTAGCAGGTATGAAAATGAGGGCTTGTCAGAGAATTAGTGTTGTAATTAACTCATAAGAAGTCAGCATTACTGAAGGCCCAGGATCTGAGCACCTGTTCAAGCCAGCCCATTTCCTATGTCTACTTCTGCTTTTCTGCTTTTTGCTTCTCCCTTCCACTTCCTCTTCATTGGAATTGTCAATTAGTCTAAAGGTGAAAACAATAAACTCCTTTAAAGCTTTTAGTAAATATATTTTGTGCCACACCACTTATGCAAGTGTTCATACAAATTATCTAAATGGCAGTGTGGTGGGTCACAATTACACCCACCCCTCCACCCCCAACGTAAAAATGCCAGACCAGCTCAGTTGGAAAGCAAATTAAGCTGTATTTACACGCAAAACTACAATATAAAATATTAAATGCAATAACTATGTACGAAATACACAATATTTATATTTATATATATATATATACACATATAAAATTTATTAACAACACAAGGAAAAAAAAAAAAAAAGAGAGTGATGCATATGTTATAACTAAGGCTTTAGTGATACCAGCAAGAAATAGCTAACCCATATCAAGGCTGTGCTTGACCCCCTCTTCACCAACAGGGAAGGGCTGGTGGGGATGTGGTGGTCGGAGGCTGTTTAGGGGCCAGCGACCATGAGATAATTGAATTTTCAGTATTCAGTCAAGCTAAGAGGGGAAGCAAGAAGACCTCCACTCTGGACTGCCGGAGGGCGGACTTCAGGTTGCTCAAGAAAATAATTCAGAGGGTTCCTTGGGAGAAAGCTCTTAAAAATAAAGGGGTCCAGGAGGGCTGGACCTGCTTCAAGAAAGAACTGATGACGGCTCAGGAGCAGGCTGTGCCAGTGTGCCGGAAGAGGAGCCGCCGGGGCAGACGGCCAGCCTGGATGGGTAATGAACTTTTAATAGAACTAAGGTTAAAAAAGAGGGTGTATAATCTTTGGAAGAAAGGGGAGGCAACCCATGGAATGTTTAAAGATGTTGCTAGGGCATGTAGGAAGAAAATTAGGGAGGCAAAAGCACATTTGGAGCTTAGACTGGCCTCTGCTGTGAGGGACAACAAAAAGTCCTTCTATGAATATATTCATAGCAAGAGGAAGGGCAGGGACAACCTCCACTCCTTGATTCACATGGAGGGAAATGTTGTATCACAGGATGAGGAAAAGGCAGAGGTACTTAACACCTTCTTTACCTCAGTTTTTACTAGCAGGAAAGAACGTCTACCAGACAGCTGGCCTGCAGAACTGGCAGAAGGAGCTATGGAGTTGCATAGTTTCCCTGTGTGTTCCATGAGCAAGTGATCGGAGCTCTGCTCAGCAGCTTGGACCCCCACAAGTCCATGGGACCAGATGGGATCCATCCCAGGGTGCTGAGAGAGCTGGCAGATGTGCTGGCCAAGCCACTCTCCATGATTTTTCAGCAGTCCTGGCTCACTGGAGAGATCCCAGATGACTGGAAGCTGGCCAATGTGGTACCCCTCTACAAGAAGGGCCAGTAGGATGAGCCAGGGAATTCCAGGCCTGTCAGTCTGACCTCAGTGCCAGGAAAGATTATGGAACAGGTCACCCTGAGTGCAATCACACAACACTTAGAGGATGGCCAAGGCATCAGGCCCAGCCAGCATGGGTTTAGGAAGGGCAGGTCCTGCCTGACCAACCTGATCTCCTTCTATGATCAGGTGACCCGTCTGGTGGATGTCGGACAGGCTGTGGATGTAGTCTACCTGGACCTCAGCAAGGCCTTAGACACCGTTCCCCATAGCAAACTCCTGGCCAAGCTGTCAGCCCATGGCTTGGATGGGAGCACAGTGCGATGGGTTAGGAAGTGTCTGGAGGGCCGAGCCCAGAGAGTGGTGGTGAATGGTGCCACAGCCAGCTGGCAGCCAGTCACTAGTGGTGTGCCCCAGGGATCAGTGCTGGGCCCCATGCTCTTTAACATCTTCATTGATGATCTGGATGAGGGCATCGAGTCCATCATCAGTAAATTTGCTGACGACACCAAGCTGGGGGCAGCAGTTGATCTACTGGAGGGTAGAGAGGCTCTGCAGAGGGACCTCGACAGGCTGGGCAGATGGGCAGAGTCCAACAGCATGAGATTTAACACAATCCAAGTGCCGGGTTCTGCACATTGGCCACAACAACCCCATGCAGAGCTACAGGCTGGGGTCAGAGTGGCTGGAGAGCAGTCAGGCTGAGAGGGACCTGGGGGTGCTGGTTGACGGTAGACTGAACATGAGCCTGCATGTACCCAGGCAGCTAAGAGGGCCAATGGCATCCTGGCCTGCATCAGGAACAGTGTGGCCAGCAGGAGCAGGGAGGTCATTCTGCCCCTGTACACTGCACTGGTTAGGCCGCACCTTGAGTACTGTGTCCAGTTCTGGGCCCCTCAGTTTAGGAAGGAGGTTGACTTGCTGGAACGAGTCCAGAGAAGGGCAACAAAGTTGGTGAGGGGTTTGGAACATAAGCCCTACAAGGAGAGATTGAGGGAGCTGGGGTTGCTTAGCCTGGAGAAGAGGAGACTCAGGGGTCTCTACAACTACCTGAAGGGAGGTTGTAGACAGACAGATGTTGGTCTCTTCTCCCAGGCAGCCAGTACCAGAACAAGAGGACACAGTCTCAGGCTACGCCAGGGGAGGTTCAGGCTAGATGTTAGGAAAAAGTTCTATACAGAAAGAGTGATTGCACATTGGAATGGGCTGCCTGGGGAGGTGGTGGAGTTGCCATCATTGGAGGTTTTCAGGAGAAGACTTGATGGGGTGCCTGGTGCCATGGGTTAGTTGTTTAGGTGGTGTTGGATTGATTGATGGGTTGGACGCGATGATCTTGAAGGTCTCTTCCAATCTGGTTTATTCTATGTATTCTATGTATTCTAACACCTGGAAACATTTTGCAACTTGGTACTGCAATCATCTCAACAAACAACAGCACGAGAATCAATAAGATAGAAAAACAGCATTTCCCATGAAGCTGAAAATCACCAGACCTACCTAACACCGATCACAGTAATTGTTATGATAATCTGAGATCAAAAGCACCACTGGAATAATGTACTAAAAACCATCTGAATTAGGACTGAATATCATGATTGCTTAATTGTTGTGTGTCTCTGTCCAGAGAGGGAAAGAGAGTCAGTTGTTTTGAATATCACCATGTTATGAAATTAGAGGCACAAACAAGGTCAAAATATCAACAGCGAGGCTATTTGTTACACAAATAAATTGGATGGATCAGAAGAAGAGATAGAGAGAATAGAGAGTGAGAGGGAGAACATGGAGAGAGAAGAGGAAAGGAATTATAGTACCACACCCCTCACCCCCCAAAGACAGTCCACACCCCTCACACCCCAAGACAGTTCAAGTCTGTGGAGGAAGGGTACTGCAGCTTTGGCATGGAGGAGATGTTGTCCTTGTTGGCTGTGCTGTCCTCTGAGCAGCCTCTTCAGCTCCCTGAGTTGCAGCAGGCAGAACTTAGGACACAGAGAGAGGGTTCCTCTTGGTCTGCTATTTCCAGCCTACATGATGATGTCTCTGTCATTTTTCTCTCCTGGTATTCTTTCTGTTATTCTTCAGCGCAGCATTGCCCCGGTCTTTTCCTTCTCTCATGTTTTCCTTCTCAGCAGCATTGTTCAGGTCTTTTCCTTCACCGTGTTTTCCTTCTCCTGTGTTTTCCTTCTCCTGAGCCAGTAGTTGCTCAGATCTTTAATACAGCTTTTAGGTATGAGTCCAAGTGGTGGATATGCATATTCCAGGATTATTGATAGCAGCAGCCTCTGCTCATTATTTCAGGACAGCTGCAGTCTGGTGAGCAATCTTCATCTATGCAGCTTCCAGAGAGTTGTTCCAGTGGCGTCTGCCCAATACGCATCAGCTATTGTCTGGGCAAGCAGCAAAGGTAATTTTATCTTTGTTGAGTCACATCAAGAGAGACAAGACTTAGTCTCTCACATTGTGTGATTAGACAATATGTTCACATGCATTTATATGGTAACTCGCCAGTTTCTCACAATTTTAAATAGTTAAAGGGAAAGTCAAAATTAATTATTGCACAAAACCCATTTTTATTTTAGGTTATAAACAAAACAGGAGGAATTCAGGTATTATGTCACAAAAAAAGAATGGTTAAAGCATGTTATGCTCTCAAATTTTCATTTTATACGTGGTTTCAAATGTGATTTAACAAAATTTATGGAGGATATAAGAATTCTGGAAGTTTTAGTTAGGAGAAATTTGAAGGTAGAACATTAGGGCAAAGATAGTATCGATAGGGGTCAGTACCTTTCCTTAGCAAAAACAAAGCATCAGCAGATCAGTATTATTAGGATGAGTAAAAATGCATTATTGTGTTATGTTCAATTTTACACTGGGCAGAACCGTGAATATTCAAGATGTCATCTCTGGCCCAGCAAAGGAGCCTTTTCATTCTTGCTGTTTACCTGCAAGTATTTTCTTTATCTGTGGAGCTACACCCTTACAGATCAAAGAGAATCTTGCCGACAGTAAATAATTCTATGATTTGTTGACCATCTTAGAAAAATAAAGATATAACATATCTTTAAAGCAAATGGTAAAAGACAGTGTTGAAGATTGGGTTTGCTGTGTTTGTAGATCTTTGTGTTTTAATCCCTGTGTACAATGTATTCAGGCTTAGTCATATCTTCTTTGCTAATAACAAGAGGGAAATGTAAAAATTGGAACTAATGAGATCTAAGTTCTTCTTTGAGAGATCAGGCAGGTAACAAGGAAGTAAGTTCTTTGAAGTAAATTAAATAAAACTTTCTGTCTGAAAGAAGAAACTGTTATGTTTGTGTTCTGACCTTGTAAGATAATGGAAAGGAATGTGTGTTTGTTACTGAAATGTATCTGTAAGTTTTGTTATCTTTAACCATATATTGTGCCAGGTCTGTTAGTTCTAATTAGCTCAGCCTAACCATTAAGTCTTCTATGGATTATATCAGTCTGTTAGACATGCTGCATTACAAAACTTCTACTTTTGCTATACCTTTAGTTTTAACTTGCCTGCTTCTATGTATGCAAAGAATTTTAGAATGGTCAATCAAAAGTGTTGTTTTATTAGAAAACAGAAAGGGGGAGATGTGGGAAGAGGATGTTTTCAGATGCCTTTGCTCGAATTAGTGAAAGCTATGTTTTGTCTTTGACTCTGAAGGTAATGTAAACACCTTGTAACTGAAGGAGAGAAACTAAGTAGAATTTGGTTGGATGTGTTAATATATTGTTTTGTTATTTTGACCTATTTTATGCCTTAACTACACACATGCCAGTAGAAAATGACCAATAAGATGTGACGCATGTGCCATCTGACAGACTATGTAACTTCGCTGTATAATGTAATAAACGTCTTCACCTACTTACATCTTGTCCTGGAAGCATTGTTCAAGGTAAATCCACCATCAATATAAAATCTATATTGTAACAGAAAACCAGAAGGCTTTCCCTCTCCCTGCTCCCTTCCCTTCCCTCTGTACATGGGACAAGAGAAAGAGCAGACAATTGTTGTTAGTAATTATCACAACAAAGAAATGCAGCCAAGGATAGAAAAGCCAGCAGAAGCACCAGCCAGAGCAGAGGAAGCAAAAAGAGAAGAAAGTTAGTGTACAAAACCAACTTTTATGTTATTTATCTGTCCAATGGGATTATTTAAACTTTGTTATCATTTTCCTTTTGCATCCAATAGTAATTTATTTACATTCTACTACTTTCTGTTCAATATCTGTGGAAAATTTTCTAGGCACAACCTGAAACTATCACAGGCAGGTTAGCCAGGTTTGTAGCTGGTTTGTGCTGAGGAACAAAAAAGAAAACACGTGGGTCTCTGTACTTCATCATTATTTATTTGAGATTAATTAGTATTTATCTAACATAATATTTTTCTTTTACACACAGATAAAAGTGTAGGACATTTACTACAACATTTATAAGCAGTGCGATTTTCTCTGCTGTATAATTTCTGTGGAGAGATGCCTTGTGTTTTGCTGATGATCATCATCTCATTTAAATGTACCAGACTAATGTAGAGATAACCTCTCAAATAATGGGAGGCTAATGACATGTTCATTGCGAAATCACATAACTGATGCATCAGGTGTTTAAATGATCACAACCCATTTAAAATATCTCAACAAATAGGAAAGCAACTCAAAAAGATGTCAAATAAACCACAGATAAAAATTCCCCTGATGATAAAGAGCCACTGTCAGTGAGACAATGCTACCATGTCAAATCAATACATTCTATGTTTAGTGGAATATTTAAAAAAAATAAAATTGAAAAAAAAATTGAAAAAACAAAATTGAAAATTCTGACTATTCTCTTGCAAGCAGCAGGTCCTAGTAATTATGATTGACAGCACTGAAGCCTTTACTACAGCTAAAGCTCATTACTTACTATATACTATATGCACAACATTGTGGTATTCATCCCCAGCTCTTGTTTATTTCATCTGATGTGTAAGATAGCCTAAGAATGGCACTCTCTTTATGCAGAATATGTGCACTTAACTGATTCATTTTTACAATACCTACCACCTTCCTTAGCTCATTTAATCTTGTTTCATGTGGAACTCAGTGATTTTGTGGAAGTAAGTTGCCAGTAACTCATTACTCAACCTAATATTCAATAGGATTGAGACTGGGCCCTTAAGACCTTGTATAGATAGGAGATGCCCTCCTACTGACCCATGAACTATGGATGCTATCCAAGAGAAACATATCCAACTAATGAGCTCTACCTGGAAAGCAGAGTTATACAAAGTATTCAGAAACATCATCCCACAAGCAGACAGGAAGAATTAGATAAGCCATTCTCTTGAAGGATATGAGAAAGGTAATTTCCATTTTTAGAGAATTTACTGATTGCTGGGATCTCTGAGGTCTAATGCTGATGCTTCTATTAAAGATAACCCACTTCATTTTTCATATCTTAGTCTTTCATGATTACAGTTTTATAGCTTGCATATTAATGGGACAAAAACCAAATCCAGTGGGACACATGGTTGTTTAGAACACCTGGTCAACTCATCCTAGATGACACAGATATTTGGGATGATGCTTTATTGTGAAATCCAACTGAACACAAGATTTATTAAGCTCAGATGCACCTACTCAAAGACTCATGCTCTTCAACTGATGTTGTCTTTTGGAGTTTTTGTGTTATTTCTAAGAGTTTAATTGTATTCCAGAGCCTTTCTGAAAAACACAAAAACAACATGTATATCTATCTCCTTTGCTAAAAGGCTGGATAGTTTTCTGGCCAGCAATAGTGTTAAACCTTGGTTGTGAAAGAGGTCATATTGGATAATGCAGATATGAATAGAGAGTTGGTCACAAATCCTGACAGAATTAGTATATCCTTCACTTTTCTCTCCAGCAAGTACTGGTAAGGGAGCCAAAGGGGAACCAACAGGAGACATCAGTTGAGGAAAGACTCCTTCTCCAGCATATAGCAACTGTAATGGCCATTTCAGGGGCTAGTTTACCCATCATTTTGCCTAGTTTGATTGAAATCCTTATAACACAGATACCTTATCTACTACTGTACAATTATCTGTCGATAATGCATCTGAACATGTTACTGCAAGTTACATACCAAATAACTAAATTTAATAAGCAACTAAACAACTCCATCAATCCTGCAGTCTATCAGTACTGCACACTGTATTCATAACTGCCTTCTGTCATTAGCTTATACTAATTTTTTATAATATGATGCTTCTGTAAATTAGTAACTAGACATGATGACTCAGAAGAGAAAAGTGGAGGTGTTGCCCTCTATGTAAAGAAGTGGATACAGTGCAAAGTGTTGTTGCTAAGGAATAGCCATGAGCAGGTCAAAAGCTATAGGTAGGTATTAGGGATCAGGACAACAAAGGGAGCCTTGTGGTAGAAGTCTACTACAGGATACCTGATCAAGCAGAGCCTATTGATGAAGCCTTCTTATTCCAGCTCAAGGAGACATCACAATCACAGGCTCTCATCCTTCGGGGGGATTTTAACCACATCTGTTGGAAAAGTAGCACAGCTAGCTGTAGGCAATCCAGGAGGCTCATGGAGAACCTAGATGACAACTTCTTAAGACAAGAAATGAACTTCCCTACATGAGGGAATGCATAATTTGACCTGTTTGTCACAAACACAAGTGAAGTCGTCAGGGATGTCAAAGTTGAAGGCAGCCTGGGATGCAGCAATCATGTGCTAGTGCAGTTCACTGTCCTAAGGGGTATGAAGTCCATGAGAAGCATAGTTAGGACTCTAAATCTTAGGAAGGAAAACTACAAACTCTTCAAGGAGTTAATATTAGGACCCTGTAGGAAGTAACCCTCAGAGACAAAGGAGTGGAACAGATCTGGTAGATCTTTAAGGATGCTTTCCATAGAGCTCAAGAGATCTCAGCCCCCATGCATAAGAAGTGGAGCAAGGAAGGCAAGAGTCCACCATAGCTAATCCATGACCAGCTGGTCACTAAAGGGCAAGTTGGGACTACACAGGGAATGGAAGAAGGGATAGGCATCCTGAGAAGAGTATAGGGACATTGCCTGTCTGTGTAGGGACAAGGTCAGGAAGGCCAAGGCAAAGCTGGAACTGAACTTGTCAAGGGATGTAAAGAAAAACAAGAAAGACTTTTTCTGGTACATTAACCAGAAAAGGAAGGTTAAAGAAAGTGTGTGTGTTTGTGTGTGTGTGTCTGCCTCCCAAAGAGCAACAGTGGGGAACTTGTATCAATAGATGAGGAGAAAGCTGAGATTCTCAACAATTTTTTTACCTCAGTCTTCACTGGAAACTCCTCTCCTCATGGCTCTGATGTTGATGGTCCACAAGATGGAGATCAAGGTGTCAAAGTCCTTCCCACTGTAAAGGAAGACAAGGTGCATGACCACCTGAGGAACCTGAAGATATACAAGTAAGAAGTTCTTCACAGAAAGAGTGATTTGCCATTGGAATGTGCTGCCCAGGGAGGTGGTGGAGTCACCATCACTGGAGGTGTTTAGGAAGAGACTGGATGGGGTGCTTGTTGCCATGGTTTAGTTGATTAGATAGTGTTGGATGATGAGTTGGACTTGATGATCTCAAAGGTCTCTTCCAACCTGGTCTATTCCATTCCATTCCATTCCATTCCATTCCATTCCATTCCATTCCATTCCATTCCATTCCATTCCATTCCATTCCTTTCTATTCCATGGGACCTGACAAAATGCATCCCAGAGTCCTAAGGGAATTAGCTGATATAGTTGCCAAGCCACTCTCCATGATATCTGAAAAGTCATTGTGGTGTTCATTAATTGTAAATACCTGTGTGGTAGTTTTAGGCTATGCCTTTAAAAATGTTCACAGATCTTGAATAGAAAGTGGTAAAATGTAAATAAATCACTATTTGGTGTAAAAAGAAAAATAATGATGGTTCTAAACAATCCTATTGGAGAGATTAAGGACATGAACTAACTGTACAAAACCAATCTCTCTTCTCATCTCTTTGCTCTTGGAGATACTAACTTTGTGCTTCTGCTGGCTTCTGCTTGACCTTGGCTATATTGTTTTGGCTAAGTCTAACATCTCTCTGCTCCTTTCTCTTGTTCCTTTTGTATACAAGGGGATAAGGGAGGTGGGAGGCAGAAAGGGAGAAGCTATTAGTTTCCCCTGATCTTTGACTGGGTGTTCTTGTGCTGTTTATTAATTCTAAATACCAGTAAATATTGTATATTTTGTATATATTTATTGTAGATTGTAGTTTTGCTTGTAAATAGAGCTTTCATTTGCTTCCAACTGAGCTGGTCTGGCAAATTCAATGTTGGGGGTAATTTCCAACTCACCACAGTCATGGCAGTCAGGTGAAGTCCCTGGGAACTGGAAGAAAGGAAACATTACACCCATTTTTAAAAAGCATAGAAAGGAGGACCCTGGGAACTACTGACCTGTCAGCCTCACCTCTGTGCCTGGGAAGACCATGGAACAGATCCTCCTAGATGCCATGATGAGGCACATGGAGGTCAGGGAGGTAATTTAGGACAGCCAGCATGGCTTTACTAGGTTCAAATACTGCCTGACCAACCTAGTGGCTTTCTATGACTATGTCATTAGATAAGGGATGACTGTGGTGGTTTGAACCTTAACTGGGGCTTAAAAGCTCAGATGGGGGCAAGGCTGAGAATCCTTCCCCCATTTCCCTCCTCCCCTTCCCCAATAGAGAGAGAGAAAAAAAAAAAGGGAAGGGAGCAAACCTACCAAGAAATAATTTGGGTTCAGCTTGGAAGTAGAGAGGCAAAGAATATTTCTTTAAACAGTATGTATGTATGTATGTATTTATTTATTTATGTATTTATGTATGTAACAATGACAGGCAGGTTTCACAAGTGTAAGGAACAAGGATGGATGGGAGAAGTAAAACAATAAAAATATGAGATACAGAACCAGTCCTTTGCAAAGTGTGAAAGCAGCAGGGAGGGCCAAGTGGCAGGGGAGTAGCAAACCACACAGCAATTCTTTCATCCACACAAAGCAGAAGGGAGAGAGCAATGGCTGCAATGTCCTCCCTCTTATACCCCTGCTGGACAAGGAGGAGGGGAAGTGGAGCAGACCAAGTCAGTTTCCCAGAGGAGAAAACACCCTCCAGGGAGGGCAAAAAAAACACTCATAAGCCCTCCCCCCTGATTTTTCCAGGATGGACGTAGCCCACCACAATGACTCATGGAAGTGACCTCCTCTTCACAAAAAGGGAAGAGCTGGTAGGTGATGTGGTGGTTCGAGGCTGTCTGGGGTCCAGTGACCATAAAATAATTGAATTTTCAGTACTCAGTCAATCTAAGAGGGGCAGCAGGAAAACCTACACTCTGGACTTCCAGAGAGTGGACTTCAGGTTACTCAAGGAACTAACTCAGAAGGTTCCTGGGAAAGAGCACTTAAAAACAAAGGGGTCAAGGAGAGCTGGACCTACTTCAAGAAAGAACTCTTGAAGGTGCAGGAACAGGATGTACCAATGTGCCAGAAGATGAGCCCCGGGGCAGACGGCCAGCCTGGATGGGTGATGAACTTCTAAAAGAACTACGGGGAAAAAAGAGGGTGTATCATCTCGGGAAGAAAGGGGAGGCAACCCATGGAATGCTTAAGGATGTTGCTAGGTCTTGTAGGAAGAAAATTAGGGAGGCAAAAGCCCATTGAGAGATTGGACTGGCCTCTGTTGTGAAGGACAACAAAAAATATATTAATGACAAGAGGAGGGGCAAGGACAATCTCCACACCTTGGTGAACAGGGAGGGGAACATAGTAACAAAAGATGAGGAAAAGGCAGAGGTACTTAACACCTTCTTTGCCTCAATTTTTACCAGCAGGACAGAATGTCTTCCAGACAGCTGGCCTGCAGAGCTGGCAGATAGAGCCAGGGAGCAGTATAGTTACCCTGTGTTCCAGGAGGGGATAATAAGAGTTCTTTCCAGCCACTTAGATCCCCTCAAGACCAGAGGGATCCATCCTAGGGTGCTGAGAGAGCTGGCAGATGAGCTGGCCAAGCCTCTCTCCATCGTTTTTCAGCAGTCCTGGCTCAGTGGAGACATCCCAGATGACCGGAAGCTGGCCAACGTGGTACCCATCCACAAGAAGGGCCAGTAGGATGAGCCAGGGAATTACAGGCCTGTCAGCCTGACCTCAGTGCCGGGAAAGATTATTGAACAGGTCATCCTGAGTGCAATCACACAACACTTAGAGGATGGCCAAGGCATCAGGCCCAGCCAGCATGGGTTTAGGAAGGGCAGGTCCTGCCTGACCAACCTGATCTCCTTCTATGATCAGGTGACCCGCCTGGTGGATGTGGGGAGGCCTGTGGATGTAGTCTACCTGGACCTCAGCAAGGCCTTTGACACCGTTCCCCATGGCAAACTCCTGGCCAAGCTGTCAGCCCATGGCTTGGATGGGAGCACACTGCGATGGGTTAGGAACTGGCTGGAGGGCCAAGCCCAGAGAGTGGTGGTGAATGGTGCCACATCCAGCTGGCAGCCAGGCACCAGTGGTGTGCCCCAGGGATCAGTGCTGGGCCCCATGCTCTTTAACATCTTTATTGATGATCTGGATGAGGGCATCGAATCCATCATCAGTAAATTTGCTGACGACACCAAGCTGGGGGCAGGAGTTGATCTGCTGGAGGGTTGAGAGGCTCTGCAGAGGGACCTTGACAGGCTGGACAGATGGGCAGTGTCCAACGGCATGAGATTGAACACATCCAAGTGCCGGGTTCTGCACATTGGCCACAGCAACCCCATGCAGAGCTACAGGCTGGGGTCAGAGTGGCTGGAGAGCAGTCAGGCTGAGAGGGACCTGGGGGTGCTGGTCGACGGTAGACTGAACATGAGGCTGCAGTGTGCCCAGGCAGCTAAGAGGGCCAATGGCATCCTGGCCTGCATCAGGAACAGTGTGGCCAGCAGGAGCAGGGAGGTCATTCTGCCCCTGTACACTGCACTGGTTAGGCCACACCTCGAGTACTGTGTCCAGTTCTGGGCCCCTCAGTTTAGGAAGGAGGTTGACTTGCTGGAACGAGTCCAGAGAGGAGCAACAAGGTTGGTGAGGGGCTTGCAACATAAGCCCTACGAGGAGAGGCTGAGGGAGCTGGGGTTGCTTAGCCTGGAGAAGAGGAGACTCAGGGGTGACCTTATTACTCTCCACAACTACCTGAAGGGAGGTTGTGGACAGAGGGATGTTGGTCTCTTCTCCCAGGCAAGCAGTACCAGAACAAGAGGACACAGTCTCAGGCTGCGCCAGGGGAGGTTCAGACTGGATGTTAGAAAAAAGTTCTATACAGAAAGAGTGATTGCCCATTGGAATGGGCTGCCTGGGGAGGTGGTGGAGTCGCTATCACTGGAGGTTTTCAGGAGAAGACTTGATGGGGTGCTTGGTGCCGTGGGTTAGTTGCTTAGGTGGTGTTGGATTGGTTGATGCTTTGGACGCGATGATCTTGAAGGTCTCTTCCAACCTGGTTTATTCTATGTATTCTATGTATTCTATGTATTCTAAGACCTCAGAAAATCTGTGAACATCAATCTGGGGACAACAGCTGAAGAGCTAAATGTGTACAACATGGATATATAGCAAAGTGAGGATCAATTTCTTGACCTTTTTAACATTACAACAGCTAGATAAATATCTAAAATGTGATTTCTTGCTAGCAGTGGCAGGCTTTCTATAAATGGTGTATTTCAGCTTCTATATTAGTTATACACAGTCTTCTGAATCCCTTTTAAAAGCCTTTTATTTTGGTAACACTAAAATGCATACAATGAATAAGAAATAATTTGAAAATATACCATGGGTTTTTGAGATTTTTAGAATTTTAGAAAGCTCATCTGGATTTATTTCAAATTAGAACAGATGCAGAGTAGCATTTTTATATTTAAGCTAGTGCTTGAAGACTGGGGGAAAGGCTAATCCACTCACACGTCTGTTTGGCATGGGTTTCTTTCTGACTGAGTGCAACAGGATGGCCATCTGTCAATATGTGCTCGCCAGGAACCAGATTCATCAGCAAAGAAAATTACAACATTGGGTGACCTTCCACCCTACCTGCTGTTCAAAATGACGCTGTTCTCAGACTGGGAAGGTGGAGCTTAAAGCCTCTGGAGAACACATGTGAAACATACAAGTAAGACAAGGAAGTGTGCCTTCAGAGAATAACAATGCCTGTCAAGGGCAGATTAATTTAGCAGAGATGGAGGGGAAGGGAGAAGCAGCAAGCATAGAATCACTCAGCAAAGGTTTTAAAACCTGAAGAGTGAGCTACCCTTAAATAAAAAGCCACAGACTTTATGGTTATTCCTAAAGGGGAAAGATGTTTGTCCACCTAAGCAAAATCATCATGGCTGTTTCACAACTGAATCTTGCTTTCTAAGTTACTGCTTGAGATTCATTCTCCTTATATATAGAATAGAATAGAATAGAATAAACCAGATTGGAAGAGACCTTCAAGATCATCACGTCCAACCCATCAACCAATCCAACACCACCCAAACAACTAACCCATGGCACCAAGCACCCCATCAAGTCTTCTCCTGAAAACCTCCAGTGATGGCGACTCCACCACCTCCCCAGGCAGCCCATTCCAATGTGCAATCACTCTTTCTGTATAGAACTTTTTCCTAACATCCAGCCTGAACCTCCCCTGGCACAGCCTGAGACTGTGTCCTCTTGTTCTGCTACTGGTTGCCTGGGACAAGAGACCAACATCCGTCTCTCTACAACCTCCCTTCAGGTAGTTGTAGAGAGTAATAAGGTCACCCCTGAGTCTCCTCTTCTCCAGGCTAAGCAACCCCAGCTCCCTCAGCCTCTTCTCGTAGGGCTTGTGTTCCAAACCCCTCACCAACTTTGTTGCTCTTGTCTGGACTCGTTCCAGCAAGTCAACATCCTTCCTTTTTGTTAGCTTGGTGGACATCTTGGCCAAAAGCCATGCTATTTTTTTTTGTACCTCTCACTCCTTTCCCACTCTAAAGGCACTAGCTATCAGCCTCCCCACCACAATCCCCCACTTTATTACATCTTTGCACTAGTCTAGACACCTTTAATAGCTTTAATATGCAAAAGACAAGGACCTTGCAATAGCATTTCCACTTACTCTGCTTGCTCTGGAACATTTCCACACTGTGGATTACAAGGCTAACATGAAGCAAAATGTGATATTACCTCTTATGAGAAACGAGCTCACTGCTAAATTTTAAATACAACCAGTTTATCATAAAATAGAGGCAAAACAGTGCTGGGCGCATAGCTGATTTACTAGAGGCGCACCATAACAACTTGAGTGGAACCTATATAAACGTCAAACATACATATTCATACTTTTCCTCAGTATGTTCCCACCCTTCTCCATTAGGGCTGGGACAAAACCTGCACTTTTGACCTGACCAGTCTTCAGATATGTCGGCGCCTCACCTTTCTCTCCCAATACACAGGGATGGAGCCCCCCACAATAAAGACCACGACCAACCAATCAGCCCTAAGATTGAACCCCATGGTCCCCAGCAATTCCCCTTGCGAAAGCCAAATATTGAAAACAATTTCTCACACCTGGTTAGGTCAATAAGCCCATGAAGCATGCCATATGTGCTTACCGGCTGTTCTTTGGTCCTGTGGATGTTCATTACTATTGTACCCAGTACTATTTTCTAATCAAAATGTTACTGCAGAGTGGTTCTGGGCACTTATTGGAGGTTCATGTAATTTACAATTGCTTATATATGCATTAGTTCTACAGAGATTTCTTATATTTCTCTGTCCTCCAGAGATGTGGTGAAGGCCCTATCCCTGGAGACAGGCAAGGTCAAACCTGACAGGGCTGTGAATAACATGATCTGGTTGGAGATGTCTCTGATCACTGCAGGGGAATTGGACAATATGACCTTCAAGGTTCCCTTCCAATCCAATGTATTCTATGGTTTTATGATTAAATATATTTTAAAAATACCATGGCAATTCCAGGCCAACCACACAGTCACAGCAGCTGCTGTCTGTTTGAGCAGGCAAGGCAGAAGAAAGAGCAAATGTCAGCAGTGCCCTCCTTTTTATGGGCTTGCTGGACAGGAAGGGGTAGTGGAACATACCACCTTTGACCTGGGGGACCCCTCCTCCTGGGAGGGGGAAAACAAGCCCCTTTCTGTTTACCTGGATCAAGTTCCTTTTACCCTCCAGGGGGGACAAGGCTCTCTCAGCCCTGCACTCAGGATGGGTGTAAACCACCACATCATGCTTGACCAGGCATGATGAAGGAGAGCAGTGGAATTTACATACTTTGACTTTAGCCTGGCTTTTGACACCATCACCCATAAAATCCTCATTGGTAAGCATGGATTAGATGAGTGGACATATTCTGTGAATCTGTAATACATAGAATACATAGAATACATAGAATAAACCAGGTTGGAAGAGACCTTCAAGATCATCGCATCCAACCCATCAACCAATCCAACACCACCCAAACAACTAACCCACGGCACCAAGCACCCCATCAAGTCTTCTCCTGAAAACCTCCAGTGACAGTGACTCCACCACCTCCCCAGGCAGCCCATTCCAATGGGCAATCACTCTTTCTGTATAGAACTTTTTCCTAACATCCAGCCTGAACCTCCCCTGGCGCAGCCTGAGACTGTGTCCTCTTGTTCTGGCACTGGCTGCCTGGGAGAAGAGACCAACATCCATCTGTCTACAACCTCCCTTCAGGTAGTTGTAGAGAGTAATAAGGTCACCCCTGAGTCTCCTCTTCTCCAGGCTAAGCAACCCCAGCTCCCTCAGCCTCTCCTCGTAGGGCTTATGTTGCAAGCCCCTCACCAACCTTGTTGCTCCTCTCTGGACTCGTTCCAGCAAGTCAACCTCCTTCCTAAACTGAGGGGCCCAGAACTGGACACAGTACTCGAGGTGTGGCCTAACCAGTGCAGTGTACAGGGGCAGAATGACCTCCCTGCTCCTGTTGGCCACACTGTTCCTGATGCAGGCCAGAATGCCATTGGCCCTCCTGGCTGCCTGGGCACACTGCAGGCTCATGTTCAGTCTACTGTCAACCAGCACCCCCAGGTCCCTCTCAGCCTGGCTGCTCCCCAGCCACTCTGACCCCAGCCTGTAGCTCTGCATGGGGTTGTTGTGACCAATGTGCAAAACCCAGCACTTGGATGTGTTCAGTCTCATGCCGTTGGACTCTGCCCATCTGTCCAGCCTGTCAAGGTCCCTCTGCAGAGCCTCTCAACCCTCCAGCAGATCAACTCCTGCCCCCAGCTTGGTGTCGTCAGCTAGTGAAATTCATCAAGGAAAAGTGTACAGTACTACATGTGCTACACCTGAGCAAGAATAACCCCATGCACCAATACAGTTTAGGGATGACCTGCAGGAAATCAACTTGTCAGAGTGGGACCTTGGAGTCCTGGTGAACAGTAAGTTGGCCATGAGAGAGCAATGTGCCCTTGTGGCCAAGAAGGCAAATGGAATCCTCAAGTGCATTACAAAGATTGTGGCCAGCATGTCAAGGGAGTTTCTTCTTCCCTGTGCCCTAGCGTGGTGTCATCTAGAGTATTGTGTCCAGCTCTGGGCTCTCTGGTTCAAGAGAGACAGAAATACTGGACAGTCCAGCAGAGGGTCACAAGCATGATTAAGGGAATAGAACATCTCTCTTATGATGAAAGGCTGAGAGATCAAGGGCTGTTTAGCCTGGGGAAGAGAAGACTGAGAAGGAATCTAATCGATGTTTTCAAATAACTTCAGGGTGGATTTCTAGAAGATGGAGCCAGTCCCTTTTCTCTGGTGCCAAGTTGTAGGACAGGAGACAACAGATACACTGTAACACAGGAATTTACTCCTCGACATGAGGAAAAGCATCTTTGCTGTGAGGATGACAGAGCACTGGAATAGGCTGCCCAGAGAAGTTTTGGAGTCTCCTTCTCTGGAATTTTTCCAAAACTCACGTTTCAATGTGGCCTGCCCCTGGTCAGGCTCTGGCAGGGAGGTTGATGATCTCCAGAGGTCCCTTCCAACCCCTATATTCTGTGATTTTGTCAGATTGGATGGGGTGCTGAGCAGCCAAATAGAGTTGAAGACATCCCTGCTCACTGCAGGGGATTTGTACTAGCCAACCTTAAAAGGAAATGATAATTTAAGGTGGTTCCCAAAGACACTAAATTGGTGGAGAAATAATTGAGAGGGGGTTATATATGCATGTTGTTAGCTGGAGAAAAGTGAAATAGAGTGACTGCTCTTTTCTTCCAGTGAAAGTGCAGGTTTCTGGTTGTCCCTTAATGTAAGTTTACTTGTTTTAGACTACTGAATACATAAAACTAAGAAGATGCTACAGAGCTCTGTGTCAATATGTTTTGGACATATCTAGGCAAGCTGCTGTTCAAATTTCTATTTTTATTCTGTTTACACATGAGATTTTCAGTATTTATTTATGATCATAGAAAGCACTGAAATACAAATTCAGCTAAACCAAGGATCACTCTACCAAATTAGAGATGGAGAGCTGATACATTTTCCTTTTAATCTACTGGATAATATTTCTATTTTAAAACTATTGGAATTGAATGTTTATGCCAGCTAAGTTCCTTAAAACAACAAAGCATCATCATTATATGCAATTCTAAAACTCAACCATCATGTCATTGCTCAGACATAATTTAAAAGGCTTAAGTAGACTTCCCAGGGAGGCTCATTTGAATCCAAATCAAATCTATCCCGAGTGTAACTGTCTCGGTCCAGAGAGGGAAAGAAACTCAGTTCTTTGAATATTCCCATGTTGTGAAATTAGAGGCACAAACGAGGCCAAAATATCAACAGCTAGACTATTTATTACATAAATGAAATGGAAATATGAAGGGGAGAGGGAGAAAATAGAGCGGGAGAGAGAGAAGGGAGAGAGAAGAGGAAAGGAATTATATTACCACTCCCCTCACCGCCCCAAGACAGTTTGGGTCTGTGGAGGAAAGGTGCTGCAGGAGATGCTGGGTTTGTAGAGACAGGGTGCTGAGGCTTTGGCTGGAGAAAAGATGTGGTCCCTCTGGGCAGCCACTTCAGCTCCATGAGTCACAGCAGGCAGGACTTAGGACACAGAGAGAGAGTTCAGTCTGCTTCTCCCAGGCTCCACGGCCTCTTTTCTCCAACGCAGCCTTGGCCCGGGCTTTTCCTTCCTCCTCAGCGGCATGGTCCTTCTTCTGTGTTTTTCTTCTACTAAGCCAGTAGTTGCTCAAGTCTTTTATACAGTTTTTAGTCCTTAGGTATGTGTCCAAGCATTGTCCCTCAGGAATTCAGGGGCCAGGAAATCCTCCTTAGGTAAGTATCCAGGTATCGTTCCCCAGGAAATCTTTCTGTGCATTTCTGTGTGTTTGGGCAGGGGTCTAGATGGAGGGGGGGAGGGCCTCCACCTTCCCCTTCTCCATCTAACCTGCCCACACACTCATTACACATCAGGAAACAGGTGGTGAGTCCATTGTCTCACCATCCTTCCTTCCTGGGGGTATCTGATAGCCGGAAATGATCTTGTCCTGAGGGCGTGCTGGCTGGGTCCTTGGGCCATTGTTGTAGGCCAGCTGCAGTCCAGTGTTATCACAATGCAATCACAAGGTGATTTGCATCCAGGATTGGTAGACAGGATTCCTACATGATCTTTGCACCTTCCAGTGGCTTTGCCCAACGACATATTGTCTGGGCAAGCAGCAAGTGACTCTTTGTTGTGTCGCACAAGGAGGGACAAGCTTTAGTCTCTCACAGTAACCCCACCCCATTTGTAATGCCTGGTGGGACACTTAGGGCTTCTATTGTTTATGAAGTATTGCAGTGTAAGTAATTTGCCCATGTAAGAGATCTATGGCTTGAAGGTCAAAGGTCTTGACTGCCTCTGACCCAGAAACAAGAAATGTTTAGTCTTTCTGTGTACATAAAGTTTGGTCACTTCAAAACCTTTAGAATGTGCCTGTGCTGTGCCTCTGCAGTTTTATGTGACTCTTCTCTCAACAGACATTGTGTTAAAAATTTCTTTTAAGAAAGTACCTTGCAGGGACTTCTTGGCCTCCCAGAGGGTGAATAAAAAACACATTCACTGTCATAATCAGACCCTCACCCTAATAATTTGTTGCTGTCAGTTACTGTGTTACAGCAGCCTAAACTATGATTTGAAATTTAGTATTTACCATCATGGCTTTAATGACCTGTGCAACTTTTGGAATGGTAATTAGCCATGCTGTTTTGTTGTTGTTTTGTTTTGTTTGCTATTCCGTGACATCTCAGCATACAAGAACACAATATATATAAATAAATTGCATGTTACCTGAGAAAAGAACTTGGTTTTGGTAAACCCAGGTTATCACTCAGAGCTAGAAAGTATTTTGCCAAATGATCTGGGATTTATCACTGCAGCTGCTGGACCAGGCAGCAAGGGAAATTAATCCAAAAATATGCTAAAAATTTGACCACAAGCAGGAATTTTGATGCAGTCTCCCAGTTTTGAGTGTGATTTGAGCAACATTTTAACTCTTTATATTTAAAGTACATTAACCACTGTGTGATGCTCTCTTAAGGTTCTTGGCAGTGAGGTTATGATGCATTGAATTTTTCCCTTGCCTTGGGGCTCTGTCAGTTCTGATAACATTCCTATTTTGGTAGGGTACTACTATGTTACTAAAAACCCTCTAGAATATAGAATGTAAATCCATATTAGGTAAAATAATTCTGAGGACAGTCAATCAAATCTTATTAGGTCTCAAATTTACATATTTCTTCCTTTTTGCTACCAATTAATGGAGACTGGTAGCAAAAAAAAGTCTTATAAGAGAAAAGACAGGGCGGGGGGAAGGCATTATGTTATCATGTCCTGGAACTAGGGAATAGTAAGTTAATGGGGAGAGCAGGCTCTTCCCTCAGTCATTCATAATACAAACTTACACTAATTTTAAGAAGAAAAATCTCTCTGACAGTACCCTTGCAAAGAGCTTCTCTTGCACACTACAGTGGTCTCCTTCACTATGCACAGCTGAAACAGGACATAGAGTATGCAAGTCACAATCAAGTGACATTAGGATAAGAATTTACACCTGGGACCTGGGAGCTATTCTAGAATAAGTCATTCAGATCTGGTGTCTAATTGATATTCTGAACAAATTGAGTGTCCATATTGCTCTGGTTATATGCCTATTTAGATGGTTTAGTATATACGCCAATTAAATGATGACATTTGACTTAATTTATTATGTAGGGCCAGTGTCTGAACTATTTCCTTCTCAAACTTTTTGAACTTTTTTTGTGAGTTTGTTTGGTTGGTTGGGTTTTTTGCAATGTTTCTTATGGAGAGAGGGACTAAAGAAAATTATATATAATCAATATTTAGGCTTTTATGTTTTCTTCTTAATGGTAGAAAGAAAATACATCACTCTTGAGTGTGACAGTAAATTATTAGAAGTAGTTTATGTAAATCAAATATCTTTAATTCATGACTATACCATGTCATAAATTATGTATTTCAATTCTTACTTTTGTTGCAGTTCTCTCAAGGAAATTTCAGAAAACTATTTTCATGAATTTCACTGAGCTATGTACCTTTTCTTATGTAAACCCCCACAGCTGAACAGATGTTTGTATGGTTAAACAACAAGAAGTGGGGTTGAGTGTGTATTTCTATAGTGTTTTACAACATCTCTGTCCAGTTGAAGCTTTTGTTATATTCAAACTGGCTAAAGGTAGGCTGAAAACTGACAAACCTAGATGTAAATGAAAACTAGGGTGCATTTCTCTGTGTGGTTTGTAAATTATTCCCATTGCTATTTTATTTGTTTCAGTTGTCGTTGATACAGAAAACTGCTTTAAACTGGAACATAATGTGCTTTTCAAACACCATCTTATTGCATAGCATGGTACATTTTAGCAGTAGATACCAGTGTACTCTTACAGGGAAAACACAAGATGAAAAGTAAGTTACATAAACAATTTAAGTTTAATTCTGAGAAAGATGTGGCAAGCCTGCATTTATGGATTGTCACAGTTTAACTTTAATTGCTATAGCTGGCAACATTTTATCTCCTTTATACATGGCACTTCGTCTTTCCTAAATTAGAACCAACTATTCATTTTCCATGAAGGGACGGGAACTTACAGGTCAGTGCTGACTTTAAATCACCATTTAGTTTCAAAGAAAGTCACATAGTCTGTTGACCATGTGGGCCGCTTTTCGCTTTGGAAGCTACTCATATTGTAATGCTATTTGTCACTTTGAGACTAGGAATATGATCTGAGTTCCCAGGCCCACATAACAAATAAACACTTGTGCTTCTTGGGAGTAGTAGTACTACTAGCTTACTACTAATGTCTCATTATACCCAGGTCACTGTACATTCAGTCCTTTTGATGTACTGTGTATGTGATATATGAGAATGAGTGAGTGGGTGCTGCTTGGAAATGTCCTCTGTTCATCTCCAGTGATGGTGACTCCACCACTGCCCTGGGCAGACCATTCCAATGTCAAATCACTCTTTCTATGAAGAACTTCTTCCTAACATCCAGCCTAAACTTCCCCTGGCACAGCTTGAGACTCTGTTCTCTTGTTCTTGTGCTGCTTGCCTGGGAGAAGAGACCAACCCTCACCTGGCTTCAACCTCCCTTCTGGAGGTAGAGAGCAATAACATCTTGCCTGAGCCTCCTCTTCTCCAGGCTAAGCAATTCCAGATCCCTCAGCCTCTCCTCATAGAGCTTGTGCTCCAAACCCCTCACCAACTCTGTTGCTCTTCTCTGGACTCGTTCCAGCAACTCAACATCTTTCTTAAACTGAGGAGCCCAGAACTGGACACAGTACTCAAGGTGTGGCCTAACCAGTGCAGTGTACAGGGGCAGAATGACCTCCCTGCTCCTGCTGGCCACACTGTTCCTGATACAGACCAGGATGCCATTGGCCTTCTTGGCCACCTGTGCACACTGCTGTCTCATGTTCAGCCTACTACCAACAAGTACCCCCAGGTCCCTTTCTGCCTGGCCACTCTCCAGCCACTCTGACCCCAGCCTGTAGCTCTGCATGGGGTTGTTGTGGCCAATGTGTAGAATCCAGCACTTAGATGTGTTAAATCTCATGCCATTGGACTCCGCCCTTTTGTCCAGCCTGTTGGGGTCCTTCTGCAGAGCTCTCCTACTCTCTGACAGATCAACTCCTGCCCCCAGCTTGGTGTAGTCTGCAAATTTACTGATGATAGATTCAATGCCCTCGTCCAGATCATCAATAAAGATGTTAAAGAGCATGGGGCCCAGCACTGATCCTTGGGGAACACCACTAGTGACTGGCTGCCAGCTGGATGTGGCACCATTCACCATCACTCTCTGGGCTCAACCCTCCAGCCAGTTCCTAACCCAGTGCAGAGTGCTCCTGTCCAAGCCATGGGCTGACAGCTTGGCCAGGAGTTTGCTATGGTGGATGGTGTCAAAGGCCTTGCTGAGGTCCAGGTAGACTACATCCACAGCCTGCCCCACATCCATCAGGTTGGTCAGGCAGGACCTGCCCTTCCTAAACCCATGCTGGCTGGGCCTGATCCCTTGGCCATCCTGTAAGTGCTGGCCATCTACCCCATTGGCTCATCTTCTGGCACATGGGCACAGCCTGTTCCAGCAAGAAAACCACTGTGCATCTTCACCACAGACTTTACTTCAATGACTTTTTTTTATGATCCTGATTCAGGAGCAAGTCTCTGCACTGCTAGATGACTCTATTGTTCATTCTGTGCATACTGTACATTCCCATTTTAAATTCTACCCATACATCAAACCTATATAATATGTTTTGGCAATTTTCAATATTAATAAAAGTTATTGATATTTTTATTAATAGTTGCCATACTGTTTATAAATTAAGGAACTATATTACTTAACAGTGTGCAGTGAAGGTTTGCAAGGAACACAACTTCTCAGGAGGGCGTGCCTGTGCATAGGCGCGTGTCTATGTATTTTTGGATGCAGAAAATCATTGTCCTAGCTCCACATGTTGTTGGCATAAACAATGAGTCATCTGGGACAGTATTGGCCAAGGATGTGATAGTGTGTTCCAGATACATGAGTGGTAATAGTCTGCCAGTAAAATATATTGGTACCATGAGCTTTTTGCTTCTATTTGTTTTTGTGTTACAGCCTCTCTGCCAAATTCTAATGGGGTTGGAGTGGGCATGTTAGCACACTGACTTGTTCCAGATCTCATCATTATGGTTAACCCCATTTCAGTGAAAAGTCACGGTGCACACAATACATCTAAGAGCACTGTACCCTCTGTTTGATACAGGGGTGAAAGTGATGAAAGCTTCATGCAAAACAAAAGGCCAATATATCTATATTGTTGTATTCAGGGAAGATTAATCCAAATAGTTCAGTAAGCTTTGGATTAAAATATTACTTTCTGAGATATATTTTCCCTATAGATTTAGAATACTGATGGATAATTCATCTCACGAGTATAGGTTTTATTGCCTCAGGAATTAGTCATGCCTTGATTGCATTTCAGAATTAATATCATCACAGAATCACCAGGTTTGAAGATTTCTCCAAAATCATGAGTCTGAGGAAAGACAAAAACTTCAGCTCTGCCTGGAGTTGATCCACAGACCACTTAATCATGACATGAAAATTCACACAGCAGAGAGCTGTGGAAAGTGATTCCACATACAAGCTCTCATGCTATTTTTTTTTTTCACAAATTAATTTTGTGGGTTTAATACAGCCTAAAAATTTTCTGGGTTTAATATGGTCTATGGTATATTTTATTAATATTTTCTATTTGCTTTTTGTCCTTTACAAGAATGCAAATTATAAAGACCAGGAGGTCTGGAGGTGTGACTAATACCTTACAGGCACATGTTCAACAGGTAGCATTTTATTCCCTAACTGCACATTTCATTAAACTGTCCTGAGTGATCGCATATGAGTAAGATGCACAGGTGTTGCCCAAACTTTCATAGAATCATAGAATCAGTAAGGTTAGAAAAGACCTCAAAGATCATCGAGTCCAAGCTGTCACCACAGACCTCATGACTAGACCATGGCACCAACTGCCATGTCCAATCCCCTCTTGAACACCTCCTGGGATGGTGACTCCACGACCTCCCCGGGAAGCACATTCCAACAGCCAACAATCCTTCTGTGAAGCACTTTCTCCTCACCGCAAGCCCAAACTCAAGGATGGCCTTTGCCCTACCTCAGTAAAGCCACCTTTATGGCTCTTAAAAGTCTCACAAAACTGAAGAGAGATATGCATAAAATTATTTCTTGGGGGGGTTCCAGTTAAATTCCTACAGTCTGAGCTGGTGGCCACTGGTTACTCTTGAGCTTTAAACATGAATGTCAGAAAAAAGTTTTGAGAGGTAAGGTATCAAATGTAAAAATTATATTGTTATTGCATGAATAGAATAGAATAGAATAGAATGGAATGGAATAGAATAGAATAGAATAGAATTAACCAGGTTGGAAGAGACCTTCGAGATCATCATGTCCAACCTATCATCCAACACTACCCAATCAACTAAACCATGGAACCAAGCATCCTGTCAAGCCTCGCCCTGAACACCCCCAGCGACGGCGACCCCACCACCTCCTCAGGCAGCCCATTCCAGTGGGCAATCACTCTCTCTGTGTAAAACTTCCTCCTAACCTCCAGCCTAAACCTCCCCTGACGCAGCCTGAGACTGTGCCCTCTTTTCTGGTACTGATTGCCTGGGAGAAGAGACCAACCTCCGCCTCACTACAACCCCCCTTCAGGTAGTTGTAGAGAGCAATAAGGTCACCCCTGAGCCTCCTCCTCTCCAGGCTAAGCAACCCCAGCTCCCTTAGTCTCTCCTCATAGGGCTTGTGCTCCAAGCCCCTCACCAACCTTGTTGCCCTTCTCTGGACTCGTTCCAGCAAGTCAATCTCCTTCCTAAACTGAGGGGCCCAGAACTGGTCACAGTACTCAAGGTGCAGCCTAACCAGTGCGGTGTACAGGGGCAGAATGGCATGCAAGACTTAAGATACCTTAGCTACAGTTTTACAGGATACATTGAAAAGACACTCTTATTCTGAAGAATGACTTTAGGATGACATAAGATTTTTACTTTTAAAACATAACAGAAGTTTATTTAAAGTAATAAATATTAATCAGAAGCTACTGTTGTATAAATCCTTGATAAATAAAAAGCAACAGGACTGCAGAATAAATATTCTTGTTCATTCTGACCAAAGAATAGTCAGCTAATCAAACACCACAATAAAGTCAGATTCTGTGCAGACAGTTGAATTTAATTCTGTTCACTCCAGTCAAACACATTACAGTTTTACTGCAAATGATGACAAGAATTTTTCTTCTATTTTATTTTTCTTTTTTGCTGCACTGCAATTTTAATTTTGAGACTGACAGATACTAAGTCATGTTGCCTTATCTGTGTAACTAGAAACCAATTGTTCAGTTTTCCTTCTTTCTGGGAAATGGAATGGGCCCATCAGATGCAAACTGCCTATTTCCTTCAGACACAATTAGACTTCTGAAATTTTTTTTTTTTAAGTCACCCTACTTTGTCAACATCATTTAAAATCCATGGTACGATCTGCCTCCTTTCTTGCAACCCAAAACCATAAGGCCTTTCTTGTCTATTAAGAAGGTAGTAAGAAAAAGATTAGGTAAAGTGCTACTCAACAGTAAAAAGCAGTTCAAAATATTTCCATTTTAAAGAAAATATTAATTTCAATGCACCCTTATTTCTATTTGTCTATCATTAGGAGTATTCCTGGAACATGGGTTAAACTGTTCACTATTCCATCTCACAGTACAGATGTTGACTAAGTGTTCACACTGACCTGCTGTGACTTTCATAATCATCATAAAGCTGAAAACACAAAGAGTATATCAATATAGAACAAGACTCGCCTACAATCTGCCGATACAAATATCTATTTGAAGTATCAAAGGGAATAAGAGATCAGACTTTAATCAAACAACAACTCTGATCAGTATGATTATAAATAATCTCATGAACTACTGCTTAAGAGGATAGATGCTGAAAAAGACAGAAAAAAATTTAAAAATAATTGAAAAATCATAACATTTGCATTTTATCACCAGAAAATGGGTCACCAAAATGTCATTATACAACAGCGATGACAGTTTACCTTCTGTTTTCTCCCTCAACAGCTTTTAATCATTAAGAAATGGAATTATCCCCAGGAATCAAAAGGCTTATGAAATGGCAAGCAACTCAAACATGATCTCTACTCAGCATATCGTATGGGAATAGTATCAATATCTCAGCACAGAGGGCATCAATTAGTATGCTGCATGAACATAAGTCTTGAGGAGCAATGCCTATAAATTTCAAATCCCTCAATTTCATTCTTTATGCAGTTATCTCATTTATTCTACTATTTTTATAGTGGAGAAGCCACTCTTTGCAGAAAAGCAGAAAATGCTTTCAAATCAGGGAGGAAAAAAGTTCCTGGCTGAAAATACGTGAGCTGGAAAGATTCTACGAAATAAACAGTTAAACTAGTCACTGCACTAATTAGAAATGAGCAATAATTTCCCTGCTTATGATCTCTTTTTCAGTATCTTACAAGACTTGTAGCCACTCTTTGTTGGTAGCTCAGGTTCTCCAGTTGATTTTTAAAGCATCCAGCAAATCCTGTTTCAACAGTTGGATCTCAGGTTCCAGGTGATAAATTATCCCACTTACTTCTTGATTTTCAGATTATTAAGAAAGTTAACTATACGTTACAACAAGAATGCCATTGTGAATATGGTCCATCAAAGATCTTCTTTTTATTAGAGGTTCACAAAATGTTTGCTTCTGAGAAACACAGAATAAAATTGACCTTGTCTTTTAGAAGAAATAAGGGTTTTTCTCATTATGATGTTCTCTTCTAAGCCTGGATACTTTCTGATTCGCCTACTTCCCTATTAAAGCTCTGGTTTTGAGGACAATGACAGAACTTCATTCTTTTGTATAGAAAGCATTGCTAAATTTGTAGACAGCAAAAAGCAGGAATAGTGTTAAATTTTCTTTCATATATTCCTTGATAGATGTGCTGGGTTGAGGCAGCCCCCCCTCTCTCCCCACCACGGGCAGGAATAAAAACACTCAGACAAACGGATTGCAAAAGTGATGAAAGTTTAAATAGAAAGCAGTGAAATGTTACAGAGAACCCAAAGCACAGTGACAAAGAAAGATCCCAAAGCAAACCCAGAGGCATCCCATTCCCACCTGAGGGTACACCCGAGACCCTCAGGGCTCCTTCTTCCCCCTCCCTCTGCTGGGCTAGTCTCAGCTGGCCAGGCCTGAGACTGCCCACCCCCCCATGGCCTTGGGCCTAGCCAGGCCCAAAGCCAGGAGACATCTCCCCCAGTTACCGACTGAAGGAGAAGGAAGAAAAAGAGAAAGTGCCAGACCCGCACTGGATCTTATAGTGGTGCAAAGAATTATGGTAGGAAATACACACAATTTCCTGCATCCATCCCTCTGGGCTGGACTTCTGGACACAGGAAGTGAACACACCAGGGGGGCACCTATAAGATCCAGTGCGGAGTCTAGCACTCTCTCTTTTCTTCCTCCTCCGCCAGCCAGTAACTGGGGGAGATGTCTCCTGGCTTTGGGCCTGGCTAGGCCCAAGGCCATAGGGGGATGGGCAGTCTCAGGCCTGGCCAGCTGAGACTAGCCTAGTAAAGGGAGGGGGAAGAAGGAGCCCTGGGGTCTCGAGTGTACCCTCAGGTGAGAATGGGATGGGATGCCTCTGGGTTTGCTTTGGGATCTTTCTTTGTCACTGCACTTTGGGTTCTCTGTAACATTCACTGCTTTCTATTTAAACTTTCATCACTTTTGCAATCCGTTTGTCTGAGTGTTTTATTCCTGCCCATGGTGGGGAGAGAGGGGGCTGCCTCAACCCAGCACATTCTTGGTAGCAGAGGATGGTTGTTGTGGGGAGGGGGTCTGCCTCTAAACCCACCACAATAGATAACCAGTTCAGATTGTCTATGTGCATCTGGAGTGGTTCTGCAAATCTCAGGACATAAGGCTTCTGAATGTCAAGTTTGTACTTTGGGCATAAATAAATGTACCAGTGAGGCCTGATTTTTGTGCATAGATATGACTGTATGTATAAAGACTACAACTTGCCTGTAAATACAACATATTTGGAATCTATTGACTGTCAGTATACAATCAGCTAAACACTGGAGTCTGATATATAATTATATGAAGTGTTGAGATGTATTAAAAAAGCATATCTATGGTACTGTTGCTCCTTGTACTTGAAATTCAGTTGGAAGATGGAATTTTATTGGTAAGAGAGAATATCATGATTTTGAGTCAAAATTACTAGTGATCCACAACTTGCCGTGGCTTCCAAAGGAATCTGAAGAGTGGATTTAGGCTTCTGCTTTCTGCTGGTATATGAGAGTAGTTTAATCATTATTTTCTTGATGATTCATCGATATAGGAATTCACTCCACCTTCACAACTTGTCCAAAATAACCTCCAATTTTTTCCCCAATGAAAAGGCCAGGAGTTTTCTTCTGGCAAATGTGTTTCTAATAGGACATTCACACAAAAAAAACCCCACAACACACCAAAAAAACTATTTAGGAGAAGAGTAGTTTACTTGGTTTTATTCTACTGTGAAGTTTGATGTCTGTGTGTAAAGAAGGCTTTTATGTTTCTTAGGAGTTGTGTATTGCATATTTAATTGGTGAAGTATACTTAAAGCCTTAATTAACATCCCTTTACAGAGGGTGTTGAAACAGAAACAACTTAGTTACTATTTGTCTTATTCACAGTGAAGAATTACAAACATTTCATGTGTTCTGTTTTTCCATTAGGGTCTAATTCAGTAAGATTTATGCCATGTATTTAACTTGTTCCCTCTTCTTAATTGCCTAATCAACCTAAGGCATATGCAACTTCCAAAAATTGTTCACCTATTTTATGCTTTCACATTTAAAAGTGGACCTATTATTTTATGCACTAAATTGGAAGAGTAATTTTTAGCATGGTGTGTGAAGATTTAATTTTGCAACTCTCATTAAAGCTAATGGAGATTGTATTGTTAAATCACACCTTGTGGATCATTCCATATTCCCTTAAGTGTCCTTATATTGCTGGAACGGGAAAAGCTTGCAGACATATGTGCATCTATTTCAGAGAGGATCTGCCTAGCAGGCTTAATTTAATTTTCAGGTCTGAACCCAAAGTCCTTGAATAACTGGTCTCATATGTGTAACCAAACTAACCCAGGTCTTTTTAGTTGAAAAGAATTAGAGAATTAAATGGACAGATTCCATTCAAATTAGCATTATGTTGCCTTTCTATTGGATTCAGCAGAAGAGAAAGGTATCTGTAACAAGTTGCAGACATGGACCCTTTATGGTTGCTTTGCAGACACTGACACTCCTGTAAAAAACCAAGCAAATTAATTTTAAACTATTGGAGCAAGTAAGCTTGCTGAGGTCAAGGCTAATTACATTCTTTCTTACCTTTTTTTTAAAAAAAACACCACAGATGTCAGTACAAGTTTGACCCTTAAAATATTTTTTTTTCAGCTAAGGGCTGAGATGAAAATTTAGCTTTACTTCATACCATCTTTGTAGAGAGAGATATTTCATGCTGTTTTTAAGGTAATTTACTGTAGAACTTTTAAAGGAACTGTCTTTGATCTGCTATACTAATTACTGACTTTAACATATCAGATATGAAGAATCAACCAAAATTTTTATGAATAGGTAAGCCAGATCTTTTCAGCTGAGACACTTTAACATGCTTGATATTGAATGTTTAGTACAAGACCCTTATTTCAAAATCAGTTGTAACACTGGAACAGCATCAAGTTCCTAGAATAGGAAGCAAACATATAATATCAAAAAACCAAAACTAATCTTGATGGTACTGTATGGTTTTAGCATAGAACCTCTTTCCTTCAAGGGTTGGGCACTGTGGAGCTGGATTCTGTACTCCAGGTGAGGTCTCACAAGAGCAGAGTAGAGGGACATGATCACCTCCTTTGACATGCTGGCCACACGTTTTTTGATGCAAGCCAGGATATGTTTGGTGCTTTGGTTTGCCAGCTGGCCCATGTCAAGGACCTCATCAATGAGCATCCCCAAGCGCTTCTCTGCAGGGCTGCTCACAAGTGGTGGAAAACAAGGGCTTATCCACAAACTGCTTATATATTGAATATGTGTATGCACAAAACAAAGTACTGTTGGGCTGTGGCATAATTCTCATGCTCATGTGAGATTCCTATGTCCAGGATGTTGTAAAAATGTTCCTTTACAGAACACTTTTTTGAGGGATAATTATCACAGTATCACAGTATCACCAAGGTTGAAAGAGACCTCAAAGATCATCGAGTCCAACCTGTCACCACAGACCTCATGACTAGACCATGGCACCAAGCGCCACATCCAATGCCCTCTTGAACACCTCCAGGGATGGTGACTCCACCACCTCCCTGGGAAGCACATTCCAACAACTAACAACTCTCTCTGTGAAGAACTTTCTCCTCACCTCAAGCCTAAACTTCCCCTGGTGCAGCTTGAGACTGTGTCCCCTTGTTCTGGTGCTGGTTGCCTGGGAGAAGAGACCAACACCCACCTGGCTACAACCTCCCTTCAGGGATTTGTAGACAGCAATAAGGTCTCCCCTAAGCCTCCTCTTCTCCAGGCTAAACAATCTCAGCTCACTCAGCCTCTCCTCATAGGGCTTGTGCTCAAGGCCTCTCCCCAGCCTTGTTGCCCTTCTCTGGACACGTTCAAGTGTCTTGATGTCCTTCCCAAACTGAGGGGCCCAGAACTGGACACAGTAATCAAGGTGTGGCCTAACCAATGCAGAGTACAGGGGCACAATGACCTCCCTGCTCCTGCTGGCCACACTATTCCTAATACAGGCCAGGATGCCATTGGCCCTCTTGGCCACCTGGGTACACTGCTGGCTCATTTTTAGGCAGCTGTCAACCAGCACTCCCAGGTCTCTCTCTGTTTGGGAGCTCTCCAGCCACTCTGACCCCAGCCTGTAGCTCTGCATGGGGTTGTTGTGGCCAAAGTGCAGCCCCTGGCACTTGGACTTTTTGAATGCCATCCTGTTGGCTCTACCCATCTGTCCAGTGGGTTGAGGTCCCTCTGCAGAGCCCTTCTGCCCTCTAACTGACTAACATCTGCTCTCAACTTGGTGTCATCTGCAAATTTGCTGATGACTGGTCTCCGTATGGAGGCGTGGGTTTAGGGGACACAGTCTCAAACTGCGCCAGGGGAGGTTTAGACTCGTGGTGAGAAGAAAGTTCTTCACTGAGCAAGTCGTTCATCATTGGAATGGGCTGCCCAGGGAGGTGGTGGAGTCACCGTCCCTGGAGGTGTTCAAGGGGAGATTGGACGTGGCACTTGGTGCCATGGTCTAGTCATGAGGTCTGTTGAGACAGGTTGGACTTGATGATCCTTGGGGTCTCTTCCAACCTTAGTTATACTGTGAGACTGTGACTGTCTCAATCTCCTCATCCAGATCATCAATGAAGGTATTAAACAGCATGGGACACAACACTGATCCCTGGGGGACACCACTGGTGACTGGCTACCAGCTGGATGTGGCACCATTCACCACCACTCTCTGGGCTTGGCCCTCCAGCCAGTTCCTAACCCAGCAGAGTGTTGCGGTCCAAGCCACGAGCTGACAGCTTAGACAGCAGTTTGCTGTGGGAGACAGTGTCAAAGGCCTTGCTGAAATCCAGGTACACCACATCCACAGGCCTCCCCACGTCCACCAGACGGGTCACCTGAGCATAGAAGGCGATCAGGTTGGAGAGGCAGGACCTGCCCTTCCTAAATCCATGTTGGCTGGACCTGAGCCCTTGGCCATCCTTCAGGTGCGCAGTTATTGCCACCAGGATAATCTGCTCCATAATTTTCCCTGGCACTGAGGTCAGGCTGACCGGCCTGCAGTTTCTGGATTCCTCCATCTGATCCTTCTTGTGGATGGGGACCACATTGGCTGGTTTCCAGTCATCTGGAACCTCTCCAGTGAGCCAGGACTGGTGGAAAATGATGGAGAGTGGCTTGGCCAGACTACATTCCTCCCTGACCCCATCTACTAGTTCAGGAGGCCAGTTATCCTGAAGTCCTCTTGCATTACTGTTGAAAATGGAAGCAATGAAGGTATTTAGTACCTCTGCTTTTTCCTCATCTTTAGTTACAAGTTGCCCTTCAAGTCCACTAAAGAGTGGAAGTTCTTCTTGCCCCTTGTAGCACTGATGTATTTATAAAAACACTTCTTATTTTCCTTCACAGCAGTGGCCAGCTGAAGTTCTAACTGGGCTTTTGGCTCTCTAATTTTTCTCCTACATGATCTAACAACATCCTTAAACATATCTTGAGTTGCCTCCCTTCCTTTCAAAGGCAATACACCCTCTTTTTCCCCCCTTAATTCCTTCAAGAGCTGTTTGCCCATCCAGGCCTGTCACCTTCTCCAGTGACTCATCTTTCAGCACATGGGCACAGCCTGTTCCTGTGCCTTCAAGAGTTCCTGTTTGAAGTAGGCCCACCCATCCTGGACCCTTCTGTTCTTAAGGGCTGCTTCCCTGGGTACTCTCTGTATTGGTTTTTTAAATAAGCTGAAGTGTGCCCTCCAGAAGTCCAAAGTAAACATTCTGTTCTGCTCCTCCTTATTTCCCTGCATATTGAAAACTCCACTATCTCATGGTCACTGCATCCTAGACAGCCTCCTACCATCACGCCTCCCACCAGACCTTCCCTATTGGAGAACAGCAGGTCAAGCAGAGCCTGTCCCCTGGTAGGCTCACTTAACAGCTGCATCAGGAAGCAGTCCTCCATTCGCTCCAGGAATCTTCTGGACTGCCTTCTCTCTGCTGAATTAAGTTCCCAGCATATATCTGGCAGGTTGAAGTCACCGACGAGGACAACATCTGATGATCTTGAGACAGCCTCCAGTTGTTTGTAGAATAATTCATCAGCCTCCTCATCCTGGTTGGGTGGTCTATAACAGACTCAAAATAGGATGTCAGTTTTGTTAACCCTCCCTCTGATTATAGCCCATAGACACTCAATCCTTTCATCCTCTACCTTAAGTCCTGTGGCATCAAGAGATTCCCTAACATACAGGGCCACCCCTCCTCCTCTTCTCCCTTGCCTGTCTTGCCTAAAGAGCTTGTAACCATCCAGTGCAGTACTCCAATTGTGTGAATCATCCCACCATATTTCTGTAATGGCAACTACATCATAGTTTTCCTGATGAACTAAGACTTCTAGTTACTCTTGTTTGTTACCCATACTGTGTGTATTGGTGTACATGCACTTCAGTTGGGCTACTGATTTCTTGTTTAACTGTAGTTTATGTCCCTCTCTCTCCTCTCAGGAGAGACTGGTTTCATCACCCACCCCCTTCAAACCTAGTTTAAAGCCCTCTCAATGAGCCCTGCCAACTCTAGTGCTAGAGCCCTCTTGCACTTTCTAGATAGATTCACCCCATCTAGGTCCAGCAGGTCAGGAGCAGTAAAAGTTGCCCTTTGATCAAAGAACCCAAAATTCCACTGCTGACACCATCCCTTGAGTCATTTGTTGATGGCAGGGGTTCTGTTCCTTTTAGTGTATACTCCTGTCACTGAGAGAACTGCGTAAAACACCACTTGAGCTCCTGCCCCATCAATTGTCTGAGTGCCTTGAAGTGCTTTTTGATTGTCCTGATGCCCTTCTTATCAATCTCATCACTTCCAGCTTGGATTACCAGCAATGGGTAATAGCCAGAAGGGTCTATTAGCTTTGGTAGTCTCCTGGTGATGCCCCACACCCGGGTTCCAGGTAGGCAGCAGGCTTCCCTGTGAGATGGGTCAGGATGCCATATAGGACCCCCTGTTCCCCTCAGTAAAGAGTCTCCACCAAAAATTACCCTCCTTTTTTATTTTTATGGTACTAGTCTTGATGGTTGGTGGGCACTGATTTGCTTTAGGCGTCCCCTTAGATGGTTCCTCTTCTGTCATCTCATCCTGTGAGAGACTAAAGCTTGTCCCTCCTTGTGTGACTCAACAAAGATAAAATCACTTGCTGCTTGCCCAGAAAATATGTCGTTGGGCAGAGCCACTGGAAGGTGCAAAGATCATGTAGGAATCTTGTCTACCAATCCTGGATGCAAATCACCTTGCAATTGCATCATGATAACACTGGACTGCAGCTGGCCTACAACAATGGCCCAAGGACCCAGCCAGCACGCCCTCAGGACAAGATCATTTCCAGCTATCAGATACCCCCAGGAAGGAAGGATGGTGAGACAATGGACTCACCACCTGTTTCCTGATGTGTAATGAGTGTGTGGGCAGGTTAGATGGAGAAGGGGAAGGTGGAGGCCCTCCCCCCCTCCATCTAGACCCCTGCCCAAACACACAGAAATGCACAGAAAGATTTCCTGGGGAACGATACCTGGATACTTACCTAAGGAGGATTTCCTGGCCCCTGAATTCCTGAGGGACAATGCTTGGACACATACCTAAGGACTAAAAACTGTATAAAAGACTTGAGCAACTACTGGCTTAGTAGAAGAAAAACACAGAAGAAGGACCATGCCGCTGAGGAGGAAGGAAAAGCCCTGGACAAGGCTGCGTCGGAGAAAAGAGGCCGTGGAGCCTGGGAGAAGCAGACTGAACTCTCTCTCTGTGTCCTAAGTCCTGCCTGCTGCAACTCATGGAGCTGAAGAAGCTGCCCAGAGGGACCACATCTTTTCTCCAGCCAAAGCCTCAACACCCTGTCTCTACAAACCCAGCATCTTCTGCAGCACCTGTCCTCCTCAAACTGTCTTGGGGGGGGTGAGGGGAGTGGTAATATAATTCCTTTCCTCTTCTCTCTTCTCTCTCTCCCTCTCTATCTTCTCCCTCTCCCCTTCTTATTTCCATTTTATTTATGTAATAAATAGTCTAGCTGTTGATATTTTGGCCTTGTTTGTGCCTCTAATTTCACAACATGGGAATATTCAAAAGAACTGAGTCTCTTTCCCTCTCTGGACTGAGACACATCCACATTGCCCTCAACCTGCAGGGCCTCATACTTATTGTGCAAGGGCAACAGGGGAGGAGAAGAGGTCTGGGATGGATTCCCCATGCTCCTCCTAATGGGGACCTGTATCCATTTCCCCCTTTTCCCAGGGATGCCTCCCTCAAAAGGGGAGGTCTGTAAAGCTTGCTCCCACATATCTAACTCCCTTTCACCTTCCCTTATAGTCCTGTGTCTTGATACTTCATCCTTTAGCTCAGCCACCAGATTGAGAAGTTAATTCACTTGGTCACACCTCACACAGGTGTTGTCTTCTTCACCCTCTATTCCAAGTGCCAGGCTCCAGCACTCTCTGCAGTTAGCAGCCTGGACACCTGCATACTTGTGCACCAGCTCTGTCTGGGAACTTACCATTTTTCTAGTAGGCTTTGTCTGAGTCGTTACCATGGCTGGATCTCTTCAGGTAGGTGAAATTAATTTTGGGGGGGTTTTATTGTTTGTTGTTAAATATAATATATTCCACCTGACTACTATATTTTGCTCAAGCTACCACAGAGGCTTCTGCACTTAAAAATAAAGGGGTCCAGGAGGGCTGGACCTGCTTCAAGAAAGAGCTGATGAAGGCTCAGGAGCAGGCTGTGCCAGTGTGCCGGAAGAGGAGCCGCCGGGGCAGACGGCCAGCCTGGCTGTGTAATGAACTTTTAATAGAACTAAGGGAAAAAAAGAGGGTGTATCACCTTTGGAAGAAAGGTGAGGCAACCCATGGAATGTTTAAAGAGGTTGCTAGGGCATGTAGGAGGAAAATTAGGGAGGCAAAAGCATATTTGGAACTTAAACTGGCCTCTGATGTGAAGGACAACAAAAAGTCCTTCTATAAATATATTAATAGCAAGAGGAAGGGCAGGGACAACCTCCACTCCTTGGTTGACATGGAGGGAAATGTTGTAACACAGGATGAGGAAAAGGCAGAGGTACTTAACACCTTCTTTACCTCAGTTTTTACTAGCTGGAAAGAACGTCTACCAGACAGCTGGCCTGCAGAACTGGCAGAGGGAGCCAGGGAGCTGCATGGTTTCCCTGTGTTCCATGAGCAAGTGATAGGAGCTCTCCTCAGCAGCTTGGACCCCCACAAGTCCATGGGACCAGATGGGATCCATCCTAGGGTGCTGAGAGAGCTGGCAGATGAGCTGGCCAAGCCACTCTCCATTATTTTTCATCAGTCCTGGCTCACTGGAGAGATCCCAGATGACTGGAAGCTGGCCAACGTGGTGCCCATCCACAAGAAGGGCCGGTTGGATGAGCCAGGGAATTACAGGCCTGTCAGCCTGACCTCAGTGCCAGGAAAGATTATGGAACAGGGCATCTTGAGTGCAGTCACACAGAACTTAGAGGATGGCCAAGGGATCAGGCCCAGCCAGCATGGGTTTAGGAAGGGCAGGTCCTGCCTGACCAACCTGATCTCCTTCTATGATCAGGTGACCCGCCTGGTGGATGTGGGGAGGCCTGTGGATGTAGTCTACCTGGACCTCAGCAAGGCCTTTGACACCGTTCCCCATAGCAAACTCCTGGCCAAGCTGTCAGCCCATGGCTTGGATGGGAGCACACTGCGATGGGTTAGGAACTGGCTGGAGGGCCGAGCCCAGAGAGTGGTGGTGAATGGTGCCACATCCAGCTGGCAGCCAGTCACCAGTGGTGTGCCCCAGGGATCAGTGCTGGGCCCCATGCTCTTTAACATCTTTATTGATGATCTGGACGAGGGCATCGAGTCCATCATCAGTAAATTTGCTGACGACACCAAGCTGGGCGCAGGAGTTGATCTGCTGGAGGGTAGAGAGGCTCTGCAGAGGGACCTCGACAGGCTGGGCAGATGGGCAGAGTCCAACGGCATGAGATTGAACACATCCAAGTGCCGGGTTCTGCACATTGGCCACAGCAACCCCATGCAGAGCTACAGGCTGGGGTCAGAGTGGCTGGAGAGCAGTCAGGCTGAGAGGGACCTGGGGGTGCTGGTTGACGGTAGACTGAACATGAGGCTGCAGTGTGCCCAGGCAGCTAAGAGGGCCAATGGCATCCTGGCCTGCATCAGGAACAGTGTGGCCAGCAGGAGCAGGGAGGTCATTCTGCCCCTGTACACTGCACTGGTTAGGACGCACCTCGAGTACTGTGTCCAGTTCTGGGCCCCTCAGTTTAGGAAGGATGTTGACTTGCTGGAACGAGTCCAGAGAAGAGCAACAAAGTTGGTGAGGGGTTTGGAACATAAGCCCTACGAGGAGAGGCTGAGGGAGCTGGGGTTGCTTAGCCTGGAGAAGAGGAGACTCAGGGGTGACCTTATTACTCTCTACAACTACCTGAAGGGAGGTTGTAGACAGACGGATGTTGGTCTCTTCTCCCAGGCAAGCAGTACCAGAACAAGAGGACACAGTCTCAGGCTGCGCCAGGGGAGATTCAGGCTGGATTTTAGAAAAAAGTTCTATACAGAAAGAGTGATTGCACATTGGAATGGGCTGCCTGGGGAGGTGGTGGAGTCGCCATCACTGGAGGTTTTTAGAGAAGACTTGACGGGGTACTTGGTGCCGTGGGTTAGTTGCTTGGGCGGTGTTGGATTGGTTGATGGGTTGGACGCGATGATCTTGAAGGTCTCTTCCAACCTGGTTTATTCTATGTATTCTATGTATTCTATGTATTCTATTGGCTGACCCGGCACATGCTGCTAGCTGCAATCCACCCAGAAGGGTCTCTTGCCAAATGTCAGTCATGTGGCTTTGCTCTGCCTTGTTTAAATTTCCCGTGGCTGACGTCACCCTCTCGAGCAGGCAGATAGAAGATGATCCTGCCAACATTCACTGTCTGCTGAGGTTGTCCCACCCCAAAATGCCACAAAAAGGAACAAAAACAGAGCACCGCTCTTCTCGAGCAGCTGGTCCCGGTGCCAGTCCCAACCACCTCTCTTGCCAAATGGCTGGCGTAATCCAGCACCATTAAAATTCAGGTTGAAGCAAAGGATTATCCTCTCATTATGTTAAATCATAAAATAGTAACTTCCAAGAGCAAATGAATTCAGAACTCATGAACCCATGGATCTAGACCTTCACCAGGGATGTGGGTAGAAGTACTGCACTTCCAACCAGGAAACCAAAGAATCAGAAAAGAGTGCTTTTCGAAGAAGGTTTTGAAGTGTTGTGTGAAACTTCAATTTTGTCTGGATACAGACTGTTTTTTGGCCTTGTTGTACCTTTTCACTGGCAGAGATACTAATTACTGTTAACTGCCAACTGCCAATAAATCCTCATCTAAGTTGATGTATATACCTTTAGTCTTCTTTAATTGCCCTGAGCTCATACACCTGTCCTGAGTTCAGACTACAGATGAAACAGGAAATAGCCAGAAGGAATCAAAAAGGGAGGAAAAAAAGTCGTAATCGTACAGTGTGCTTGGATATCTTAGTAACAAGAAACTGAAATAAATGTCAGTACCAAGACTCCTTCTGACAAAACTCTGTGCTAGAATTAATGGGTTGCTTTAGTTTTTTGTATTCTCTTATCCTGCATCCAGGACAGTTCCTTAAGATCCCTGGCAGGTGTAGGACCTGTGATACTGCTTTTCCTTTTAATTTAAAAAATCATCTCCCATTCACTTTTTTGGTGCCAGTTAATAAAGAATTGAAGAGCCTTATGAAGCCTTCTACAAGCCCTTTAACCAGTTTGAATTTTGTGATGTATGTGAAATCAATTAAAACAGTCTCTGATTTGTGACACATTGTTGTCCTTTGCTGTAAATCAGCCATTGCTACATTTATAGCTTGTTTCTCATCCCGTTGACATGAGATGCAGCTACAGGAATAGCAAACATTTTGCTGGGGTTTGTACTTTTTGCAGTCCTCAGGACAGGCAGTGCTTGTCCACTTTTCAAATGGAAATATCACTTGCAGGTACTAGGTTACAGAAGCAACCTTAGCATAACTCAGTAGGTGGAATTTTTCCTTCTGCACTGATCTAAATTAATGCCCCCTTTTTGTGCTTTTAAAGACACCAGGATGAAAACCAAACTGGTGCTAAAGTACTCAATATAGTCTTTGAGATGAGGAACTGAGGTTGCAAGTTATGTACAGAGGTTAAAACAACCATATTGTAAGTGAGAAGAGACAGCTTGTGATTAGTTCATAGAGGCTTAGTCAAATCAACTCTCAGGAACTAACAGCAATACAGCCTCTGCTTAATCCAACCACTGTGATACCCAAATATCAGCTGATGTCCATATTTCTATGGTGTTGCTGTTCAACAGACATAAACTTATTGGATAAAAACTATCTGAGCTCAGTCTTTTTCAATCATAGAATAAATTTGCATTTTTAGAAGATGTGGATCTTGTTGAAGAGTTTCCAGTCAGTATGACTGTATCTTGACCATTTAAATGCAAAACATTTTTGCACACTTTCTTGAATGCTCTTCCCTGTGCTCTAAATTTTATTTTGCTATATATTTTTCCTTACGTACTGCTATATTTCATTAGTTCATAAAACTATCCATTTATGTCTCATGTATTTTCATTTTATTCATGCCTCAGATATGAAATTCAGTTCTGTCAATCTAAAAAACAAAATTTAAGATTGAATTGCAGTGTTCATTTTTCTTCAACAATTGTTTAAACAATTCTAAAAATCTCTCCTGTGCTCTACATTCTATATCCAAACATAAATAATAGCAAAAAGGAAACACTACTAGTAAGCAGGAAAGCACATAGCAGTCTTAAATCTTTATAGATCTTTCAAGGTAAGTGGGATAAGATCAGGCTTATATTTATTACTTTCTAAGATTTTCTAGATTCAGAGATGTGTCAGCTGAGATACTTATTGCCTGTTATTGCTATGAATAATTTTCTGACAACACAGTAATTTGCCTATTAATGAAACTAATAGAAATACATTCCAAGAAGACCTATGTGCTAAGAACCATACACTGTAGAAAAAAATGTGGGCTATCATGCAATGGAATAGCTCTGAAAATATGGTGTCAGAGGTATGTGATATACCTAGAGAGAGTCTGCTTTCCCTGTTCCACCTGTTAAGGGGAATTGAAGACTGTACAGCTTAATGTTTAGTTTGTACTTTCTGAGTTCTCCAAAAGAAATCTCTCATGCCTCAACATTTCCACATTCTAGGCTGGAACAGAAAGTCATAAAAAAATGTATGATTGATCTGATCTTAGAATCACAAAGGTTGCAAAAGACCTCAGAGATCGTCAAGTCCACCTCATGACTAACTAAACCATGGCTTCAAGTGCCATGTCCAATCCTTGAGCAGCCTCACTGAGCAGCCCATTCCTACGGTAAATTACTCCTTCTGTCAAGAACTTTCTCCTCACCTTGAGCCTAAACTTCCCCAGGTGCAGCTTGAGACTGTGTCTTCTTGTTCTGTCACTGGTTGCCTGGGAGAAAGACCAACCCCCACCAGGCTACAACCTCCCTTCAGGTAGCTGTAGAGAGCAATAAGGTCTCCCCTGAGCCTCCTCTTCTCCAGGCTAAGCAAACCCAACTCCCTCAGCCTCTCCTCATAGCACTTATGCTCAACACCTCTCCCCAGCCTTGCTGCCCTTCTCTAGACACGTTCAGGTGTCTCAATATCCTTCTTAAACTGAGGGGTCCAGAACTGGGCACAGGACTCAAGGTGTGGCCTAACCAGTGCTAAGTATAGGGGGCGAATGACCTCTCTGCTCCTGCTGGCTACACTATTTCTGATGCAGGCCAGGATGCCATTGGCCTTCTTGGCCACCTGTGCACATTGCTGTCTCATGTTCAGCCTATCAACCAGTACCCCCAAGTCCCTTTCTGCCTGGCTGCTCTCCAGCTGCTCTGACCTCACTCTGCAGCACCGCATGTGGTTGTTGTGGACAAAGTGCAGAACCTGGCACTTGGACTTCTTAAATGCCATCATGTTGGACTCTGCCACAACCATCCCAGTAACATATACTGACAACCAAGAGGATAGGAACACCTCGTCACTTTGCTGGGCAGCAGTTATTCTTTAGGAATGTTATACCCTATACAAAACTCAGTTATAAGCAGTACCTAATTTGTTTAGATTTTGAACATGTTGTCAGATCACCACCTTAGCCATTTCAGACAGAATGCAAAAGCTAAAAGATATTCTCATGTATCTGGATAAAGACCACCTAGATCCTCTCCCTCTCCAAATTAATATGAAAAGCCATCCCTCTTTGATCTGTTCAGGCCATCTTTCCCTGATACTGAAAAGGCAAAACAATTCTGGTTGTCAGGAGTGAGGTTGCATTAGTAGTGTGAACAGGTATGTAAACAATGTTTTTCAAAAATTATCATTTAATAATTTATAAGTAATGTCTTTCCTGTTTAACATAAATAAATAAATAAATAAATAAGCCATTGCATTTATTGCTGAAACCTTTTTTTTGTGTACCTTTTTGCTTTTGACAGGTAATCTTCTTTCTTAATTCTTCAAAACTGGATCACTAATTTGTACCAAAAAAAAAATATAAAGAAAAGAATTAATTGACTGCAGTGCTTATAAAAAGCTCTTCAGAGTCTACTGTAGGCAGCTAATTTTGTTCATATTTCATGTATTAATTAAAAAAAAAAATCAAAAAAACCACAGATATTTTAGCAACCTATTAGCCCTAAATAAGACATCCATAGAGATCTGTTCTCACTATATTTTCCCACATGTAGTCCTTCTGAAAAATATCACTGTGTACCAACACTGGTTAGACTGGCACTGCCTGTGCCAGTAAGACAGCTGTAGATGCTCCTTTATTGAAGCATGACTTCAATAATTCATTGTGCTTAACCACCAAAAATCTGTTTCACTCTTACGGTGGAATTCCCAGTGTTTTGAGGAAATATGGATGGAAGAGCAGGCACATGCACACCAAATCCAAGTCAACTTTGATATGGCTAATATTGAATGTCATGCACTTCACACATGCAATATGTACTAATTAGTTTGCACAAACAACTGGTAACTTTTTCAGAACTGCCAAATATACAGAAAACATTATCATTTTTGCAGTGGAGACTGTAATTTGTAATCTTTCCTCTTTAATTTCCTGCCATGCCCATTTCTATTGCCAATACCAGGTAATAGTAGTCTTTAACTCTTCATTGATTTTTTCCTTAAAAACAGGCTTTGTGTATCTGGTAGAGACAAATCTTGTCAGAGGGTGCTTTTGATAATTCTTTTCCTTCCAGTGTTTTCCTAAGATTTTTCTTGTACCTCATTGTTATGGGTTAATGAAGGGCTAACCTGCCAACTCCCCCAACACAGAAGTGAAGGAAAAGTAAGACACAAAAACTCAGGGTTGACATAAAGAGATAGGAATTTTACTGAATTACCATAGCTAATAATCTGATAATAATAATCTAATACCTTATCTTAACCTATTTGCAGAAGCAGCACAGTGAAATACAGCAGGGGATAACCAGCATAAAACCAAAACAAATGTGCTACTCCACTCCCATTCATATAACCACCATCCCTGCAGAACAGAGCCAACACCCAAAACCCTGGAACCCAGAAGCAACAACAGGAAGAATTCCATGTTACAATCTGAGCTTCAAGCCCAGTGCTACTTTGCTCCATCCAGCACTTTCATTTTTGAAGCTGGCATGACTGCAGCATGACACGAATAACAGCAGCAGGTTCAGCTCAACCCACGACACTCGTAAACTTTGTTGCATTTGTAGATAAATGGGAACAGTAAAAAAAATTTAAGAATATTCTTCGGCCCTGTAATGATGATGAAGGCCTCATACTCATGACAGTCAAATCTACTTTTCTTACTTTTACTGTGTCAGTCCCTATGAGGGACATTCTTAATGGATTTCAATGTTATGACATACCATAAAAATGAAATTCCTTGCACTGATACATTTCCACCTGCTGTTCTACTCTCCTAAATTTACTTCATATAAACCATCACTAAAAATTCAGCAATAAGCTTAGTGTTTACTGAGGTGAAATGCTTTGCATGTGGTTTTGTACGGGTTTTTTTGTCACAGAGAGACAAAAATCTCTATAGAGTTTTTTTAAATCAAGTTAAACCCTATTTCTAAAGATTATACTTTTTTATTTTACACAAACAAGCAAACAAACAACAACAAAAAAATGGGACATATTGTAATTACCTGTATTTTAAAATTATGATGAATCCTTACTGATTATTCTTAAATATCACAGGTGCTCAGTGGAGATTTCAGCAGTTGTCTTGATTTTCACCTAGCCAGCAACAGCTGCCTGGATAACACTGGGAAGTCTCTGCCTTTCAAATGAATGAAAGACTTACTTGAAGAGAAGAGAGGCAGCAAGAAAACCACCTGCCAAACATTGCTTGCTATCATTATATTTCAGTCTGTGGCTACAAAACTCATTTGTAACGAGTAGTGTGACATTTATCATGGAATTTAACATACTGCATTCAAAGTGCCTTGGACAATCCAGTGCTTTAATGTTTATGTGTCCTTCATACATACCTCCCTTTATGGATTATAGCAATGTAATTTGCATGTTACTGACACATGAAGAACCAGAAGCACTGTCTAGTATTCAGGAAGACAAAGGAAAGGCTGATTACAATTGACTACATATGTTTTGTCACAGTTATCCACAATGTCCTTGGTTTGTATCTTTACATACCTTTGATTTCCATCTATTGTGATAGCAGAGACTCTCATTAGCCATATACATTCCCTTTTCCAAATATTACTGAGCTCATGTACCATGGCAATGGATTGCTGAGGCTGATTTCATGTTATCATATGAAGGAAACCCTATAGTCTTACATTTCTTGCTTTTATTTTTTTAGTGGCTATTACTTTATTTTCCTGTAGGAGTTGGTAAATAAACTTTACTCATCTATTTCCACTTTTGCATTTATTATGTTTAATACTTGCAATTAATCTTAGCAAAGAAAGCAAACCTAATCCTCTCGGTTCTCCAGAAGAGGAGTGCTTTCTGTATTTGATTATTTCCTGTCACCTAACTACACACCACTATCAAAAGTACTTATTCGTTTCATCTAGTAGTTTTTGTGACTGCTTTGTGGGTACATCCTGTTTATTTGTCTTGAGTTTCAAAGTCAGTGTAGGAGTATGGTGAAAAATAAGGGAACGTAAATGTTTCATTTCTGTCATGTAACCAGCATTTTTCTGTCCATCAATCAAAAATTAATTTATTTTCTTCCTTTCTGGTACATAACTTATGCTGTTTCTTTCCTCTGTCCTTGTTTTTCTTAATTCTTACAACATCTGCCAGTTAAATGAGTATGTCTTCCAGCAGGCAGGAAGGAGATGCAGTTCCTGTTGTGCAGAGTTTATATTAAGCATCTGGTACTGTGAAATTACACACTCTATTTATAAATACTTGAAAGGAGAAGAAGGTGGAAGAACAAATTGTTAGATGCCTGTTTGTCTGTTACACTGCTGATAAAATCTGGTGAGATAATAGAAGAAGGTTTGCTGGGAAAGCTGTGGGACTGTAAGAAGCCTCCTTGTGATTACTGCTCTCCTTCCTTTTGCCTTCCTTCCAAAGATCAATTTAGTAACAAGTTACAAGCACCTTGTTCAATTTGGAAAAAGCTTATACTATCTATATTCCCTATGTTATGTGTAGATCTCCTGGAAGTAGATCTCTCAGAATTAAATCTGGCTAGGACATTAAGGGTAACAAGAAAAGGTTTTGTAAGCACATCAGTGTCAAGAGGAAGAACCAGGAAAATGTGGACCCTCTTTAGAAGGTAACAGGGTATCCAGGCACAAGGGATATGGAGAAGGCTGAGGTCCTCAATAATTTCTTTTCCTTGGTCTTCAATGGTAAGGGCTCTAACTAAAGCATCCAAGTTACAGAAGGCAAGAATAGGGACTGGGAGAACAAAGATCACTCCACTGTAAGAGAAGACTGTCTTATTCAAGGCTATCTAATGAACACTAAGGTACACAGGTCTATGACATCCCTCCAAGAGTCTTGAGGGAACTAGAGGATGAAGCTGCAAATGCGGTTGCCACCATATTTGAAAAGTCATGGCAGTCTGATGAAGTTCTCACTGATTGGAGAAGAGGAAATATACCTCCCTTTTTCAGAGAGGTAAGAAACTCAGGGAACTACAGACCAGTCAGTCTTACCTCAGTGCTTGGCAAAATCAGGGAGCAGACGCCCCTAAAAACTCTGCTAGGGCACATTTAAAATGAGAGGGTGGTTGGCAGCAGCTGCTATGGCTTCACTAAAGGCAAATCTTGCCTCACAATTTTGGTGGCATTTTATGATGGAGTCACAGCATCAGTAGATAAGGGAAGAGCAACTGACATCTTCCTGGATTTGTGCAAAGCATTTGACACTATCCTGCAAGACACCCTGGTCTCTAAGTTGGAAGGACACAGATGGATGGACCACTTAGTGGATAAGGAATTGGCTAGATGGCTGCTCTCAAAGAGTTGTGATCAGTGGCTCAGTGTCTAAATGAAGACCTGTGACAATTGGAGTCACAGTATCACAGTATCACCAAGGTTGGAAGAGACCTCAAAGATCATCGAGTCAACCTGTCACCACAGACCTCATGACTAGACCATGGCACCAACTGCCACATCCAATCCCCTCTTGAACACCTCCAGGGATGGTGACTCCACCACCTCCCTGGGTAGACCATTCCAACGATGAATGACTCTCTCTGTGAAGAACTTTCTCCTCACCTCAAGCCTAAACTTCCCCTGGTGCAGCTTGAGACTGTGTCCTCTTGTTCTGGTGCTGGTTGCCTGGGAGAAGAGACTAACCCCTTCCTGGCTACAACCACCTTTCAGGTAGTTGTAGAGGGCTATGAGGTCACCCCTGAGCCTTCTCTTCTCCAGGCTAAACAATCCCAGCTCCCTCAGCCTCTCCTCACAGGGCTGTGCTTAAGGCCTCTCCCCAGCCTTGTTGCCCTTCTCTGGACACGTTCAAGTGTCTCAATGTCCTTCTTAAACTGAGGGGCCCAGAACTGGACACAGGACTCAAGGTGTGGCCTAACCAATGCAGAGTACAGGGGCACAATGACTTCCCTGCTCCTGCTGGCCACACTATTCCTAATGCAGGCCAGAATGCTGTTGGCCTTCTTGGCCACCTGGGCACACTGCTGGCTCATGTTTAGGAGTCTGTCAACCAGCACCCCCAGGTCCCTCTCTGTTTGGCAGCTCTCAGCCACTCTGACCCCAGCCTGTAGCTCTGCATGGGGTTGTTGTGGCCAAAGTGCAGCCCCTGGCACTTGGACTTTTTGAATGCCATCCTGTTGGCTCTACCCATCTGTCCAGTGGGTCGAGGTCCCTCTGCAGAGCCCTTCTACCCTCTAACTGACCAACATTTGCTCCTAACTTGGTGTCATCTGCAAACTTGCTGATGACTGTCTCAATCCCCTCATCCAGATCATCAATGAAGATGTTAAAGAGCATGGGGCCCAGCACTGATCCCTGGGGCACACCACTGGTGACTGGCCACCAGCTGGATGTGGCACCATTCACCACCACTCTCTGGGCTCGGCCCTCCAGCCAGTTCCTAACCCAGCTCAGAGTGCTGCTGTCCAAATCACGAGCTGACAGCTTGGCCAGCAGCTTGCTGTGGGAGAGAGTGTCAAAGGCCTTGCTGAAGTCCAGGTACACCACATCCACAGGCCTCCCCACATCTACCAGGTGGGTCACCTGATCATAGAAGGAGATCAGGTTGGAGTCCTTCAGGGACTGGTACTGGGACCAATGCTCTTTAACTTCTTTCTCTGTTACATGGACAACAGTATCAAGTGCACCCTCAGCAAGTTTGTCAATGACACCAAGCTGTGTAGTGCATGCTGGAGGCAAGGGGTGCCATCCAGATGGACCTTGACAGGCTGGAAAGGTGGTCCCATGCCAACCTTATGAAGTTCACCAAGGTAAATCAGGGTAAATCAGAGAAGCACTGTCAAAATATAAGGTACCAAAATGTATGTAGCTGCAGATACAGATTCTGCAAATGTACATCTGCACATTGGCAAATGAAATAAAATTCAGGGTTTTGGGTCTGTTGCTACTATTAAGTTAAAATACTGGTACTCTCTTCTGCATGAGGAAATCAGTCTTCACTCTGGGGTCTGCCCAAAACAGTCACCATCAGATAAGCTGCCTCAGTTAATCTTAAAAATCTGACATTTGCTTATGAACATTGTGCTGGGTTGAGGCAGCCCCCTCTCCCCACCACGGGCAGGAATAAAGCACACAGACAAACGGATTGCAAAAGTGATGAAAGTTTAAATAGAAAGCAGTGAATGTTACAGAGAACCCAAAGCGCAGTGACAAAGAAAGATCCCAAAGCAAACCCAGAGGCATCCCATTCCCACCTGAGGGTACACCCGAGACCCTCAGGGCTCCTTCTTCCCCCTCCCTCTGCTGGGCTAGTCTCAGCTGGCCAGGCCTGAGACTGCCCATCCACCCGTGGCCTTGGGCCTAGCCAGGCCCAAAGGCAGGAGACATCTCCCCCAGTTACCGTCTGGCAGAGGAGGAAGAAAAGAGAAAGTGCCAGACCCCGCACTGGATCTTATAGTGGTGCAAAGAATTATGGTAGGAAATACAATTTCCTATGTCCATCCCTCTGGGCTGGACTTCTGGACACAGGAAGTGAACACACCAGGGGGGCACCCAGCTCAAACTGCAACAAACATTGAATATGGTTCTCGATGACATGCAAATTCGTGAAGCGTTCCATACCTTTTTACCAGCACCAGAACAAGGGGACACAGTCTCAAGCTGCACCAGAGGAAGTTTAGGCTCAAGGTGCGGAGAAAGTTCTTCATGGAGAGAGTCATTCATCATTGGAATGTGCTGCCCAGGGAGGTGGTGGAGTCACCATCCCTGGAGGTGTTCAAGAGGGGATTGGACGTGGCACTTGGTGCCATGGTCTAGTCATGAGGTCTGTGGTGACAGGTTGGACTCGAAGATCTTCGAGGTCTCTTCCAACCTTGGTGATACTGTGAGACTGGTAGGGCAGCAGCTAGTGGTGGTGCTTCTGAGCTTAAAGAGATACTTAGGAGAGTGTCAGTAGGATTTTTGGGACAACAATTGGGACAGGAAGATGAGATAGATGAGGAAGAAGATGATATTCAGCATTGTTCCGCACCGCACGAAGAGATTAGACATGTCTGAAAGGAATAATCAGAGCAGAGAGGGAGCCAGTTCTAGCTCGGCTTGGTAGATGTTTTGATACAGGTGCACCAGCTCTAATAGTGGGAGACAAATCAGCAGCTCAACTAGGAACTGTCTCAAAGAATAATGGAATAGATAGACATCTATGCAGGACTCTTGGTAAGGTTACTCTGTGGATATGCCTTTTAATGGCAGTTCTCATGAGATACCCATCCAGAGATGATCTTCCATGGAATCCTAAACCCTGGACTACCACAGATGAGGGAATTAAGTGTCTGAGAGAATTTGCTGTCAGAGAGGTACTCTATGGTAATCATGAAACTCTGAATCCTGATGAAATTCCTGTAGAAACCAGTCTTGCTAAAAAGCTCATCAAACTTGCTCCTCCTAATTATGCAAATATTCTGGCAAGCAGAATTGTGGCAAGAAATAATCCAAAGAGGCCAAATGGTATGCTACCATAGACATTGCTAATGCCTTCTTCTCTATTCCCATAGCAGAGGAATGCAGGCCTCAGTTTGCTTTCACCTGGAGAGGAATCCAGTACACTTTCAACAGACTGCCAATGGGCTGGATCCACAGCTCCAGCATCTGTCATGCAGTAATCCATGATGCTCTGGAGGAAGGTGGTGCTCCAGAACACATCCAGTTCATCGATGATATCATCGTCTGGGGTAAAACTGCTGAGGAAGTCTTCAAGAAAGGCAACAAAATCATGGACATTCTTCTGAATGCAGGTTTTGCCATCAAGAGAGACAAAGTGAAAGGTCCTACTACAGAGATCCAATTTCTGGGAGTGCAGTGGCAGGCTGGATGCCGACACATTCCAGTGGATGTGGTAAATAGAGTCTCTACCATGGCAAATCCCACCAACAAGCAAGAAACTCTACGTTTCTTGGGGATAGTGGGATTTTGGAGACTGCACATCCCTGGATACAGCCAGATTGTGAAACCTCTGTATGATGTGACTTGAAAGAGAAACAATTTCCACTGGGGACCTGAACAACAAGCAGCCTTTGACCAGATAAAGCAGGAAGTAGTTCAAGCAGTGGGACTGGGACCTGTCCGAGATGGTCCAGACATTAAGAACATTTTGTACACGGCTGCAGGTGACAATGGTCCAACCTGGTGCTTGTGGCAAAAAGCTCCAGGTGAGACACGTGGACGACCTCTTGGTTTCTGGAGTCGAGGTTACAGAGGTTCAGAGGCTAATTACACTCCAACAGAGAAAGAGATTCTAGCTGCCTATGAAGGAGTAAAAGCAGCTTCTGAAGTGATTGGAACTGAATCACAACTTCTTTTAGCTCCCAGACTACCAGTTTTGAATTGGATGTTGTGGTGAAGGCACATTGTGCCGAGACATTGAATCTTGCCCCAGCATGTGGCAAAGGTTCCACACCACATCAATCAGTTTATCACATCAGGAATGTGATGTGATGTGATAAGTTAAACCGGCATGCCTCTGGTCCAATCTGTAGCAGTTTGCCTCTGTCTTGAATGAACCATTAAATTACATGGCCTAATTCTCCTGTGTCCATGAGGCATTGCAAGATGAGCTTTTAAGGAAACCTAGTATCTACCCAGTTTGTATATCCAAAGCTACAGTCACACACCCATTTAACACCTCGACAGACCTAGCACAAAGCTGTAGGCAGAGAGTAGAGATCTACAGTTGACAAGGTTTAGCTGATCTGGCTTGACGCCTCATCTCCACTTCTTACCATCAGCAGTTGCTAAGACTGTAAGAGCCAAAGGACCAGCCTCTGTCCTGGCAATCAGAGAAGCAGAAACTCCTGTCATTTAGTTGCTCTCCCCTGATTTTTCCCTTTCCTTCACCTGGCCACATACTTTGCTAGTGTTCTTATTTTCTCTTCTTCCTTAGAAGAGGGGGCTGATGTTCAGGTGGTTGTGCGGCTCTGCTCAGAAGCTAGAAGTCAATGACCACCTGAGGAAGGGAACATCTGTAGCTGCAAGTGTTGTACTCAAAGGCACCAAAGAAGAGGATCCCAAAAGGGCTGGTTAATTGAAGACAGAGGAGAATAAAACAAACAAAGATGTCCCATTCACCAATTCCACAAACCCCAGTGATCCTTCCCCACTCCAGATATTTTCTGATCCCTTGAGGAGCTCCTTTGTGAATCCTTCTGCTTTTTGGCTGGGCTACAATTAATTTTCTTCATAGTAGCTAGTGTGGAGCTACATTTTGGTTTTGTGCTAAAAATGGTGTTGATAATTCAGAGATGATTTCAGCATTATTGAGCAATGCTTTCACAGCATCAGGGCCTTTTGTGCATCTCACACCACTCCACCAGCAAGTAATCTAGGGGTGCACAAAAAATGTTGAGGGGACACAGCTGTGACCACCAACCTCAACTGACCAAAAGAATATTCCATACTATATGGCATCATAATTAGCAATATAAGGGTGGTGGAAGACAAAGAAAGCAGGGGTAGTGTTCAGAGTGATGGTGTTTGATTTCCAAGTAACTTTTATGTCTGATGGAGCCCTGCTTTCTTCAGCATGGCTGAACATCTACCTGCCCATGGGAAGCAGTGAAATAGTTCCTTAATTTTTCTTTGACTGCATGCATGGCCTTTGCTTTACCTATTAAACTGTCTTTATACCAACTCATGTGTTTTCTCACTTACCATTCTGATTCTCTCCCCTATTCCACCAGGGGAGAATGAGTGGCTATATGGGGGCTTAATTACCAGCTGGGGTTAAATCATAATAATTCTGAAACTCTCTTTTCTGCTAGCCCTCCTTACTGATCTTCACTTACTGAGACTCCTGCAGGCTCTTTCCAGCCCTGCTTCCAAACTCCTTTCCCACTCTGATTCCATTCTGATGTCACTGCAAAACTGAGTTTTCACTAAGTGTACATGCATAGATCCCCATGTGCTTGCAAGCTTATGGTAGGTGAATTTATTTAAACACCTTTTTTACAATAATTTCTTCATAACAGACTGACAATAGGCAATTATAAAAAATTAGTTTCCTGAGTATGACATTTAGAAAAAGTTTACCAATTCTACTCTCACTGTTTCAAAATATTGCAGGCTGTCTTTCTCAAACTACCTTTTCATTTATATCAATTATATTGTTTCCATACCTTGGTGCTACATTTTCCTTATTTCATATGCTGAACAACCCAAATGCTACAAAATCCCACTCTTTAAAGCTGGAAGTATTCCTCTGCGACATTCACATTTCTTAACCTTTTCAAGCTGAAGTTTCAGGTAGAGAGTTTGGAAATATCCCCAAGTGAGATTTCTCTCATCACACTTTCCAAGTAAATTCATCTTTTTATTGTTGTTCTGGTTGCTGCTGCTTCTCAGCTTTATTTATAAATCTTTGAAAATTGGAATTTATAATGAATGCATAGTCAGTTTCTTAAATTATAGCACTGAGGAACTAATAAGTAAGCACCACTATAATCAAGCTAATTAAAAGGCCATATTAAGGGTGGGAATCTGAATATGAAAAAGAATGTAATTTTCCTGATGGTAGTTTTACTATCCTCTTATATTTGCATGCACCCTGTAGAGTCTCTCCATCACTTTAAGCTGAGCTACTTAAAAGAAAAAGCAGGAGTTTACCCCTTAATCTCTGTAAACCAAAATTATATTTATAGCTTTGGCCAACTAGTTCTGTGTTTTTCAAAGTTCTTTGAAGAACTGAACTCTTTCATTTATCCAGAATGGCATATGTATAGTGCACTTGGGGACAAATGAGATGAATGAGTTGTGTTCTGAATTTTTGATGATGTTTCCATGTGTGGCAGTTTGGGCTGGGTGCCTCCTATTGCTGCCACACAAGATACACCTCTGGTGTCCCAAGTGTCCAGCCCAGGGGGTGGACACAAGAAATAGCGTATTTCATACACAAAATATCCTGCACCCTATAAATCTATCTGCAAAGTCATGAATTTCTGCTTTCTTCCCTCTCTACTCTCGTGGGAGATGCTCCCTATCAGGTAATAGTGTGGGAGTATCTCAAGGCCGCTCAGGCCTGGCTAGGCCTAATGCCAGGAGGAGAAGGGGGAGGGGCAGCCTCAGACCGGGCCAGTTTTGAGACCAGTCAGCAGAGGGGTGAGGGAAGAGTGAGCCCTGGGGGTTTTGCATATACCCTCAGGTGGGGAAAGGGGAAGAGTTGGGAGGCTTTTGGGTATGCTGTAAGGGACTCTGTGGTTTGGGTTTCTTTTGTCACTGTGTTTGTATTTTTCTGTAAAGCTCTAATTGCTTTTCCATTTAAACTTGCCATCACTTCTGCAATCCATTTGTATGAGTATCATTCTTTTGCCCCTCTCAGGGGGCAGGAGAGGATTTGCCTGGCCTCAAACCAGGACAGATTATGGTAGCAGAAGATGGTTGCTGTGGGAACTCTGCAAATTGGATTGGAAAAGTGTAAAGGTGGAAAAGTTAAAATGGAAATCTGGGTGTTGTTGGATTTTTGGTGGTTGGGGCTCAATGTCTTTTGGCTTTTTTTGGTCAGGGCAACTTTGTGGGTGTCTTATGGATTGCAGGGGACACCTGGTGCATGCCTGATGGTGTGGAATCCCTCCTGCTGTTTTAAGGTGACAGGAGTGGTTTCTGTAGCCATCAGCAAGGGGAAAAGCTTAAGAATGCAGTGCCTGCCCCTTTCCCCTTTGTTCTGTGAGGAGTGGCAAGTGGCACAGAGCAGTGTGGGGGAGGTGGCCATTGCAAGCAGACCGGAGTCAGACTGTCCCATGGCAGTGGCGGCCAGCTGCAGTGGGTGGACGAGTGCTAGCTCCCAAAACCCAAGAAGGTGAGTGGTGGCTTTAGCTGAAAGCCGTTCCCAAGGCTCAGGGAGCAAATTATGGCTTTGGCCGGAAAAGCCACTCTGTGTGCCTGAGGAATGGCAGTGGCTTTGATTCTGTACCACAGCAGTGGAGAAGATGGCAGCTGTACTGTTCCATGTATCAGGCCATGGCAGCAGTTGTGACCTCTCACCTGATTTTCAGATGTGCTCTGAAAATGGCACCTAACACCTGGCTCTTCCTCTCTTCTTGGTGGGTTGTAGTGCAGCCTCTCTCTATTCTGGGGGAGGGCAGTGTAGCTAGATGCAGCCATGCCTTGGTACACAAATGTGCAGCACAGAGTGGTGTGCTCTGCATGGTGTGCATCTGTGTAGGTTGGGCCTGTGGCTGGAAAGTGGTCAGCACTGGGCTTGGGAAAGGTCTGTGCAGTTTAGGGAAGGCTCAGCATGCTGTTTCCTGGAGAGGTGGAAAAGAAGTCAAGGAACCTTATTGTTCTAACTTGCTTGCCCCAAGGGGTGGAAAAATGCCGCTGAGTGGATGTGGATGAAAATAAACATTTGGTTGAGAAGTAGTGAGATTCTTCCAGGTGACCAGGATGTCCATTGAATCCATGAAGAGTTTGGACTGCAAAAGAATGAATTCTGCGTCACTGGGAGGTTCCATCAGGTGAGGGAGAAGGACTGGAATGGACTATTACATGAGCCTGAATGAGACACTGTTTGAAGGATGCCCAGATGAAGAGTTGGACTTTGCTAGACACGTCATCTGAAGATTTCTAATTTGATGATATGTTTTGGGTGCAGAAATTATGGTATGAAATAAGGGGTGGAGTGTGGCACTTTGGGCTGGGTGCCTCCTATTGCTGCCACACAAGATACACCTCTGGTGTCCCAAGTGTCCAGCCCAGGGGTGGACACAAGAAATAGTGTATTTCATACACATAATATCCTGCGCCCTATAAATCTATCTGCAAAGTCATGAATTTCCCCTTCTTCCCTCTCTTCTCTAGTGGGAGATGCTCCCTATCAGGTAATGGTGTGGGAGTATCTCAAGGCCTCTCAGGCCTGGCTGGGCCTAATGCCAGGAGGAGAAGGGGGAGGGGCAGCCTCAGACCGGGCCAGTTTTGAGACCATCCTAGCAGTGGGGGGGAAGAGCAAACCCTGGGGGTTTTGCATATACCCTCAGGTGGGGAAAGGGGAAGTGTTGGGAGGCTTTTGGGTATGCTGTAAGGGACTCTGTGGTTTGGGTTTCTTTTGTCACTGTGCTTGTAATTTTCTGTAAAGCTCTAATTGCTTTTCCATTTAAATTTTCCATCACTTCTGCAATCCATTTGCATGACTATCATGCTTTTGCTCCTCTCAGGGGGCAGGAGAGGATCTGCCTGGCCTCAAACCAGGACACCCTGATAGGGGCCTCAGAAAACAGTTTTGAAGATTACAGACTAACTTGCTAGTAATCACTTTTCCTCACTGCAAAACTATGTGGAAAGATCACTGTGGGCTTCCATATTCAGAAGCTACTACAGGACATTCTCCTATAAGGATGATTTTTTTCATTTCCGGAAAGGTAAGAAGTGGGGCAAGTGAGACACTAACAAAAGATAATGTAACTTGCATATAAATCTCCTTTCCGTCACTAATAAAAATCCTTTGTACAACTAAATTTTGTCTCATAAAATCCATGTTTTGGTGCACTTTTTTTAAGCTGAAAAAAACTTCATTGAGGGTATAAAATATTTCAAGGAACTCAAAAATATGTGATGTAGATACAAATTCAGACAGAGCATTGAAGTTGTTTGGAGCTTAGCTGATGAGACATATCCTAAGTTACATCCTTTACCAGACTTTCTTTTTGCAATATTGTTCCAGTATTAAACAAACACTGAAAACACAGGAAATCATTTCAGCAACTACTGAAAGACCACTGCAAACTTGTAAATTTATGGTATATACCATCTGACAGCTATCACAAACTTTCTCTTGCATGACCACACGGTTTTCTAGGGTTGGGAGTGATTGAAGGCTTCAGAGAGTGATGTGCACTGTAGAGAATTGGTTAACCAGCTGTGGTTTACTTTATAGTATTATTTTTTTATCACAAGCTGGTTTTGGGGCGTTTTGATGTTTATTTGTTCTGAGTTTTTTGTTTGTTTGTTTGTTGAGGGGGGTGTTGTTGTTGGTTTGTTTTGGTTTTTTTGTATTCAGATGGAAATCTGGACTACAGTTTCCCTTGGTTAAATTGCTTAGAAGTTGGTTTCTACCTTTAATATTAAGAATTTGCAGATTTGTAAGAATTTCCAACTATTGTAATTTCATTGCTCACTGAACGGCTTCTCCCAGTAACAGAGGGCATCCTGTCATGTCTCTGCATTTCTTTTATGTGTTTAGTCTCCTCTGGCTTATTTCAGGTAAAATCGGATTTGGGAACATTTTTTATTTAACCACAGCCAGTGAAGTTTATAATAATCTTCCAGTCATTTAACTGGATGAAAATAGTTGTTTCTACACCAGGAAATTTTCTCAAGTGGGAAGAAATAAATCATCAGCAGAGTGCTATGCTGGCTTCCTGACACAAAGCACAAGAAAATTTCCATTACTGTTTCGCAGATAGTAATTTCCTATACATAAGTATTGTCCTAGTGCTGCTTAACACTACCATAAAACAAGCAAACCATCTTGTAAAGGAAAACACTTCTCTGTTGCTTGACATCAGACAGAGTCCGCAGGTAAATAGAATGTGCTGTGCAAGTAATAAATTATTTGTTTCCATTTGGTGTTGCTGACACATTAAAAAAAAAGAAAAAGTCAAGAAATTCTGAGCAATATTAAACTGATTTCCAATCAATAGATTAATGCTTAGATTCTCATATTTAGAATAGAATAGGGGCTTGGTGTCATCAGCAAATTTACTGATGATGGACTCAGTGCCCTCATCAAGATCATCAATAAAGATGTTAAAGAGCATGGGGCCTAGTACTGATCCCTGGGGCACACCACTAGTGCCTGGCTGCCAGCTGGATGTGGCACCATTCACCACCACTCTCTGGGCTCGGCCCTCCAGCCAGTTCCTAACCCATCGCAGTGTGCTCCCATCCAAGCCATGGGCTGACAGCTTGGCCAGGAGTTTGCTGGGGGGGACAGTGTCAAAGGCCTTGCTGAAGGCAAATGTCTCAGATGTCAGCGTGGCAGTTATTTAGTCAGAAAAAGTTACAACTGTTAGTTGCTTGCCCTTACTGCTCTTGTACACCACTGGGTACTGTTGATCTTGGGGTTTGCCAGTGCTCAGTGCTCATTGTATCCATCTCTTAGTCTTCTGCTCCCATGCCTCATCAGTTTTACCTTCCATCTGTTCCAGTGACATGAGCTAAATGGGTTTAAGATGATCCAGAAAGGGATCTCAGTAAACATCTCTATCCCTTGGGCGCAAAGCAAAGCTCATCCATGCAGGAGCAAGAGCTTCCTCTTAGGCCAGCTAGAGGGGACCTTTCATCACACCTTCTACTGTTGTGTCTGCAGGCTTCTAGGTTTGCTTGCTTTAGCACACATGCTATTTTCATGTCTCATGTTCAACCATTCCTCCTTCTGCTGCAGAATGACAGACTCTCTGCAAAGATAATCTCAGAGGCATGCTCTCAGTGTTTTATCCCAATAGAAGTTTGGGATAGTTTGATGTGCAATACAAGACCAGTAATCTGGAAGCCTGATGCTGAAGAAAGCTCTTTCAGATGGGTCTAGTCAACATGCTCTTACAATCAATGCATCCAGGCATCATGATTATTCTATAAAAGTGCAGTGATGTTATCAAAATGAATAGAATTGATATATACTTTTGCTTTTGTAATTTGGATAGATTTAGAAAAATAGCTTAAATATTTCCTGAACCTTTAAGAGCATTAAACAGTCAGAACTAGAGAACTTTGTCAAGGAATCTTATCTTTTATTCTTCAGTGGTCTGAATATGACATTTGTACCAGTGTAGCAGTTTGGGCTGGGTGCCCTGTGCTGTATTAATATGAGGGATGCTTCCTGTGTCCCAAGAAGTCCAGTCCAGTGGGTGGACACAGGAAGCCAGGTATTTCATCCCATAATACCCTGCTCCCCTATAAAATCTCAGCGGGGGTCCTGGCACTTCCTCTTTTCTTTCCTTGCCACCACCTAGTAACTGGGGGGAGATGTCTGCCAGCCTTTTGGGAGGGAAGAGGCCAGGGGGATGGGCAGTCTCAGATCTGGCCAGCTGAGACAAGCCTAGCAGTGGAGGAGGAGGGAGCAGAAGAAAGAGCCCTGGGGGTCTTGGGTTTACCCTCAGATGGGGATGGGATATTTCCAGGTCTGCTTTGGGATCTCTTTTGTCACTATGCTTCTGGCTCTCTGTAAACATTCACCGCTTTCCATTTAAACTTTCCACCATTTTTGCAATCCGTTTGTCTGAGTCATTTTTTGCCCGTGGTGGGGAGGGGTTTGGCCTCAACCCATCACAACCAGCTGGATTCTTACACAGATTTTCAGCCGAAACTAATCTCTGTGTCATTGCCATCCTGAACTTATGAAGGAGACAATATTTTTGGTCTTTTAAAGGCTGTTATTTTGCTGTGGAGGAAAGGACTTTTGAGGTAGGTATCTAGAATCTTCTTTAAAATAAGACACCTCTCATTGCATTGTGACAGATTCTACCCTCAACAATGCATACAGTCAAGATTTTTAACATTATTTTTAACCTCTATAAAAAGTATCTGGGAAGTGACATGATGATTTCTTCACCCTGTGCAGGATGTCTGTTGGAGAAACTCCAACAGGAATGGGACTTTTCTGGACAACAGAAATCATATCTAAACAAGAGCATAAACACAAGCAACGGAAAGAAGGGTAATTGTAGCAGGTTTGACTCCTCTGACAGGAAAACCTGACAACAGACAAAACCACAAAAGCCTGACCACAGTGCATGCTCAACTGGAGTACAAATGGAGATCCACTAGAGAGATATTTTGAGTTGGTGTCCTGGAGAAAAGCAGGTCTTGTAGTCAGATCCTCCCCTTAGAGTGGGATACCATCTAAGGATGCTTCTGCAGACTGAGTGAACACCTACCTTATTGCTGAGTATATATTTTGGGTATACTTAAGTGAGAGGTTTTCCCTCTATGAATGAGTGCAGGCGCATTTTGGTTCATCTTGAGAAAGAATATTCTTCTCAGCTTAAGAACTGGTTGCACAATAATATATTCCCAACTGACTTCCAAACTTGTAGTTTAGTTTTGTCAGGAGTGACAAGGAATTGCTGTTTGTTTTGTGGGTATCTTCACAACAGGAATACATAATTGAGACAAAACCCAGCCAATGTCCCACTCCCTCCCCTCCTTCCTTCCTTTCTTCCTTCCTTCCTTCCTTCCTTCCTTTTTTCCTTCCTTCCTTCCTTCTTCATCACTATGACATAGCCACATATGTAGAGAAGCTAGCTGGTGAGTCCAAGAACTGTTAAGTTGGGCAGTGACATCTGGAGTGTCAGATGCAAAAAAAGGTTGCAAAATACATCCCTTCTGTTGTCCTGAGAAAGAGAAGTTTTGCAACCAACACATTTTTCAGATTTTATTTTGCCTCTCAGTTGTGTATTCTAATCAGGTATGCCTTAAACTGGAAATTAATTAGTCAGTGTTTACAAAATATCTAAACAGAACCAGTGAAGTGCATCGCATGCTGATGAGACTGTATCTTAAATCATTGTAGCTGGAGGCAGGATTTAGAAAAGCAATGCGAAGAATTTCCAGATGAAAGTCTGCCAGGAAGCTGGCCTGAGAGGAGAAGAGTCTGGAGGGATCATTGTAATCTTGCATTTGGCTGAGCAAGTACCTGATTCAAAAGCCAGTAGGGAACCTCACCAGCACAGATTTGTGAAAGACAAAACAGTAGTCTAGCTGTGGTGATTATGTTCTGTATTTAGAAACAAGGAATATACAGAAAAGCCACGACCAGTGAAAGAAGCTCCCAAATTATATTGATCAGATAAAAATTGGAATGTATGCTATTCTGTGAAAGCACTGAGGAAAATATCAAAGTGCATTCATCACAGGGTATTTTTTTGACTTTTCAAAGGCATCATAGCTTGCTCTGCACTTGCCATTGATAAAGAGGCCTGAACTCTGCTTGCTCATTAGTGTCACAATGTAAGTTCCCTACAGAGGCATGAAAACAAGTCCTGGTCCCCACTGACCTAATTGTGAAGGAAAGTTGAGTGCAATCATTTTTAAAAAGTATTAAATTAATATTGATGCTGTTCAGATTTTTTTGACTAAATATTCTATGAACTTAGTCCTGAAAACCTGAAATGTAAGCATTAGCACTGCATATTAATTTGGACTGGCTGAAGAAAAGACAACAGCTGGAAATTTAAACTGTAATCACAAAATCTACATACCTTGCAAGGAATAATTCAAGATCTGTAAAACCCTTTGAGTTGTGCTGCCTAATTCTAGAATTATATAGTGGTCAATCCAATATAAGCATGACTTGAAAGCTTAACTCAAAGATCTTCTCTTTTGATGTATATTCAGATCATATATTCACTTAGAAGTGCCATGTACTTGCTAGGTTCTGTGGTGAGAAATTACTGTGTCTAAGAAGCAGGTCTGTCACTGCACAGGCTTCTTTTCTCTTATAGCCTCTTATTTGTATTCTATCTTCTAAGCTTTGCTCATGTGGATATAATGCAAATAAAAATTAGGTATAAGCCAGGGTAGTGAAAATGCAACATGTTTGATAAAGGGCACCCTCCCTAGGAAATGCCATCCACACATTTGTCACTGTTTACACAAAGCCTTTCCCAAAAACTCATCACTGTGACCACTAATCTGCAACTTTTTCCCATTCCTGGAGGCCTTTATCACCATTAGGCAGAATCAAGTGAAGCAATTTGAAGCCTTGGAGCTTGATTGCAAATCACTGTAAGATGTTAAGATTTTTTATTTTATTTTTGCTTCTCAGAGCACTATGGGAGATGAAGAGGATGATTTACAGTACAGCTTATACACCGATGAAAAATAGATGCAAGTGACAGAAAACTACCTAAATAGATAAAAATAAGAGTAATAGCACTGTATATCAAATTCCAGACTCATGTTGCCACAATAAATGGTTCATTAAAAAGTATTTCTGTATCCATGGTGTACTTTTCATGACAACAGGAGTTTTTATTGAAGTGAGTGAGCACAGAGGGGAGCACTTGCAGAACTTCTTTCTTGTTCTGATTACTTCAGTTACAAAAAAAAATATTTTGTCAAATTAATGCCTGCTCTTCAGTAGATGGAATAGAGATAATGCAAGTCTGATGGAAGTGCTCACAGGCTGGGATTGTCTCATGCTTTGTACTTAGGCAAAATTGCAACTGGTTCATTACTTTAAAAATCTTTGCTTGTGTTCAGCATCCATCCTGAATGTATGAGGTTTCACCGAAACACACAGACACAACCTGTTCATTATTTTTACTATTTACCTCTATATCTAGTTGACTTTAAATGGAAGAGAAAACACCATGGCATCATTACTAACCTTAATTCCCAGCTATGGATAATGCAGAATAAGACTTCATATCCAGTGAAAAATTCAGACTCATGGAAGCAAAGATCTCAGACCTATTGCTACTTCACTAGTTCCATCTGTGTTCTTAATACTTTTCTTTGGTTGTTTTACTTTAAAGGGACATCATTTTGTGTAACAGAGAGTCAATAAACTTATCAATTCTCCTAAAGGACTTCGAGAACTATAATGAAAAATACTATAGAAATGCTATGTGTTCTTCTGGTTTAGTTTGATAAGTGATGTGGTATCTATTCAAAAGCTCAGTGTAGCTGTAATGCAATGATTTTCAGTGCATCCCGGGGGATATTAACAATAGGGAAAAGTCACCATCTTTCAAATAATGTCTTATCTTCTTTCCCCTGGAGTCAGATCTCTCTTATTGTGTGATCCAAGTGCCTGGCTAGTAAAAAATGTTATTTCCTTTTTTAAAAAGGCTGAAGATAATAGAAACCATTTAGTAAGTCATATACACAACCAACACAATGAGATAATAAGAAAGGAAACTTAACTCTACCTTCAGTCATAAACTTGGTCTGGCTTTGCAAATACAACTCATGGTAAACACAGACACTCCTGCACTCAAATGAATAAACGCTGATGGATATTAATAGGATCTATGGGCATCTAGATCCTAAAGGATCCTGTAATTTTCTGTTTTTTCTATTTTCCAAAGCATTCTAGCCCTACTTTTCCTGAGGGGTAGAGGTCTTAACTGAGGCAGTTAATTTTTCATTGAGAAATATGCAAATATCAATGTTTCAAAGGTGGGATTTCACCACCAAGATACCGAGGGCTGCACAACTGGCATCCTCTGGGCACTGGCCCAGTGCTGAGGGAACTGAAGGAGCAGCCTAAACCAAAGAGGATTACAAGTAAACTTCAACTTTTTCTTTTCCCCATATATTTGTATTCAGGATAAAGACAGAATGCCAGTTGCAGCTTTCAGAAAGAGAAGATAGTATAACTTCTTCTCTGTGGGTCATAATTTTGTGATCCCTAGTCTGAATTCTCAAACAGAAATACACTCATTTACCTTTGGGAGGTAATTTGTGTGTGTGTGTGTGTGTATCCCATTAACAATATTCATTTTAAATAAGAAAATATTTTTCCCATTTGATTTAAAAAACAAAACAGAAACTGGGTCAGTATATTCTGCCTGTGGTGGTTCAGTAAGCAGAAATACATGCAGTTATAAAGTCCATCTTCCTGAAGCAGACATAGCCAAAACTTATATAATACTTATATATTGAAAGTTCACAGTAATGGCAGTTTTAGTAGGAGAAAAATGACAGCTGACAATGCTTTGAAAGCAAAGAAAGATAGGCCAAACAGTATCACCTCCTGCAATCAGATGTTTTCAGTAGCAAAAGCTGCTTATGTTGTTTTTTTTCTGCAATTTGAGAAAAAAATTATTTGAACCAAACAATTAGAATAGAATAGAATTTTAATTATTTTTAATTTTAATTTTTTTTTTCCCTTCAGCATATGAGATTTCCTTCCTTTCTTTAATAGTTTTGGGATCACAGTTTTTATGTGAATAGTCATAGCACTTGAAGGCATAGTGTTGCCACAGAGCGTTGTGTGAAATGTGGGAAAACATGTTTCATGCAAGGTGGAAGGCACAGAAGGAAGTACCTCTTTAGCCTCGAGTGAAGCCTTCAGCTTCTGCCTGGACAACTCTGCCTCATTGCAGCACTGCTGCAGGATACTGGCTATATTTTCCTCACACCTCTAGAGGCTGCAGTGCATGTGTATAGATAGTAGTACCATGGAGAGCCGGCCCTAGCACATTTACTTTAACTCTTCGCTGAAGAAAAATGGTAGAGCTTTTAGTGCTGTGAAGACCTATCACCTCAACATCTGCAAAACAGATTTCATTGTCTTTCCATCCCTGGACAATATGTATGTGGATGCATATATTTTAAAGACATTGTATTAGACATATATATCAGCCTGGAGAAGACAAGGATCTGGGGAGACCTTATAGCAGTCTAACAGTATTTGAAGTGGGACTACAGAATAGCAAGAGAGACTTCAGAAGAGAGATTTCAGGAGGAAATTATTCATCATGAGCGTGGTGAAGCATTGTAACAGGTTGCTTGGAGAGGTTGTGGAGGCACTAGTCCTGGTACAATTCAAAGTTGGGATAAAAAGGGAAGGAAGCCTAGAAGGCTGGATGAGGTTTTGAGCAAACTGCTATAGCAGGATGTGTACATGTCCATGGCAGAGGGGTTGGAACTAGATGACCCTTAATGTCTCTTTCATCCCAAACAGTTCTACGATTCTATGATATTCCTTGCATGGCAGAAGAAATAGTGCACTAAGGGCAGCTGCTCAGCACTAATACAAAGAAAGCTTTCTTTCACGTGTCATTCCTATTGCACCTGAGTGTCTTCATGTGAGACAGAGTGCTGAGAGGGCTCGAACTCACAGTATCACAGTATAACTAAGGTTGGAAGAGACCCCAAGGATCATCAAGTCCAACCTGTCCCAACAGACCTCACAACTAGATCATGGCACCAAGTGCCACGTCCAATCTCCTCTTGAACACCTCCAGGGATGGTGACTCCACCACCTCCCTGGGCAGCCCATTCCAATGACGAATGACTCACTCAGTGAAGAACTTTTTCCTCACCTCGAGTCTAAACCTCCCCTGGCACAGCTTGAGGCTGTGTCCCCTTGTTCCGGTGCTGGTTGCCTGGGAGAAGAGACCAACCCCTTCCCGGCTACAACCACCTTTCAGGTAGTTGTAGAGGGCAATGAGGTCGCCTCTGATCCTTCTCTTCTCCAGGCTAAACAACCCCAGCTCCCTCAGCCTCTCCTCACAGGGCTGTGCTCAAGGCCTCTCCCCAGCCTTGTTGCCCTTCTCTGGACACATTCAAGTGTCTCGATGTCCTTCTTAAACTGAGGGGCCCAGAACTGGACATAATACTCAAGGTGCGGCCTAACCAATGCAGAGTACAGAGGCACAATGACCTCCCTGCTCCTGCTGGCCACACTATTCCTAATGCAGGCCAGGATGCCATTGGCCCTCTTGGCCACCTGGGCACACTGCTGGCTCATGTTTAGGTGTCTGTCAACCAGCACCCCCAGGTCCCTCTCTGTTTGGCAGCTCTCAGCCACTCTGACCCCAGCCTGTAGCTCTGCATGGGGTTGCCATGGCCAAAGTGCAGCACCCGGCACTTGGACTTGTTGAATGCCATTCCATTAGACTCTGCCCATCTGTCCAGTCGGTCGAGGTCCCTCTGCAGAGCCTTTCTACCCTCTAACTGACTAACATCTGTTCCCAACTTGGTGTCATCTGCAAACTTGCTGATGACTGACTCAACCCCCTCATCCAGAGCATCGATGAAGATGTTAAAGAGGATGGGGCCCAGCACTGATCCCTGGGGGACACCACTGGTGACTGGCTGCCAGCTGGATGTGGCACCATTCACCCCACTCTCTGGGCTCGGCCCTCCAGCCAGTTCCTAACCCAGCACAGAGTGCTGCGGTCCAAGCCACGAGCTGACAGCTTAGCCAGCAGTTTACTGTGGGGGACGGTGTCAAAGGCCTTGCTGAAGTCCAGGTAGACCACATCCACAGGCCTCCCCACGTCCACCAGGCAGTCACCTGATCATAGAAGGAGATCAGGTTGGAGAGGCAGGACCTGCCCTTCCTAAATCCATGCTGGCTGGACCTGAGCCCTTGGCCATCCTTCAGGTGCACAGTTATTGCCTCCAGGATAATCTGCTCCATCACTTTCCCTGGCACTGAGGTCAGGCCTGGAGTTTCCAGGTTCCTCCATCCAACCCTTCTTGTGGATGGGGAACACCTTGGCCAGTTTCAGTCATCTGGGACCTCTCCAGTGAGCCAGGACTGGAGGAAAATGATGGAGAGCAGCTTGGCCAGCTCATCTGCCAGCTCTCTTAGCACCCTAGGATGGATCCCATCTGGTCCCATGGACTTGTGGGTGTCCAAGTGGCTCAGCAGGTCCCGAACTAATTCCTCATGGATTTCTGGGGCATTACACTGCTCCCTGACCCTATTACCCAGCTCAGGAGGCCACTGGTCCTGAGCTCCTGCCTTGCTGTTAAACATTGAGGCAAAGAAGGTGTTCAGGACCTCAGCCTTTTCCTCATCTTCGGTCACCGTGTTCCCCTCCAGGTCCAGCAAGGAGTGCAGGTTCTTCTTGCCCTTCTTTTTAGTGCTGATATATTTGTAACAATGCTTTTTATTGTCTTTGACAGAGGTGTTCAGCTTCAGTTCCAACTGGGCCTTTGCCTCTCTAATTTTATTCCTACATAATCTAACCACTTCCTTGAACATACCTGGAGAAGCCTTCCCCTCCTTCCAAAGGTGACACAGCCTCTTTTTTTCCCTTAATTCCTCCAGGAGCTGCTTGCTCATCCAGGCCGGTCGCCTTCCCCTGGGCTCATCTTTCGGCACATGGGCACTGCCAGTTCCTGTGCCTTCAAGAGCTCCTGTTTGAAGTAGGTCCAACCCTCCTGGACCCCTCGGTTCATGAGGGTTGGTACCCAGGGAACTTTACACATTAGTTTCTTAAAGAGGCTGCAGTTTGCCCTCTGGAAGTCCAAGGTGAAGGTTCTGTTGGTGCTCCTCCCTATCTCCCTGCAGATTGAAAACTTCACTATCTCGTGGTCACTGCACCCTAGGCAGCCTCCCACGATCACATCCGCCACCAGCCCTTCCCTATTGGAGAGCAGCAGGTCAAGCAGAGCCTGACCCCTGGTAGGTTCGCTTAACAGCTGCGGCAGGAAGCAGTCCTCTATTCACTCCACGAATCTTCTGGACTGCCTCCTCTCTGCTGAATTAAGTTCCCAGCAGACATCTGGCAGGTTGAAGTCCCCCACGAGGACAAGATCTGATGATCTTGAGACAGCCTCCAGTTGTTTGTAGAATAATTCATCAGCCTCCTCATCCTGGTTGGGTGGTCTATAACAGACTCCAACCAGGATGTCAGATTTGTTGGGCTGCCCTCTGATTTTAACCCACAGGCTCTCAATTCCCTCATCTTCCACCTCAAGTTCTGAGGCAGAAAGTGTCTCCCTAATATACAAAGCCACCCCTCCTCCTCTTCTCCCTTGCCTGTCCCTCCTAAAGAGCCTGTAACCACCCAGTGTAGCACTCCAATAGTGCCTGTTGTCCCACCATGTTTCTGAGATGGCGACTATATCACAGTTGCCCTGGTGAATTAGGACCTCCAGCTCCTCTTGCTTATTGCCCAGGCTGCATGCATTGGTGTACCTGCACTGCAGCTGGGCTCCCGACCTCTCAACTGACCCTACCTTGTGCCCTACTCTTTCCTCTGCAGAGGGACCGATGTCTTCACCCACCCCCTTCAGACCTAGTTTAAAGCCCTCCTAATGAGCCCTGCCAACTCAAGTGCTAGGACTCTCTTGCCCCTTCTAGATAACTGCACCCCATCAGGACCCAGCAGGTCGGGTGCTGTAAAAGTTGCCCCATGATCAAAGAAACCAAAGTTCCTCCGCTGGCACCATTCCCTGAGCCACTTGTTGATGGTGTGGGTTCTGTTCCTCTCAGTGTCCTCCCCTGCCACTGAGGGAAATGAGCAGAACACCACTTGAGCTCCTGCCCCATCAATCAATTGTCCAATTGTGGCAGATCAAGATAAAGCCTAGGTTATTTGGGTTTTGGTTTTTGTTTGTTTGTTTGTTTTTTAATAAACCATTGCATTACCAGCTTTATATCTTAAGGAAATAAATAAATGATGTTTTGGCTTTAAGATTATGGCTTTACGTATTACCAATAACACCAGATTCAAACCATTTGAGACCACTTTGGAGACTTCAGAAAGCAAGGCATTCTTTACCAGCTGTGAGAGTCTGGCCAGAGGTCTCTGTCAGAAAGTGTTTGCAGTAAGCAGGTACAATTAGACCTGCTGTTTTAACACAGCTGGGAAATAATGGCCCAATGCCTAAGCATGACCTTCTGTCTTTCTAGAGAAGTACAGAAAGCCTAAAGCATGCATTTTAAAGAAGCTCAGTTGTGCAACTCGCTGATAGCCACAGTAAAAACCTAGCAAAGAATTTATCAATATAGAATACATAGAATAAACCAGGTTGGAAGAGACCTTCAAGATCACCGCGTCCAACCCATCAACCAATCCAACACCACCCAAACAACTAACCCATGGCACCAAGCACCCCATCAAGTCTCCTCCTGAAAACCTCCAGTGATGGCGACTCCACCACCTCCCCAGGCAGCCCATTCCAATGTGCAATCACTCTTTCTGTATAGAACTTTTTCCTAACATCTAGCCTGAACCTCCCCATGCGCAGCATGAGACTGTGTCCTCTTGTTCTGCTACTAGCCGCCTGGGAGAAGAGACAACATCCGTCTGTCTACAACCTCCCTTCAGGTAGTTGTAGAGAGCAATAAGGTCACCCCTGAGTCTCCTCTTCTCCAGGCTAAGCAACCCCAGCTCCCTCAGCCTCTCCTCGTAGGGCTTATGTTCCAAACCCCTCACCAACTTTGTTGCCCTTCTCTGGACTCGTTCCAGCAAGTCAACATCCTTCCTAAACTGAGGGGCCCAGAACTGGACACAGTACTCGAGGTGCGGCCCAACCAGTGCAGCATACAGGGGCAGAATGACCTCCCTGCTCCTGCTGGCCACACTGTTCCTGATGCAGGCCAGGACTGGCCCTCTTAGCTGCCTGGGCACACTGCAGCCTCATGTTCAGTCTACCATCAACCAGCACCCCCAGGTCCCTCTCAGCCTGACTGCTCTCCAGCCACTCTGACCCCAGCCTGTAACTCTGCATGGGGTTGCTGTGGCCAATGTGCAGAACCCGGCACTTGGATGTGTTCAGTCTCATGCCGTTGGACTCTGCCCATCTGTCCAGCCTGTCGAGGTCCCTCTGCAGAGCCTCTCTACCCTCCAGCAGATCAACTCCTGCCCCCAGCTTGGTGTCATCAGCAAATTTACTGATGATGGACTCAATGTCCTCGTCCAGATCATCAATGAAGATGTTAAAGAGCATGGGGCCCAGTACTGATCCCTGGGGCACACCACTGGTGACTGGCTGCCAGCTGGATGTGGCACCATTCACCACCACTCTCTGGGCTCGGCCCTCCAGCCAGTTCCTAACCCATCGCAGTGTGCTCCCATCCAAGCCATGGGCTGACAGCTTGGCCAGGAGTTTGCTATGGGGAACGGTGCCAAAGGCCTTGCTGAGGTCCAGGTAGACTACATCCACAGCCTCCCCACATCCACCAGGCGGGTCACCTGATCATAGAAGGAGATCAGGTTGGTCAGGCAGGACCTGCCCTTCCTAAACCCATGCTGGCTGGGCCTGATCCCTTGGCCATCCTCTAAGTGTTGTGTGATTGCACTCAGGATGACCTGCTCCATAATCTTTCCTGGCACTGAGGTCAGGCTGACAGGCCTGTAATTCCCTGGCTCATCCAACCGGCCCTTCTTGTGGATGGGTACCACATTGGCCAGCTTCCAGTCAGCTGGGATCTCTCCAGTGAGCCAGGACTGCTGAAAAATCAGGGAGAGTGGCTTGGCCAGCTCATCTCCAGCTCTCTCAGCACCCTAGGATGGATCCCATCTGGTCCCATGGACTTGTGGGGGTCTAAGCTGCTGAGCAGAGCTCCTATCACTTGCTCATGGAACACAGGGAAACTATGCAGCTCCCTGGCTCCTTCTGCCAGCTCTGCAGGCCAGCTGTCTGGTAGACGTTCTTTCCCGCTAGTAAAAATTGAGGTAAAGAAGGTGTTAAGTACCTCTGCCTTTTCCTCATCCTGTGTTACAACATTTCCCTCCATGTCAACCAAGGAGTGGAGTTTGTCCCTGCCCTTCCTCTTGCTATTAATATATTTATAGAAGGACTTTTTGTTGTCCTTCACATCAGAGGCCAGTTTGATTTCCAAATGTGCTTTTGCCTCTCTAATTTTCCTTCTACATGCCCTAGCAACCTCTTTAAACATCCCATGGGTTGCCTCACCTTTCTTCCAAAGATGATACACCCTCTTTTTTTCCCTTAGTTCTATTAAAAGTTCATTACACAGCCAGGCTGGCCGTCTGCCCCGGCGGCTCCTCTTCCGGCACACTGGCACAGCCTGCTCCTGAGCCTTCATCAGCTCTTTCTTGAAGCAGGTCCAGCCCTCCTGGACCCCTTTATTTTTAAGGGCTTTCTCCCAAGGAACCCTCTGAATTATTTCCTTGAGCAACCTGCAGTCCGCCCTCCGGAAGTCCAGAGTGGAGGTCTTCTTGCTGCCCCTCTTAGCTTGACCAAATACCGAAAATTCAATTATTTCATGGTCGCTGGCCCCTAAACAGCCTCCGACCACCACATCCCCACCAGCCCTTCCCTGTTGGTGAAGAGGAGGTCAAGCATAGCCTTGCCCCTGGTAGGCTCACGCAGCACCTGGGATAAGAAGCTGTCCTCCATGCAGTCTAAGAACCTCCTAGACTGTTTCCTCTCTGCTGTGTTGAGATCCCAGCAGATGTCAGGCAGGTTGAAGTCGCCCATAAGGACAAGGTCAGGAGATCTTGAGACAGACTTAAGCTGTCTATAGAATGCTTCATTGACATCATCCTCCTGGTTGGGTGGTCTATAACAGACTCCAACCAGGATGTCTGCCCTACCGGTCTTCCCTCTAATTCTTGCCCACAAGCATTCAACCTGATCGTCCCTAATCTCTAGCTCAATGGCATCTAGTGCCTCCCTGATGTACAGGGCCACCCCTCCACCCCTTCTTCCTTGTCTATCTCTCCTGAAGAGCCTGTAGCCATCAATTGCAGCACTCCAGTCATGTGAGCTATCCCATCACGTCTCTGTGATGGCAACTACGTCATAACTTTCCTGCTGTAACAAGGCTTCCAGCTCCTCTTGTTTGTTTCCCATGCTTCGTGCATTAGTGTACATGCACCTCAGCTGGGCTGCTGGTTTGGCCTCTGACCCTAAATAGATATAAATATAATATAAATATTATAAATAATATAAATAATATAAATATTATAAATAATATAAATAATATAAATTTTACAAATAAATATAGAATTGCTGAAGAAAAAATAATACTCTAGGCTACTGTTTAAATGTTACAAGTTACAATAAAAAAGAGTCACACGATGAAAGTATTACCAGATCATGTTATATTGTGCTGTGTATCACTGATTTTATACAAATTTAAGCTAGATCAATGGAATTTTCACAAGGTATATGCAAACACTATCCAGATAATTATCAGATTAGTTAATTTTTAATTTTTAAAAAAGTTTATCCAATGTCCAACAGCTTATGGATAGGAATTGTAATGCAGTTTTGAAACTTTACTCTTCTTGTTTTGATTTTGGTGTCAAATCACTACTTAAGTCAACTCAGACCCAAACAAAGGCCAACATTCAGTACTGTGGGGAAAAAAATACTCTAGTTCCTCAGCATGTGTGGTGTTGTAGTTTACAAATGTATTGGCCATAAATATGATAAAATATGAATATTATTAAATATGGAAAATTGTTTTCCCACCCCAATTTATTCAAGTTCATTTGCCCAGTCAATGACAGGTTGATTACTCATGGTAGAAGGCTAATAAACAGTAGAGTAACAGTCTAGAACAATCAGAACTTGGAATACAAAGGAACAAACTGGAATCTCCCTGTGCACGCAAAGCTAAACAGCACTGCTGCCTCGGGTGACATAGACGAACCACCATCAAGTCCACAATGGAGCTAACTAAGAGGTAACAAGCTAGGCAAGAGTCTGGGCGTGATAAGCTTGAGCCAGAGGTGAAACCAGCAGCCCAGCTAAAGTGCATGTACATCACAAGGAGACTCCCAAAGCTAATCCAGCCCACTGACTATTACCCTTTCCTGGTAATACAAGCTGGAAGTGATGAGATCGACAGGAAGGGCACCAGGGCAATTAAAAAATAATTCAAGGCCCTTGGGCAATTGATTGATGGGGCAGGGGCTCAAGCGGTGTTCTGCTCAGTTCCCTCAGTGGCAGGATTGTACACCAAGAGGAACAGGAGAACCTACACCATCAACAGTTGGCTCAAGGGATGGTTCCAGCAGCGGAATCATGGGTTCTTTGATCATGGGGCAACTTCTACTGCACCCGACCTGCTAGGTCCTGATGGGATGCAATTATCTAGAAAGGGTAAGAGAGTCCTAGAACTAGAGTTGGCAGGGCTCATTAAAAGGGCTTTAAACTAGGTCTGAAGAGGGTGGGTGAGGAAATCAGTCCCTCTGCAGAGTAAAGAATGGGGCACAAATTAGGGTCAATTGAGAAGTCAGGAGCCCAGCTGAAGTGCATGTATACCAATGCACGCAGCATGGGCAATAAGCAAGAAGTCCTGGTCCACCAGGGTGGCTATGATATAGTTGCCATTTCAGAAACATGGTGGGATAGCACACATGATAGGAGTGCTACACTGAGGGGTTACAGGCTCTTTAGGAGAGACAGGAGCGGGAGAAGAGGAGGGGTGGCTCTGTACATTAGGGAGTCACTCTCTGCCAGAGAACTTGAGGTGGAGGATGAAGGGATTAGAGCCTGTGGGTTAAAATCAGAGGGCAGCCTAACAAATCTGACATCCTGGTTGGAGTCTGTTACAGACCACCCAACCAGGATGAGGAGGCGGATGAAATACTCTATAAACAACTGGAGGCTGTCTCAAGATTCTTGTGGGTGACTTCAACCTGTCAGATATCTGCTGGGAACTTAATTCAGCAGAGAGGAGGCAGTCCAGGAGATTCCTGGAGCACATTGAGGACTGCTTCCCGACGCAGCTGTTAAGCGAGCCTACCAGGGGTCAGGCTCTGCTTGACCTGCTGCTCTCCAATAGGGAAGGGCTGGTGGGAGATGTGACCGTGGGAGGCTGCCTAGGGTGCAATGACCACGAGATAGTGAAGTTTTCAATCTGCAGGGAGATAGGGAGGAGCACCAACAGAACCCTCACCTTGGACTTCTGGAGGGCAACATCAGCTTGTTTAAGAAACTTATATGCAAACTTCCCTGGGTAGCAGCCCTCAAGAACCAAGGGGTCCAGGATGGTTGGGCCTATGTCTAACAGGAGCTCTTGAAGGCACAGGAACTGGCAGTTCCCATGTGCCAAAAGTGGAGCCGGTGGGGAAGGCGACCGGCCTGGATGAGCAAACAGCTCCTGGAAGAATTAAGGGAAAAAAAGAGGCTGTATCACCTTTGGAATGAGGAGAAGGCTTCTCGTGATATGTTTAAGGATGTTGTTAGATTACATAGGAGAAAAATTAGAGAGGCAAAGGCCCAGCTGGAACTTAAACTGGCCACCTCTGTGAAAGATAACAAAAATTATTTTTTACATATTTTACATATTAATGCTAAAAAGAGGGGCAAGAAGAACCTCCACTCCTTATTGGACTTGGATCAGAACATTTAACTAAAGATGAGGAAAAGGCTGAGTCCCTGAACACCTTCTTTGCCTCAATTTTTAACAGCAAGGCAGGAACTCAGGACCAGTGGCCTCCTGAGCTGGGCAATAGGGTCAGGGAGCAGTGTGATACCCTGGAATTCCATGAGGAATTATTTCGGGACCTGCTGAGCCACTTGGACAGTCACAAGTCCATGAGACTGGATGGGATCCATCTTAGGGAGCTGAGAGAGCTGGCAGATAGAATAGAATAGAATAGAATAGAATAGAATAGAATAGAATAGAATAGAATAGAATAGAATAGAATAGACCAGGTTGGAAGAGACCTTCAAGATCATCGTGTCCAACCCATCAGCCAATCCAACACCACCTAAACAAATAACCCATGGCACCAAGCACCCCATCAAGTCTCCTCCTGAACACCTCCAATGATGGCGACTCCACCACCTCCCCTGGCAGCCCATTCCAATGGGCAATCACTCTCTCTGGATAGAACTTCTTCCTCACATCCAACCTAAACCTCCCCTGGAGCAGCCTGAGACTGTGTCCTCTTGTTCTGGTACTGGCTGCCTGGGAAAAGAGACCAACATCCGTCTGTCTACAACCTCCCTTCAGGTAGTTGTAAAGAGTGATAAGGGTCACCCCTGAATCTCCTTCTCTCCAGGCTAAGGATGAGCTGCCAAGCCACTCTCCATCATTTTCCTCCAGTCCTGGCTCACTGGAGAGGTCCCAGATGACTGAAACTGGCCAATGTGGTGTCCATCCACAAGAAGGGTCAGATGGAGGAACCTGGAAACTCCAGGCCTGGCAGCCTGACCTCAGTGCCAGGGAAAGTGATGGAGCAGATTATCCTGGCGGCAATAACTGCACCTGAAGGATGGCCAAGGGCTCAGGTCCAGCCAACATGGATTTAGGAAGGGCAGGTCCTGCCTCTCCAAACTGATCTCCTTCTATGATCAGGTGACCCGTCTGGTGGATGTGGGGCAGGCTGTGGATGTGGTCTACCTGGACTTCAGCAAGGCCTTTGACACCGTCCCCCACAGTAAACTGCTGGTTAAGCTGTCAGCTCATGGCTTGTACCAAAACACTCTGTGCTGGGTTAGGAACTGGCTGGAGGGCTGAGCCCAGAGAGTGGTGGTGAATGGAGCCACATCCAGCTGGCGGCCAGTCACCAGTGGTGTGCCCCAGGGATCAGTGCTGGGCCCCATCCTCTTTAATATCTTCATTGATGATCTGGATGAGGGGGTTGAGTCAGTCATCAGCAAGTTTGCAGATGACACCAAGTTGGGAACAGATGTTAGTCAGTTAGAAGGTAGAAGGGCTCTGCAGAGGGACCTTGATTGACTGGACAGATGGGTAGAGTCCAGTGGCATGGCATTTAACAAGTCCAAGTCCCAGGTGCTGCACTTTGTCCATGGCAACCCCATGCAGAGCTACAGGCTGGGGTCAGAGTGGCTGAGAGCTGCCAAACAGAGAGGGACCTGGGGGTGCTGATTGACACCCGCCTAAACATGAGCCAGCAGTGTGCCCAGGTGGCCAAGAAGGCCAATGGCATCCTGGCCTGCATTAGGAATAGTGTGGCCAGCAGGAGCAGGGAGGTCATTGTGCCCCTGTACTCTGCATTGGTTAGGCCACACCTTGAGTCCTGTGTCCAGTTCTGGGCCCCTCAGTTTAAGAAGGACATTGAGACACTTGAACGTGTCCAGAGAAGGGCAACAAGGCTGGGGAGAGGCCTTGAGCACAAGCCCTATGAGGAGAGGCTGAGGGAGCTGGGATTGTCTAGCCTGGAGAAGAGGAGGCTCAGAGGTCACCTCATTGCCCTCTACAACTACCTGAGGGGTGGTTGTGGTCAGGAACGGGTTAGTCTTTTCTCTCTGGCAACCAACACCAGAACAAGAGGACACAGTCTCAAGCTGCACCAGGGGAAGTTCAGACTCGAGGTGAGGAGAAAGTTCTTCACTGTACGAGTCATTTGTCATTGGGATGGGCTGCCCAGGGAGGTGGTGGAGTCACCGTCCCTGGAGGTGTTCAAGAGGGGATTGGATGTGGCATTTGGTGCTATGATCTAGTTGTGAGGTCTGTTGGGACAGGTTGGACTCGATGATCTTTGAGGTCTCTTTCAACCTTGTTGATACTCTGATTTTGTGAAATGTGCCCAAATCTGTTTAATGTGGTCTAAGGAAATGGAGAATGGGTCCTGTGGAAGTAATAGCAGGAAACACCACAGTTAAAGGCTTTATTGCTAGTGATACATAGGAGGTGACAAAATAAGGAATGTAGCTGGCATTAAAATTTATCTGAACAGCATTGCAGAGTTCTAGTTTCAATTTTAAGAGCAGTTTTCAGATTTCAAATGCTAAGTATTCAGCCATTTTTTTTCCTTTTGCTGGCAGCCAATTAAATCAATGCTCAAATAACCTGTCCATTCCTGTTGGTACTAGTGTCATTCATACTTTTCAACACAATAACAACACAAATGAACTGGACTGGAATGTAATAAATCGATCCACCAGAAACTAAACAATGATAATGGTTTCAGCGGTAACCCGCCTCGGGAGCACACTGCTGCCAGGACCCCCCGGATAAGCCACTAACTGCCCCTTTTGAATCCGGCAGGACCCGCGGCTGGCTCGGCACTCGACTGAGACCGGCTCCTGCTGAATCTCCACGTGCTCGGGTTCGCCTCGGTCCCCTGCGTTGCCGCGGCACTTCAAAAGCCGCAGGCACCGCGCGGCCGGTCCATTTCAGCCGCCCTCTTGCTCAGACGCGCGCGCCGCTGTGCTTTATCTAAACCTTTGCCCAGCGGGTGCCGCGGGCAGGGCTGGCCACGGTGGGAACTCGCCGCAATAATGCCTTCAAGAAATCAGTCTCGACTCAGACTGAGAGGGAATATAAGAAGGTAGGTAAGTGTCATAAGCAAGAGGTAGGTGTCCAGGCATCCGGCTGCAGACAGTGCTGGAGCCTGGCACTTGAGATGCAAGGTACTGGGGACAACTCCTGCATAACATGTGAGCAGATTGACTATTTACTTAACTTAGTGGCCAGCCTGAAGGACGAGGTTGCTAGACTTAGAGATGTAAGAGATTGTAGAAGGGTAGCAGACCTGAGTAACCAGGCTCTGCAGGCCTCCCAGGCAGAGGCTGGTTATTCAAAAAGCAGAGGGGAATGGACACAAATTCCTCTCAAAAGAAGTAAAGTTAAACCTCCTTGTCTCCCAACACCTTCCCCACTGCCCTTGGAAAACAAGTACAGGGCATTGGAGGTCGAGGGTGAGGTGATTCTGATGGAGGACACACCATCTGGGGTTTTGCCTGAGGCCAAGCAGCCCAAGGCCAAGCAGCCCAAGGCCAAGCAGCCCAAGGCTAACCAGCCTTCCCCTGGTATCAGGACCTGTTCCCTTAAAAAAAAGAGGAGGGTAATTGTCATTGGTGATTCTCTCCTGAGGGGAACAGAAGGCCCCAGATGTCGGCCAGACCCTACACACAGGGAATACATAGAATAGAATACATAGAATAAACCAGGTTGGAAGAGATCTTCAAGATCATCACGTCCAACCCATCAACCAATCCAACACTGCCCAAACAACTAACCCACGGCACCAAGCACCCCATCAAGTCTTCTCCTAAAAACCTCCAGTGATGGCGACTCCACCACCTCCCCAGGCAGCCCATTCCAATGGGCAATCACTCTTTCTGTATAGAACTTTTTTCTAACATCTAGCCTGAACCTCCCCTGGCACAGCCTGAGACTGTGTCCTCTTGTTCTGGTACTGGCTGCCTGGGAGAAGAGACCAACATCCATCTGTCTACAACCTCCCTTCAGGTAGTTGTAGAGAGTAATAAGTCTGTTGCCTCCCGGGAGCTATGGTCAAGGATGTTACCAGAAGGATGCCCAGTTTGGTGCAGCCCTCTGACTACTACCCATTACTAGTTATGCAGTTAGGGAATGATGATGTTGCAACCTGCCTTCCAGGGCTATCAAGAACGACTTCAGGGCCCTGGGGGATCTCTTTGAGGGGTCAGGTGCTCAAATAATTTTCTCATCTATACCCTTACTTACAGGAGGGAATACCATAAGGCACAGGTCAGCAGCCATAGTCAACAAGTGGCTTAGAGGCTGGTGCAGTCAAACGAATTTTGGGTTTTTCGATATTGAAAAACTGTCTAATGCACCAGGTCAGCTGGCAACAGATGAAGCACATCTGTCCCAGAGGAGGGGAAAGATCAGAGTGTATGAAAATGGCCTATCCCTCAAAGGGAAAAAGATTCTAGGAAGGCAATTGGCAGGTCTCATAGATAGGGCTTTAAACTAGATTCGAAGGGGGAAGGGGCTGAAACCAGTCCCCCCAGGCAGGAGTCTGGGGGTGATAAGCTTGAGCCAGAGGTGAAACCAGCAGCCTGGATGAAGTACATGTACACTAATGCACGAAGCTTGGGTAACAAACAAGAGGAGCTGGAAGCCTTGCTGCAGCAGGAAAGTTATGATGTAGTTGCCATCACAGAGACGTGGTGGGACGACTCACATGACTGGAGCACTGCAATTGATGGCTACAGGCTTTTCAGAAAAGACAGGCAGGGAAGAAGGGGTGGAGGGGTGGCCCTGTACATCAGGGAGGCACTAGATGCCATTGAGATGGAGATTAGAGATCATCAGGTTGAGTGCATATGGGTGAGAATTAGAGGGAAGGCTAACAGGGCTGACATCCTGGTTGGAGTCTGTTATAGACCACCCAACCAGGAAGAAAAAGTTGATGAAGATTTTTTAGGCAACTTAAGGCTGTCTCAAGATCGCCTGACCTTGTCCTTATGGGCGACTTCAACCTGCCTGACATCTGCTGGGAACTCAACACAGCAGAGAGGAGACAGTCCAGGAGGTTCTTGGAATGCATGGAGGACAGCTTCTTATCCCAGGTGCTGAGTGAGCCTACCAGGGGTAAGGCTATGCTTGACCTCCTCTTCACCAGCAGGGAAGGGCTGGTGGGGATGTGGTGGTCGGAGGCTGTTTAGGGGCCAGTGACCAGGAGATAATTGAATTTTCAGTATTTGGTCAAGTTAAAAGGGGCAGCAAGAAGACCTCCACTCTGGACTGCCGGAGGGCGGACTTCAGGTTGCTCAAGGAACTAACTCAGAAGGTTCCTTGGGAAACAGCCCTTAGAAACAAAGGGGTCCAGGAGAGCTGGGACTACTTCAAGGAGGAACTCTTGAAGGCACAGGATCAGGCTGTGCCAATGCGCCGGAAGAGGAGCCGCCGGGGCAGACGGCCAGCCTGGATGGGTGATGATCTTCTAAAAGAACTAAAGGGAAAAAAGAGGGTGTATCATCTTTGGAAGAAAGGGGAGGCAACCCATGAAAAGTTTAAGGATGTTGCTAGGTCTTGTAGGAAGAAAATTAGGGAGGCAAAAGCACATTTGGAGCTTGGACTGGCCTCTGCTGTGAAGGACAACAAAAAGTCCTTCTATAAATACATTAATAGCAAGAGGAAGGGCAGGGGCAACCTCCACTCCTTGGTGGACACGGAGGGGAATGTTGTAATAAAGGATGAGGAGAAGGCAGAGTTACTTAACAACTTCTTTGCCTCAATTTTTTCTAGCAGGACAGAATGTCTTCCAGACAGCTGGCCTGCAGAGCTGACAGAATGAGTTAGGAAGCTGCATAGTCTTCCTCTGTTCCAGAATGGGGTAGTTGGTGATCTGCTTAGCCATTTGGATCCCCACAAGTCCATGGGACCAGATGGGATCCATCCCAGGGTGCTGAGAGAGCTGGCAGATGTGCTGGCCAAGCCGCTCTCCATCATTTTTCAGCAGTCCTGGCTCACTGGAGACATCCCAGACGACTGGAAGCTGGCCAACGTGGTGCCCATCCACAAGGGCCGGTTGGATGAGCCAGGGAATTATAGACCTGTCAGCTTGACCTCAGTGCCAGGCAAGATTATGGAACAGGTCATCTTGAGTGCAGTCACACAGCACTTGGAGGATGGCCAAGGGATCAGGCCCAGCCAGCATGGGTTCAGGAAGGGCAGGTCCTGCCTGACCAACCTGATCTCCTTCTATGATCAGGTGACTGCCTGGTGGATGCAGGGCAGGCTGTGGATGTAGTCTACCTGGACCTCAGCAAGGCCTTTGACACCGTCCCCCACAGCAAACTCCTGGCCAAGCTGTCAGCCCATGGCTTGGATGGGAGCACACTGCGATGGGTTAGGAAGTGTCTGGAGGGCTGAGCCCAGAGAGTGGTGGTGAATGGTGCCACATCCAGCTGGCAGCCAGGCACCAGTGGTGTGCCTCAAGGATCAGTGCTGGGCCCCATGCTCTTTAACATCTTTATTGATGATCTGGATGAGGGCATGGAGTCCATCATCAGTAAATTTGCTGATGACACCAAGCTGGGGGCAGGAGTTGATCTGCTGGAGGGTTGAGAGGCTCTGCAGAGGGACCTCGACAGGCTGGGCAGATGGGCAGAGTCCAACGGCATGAGATTGAACACATCCAAGTGCCGGGTTCTGCACATTGGCCACAGCAACCCCATGCAGAGCTACAGGCTGGGGTCAGAGTGGCTGGAGAGCAGTCAGGCTGAGAGGGACCTGGGGGTGCTGGTTGATGGTAGACTGAACATGAGCCTGCAGTGCGCCCAGGCAGCCAGGAGGGCCAATGGCATCCTGGCATGCATCAGGAACAGTGTGGGCAGCAGAAGCAGGGAGGTCATTCTGCCCCTGTACACTGCACTGGTTAGGCCGCACCTTGAGTACTGTGTCCAGTTCTGGGCCCCTCAGTTTAGGAAGGAGGTTGACTTGCTGGAACGAGTCCAGAGAAGAGCAACAAAGTTGGTGAGGGGTTTGGAACATAAGCCCTACAAGGAGAGATTGAGGGAGCTGGGGTTGCTTAGCCTGGAGAAGAGGAGACTCAGGGGTGACCTTATTGCTCTCTACAACTACCTGAAGGGGGGTTGTAGACAGGCAGAGGTTGGTCTCTTCTCCCAGGCAACCAGTACCAGAACAAGAGGACACAGTCTCAGGCTGCGTCAGGGGAGGTTTAGGCTGGAGGTTAGGAGGAAGTTTTACACAGAGAGAGTGATTGCCCACTGGAATGGGCTGCCTGAGGAGGTGGTGGGGTCGCCGACGCTGGGGGTGTTCAGGGCGAGGCTTGACAGGATGCTTGGTTGTATGGTTTAGTTGATTAGGTGGTGTCGGATGATAGGTTGGACATGATGATCTCGAAGGTCTCTTCCAACCTGGTTAATTCTATTCTATTCTATTCTTTTCTATTCTGTAAGGTGACATTTTCAGAGGACGCCATATTTTTCACATTTCCTAGCTCTTTTAATTAGGTAGTTCCTCCCTCCTGAGTTGTTGGCTTTTCTGTAGCATATAGATACAGAAATCTCAGCAGTCTCTTCTATATCTCTGATATATTTGCAAACATGTAAGGAAAATCCAGAGCTGCTGGTGACTCACTACTAAATTAACACCAGGTAAGAGGCATTTTTGTAGCTAGTATATCCATCCTTTCCTGTGATTCACTTGGTCCTCAAAACACCAGGTAGCTGAGCCTAAACATGGAATAAATTGCTTCTAATAAAAGAACATCAAATGTGAGTTATTTCTTACATAATCCTGCTGAAGCCTCAGGTAGAGTACCTAGACTGGTACTTTCTCTGTGTACTCATGGTATCTGTGTCATGAATTACGTCCGCTATAAAGCAATGCGTCTGACTTTTCTTCTGCCTGTTAATGACTGTCTTCTAGATGTAGTTCAATATACCACAATCTAAGCAGCATAAAATAACTAGACCATTCACAAGGACTAGACAGGATCACATATATATTTTCCCTTGCATGTTCTTCTCCTGTATTCTGAGATGAAGTGTAGATAGTATAGCCTGGGGATATTTAACAGTGCAAGTGCAATTCCCAGGCCAGAGCTGGATTGTAAGACTATGGTAGAATGGGATTTTGGAGAGAGACTTCTTGACTGTGACTTGCTTGCAGAGGTTTCTCTTCATCATGTCTTTACAGTAGCAGTCTACATTCTTGATTCTGGGCCTCACAGAGACTTTGCTATGATATGTGGGCAGAGGTATCTCCATGTTTTCTTCTTGCATTGCACCACCATGAAAATAATTTTCCAGAAGATAAAAGTAATAATAAACAACCCAAGATCACTCCTGCAGCAATTTTTAGTATTTTCAGCCACTCAGTTCTTGCCATTTCTGGTTGTGGTAGTTTTTCGAGATAACATTCAGAAATAACATTAATGTAAACTTCTCTGTTTCTGGAGGAAAAGTATGGTGATTAAAGGTTTTTAATATCTTTCTTAGCATTTGAAAGATCAGTACAGGGTGAAATTCTGAAAGGTACAGTTTGTACTCAATAAATCTATCAATCATGATTGACAAATTATAGAACTTTTTAATTTTCACAGAATGACAGAATCAACCATGTTGGAAGAGACCTCCAAGATCATCAAGTAAAACCGATCACCCAACCCTATCTAATCAACTAGACCATGGCACTAAGTGCCTCATCCAGACTTTTCTTAAACACCTCCAGGGACATTGATCCCACCACCTCCCTTCCTTATATTGATCCCAAGATTTTTGCAGCACCACTTTTTTTGGTTAATTCAATCAGGAGACAGAAAGGGAAAGAACTGCCTTCAAACTCAGGCAGCCAAAGGCTGTGCAAGAGAACTAGTTAGAGAGATGCAAAGTTCTCAAAGCTTCTGCAAGAGCTTCAGGAAATTCAATGTTAACCACAACATATGGTTATAAGAAATGTTATAACTTTATAAATATCAAAATGCATTTCCCTCCCCATCCCCCATGGAGTCCCTAGATAAGAAACTACCTAAATCTAATTTCCAAATGTGCATCATCTTCAGTCCTTTAGTTTAAGATCATTAGGATAAACTGATCACTGTTTATCTTTTTCCTCTAAACAACTGTCCCACTTGGGAGTCCTGCATCTGTGAAGCGCACAGCGACAAGTATATGACATAGATGAGCCAAAAAAGTGATTACCCATCTTACAAGTTCCTCTTCCTGTAACAGAAATAAGTAACATGGGTTTGTTCCTCCCATCAACAACATGGGAAATATCATTAGACACCATCTAAAGAGATGTTCTCAGCTGTCCATTTTCTGTTATGAAGTCTTAATCCATACATATACATATTTATGACATGCATATTTAAATACAAAAAGATCTAGGTCATGCACTACAAGTTTTGAATGTACAAAGGTAACTAATGACAGGCTTTGTTCTGATTCTGGATTTCTTCTCAAATACATAGAATACATAGAATACATAGAATAAACCAGTTTGGAAGAGACCTTCAAGATCATCGCGTACAACCCATCAACCAATCCAACACCACCTAAACAACTAACCCATGGCACCAAGCACCCCATCAAGTCTTCTCCTGAAAACCTCCAGTGATGGTGACTCTACCACCTCCTCAGGCAGCCCATTCCAATGGGCAATCACTCTTTCTGTATAGAACTTTTTCCTAACATCAGTTCTGATGTGTGGTGGGTTGAAAGGAAAGGCTCCGCTTTCCCTCCCCCACTGAGAAAGAAAAACCACGGCTAACTCAGTAATTAGAAAAGCAGACTATATATTTACAAGCATATATAGGAAGCAGATTACATGTAACACCACAAATACAGGTATTTTACAATGTATACAGGAATATACAGCAAATGAACTCAACCAGAAACCAGACCCCAAGAGAAGGGGCTCCCCCCTGTTCCCCCTTCACCCCCCTACCTCCCTTCTCCCCCCAAAGAGGTAGAAAAAGAGACAAGGGTGGTTAGCAGGACAGGAAAAAAAGAAGGCCTGGTTAGTTAGTTCTTATCTCTTGGCAAGAAGCCCAGAAGCAGTCCAGCTGAAAGGGACAGCAAAGGAAGAGAAACTGAAAGTCCCAGCCGCGCTGGGTCCAATCTCACCTCCCCCCTTAATTAGCCAATGAAATTCATTTAGAATACCAAAATATTTTATAAACATTTAGCCAGTGTGCCCCTTCCTTAAAGGCGCAGCCTCAAACGGTCAAATGATGATACTGAAGAGCTGAGGTACACATATATATCCCTATACAGTTAAGAACACTGTAAAAACTGTAGATGGCTATCCACATCGAGTACCCAATTGACAGTATCATATGATGAATCATACATTCTATTTGATTTTAAAATGGCTATAATTAAGGTTTGCCTATGTCTATATATGTACCTGGTGTATTTGAAATGTTTACTCTCTGAGACTAAACTTATGTGTCCAAATTTCACCTCAATCAGTCAGAGCAAGAGGAAATTTAGTATTTTCCACTTGCAGCTTCTGTTTTCTTATAAATAATTCCAAAACTGTGGGAAGAGGTTGTTTTTGGATAGCTTTGGAAGGCTATAGGGAAGATTTGCCTTTGCTCAAATTAGAGAAAGCAAAGTTTTGTCCTTGACTCCGAGGGTAATGTAAACACCATGTAACTGAAGGAGAGAATAGAATAGAATAGAATGGAATAGAATTAACCAGGTTGGAAGAGACCTTCGAGATCATCGTGTCCAACCTATCATCCGACACCACCTAATCAACTAAACCATACAACCAAGCATCCTGTCAAACCTCGCCCTGAACACCCCCAGCGTCGGCGACCCCACCACCTCCTCAGGCAGCCCATTCCAATGGGCAATCACTCTCTCTGTGTAAAACTTCCTCCTAACCTCCAGCCTAAACCTCCCCTGACGCAGCCTGAGACTGTGTCCTCTTGTTCTGGTACTGGTTGCCTGGGAGAAGAGACCAACCTCTGCCTGTCTACAACCCCCCTTCAGGTAGTTGTAGAGAGCAATAAGGTCACCCCTGAGTCTCCTCTTCTCCAGACTAAGCAACCCCAGCTCCCTCAATCTCTCCTCATAGGGCTTGTGCTCCAAGCCCCTCACCAACCTTGTTGCCCTTTTCTGGACACGTTCCAGCAAGTCAACATCCTTCCTAAACTGAGGGGCCCAGAACTGGACACAGGACTCAAGGTGCGGCCTAACCAGTGCAGTGTACAGGGGCAGAATGACCTCCCTGCTCCTGCTGGCCACACTGTTCCGGATGCAGGCCAGGATGCCACTGGCCCTCCTGGCTGCCTGGGCACACTGCAGCCTCATGTTCAGTCTACCGTCGACCAGCACCCCCAGGTCCCTCTCAGCCTGACTGCTCTCCAGCCACTCTGACCCCAGTTTGTAACTCTACATGGGGTTGCTGCGGCCAATGTGCAGAACCCGGCACTTGGATGTGTTCAATCTCATGCCGTTGGACTCTGCCCATCTGTCCAGCCTGTCGAGGTCCCTCTGCAGAGCCTCTCTACCCTCCAGCAGATCAACTCCTGCCCCCAGCTTAGTGTCATCAGCAAATTTACTGATGATGGACTCCATGCCCTCATCCAGATCATCAATAAAGATGTTAAAGAGCATGGGGCCCAGCACTGATCCTTGAGGCACACCACTGGTGACTGGCTGCCAGCTGGATGTGGCACCATTCACCACCACTCTCTGGGCTCAGCCCTCCAGACACTTCCTAACCCATCGCAGTGTGCTCCCATCCAAGCCATGGGCTGACAGCTTGGCCAGGAGTTTGCTGTGGGGGACGGTGTCAAAGGCCTTGCTGAGGTCCAGGTAGACTACATCCACAGCTTGCCCTGCATCCACCAGGCAGTCACCTGATCATAGAAGGAGATCAGGTTGGTCAGGCAGGACCTGCCCTTCCTGAACCCATGCTGGCTGGGCCTGATCCCTTGGCCATCCTCCAAGTGCTGTGTGACTGCACTCAAGATGACCTGTTCCATAATCTTGCCTGGCACTGAGGTCAGGCTGACAGGTCTATAATTCCCTGGCTCATCCAACCGGCCCTTCTTGTGGATGGGCACCACGTTGGCCAGCTTCCAGTCGTCTGGGATGTCTCCAGTGAGCCAGGACTGCTGAAAAATGATGGAGAGCGGCTTGGCCAGCACATCTGCCAGCTCTCTCAGCACCCTGGGATGGATCCCATCTGGTCCCATGGACTTGTGGGGATCCAAATGGCTAAGCAGATCACCAACTACCCCATTCTGGAACAGAGGAAGACTATGCAGCTTCCTAACTCATTCTGTCAGCTCTGCAGGCCAGCTGTCTGGAAGACATTCTGTCCTGCTAGAAAAAATTGAGGCAAAGAAGTTGTTAAGTAACTCTGCCTTCTCCTCATCCTTTATTACAACATTCCCCTCCGTGTCCACCAAGGAGTGGAGGTTGTCCCTGCCCTTCCTCTTGCTATTCATGTATTTATAGAAGGACTTTTTGTTGTCCTTCACAGCAGAGGCCAGTCTAAGTTCCAAATGTGCTTTTGCCTCCCTGATTTTCTTCCTACAAGACCTAGCAACATCCTTAAACTTTTCATGGGTTGCCTCCCCTTTCTTCCAAAGATGATACACCCTCTTTTTTTCCCTTAGTTCTTTTAGAAGCTCATCACCCATCCAGGCTGGCCATCTGCCCCGGCAGCTCCTCTTCCGGCGCATTGGCACAGCCTGATCCTGTGCCTTCAAGAGTTCCTCCTTGAAGTAGTCCCAACTCTCCTGGACCCCTTTGTTTCTAAGGGCTGTCTCCCAAGGAACCTTCTGAGTTAGTTCCTTGAGCAACCTGCAGTCCGCCCTCCGGCAGTCCAGAGTGGAGGTCTTCTTGTTGCCCCTTTTAACTTGACCAAATACTGACAATTCAATTATCTCCTGGTCACTGGCCCCTAAACAGCCTCCGACCACCACATCCCCACCAGCCCTTCCCTGCTGGTGAAGAGGAGGTCTAGCATAGCCTTACCCCTGGTAGGCTCACTCAGCACCTGGGATAAGAAGCTGTCCTCCATGCATTCCAAGAACCTCCTGGACTGTCTCCTCTCTGCTGTGTTGAGTTCCCAGCAGATGTCAGGCAGGTTGAAGTCGCCCATGAGAACAAGGTCAGGCGATCTTGAGACAGCCTTAAGTTGCCTAAAAAATCTTCATCAACTTTTTCTTCCTGGTTGGGTGGTCTATAACAGACTCCAACCAGGATGTCAGCCCTGTTAGCCTTCCCTCTAATTCTCACCCATAGGCACTCAACCTGATGATCCCTAATTTGCAGCTCAATGGCATCTAGTGCCTCCCTGATGTACAGGGCCACCCCTCCACCCCTTCTTCCCTGCCTGTCTTTTCTGAAAAGCCTGTAGCCATCAATTGCAGCGCTCCAGTCATGTGAGTCGTCCAACCACGTCTCTGTGATGGCAACTACATCATAACTTTCCTGCTGTAACAAGGCTTCCAACTCCTCTTGTTTGTTACCCAAGCTTCGTGCATTAGTGTACATGCACTTCAGCCGGGCTACTGGTTTCACCTCTGGCTCAAGCTTATCACCCCCAGACTCCTGCCTGGGGGGACTGGTTTCAGCCCCTTCCCCCTTCGAATCTAGTTTAAAGCCCTATCTATGAGACCTGCCAATTGCCTTCCTAGAATCTTTTTCCCTTTGAGGGATAGGCCATTTTCATACACTCTGATCTTTCCCCTCCTCTGGGACAGATGTGCTTCATCTGTTGCCAGCTGACCTGGTGCATTAGACAGTTTTTCAATATCGAAAAACCCAAAATTCGTTTGACTGCACCAGCCTCTAAGCCACTTGTTGACTATGGCTGCTGTCGTGTTCCTTATGGTATTCCCTCCTGTAAGTAAGGGTATAGATGAGAAAATTATTTGAGCACCTGACCCCTCAAAGAGATCCCCCAGGGCCCTGAAGTCGTTCTTGATAGCCCTGGAAGTTCTGGTAGCAACATCATCATTCCCTAACTGCATAACTAGTAATGGGTAGTAGTCAGAGGGCTGCACCAAACTGGGCATCCTTCTGGTAACATCCTTGACCATAGCTCCCGGGAGGCAACAGACTTATTACTCTCTACAACTACCTGAAGGGAGGTTGTAGACAGATGGATGTTGGTCTCTTCTCCCAGGCAGCCAGTACCAGAACAAGAGGACACAGTCTCAGGCTGTGCCAGGGGAGGTTCAGGCTAGATGTTAGAAAAAAGTTCTATACAGAAAGAGTGATTGCCCATTGGAATGGGCTGCCTGGGGAGGTGGTGGAGTCGCCATCACTGGAGGTTTTTAGGAGAAGACTTGATGGGGTGCTTGGTGCCGTGGGTTAGTTGTTTGGGCAGTGTTGGATTGGTTGATGGGTTGGACGTGATGATCTTGAAGATCTCTTCCAACCTGGTTTATTCTATGTATTCTATTCTATGTATTCCCTGTGTGTAGGGTCTGGCCGACATCTGGGGCCTTCTGTTCCCCTCAGGAGAGAATCACCAATGACAATTACCCTCCTCTTTTTTTTAAGGGAACAGGTCCTGATACCAGGGGAAGGCTGGTTAGCCTTGGGCTGCTTGGCCTTGGGCTGCTTGGCCTTGGGCTGCTTGGCCTCAGGCAAAACCCCAGATGGTGTGTCCTCCATCAGAATCACCTCACCCTCGACCTCCAATGCCCTGTACTTGTTTTCCAAGGGCAGTGGGGAAGGTGTTGGGAGACAAGGAGGTTTAACTTTACTTCTTTTGAGAGGAATTTGTGTCCATTCCCCTCTGCTTTTTGAATAACCAGCCTCTGCCTGGGAGGCCTGCAGAGCCTGGTTACTCAGGTCTGCTACCCTTCTACAATCTCTTACATCTCTAAGTCTAGCAACCTCGTCCTTCAGGCTGGCCACTAAGTTAAGTAAATAGTCAATCTGCTCACATGTTATGCAGGAGTTGTCCCCAGTACCTTGCATCTCAAGTGCCAGGCTCCAGCACTGTCTGCAGCCGGATGCCTGGACACCTACCTCTTGCTTATGACACTTACCTACCTTCTTATATTCCCTCTCAGTCTGAGTCGAGACTGATTTCTTGAAGGCATTATTGCGGCGAGTTCCCACCGTGGCCAGCCCTGCCCGCGGCACCCGCTGGGCAAAGGTTTAGATAAAGCACAGCGGCGCGCGCGTCTGAGCAAGAGGGCGGCTGAAATGGACCGGCCGCGCGGTGCCTGCGGCTTTTGAAGTGCCGCGGCAACGCAGGGGACCGAGGCGAACCCGAGCACGTGGAGATTCAGCAGGAGCCGGTCTCAGTCGAGTGCCGAGCCAGCCGCGGGTCCTGCCGGATTCAAAAGGGGCAGTTAGTGGCTTATCTGGGGGGTCCTGGCAGCAGTGTGCTCCCGAGGCGGGTTACCGCTGAAATGAGAAACTAGGCAGAATTTGGTTCGATGTGTTAAAATATTGTTTTGTTATTCTAACCTATTGTATGCCTTAGTTACATGCATGTCAGTAGAAAATGACCAATAGAGGTGTGACACGTGCCTTCTGATAGACTACATAACTTTGCTGTATAATGTAATAAACCTTTTTACCTGCTTACATCTTGTCCTGGAAGCATTGCTCGAGGTAAATCTACCATCTGTATAAAATCTAAATTATAACAAATGGTGACCCTGAATGTGCACTTTTAACAACTACTCATTACGACTCCCACTTGCACCGTCAAGAAGAAATTTTGCTTTTAAGGACTGTGGGTCCTTAATCTATCATCAATATAAAATATATGTGATAACATAAAGCTTAGAAAAATATTATTTCCCAAAACTACATGTACACATCAGCCCAGGAATTATTTGGGTGTTTCTTTGGACCACAATTAATTAAAACTGGAATTAACTTATCAGTGACTGCTGACAACTCCATAGCTGTATATATCATATATCATCAGTACTGTAATGAGTTCACTATTCTGAACTTCTCTTATTCATCTCTCCCTAAGCAGTAATCAGAAGATTTTTGCAGTGCACTTCATATCTATAATTTTAAAGGAGACCAAACATACTCTTTTGGGTATGTAAATGGAAGTTACAGCAGCTACTTACAAACTCTTCAAAATTATTTGCCTGGTGTAGGCTATTTTCTGTGGCAGAGGTCATGTAATCGGGGGGGGGTGGGGGGGGTGGGAAGAGAGAGAGAGATTTTAACATGTCTCAATTAAAATATTTTAGGGAGAAGCAAACATTTGATAAATCTTTATGGTTTATTGAAAAGTTACTCCACTTACCCTCTCCCAGCTGAGAACTGGAGCAGGTACATCCATGGTTAAGGAGTAGAAAACTCAATTTTCAGGCAGGAAAGGGGACTTCTGGTGCTGCAAGGCTCTTTTACTTCTAGGGCTCAAAGCAGCAGGAGCCTATGGATATCAAGGAACTGACTTGCAACTGACACTTTTGTCAAGGAATTAATATACTATAAAACTTTGAAAGTTTAATCTCAGCCTTTCTTAAGTAGGAAGAAACAGAAGAATTTGAAAGAGGATCAGCAATGATTAAGTAGCACTTTCAGCTGAAGAGTCTTAATGCAGGGAGTCATAAGACATGTAAGTCTGAGTGCCAGCTGGGGAGCCCTGTTTGATCTCTGAACCCCCATTGCTATCCCTACACAGAAAGTCAAAGAATACTGCATCTGTGTAACACAGATATCTGGAAGACCTTAGTGACTGCGCTCTAAGGACTGACATGTTTTATGACTAATTTTTTTAGCATCTTGTCCTCCATCCCTTATTACAATGTGACAGAACCCTCTATTAGAGTTTCTTACCTAAACAGTAGTTTAGATAAGAATCCCAAACCTCTGTAGCTGACAGGATTGAGCACCCAACACCCAGACATGGGTGTTTTTTTCTGTTTATAGTTCCACTCATGAGTTAGACTTATTATTATAGCTAAAATTATAAAATAACTTATAAGGATTTCTGGTTTAGCAGGCTAAAAGAATATTTGCAGATGATTGTGCCAAAATCACTTTCTCTGAAAACAAAATGAAGATGCACACACACCAGAATGAGAAAGGAAGTATGGCCCAGCAACTGGGCCACAAGCTAAGTAAAATGACTGTTTCTCAGTTCTGCCTCTTTCACCATTATAGAGTGACTCAACAATGATGTCTCCTCCATGTTTGCCAGTTTCAGTGCAGTCTAGGTGTCTCTCCCATTCTGTGTACAAGTCCTAGACAAAGCAATCTAATGAGTGTGCCAGCCTGCCCTCACACTCAACAAAACTCCTTTGAATCCCTATTTAAGATAGGGATTATCTGACAGCACAACTTCTTTCTCTGTGTCACTGGAGCTTTACTCAGTCATCTCTTCCTTCTTTTACAGTAAATCATTCCTTCTCTGTACTGTTTGGGATGAGGCAAGCAGTTCTGAACTCAGTGGCTCATTTTTGTATTAGCTGATTGGGCTGAAAACTTCTCTAATTGATTTATAGTACAAACAGCCTGGAAGATTAACCACAAAACACTGGTAGCTCTCCTGACAAAATAACTACCTCTAATTCAAAAATTATTCTGAAACAACGGGTATATGGCTTATAAAGAATTTTTAATAACTGTAGTACAGCAACATGAGTAAGGAATCTAGAGAAGAGAAATAATACTCATCTCATTTGCACTCATGAATATAATTTTGTTCAAATTGAATGACTGAAGAACAACCTAATTACACAGATTTTTCAGACAGAGCCTCTTCATTTTATGTGCTTTTGTCAGTCCAAGTTGCTTTAGTACACTGCCTTCAGGTCCCTGGAAAACACTAAGGCTCTTAAAGTGAGTTCCTACGGCTAGGGCTGAAAAATACTGGTCAGGTTTCTTAGGTGGCAAATCCTCAGGAGCACTTTTGCAGCAGTCTTAACAACTTGGTCCACAACTGCTCAGTTTCCCAAGTAAAAGATTCTGTTGTTTCATCCTTACTATGTTAAATGTAAAACAAGATGTGTTACTTGCAGGAGAGGTTATAAATTTCTTACAGCCAGCATAAAGATAAGTTTGTTTATTTATTTTGTTGGTACTCTGTGGCAGTTTAGGCTGGATGCCTCCTGTTATTGCCACATAAGTCACACCTCCAGTGTACCAAGACTCCAGCCCAGTAGGTGGACACAGGAAATAGTGTATTTCATACCCACAATATCTTGTGCCCTATAAATCCATCTGCAAAGTCATTCTCTTCCTCTTTCTTCCCTCTCTGCCAGCATGGCGTGGGCAAAGACACGTGCAGCGGCAGTGCTTTCACCGGAGGGAGGGAGGTGCTAAGTCATGTGGGCTCATTCCTGCATTGTTCCCTAGTTAATCACATGGCCAGGGATAGGGATGGTGGTAACTCACTGCAAAGTAGTTTTCAAAAGATCTGTGTCAACCCAGTCAACCTTAAGCAGGCAGGTGACAGGCAACTGGCTGCAGAGAGTGCTGAAGCCTGGCACCTGAAATGGAGAGCAATGGTGATAACATCTGCATTAGGTGTGAGCAGGTTGATTATTTGCTTAATCTAGTGGCTGAACTGAAGGAAGAAGATGCTAGACTTAGGACTTTAAGGGAAAGTGAGTTGGATTTAAGGAACCAGGCTCTGCAGGTTTCTCTAGCAGAGGCAGTTGACCCAAGAAGCAGTGGGAAATGGATACAGGTTACTCTTAGGAGAGGCAAAGTAAAACCCTCATGGCTTCCCTCATTTACCCAGCTGCCCTTGCAAAACAAGGGTGGGGCACAGGAAGTTGAGGATGAGAAGACAGAAGAGACACCATCTGAGGTGTTGCCTAAAGCCAAACAGCCTGCCCCCCACATCAGGACTTGTTCCCTTAAAAAAAGAGGAGGGTAATTTTTGTTGGTGATTCCCTCCTGAGGGGAACGGAGGGCCCCATATGTCAGACGGATCCTTCCCACAGGGAGGTCTGCTGCCTCCCTGGGGCCCAGGTCAGAAGTGTTACCAGAAGGCTGCCTGGCCTGGTACAGTCCTCTGATTACTATCCCTTGATAGTTATGCAGGTGGGGAGTGATGACATTGAAACCAGAGGTGCAAAGGCAATCAAAATGACTTCAAGGCTCTGGGAAAACTGCGTGAGGGGTCAGGGGCACAGGGAATGTTTTTCATCAATACCCTTAGTTGCAGGAAGCAATACTGAAAGGAACAGGACAGCAGGTGTAATTAAGAAGTGGCTCAGGGGCTGGTGGCATGAACAGAATTTTGGGTTTTTCAATTGTGGGGAACTTTCTATGGCACCAGGTCCACTAGCCACAGATGGAGCACATTTGTTGCAGAGGGGGAGAAAGATCCTAGCACATGAGAACAGCCTATCCCACAGAGGGAAAAGGGTTCTAGGAAGGCAGTTGGCAGGATTCATTGACAGGGCTTTAAACTAGATTTGAAGGATGAAGGGGTTGAAATCAGTCCCCCCAGTTAGGAGACTGAGGCTGGTAAGCTGGAGTCAGGGGTGAAACCAGCAGCCCAGCTGAAGTGCATGTACACTAATGCATGCAGTATGGGTAACAAGAGGAGCTGGAAGCCTTGTTACAGCAGGAAATTTATGAAGTAGTTGCCGTCACAGAAATGTGGTGGGATGACTCACATGACTGGAGCACTACAGGCTCTTCAGGACAGACAAGTGAGGGAGAAGTGGTGGAGGGGTGGCCGTGTACATCAGGGAGGCTCTAAATGCCATGAAATTAGGGATTAAAGATGATCAAGTTGAATGCCTGTGGGTGAGAATTAGAGAGAAGGCCAACAAGGCTGACATCCTGGTTGGAGTCTGTTATCGACCACCCAACCAGCATGAAGAGGCTGATGAACAATTTTATAGGCAGCTAGAGGTTATCTCAAGATCACCAGACCTTGTCCTTATGGGCGACTTTAACCTGCCTGATATCTGCTTGGAACTCAATAGGGAGCATTTCTGGCCCCCATTCTGTTCAATATCTTTATTGATTATCTGGCTGAGGGAATTGAGTCAGTGTGGTGAAGAGGTTATTAAATTTATGAATACGAAATATGAAAATATTATTTTTATTATCAAACTTATTAATAACCAATGAATCACTAACTTATATACATGTTCTGTGCATATTTGTGAAATACATTCTATAAGTGGCTTAGTGTTATAATTAGAACTTAATTGAAATATCTACAGACTTTTATCTATATTTATATAATGAAGGGTGCATTTCCACTGCTTGGCCACTAGATGGTGACTCGGCAGGATGCAGGTGGCTTCTGGCTATATACAGCGCTATTACAATGTTTCTATGCGTCAGAGATTACTCTGATAGACGTGGGTACTTTGAACTGAGTGCTAGAGGATGGAAAGCACGTGGAAGATACTCTGTAGCTGTTGTTTGTAGCAAGGTGGAGGTCCGGCAGACTACTCTACTGGACTGGTTCCTAGTCAGTCTGGATGGCAGCATTGGGTTGCTGTCTCCTCTCTCCGCAGCAGTGGAGAGAGAATGATGGAACCAGGGCTTAGCTTGTAAGCAGGTTCCCTTCAGGACTCGGTTGATTCCCTCCAGACAATAGGGATCAATCCTGGTGGGGTCAGCCTGTGGGGTTGGCCCTCAGAGTAGGCTCGCATGGCAGGGCGGGGCAACGGTTGCCGGTAGGCAGGCTTGGAGGCTTCCGATCGAACATGACAGCAGGCGGGGCTGCAGGGTCGGCCCAACTACAACGATTCTCAGGGCTGATGTAAACAGCCTCGGGGAGAGAATGCACCTGAGTCGAGTGGTGGCTTCTCGTTTACTTGGCTTAAAGGAACAGTGGGACCCTAAGGGTGGTCCCGGGTTTGGAGTAGCATAGGCATGAACAGTGCTTTAGTCTTCCCTGAGGTTTACAAGGCTCAGAGCAGCACAGCTGGTGGCTCCTCTCCCGCAGTGGTGGGGACTAGGCATATGTGGACTCTGTCTCCATCAAGTCCTGTGAGGAGAGGCTGAGGGAGCTGGGATTGTTTAGCCTGGAGAAGAGAAGGATCAGGGGTGACCTCATTGCCCTCTACAACTACCTGAAAGGTGGCTGTAGACAGGAAGGGGTTGGTCTCTTCTCCCAGGCAACCAGCATCAGAACAAGGGGACACAGTCTCAAGCTGCGCCACGGGAGGTTTAGACTCGAGGTGAGGAGAAAGTTCTTCACTGAGCAAGTCATTCGTCATTGGAATGGGCTGCCCAGGGAGGTGGTGGAGTCACCATCCCTGGAGGTGTTCAAGGGGAGATTGGACATGGCACTTGGTGCCACGGTCTAGTCGTGAGGTCTACCGAGACAGGTTGGACTTGATGATCCTTGGGGTCTCTTCCAACCTTAGTTATACTGTGATACTGTGAAGTCCCTCCTTCCTGGCAACTGGGCACATCTTAGCCTTGGGAGCTGGTCCAGTCCTCTGGTGGCATGGTGGGCTCTCCCAGTCAGTACGACTGGCTGTGGCAACGCTGGGCTTCTCAGGCTCAGCGAAGGTCCTCCCTCTGGAGATGATCCTCATGATTGTTTCTCATGATGCAGAGGCTTTCAGTATGTATGCATGTATGACAGACGCTAACAATGAGCTCAATGGCAGAGATTATGGCTTGAGAGTTGTTCTCTTGAGCAAGTAGAGAGACAAAGTGTAAGAGAGGGCAACTTGTTTACCAACTGGGGTGATACTTATAGAGTGCTCGAGGCTGGGTTTGACCAGTGGGCACTCTTGTAAACAACTGGCTTCATCCTATAGAAAGTGTGAAGGTAGAATTATGCCCATACTTGGTATTTGCATGAGCACTGCATGCGCTGGGTGCGTGCTGGCCTGGCTAATGCCTTGGCTTTTGTCTTCCTCCTGAAGGAGGGGGAACTTGTCCACATGCTGGGGCAAGATACGATATTTGAGCATAATGTGCCTTCACCACAGTCAGTCATCAGTAAATTTGCAGATGACACCAAGTTAAGGCAGGTGCTGATTGGTTAGAGGGTAGAAAGGCTCTGGAGAGGGACTTTGACAGCCTGGACAGATGGGCAGAGTCCAACAGGATGACATTGAATAAGTCCAAGTGCCAGGTGCTGCACTTTGGCCACAGCAACCCCATGCAGTGCTACAGGCTGGGGTCAAAGTGGCTGGAGAGTAGCCAAACAGAAAGGGACCAGGGGATACTGATTGACACATGGCTGAACATGAGCCAACAGTGTGCCCAGGTGGCCAAGAAGGCTAATGGAATCCTGGCCTGCATCAAGAATAGTGTGGCCAGCAGGAGTAGGGAAGTAATTCTGCCCCGGTACTCAGCATTGGTTAGGCCACACTGCTGCACTGAATTTAGGGAGTATAATCTGAAGCAATGGTCACCTGACAGAAGGTAATGTTTTTGCTCTTGTGGGCCACAAACCCTGTGAGCAAACTGCAATTATGTAGAAGAGAAAAAAGCATTTAGCTAATTACCAATGGCCATTGTGACTCAGGATGGCACACAACTACCTGTGAATGAGTGCAGGTAAACATTGCATTTCAGCGGTAACCCGCCTCGGGAGCACACTGCTGCCAGGACCCCCCGGATAAGCCACTAACTGCCCCTTTTGAATCCGGCAGGACCCGCGGCTGGCTCGGCACTCGACTGAGACCGGCTCCTGCTGAATCTCCACGTGCTCGGGTTCGCCTCGGTCCCCTGCATTGCCGCGGCACTTCAAAAGCCGCAGGCACCGCGCGGCCGGTCCATTTCAGCCGCCCTCTTGCTCAGACGCGCGCGCCGCTGTGCTTTATCTAAACCTTTGCCCAGCAGGTGCCGCGGGCAGGGCTGGCCACGGTGGGAACTCGCCGCAATAATGCCTTCAAGAAATCAGTCTCGACTCAGACTGAGAGGGAATATAAGAAGGTAGGTAAGTGTCATAAGCAAGAGGTAGGTGTCCAGGCATCTGGCTGCAGACAGTGCTGGAGCCTGGCACTTGAGATGCAAGGTACTGGGGACAACTCCTGCATAACATGTGAGCAGGTTGACTATTTACTAAACTTACAGTATCACAGTATCACAGTAACTAAGGTTGGAAGAGACCCCAAGGATCATCAAGTCCAACCTGTTCCAACAGACCTCACAACTAGATCATAGCACCAAGCGCCACGTCCAATCTCCCCTTGAACACCTCCAGGGACGGCGACTCCACCACCTCCCTGGGCAGCCCATTCCAATGACGAACGACTCGCTCAGTGAAGAACTTTTTCCTCACCTCGAGTCTAAACCTCCCCTGACACAACTTGAGACTGTGTCCCCTTGTTCTGGTGCTGGTTGCCTGGGAGAAGAGACCAACCCCCACCTGGCTACAACCACCCTTCAGGTAGTTGTAGAGGGCAATGAGGTCGCCTCTGATCCTTCTCTTCTCCAGGCTAAACAATCCCAGCTCCCTCAGCCTCTCCTCATAGGGCTTGTGCTCAAGGCCTCTCCCCAGCCTTGTTGCCCTTCTCTGGACACGTTCAAGTGTCTCGATGTCCTTCCTAAACTGAGGGGCCCAGAACTGGACACAGTACTCAAGGTGTGGCCTAACCAATGCAGAGTACAGGGGCACAATGACCTCCCTGCTCCTGCTGGCCACACTATTCCTAATACAGGCCAGGATGCCATTGGCCTTCTTGGCCACCTGGGCACACTGCTGGCTCATGTTTAAGCGGGTGTCAATCAGCACCCCCAGGTCCCTCTCCGTTTGGCAGCTCTCCAGCCACTCTGACCCCAGCCTGTAGCTCTGCATGGGGTTGCCGTGGCCAAAGTGCAGCACCCGGCACGTAGACTTATTAAATGCCATCCCATTGGACTCTGCCCATCTGTCCAGTCGGTCGAGGTCCCTCTGCAGAGCCTTTCTACCCTCTAACTGACTAACATCTGTTCCCAACTTGGTGTCATCTGCAAACTTGCTGATGACTGACTCAACCCCCTCATCCAGATCATCAATGAAGATGTTAAAGAGGATGGGGCCCAGCACTGATCCTTGGGGGACGCCACTGGTGACTGGCCGCCAGCTGGATGTGGCACCATTCACCACCACTCTCTGGGCTCGGCCCTCCAGCCAGTTCCTAACCCAGCACAGAGTGTTGTGGTCCAAACCACGAGCTGACAGCTTAGCCAGCAGTTTGCTGTGGGGGACGGTGTCAAAGGCCTTGCTGTGGTCCAGGTAGACCACATCCACAGGCCTCCCCACATCCACCAGACGGGTCACCTGATCATAGAAGGAGATCAGGTTGGAGAGGCAGGACCTGCCCTTCCTAAATCCATGTTGGCTGGACCCGAGCCCTTGGCCATCCTTCAGGTGCGCAGTTATTGCCGCCAGGATAATCTGCTCCATCACTTTCCCTGGCACTGAGGTCAGGCTGACTGGCCTGTAGTTTCCAGGTTCCTCCATCCGTCCCTTCTTGTGGATGGGGACCACATTGGCCAGTTTCCAGTCACCTGGGACCTCTCCAGTGAGCCAGGACTGGAGGAAAATGATGGAGAGCGGCTTGGCCAGCTCATCTGCCAGCTCTCTCAGCACCCTAGGATGGATCCCATCCGGTCCCACGGACTTATGGGTGTCCAAGTGGCTCAGCAGGTCCCGGACTAATTCCTCATGGATTTCTGGGGCATTACACTGCTCCCCAACCCTATTACCCAGCTCAGGAGGCCACTCATCCTGGACTCCTACCTTGCTGTTAAACATTGAGGCAAAGAAGGCGTTCAGGACCTCAGCCTTTTCCTCATCTTTGGTCACCATGTTCCCCTCCAGGTCCAGTAAGGAGTGGAGGTTCTTCTTGCCCTTCTTTTTAGCATTGATATATTTGTAAAATTGCTTTTTATTATCTTTCACAGAGGTGGCCAGCTTCAGTTCCAACTGGGCCTTTGCCTCTCTAATTTTATTCCTACATAGTCTAACCACTTCCTTAAACATACCCCCAGAAGCCTTCCCCTCCTTCCAAAGGTGATACAGCCTCTTTTTTTCCCTTAAATCCTTCAGGAGCTGCTTGTCCATCCAGGCCGGTCGCCTTCCCCGCCGGCTCATCTTTCGGCACATGGGAACCGCCAGTTCCTGTGCCTTCAAGAGCTCCTGTTTGAAGTAGGTCCAACCCTCCTGGACCCCTCGGTTCATGAGGGTTGGTACCCAGGGAACTTTACAAATAAGTCATACACAAGAAAAAACACCAACCTGGGCTTCTCAAGGGAAAGTCATACTATTTCCCTGAGGGAACCCACACTTGCAAAAGCTTCTCAATGTTTGTTCCTCAAATTTTCTGTTACAACAGGATAAAAAACCTGTGTTTCTTAGGCAAGAGTCACTCTTTTCCCATGGGAGAGCACACACTTGCAAAAGCTTGTCAACTTTTGCTTCAATACTGGGCTTCTCAGGTAAGCCAAACTACTTCCCTGAGAGAACACACACTTTACAAAATATCACCAAAAAGCTGGGTTTCCCAAAACAGGGTACTGAGAATTCTCAGGGAGGTCACACTATAAAACCAACATTTGTACCTCAGTTAATCCTCCCTGGGAAAGCACAGACATTTAAAGTTTTTGAGAACTCCCACACAGTACACATTTTGGGGTTCTCAGTATGCAATAGTCTTGCTACATGGGAATCCTGCTGATTATGCCAACATTAATGTCTTGGTCCAGAGAAGGAAAGAGACTCAGTTCTTTTGAATATTCCCATGTCATGAAATTAGAGGCACAAATGAGGCCAAAATATCAACAGCTAGATGTTTAGTCTCTCACACCAACAGGTAAACAAGCTATGAACCTTAGAAATAACCAGGTAAATTAGTGTAAGTTACTCACGAACCACTGAGTGGTTAACTACCAAAATCTTTGCTGAATGAAACAATGTTCTGACTTCGTATTTAAAGTCCAAAAGGGCAGTATCCTAAATTAGAGGAAGTGAGAGAGAAGGAGAAATGCTGCTGTCCTGAAGATCTAGTCACTCAGCTGCTAGGACAAAAGAAAATAATTGTCCTGAAGACAGGACCAAGTAGGTGCTTGTCACCACCTTGAATCCCATTAATGAACAGGGTGGGGGAAAAGATGAGAGAGAAGAAAAGAACAACGAGCAATGAACAGATGAGCATGAGGGCTCTCAAAATCTTCCCCTATAAATTCCCTTTTAGAAAAATGAATGGCCCAATGGCACATTAGCTTTTCAAATCCTGCCAATCAGTTCAAAATGTTTGTATGGCAGGCAAAGCTGCACATGCCTGCTTTCATAGCCTCTGACATGTGCAGTTGCCTCTCTGAAACAAGAGGCTCAGGGTCCACCTTCCAACCCCTCCACGCAGCCTTAACAGCACCTGTCTATTGGCTTCTCGACCTCAATCCAGACCCTGCCCCAGAGAGGGAGGAGAGAGGGCAGTGGCTCAAACAGGTTTAGCTGGCTTGTTAGTGCCTCTTCCAGGACATCAGGCACTGGAACCTGGTCCCCAGGGAGGCAGTTCAATTGGGTCATGGTGTAGTGACAGACTCGGTGGAGTGGGCAAAATAGCTGGACTTGATGATCTCAGAGGTCCTTTCTGGCCTAGATAATTGTGTGATTCTGCCAGTAGCTTAAGAAGAAAATGTACAAATCTAAGATGATTTAAGAGGTATCATTTCTTTGCCATTCAGAATTGCAGAAAAATCACAGTCCAAAGAATGGTCTAACAAATTATCCCAGAATTTCAGAAAAAATATATTTTAAATGCTCACTTTTCTATTTCCATAAAATTTATGATGAGATGCATAAATTTCAGAATAGAGTTAACTCAAAACTAAGACACAGATTGGTTTTTAAGCTTCCTTTCTTAAAAGAAGCTATTTGTGCACCTGTCCATAAAAAGGAGAGAGAGAGATAAAACAGCTTTAAAACTACATGAATATGCAAACAAACCTAAGGCCAGGTGCAGTATTTGATTATTACTCATACTTACCTACCACCTTATATGTACACATTTTTCAGTTTATGTCACCTTAAAGAATATGCATTAAAATAAGAAAGACATTAAGCAATCCATGTATTTGTGATATTTCTATAATGTCTTAAGGAGTTGGTCAGATCAGCAGAAACACAAGTATACTAACCTGAGACTTCACAATTACCCTTTCCCATGAAAGTATCTTAAGAAGGGTTAATTTATTCAACTTTATATTCCTACCTTGTTCCAGAAGTTTGCTTGAGTCCATGAGTTTGCAAACCATCACTACAATTTACAACCATCACTACAATTTACACTACACTGATGTAAATTTGCTACATAAAACACTGCAGAATTAAGGGACTCACATTTTTCTCAACATTGTGGTCAGGCATTGGAAGAAGCTGCCCAGGGAAGTGGTGGAGTTGCCATCCCAGGTGGTATTTAAAAAATGGGTAGATGTAGCACTTTGTGGCATGGTTTAGTGGTCATGGTAATGGGGACCAACTGTTGGACTGGATGACCTTTGAGGTCTTTTCCAACCTTAATGATTCTGTGATTGTATGGAGGCCAGACAGCACAAACTGGGAGATTTGCAAGAGAAATTGTTGCTTTTTCATTCTTGTCTTCAATTCAGTATCAGCTGCAGCTTCTAGTGCAGCAGCTGGTCTGGCTGGAAACAATTTAGAGAAACAATATGCTTCCTTCCAGATGCAGAGTGCATGCTTTTTCCAGCCAGCATATATGTAAATATGTGTGGGTTTTGGTTGTTACAAGGAAAGATTTCTGCACAAACTGATATAATTTGAAATAAGCCTACATTATTTCAATACAGGTAAGTCTGCTTCATACCATAACCCGAAAAGTCTGTTTAGCAACACACAGAGCTCACATGGCTACTGAGAACAGAGCATTCGTGGGATCTCTGCTGTTAGAGGTAAGAAAAAGTCTCTTTTTCTTTGACCTTCCAATTGATATCTAAGAAGGTATTTCACAGATGTTAAGTGGTGCAATAGCTAAGTAATATACCATCAGCACTGAACTTGTTAGCAAGAGAAAACCCTTCTGTATCAAATGCCCCATATGGCTAAGCATGTACTTTTCAAAGAGAAAATGATGAATCTGTCTCTTTCATTACACATTAATGGCTTCTTTATTTCTGCAGGAAAATAATCAGCCACTAAACAGAGAATACAGAATGAGAATCATGTCAGCTGCTGATTTATTTTCAAGACTTAATATTTATCTGGGGATTTTCCTGTTAATAAATCTGCCTTTTAAAAAATAAGAGTTTGTTAAGGATTTGGCACCTTGAGCTATAAAAGGAAATATAGTATTACAATCAATATATGACCAGTTGACAACAATTCTGAATAGCCAGGTATCACAGACTGACTCCAGATTTGGAACCCACCCCATGGAGGCCAAAATAGCAGCCTGTATCTCCAATTACAGATATACTAAATGTTGTGAATATGCCCTTAGAAATGAGCGGCAGATATATCAATGAAAATATATGTCAAATTTATTTTATATATATATATATATATATATACACGCACAGGCTCCGTAAGGGGGTATTTACAGTCACCCTTCACAGGTATCGCTATTCGGTGAGTGAAGCTGTCTTTACAGAATGTTTGTGTATTGGCAATTGAATCAAACATTTCACAGAACTTAGAATCGAAACGAATTCAGAGAGCGGCGGGGGAGGGGTTGGTCAGTGACCGACAACCCTCCACCCGCAGCAATCCAAACGCTACCTTAACTGGCAACTCTATAAAGAAAGGCTTGACTTACAAGCTGAGAACTTCGTGAGGTCTCCCCTTAATAATGTTTATAGTCCAGGGAACGTGGCACGGATGTGCCGTAAGACGGAGACAGGAAATGGCGCCGGCCGCGTGGCTGCACCGCGTGGCTGCTGCTCCTCCCAGGACACAAAGGTCTCCCGCTCGAGGGGGGCTGTGGCAGGGCAGCGACGCTGGCTCACACGGGCTGCTGGCGCTCCTCCTGCAGCAAGGGATCGCGTCGTGGTTGATCCCACGGGGTACTGTCCACGGCACCGCACGCAGCTGGGTGACGGTGGCAAAGGAGCGTGAGGTCTCTTGGGGCACTGGCTTGAGTCTCTGGCAAGGTGAACCACGGCAGCACTGGCACGCACACACTCACAGGCTCCAATGCAATGTGGGGGGGCTCATTAACCAAACGACCCCTGTTTACCATTTGCCCCAGTGAATACTGGCCCAATGAGCAGTCTGTTGCTAACGCAAGGTTAACCAATGGACTAACACCTACCAAATACAGCATAAGTATATGCTATACCCAGGCAGGCTGTTTACCTGGACTCAATGGCACCAGGATCCCCCCTGCTGCCCCCAGAAAGGAGGGGGAAACAAAGGAGGGTTAACACTCAGAGGAGTATGTTCCAGAAATGTTGGGGGCACAATCCTGACCATAAGCATCCTTCACTACACTAAAGAAACAGTTTGGATTTTAATGGCCTTTCAAAAGCAAACGGATGATTTTGCATCTTTTAGGCATCTTCTCTTACTAAGCTAACCACATATTTATATTGTTTACAGTGTTACTATAGAAAGCCATTTCACTGTTCGTCTTCTGACTGTGGGTAAAACTGTTTGCACTCCTGAAAGTAAACACTGCAAATTAAAATACCTTTTTTTTTTTTTTTTTTTAACCTCAGTAGGATGACCTAACAAACAACAGCATTTTATTTATGGCTAAAAGGATTATTCCAAAATTGGCAGGACTCTAGAGGACCTGTATGTCATTACAGAATCAGAGAATCACAGAAAATATTCGTTTGGAAGAGACCTCAAATGAGGTCATCCATTAACCTATCACAGAACGGTCAACACTAAATCATGTCCCTAAGCACCAGGTCCACACATTACTTAAACACTTCCAGGGACTGTGACTCCACCACTGCCCTGGGCAGACCATTCCAATGTTTGATAACCCTTTCAGTGAAGAAATATTTCCTAATATCCAGCCTGAACCTCCCCTGGCACAGCTTGAAACCATTTCCTCCAGTCTTGTTGCTTCACACCAAGGAGAAGAGTCTAGATCCCTCTTCACTCCAACCTCTCTTCAGGTAGTTGTAGAGAGCAATGAGGTGTGCCCTCAGTCTCCTCCTCTCCAGACTGAACAATCCCAGCTCCCAGATGCTCACTAATGTCGTGAGCCTTATTTTTAACAGAAATATTTTATTCTAAAGTATAAAACTCAGATTTTAGCAGATAGCTTAGGCTGTGAATCAAAATCACCATCTAATTGTTGCCTTAACTACCAAATCAATTTCAAAAAGAAGCTGGTATTTACTCATGGGAAAAGTATTTCCAATGAAGTGAAGACACTAGCTTTGTTTCTTTCAGCAGAAAGAGATTTAGTATTACACTTGGATGTCAATATTTCGCTAACTTTCTTCATTCATTAGGATCTGTCAAAGGTTTCACATGATAGAGCTACCATCACCTGAAATACTTTCTTCTGTAAGTGAATACATCAACATAAGAGAAACAAGAGACATAAAGTTATTATGAATTTTGAAATACACTTTATTTATTAAAAGCAACAATCTTAGTCTGGATTTCTTTTATTTCAGGTAGCAGGTATATGGAGTTGTGGTGACTTTAGCTACTTAAACTGATGAACTCTCCTACTGATCAAAAAAATTTTGAAGACTAATATTTTGGCCCCGTCTTAGTAAGCAGAACAGTAACAATGCTACATCTTTAATGTGTTTATTTCAGTACTCAGTATATTCATACAGATTAAATAATATTGTCACTCCCCTGGTCTGGGGGAGCTGAATCTAGTTGTATATCCCTTATAATGAGGTACCATTGGGTGATAAATGAAGGCACAAACCCCATTGCCGTATAGCAAGGAGATTCCAGAAATGCAGAGAGCAGAGAATCTCAGAAGTCCTCCTAGAAGTCCTTTATTGCTGCATTGTAGAATCCCTAGCATTACAGAATCTTAGAGTCCCACTTTCAGCAGAATTCACAGAGCCCTTAACAGACAAAGCAGCTAACAGAAGTCCCAAGCATACCCCTAGCAGCATTTCTACACCAAGGCCCTAGCCAGAAGTAGCTAGCTAACAGAAGCAGAAGTCCCTAGCAGCCCTAACTGAAGTGACTACTGCTCAGAGTGATTGGTTTTCATACTCTTTGTTATCAATCACTTAACCAGTAAAATCCAACCATGTATATAAGCTAAAATATTTTCCCAACTAGAGGTGCCAGCATGTCAAGGTGGTGGCTTCTGCAGCATGTTTCAATCAAGGGTGCCAACATGAAGATGTTGTTCTTGGCACACATGGAATGTTACTGTTTTGCTCTAGGCAGTGTGCTAAGGAATTGGGCAGCTAAGGAATCGGGCACTCTATGCACGTCCAGCAGCTGCCCTCAGAGCAGTGTCTGCAACAAATATTTTCTAAGATCTTCAACATTGCTAATACATTTTTGCTAGTATTTGAGGACAATATTAAGTAATATCTATTATTTAATAATAGAAGTTTCTTCTGTAAGATCCCTGCATCATTCAGTGCTTCCAAAAGACAATGCTAGTGATTCTTCCCTTCATTGAAAGTAGTTTTCAGAATCTACATCTGGGGACTTGATTGCATTAATAATAATAATTGTGTGGTCTAGGATTATCTTTGTATGTCATTTCAGCATTTCATAAAGTATCTAGATGTAAGTAATATTGCTACCTTCATTTTAGAGACAGAAAAACAGAGAAATAGTCACATTAAGGTCAAAACATATCACTAATTTGAAGTACACTCTTTATGGATGTCTGAGGCCTTAATTTCTGAGAATTTTGCATTGTACAGCAAACTACATATGGAAATAATATCTCTCTATCAATTTTCTCATAATTTTGTTTAGGTATCAAAGATGTTTTGCAGATAGGACCCCATGAGATATACAGAGCACCCACCTGGATGCATTCCTGTGCAGACTACCCTAAGTAATGCTGCTTTGGCAGGGGATTGGATCCAATGATCTCCTGAGGTCCCTTCCAGCTTCATAGTATTCACAGTATTGCCAAGGTTGGAAGAGACCTCGAGGACCATCGAGTCCAACCTGTCACCACAAACCCCATGACTAGACCATGGCATCAAGTGCCACGTCCAATCTCCTCTTGAAGACCTCGAGGGATGGTGACTCCACCACCTCCCTGGGCAGCCCATTCCAATGACGAATGACTCGCTCAGTGAAGAACTTTCTCCTCACTTTGAGTCTAAACTTCCCCTGGTGCACCTTGAGACTGTGTCCCCTTGTTCTGGTGCTGGTTGCCTGGGAGAAGAGACCACCCCCTTCCTGGCTACAGCCACCTTTCAGGTAGTTGTAGAGGGCAATGAGGTCACCCCTGAGCCTTCTCTTCTCCAGGCTAAACAATCCCAGCTCCCTCAGCCTCTCCTCACAGGGCTGTGCTCAAGGCCTCTCCCCAGCCTTGTTGCCCTTCTCTGGACACGTTCAAGAGTCTCAATGTTCTTCTTAAACTGAGGGGCCCAGAACTGGACACAGGACTCAAGGTGTGGCCTAAGCAATGCAGAGTACAGGGGCACAATGACCTCCCTGCTCCTGCTGACCACACTATTCCTAATGCAGGCCAGGATGCCATTGGCCTTCTTGGCCACCTGGGCATACTGCTGAGTCATGTATAGGCAGCTGTCAATCAGCACCCCCAGGTCCCTCTCTGTTTGGCTGCTCTCCAGCCACTCTGACCCCAGCCTGTAGCTCTGCATGGGGTTGCTGTGGCCAAAGTGCAACACCCGGCACTTGGACTTGTTAAATGCCATGCCATTGGACTCTGCCCATCTGTCCAGTCAGTCGAGGTCCCTCTGCAGAGCCCTTCCACCCTCTAACTGACCAACATCTGTTCCTAACTTGGTGTCATCTGCAAATTTGCTGATGACTGACTCAACCCCCTCATCCAGATCATCAATGAAGATGTTGAAGAGGATGGGGCCCAGCACTGATCCCTGGGGGACGCCACTGGTCACTGGCCGCCAGCTGGCTGTGGCACCATTCACTACCACTCTCTGGGCTCGGCCCTCCAGCCAGTTCCTAACCCAGCACAGAGTGTTGTGGTCCAAACCACGAGCTGACAGCTTAGACAGAAGTTTACTGTGGGGGGACGGTGTCAAAGGCCTTGCTGAAGTCCGGGTAGACCACATCCACAGGCCACCCCACATCCACCAGGCAGTCACCTGATCATAGAAGGAGATCAGGTTGGTCAGGCAGGACCTGCCCCTCCTAAATCCTGGAGGGCTGGACTGGAGTTTCCAGGTTCCTCCATCCATCCCTTCTTGTGGATGGGGACCACATTGGCCAGTTTCAGTCATCTCGGACCTCACCAGTGAACCAGGACCGGAGGAAAATGATGGAGAGCGGCTTGGCAGCTCATCTGCCAGCTCTCTCAGCACCCTAGGATGGATCCCATCCAGTCCAATGGACTTGTGAGTATCCAAGTGGCTCAGCAGGTCCCGAACTAATTCCTCATGGATTTCTGGGGCATCACACTGCTCCCTGACCCCATCACCCAGCTCAGGAGGCCACTGGTCCTGAGCTCCTGCCTTGCTGTTAAACATTGAGGCAAAGAAGGCATTCAGGACCTCAGCCTTTTCCACGTCTTCAGTCACCATGTTCCGCTCCAGGTCCAGTAAGGAGTGCAGGTTCTTCTTGCCCTTCTTTTTAGTGCTGATATATTTGTAACAATGCTTTTTATTGTCTTTGACAGAGGTGTTCAGCTTCAGTTCCAGCTGGGCCTTTGCCTCTTTAATTTTATTCCTACATAATCTCACAACATACTTGAACATATCTGGAGAAGCCTTCCCCTCCTTCCAAAGGTGACACAGCCTCTTTTTTCCCCTTAAATCCTCCAGGAGCTGCTTGCTCCTCCAGGCCCAGAGCCTTCCCCTGGGCTCATCTTTCAGCACATGGGCACTGCCAGTTCCTGTGCCTTCAAGAGCTCCTGTGTGAAGCAGCTCCAACCCTCCTGGACCCCTCGGTTCATGAGGGTTGGTACCCAGGGAAATTTGCATATAAGTTTCTTAAAGAGGCTGCAGTTTGCCCTCCTGCAGTCCAAGGTGAAGGTTCTGTTGGTGCTCCTCCCTCTCTCCCTGCAGATTGAAAACTTCACTATCTCGTGGTCACTGCACCCTAGGCAGCCTCCCACGGTCACATCTCCCACCAGCCCTTCCATAGAATACATAGAATACATAGAATAAACCAGGTTGGAAGAGACCTTCAAGATCATCGCGTCCAACCCATCAACCAATCCAACACCGCCCAAGCAACTAACCCACAGCACCAAGTACCCCGTCAAGTCTTCTCCTAAAAACCTCCAGTGATGGCGACTCCACCACCTCCCCAGGCAGCCCATTCCAATGGGCAATCACTCTTTCTGTATAGAACTTTTTTCCAACATCCAGCCTGAATCTCCCCTGGCGCAGCCTGAGACTGTGTCCTCTTGTTCTGGTACTGCTTGCCTGGGAGAAGAGACCAACATCCGTCTGTCTACAACCTCCCTTCAGGTAGTTGTAGAGAGTAATAAGGTCACCCCTGAGTCTCCTCTTCTCCAGGCTAAGCAACCCCAGCTCCCTCAGCCTCTCCTCGTAGGGCTTATGTTGCAAACCCCTCACCAACTTTGTTGCTCTTCTCTGGACTTGTTCCAGCAAGTCAACCTCCTTCCTAAACTGAGGGGCCCAGAACTGGACACAGTACTTGAGGTGCGGCCTAACCAGTGCAGTGTACAGGGGCAGAATGACCTCCCTGCTCCTGCTGGCCACACTGTTCCTGATGCAGGCCAGGATGCCATTGGCCCTCTTAGCTGCCTGGGCACACTGCAGGCTCATGTTCAGTCTACCATCGACCAGCACCCCCAGGTCCCTCTCAGCCTGACTGCTCTCCAGCCACTCTGACCCCAGCCTGTAGCTCTGCATGGGGTTGTTGTGGTCAATGTGCAGAACCCGGCACTTGGATGTGTTCAATCTCATGCCGTTGGACTCTGCCCATCTGCCCAGCCTGTCCAGGTCCCTCTGCAGAGCCTCTCTACCCTCCAGCAGATCAACTCCTGCGCCCAGCTTGGTGTCGTCAGCAAATTTACTGATGATGGACTCGATGCCCTCGTCCAGATCATCAATAAAGATGTTAAAGAGCAAGGGGCCCAGTACTGATCCCTGGGGCACATCACTGGTGACTGGATGCCAGCTGGATGTGGCACCATTCACTACCACTCTCTGGGCTCGGCCCTCCAGCCAGTTCCTAACCCATCGCAGTGTGCTCCCATCCAAGCCATGGGCTGACAGCTTGGCCAGGAGTTTGCTATGGGGAACGGTGTCAAAGGCCTTGCTGAGGTCCAGGTAGACTACATCCACAGGCCTCCCCACATCCACCAGGCGGGTCACCTGATCATAGAAGGAGATCAGGTTGGTCAGGCAGGACCTGCCCTTCCTAAACCCATGCTGGCTGGGCCTGATCCCTTGGCCATCCTCTAAGTGTTGCGTAATTGCACTCAGGATGACCTATTGGAGAGCAGCAGGTCAAGCAGAGCCTGTCCCCTGGTAGGTTCACTTAACAGCTGCAGCAGGAAGCAGTCCTCCTTTCGCTCCAGGAATCTTCTGGACTGCCTCCTCTCTGCTGAATTAAGGTCCCAACAGATATCTGGCAGATTGAAGTCCCCCACGAGGACAAGATCTGATGATCTTGAGACAGCCTCCAGTTGTTTGTAGAACAATTCAGCAGCCTCCTCATTCTTGTTGGGTGGTCTATAACAGACTCCAACCAGGATGTCAGATTTGTTGGGCTGCCCTCTGATTTTAACCCACAGGCTCTCAATTCCCTCATTTTCCACCTCAAGTTCTGAGGCAGAAAGTGTCTCCCTAATATACAAAGCCACCCCTCCTCCTCTTCTCCCTTGCCTGTCCCTCCTAAAGAGCCTGTAGCCCCCCAGTGTAGCACTCCAATCGTGCCTGTTGTCCCACCATGTTTCTGAGATGGCAACTATATCATAGTCACCCTGGTGGACCAGGACCTCCATCTCCTCTTGCTTATTGCCCAGGCTGCCTGCATTGGTGTACATGCACTGCAGCTGGGCTCCCGACCTCTCAACTGACCCTACCTTGTGCCCTACTCTTTCCTCTGCAGAGGGACTGATATCCTCACCCACCCCCTTCAGACCTAGTTTAAAGCCCTCCTAATGAGCCCTGCCAACTCTAGTGCTAGGACTCTCTTACCCTTTCTAGATAACTGCACCCCATCAGGACCCAGCAGGTTGGGTGCAGTAAAAGTTGCCCCATGATCTAAGAAGCCAAAGTTCCTCTGCTGGCACCATCCCCTGAGCCACTTGTTGATGGTGTGGGTTCTGTTCCTCTCAGTGTCCTCCCCTGCCACTGAGGGAACTGAGGAGAACACCACTTGAGCTCCTGCCCCATCAATCAATTGTCCAAGGGCCCTGAACTCCTTCTTAATCGCCCTGGTGCCCTTCCTGTCAATCTCATCACTCCCAACCTGTATTACCAGCAGATGGTAGTAGTCAGAGGGATGGATCAGCTTTGGGATTCTCTTTACAATGTCCCTAACCCACGCCCCGGGTAGGGAGCAGACCTCCCTATGGGATGGGTCGGGACGACATATGGGTCCCTCAGTACCCCCAAGGAGAGAGTCCCCAACAACTATAACCCTTCTCCTTTTCTTTGTGGAGCTGGTCGTTATGGCTGGTGGGGACCTCTTGGCCTTAGGCTCCCCTCTGGATGGCTGCTCCTCAGCCCTCTCATCCCCACTGTCCTCGGCCTGCAGGGCCTCATACTTATTATGCAAGGGCAGCGGAGGAGGAGGAGAGGGCCGGTGTGGATTCCTCTTGCCACCCCTGGCAGGGACCTGGATCCATCCCTCTCTGTTTCCAGGGACCCTTCCCTCAGCAGGGGAGATCTGCAGAGCCTTCTCCCACAAATCCAACTCCCTTTCGCTTTCCCTTTTTGTCCTTAGCCTAGATACCTCCTCCTTCAGCTCGGCCACTTCATCCTTCAGCTCTGCCACCAGGCTGAGGAGAAAGCTCACCTGCTCACACCTGACACAGGTGTCCTCTCTCTCCCCCTCTATTCCAAGTGCCAGGCTGAAGCACTCTCTGCCGCTGGCAGCCTGGACTCCAGCACGCTGATGAAGCAGCTCTGTCTGGGTAGATGCTGTTTTTCTACCCTTTGTCCGAGTGACTACCATAGTTCAAAGTTTGGGGGTTCTTTTTGTTTGTTTGGTTGTTTTTTTGGAGTTTTTTGTGTGTTTTTTTTCCCCCGCAACCAGCAGAAAGGCTCCCAAACAAAATGGCGCCTTGTGCACAGCCCGGGCAGGATTTAAACCTCCCGCAGCTGACATCAGGCTCCCTTTCCCGGGCAGGCTCACGAGAGCACGATCCTGCCGCACCTCCTCCCTACCAGGAGTCCTCCCGAGCCACGAAACCACAAAAGGAAAGCAAAAAGCTGAGAAGAAAACTCACAATTCAAGCAGAGCGGCCCCAATCACCAGGTCCGATTGGCTCCTGAGCCAAAATGGCTTCTATTATACTGAGGCTAGCAAGAGAGATATTGTGGTATCTGTTATAGACCACCTAATCAGGATGGAGAGGTAGATGAAATTTTTTTGTAAGTAGTGGAGAGAGGTTTCACAATTGCTTCCCCTTGTTCTCATGGGAGACTTCAACTTCCCAGATGGCTGCTGGGAATACAATACAGCAGGGAGATGACAGTCCTGGAGGCTCCTGGAGCATGTGGAGGATAACTTCCTAACACAACTGATGAGGGACACAGCCAGGGAAGATGCCCTTCTGGACCTGCTGCTTGCTAACAGGGAAGAAATTGTGGGAGAAATAAAGGTTAGAGAGTGTCTAGGGCTCAGCAATAGTCAGATAATTGAGTTGTTTCTCCTTGGGGAACCAAGGAGAGGGTTAGTAAAATTGCCACCTTGAATTTCCGTAGGGCAAACTTTGTCCTGTTCAGGAGATTGATTGACAACATTCCTTGGGAGGCCACCCCGAAGGATATAGGAGTCCAGGAAGCCTGGACATCAGGAGGGAAGTCTTAAAGACATAGGAGCAGGCTGTCCCTGTATGTCAAAAAACAAGTCAGTGGGGAAGGCATCCTTGAATATGAGCAAGGCCACGTAGCCAAGAAAGCCAGTGGCATCCTGGCTTGTATTAGAGGTGCTCTGTCCAGCAGAAGTAGGGAGTTGATTGTCCCCTTGTACTCAGCTCTGGTGAGGCCACACCTTGAGTATTGTGTCCAGTTTTGGGCACCTCAATACAGGAGAGATGTGGAAGTGCTGCAGCAAGTGCAGAGGAGGTCAACAAAGCTGTTGAAGGGCCTGGAGAATAAATCTTGTGAAGAGTGACTGAAGGAGCTGAGGCTGTTTAGTTTGGAAAAGAGGAGGCCAAGGGGAGACCTCATGGCTCTCTACAAATATCTGAAAGGACATTGCAGAGAGGCTGGTGCTGGTCTCTTCTCACAGGTAATTAGTGAGAGAACAAGAGGGCAGAGCCACAAGCTATGACTGGGTAGGTTTAGACTGGACATTAGGAAACATTTTTCACAGAAGGAGTGGTCAGGCATTGGAACGTGCTGCTCAGGGAGGTGGTTGAGTCACCAACCCTGGATGTGTTTAAAGGTTGTTTGGTGCTTGAGATATGGTTAGGGGTGAACCTTGTAGAGTAGGGTTATCAGTTGGACTTAGTGATCCTGAGGGTCTTTTCCAAACTGAATGTGTCTGTGATTATAACGGTAGGAAACCTGAACAGCTTCATGGGACACCTCTGGAAAGTTATATAAAGGATCATATAAAGTCATGTCTGTTGCAGCAAGGGCTGGAATCTACAGTCCAGCAAGTCTCACCCATGTGATAGACCTGTGCTGTAACACAGCCCTGTGCTCCTAGCCTTCTATAATTCAAGGCCATGAAGTTTTACAACTAAACTTTATTACTTTAATATTTGATTATTCAAACATTATTTTGTAAGTGTTGTTTAGATGTAAATATAGAGAAACAAATTAGACATAGATTGATTACATGATAGCTTCAAATTACACTGCTGAAAATGAGATTGAGATTGGAAAAAAATGTCAGAAGTTCCCCAGGGTTTTGAATCCAAAAAATGAACTCATGACTCAATCTCATGGCATCTCGATTCATAGCAAATCAAAGGGCACAAACCTCTAGATTAGTTTTGTCAACTCTAAAGGCATTCCAATTTAAATTATTCCCCAGTGTTTTAATGTTCCATGCCACAATGATTGCATTTAAACTTCTTGAAAGGACATGCTGTTCACAGAAAAGGAACAAAATTTTCATGCCTCTGCTTGGAAGTCAATATCTATTTCTTACTTCATTGGTAAGCAAGTGCCACTGGAGTAAGCCTTTAGCTTCAAACAGCTGCTAGTGCTAGTATGTTGTGATTTATAGCCATGTAGGAGCCCTAACCTGGTCCAAAATTGACTAATTCAATAATCAAATACTTGCTTCTCCTCATAGTAGCACTGTATATGCTACAGGCACATCTCCTAATGGCTCGCTAACTGTGTCTTAAGCATGCAGACAGAATCCTTCTAGTCTTACTTGGGTTGCTCAGACTCCTTATTCATTTGATTGATATGATTTGCATGACACAAAGAAACCATAACCTCTGCAATCCCTTTGATCACTGAAATGTGCCTAAGAAACACCAAGGATTAGACTAATTCTCAGTCTTCCCGATGCTGACCGTTAATGCTAACACAGAAGCTCTATTCCCACAGTACTGCAGCAGAAATAAAATGTTTTAAAATGAATTTATCATTAGCTCCCACCAGCTATTTGCTTATAAAACAGTCCCTGATTCAAGAACATTTTTGAAGCTGACTCTTCAAAGGATGAAGCACATGAAGATTCAGAGCATTTCCTAGTACAAGTAGAACTACAAAATTTGAATTACAAATTACTCCTTTACAAAGGCTGTGATACTGTTTCTGTTGAAGCACATTTTACTGTCGAAACTTACCCAACATTTCATAGAAGACATCTATATAAACCCACAAAATTATTAGGTGGGAAGCCTTGACAAGAAAGCTAATAAGAAGATCAAAACATAGAGAGTATGTTTCTGGAAGTGATTACATGGACTGATGCATCAGACAAAAAGAGGCTTGTCCAGAAGGGCCAGATCATAGAAAATCTCTTTTTACAAAACTGCTGACTTGAATGGTGCCTGGGAGACAGCTGCACTGTGAGAATCATGCCAGAGAATATTGATGGAAAAGAACATAAGGAAACAACATTACAACAGACATCACTAGTCTGAAGTTTAGAAACTTTTTATGGCTTAAGTCAATTCATACATGGCGGCAAATATCAGTCCAGACAGTAGTCAGAGGCACTGAAGCAACATACATTTCTGTGTTCAATGTCATCTATGCTTTATAACTCTGTATAGCATTTGGTTCATAGTTATTTGTGGTGGTTTTAGGCTATGCCTTCAAATTTTTTTCCACAGATCGTGGGCAGAAAAGTAGTAAAGTGCAAATAAATCACTATTTGGTGTAAAAAGGAAAATAAAGGTAATTCTAAACAATCCCATTAGAGAGATATAGAATAGAATAGAATAGAATAGAATAGAATAGAATAGAATAGAATAGAATAGACCAGACCAGGTTGGAAGAGACCTTCAAGATCATCGCGTCCAACCTATCACCCAACACCACCTAATCAACTAAACCATGCAACCAAGCACCCCATCAAGTCTCCTCCTAAACACCTCCAATGATGGTGACTCCACCACCTCCCCAGGCAGCCCATTCCAATCTACCATAAGATTTAATTCCCCAAACAATTTCTTTCTCTTCTCACTTCCTTGCTCTGGGAGAGATACTAACTTGCTTCTGCTTGACCTTGGTTGCATTCTTTTGGCTAAGTCTAACATCCCTCTGTTCCTTTTGTACAGGAAGGTAAGGGGGAGACAGAGACAGAGAAGCTAGTAGTTTCCCCTTGTCCTTGGCCAGGGGGGTCCTTTTGCTGTTTATTAATTGTCAATACCTGTAGATATTGCAAATGTTGTATATTTTGTACATATTCATTGCATTCTATTGTAGATTGTAGTTTTGCTTGTAAATACAGCTTTCATTTGCTTCCAGCTGAGCTGGTCTGCCAAATTTAATGTTGGGGGGGGGAATTTTCATCCCACCACATTGTTGCTTTTGGATGTAGTAGTGACTAGATCTGTCCTCACATTGCATTTGTAATGACTCAAAATTATGTTCAAAACCCATGTATAGTTGTTTACCATATTTGTGAAGATTGGTTTATATTTGGTTCAGAGTATTAGTACTTTGAATCAGATAATGCACATAAAAATATTGTGTGTTTCTCTTTTATGCTAAAATACCATAGTCTATCAATAAACAATCCAGATAAGTAACCACACCAGTGGTAACTGGTAACTCACACCAGCATTGAAAGCCAGCCTCTGGGCAGGAGAAGAAACCTAATCTCACCACATAAATGTTTTCACACATTCATTCAAAGCTATATTTTTCCACCAAAGTCAATATTCAGTTAAGGAATAAATTAGGCTATAAGGTTTTTTTGAGAGAACTGAAAGAACAATGAATGTCTTTACCTTGATAGGTACACTAAAACAATATCAATGAATTGTGATGTAGCTTATAAACTTGAGCAAATGCACAATATAATGTCTCAAAGAAACTGGACTGAATGTTTTTTTTAACTTCTATTCATTTTATAGTCCCTGCCATCTTGATAAAGAATTTTAATTAATTTTAATATTTTTCAGCTTTTGCTAATGAAAAGCCAGAATCTTCATGAAGTTGGTTTTGACTACAGAAAGTTTTCTGCTGAAATCTTATTTTTCATCTCTTGCTGGAATTCAAAAAACAGTGTCTTAAAATGTCCTCTGGAAATCCCAAACCACATACTTCCCACACTCCAGCTCAGGCACCCACCAGCCCAATGTCCAAAAACAGGAACATCTCTCACAGAAGCAATAGCTCTTCCAGGTGGCTGAAAGATTTCTGTGTTGAAGAATGCATGGGGATATTTGTGAGAGAAGCTGCAAGAGAAGACCAATAAAAGTGTGGACCCAAAAGATAAAAGAGCAAGAAGAAAAGCACTGATCCCTCCACTTTGTCACCTGACAACACAGCATTTGGTTCATAGCTGTTGTGTTTAGATATAGTATTGACCAGATATCTCTTCACACTGCATTTGTAATGAGTCAAAGTCATGTTCAAAAGCCATCTACAGCTGTTCACCATATTCATGCAGATTGACTTATACTGGGTTCAGAGCATTAGCACTTTGATTCAGATAACTCACATAGAAAGCTTGTGTGTTTCTCATGACAGTACAGGTGGCATTGGAGCCTTTGTACCATCATAGCATGGAATAACAGCTTTCCTTCGTGGTCTAGCTTTGAATCAGCCAGGTAACTGAGCATCTGAGAAGCCCTAGACACATCTGGAGACTGTACCTCAACGTGAACAATCCTCAGAGTAAAAGCATGGTGGCCATGGACACTCCATTAGAAAAGGGAAGAAGTATTATAGTGCTAGTTACAGGATTCTTCAATTCATTATAAACCTGCATGGTCAGCTAAGTTAAAAACAATTTTTAACTTAATGAAGCACTTCCCTGTACTTAGCTACTGTGGGCATGCCAGACATCTACTAGTGATGCAAGACCAAATGCTGTGGCAAGCAGATGATTCCTATGCAGCATCTCTACAGTTTCAGCTTTGACATTTTGGTGTTTTTATATAGCAACCAGATAAGTGTGAATGGCTCCTGTCTCAAAGATTACAGCCAACCACGCAGAACATCAGTAAGTATGTTTTAAACAATGACTACTCTCTTGTATGATCCATTTATTCTGAGTGAGACAGGAGTCAGAAAAGATGGTGTTTGCATGAGACAGATTCAGCATATCTGTCACAGCAGCTTGGCAGTGGTGTCAAGCCTTCCTTCAGGCTGAGAGGCTGGTTTGGCAGCAATGCTGAGACAAAGCCACACACAGTGGGGAGCTGATCCATAAAGCACATTGCTGAAAATGGCAGCTCCACTGAAAAAGCCTCACATCTACATAAAATCCAACCCTTCAGAAAGAAAATTAATTTAGGAGAGGTGGACTCCTCCACTCATCCATGGTTTTAGTGCCTCCCTCACCACCAGGCTCAGCTGCTCACTGAGGTGGGCTGATAAAGTACAGAAGCAGAAAGTCATCTGCACTTTTGCAAAGTATCTATCAATAAAAAGAAACTAGATGTATCTGGGTTCATCAAGTCTTCTGTTTCCTTGCAAACTACCCATAGAAACTAACCAGATAAACTACCTCCAACGGACAGCAGCCAATTTAATTTCCTTATTCTGTATTGAGAGAATCTGAATTTACCTTATTCTCTGCTACATGTAATGCACCGCCAGGCCTGTAGAAATAGCTGCTCCCCTACAGACATATCTACACATCTGTAGGGACACACCTACACATCTGTAGATACACCAGCATGCTTGTTGATATTAATGCTGAGATTTTGAGTTTAACACACAAAATGCCTTCATCTCTTAAACCAAATTCTCATTGAGAATATAGCTCCCAGCATAGCACAGAAGAGGGAACAAAGTGCTGCTTGTGAGGAAGAATGCAGAATACAGGAAATCATTGCAGAACTGCAGACAAGTGGCTGAATGCATCACCTTATGATTCTGTGATTCTGTGCTGTTACCTTAGTCTTGACGCATGGCCCATCAGATTTAGGAAATTCAAAGGTTTCTCGCTAGAGCAGAAGGTAAGTCATTATACAAAGAGACAGAATGAGAAAAAACTTGCAAAAATTCCACCAGTAAAACAACAAAAGCTTACCCTCAACAGCTTTTCAAAATACCTCCTACCAACCTGAATACCCTGCTTAAGTATTTTCTTTAATTTAGAAGATCTCTCCATGCTTTCCACTGTGGCAACAGGAGCACTGTTCCTGTGTTGCACAGAGAGAAAATATCTGGATTACCAAACACATTAAACAAAAGCTTTTCAACTAGAACCATTTAAATTCTGCTTTTAACATTGCCATGACTTTGGGGTCACTTGTTAAAGCTACATGAGGGTAGTAGTTAAAGACAATTCAGTATCAAAGCTTCATACCATTTTACTGCACTAAATTAGCAATACTCTTGCTAGAAGCCACCATGAGTCAGATGAGTCACTTTGAATGCAATGGTTTACAGAAAAAGCCTAATTTATTGCTATTTGCAGGTCTGTTTTGCTGATGTTTTTTTCAAGTATGTTGAAATAATAGGTGCTCCCAAAACTTAAAGGGAGTTTAACAAAACAAAAAAGGTTGAATCCCAGCTGGTCTTTCTACATGCCATATTGAACATTGACTTTTTAAACTAAGTTCCCAGAAAGACTCAGTTTGAAGCTTGAAAACATTGTATTACTTTTTTTGGAATTAAAAAATAAATAAATTAAAAATAAAATAAAAGCTGTACCTGTGGTTTAATCCTAGCTTCCAGCAACCAGTTGTGAATACAGTACAGTCAAAACAAGACATCATTCTTGTGTCATCATCATTTTGTAGACAACAAAGTAAAGTGTCTGCTACACCACCAACCTTCATGTCTGCCACTGAGGAAAGGATGGTTTGGGTGCTTCACAAAGTCCAGTCATAGTTTGCTGGGATAGCTGTTTGATAATTCTTAAAGGAAGTTGTAATATAGCCTTCCAGTAATGTCAAGTAGACAAGACACGAAAGGCCTCAAAAGGTGTTTGAGTCTCTTGTATGAAGTAAAGAGATTGCCAGATAGCTCTGAGGAAAAAATCTTTGCACTCATATTGCAAGTATTAAGAAATAGAGATATTCTTCCTCTAGAATGTGCCAATTACTGCCACAATCATCCCAGTAAAGACACAGTAACTTTTAACCAATATAGTTTGTTAACAGAACACAAGGGAGAAATACATTATTATTGCTCTCTACAGCTACCTGAAGGGAGGTTGTAGCCAGCAGGGGGTTCGTCTCTTCTCCCAGGCAGCCAGTACCAGAACAAGAGGACACAGTCTCAGGCTGCGCCAGGGGAGGTTTAGGCTGGAGGTTAGGAAGAAGTTCTATCCAGAGGGAGTGATTGCCCATTGGAATGGGCTGCCTGGGGAAGTGGTGGAGTCACCATCATTGGAGGTGTTCAGGAGGAGACTTGATGGGGTGCTTGGTGCCATGGTTTAGTTGTTTAGGTGGGTTGGATTGGCTGATGGGTTGGACATGATGATCTTGAAGGTCTCTCCCAACCTGGTCTATTCTATTCTATTCTATTCTATTCTATTCTATTCTATTCTATTCTATTCTATTCTATTCTATTCTATTCTATTCTTATTATTTATATTTCTATACTGCTTGGAAGTGCTTTGGCAGCTCCAAGGCTCATCTGCCCACATCAAAATTGTTCCTCTAACACTTTCATTTATATCTGAAACAGGAGTAACATCTGAGATTCTACAACTATTTTTAGCTCAAGTGTTATGGTAGCATTTGTCCGTCATCTAAGCAGTGTAGGCTACAAGCAGGCTTAGTCAAACACAGTTCTCCTAGGGACTTAAATATTGCTATGCTTATACCTACAGTGCTCACATTTCAAGCAAAACAATAAAGATAAAAATACAAATTCAGCAATGTACTGCCAGTTTTCAGAAAGGATTACCTCAAGAATGACCTCTTCTGTAAATGATGCATATCGTATCACTGTAGAAATTGTTACTCTCTTCAACAAATACATCAGCATGTAGTCGCATCCATTCCAGCCAGCCAAAGAGTGCAACAGAGAAGTGAAATTTGCCTGCTTATTTAGGAGATTGTTTACAGTAATAAAGAATCCTTTCCCAACTTTTTGCTTTATTACCAGAAGCATGGGGGAAAAACCCCAACATCAGCATAAAAAAAAATAAAATAATGAGAGATACATAAAAGCAGATTTTTTGCTAAGAACAACATGGAAAATGTTGTTACAGGCTGAAAACTGAATGGATGAAGCAGAGAAGACTTATGGTGGGTGTGAGGGCCCAGATGCGATATACATCAAGTTGATCTCCAGTGTCCAGGAGTTTGTTGTAAAAAGAGATCATTCATTAAAATCAGGAACAATAAAAGTGATGCTGAGTGGGACATGAGTTTGCAGAAAATAAAACAAATGAGATGAATTTCAGAGTGTTGTGGTTTGGGAGACCAATTCTCCCACCACGGGCAAAAATAATGACTCAGACAAATGGATTGCAAAAAATGGGGGAAAAAACCAAACCAAACCAAACCAAACCAAACCAAACCAAAACAAAACAAAACAAAACAAAACAAAACAAAACACCCAAACCCAACAATGACAGTTTTACAGAGAACCACAAGCACCGCGACAAAAGAGAAAGATCCCAGAATGGACCCAAAAACTTCCCATCCCCACCTGGGGGTACACCCAAACCCCACCCAGGGCTCTTCCTCCCCCCCAACCCAGCCTTGGGCCTGGGCAGGCCCAAGGGAGGCAACTCACACCATTTCACCTAGGTGGCGGCAGAGGGACAAAAGAGGAAGTAAGGACCCCACGTGGATGTTTTATAGAGGAGCAGAGAGTTATGGGTGAAATACCTGGTTTCCTGTGACCACCCAGTGGGCTGGACCCCTTTTGGGACCTCCCAGGTGTGGTCTGTGCAGTGGCATCTGGGCCAGCACCCAGCCTAAACCACCACACAGAGAGATCCCATCCATGCCCTGTCCAAAGTCTGCATGTATTTAATCTACAAGGTTAACCACACCAACAGCTCTACAGAGATTCCTGAATTCTCTATTGCATCTGAATTTGCACTGGAATGTCTGACAGCTGCTAACTTCTTAGACTGTTAAATAAAATAAACTATAACTGGGGAGAAAAGTTAAAAAAAAAAAAAAAGCAACCTTTTTTCCCCGTGTTTAACACATGTATTTCAGTGAGTAAACTTTTCTGCATAGTCTGTTGTGCGGGCATGCTGCGGAGAACTGTAGAAGTTCAGTGGTGGGGTGGCTGCTCTCAGCCCTGTTGCAGATAACAATCCTTCAGCTGGACTTTGTTTTGCTTCTGACTCAAGCCTTCTCACAAACTGAGACAATGGGTTAGGAACTGGCTGGAGGGCCGAGCCCAGAGAGTGGTGGTGAATGGTGCCACAGCCAGCTGGCGGCCAGTGACCAGTGGCGTCCCCCAGGGATCAGTGCTGGGCCCCATCCTCTTTAACATCTTCATTGATGATATGGATGAGGGGGTTGAGTCAGTCATCAGCAAGTTTGCAGATGACACCAAGTTAGGAGCAAATGTTGGTCAGTTAGAGGGTAGAAAGGCTCTGCAGAGGGACCTTGACCGACTGGACAGATGGGCAGAGTCCAATGGGATGGCATTTAACAAGTCCAAGTGCCGGGTGCTGCACTTTGGCCACCGCAACCCCATGCAGAGCTACAGGCTGGGGTCAGAGTGGCTGAGAGCAGCCAGGCAGAGAGGGACCTGGGGTGATGATTGACACCCACCTAAACATGAGCCAGCAGTGTGCCCAGGTGGCCAAGAGGGCCAATGGCATCCTGGCCTGTATTAGGAATAGTGTGGCCAGCAGGAGCAGGGAAGTCATTGTGCCCCTGTACTCTGCATTGGTTAGGCCACACCTTGAGTACTGTGTCCAGTTCTGGGCCCCTCAGTTTAAGAAGGACATTGAGACACTTGAACGTGTCCCGAGAAGGGCAACAAGGCTGGTGAGAAGCCTTGAGCACAAGCCCTATGAGGAGAGGCTGAGGGAGCTGGGATTGTTTAGCCTGGAGAAGAGAAGGCTCAGGGGTGACCTCATTGCCCTCTACAACTACCTGGTTGTAGCCAGGAAGGGGGTGGTCTCTTCTTCCAGGCAACCAGCACCAGAACAAGGGGACACAGTCTCAAGCTGTGCCAGGGGAGGTTTAGACTCGAGGTGAGGACAAAGTTCTTCACTGAGCGAGTCATTCGTCATTGGGATGTGCTGCCCAGGGAGGTGGTGGAGTCACCGTCCCTGGAGGTGTTTAAGGGGAGATTGGACGTGGCACTTCGTGCCATGGTCTAGTTGTGAGGTCTGTTGGGACAGGTTGGACTTGATGATCCTTGGGGTCTCTTCCAACCTTGGTTATACTGTGATACTGTGATACTGTGAAACAAACAAATCTGCCAATTAGTAGACAGCTGTGCCATATACTTCAGGTGTGATAGATTGTCCTTTTCATGTAATGTACTACTTACAATTTTTTTCTAAAACTTAATTTCTCAATGTGTATCAACTAAGATACAATACTATCTATGCTGAAAATAAATAAAAGAAAACTGAAGATGAAAAGAAGACAAAAAGAAGCAAAACAAGAAAGTATGTAGAAATGTAAAAAGAAAGTCAATGGCAATGGCTTGGCAATTTTCAGTATGACTTTCTAAGTAAATTCAGTTTGTGTAGTCATACCACATACCACCTCTTTGCTCTTTTTTCTGCAGTAGTTTACCATTTTCAAGTTAATTTGAAAGAATGAGAGAGATTTCCAAGATGATTGACTTTATTCACATTAATTCTGTGAAAAACAGTACCTAGATGGAAAAGAAAACCCCAAATACATGATTCAAAGCAGGAGAGAAAAACAAGGTGTAGAACAGAATCAGCAGTAGCTGATGGTCACTCAACTAATAAGTACTGTTTGATTCATCAGTAAACCTATCCCTACACTACCTGCAGTAAGCACTGTATTTCCCTGGGTAAGCGATCACAGCTGTGACGGGAGCCAGGCACTGGAAAACAGAATACAAGGAAATAAAGCATACACTTAAGAAAGTAAACCCTGCTGTTTTGTTTCTTGTAAAAATAAAATCAGACAGAAAAATATTTGTCCCATGGAAAACAACAGCTTTTCACTTAGAATGTGTGCTGGGTTGAGGCAGCCCCCTCTCCCCACCACGGGCAGGAATAAAACACTCAGACAAACGGATTGCAAAAGTGATGAAAGTTTAAATAGAAAGCAGTGAAATGTTACAGAAAACCCAAAGTGCAGTGACAAAGAAAGATCCCAAAGCAAACCCAGAGGCATCCCATTCCCACCTGAGGGTACACCCGAGACCCTCAGGGCTCCTTCTTCCCCCTCCCTTTGCTGGGCTAGTCTCAGCTGGCCAGGCCTGAGACTGCCCATCCCCCTGTGGCCTTGGGCCTAGCCAGGCCCAAAGCCAGGAGGCATCTCCCCCAGTTACCGGCTGGCGGAGGAGGAAGAAAAGAGAAAGTGCCAGACTCCGCACTGGATCTTATAGTGGTGCAAAGAATTATGGTAGGAAATACACAATTTCCTGTGTCCATCCCTCTGGGCTGGACTTCTGGACACAGGAAGTGAACACACCAGGGGGGCACCCAGCTCAAACTGCAACAAATGTCTAATAGCACAGTCATTATTAGAGCAAATTCTACCACAAACAATAGCTAATGAATATATATTGTTCTTAGGTTAACACAAAAATGTGAAGCAGCAATGTTTGTTTTTTAAAAAAGAATGTTACTTCTAACTATGCATGTCACCAGCTTGAGGTCAGGTTAAATAAATTATATTAGTGTGCTTTAAGAGGCAGTCAAATAAAATGTCAACATCTGCCTAGATACAGAGGCTGTTATATTTTTTTACAAATGCCTTATAAGCAATTATATTTTTTGTACTCACACTATCTTTGTAGGTAGCAACAACAACCTTCTGCACCAAGAAGAACAGCAGAAATTTTGACAGCATTCACAGTACAACCTTCCAATTTTTGTTTTGTTGTTTTAGCACACATACTCAATTTTCACAACTTTGTATGTTTAATTTTTAATTTGGCTCTTAGCACTAAAATGTAGGCAAGAAGTATTTTGCCAAAGAAACATGCTTAGGATTGCATTAAACATCTTTGTAGTAGGAGGAGCCTACTACTCTAGTGGCTAATGTTTTGCACAGAAAGAACACTGCTGTAAAAGGCTATTTTTTGCCATAGACTTTAAACTTCCACTTTTAAAAATTGTCTATGTCACATTATTTGCTCTGAATTTGCTCTAAATTTGCTCTAAATTTGATCTACAGGCATATTACAGCTATGCTTTCACACAGTAAATGATAAGATCTGAAGCTCACCGTCCTTATTATGCTTTTCCCTTCAACAGGAACTGTACTACTCCATTCTCCCAGATGGGTATTTTTTCACTTTCTGGTTAACTTATATCACTGCATAGGTGTTTTGATTCACTGCAAAATCTAAGTAGGTTAGGATGTGTTGAGTCTTAGAAAAGAGTATTTTGTTTGACTCTGCATTTGTGTGCTGGAAAATACAAAACTCTTTGTAAACACCTCCAATATTTTTGTGTGTAGATTTTAAAAGTGAGATGCACACTTTGAGTTTCCTAAGACCATCCCACTAACACAAGCCCACTACCCTTCATGCCTCATTCAGTAGTGGACTTTTTGACTTCTAGAATGAGAAATAGCAGTTGATGAGCAACAAGTGATGCAATGATGCAGCTGTTAAGTGAGCCTACCAGGGGTCAGGGTCTGCTTGACCTGCTGTTCTCCAATACAGAAGGGCTGGTGGGAGATGTAATGGTAGGAGGCTGTCTAGGGTGCAGCAACCATGAGATAGTGGAGTTTTCAATATGCAGGGAAATAAGGAGGAGCAATAACAGAACCCTTACTTTGGAAAGTACCCTGGGTAGCAGCCCTTAACAACAAAGGGGTCCAGGACAATTGGACCTACTACAAACAGGAGCTCTTGAAGGCACAGAAACTGACAGTTCCCACGTGCTGAAAGATGAGCCAGCAGGGAAGGTGACCGGCCTGGATTAGCAAGCAGCTCTTGAATGAATTAAGGGGAAAAAAGAGGGTGTATCACCTTTAGAAAGGGGCAGAGGCAACTTGTGATATGTTTAAGGATGTTGTTAGATCACGTAGGAGAAAAACTAGAGAGGCAAAAGCCCAGCTACAACTCAAGCTGGCCACTGCTGTGAAAGATAATAAAAAGCATTTTATAAATATATTAATGCTAAAAAGAGGGGCAAGAAGAACCTCCACTCTGTTGGACCTGGAGGGGAACATTGTAACTAATTATGAGGAAAAAGCAGAAGGTACTAAATGCCTTCTTTGCCTCCATTTTCAAGAGTAAGGCAGGAGGACTTCAGGATAACTGGCCTCCTGAACTGTTTGATGGGATCAGAGAGCAGTATAGTCCCCCTGAAATCAATGAGGAAGTAGTTCAAGACTTGCTGAGCCACTGGGATACTCTCAAGTCCATGGGAACAGATGGAATCCATCCTAGGGTGCTGAGAGAGCTGGCAGATGAGCTGCCAAGCCGTTCTCCATCATTTTCCACCAGTCCTGGCTGACCAGAGAGGTCCTAGAAGACTGGAAGCTGGTGAATGTGATGCCCATCCACAAGAAGGGCCAGATGGATGAACCTGCAAACTACAGGCCTCTCAGCCTGATCTCAGTGCCAGGAAAAATTATGGAGCATATCATCTTGGGGGTAATCACTGTACACCTGCAGGATGGCCAAGGGATCAGGCCCAGCCAACATGGATTTAGGAAGGGCAGGTCCTGCCTGACCAACCTGATCTCCTTCTATGATCAGGTGACCTGTCTGGTGGATGTGGGGAAGTAAATTTTTAGATGACACCAAGCTGGGAGCAGGTGTTGATCTGTTAGAAGGTAGAAGGGCTCTCCAGAGGGACCTTGACCTTGACAGGATGGATAGAAGGGTGGAGTCCAACATGATGGCATTCAACAAGCCCAATACCAGGTGCTGCACATTGGTCACAACAACCCCATTCAGCGCTACAGGCTGGGGTCAGAGTGGCTGGAGAGTAGCCAGACAGAAAGAGACCTGCGGGTACTGGTTGATAATAGGCTGAACATGAGCCATCAGTGTGCCAAGAAGGTCAATGGCATCCTGGCCTGCATCAAGAATAGTGTGGCCAGCAGGAGCAGGGAAGTCATTATACCCCTGTACTCAGCACTGGTTAGGCCACACCTTGCTTAATGCGTCCAGTTCTGGGCCCCTCAATTGAAGAAGGATATTGAGACTCTTCTCAGTATCACAGTATCACCAAGGTTGAAAGAGACCTCAAAGATCATCAAGTCAGCCTGTCACCACAGACCTCATGACTAGACCATGGCACTAAGTGCCATGTCCAATCCCCTCTTGAACACCTCCAGGGATGGTGACTCCACCACCTCCCTGGGCAGACCATTCCAATGATGAACCACTCTCTTGGTGAAGAATTGTCTCCTCACCTCACACCTAAACTTCAGCTGGTGCAGCTTGAGACTGTGTCCCCTTGTTCTGGTGTAGGTTGCTAGAGAGAAAAGACCAACCCCTTCCTAGCTGCAACCACCTTTCAAGTAGTTGTAGAGGGCAATGAGGTCTCTCCTGAGCCTCCTCCTCTCCAGACTAAACAATCCCCCCTCCCTCAGCCTCTCCTCACAGAGCTGTGCTCAAGGCCTCTCCCCATCCTTGTTACCCTTCTCTGGACATGTTCAAGTGTCTTGATGTCCTTCCTAAACTGAAGGGCCCAGAACTGGACACAGTACTCAAGGTGTCAGTCTCAGGTTGCGCCAGGGGAGATTTAGGTTGGATGTTAGGAAAAAGTTCTATCCAGAGAGAGTGATTGCCCATTGGAATGGGCTGCCTGGGGAAGTGGTGGAGTCACCAATATTGGAGGTTTTCAGGAGAAGACTTGATGGGGTGCTTGGTGCCGTGGGTTAGTTGTTTAGGTGGTGTTGGATTGGTTGATGGGTTGGATGCGGTGATCTTGAAGGTCTCTTCCAACCTGGTTTATTCTATGTATTCTATGTATTCTATGTGTGGCCTAACCAATGCAGAGTACAGGGGCACAATGACTTCCCTGCTCCTGTTGGCCTCATTACTCCTAATGCAGGCCGGGATGCCATTGGCCTTCTTGGCCACCTGGGCACACTGCTGGCTCATGTTTAGGCAGCTGTCAATCAGCACCCCCAGGTTCCTCTCTGTTTGGCAGCTCTCCAGCCACTCTGACCCCAGCCTGAAGCTCTGCAAGGGGTTGCCATGGCCTAAGTGCAGCACCCAGCATTTGGATTTGTTGAATGCCTGTGGTGAAGGGGTTATTAATTTAAGAATTATGAAATATGAATTATGAAAATATTATTTCTATTAATATTATAAAATTATTAATAACTGACAAATCACCAACTTATATACATGTTCAGGCAGGACCTGCCCTTCCTAAATCCATGCTGGCTGGGCCTGATCCCTTGGCCATGCTCTAAGTGCTGTGTGATTGCACTCAGGATGACCTGTTCCATAATCTTGCCTGGCACTGAGGTCAGGCTGACAGGCCTGGAATTCCCTGGCTCATCCAACCGGCCCTTCTTGTGGATGGGCAGCACGCTGGCCAGCTTCCAGTCATCTGGGACCTCTCCAGTGAGCCAGGACTGCTGAAAAATGATGGAGAGTGGCTTGGCCAGCTCATCTGCCAGCTCTCTCAGCACCCTAGGGTGGACCCTGTCCGGTCCCATGGACTTGTGGGGATCCAAGCGACTGAGGAGATCTCTACCTGCCTCCTCCTGGAACACAGGGGAACTGTACTGTTCCCTGTCTCCATCTGCCAGCTCAGGAGGCCAGCTGTCTGGAAGACATTCTGTCCTGCTATTAAAATTTGAGGCAAAGAAAGTGTTAAGGACCTCTTCTTTTTCCTCATCTTTTGTCACTGTATTCTCCTCTGTGTCCACCAAGGAGTGGAGGATGTCCTTGTCCCTCCTCTTGCTATTAATATATTTATAGAAGGATTTTTTGTTGTCCTTCACAGCAGAGGCCAGTCTAAGCTCTAAATGGTCTTTTGCCTCCCTAATTTTCTTCCTACAAGATCTACCAACATCCTTAAACATTCCATGGGTTGCCTCACCTTTCTTCAAATATGATATACCCTCTTTTTTTTCCCACTCATTCTTTGGGCTAGTATTTATAGATTTCCCAAGACAATAATGGCCAGTGACAACAAGGATTAAGAGATTGAAACCTAATACTTTAATTTATAGAACCAATTTTCTCCAAACATGGCCAAAGGCACACACACCTGGCCCACTTGGACCCCAAGGCATGTTCAGACAAGTCTAGACAACATGGGCAATCTCCTGAAAAAACAGACATCCTGGCTTCTGCTCCATTGTCTAGTTCAGGGCATTTTTGAGGCTTTTGCCTCTTCAGGACAATACCACAATATTCTTTTTACAATTTGCTTTGAGCAAATATTGACACATTAAGGCTTAGAAAAAATACCCCTTTTCCCAGTATTTGTTGTAGGTGAATGTAAAAAAAAAATCAGTCTTGAAAATGCATAGGAAGAGTATTTATTCAGCTTTAAAATTCTACTCCTTATGTGAAATACAGCAGCAAATTTTCCATTTGTCAGTAATACTCAAAGACATTACTTCTGAACTTAAAGTTTTATCTCTAAACCTAAGTAGCTCTTTGCATGAAAACTGTGACCACTAGGCAAAAAAGGTCAGAGTTTGATTTTAATTTTAAGATGGACCTTGTTTTTCACATACAACACAACCTGAAAGGAAGACAGCAGAATTTGTTTCTGGAACTCTGAGAAGAGTTCGTTTTGGTTTTTTGATTTCTATTTTCATCTAAGCCCATTCAGCCAAGACTATTGGAACTAAGCAGAGCTCAAAACACCTTCCTGCTGAAATCAGTAGCTAAAGAAGATAAGCCAACAATTTGAACGCAGTTTCCAGATACCTGCACAGGTGTCTGACTTTCAAGAACTTTCTAAACTGGGAGACAAATATAACACAAGAACCAATACCTAACAATGAAGTTTGAAATAAAAATAAATTACAAATATAATTCAACTCTTTAACAGAGATTGTGACATATCATTGGAACACAAGGGAAGTGGTTCAGTAGTCATCAACTTTGAATTGGATGTCCTTCTGAAAGACACACTATAATTCAGTCAGAAATTACAGAGGCTGATAGTTTTCTATTATATAGCACAAAAAATAATAACCTTCTCTGCAGGAATTACTAAGTAAAATTTGATTGCTTACATTATGCAAGCATTCAGAAAAGATTTACCACAGTCCTTAGGCCTGTATCTTCTGACTACATAATCAGCTCAGGATTTGGCCCACAGGGAGCTGAACTGCTGAATTAGAAGTTACTACCATTTTTACCTTGTATTGTTTTTACAGTCATGCTTAGATTGCTCAGAATATTCTTTTCATTATGAAAATGTGACACACCCAGCTATTCCATGTTTAGCCTTCTTTTGCAAAGGATATCCTTAAAGCCTAGTATTAATTTCATAATACTGTAATAATATACTGTCTGTAAGAAGAGAAAAAAACTAACTGCAGTATTGCAGGTGGTCTTCAACCTTGCAAATTGTCTCACTTTGCATTAAATGCCCCTTTTGGTTTATGTCAAATGATACACAATTACTTTCATGCTTGCATAAGGCTACTGAATTTTGAGAACTCTGCCACTTTAACCCCTGTCTATCTTCCCTTAACAATTTTTCACAAATGTTGATTTTATTTTCTACAGTCTTCCTCTATCTGTAACCAACATTCTGTCTCATCCTTCCCTGGTTTGCCTTCAGGCTTGTTTTGCTACATAAAATTTTGTTTCTGCCTACTGGCACAATTCTTAAGAAGTATAAATCTCTGCTGGTTTATTTGTTATGTTCATAATAATTTACTATGGTCACACATTTAGGGGAAGTTGAACATTATGTGAGGAGAGTTGCCATTATTGCAAGACAAAAATCAGGGGACAAAAAGCAACAATCTGGAAAAACTAACAGATCGCTTCATTGCTAAACTCTGTGATTTCCAGTCATTTAATTTACATATTACCACAATATCACCAGTGAAAGAAGTCCCTAAGTAATCCCTACAGAATTTACATTTCAACATTTTAAATAATTCTATACAGTCCTAGCTGATATGTTTAAATGCGGAGTTATTTATCCGCGGTGGGAAGTCCATTGGGATTGGGAACAGTGATTAGCAGGCTGCTTCATGCCCAGTATACTGGCACTGGACACATTGTCTAGGAAAGCCTTAAACAGAGTGACCAGAAAGCCATGAGGGCTCACTCACTTTTTTCCGCCCACTCCTATTTTGGCTCATCTTGGACTCTATCCGCATTTTAAGTGAAATTGGAGAAACCAGGACTTGGACCTGGTTTCTCCCCAAACCTGCCTGTCCAGGGATCCTGCTCCATGCCTACCACTGGAGTAACCTGCAGTTAAAACTGCAGCCTCCCTGCTTTGTTCAGACAGTGCTACTGTATGAGTTTTCCCTCATGGCAGCTGTGTCTGTGGACACTTTGATTCTGGTTTGTGACATGTTATCCACAAAATGGATTATAAAACCTGCAGTTCTGAAGCCTGCCACCGAAGAAAGACCTAGGGACCATCTCCAAATTCCTGCTCCGTACTTGTGAATACAACCTGGTGTTCTCATACTTTCCCTAAGCTCCTGGCTTGCTTCTGATTTTATAAGTGGGGTGAAGCTATTTTGTGGCTTAGTCTTTCCAATTTTCTGAAGTCTCTAAATTGTACTAAAGTTGCCCATAAGCATCCTGGTAGATTTTGCAACCAAATAGAACCTGTAAACAATTTAATCAATATTACAGACTGAGAGTTGTGCATTTACATCTTGCATTCCAAGGAGAAGCATTATAGAAATAAAATTCATAAGAACAGCTTTTCAGAATCTTTAACACTGAGCAATGGTGAATGTGTTGACTAATGACAGAGTACTACCAACAGGGCATTTGAGGAGGAAAAACGGTATACTTGAAGAGTTCATGAAATGACACGCACCAAAAAGTAGGTTTTAGACCTGGAAAACATGGAACATGGTAAGCTGAAAAGGAAACAAAGCTTCTCAAACTGTTTTCTGCCAGAATATTATGGTAACATATTATAGGATAGGATAGGATAGGATAGGATAGGATGGAATAGAATAGAATAGAATAGAATAGAATAGAATAGAATAGAATAGAATAGAATAGAATAGAATAGAATAGAATAGAATAGACCAGGTTGGAAGAGACCTTCAAGATCATCACGTCCAACATATCACCCAACACCACCTGATCAACTAAGCCGTGCAACCAAGTGCCCCATCAAGTCTCCTCCTAAACACCTCCAATAATTGTTCTGTAGGTAAGTAGACCTGTGTGCAACAAGAGGTTTCAGGGACAGACTAATCTGCATGAAGATCAAACAGGTCTATGACCTAAACCCACCTGAGGTGCTGCAAGCCCTCCTCAGTAGCCAACAGTATCACAGTGTCAGAGTACCACAGTATCACCAAGGTTGGAAGAGACCCCAAGGATCATCAAGTCCAACCTGTCTCCACAGACTAGACCATGGCACCAAGTGCCATGTCCAATCTCCCCTTGAACACCTCCAGGGATGATGTGGTCCTTTGAGGCTGTGCCTTTAAGAACAAACACTGCTGGAACACACTGGCTAATGCTTTCGGTACTAGAACCAAAACATTCTGATATTCTAAACTAATTTCATTGGTTGATAAACAAAAATTCAACTTTAGATTGTGAAGCAGTTGGAAATTTTTTTTCCTCAGTGGAGTTCGGTTTGGAAGTTGGGGGAGTTGGAGGTTTCAGCCTGTTCTCCCTGCCTGCTTCTTCTGCGAACTGCTGGAGTTGGCCTTCAGATAAGCAAACACTAATCCTGCATGGGCTTTTGAAGCTTACCAACAACTCTTTTCCTTAGTAACTTGCCTTTCTCTCTCTCTAACCACTTTTTGGGGAAAAAGGGAGGTGGGGGGGGGGAGAGAGGGGGTCCCAAGGAGGGGATCCCTCCCTCGGGGAGGGATTTTTGTTGTGTTATTTGTCTTTGCTGTGTATTTCTGTGTATATATTGTAAATACCTGTATATATTGTGTTATATATAACCTGCTTTCCATATATGCTTGTAAATATAGAGCTTGCTCTTCGATTGGGCTAGTTGTGGTTTCTTACTCCATGGAGGAGGGAGAGCTAAGCCCTCTCTCAACCTACCACAGATGGTGACTCCACCACCTCCCTGGTCAGCACATTCCAATGACGAACAACTCGCGCAGTGAAGAACTTTCTCCTCGCTTTGAGTCTAAACCTCCCCTGGTGCAGCTTGAGACTGTGTCCCCTTGTTCTGGTGCTGGTTGCCTGGGAGAAGAGACCAACCCCCTCCTGGCTACAACCACCTTTCAGGTAGTTGTAGAGGACAATGAGGTCACCCCTGATCCTTCTCTTCTCCAGGCTAAACAATCCCAGCTCCCTCAGCCTCCCCTCACAGGGCTTGTGCTCAAGGCCTCTCCCCAGCCTTGTTGCCCTTCTCTGGACACGTTCAAGTGTCTTGATGTCCTTCTTACATACACACATAGAATACATACATACATAGAATAAACCAGGTTGGAAGAGTCCTTCAAGATCATCACGTCCAACCCACCAACCGATCCAACACCACCTAAACAACTAACCCATGGCACCAAGCACCCCATCAAGTCTTCTCCTGAAAACCTCCAATGATGGTGACTCCACCACCTCCCCAGGCAGCCCATTCCAATGGGCAATCACTCTCTCTGTATAGAACTTTTTCCTAACATCCAACCTGAACCTCCCCTGGCGCAGCCTGAGACTGTGTCCTCTTGTCCTGGTACTGCTTGCCTGGGAGAAGAGACCAACATCCGTCTGTCTACAACCTCCCTTCAGGTAGTTGTAGAGAGCAATAAGGTCACCCTTGAGTCTCCTCTTCTCCAGGCTAAGCAACCCCAGCTCCCTCAGCCTCTCCTCATAGGGCTTATGTTCCAAACCCCTCACCAACTTTGTTGCTCTTCTCTGGACTCGTTCCAGCAAGTCAACCTCCTTCCTAAACTGAGGGGCCCAGAACTGGACACAGTACTCAAGGTGCAGCCTAACCAATGCAGAGCACATGGGCACAATGACATCCCTGCTCCTGCTGGCCACACTACTCCTAATGCAGGCCAGGATTCCATTGGCCCTCTTGGCCACCTGGGCACACTGGTGGTTCCTGTTTAGACAGCTGTCAATCAGTACCCCCAGGTCCCTCTCTGTTTGGCAGCTCTCCAGCCACTCTGACCCCAGCCTGTAGCTCTGCATGGGGTTGCTGTGGCCAAAGTGCAGCACCTGGCACTTGGACTTATTAAATGCCATGCCATTAGACTCTGCCCATCTGTGCAGTCGGTCGAGGTCCCTCTGCAGAGTCTTTCTACCCTCTAACTGACCAACATTTGCTCCTAACTTGGTGTCATCTGCAAACTTGTTGATGACTGACTCAACCCCCTCATCCAGATCATCAATGAAGATGTTAAAGAGGATGGGGCCCAGCACTGATCCCTGGGGGACGCCACTGGTGCCTGGCCACCAGCGGATGTGGCACCATTCACCACCACTCTCTGGGCTCAGCCCTCCAGCCAGTTCCTAACCCAGCACAGAGTGCTGCTGTCCAAGCCACGAGCTGACAGCTTAGCCAGCAGTTTACTGTGGGGGACAGTGTCAAAGGCCTTGCTGAAGTCCAGGCAGACCACATCCACAGCCTGCCCCACATCCACCAGGCAGTCACCTGATCATAGAAGGAGATCAGGTTGGAGAGGCAGGACCTGCCCTTCCTAAATCCATGTTGGCTGGACCTGAGCCCTTGGCCATCCTTCAGGTGCGCAGTTATTGCCTCCAGGATAATCTGCTCCACCACTTTCCCTGGCACTGAGGTCAGGCTGACTGGCCTGGAGTTTCTAGGTTCCTCCATCTGACCCTTCTTGTGGATCGGGACCACATTGGCCAGTTTCCAGTCATCTGGGACCTCTCCAGTGAGCCAGGACTGGAGGAAAATGATGGAGAGCGGCCTGGCCAGCTCATCTGCCAGCTCTCTCAGCACCCTAGGATGGATCCCATCCGGTCCCATGGACTTGTGAGTGTCCAAGTGGCTCAGCAGGTCGCAAACTAATTCCTCATGGATTTCCAGGGCATCACACTGCTCCCTGACCCCTTTGCCCAGCCCAGGAGGCCACTCGTCCTGAACTCCTGCCTTGCTGTTAAACAGGCACACAAGTGAGCAGCACAGCAGCTTTCAGTTCAGGCAGCACTGTGCTCACAGTGAATGTTTTGTGTTCTCAAGGCCAATGACTTATATTTTCAGTGCTGGTTGCCTCAGCCACTTAGCATATGTACTCAATCCAGAAAAATGATATTATCAGCTCAGTAAATACTTCTGATTTACAGTGTTACCTGCTGAGAGTTTGGGGAGAAAGAGTTTGTTTGGAAAGCTGAAACTTGGAAAGGGTCCTGGGAGTATTGGTTGATAATCAACTGAATATGAGTCAGCAGTGTGCCTAGGTGGTTAAAAAGGTCAATACTATTCCACCTTGCCATTTGGTAGGAGACCTGCTCGGGACTGACACCGGGACTGGCATGTTCAAGATGAGAGGTGCTGCTTTTTTGTTTGTTTTTAGGGCTTTTTGGGGCAGGAGGACCTCGACAGACAGAGAGGACTGGCAGGGTCATCATCTAGCATGCCTGCTCAAGAGGGTGACATCAGCCACAGCAAATTTAAATGTGGTAGAGCTGAGCCGTGTGACCGCCACTTGGCAAGAGAGCATTCTCATTCGATTGCAGATAGCAGCACATGCCCTGGCATGTTTTTTCACCAGAGAGAAGGAGGTGCTGAGTCACATGGGCTCATTCCTGAATTGTTGTCCTGTCAGGTCACATGGCCAGGGACTGGCTGCAGAGAGTGCTGGAGCCTGGCACCTGAAATGGGGGGCAATGGAGATAACATCTTGTGGTGGTTTGAGCCTTAATTGGGACTTAAGAGCTCAGATAGGGGCAAGGCGGAGAATCCCTCCCCAGGTCTCCCCTCCTCCTTCCCAACAGAGAGGGGAAAAAAAAGGGAAGGAGCAAATCCACTAAGAAATAATTTGGAGTGGCTTGGAAGTAGAGAGGTAAAAAATTTTCTTTCAACAATATATAGATATGTAACGGTAACAGATAAGGTTCACAAAGGCAAGGAACAAGGATGGATGGGAGGGGGAAAAAAAACCCAAGAAGAATACAAACCCAGTCTCTCTGAAGAGGTGCGGAGGCAACAGGGAGACCAATCAGGCCCGACCATGTGGTAGAGAAGCCTGGAGCCACCAGCAGTCCTCATCCAAGCAAAGGCAGGACACCAAGAGAACTGGTGTCTGCAGTGTCCTCCCTTTTATACACTCGCTGGGCAGGGAGGGGGACTGGAACAGATTAACTGTTTCCCAGGAGGAAAACTCCCTGCAGGGAGGGCAATGCTTTTACAAGCCCTCCCCCACTGCTTCCAGGATGATCATAGCCAATCACACATCTGCATTAGGTGTGAGCAGCTCGATTATCTGCTTAATCCAGTAGCTGAACTGAAGGAAGAAGTTGCTACACTTAGGACTATAAGGGAAAGTGAAAGTGAGTTGGATTTGAGGAACCAGGCTCTGCAGACTCCTCTAGCAGAGGCAGTTGACCCAAGAAGCAGCAGGAAATGGATACAAGTTACTCTTAGAAGAGGCAAAGTAAAACCCTCATGGCTCCCCTCACCCAGCTGCCCTTGCAAAACAAGAGTGGGGCACAGGAAGTTGAGGGTGAGGTGAATGAGAAGACAGAAGAGATGCCATCTGAGGTGTTGCCTAAAGCCAAACAGCCTGCCCCCCACATCAGGACTTGTTCCCTTAAAAAAAGAGGAGGCTAATTGTTGTTGGTGATTCCCTCCTGAGGGGAAAGGAGGGCCCCATATGTCAGCCGGATCCTTCCCACAGGGGAGGTCTGTTGCCTCAGAGGTGTTACCAGAAGGCTGTCTGGCCTGGTACAGTCCTCTGATTACTATCCCTTGATAGTTATGCAGGTGGGGAGCGATGACATTGAAACCAGAGGTGCAAAGGCAATCATAGAATACATAGAATACATAGAATAAACCAGGTTGGAAGAGACCTTCAAGATCATCGCGTCCAACCCATCAACCAATCCAACACCGCCCAAACAACTAACCCACGGCACCAAGCACCCCATCAAGTCTCCTCCTGAAAACCTCCAGTGATGGCAATTCCACCACCTCCCCAGGCAGCCCATTCCAATGTGCAATCACTCTTTCTGTATAGAACTTTTTCCTAACATCTAGCCTGAACCTCCCCTGGCACAGCCTGAGACTGTGTCCTCTTGTCCTGGTACTGGCTGCCTGGGAGAAGAGACCAACATCCATCTGTCTACAACCTCCCTTCAGGTGGTTGTAGAGAGTAATAAGGTCACCCCTGAGTCTCCTCTTCTCCAGGCTAAGCAACCCCAACTTCAAGGCTCTGGGAAAACTGGGTGGGGAGTCAGGGGCACAGGGAATATTTTTCATCAATATCCTTAGTTGCAGGAAACAATACTGAAAGGAACAGGACAGCAGGTGTAACTAAGAAGTGGCTCAGGGGCTGGTGCCACCAAGAGAATTTTGGGTTTTTCAATCATGGGGATCTTTCTGTGACACCAGGTCTGCTACCACCAGATGGACTACATCCATCCCAGCGGGGAGAAAAATCCTAGTACATGTGAATAGCCTACCCCACAGAGGGAAAAGGGTTCTAGGAAGGCAGTTGGCATGATTCATTGACAGGTCTTTAAACTAGATTTGAAGGATGAAGGTGCTGAAACCAGTCTCCCCAGACAAGAGTCTGAGAATGATAACCTGGAGTCAGGGTGAAACCAGTAGCCCAGCTGCAGTGCATGTACACTAATGCACGCAGTATGGGTAACAAACAAGAGGAGCTGGAAGCCTTGTTACAGCAGGAAAGTTATGATGTAGTTGCCATCACAGAAATGTGGTGGGATGACTCACATGACTGGAGCACTACAGGCTCTTCAGGAGAGAGAGGTGAGGGTGATCCTGTACATCAGGGAGGCTCTAGATGCCATTGAATTGGGGATTAAGGATGATCAAGTTGAGTGCCTGTAGGTGAGAATCAGAGAGAAGGCCAACAAGGCTGACATCCTGGTTGGAGTCTGTAATAGACCACACAACCAGGATGAAGAGGTTGATGAATTATTTTATAGGCGGCTAGAAGATGTCTCAAGATCACCAGACCTTGTTCTTATGGGAGAATTTAACATGCCAGATATCTGCTGGGAACTGAACACAACAGAGGAGGCAGTCTAGAAGTTTCTTAGAGTGTATGGAGGATAGCTTCTTATCCCAGCTGCTGTGTGAGCCTACCAGGGGTAAGGCTTTGCTTGACCTTCTTTTTACAAGCAGAGAAGGGCTGGTGGGAGATGTGGTGGTTGGAGGCCGCCTGGGATCCAGTGACCATGAAATAATTGAGTTTTCAATATGCAGCCAAGCTAAGAGGGGCAGCAACAGAACCTCCACTCTGGACTTCTGGAGGGCAGACTTCAGGTTCCTTAAGAAACTGACTCAGAAGATACCTTGGGAAACAGCCCCTAAAACCAAGGGGTCCAGGAGGGCTGGAACTAGTTCAAGAAAGTAATCTTGAAGGCTCAGGAACAGGCTGTGCCAATGTGCCGGAAGATGAGCCGCTGGGGTAGACCGTGTTGAGGTCTATAAAAGGATATATTAATGTTCAATAAGTGGAGCGATTAATTAAAATATTAATAATTTTATTAATCATTAAAATCCCACAAAAAACACTAATTAAAACCTATTTACAGGTTCGAGGTGTTTGGTTGTGGAACAGATCCCTCACCAGCAGGAACAAGTAACAATTTGAACAGTATGTACAAAATCCAGAAACAGCAAACAGCACTTTAAGCTGTAAAGAAAAGGAACCTCGGCAGCCAGCGATTGCCCACAACAGGGGGGGACACACACTCCAGAATCCCCAGGGCAACAGACCTGCAATAGATGCTTATAAAAATCAGGTATTGTAATTGCTCACTGATCCTGGTGCCTCATGGCACACGCTAAGATCTAGACAAACCAAAATGGCGCTGACCACGTGGAAGCTGCAGGAGCAGAGTTTCACTTTCTGTTGGTGTCTGCAGCTTATTGCTGAGGCAGGATTTATTCCCAAAGGATTTGTAGCTGAAATCTTTGTAGAGAGGAGGTTCCTCGGCTGTAATCCTTTCGCAGCAGCACTTGCTCCTTGCTCCAGTCCCGGGGACTCAGCTCCTCTGGGGTTTTGCTTTTCGGCCTGGCAAGATGTGTGATTGTCCTCTGGGCTTTACAATGCTGAGGCAGCGAGGGGTCTCTGTTGTCTTGTCTGGGTAAACTGAAACACAGTTCAGCTTCCAAGTGAAGCTTGTGCTTCCTTCCAGAGGGTGGATAATTGCAAGACGATCCTTTGGCACTTTGGGCTGATACTTATAGATTTCCCGAGGAAATAATGGCAGTAGCAACACAGATCTAGGCATAAAACCCTGGTATTGCAACCTATAGAAAGCCTTCTTTGCAAACATGGCCAAAAGCATGCCCACCTGGCTCATTCTGGCTCTGAAACACGTTCAGGCAAGCCTAAAGAACCACATGTACTAACTTCTGCCTCATTGTCTGATTCAGAGCAATTTTGAGGCTTTTTTGTCCATTCAGGACAGACGGCCAGCCTGGATGGACAATGAACTTCTGAATAAATTAAGGGAAAAAAGGATGGTATATCATCTTTGGAAGGAAGGAGAGGTAACCCATGAAATGTTTAAGGATGTTGCTAGGTCATGTAGGAAGAAAATTAGAGAGGCAAAAGCCCATTTAGAACTTACACTGGCCTCTGCTGTGAAGGACAACAAAAAATCCTTTTACAAAAATACTAATGGCAAGAGAATGGGCAAACACAACCTCCACTCTTTAGTGGACATGGAGGGGAATATTGTAACAAAAGATGAGGAAAATACAGAGGTACTTAACACCTTCTTTGCCTCAATTTTTAATAGCAGGACAGGTTGTCTTCCAGACAACTGCACTTACATGATGTAGCGCTTACAGGATGGCCAAGGAATCAGGCCCAGCTAGCATGGATTTAGGAAGGGCAGGTCCTGCCTGACCAACCTGGTGTCCTTCTGTGATCAAGGGTCCAGCTTGGTGGATGTGGGGAATGCTGTGGATGTAGTCTGCGTGGACTACAGGGGAGTCAGGGGAGGTTTAGACTCGAGGTGAGGAAAAAGTTCTTCACTGAGCGAGTCGTTCGTCATTGGGATGTGCTGCCCAGGGAGGTGGTGGAGTCGCCATCCCTGGAGGTGTTCAAGGGGAGATTGGACGTGGCACTTGGTGCCATGGTCTAGTTGTGAGGTCTGTTGGAACAGGTTGGACTTGATGATCCTTGGGGTCTCTTCCAACTTTAGTTACTGTGATACTGTGATACTGTGTGACTTCAGCAAGGCCTTTGACACTGTCCCCCACAGCAAACTCCTAGCCAAGCAGGCATCCCACAGCTTGGACAGGACCACTCTGCACTGGGTTAGGAACTGGCTGGAGGGCTAAACCCAGAGAGTGGTGGTGAATGGTGTTACATACAGCTGGTGGCCAGTCATTAGTGGTGTCCCCAAGGATCAATATTGGGCCCAATCCTGTTCAGTATTGTTGTTGATGATCTGAATGAGGGGATTGAGTCCATCATCAGTAAATTTGCAGAGGACACCAAGCTGGGAGCAGGTGGTGATTTGTTAGAGGGTAGGAGGGCTGTGCGCGGGGACCTTGACAGGATGGACAGATGGACACAGTCCAATGCCACATCCAAGTACCGGGTTACATACATCTTCTTGGGAGTAATCTTTGCATACCTGGAGGATGGCCATGGGCTCAGGCCCAGCCAACATGGATTTAGGAAAGGCAGGTCCTGTCTCTCCAACCTGATCTCCTGCTATGATCAGGTGACCCACCTGGTGGATGTGGGGAAGTAAATTTTTAGATGACACCAAGTTGGGAGCAAGTGTTGATCTGTTAGAAGGTAGAAGGGCTCTCCAGAGGGACCTTGACAGGCTGGACAGACAGGTGGAGTCCAACATGATGGCATTCAACAAGCCCAAGTACCAGGTTCTGCACTGTGGTCACAACAACCCCATTCAGCACTACAGGCTGGGGTCAGAGTGGCTGGAGAGAAGCCAGGAAGAAAGGGACCTGTGGGTACTGGTTGATAGTAGGCTGAACTTGAGCCATCAGTGTCCACAGGTGGCCAAGAAGGCCAATGGCATCCTGGCCTACATCAAGAATAGTGTGGCCAGCAGGAGCAGGGAAGTCATTCTCCCCTCGTACTCAGCACTGGTTAGGCCACACCTTGAGTCCTGTGTCCAGTTCTGGGCCCCTCAGTTTAGGAAAGCTGTTGACTTGCTGGAACGAGTCCAGAGAACGGCAACAAAGCTGGGGAGGGATTGAGCTGGTGAGCACAAGTCCTATGAGGAGTGGCTGAGGGAGCTGGGATTGCTTCACGTGGAGAAGAGGAGGCTCAGGGAAGACCTTTTTGCTGTCTACAACTACCTGAAGGGAGGTTGTAGCCAGGTGGGGGTTGGTCTCTTCTCCCAAGCAACCAGTGACAGAACAATAGGAGACAGTCTCAAGCTTCACCAGGGGAGGTTTAGACTGGATGTTAGGAAGAAATTCTTCACAGAAAGAGTGGTTTGTCATTGGAATGTGCTGCCCAGAGAGGTGGTTGTGGTGCATTGAGAGAGGGCCTAGCTCTCCCTCCCCCACAGAGAAAGAAACCACAGCTAAACTCAGTCAGAGAAGCAAAGCTATATATTGAACCATATATGGAATGCAGGTTATATATAACACAATATATACAGTATTTACAATATATATAGAAATATACAGCAAAGGAAAATAACACAATAAAATTCTCTCCTCCAGACAGAGAGAAGGGTTCTGCCCCCTTGTACCACCTCCCTCCCCCCACCTCCCTTTTTTACCAAAAAGGGGTTCGAGAGAGAAAGGCAGTTATTAAGGAAGAGAGTTCTTACTAGGCTTCAAAGCACATGCAGGAATTAGTTTTGTTTATCTCAAGATAATTCTGGGTAGTTTTGCTCAGAAGCAGACAGGCTGGAAAGGCTGAACAGGCTGGAACTGAGAAAAAATTCCCACTGCACTAAAACTTAGAACTGCATTCTACCCATCTACCAATCAACTTCATTTAGAATATCGATGTTTTCATTTTGATACCGAAACATTCAGCCAGAGCATTCCAGCACTGTCCCTTTCTTAAAGGCACAGCCTCAAACAGTCACAGTGGTGGAGTCACCATCACTGGAAGTGTTTAAGAAGAGACTGGATAAGGCACTTGGTGCTATGGTGTAGTTGATAATTCAATTCAATTCAATTCAATTCAATTCAATTCAATTCTATTCTATTCTATTCTATTCTATTCTATTCTATTCTATTCTTGCGTTAGAAACACTGTGGCTAACAGGAACAGGGAGGTGATCAACACTCTGTACTCAATACTGGTGAGGCCACACCTCCAGTATTGTGTTCAGTTCCGGGCCTCTTACTGTAAGAAAATGTTGAGCATTCTAGAGAAGGGCAATGATGCTCTTGAAGGGTATACAGTATATGTCCTATGAGGAGCAGCTGAGGAAGATTGAATTGTTCAATCTGGATAAATATAGGCTAAGGGGAGACCATATTGCTTTCTACAATTACCTGAAGTGAGGTTGGACTAAGGAGGGGCCCAGCCTCTTCTCCCTGGTGGCAACCAACAGGACTGGAGGAATTGATTACAAGCTGCATCAGGGGATGTTTAGGTGGCATATTAGGAAATATTTCTTCTCCAAAAGGCTTATCAAATATTGGCATGGTCTTTCCAGGAGAGTGGAGGTGTCCCTGGAGGTGTTTAAGGGGCTTACGTACCTGGTGCTTAGGAACCTGGTTTAGTGTTGACCTGTCATTCCTGGGTCAAAGGATGGTCTGAATGATCTTGGTCTGAATATTCTGTGATATGCATGACAAATCCACCATAATATTTCAGGTGCATCTCCTTCTTTGTGGGTGTTGGTTTTTTTGTTGTTGTTGTTGAAGCTTTGTGCGTTATTTTGGAGTTTAAGCTTTTTGTGGTTTTGGTTTTTGGTTTTGGGTTGGGTTTTTTTTGTTTGTTTGCTTGGGGTTTTTGGTATGCAGTTATGGAAGCCAGAAGTGAAAGTCAGAATTGTACTCATCTGATCTTTACAGTTTTTACTTCTTATAGAATCATAAGAGATATAGAATAAACCAGGTTGGAAGAGACCTTCAAGATCATCATGTCCAACCTACCATCCAACACCACCCAATCAACTAAACCATGGAACCAAGCATCCTGTCAAGCCTCGCCCTGAACACCCCCAGCGACGGCGACCCCACCACCTCCTCAGGCAGCCCATTCCAGTGGGCAATCACCCTCTCTGTATAAAACTTCCTCCTAACCTCCAGCCTAAACCTCCCCTGACACAGCCTGAGACTGTGACCTCTTGTTTTGGTGCTGGTTACCTGGGAGAAGAGACCAACCTCTGCCTCACTACAACCTCCCTTCAGGTAGTTGTAGACAGCAATAAGGTCACCCCTGAGTCTCCTCCTCTCCAGGCTAAGCAACCCCAGCTCCCTCAGCCTCTCCTCATAGGGCTTGGGCTCCAAGCCCCTCACCAACCTTGTCGCCCTTCTCTGGACACCCTCCAGCAAGTCAACCTCCTTCCTAAACTGAGGGGCCCAGAACTAGACACAGTACTCGAGGTGTCCTGTCTACAATCACCCTTCAGGTAGTTGTAGAGGGCAATGAGGTCACCCCTGAGCCTTCTCTTCTCCAGGCTAAACAATCCCAGCTCCCTCAGCCTCTCCTCATATGGCTTGTGCTCAAGGCCTCTCCCCAGCCTTGTTGCCCTTCTCTGGACATGCTCAAGTGTCTCGATGTCCTTCTTAAACTGAGGGACCCAGAACTGGACACAGTACTCAAGGTGTGGCCTAACCAATGCAGAGTACTGGGGCACAATGACCTCCCTGCTCCTGCTGGCCACACTATTCCTAATGCAGGCCAGGATGCCATTGGCCCTCCTGGCTGCCTGTGCACACTGCAGCCTCAAGTTCAGCCTACCATCGACCAGCACCCCCAGGTCCCTTTCCACCTGACTGCTCTCCAGCCACTCTGACCCCAGCCTGTAGCTCTGCATGGGGTTGTTGTGGCCAATGTGCAGCACCTGGCACTTGGATGTGTTCAATCTCATGCCGTTGGACTCTGCCCATCTGCCCAGCCTGTCGAGGTCCCTCTGCAGAGCCTCTCAACCCTCCAGTAGATCAACTCCTGCCCCCAGCTTGGTGTCATCAGCAAATTTACTGATGATGCACTCAATGCCCTCGTCCAGATCATCAATAAAGATGTTAAAGAGCATGGGGCCCAGCACTGATCCCTGGGGCACACCACTGGTGACTGGCTGCCAGCTGGATGTGGCACCATTCACCACCACTCTCTGGGCTCGGCCCTCCAGACACTTCCTAACCCATCGCAGTGTGCTCCCATCCAAGCCATGGGCTGACAGCTTGGCCAGGAGTTTGCTATGGGGAACGGTGTCAAAGGCCTTGCTGAGGTCCAGGTAGACTACATCCACAGGCCTCCCCACATCCACCAGGCAGGTCACCTGATCATAGAAGGAGATCAGGTTGGTCAGGCAGGACCTGCCCTTCCTAAACCCATGCTGGCTGGGCCTGATCCCTTGGCCATCCTCTAAGTGTTATGTGATTGCACTCAGGATGACCTGTTCCATAATCTTTCCTGGCACTGAGGTCAGGCTGACAGGCCTGTAATTCCCTGGCTCATCCAACCGGCCCTTCTTGTGGATGGGTACCACGTTGGCCAGCTTCCAGTCATCTGGGATCTCTCCAGTGAGCCAGGACTGCTGAAAAATCATGGAGAGTGGCTTGGCCAGCTCATCTGCCAGCTCTCTCAGTACCCTTGGATGGATCCCATCTGGTCCCATGGACTTGTGGGGGTCTAAGCTGCTGAGGAGAGCTCCTATCACTTGCTCTTGGAACACAGGGAAACTATGCAACTCCCTGGCTCCTTCTGCCAGCTCTGCAGGCCAGCTGTCTGGTAGACGTTCTTTCCCGCTAGTAAATGCCTGGGATAACACCAGTGCAACAATTCAGAACAAGAAAAGAGGCAGATTGTGAAGAAAACTCACAGTGCTTTGTGTTATTGATTGAATAGAAAAGGTTTATCATAGCACATTTTCTGAAGACAAGAAATGGTGCAACTCTTATTTGCAAGTAAGTATATGCATCAGGACAACAGGTTGCCTCCTGATGTAGTGGGTTTGGCTGAGCTGGAGTTATTCTCCTCAGAGCATCTTTCCAGAACTGTGTTTTGCAGTGCTGTAGCTGGGTGTTTATAACACAGCAGTGTTTTGGTTACTGCTGAGCCAAGAACCCAGGCTGTGCTTTTCCAATATTTCCCTGCCCTGAAAGTATGCTGAGGGGTGGGCAGGCTCTTGGAAGGGAACTCAGCTGGACTGGATAACCCAAACTGACCAAAACATTATTCCATGCCATATGACATCACCTCAGCTATAAGAAGTGAAAGAAGGAACTGTGGGGATATTTGGTGATAGTGTCTGTCTTCCAGAGCAACAGTGACATGTGTTAAAACCTGGCTTCCTGGGAGCGACCGAAGATTATCTGTGATGGAAAGTAGAGAATAACACCTCTCTCTGCTTTTGCTTCTGCATGCATTCTTTGTTTCTGTTTAGCATTGTTGAATCGCTTCTACCTTATTACAGGCCTTTTGTTATATTTTTCCCTCTTCTCTGTTCCCCTAAGAAGGGGAGTGATAGAGCGGTTTTGGTGGGAATTTGGCCCCCAGCCAGGGCCAAACGACCATACCTGGTCACATTGAGGGCTGATGCACCATGCAATCTCCTGCTGTTGCCAAAGACAGGAGTCGTCTCAGGAAGATTAGCAGAAGCTGGAGCCAGGAGAAGACAGGGTACAGAGATGAGAGGAAGTGAGACTGATGGAATCAGACAGCTCCCAAAGCAGGCCTGTGCCTGTGGCAGTTTGAGGCTATGCCTTTAAGAAAGGGGCACACTGGCTAAATGTTTGTAAAATATTTTGGTATTCTAAACGAATTTCATTGGCCAAGGATTGTGGGAGGTCAGATTGGACCCGGGGGGAGCTGGGAATTTTCTCTCAGTCTTCCTTCCTTCGCTGTCCCTTTCGGCTGGATCTGCTTCTGGGCTTCTTGCCAAGAGATAAGAACTAACTCCCTCCCTGTAACAGGCCTGTCCGCTTCTTCCCCTGTCCTGCTAACCATCCTCGTCTCTTCTTCTACCTCTTTGGGGGGAGAAGGGAGGTAGGGGGTGAAGGGGGGCACAGGGGGAAGCCCCCTCTGTGGGGGGTCTGGTTTCTGGTTGAGTTCATTGGCTGTATATTCCTGTATATATTGTAAAATACCTGTATTTGTTGTGTTACATAGAATCTGTTTCCTTGTAAAATATAATCTCATTTCTCCGACTGGGTTTAGCCGTGGTCTCTTTCTCAGTGGGGGAGGGAAAGCAGAGCCTTTCCTTTCAAACCACCACAGTGCCTTACAAAAGAAAGACAGTTAGCAATTTTATAAGGACACTCAAAGAGCTATAGTGACATCTTCAAACTTGGGTGTCTGAAGTCATGGTTCCTAAACACAGACTGTGTGCATCCTCAACAGAGAAGAGAGCTGTTTCTCACTTCAGAACACAGGCTTGCTCTGACTACCTCAAGGAGGTCGTTAGGTACTTAATGTCTATCTTGCGAGGATCCCAAGCTGTTATGCACCTAAATGTCACCAAAAGTTATAGGTTTTATCTCTCCAGGCACCTTTGGAAGCTTCTGACCATTTGAGGCTGTGTCTTTAAGGAAGTGACACTCTGGCTAAATGTTTTTGTAAATATACTGTATTCTAAACGAATTTCATTGGTAGATCTGGTGGGAGTATGATTTTAAGATTCAGTGCAGCTGGAACCTTTGGTCAGTTTGCTTCCTTTTGCTCACCCTTCCAGCTGACTGCTTCTGGGCTTCTGGCCAAATAACAGATAAGAACTAACCCTGCTGTACTAGGTCCTCTGCCTTGTTAACTCCCCTTTTCTCTTTCTAACCCTCTTTGGGGAAGAAGGGAGGTAGGGGGGTGAAAGGGGTGCAGGGGGAAGCCCCTCTGCTGGGGGGTTGTGTTCCTGTCTTTGTTTCTTTGCTGTATATTTCTGTATATATTGTTGTGCTGGGTTGAGGCAGCCCCCTCTCTCTCCACCACGGGCAGGAATAAAACACTCAGACAAACAGATTGCAAAAGTGATGAAAGTTTAAATAGAAAGCAGTGAATGTTACAGAGAACCCAAAGCGCAGTGACAAAGAAAGATCCCAAAGCAAACCCGGAGGCATCCCATTCCCACCTGAGGGTACACCTGAGACCCTCAGGGCTCCTTCTTCCCCCTCCCTCTGCTGGGCTAGTCTCAGCTGGCCAGGCCTGAGACTGCCCATCCCCCCGTGGCCTTGGGCCTAGCCAGGCCCAAAGCCAGCAGACATCTCCCCCAGTTATCGGCTGGCGGAGGAGGAAGAAAAGAGAGCGTGCTAGACTCCGCACTGGATCTTAGAGTGGTGCAAAGAATTATGGTAGGAAATACACACAATTTCCTGTGTCCATCCCTCTGGGCTGGACTTCTGGACACAGGAAGTGAACACATCAGGGGGGCACCCAGCTCAAACTGCAACATGCCACCCCTTATTTCATACCATAATCTCTGCACCTAAACACATCATCAAATCAGAAATCTCCTGATGACATGTCCAGCGAAGTCCACATCTTCGTCTGGGCGTCCACTCAACCAGTCTTTCCTTCAGGCTCAAGTGTCAGTCCATTCCAGTCCTTCTCCTCTCATCTAATGGAACCTCCCGCGATGCAGAGTTCACTCTTCTGCGGTGCATGCTCTTCATGGATCCGTTGGACATCCTGGTCACCTGGAAAGAACCTCACAACTTCTCAACCAAACCTTTATTCCCATCTCGATCTACTCAGCGGCATATTTCCACCCCTGGGGCAAGTCAGCCAGAACAATCAGGCTCTGCTGCTTTTCCACCCCTCCAGGAAATAGCACGCTGAGCCTCTCTCAACAGTGCACGGACCTATCCAAGCCCAGTGCTGACCGCTTTCAGCCGCAGCCCGAGGCTCCACAGACGCATGCCACAGGTACACCGCCCCTCCACTGGGCGTTCGCGTACCGCAGATGTGGCAGCTCCAAGTACACAGCCCCACCCCGGGAGAGGGAGGGGCTGCTCCACAACCTGCTGAGAAGGAGGGAGGTGGAGCCAGGTGCTAGGCGCCATTTTCGGAACTCGTCCGAAAACGTCAGGGAAGAGAACAGGGCTGGCCCCGCCGCAGCCCGAGTGCACGGCCCGAGCCGCCGCCGCCGCTCCGAGCGCACGGCTCGGCCCTCCGGCGCCGCAACCCGAGCATACAGCAGGGCTCCAGCCACCTCTACCGCCGCGGTACAGAATCAAAATCGCCTCCACCCCTCGGGCATTCAAACGGCTCCTCCAGAGAAAGCCATAAACGCGTCCCCAGGGCCCTTGAGAACAGCTTTCGAACTGAGTTCCCGTTCGCCCTTCCTGGGTATCGGGAGCCGGGCTCGCCCGCTCCGCCGCGGCTGGCCCTACCCCGCAGCGAGAACGGACCTGACCTTGATCTGCTCGCCGCTGCCCCCTCCGCCACTTCACCCCCCGCCGCTTCTGCCGCTCCGCAGAGAGTAAAGGTGGAGGAGGGGCAGGTCCCGCATTCTTAAGCGATGCCCCAGTTCCGATGGTTAAGAGCCACCCCTGCTTGAAATAGCAGGAGGGGCTCCGTGCCACCAGCCACGCACCAGGTGTCCCCCTGCAATCCACGAGAACTCACACAATCGCCCCAACGACACCACTTTGAGCCCCAACTGCCAGAAAACCAGAACGACGCCCAGAACTAAATTTAAACTCTCTTATCTTTTGCAATCCGATCTGCAGAATGCACAATAACAAACTCCTTCTCCTGCCTGGCTCGCCAAGAATGTGGTGGGTTTAGAGGGAGACCCCCTCCCCACAATAACCATCCTCTGCTACCAAGAATGTGCTGGGTTGAGGCAGCCCCCTCTCTCCCCACCACGGGCAGGAATAAAACACTCAGACAAACGGATTGCAAAAGTGATGAAAGTTTAAATAGAAAGCAGTGAATGTTACAGAGAACCCAAAGCGCAGTGACAAAGAAAGATCCCAAAGCAAACCCACAGGCATCCCATTCCCACCTGAGGGTACACCCGAGACCCTCAGGGCTCCTTCTTCCCCCTCCCTCTGCTGGGCTAGTCTCAGCTGGCCAGGCCTGAGACTGCCCATCCCCCCGTGGCCTTGGGCCTAGCCAGGCCCAAAGCCAGCAGACATCTCCCCCACTTACCGGCTGGCGGAGGAGGAAGAAAAGAGAAAGTGCCAGACCCCGCACTGGATCTTATAGTGGTGCAAAGAATTATGGTAGGAAATACACACAATTTCCTGTGTCCATCCCTGTGGGCTGGACTTCTGGACACAGGAAGTGAACACATCAGGGGGGCACCCAGCTCAAACTGCAACAATTGTAAATACTGTATATTTGTGTACATAAGTTCCCTGTGTTCCAAAATTGCTTTTTGTAAATACAGCATTCCCTTTAACTTCACCAGCTGAGTTGGCTGTGGCTATTTCTTCTTAGTGGGGGAGGGAAAGCTGGGCCTTTCCTCTCAAACCCACCACAAAGCTCCAGCATCACAGAGGAAATAATAATAGGACTTCTAGTTGTAGCAGTAGCAGAGGAGTCTGAATTTCTTCTTACTTCCAGTAGGATTTGTTGTAAGCCACATTTGGGAGAAATGTGCCTCAGTTACTTCATTCAGCACAGTGTCTAGGACTAGTTTTCCTGCTGTCTGAATTACATAAAGGAAGAAGAGGGAAATTATCCAGCCTGGCTGGACAAAACATTTATTTTTGAAAGGACCTGAGTGCCACAATTGTTAGCTGAGCAAACATTCTCAAGAGTAATTTCTGCAAGTCAATGTGCTCAGTTTGAGGCTCCACACCACAGGAAAGAAAGATGCTGAGGTGCTAGAGTGTGTTCAGAGAAGGGCAATAAATCTGGTGAAGGATCTAGAGAACATGGCTTAGGAGGACCAGCTGAGGGAATGTAATGAAGTGGTTATTAATATTTTGCTTATGAAAATATGAAATATGAAAATTAAATATTGATTAATATAAAAATATTAATAACCCTTTATCAATATTTACATGCAGGTTCTAGTGCACAGTCATAAGTATATCCCATAAACTGGCATAAATTTGAACCCAATTAGAAAAATTACAAAATAGTTATTCAAGAAAAACTGAGAGTTGCAATTCCACCACTTGTCCACCAGATGGTGACGCGACAAGAATCTGGCAGCTGCTAATACAGCTATAAGAAGTGTTTCAGGGCATGCAACCAAAGGAGCCTTTCAGAGACTTAAATCAATTAAGATCACAAGTTATGACTCTGGGCACTGCCAGGGTGCTGCTTTTAAGGCATAAGTTACAATTCCACGTGAGCTGAAGTCGTGGAGATATAAACTGAACCATATCTGGGGCTGAACACATGAAACTGAAAAGATACAGTGCCTGGGCTATGCTGGCTGGCTGCTGATGCTGGCTCTAGGGAACTTGGCTGGGGCTGCAGCTGTTGTGACCAGTCCCACACCCAGATCCCAGGCATGGTCCATTCTGGGCAGCAGCAGTGGGGGCAGCTTCCTCCTCCCATAACTGTGGGAGAAGATGAGATGTAGGCTTCTACTGACAGATTCCCCTGCAACAGGCTCTCTTTCTCTCATGGCTCCCTCAGCACAGCAGTCCCTGCGGGGGCTGGCAGGATGATGTGGGGGAAGGAGGTAATGCAGCTTCCCCCTGTCTTGGCTCAAAATGAGCAAGCAGGCAATTCTTGCTGGTGGCAACTGCATTCCCTTTTCTAAGGTTGCGAGGCATGCGGGACACTCACAGGCAGTTCTGGTACTGAATCGCCCTGGGTCAGCTTTTGACTTAGAGGGCTGTGGAGCAGCACAGGCAGGTGGGTCCTCTTCTCCTGTGACCTGCGGGGTCACAAAGGATGCAGCAGATTGCAATTCCTGCTTTGCGAGCTGGTACACAAAGGGTAGTGGCTTGTAGGCATGCAGCTCATGGCTGTGGCAGATGTTTGGACTTGTAAAGGTTCAAGCTAGTCCTCCTACCTTGACTGGGTTAAAGCTTACCCTTGGGAGTTCAGTCCCTTTTAAGATGTCGTGGCTCTTTTCTTACCAACAGGACTGGAAGACTGCGATACTAGGCTGTGGTGAAGTGAAGTGAAGTGAAGGACTTTTTGTGGGCTTCTGGGTAAACTGAGACACTTCCCAGGTTGCTGGTTTCTCTCCAGACTGCAGAGGCCAGCAGTATGCTTGCAAGTGAACGGAATTAATAAAAGCAATAGAATACATAGAATACATAGAATACATAGAATAAACCAGGTTGGAAGAGACCTTCAAGATCATCGCGTCCAACCCATCAACCAATCCAACACCGCCCAAGCAACTAACCCACAGCACCAAGCACCCTGTCAAGTCTCCTCCTGAAAACCTCCAGTGATGGTGACTCCACCACCTCCCCAGGCAGCCCATTCCAATGTGCAATCACTCTTTCTGTATAGAACTTTTTTCTAACATCCAGCCTGAACCTCCCCTGGTGCAGCCTGAGACTGTGTCCTCTTGTTCTGGTACTGCTTGCCTGGGAGAAGAGACCAACATCCGTCTGTCTACAACCTCCCTTCAGGTAGTTGTAGAGAGTAATAAGGTCACCCCTGAGTCTCCTCTTCTCCAGGCTAAGCAACCCCAGCTCCCTCAGCCTCTCCTCGTAGGGCTTATGTTCCAAACCCCTCACCAACTTTGTTGCTCTTCTCTGGACTTGTTCCAGCAAGTCAACATCCTTCCTAAACTGAGGGGCCCAGAACTGGACACAGTACTCAAGGTGCGGCCTAACCAGTGCAGTGTACAGGGGCAGAATGACCTCCCTGCTCCTGCTGGCCACACTGTTCCTGATGCAGGCCAGGATGCCATTGGCCCTCTTAGCTGCCTGGGCACACTGCAGGCTCATGTTCAGTCTACCGTCAACTAGCACCCCCAGGTCCCTCTCAGCCTGACTGCTCTCCAGCCACTCTGACCCCAGCCTGTAGCTGTGCATGGGGTTGCTGTGGCCAATGTGCAGAACCCGGCACTTGGATGTGTTCAATCTCATGCTGTTGGACTCTGCCCATCTGCCCAGCCTGTCAAGGTCCCTCTGCAGAGCCTCTCTACCCTCCAGTAGATCAACTCCTGCGCCCAGCTTGGTGTCGTCAGCAAATTTACTGATGATGGACTCGATGCCCTCGTCCAGATCATCAATAAAGATGTTAAAGAGCATGGGGCCCAGTACTGATCCTTGGGGCACACCACTGGTGACTGGCTGCCAGCTGGATGTGGCACCATTCACCACCACTCTCTGGGCTCGGCCCTCCAGCCAGTTCCTAACCCATCGCAGTGTGCTCCCATCCAAGCCATGGGCTGACAGCTTGGCCAGGAGTTTGCTATGGGGAACGGTGTCAAAGGCCTTGCTGAGGTCCAGGTAGACTACATCCACAGGCCTCCGCACATCCACCAGGCGGGTCACCTGATCATAGAAGGAGATCAGGTTGGTCAGGCAGGACCTGCCCTTCCTAAACCCATGCTGGCTGGGCCTGATCCCTTGGCCATCCTCTAAGTGTTGTGCGATTGCACTCAGGATGACCTGTTCCATAATCTTTCCTGGCACTGAGGTCAGGCTGACAGGCCTGTAATTCCCTGGCTCATCCAACCGGCCCTTCTTGTGGATGGGTACCACGTTGGCCAGCTTCCAGTCATCTGGGATCTCTCCAGTGAGCCAGGACTGATGAAAAATAATGGAGAGTGGCTTGGCCAGCTCATCTGCCAGCTCTCTCAGCACCCTAGGATGGATCCCATCTGGTCCCATGGACTTGTGGGGGTCTAAGCTGCTGAGGAGAGCTCCTATCACTTGCTCATGGAACACAGGGAAACCATGCAGCTCCCTGGTTCCCTCTGCCAGCTCTGCAGTCCAGCTGTCTGGTAGACGTTCTTTCCAGCTAGTAAAAACTGAGGTAAAGAAGGTGTTAAGTACCTCTGCCTTTTCCTCATCCTGTGTTACAACATTTCCCTCCATGTCAACCAAGGAGTGGAGGTTGTCCCTACCCTTCCTCTTGCTATTAATATATTTATAGAAGGACTTTTTGTTGTCCTTCACATCAATAGCTTTACAGCAAAAGCAGAGAGCAAAGAGCTCAGGCAAAGAGCAAAGCACAAAGAGTGACTTGTTTACAGTTTGGGATTGTGCTAGGTTGAGAGAGGGCTTAGCTCTCCCTCCTCCACAGAGTAAGAAACCACAGCTAACTCAGTCGAAGAGCAAGCTATATATTTACAAGCATATATGGAAAGCAGGTTATATATAACACAATATATACAGGTATTTACAATATATACACAGAAATACACAGCAAAGACAAATAACACAACAAAAATCCCTCCCCGGGGGAGGGATCCCCTCCTTGGAACCCCCCCCACCTCCCTTTTTCCCCAAAAAGGGGTTAGAGAGAGAGAAAGGCAAGTTACTAAGGAGAAGAGTTGTTAGCAAGCTTCAAAAGCCCATGCAGGATTAGTGTTTGCTTATCTGAAGGCCAACTCCAGCAGTTCGCAGAAGAAGCAGGCAGGGAGAACAGGCTGAAACCTCCAACTCCCCCAACTCCCAAACCGAACTGAACTGAGGAAAAAAAAATTTCCAACAGCTTCACAATCTAAAGTTGAATTTTTGTTTATCAACCAATGAAATTCATTTAGAATATCAGAATGTTTTGGTTCTAGTACCGAAAACATTAGCCAGTGTGTTCCAGCAGTGTTTGTTCTTAAAGGCACAGCCTCAAACGACCACAGGGATGTACTTATACATTAACTGAGCCTTGAATTGGACCAATGGTCAACTATGATAAGTACTGTTAGGAATATACCAGTGATTCTGTGATTTGTATTAAAGGTGTAAAATTCAGAGTGCACTAAGATTAAGGGTCAGGAGCTTGCAAGAGCCTGTTTTGAGGACAAAGGGAAAGCTGCATATTTTACAGACTTAAAGAGAATCTGTGTGTTTGGCTAATTGGAGACACTAAAGCTGAGGAGAAGCTGTATTAAGATAAACACCCAGTGCAATCCAGAACTGAGAATTTGTTTTCTTTAGATAAGAAGCCTGGACAACTGAGCTTCAGGAGGACCCTTACCATGCAGAGCGCACATGAGCAGGGACTTGATCACCTATTCCGAAAACTCATTATCATATGCCTGCCTTCTATTTAACATAAGTTTGTTGATGTGGCACGAGGAGCTACAGTTTAGTTGCCTGGTAGGGTTAGGTATTAGGTAATAGGTTGGACTTGATGATCTCTGAGGTCTTTTCTAACCTGGTTGATTCTGTCTCAAGAAGATTTTGGTTCCATTCAAGTCATGAAGAGAACAGTTCTCCAGTACAGTGAGCAGATCTTTACCTTTCATGTCTTTACCTCAACTGACAGTGTTACAGTGAATTGTCAGAAAAACAGAACCTTGTCCTTCTTCAAGGTTCTACTGAGGCCAAGGTTCTGCTTCTTTAGCTGTTAATGTCTGCTACGTCATTTACAGTTGAATTATAAAAATGAGAGATAATAAGGTTTATCTATCTTAATTAATGCTATTATCTTACAAATTATCATCACTGTGCAAGCCAAATCACAGCTTATCGCTCTTGTAACCATTATTCAGACCAAGTAGCCTCATAGTCCTTTCAGCCTCAAGACCAAAAGGAATATTATTAAAGACACCTGCAACGATAAGATATTTTGAGAAATGAAAGACTTGTAGAATATCAAATGAAAGCTGGAAAATGGCTGCAAAAATCAGCCCAAATTCTGGGGCACATAAAGTACTTTATCTAAAGCTGTAATAAAGTTTTGCATAATACATTGCTCAATTTCCCTGTAGAAATTTTAATATATACATATATAAAAATTAAAAATAAACAAACAAAAAGCACTAAAAGACTACCCAGAATATAAAAAGTCATCTATAATTTCTGATGTGTTACCTTGAAGCACAGTGTCTCACTTAGAGGATGGCCAAGGGATCAGGCCCAGCCAGCATGGCTTTAGGAAGGGCAGGTCCTGCCTGACCAACCTGATCTCCTTCTATGATCAGGTGACTGCCTGGTGGATGTGGGCAGGCCTGTGGATGTAGTCTACCTGGACCTCAGCAAGGCCTTTGACACCGTCCCCCACAGCAAACTCCTGGCCAAGCTGTCAACCCATGGCTGCACACTGCGATGGGTTAGGAACTGGCTGGAGGGCCGAGCCCAGAGAGTAGTGGTGAATGGTGCCACATCCAGCTGGCAGCCAGTCACCAGTGGTGTGCCCCAGGGATCAGTGCTGGGCCCCATGCTCTCTAACATCTTTATTGATGATCTGGACGAGGACATTGAGTCCATCATCAGTAAATTTGCTGACAACACCAAGCTGGGGGCAGGAGTTGATCTGCTGGAGGGTAGAGAGGCTCTGCAGAGGGACCTCGACAGGCTGGGCAGATGGGCAGAGTCCAACGGCATGAGATTTAACACATCCAAGTGCCGGGTTCTGCACATTGGCCACAGCAACCCCATGCAGAGCTACAGGCTGGGGTCAGAGTGGCTGGAGAGCAGTCAGGCTGAGAGGGACCTGGGGGTGTTGGTCGACGGTAGACTGAACATGAGCCTGCAGTGTGCCCAGGCAGCTAAGAGGGCCAATGGCATCCTGGCCTGCATCAGGAACAGTGTGGCCAGCAGGAGCAGGGAGGTCATTCTGCCCCTGTACACTGCACTGGTTAGGCCACACCTCAAGTACTGTGTCCAGTTCTGGGCCCCTCAGTTTAGGAAGGATGTTGACTTGCTGGAACAAGTCCAGAGAAGAGCAACAAAGTTGGTGAGGGGTTTGGAACACAAGCCCTACGAGGAGAGGCTGAGGGAGGTGGGGTTGCTTAGCCTGGAGAAGAGGAGACTCAGGGGTGACCTTATTATTCTCTACAACTACCTGAAGGGAGGTTGTAGACAGATGGATGTTGGTCTCTTCTCCCAGGCGGCCAGTAGCAGAACAAGAGGACACAGTCTCAGGCTGCGCCAGGGGAGGTTCAGGCTAGATGTTAGGAAAAAGTTCTATACAGAAAGAGTGATTGCCCATTGGAATGGGCTGCCTGGGGAGGTGGTGGAGTCGCCATCACTGGAGGTGTTCAGGAGAATACTTGATGGGGTGCTTGGTGCCATGGGTTAATTGTTTGGGTGGTGTTGGATTGGTTGATGGGTTGGACATGATGATCTTGAAGGTCTCTTCCAACCTGGTTTATTCTATGTATTCTATGTATTCTATGATGGCCTGGTAGCTGAGCATACAAGCCACAACACATGAGTTGGCTTCAACTAGTTTAGAAATCAGGAGTCATAACTTTGAGGGAGCCATTTGTGGTTCTTGTTTTTTTGAAGTATATACTGTAAAAGAATTTGACTGCAAAGGGGATTGTTAGGGGTCACAGAACTTTCAACTATAAAAGAGGTAGTGACCCAATAGAAGTCAATAGTCTCCACATACAGTGAAAAAGTTTTGGTCAGCTCTATTTAAAGACAGACTCAGCAAAAAAAGGAGAATGTTCTTCCATTCCACATGCATCTACAGAAAGATGTGCTTGCTAATATTTTCCCTGCTCTGTGGTTTTGTTTGTAAGGAGTGTAGGGTCATGATGCCAGTTCTCCTCCCCTTTGTTTTTCATCCCTTCATAGGTAGACTGAGGTTCTGCTGCCTGGATTTTATTGTCTGCATAGAGACAGGGAGATGTATTTTTCCCTTTGGCTTTTGCATACAAAAATAATCAGTGATAATAATGTCATAGGGAGTGTAGTAATTTGGTTCACTAGATGACAATCAGAAGTAGTTCTGCTTTGAGATAAACAAAATATTTTGGTATTTCCTGTGGGCTTTTGGCCATTATGCCATAATGCAGCCACAGTCAGGTCCACAGAATTTCAGGGTTTAATTTCTCTAGCTCACCATTTAAGAGTTTGCGTAAATTCAGCATAGTAGAATTAAACAGCATTTCTCCACAAAGACAAGAACTGAGAAAAAATTTCCAGGGGAAAAAAAAAAAAAGAAAAGATTACTTGTATTATTCCTTGAATTAATTTTAAATTAGGTTTTCCTGAGAGGTGGCAGCTGGTGCTGGTGCAACTCCACGAGTTTCTCTCAGGTGGCACAGAACTTCTCCCACCAGGGTGGCTGACTCCATTGATTTAACAGAAACATATGGATATGAAAAGATTAGACTGTGCTTGATGACCACTGAAGAAGACTTTCAGAATATAGGCCTGTAATACTTCGTAGCAGATACTAATGATCTTATTACTTACATGCAAATCAGAAGAGGCAGTCTGGGTCACATTGCTCTAATGAAAGATCACAACCTTGCCAAGGCTCAGGAAGTGTTCTGTCTCTTTCATGTCTTTTCAGCACTAATGGGCTCAGAGTTGTTTCCGTAACCATGTTTTGATTAATGCAAAAATTGTTCTAGAAGAAAATCCTGAATGCTTCCTGAAATTTAAAAGTAGCTTCCATTACATCAAACCAGGAATATTAAAGTACTAATCAAAGTTATTCAAAATTTTCTGAGTTGGAAAAGCAGAGAGAGATACTAAGAATGCTATATCTGTTGTGATTCCTTTCATTTCTTGTATCAGCTTTCCACTGAAATACACAGTTAACTCCATTGAACTAATCCTGATCTGAAACCATATAAATAAAAGAACCAGGGTCTCAAGTTTTCAGCCTGTGATTTTAATTTACTATGAGAAAAATTGATAATTCAAAACTAAAATTCAAAACTGTTATTTCAGACGACATAGAACCATAGAATGGCTTCAGTCAAAGGAAACTTAAAGACCATCTAGTTCTAATGCCCCTGCCATGGGCAGGGATACCTCCCATTAAATCAGGCTGTTCAAAGCCTCATCCATCCTTCCAAGAACAAGGTGTCAACAACTTCTCTAGGCAGCCCATTCCAGTGTCTCACCACCCTCATAGTAAAGAACTTTTTCCTAACATCTAATCTAAATCTGTTCTGTTCTAGTTTAAAACCATTGTCCTACCACCACATAGTCCCTCTCCAGTTTTCCTGTAGGCCCCTTTCAGATACTGGAAAGTCACTATAAGCACTCTGCAGAGCCTTTTCTTCTCCAGGATAAATAGACACAAATCCCTCAGCCTGTTGTGGTGGGTTAAAGCCCATTCTGAAAAAAACAGGGTGGAGGGCTTGCAGGTGCTTTGCCCTCCCTGCAGGGTGTTTTGCCCCTGCGAAACTGAGTCTGTTCTGCTCCCCCCTCCCTGCCCAGCTAGGGTATAAAAAGCAGACATTGCAGTCATTAGGCTCCTTTTTGGCTCCTGCCTCTCCTGGACAAGAGCTACTGCAGCTGCTTTTCTGCTCTTCTGCCACGTGGTTGGGCCTGATCCTTCTCCCTGCTGCCTCCATGCCTCTTCAGGGAGAGAGACTGGTTTTGTATTCTTGGTTTGTTTTTTTGTCTTTTCCCCCTCCCATCCATCCTTGTTCCTTGCCCTTGTGAACCTTACCTGTTATTGTTATATACATATTGTTTAAAGAAAACTCTTTACCTCTCTACATCCAGGTCAATTCCAAATTATTGCTTGGCGGATTTGCTCCTTCCCTTTCCTTTTTTTTTCCCCTTTTTTCCTGCCAGGCATCCAGGCATGCTTCTTTTGATGCAGCCCAGGATATGGCTGATTTTTTGGGCTGCCAGCACCCATTGTCAGCTCATGTCACAAGTCCTTCCCCGCAGGGCTTCTCTCAATCCACTCATCAGCCAGCCTGTATTTTGGGATTGTCCTGACCTTGCACCATCAGCATAAATCCACCTAGAATGCTGTTTACAGGCAAAATCAGGAGCTGTTTTCACAAGTAATCACAGGCCTTTCAAAACATTATTCATTTTATGTATGACATATAGTTCCATTAAACACTCAGATTCTGGTTTCCCTTGCCCTCTGCAGCATATTATTATCTGAATATTCTTCTCCACAATGCAAAGCCCTCCAAAATGCAACTGGAATGATAATAATCACCATATCCAAAGTAAGTAATAGAATATCAATCTTTAAGTATCCATCCTATAAAATATATTTAAAAATTTTTTCTTCTATAGAAGGGTGAATTTAGCAACCCAGCACTTTAATCAGGTTCACAATAAAAGTGTGTGCCTTCAGCAAAACAGTCTGTGCCTCCAGCTTCAAGCTTTTTGTAAACAATTTTTCAGGCAGTCAGCTGAAGTTTTTGATTCAAGATTGCAGATGCTGGCCTCAAAATTCTGCTTAGGAGTACTAGAGTTTTCACTAGGCATAGAAGAAGTGAAGGATGGATGATCAAGTATTGATTACAGTTTGGGTTTTGTCTTCATGTGTTGTCTGAAAACACCCAGCCAAGTTAAAGAAGAGAAGAAATATTCTGTAAGCATCTGAGAGAAGTCTTACATCATTACCAATTGTTCTTGTGGGGGAATTCACCTTGACAGATACCTGCTGGAAATACAGTATAGCAAAAAGAGGAAAGAATCAAGGAGATTCCTGGAGTGTGTAGAAGTTAATTTCCTGGTACAGCTGATGGGTGACTCAACTAAGGATACTTCCCATCTCAAGCTGTTCTTAGTTAACAGAGAAGGATTGGTGGGTGATTAGAATAGAATAGAATAGAATAGAATAGAATAGACCAGGTTGGAAGAGACCTTTGAGATCATAACGTCCAGCCCATCATCCAACACCATCAATTAAACCATGGCACCGAGCACCCCATCAAGTCTACTCCTAAACACCTCCAATGATGGCAACTCCACCACCCCATTCCGGGCAGCCCATTCCCATGGGCAATCGCTCTCTCTACGAAGAATTTCTTCCTAACATCCAGTCTAAACATCCCCTGGATCAGCTTGAGATTTTGACCTCTTGTTCTGGTGCTGGTTACCGGGGAGAACAGATGAGCCTCTGCCCCTACAAGTGCCCTTCAGATAGTTGCAGACAGCAAGAAGGTCACCCCTGAGTCTCCTCTCCAGGCTAAGCAACCCCACCTCCCTCAGCCTCTCCTCATAGGGCTTGGGCTCCAAGCCCCTCACCAACCTTGTTGCCCTTCTCTGGACACGTTCCAGCAACTCAACATCCTTCCTAAACTGAGTGGCCCAGAAGTGGAAACAGTATTCAAGATGTGGCCTATCCAGTGCAGTGTGCAAGGGGAGAATGACTTCCCTGCTCCTGCTGGCCACACTGTTCCTGATGCAGGCCAGGATGCCATTGGCCCTCCTGGCTGCCTGTGCACACTGCAGCCTCATGTTCAGCCTACCGTCAACCAGTACTCCCAGGTCCCTCTCTGCCTGGCCGCTCTCCAGCCACTCTAATCCCAACCTGTAACTCTGCATGGGGTTGTTGTGGCCAATGTGCAGAACCCGGCACTTGGATGTGTTAAATCTCATGCCGTTGGACTCTGCCCATCTGTCCAGCCTCTAGAGGTCCCTCTGCAGAGCCTCTCTACCCTCCAGCAGATCAACTCCTGCCCCCAGCTTGGTGTCGTCAGCAAATTTACTGATGATGGACTCAATGCCCTCATCCAGATCATCAATAAAGATATTAAAGAGCATGGGGCCCAGCACTAATCCCTGGGGCACACCACTGGTGACTGGCTGCCAGCTGGATGTGGCACCATTCACCACCACACTCTGGGCTCGGCCCTCCAGACACTTCCTAACCCATCGCAGAGTGTTGCTGTCCAAGCCACGAGCTGACAGCTTGGCCAGGAGTTTGCTGTGGGGGACAGTATCAAAGGCCTTGCTGAGGTCCAGGCAGACTACATCCACAGCCTGCCCCGCATCCACCAGGCAGGTCACCTGATCATAGAAGGAGATCAGGTTGGTCAGGCAGGACCTGCCCTTCCTAAACCCATGCTGGCTGGGCCTGATCCCTTGGCCATCCTCCAAGCTCTGTGTGACTGCACTCAAGATGACCTGTTCCATAATCTTGCCTGGCACTGAGGTCAGGCTGACAGGTCTATAATTCCCTGGCTCATCCAACCGGCCCTTCTTGTGGATGGGCACCACGTTGGCCAGCTTCCAGTCGTCTGGGATGTCTCCAGTGAGCCAGGACTGCTGAAAAATGATGGAGAGCGGCTTGGCCAGCACATCTGCCAGCTCTCACAGCACCCTGGGATGGATCCCATCTGGTCCCACGGACTTGTGGGGATCCAAGCTAAGCAGATCACCAACTACCCCATTCTGGAACAGAGGAAGACTATGCTGCTCCCTAACTCCTTCTGCCAGCTCTGCAGGCCAGCTGTCTGGAAGACATTCTGTCCTGCTAGAAAAAATTGAGGCAAAGAAGTTGTTAAGTAACTCTGCCTTCTCCTCATCCTTTGATACAACGTTCCCCTCCATGTCCACCAAGGAGTGGACGTTGTCCCTGACCTTCCTCTTGCTATTAATGTATTTATAGAAGGACTTTTTGTTGTCCTTCACAGCAGAGGCCAGTCTAAGCTCCAAATGTGCTTTTGCCTCCCTGATTTTCTTCCTACAAGACCTAGCAACATCCTTAAACTTTTCATGGGTTGCCTCCCCTTTCTTCCAAAGGTGATACACCCTCTTTTTTTCCCTTAGTTCTTTTAGAAGCTCATCACCCATCCAGGCTGGCCGTCTGCCCCGGCGGCTCCTCTTCCGGCACATTGGCACAGCCTGATCCTGCACCTTCAAGAGTTCCTCCTTGAATTAGTCCCAGCTCTCCTGGACCCCTTTGTTTCTAAGGGCTGTTTCCCAAGGAACCTTCTGAGTTAGTTCCTTGAGCAACCTGCAGTCCACCCTCCGGCAGTCCAGAGTGGAGGTCTTCTTGCTGCCCCTCTTAGCTTGACTGAGTACTGAAAATTCAATTGTCTCGTGGTCGCTGGCCCCTAAACAGCCTCCGACTACCACATCCCCACCAGCCCTTCCCTGTTGATGAAGATGAGGTCAAGCATAGCCTTACCCCTGGTAGGCTCACTCAGCACCTTGGATAAGAAGCTGTCCTCCATGCATTCCAAGAACCTCCTAGACTGTCTCCTCTCTGCTGTGTTGAGTTCCCAGCAGATGTCAGGCAGGTTGAAGTCGCCCATAAGGACAAGGTCAGGAGATCTTGAGACAGCCTTAAGCTGTCTATAGAATGCTTCATCAACATCATCCTCCTGGTTGGGTGGTCTATAACAGACTCCAACCAGGATGTCAGCCCTGTTAGCCCTCCCTCTAATTCTCACCCATAGGCACTCAACCTGATGATCCCTAATCTCTAGCTCAATGGCATCTAGTGCCTCCCTGATGTACAGGGCCACCCCTCCACCCCTTCTTCCCTGCCTGTCTTTTCTGAAAAGCCTGTAGCCATCAATTGCAGTGCTCCAGTCATGTGAGTTGTCCCACCACGTCTCTGTGATGGCAACTACAACATAACTTTCCTGCTGCAGCAAGGCTTCCAGCTCTTCTTGTTTGTTACCCAAGCTTCGTGCATTAGTGTACATGCACTTCAGCTGGGCTGCTGGTTTCACCTCTGGCTCAAGCTTATCACCCCCAGACTCCTGCCTGGAAGGAATGGTTTCAGCCCCTTCCCCCTGCCCTCCTGCAGTCCAAGGTGAAGGTTCTGTTGGAGCCCCTCCTTATCTCCCTGCAGATTTAAAACTTCACTATCTCGTGGTCACTGCACCCTAGGCAGCCTCCCACCGTCACGTCTCCCACCAGCCCTTCCCTATTGGAGAGCAGCAGGTCAAGCAGAGCCTGTCCCCTGGTAGGCTCACTTAACAGCTGCATCAGGAAGCAGTCCTCTGTTCGCTCCAGGAATCTTCTGGACTGCCTCCTCTCTGCTGAATTAAGTTCCCAGCAGATATCTGACAGGTTGAAGTCACCCCCAAGGACAAGATCTGATAATCTTGAGACAGCCTCCAATTGCTTATAGAATAATTCGTCTGCCTCCTCATCATGGTTGGGTGGTCTGTAGCAGACTCCAACCAGGATGTCAGATTTGTTGGGCTGCCCTCTGATTTTAACCCACAGGCTCTCAATTCCCTCATCTTCCACCTCAAGTTCTGTGGCAGACAGTAACTCCCTAATATACAGAGCCACCCTTCCTCCTCTTCTCCCTTGCCTATCTCTCCTAAAGAGCCTGTAACCCCCCCAATAAACCCTAATTTGTGTCCCACTCTTTCCTCTGCAGAGGGACCGATATCTTCACCCACGCCCTTCAGACCTAGTTTAAAGCCTTCCTAATGAGCCCTGCCAACTCTAGTGCTAGGACTCTCTTACCCTTTCTAGAAAATTGCACCCCATCAGGACCCAGCAGGTTGGGTGCAGTAAAAGTAGCCCCATGATCAAAGAAACCAAAGTTCCGCTGCTGGCACCATCCCCTGAGCCAATTGTTGATGGTATGGGTTCTCCTGTTCCTCTCAGTGTCCTCCCCTGCCACTGAGGGAACTGAGCAGAACACCACTTGAGCTCCTGTCCCATCAATCAATTGTCCAGGGGCCTTGAATTCCTTTTTAATCGCCCTGGTGCCGCTCCATAGATCCATAAAGATATTTTCTCCCCCATTTTACAACCGGGTTTGAAAAGATACATTTCGGAAAAGTTTCTCATTTGAAAGCTGACAAGCAGGGAAATTGCAGAATTTGTTTTCTCTTTGTGTCTTTTCATTTATGGGAACTTCTGTTTAGCCTTTCTGGGAGCAGCTTCCTAGTTTGAGGTACCTGTTTTCACAATTGCAGTGGCAACGACATCTTCTCAACAGCATTACTCAAAACAAAGACATCTATTTTCTAGTCCAAAGCCAGAGAACTCTAAACTCAGTCCCTTAAAACTGCTTCTGGCAATTCAATCTGTGACACATTCTGGGTAGAGCTGGCAGAATGTGGCTGTACATCACATCTTCACTGTCATGCTAAGACATGGACAGATGTTCAAGTTCAAATGACCCTGTCATCCACACTGTCTCCTCCTGCTGCCCTTAACCTGCCTCAACACAAATCTGTAGTGAGCCATGTGCTTGTCAACAAAGGAAGCTCTGCTCTTTTGGTGTGGAAAAGGTCAAAACTTCAAATTCCTTGTCTACAAGGACTCCAGGCAGTCTCATGCCTGCCACCATATCACCTAACCACCTTTCTATCCCCTAATTCCTATCCTGTACTCTCCTGCAATATGCAAAACCTTAGCAGCCTGAAAATCCTGTTAGGGAAGGAGGAAAGTGGTACAGCAGAGATAACAAGCCTGGACTCAGCCCTGCTGAGAAAGTAGTAGGGTTGTAATTGAAGTGAGCCATAAGTGGACAGGTCAATTAAAAATGGCTTAAATTCGGTGACACAATTAAGCTCTGCTCAGGTTTAGACATAGGTGCTTCACTACACTCCAATAATGGTCATGGTCAAAAAGAAAAAGGCAAATATGTATTGAACATGTATTTTAAATCTTACCAGCTGAATAACCAGATGAGAGAATTATTAGTCTAGATCCAATTATACAGAAAAAGAAGAAAACAGCTTGGACTAGTGTGGTGGGTTGAGAGAGAAGGCCCAGCTTTCCCTCCCCCACTAAGAAGGAATAACTAGACCACAGCTAACTCAGCCGGTGAAGCAAATAGGGAATGCTGTATTTACAAAGCAATTTGGGACGCAGGGAGTTTATGTACACAAATATACAGCATTTACAATATATAGAGAAATAGACAGCAAGGAAACCAGAAACAAACCCCCTGGAAGAGGGGGTTTCCCCCTGTACCCCCTTCACCCCCCTACCTCCCGTTTTCCCCAAAGAGGGTTAGAAAGAGAAAAGGGGAGTTAATGAGACAGAGGCCTAGTGCAGCAGGATTAATGCTTATCTGTTACTTGGCTAGAAGCCCAGAAGCAGACAGTGAAGAGGAACACACAGGAGCAGGAACTCACCCACACTGACCAAGATTCTAACCGCACCAAAAACTTAAAACTGCACTCCCACCTACCTACCAATGAAATCCGTTTAGAATACCAATATATTTACAAAAATATTCAGCTAGCGTGTCCCTTTCTTAAAGGCTCAGCCTCAAACGGTCACAACCAGTCACTTCACTACTGTGGTTCTTTGGTTATCATCCCATCACTTCACACACAAAGGTTGCTTCAATTGTATCCCTGCTTGCAAGGCATTTGCTATCTCAGTGCATCTGTAGTCCTCTATATACTATCATTATGCTGTGCACATAAATATTTCATTTTGCACAGAATACTGATTTTCCTAGCTGTTTAAAAATTATGGTTATATCATATGATCATAACCAAAAGTAAAAACAAGGCAATAGCCACCTGAATGTTAGTAGAAAATCTCAGCTGCAGCTAAACAAGATGTGGAAGTTTTAGGCTATGCCTTTAAAAAAAATTTTACAGACCTTGAACAAACACTAGTAATAATGCAAAAAAAGTCACTATTGGTTGTAAAAAGGAAAATAATGATAATACTAAACAATCCTACTGGAAAGATAATGAACTTAAGCTAGTAATGTAAACAATTTCTCTCTTCTCTTGCTTCTTTTCAGCGGTAACCCGCCTTGGGAGCACACTGCTGCCAGGACCCCCCGGATAAGCCATTAACTGCCCCTTTTGAATCCGGCAGGACCCGCGGCTGGCTCGGCACTCGACTGAGACCGGCTCCTGCTGAATCTCCACGTGCTCGGGTTCGCCTCGGTCCCCTGCGTTGCCGCGGCACTTTAACAGCCGCAGGCACCGCGCGGCCGGTCCATTTCAGCCGCCCTCTTGCTCAGACGCGCGCGCCGCTGTGCTTTATCTAAACCTTTGCCCAGCGGGTGCCGCGGGCAGGGCTGGCCACGGTGGGAACTCACCGCAATAATGCCTTCAAGAAATCAGTCTCGACTCAGACTGAGAGGGAATATAAGAAGGTAGGTAAGTGTCATAAGCAAGAGGTAGGTGTCCAAGCATCTGGCTGCAGACAGTGCTGGAGCCTGGCACTTGAGATGCAAGGTACTGGGGACAACTCCTGCATAACATGTGAGCAGATTGACTATTTACTTAACTTAGTGGCCAGCCTGAAGGACGAGGTTGCTAGACTTAGAGATGTAAGAGATTGTAGAAGGGTAACAGACCTGAGTAACCAGGCTCTGCAGGCCTCCCAGGCAGAGGCTGTTTATTCAAAGAGCAGAGGGGAATGGACACAAATTCCTCTCAAAAGAAGTAAAGTTAAACCTCCTTGTCTCCCAACACCTTCCCCACTGCCCTTGGAAAATAAGTACAGGGCATTGGAGGTCGAGGGTGAGGTGATTCTGATGGAGGACACACCATCTGGGGTTTTGCCTGAGGCCAAGCAGCCCAAGGCCAAGCAGCCCAAGGCCAAGCAGCCTAAGGCTAAACAGCCTTCCCCTGGTATCAGGACCTGCTCCCTTAAAAAAAAGAGGAGGGTAATTGTCATTGGTGATTCTCTCCTGAGGGGAACAGAAGGCCCCAGATGTCGGCCAGACCCTACACACAGGGAAGTCTGTTGCCTCCTGAGAGCTATGGTCAAGGATGTTACCAGAAGGATGCCCAGTTTGGTGCAGCCCTCTGACTACTACCCATTACTAGTTATGCAGTTAGGGAATGATGATGTTGCTACCAGAACTTCCAGGGCTATCAAGAATGACTTTAGGGCTCTGGGGGATCTCGTTGAGGGGTCAGGTGCTCAAATAATTTTCTCATCTATACCCTTAGTTACAGGAGGGAATACCATAAGGAACAGGACAGCAGCCATAGTCAACAAGTGGCTTAGAGGCTGGTGTAGTCAAAAGAATTTTGGGTTTTTCGATATTGAAAAACTTTCTAATGCACCAGGTCAGCTGGCAACAGATGAAGCACATCTGTCCCAGAGGAGGGGAAAGATCAGAGTGTATGAAAATGGCCTATCCCTCAAAGGGAAAAAGATTCTAGGAAGGCAATTGGCAGGTCTCATAGATAGGGCTTTAAACTAGATTCGAAGGGGGAAGGGGCTGAAACCAGTCCCCCCAGGCAGGAGTCTGCGGGTGATAAGCTTGAGCCAGAGGTGAAACCAGCAGCCCGGATGAAGTACATGTACAATAATGCACGAAGCATGGGAAACAAACAAGAGGAGCTGGAAGCCTTGTTACAGCAGGAAAGTTATGATGTAGTTGCCATCACAGAGACGTGGTGGGACGACTCACATGACTGGAGCACTGCAATTGATGGCTACAGGCTTTTCAGAAAAGACAGGCAGGGAAGAAGGGGTGGAGGGGTGGCCCTGTACATCAGGGAGGCACTAGATGCCATTGAGATGGAGATTAGGGATCATCAGGTTGAGTGCCTATGGGTGAGAATTAGAGGGAAGGCAAACAGGGCTGATATCCTGGTTGGAGTCTGTTATAGACCACCCAACCAGGAAGAAAAAGTTGATGACGCATTTTTTAGGCAACTTAAGGCTGTCTCAAGATCGCCTGACCTTGTTCTCATGGGCGACTTCAACCTGCCTGACATCTGCTGGGAACTCAACACTGCAGAGAGGAGACAGTCTAGGAGGTTCTTAAAGTCCATGGAGGACAGCTTCTTATCGCAGGTGCTGAGTGAGCCTACCAGGGGTAAGGCTATGCTAGACCTCCTCTTCACCAGCAGGGCAGGGCTGGTGGGGATGTGGTGGTCGGAGGCTGTTTAGGGGCCAGCGACCACGAGACAATTGAATTTTCAGTACTCAGTCAAGCTAAGAGGGGCAGCAAGAAGACCTCCACTCTGGACTGCCGGAGGGTGGACTGCAGGTTGCTCAAGGAACTAACTCAGAAGGTTCCTTGGGAGACAGACCTTAGAAACAAAGGGGTCCAGGAGAGCTGGGACTGCTTCAAGGAGGAACTCTTGAAGGCACAGGATCAGGCTGTGCCAATGCGCTGGAAGAGGAGCCGCCGGGGCAGATGGACAGCCTGGATGGGTGATGATCTTCTAAAAGAACTAAGGGGAAAAAAGAGGGTGTATCATCTTTGGAAGAAAGGGGAGGCAACCCATGAAAAGTTTAAGGATGTTGCTAGGTCTTGTAGGAAGAAAATCAGGGAGGCAAAAGCACATTTGGAGCTTAGACTGGCCTCTGCTGTGAAGGACAACAAAAAGTCCTTCTATAAATACATTAATAGCAAGAAGAAGGGCAGGGACAACCTCCACTCCTTGGTGGACACGGAGGGGAATGTTGTATCAAAGGATGAGGAGAAGGCAGAGTTACTTAACAACTTCTTTGCCTCAATTTTTTCTAGCAGGACAGAATGTCTTCCAGACAGCTGGCCTGAGAGCTGGCAGAAGGAGCCATGGAGCAGCATAGTCTTCCTCTGTTCCAGAATGGGGTAGTTGGTGATCTGCTTAGCCACTTGGATCCCCACAAGTCTGTGGGACCAGATGGGATCCATCCCAGGGTGCTGAGAGAGCTGGCAGATGTGCTGGCCAAGCTGCTCTTCATCATTTTTCAGCAGTCCTGGCTCACTGGAGACATCCCAGATGACTGGAAGCTGGCCAACGTGGTGCCCATCCACAAGAAGGGCCGGTTGGATGAGCCAGGGAATTATAGACCTGTCAGCCTGACCTCAGTGCCAGGCAAGATTATGGAACAGGTCATCTTGAGTGCAATCACACAGCACTTAGAGGATGGCCAAGGGATCAGACCCAGCCAGCATGGATTTAGGAAGGGCAGGTCCTGCCTGACCAACCTGATCTCCTTCTATGATCAGGTGACCCGCCTGGTGGATGTGGGCAGGCCTGTGGATGTAGTCTACCTGGACCTCAGCAAGGCCTTTGACACCGTCCCCCACAGCAAACTCCTGGCCAAGCTGTCAGCCCATGGCTTGGATGGGAGCACACTGCGATGGGTTAGGAACTGGCTGGAGGGCCGAGCCCAGAGAGTGGTGGTGAATGGTGCCACATCCAGCTGGCAGCCAGTCACCAGTGGTGTGCCTCAAGGATCAGTGCTGGGCCCCATGCTCTTTAACATCTTTATTGATGATCTGGATGAGGGCATGGAGTCCATCATCAGTAAATTTGCTGATGACACCAAGCTGGGGGCAGGAGTTGACATGCTGGAGGGTTGAGAGGCTCTGCAGAGGGACCTCGACAGGCTGGGCAGATGGGCAGAGTCCAGCGGCATGAGATTTAACACATCCAAGTGCCAGGTTCTGCACATTGGCCACAGCAACCCCATGCAGAGCTACAGGCTGGGGTCAGAGTGGCTGGAGAGCAGTCAGGCTGAGAGGGACCTGGGGGTGCTGGTTGATGGTAGGCTGAACATGAGGCTGCAGTGCACCCAGGCAGCCAGGAGGGCCAATGGCATCCTGGCCTGCATCAGGAACAGTGTGACCAGCAGGAGCAGGGAGGTCATTCTGCCCCTGTACACTGCACTGGTTAGGCCACACCTCGAGTACTGTGTCCTGTTCTGGGCCCCTCAGTTTAGGAAGGAGGTTGACTTGCTGGAGCGTGTCCACAGAAGAGCAACAAGGTTGGTGAGGGGCTTGGAGCCCAAGCCCTACGAGGAGAGATTGAGGGAGCTGGGATTGTTTAGCCTGGAGAAGAGGAGACTCAGGGGTGACCTTATTGCTCTCTACAACTACCTGAAGGGGAGTTGTAGACAGGCAGAGGTTGGTCTCTTCTCCCAGGCAACCAGTACCAGAACAAGAGGACACAGTCTCAGGCTGCATCAGGGGAGGTTTAGGCTGGAGGTTAGGAGGAAGTTTTACACAGAGAGAGTGATTGCCCACTGGAATACATACATAGAATACATAGAATAAACCAGGTTGGAAGAGACCTTCAAGATCATCGCGTCCAACCCATCAACCAATCCAACACCGCCCAAACAACTAACCCACGGCACCAAGCACCCCATCAAGTCTTCTCCTGAAAACCTCCAGTGATGGCGACTCCACCACCTCCCCAGGCAGCCCATTCCAATGTGCAATCACTCTTTCTGTATAGAACTTTTTTCTAACATCCAGCCTGAACCTCCCCTGGCGCAGCCTGAGACTGTGTCCTCTTGTTCTGGTACTGCTTGCCTGGGAGAAGAGACCAACATCCGTCTGTCTACAACCTCCCTTCAGGTAGTTGTAGAGAGTAATAAGGTCACCCCTGAGTCTCCTCTTCTCCAGGCTAAGCAACCCCAGCTCCCTCAGCCTCTCCTCGTAGGGCTGTGTTCCAAACCCCTCACCAACTTTTTTGCTCTTCTCTGGACTCGTTCCAGCAAGTCAACCTCCTTGCTAAACTGAGGGGCCCAGAACTGGACACAGTACTCGAGGTGCGGCCTAACCAGTGCAGCATACAGGCGCAGAATGACCTCCCTGCTTCTGCTGGCCACACTCTTCCTGATGCAGGCCAGGATGCCATTGGCCCTCTTAGCTGCCTGGGCACACTGCAGGCTCATGTTCAGCCTACCGTTGACCAGCACCCCCAGGTCCCTCTCAGCCTGACTGCTCTCCAGCCACTCTGACCCCAGCCTGTAGCTCTGCATGGGGTTGCTGTGGCCAATGTGCAGAACCTGGCACTTGGATGTGTTCAATCTCATGCCGCTGGACTCTGCTCATCTGTCCAGCCTGTCGAGGTCCCTCTGCATAGCCTCTCAACCCTCCAGCATATCAACTCCTGCCCCCAGCTTGGTGTCGTCAGCAAATTTACTGATGATGGACTCGATGCCCTCATCCAGATCATCAATAAAGATGTTAAAGAGCATGGGGCCCAGTACTGATCCCTGGGGCACACCACTAGTGACTGGCTGCCAGCTGGATGTGGCACCATTCACCACCACTCTCTGGGCTCGGCCCTCCAGCCAGTTCCTAACCCATCGCAGTGTGCTCCCATCCAAGCCATGGGCTGACAGCTTGGCCAGGAGTTTGCTATGGGGAACGGTGTCAAAGGCCTTGCTGAGGTCCAGGTAGACTACATCCACAGGCCTGCCCACATCCACCAGGCGGGTCACCTGATCATAGAAGGAGATCAGGTTGGTCAGGCAGGGCTGCCTGAGGAGGTGGTGGGGTCGACGTCGCTGGGGGTGTTCAGGGCGAGGCTTGAAAGGATGCTTGGTTGTATGGTTTAGTTGATTGAGTAGTGTTGGATGATAGGTTGGACATAATGATCTCGAAGGTCTCTTCCAACCTGGTTAATTCTATTCTATTCTATTCTATTCTATTCTATTCTATTCTATTCTATTCTATTCTATTCTATTCTATTCTCCACTCTGGGAAAGATACTAACTTGCTTGTGCTTGACCTTGGCTGCATTCTTTGGGCTAAGTCTAACTGCTCCTTTCTGTTGTCCATTTTGTACAGGGGAGTAAGGGATAGGTAGGGAGGACCCCTGGTCCTTTGGCAGGGGTGCTCTTGTGCTGTATATTAATAGTAAATATCTGTAAATATTTTATATTTTGTACATATTCATTGTGCTTCATTGTATATTATAGTTTTACTCATAAATACAGCTTTCATTTTCTTTCAGGTGAGCTGGTCTGGCAAATTTAATGTTGGGGTGAAATTTGAACTCACCACACAAGACCAATCAAAGCTCCAGAAAGCCCAAGTTCAGACAAAGCCTGACAAATTCTGCAACCCTGAAACTTGCTGCTTCTTGTCAGGCTGGATAGATGGGCAGAATCCAACATGGAATCATAGAATTGTTAGGGTTGGAAAAGACCTTACGGATTATCTAGTTCCAACCCCCCTGCCATGGGCAGGGATTCCTCACACTACATCAGGTTGCTCAGAGCCACATCCAGCATGGCCTTAAAAGCTGCAGAGACGAGGCTTCTACCACCTCCCTGGGCAACCTGTTTCAGTGTCTCACTACCCTCATGGTGAAGAACTTCTTCTTAATATCCAATCTGAATCTACCCACTTCTATTTTTGCTCCATTCCCCCTAGTCCTATTACCTGATACCCTAAAAAGCCCCTCACCAGCTTTCTTGTAGCCCCCCTTAAGGTACTGGAAGGCCACAATAAGGTCTTCTCATAGCCTTCCCTTCTCCAGACTGAACAGCCCCCTCAGCCACCTCAGTCTGTCCTCATAGGAGAGGTGCTCCAGCCCTCTATTCATCCTCGTGGCCCTTCTCTGGGCACACTCCAGCACATCCAGATCCTTCCTGTAATAAGGGCTCTAGAACTGGACACAGTACTCCAAGTGGGGTCTCATCAGTGGCTTAGAGGTGGAGAATCACCTCCCTCGAACTGCTGGCTATGCTTTACTTGAAGCAGCTTAGCTCATGCTGAGCTTCTCATCCACCAGCACCTCCAAGTCCTTTTCTTCAGGGCAGCTCTCAAGCCAGTTGCTGCCCATCCTATATCAGTGCTTGGGATAGCCCTGAGCCAGATACAGGACTTTGCATTTGGTCTTGTTGAATCTCATGAGGTTGTCATGGGCCCACCTTTCCAGCCTGTCAAGGTCCCTCCGTATGGCTTTCCTTCCCTCCAGCATGTCTGCTGCACCACACAGCTCGGTGTCATCAACAAACTTGCTGAGGATGCACTCAATGCCACTGTCCATGTCACCATCAAAGATGATAAACAAAACTGGTCCCAGTCCTGATCCCTGATGGACTTCACTCATCACTGGCCTCCAGTTGGACATGGACACATTGACAGCCCTGCTTTGGGTGTAGCCATCAAGCCAGTTCTTTATCCACTAAATGGTCCATCCATCAAACCCATACCGCACCAGCTTGCAGACCAGGTGCGGGACAGTGTCGATATATTTGCTTAGTTCCAGGTAAATGACATCAGTTCCTCAGCCTTCATCTATTAATGTTGTGACCTTATCATAGAAGGCCACCATGTTTGTCAGGCAGGATTTGCCGTTGGTGAAGCTGTTGTGATTGTGCCCAATCACCTTTTCATTATTCTTTTGCCTCAGCAGTGCCTCCAGCAGGATCTGCTCCATGATCTTACCATGACTGATTTCCTGAGAGGTTAACAGATTGCTAGTATTTTAGCCAATGAAATAGAATATTACTCATAGAATATGAACTATCTTCCTGGGATTTTCCCTTTGAAATAAGTTTTTTACTCTGAACACGTTTCCCTTACGAAGCCAGACATGCATAACATTACTTTGAGCCTATCAAGTAGTTTTCTGGAAACTGAGATAATCTGTCCTAATAAATAATTACCTGGTTCAACAATATTCCTCATTGTGAGTAGACTATGGGTTACTAGTTTTTCTCACATAGTGTATTTATGAAAACAAAATCTGCTCTCAAAATCATGCTTACCTAATGTAGTGGTTTGAAAGGAAAGGCTCTGCTTTCCCTCCCCCACTGAGAAAGAGACCACGGCTAAAACTCAGTCGGAGAAATGAGTGTATTTTACAAGGAAACAGATTATATGTAACACAACAAATACAGGTATTTTACAATATATACAGGAATATACAGCAAATAAACACAGTCAGAAACCACACCCCCAACAGAGGGGGCTTCCCCCTGTGCCCCCTTCATCCCCCTACCTCCCTTCTCCCCCAAAGAGGTAGAAGAAGAGAAAAAAGGGGAGTTATTACAGCATAGGCCTAAGCATAGGAAGTTAGTTAGTTCTTATCTCTTGGCAAGAAGCCCAGAAGCAGATCCAGCCGAAAGGGACAGTGAAGAAAGGAAGACTAAGAGAAAGTCCCGGCTGCGCCGGGCCCAACCTCACCTCCCACCTTACTTGGCCAATGAAATTCGTTTAGAGTACCAAAATATTTTATAAACACTTAGCCAGTGTGCCCCTTTCTTAAAGGCACAGTGTCAAACGGTCACACCTAACATTTTAGGAAGTAGTATCATCATTAGTATCATGATTTTTCTTTCATTTTCTCTTTTTTTCTAAAAGGAAAACCATTCTTCCAGGTAACCTTATCATATAGACAAATTCTCAGTATGCTGTATTTCAGACAGTAAATAGACTATCCAAATAACTGAGAACAGAAAGAGCAGTTAATATTTTATGATACTCTGACTGGGGAAAAAAAATATTAGAATTATTGGAAGATACTTAAAGTTCTACATTTCATGGAGAAAAGAGAGAATGAGAGAGAGAGAGAAAGAAAGAGAGAAAGAAAGAGAAAGAGAGAAAGAGAGCAAGAGAGAGAGAGAGAAAGAGAGAAAGAGAGAGAGAAAGAGAGAGAGAGAGAGAAAACGAGAGAGAGAGAAAGAGAAAGAGAAAGAGAAAGAGAAAGAGAAAGAGAAAGGGAAAGGGAAAGGGAAAGAGAAAGAGAAAGAGAAAGAGAAAAAGAGAAAGAGAGAGAGAGAGAGAAAGAGAAAGAGAAAGAGAAAGAGAAAGAGAAAGAGACAGAGAGAAAGAGACAGAGAGAGAAAGAGAAAGAAAGAGAGAGAGAAAGAAGAATTTTATATAAGATATAATTTTATGATCTATTCATGCACTAGCTGGGAACATTATATTTGTCTGCTGGATAAATTATTCATTGTAAAATAATTCCTCAGCAAACATAAAGCCTCAGGTGTTAGCTGGGGGGAAGAGTCGGGCAACATGCTCACAGCTGAGGCAGTCCACGGCCTCCTCTGTCCAACAGCATGCAGACCAGAGTAAGGGGAGTGTTTCAGGCAAGCACCCCACACTGTTACATCCTTTCCAGGTTGCTGAATTTGGCTGTCCAAATTCACAGAATTTTGTTTGACTTAGTACATCAACCACTTTTGCTTCCTGTCCCAATGGCACTAATATACAATATGGTTGATAGTCTCTGAAGTTTACTCTAAACCTGTTCTTTGTAATGTGTGTGTGTATGAATGCAGACAAACAACAACAAAAATAGCCTGTAGTTCCAAAATGCCTGTTGTGTGACTAACACTCCCCAATACATTTGCTGGAGCATATTTCAGAATAATAATACTTTCTCCATGCCCTTTCCCTTCCCCTCAAGTGACTGGAAGAAGGAAGTCTGAGAAAAGCACAGATTTACAGATCTTTCAAGACCCACTGTTGCCTTGCCTTTTCCAAATATGTTGTTAGGTCACAAAAGTGCACAGTACACTGAGGTCCAAATCCATCCATATAAGTCTTGACTCCTCAAATGCATCCTTTGGGCTGACACTCATTTCAAATGCACCCTGAATCTGTCTGGAAGTTAGGTGCAACCCAGTGCAGAAGCACATCACATACATTAAGACACAGCTTTGTTTGCAGCTTTGAGTACAAGCGAACTTCAATTTGAAGGGACTTAGGATATCACAACAAGTTGACATGTGTAGCTGGTGGCAAGGATTTATTTTTTTTCACTGTTGGATTTGCCCTATTATTTCATGGAGTGACATACCAACTCTTGTCATCTTCACTTCTTTCCAAGATGCGCAACTGCAGAAAGCTCCTCATTGAACAGTAGGTTCAGTTCAGGACAGAGTTTAAAAGTCCCCCATGAAATTCCTGATTTCACAGGTGATCTAAGGAAAGTGTGGTTCACCAAGTCATTGACTGTGTGATCACACCTGACAAAAATCTGTAACAGTTTCAACTTTCTCATGTATATTAATCTGAAAATCTTACATAATACTTAAAATTTCTGCCATTTCACAAAATCACAGAATGTTGGGCTTTGGAAGGGTCCTCCAGAGATCATCAGGTCCAACGCCCACGCCAAAGCAGAACCACCTAGGGCAGGCCACACAAGAATAGAATATAGAATAGAATACATAGAATAAACCAGGTTGGAAGAGACCTTCAAGATCATCGCGTCCAACCCATCAACCAATCCAACACCACCCAAACAACTAACCCATGGCACCAAGCACCCCATCAAGTCTTCTCCTGAAAACCTCCAGTGATGGCGACTCCACCACCTCCCCAGGCAGCCCATTCCAATGGGCAATCACTCTTTCTGTATAGAACTTTTTCCTAACATCCAACCTGAACCTCCCCTGGCGCAGCCTGAGACTGTGTCCTCTAAAAAATCAAAGATCATCGAGTCCAACCTGTTACCACAGACCTCATGACTAGAGTAGGGAGGACACTAGTGCCCACTGCAGGCTTGAACTCACAACCTTCCCATTAAGGGTTTTATGTGCTACCAACTGAGCCACACCATAGGCCACAAGAACACATCCAGGGTGGTTTTGCGGGAGATGGTGGAATCACCATCACTGGGGGTGTTTAGGAAGAAACTGGATGGGGCACTTGATGCCATGGTTTAGTTGATTAGATAGTGTTGGATGATAGGTTGGACTTTCAAAGGTAGAGCAATATTCTTGCTGATGCTGAAACATAAAAGCTTGGACAGTTCTTTTCTGGAGATATGTGTTTGCAGGAAAAAGAGATATTTTTCAGAGGAAATTCCAAAGTTAATCCCTCAGGAAGCAATGTCCAGTAGGGTAGGACCTACTTCAAGAAAGAAATCTTGATGGCTCAGGAACAGGCTGTCCCAGAGGGACCTTGACCGACTAGACAGATGGGCAGAATCCAATGGGATGGCATTTAATAAGTCCAAGTGCCAGGTGCTGCACTTTGGCCACGGCAACCCCATGCAGAGCTACAGGCTGGGGTCAGAGTGGCTGAAAGCTGCCAAACAGAGAGGGACCTGGGGGTGTTGATTGACACCCGCCTAAACATGAGCCAGCAGTGTGCCCAGGTGGCCAAGAGGGCCAATGGCATCCTGGCCTGTATTAGGAATAGTGTGGCCAGCAGGAGCAGGGAGGTCATTGTGCCCCTGTACTCTGCATTGGTTAGGCCACACCTTGAGTACTGTGTCCAGTTCTGGGTCCCTCAGTTTAAGAAGGACATCGAGACACTTGAACGTGTCCAGAGAAGGGCAACAAGGCTGGGGAGAGGCCTTGAGCACAGCCCTGTGAGGAGAGGCTGAGGGAGCTGGGATTGTTTAGCCTGGAGAAGAGAAGGATCAGGGGTGACCTCATTGCCCTCTACAACTACCTGAAAGGTGGTTGTGGCCAGGAAGGGGTTGGTCTCTTCTCCCAGGCAACCAGCACCAGAACAAGGGGACACAGTCTCAAGCTGTGCCAGGGGAGGTTCAGACTCAAGGTGAGGAAAAAGTTCTTCACCGAGCGAGTCGTTTGTCATTGGAATGGGCTGCCCAGGGAGGTGGTGGAGTCGCCGTCCCTGGAGGTGTTCAAGGGGAGATTGGACGTGACACTTGGTGCCATGGTCTAGTCATGAGGTCTGTTGGAACAGGTAGGACTTGATGATCCTTGGGGTCTCTTCCAACTTTAGTTACTGTGATACTGTGATACAATGTGCTGGAACATGAGACGATGGGGTAGACAGCCAGCCTGGATGGGCAAAAAGGGGAAAAAAGAGGGTGTACCACTTTTGGAAAGAGGGGGATGCAAGCCATAAAATGTTTAAGGATGTTGCTAGGTCATGGAGGAAAATAATTAGAGAGGCAAAAACCCATTTAGAACTTAGACTGGCCACTGCTGTGAAGGACAACAAAAAATCCTTTTACAAATATCCTTTTACAAATATCCTTACAAAAATCCTTTTCCAAAAGAAGGGGCAAGGACAGCCTCCACTCCTTAGTAGACATGGAAGGGAATTCAGTAATAAAAGATGAGAAAAATGTAGAAGTACTTAACACCTCCTTTGCCCCAACTTTCAATAGCAGGATAGGTTGTCTTCAGGAGAACTGGCCTCCTGAGCTGGCAGATGGAATCATGGAGCAGTATAGTTCCCCTGTAATCCAGGAGGAAGCAGTTAGAGAACTGCTGAGCCACTTGGATCCCCACAAGTCTATGGGACTCACCAAGCTGCTCTCCATCATTTTTCAGTGGTCCTGGCTTACTGGTGAGGTCCCAGATGACTGGAAGCTAGCCAGTGTGATGCCCATCTACAAGAAGGGAGCCAGAGAATAACAGGCCTATCAGCCTGGCCTCAATGCCAGGCAAGACTATGGAACAGGTCATCCTGAGCGCAATCACTTTATTATGTACATAGTGTTAAACTGGTAAATATGCTACCTCTCAAGCAGTACTTTCCAAAGTAGATAAAATATGAATTGGCACACAGAAAAACTACTTTCAAAAAGAAGATATATTCACACACTATTTTCCTTATTTTTTGTAGTGACAAAGTTATTTGTTTCCAACATTAAATATTTATAGAGTATGTGGACCACCACAGAAGTAGTTTTATGTTCCCAGCTGCTACAGCATAAAGTGGAATAAAGACCAGGTCTTGAGTACACCAAATTCAATAGGATCCAGTGGGAGGTTTAGACTGGATATTAGGAAGAAATTCTTCATAGAGAGAGTGATTGCCCATTGGAATGGGCTGCCTGGAGTGGGGTGGTGGAGTTGCCATCACTGGAGGTGTTTAGGAGGAGACTTGATGGGATACTTGGTGCCATGGTTTAGTTGATTAGATGGTGTTGGATGATGGGTTGGACAAGATGATCTCAAAGGTATCTTCCAACCTGGTCTATTCTATTCTAGTCTATTCTGTTCTTACATACATACATAGAATACATAGAATAAACCAGGTTGGAAGAGACCTTCAAGATCACCACATCCAACCCATCAACCAATCCAACACCACCTAAACAACTAACCCACGGCACCAAGCACCCCATCAAGTCTCCTCCTGAAAACCTCCAGTGATGGCGACTCCACCACCTCCCCAGGCAGCCCATTCCAATGGGCAATCACTCTTCCTGTATAGAACTTTTTCCTAACATCTAGCCTGAACCTCCCCTGGTGCAGCCTGAGACTGTGTCCTCTTGTTCTGGTACTGGCTGCCTGGGAGAAGAGACCAACATCCATCTGTCTACAACCTCCCTTCAGGTAGTTGTAGAGAATAATAAGGTCACCCCTGAGTCTCCTCTTCTCCAGGCTAAGCAACCCCAGCTCCCTCAGCCTCTCCTCGTAGGGCTTGTGTTCCAAACCCCTCACCAACTTTGTTGCTCTTCTCTGGACTCGTTCCAGCAAGTCAACCTCCTTCCTAAACTGAGGGGCCCAGAACTGGACACAGTACTCGAGGTGTGGCCTAACCAGTGCAGTGTACAGGGGCAGAATGACCTCCCTGCTCCTGCTGGCCACACTGTTCCTGATGCAGGCCAGGATGCCATTGGCCCTCTTAGCTGCCTGGGCACACTGCAGGCTCATGTTCAGTCTACCGTCGACCAGCACCCCCAGGTCCCTCTCCACCTGGCTGCTCTCCAGCCACTCTGACCCCAGCCTGTAGCTCTTCATGGGGGTGTTGTGGCCAATGTGCAGAACCCGGCACTTGGATGTGTTAAATCTCATGCCGTTGGACTCTGCCCATCTGCCCAGCCTGTCGAGGTCCCTCTGCAGAGCCTCTCTACCCTCCAGCAGATCAACTCCTGCCCCCAGCTTGGTGTCGTCAGCAAATTTACTGATGATGGACTCAATGTCCTCGTCCAGATCATCAATAAAGATGTTAAAGAGCATGTTCTGTTCTGTTCTGTTCTTCTGTGTCCAGTTCTGGGCCCCTTAATTTAAGAAGGACATTGAGATACTTGAACCTGTCCAGAGAAGGGCAAAAAGGCTGGGGAGAGGCTGAGGGAGCTGGGGTTGCTTAGCTTGGAGAAGAGAAGGCTCAGGGGAGACCTCATTGCCCTCTACAACTACCTGAAGGGAGGTTGTAGCCAGGTGGGGGTTGGTCTCTTCTCCCAGCAACCAGCACCAGAAGAAGAGGACACAGTCTCAAGCTGCACCAGGGGAAGTTTAGGCTTGCGGTGAGGAGAAAGTTCTTCACAGAAAGAGTCATTTGTCATTGCAATGGGCTGCCCAGGGAGGTGGTGGAGTCACCGTCCCTGGAGGTGTTCAAGAGGGGATTGGATGTGGGTGGCACTTGGTGCCATGGTTTAGTAGTCATGAGGTCTTGGGTGACAGGTTGGACTTGATGATCTTGAGGACTTTTCCAGCCTTATTGATTCTATGATTCTATGGTTCTACTCCACTGGTGCAGAGCTGGCATCTGAAAATACAGATTTTTTGTTGTTGCATTAATCAAAAATACATGTCCATACAGAGGAGAATCAAATAAGCAAGTGTGAGCAAGAATCAATTCCAAGTCTGGGAACACTCTTTAAGTGCACAGCAAGATGGTAGCCAGCTCCTCATTGTCACTCTAAGTGCTGCCAGGGGATTTCTTTTATAGTGAAAAGAATTTTGTACAATTCAAGAAAAATAATGTTCTGATTCATCAGAAAGAGAACCTGACACAGTGCACTCTGACCTGGAAGAATTTTGCCAGTCATTTACAAAGCATTTCCAACACCTATTGATTTGCAGACACCTTAAAGTTTTCCCATCAACTGGAGGCCACCACTGAGCAAGTGCCAAGAGCTCACACAGGCACTGCCAAGAGACTCTTTCCTTAATTACTTTTCCCTGACTCATTTGCACTGCTCCAGGCATGCCTCCTCTGATGGATTCTGTGGGCCACAGGATGAAAACCCACTGAATTTTCAAGAGACATTGGAGAAGAGCCAACAGTAGTAGCTATTAGCAAATCATTGCAGATAAGTTTTACTTAGAATGGAATGGAATGGAATGGAATGGAATGGAATGGAATGGAATGGAATGGAATGGAATGGAATAGAATAGAATAGAATAGAATAGAATAGAATAGAATAGAATAGAATAGAATAGAATAGAATAGAATTGAATTGAATTAACCAGGTTGGAAAAGACCTCTGAGATCATCAAGTCCAACCTATCATCCAACACCATCTAATCAACTAAACCAGGGCACCAAGCGCCTTATCCAGCCTCTTCTTAAACACCTTTTTAAATGCCATTTTGGTTCGATAGCCGGTCAGGACTGCTGCTTTGGGACAGCTCCACCTGGATGAGCAAGCAGCTCCTGGAGGATTGAAGGGGAAAAAAGAGGCTGTATCACCTTTGGAAGGAGGGGAAGGCTTCTCCAGGTATGTTCAAGGAAGTGGTCAGATTATGTAGGAATAAAATTAGAGAGGCAAAGGCCCAGTTGGAACTGAAGCTGAACACCTCTGTGAGAGACAATAAAAAGCATTGTTACAAATATATCAACACTAAAAAGAAGGGCAAGAAGAACCTGCACTCCTTGCTGGACCGGGAGGGGAACACGGTGACCGAAGATGAGGAAAAGGCTGAGGTCCTGAACACCTTCTTTGCCTCAATGTTTAACAGCAAGGCAGGAGCTCAGGACCAGTGGCCTCCTGAGCTGGGTAATAGGGTCGGGGAGCAGTGTGATGCCCTGGAAATCCATGAGGAACTAGTTCGGGACCTGCTGAGCCACTTGGACACTCACAAGTCCATGGGGCCGGATGGGATCCATCCTAGGGTGCTGAGAGAGCTGGCAGATGAGCTGCCAAGCCGCTCTCCATCATTTTCCTCCAGTCCTGGCTCACTGGAGAGGTCCCAGATGACTGAAACTGGCCAATGTGGTCCCCATCCACAAGGAGGGACGGATGGAGGCACCTGGAAACTCCAGGCCAGTCAACCTGACCTCAGTGCCAGGGAAAGTGATGGAGCAGATTATCCTGGAGGCAATAACTGCGCACCTGAAGGATGGCCAAGGGCTCAGGTCCAGCCAACATGGATTTAGGAAGGGCAGGTCCTGCCTCTCCAACCTGATCTCCTTCTATGATCAGGTGACCCGTCTGGTGGATGTGGGGAGGCCTGTGGATGTAGTCTACCTGGACTTCAGCAAGGCCTTTGACACCGTCCCCCACAGTAAGCTGCTGGCTAAGCTGTCAGCTCGTGGCTTGTACCAAAACACTCTGTGCTGGGTTAGGAACTGGCTGGAGGGCTGAGCCCAGAGAGTGGTGGTGAATGGTGCCACATCCAGCTGGCGGCCAGTCACCAGTGGTGTCCCCCAGGGATCAGTGCTGGGCCCCATTCTCTTTAATATCCTCATTGATGATATAGATGAGAGGGTTGAGTCAGTCATCAGCAAGTTTGCAGATGACACCAAGTTGGGAACAGATGTTAGTCAGTTAGAAGGTAGAAAGGCTCTGCAGAGGGACCTCGACCGACTGGACAGATGGGCAGAGTCCAATGGGATGGCATTTAACAAGTCCAAGTGCCGGGTGCTGCACTTTGGCCACAACAACCCCATGCAGAGCTACAGACTGGGGTCAGAGTGGCTGGAGAGCTGCCAAACAGAGAGGGACCTGGGGGTACTGATTGACAGCTGCCTAAACATGAGCCAGCAGTGTGCCCAGGAGGCCAAGAAGGCTGTTGTAGTTTGAGCTGGGTGCCCCCCTGGTGCATTCACTTCCTGTGTCCAGAAGTCCAGCCCAGAGGGATGGACACAGGAAATTGTGTATTTCCTACCATAATTCTTTGCACCACTATAAGATCCAGTGCGGAGTCTGGCACTTCCTCTTTCCTTCCCTCTCCGAGACTTGGTAACTGGGGGAGAGATCTCCCGGCCATGGGCCTGACTGGGCCCAAGGCCACAGGGGGATGGGCAGTCTCAGGCCTGGCCAGCTGATACTAGCCCAGCAGAGGGAGGGGGAAGAAGGAGCCCTGGGGGTTTTGCATGCACCCTCAGGTGGGGATGGGATCTTTCTTTGTCACTGCGCTTTGGGTTCTCTGTAACATTCACCGCTTTCTATTTAAACTTTATCACTTTTGCAATCCGTTTGTCTGAGTCGTTATTTCTGCCTGTGGTGGGGAGGGGACCTGCCCCAACCCATTACAAAGGCAAATGGCATCCTGGCCTGTATTAGGAATAGTGTGGCCAGCAGGAGCAGGGAGGTCATTTTGCCCCTGTACTCTGCATTGGTTAGGCCACACCTTGAGTCCTGTGTCCAGTTCTGGGCCCCTCAGTTTAAGAAGGACATCGAGACACTTGAATGTGTCCAGAGAAGGGCAACAAGGCTGGGGAGAGGCCTTGAGTACAAGCCCTATGAGGAGAGGCTGAGGGAGCTGGGATTGTTTAGCCTGGAGAAGAGGAGGCTCAGGGGTGACCTCATTGCTCTCTACAACTACCCGAAAGGTGGTTGTAGACAGGAAGGGGTTTGTCTCTTCTCCCAGGCATCCAGCACCAGAACAAGGGGACACAGCCTCAAGCTGTGCCAGGGGAGGTTTAGGCTCGAGGTGAGGAGAAAGTTCTTCACTGAGCGAGTCGTTCGTCATTGGAATGTGCTGCCCAGGGAGGTGGTGGAGTCACCGTCCCTGGAGGTATTCAAGAGCGGATTGGATGTGGCAGTTGGTGCCATGGTCTAGTCATGAGGTCTGTGGAGACAGGTTGGACTCAACTCTTCTCAAACTAGAGAAGAGCAGATTTAGATAGGATATTAAGAACAAGTTCTTTACTATGAGGGTCGTGGACCACTGGAACAGGTTGCCCAGGGAGGTAGTTGAGGCCCCTTCCCTGGAGATCTTCAAGATGAGGTTCAACAAGGCCCTGGGCAACCTGGTCTAGAGGTAAATGTCACAGCTGACTACAGGGAGGTAAAACAAGATGACCTTGGGATGTCTCTTCCAGCCCAAACCATTCTATAATTCTATGACAGAATACAGTGACATTTCTTTGTTGCACTCACCTACATTAAAGACAAATTCTTGGGTTCAGTTGTCATTGTGCCAACAATGATGGGAAACATCACAAAAATGCAAACAGTGCTTGTACCTCTTGTCTCATTGCACTTTTAGGATAGGATAGGATAGGATAGGATAGGATAGGATAGGATAGGATAGGATAGGATAGGATAGGATAGGATAGGATAGGATAAGATAGGATAGACTAGAATAGAATAGAATAGATTAACCAGGTTGGAAAATACCTTCAAGATCATCAAGTCCAACCTATCACCCAACACCATCTAATCGACTAAACAATGGCACCAAGTGCCTCACTCAGTCTCCAGTGATCCAGTGATGGTGACTCCACCACCTCCCTGGGAACCCATTTCAATGGCAATCACTCTTTCTGTGAAGAATTCCTTCCTAACATCCAGCCTAAACCTCCCCTGGCACAGCTTGAGACTCTGTCTTCTTGTTCTGGTGCTGGCTGCCTGGGAGAAGAGACCAACATCCGCCTGTCTACAATGTCCCTTCAGGTAGTTGTAGACAGCAATAAGGTCTCCCCTGAGCCTCCTCCTCTCCAGGCTAAGCAACCCCAGCTCCCACAGCCTCTCTTCATAGGGCTTGTGCTCCAAACCCCTCACCAGTTTTGTTGCCCTTCTCTGGACACGTTCCAGCAACTCAACATCTTTACTAAACTGAGGGGCCCAGAACTGGACACAGGACTCAAGGGGTGGCCTAAGATGTTTATGCTCTCTGTTCCCTGGCACAGGGCTTGCTGTTCTTCCTTGTGAGCACACCCTATGTAAAATGGTCACACCTTCAGTAGCTAAAGCTACACAAACAGTACTGATAGATTTTGTGACAGTCACAGGACCTTTATCTTTATCCACTGACACTATGATTACACACAATTTAAGATAACTCTTAAAATATTCCATAGAATCATAGCATAGTCATCTAGTCTGACGTCCCCACAGTCAGCAGGAACATCCCCAACTAGACCAGGTTTCCCAGGGCCTTGTTGAGTTTTACCTTGAATATGACCAGAGAAGGAACTTCATAAATTATTCAGTGTGCATAATTATGAATAGTACAATCACCTACAACAAAATTATACTATTTTGGTTTAAAAAGTTGCGATTCCCACAAAATTATATGTTGAGTCTTTAGAATCCTGATGAAAATTACCATAATCTCTGGGTATTTTCTTCTAACTTTTTCCAGTTCCTTGTGAATTTTTTAAGCATATAAAAATATGGGGTTTTTTAAGTTCTGCTGTTTAGTTGTGTCCTTTTGCTTATTTTCAGTTATAATATCTAAAACTGTATTACCAGATGTCAAGATGTAATCTCTCTTTAAAAAAAAAAAAAAGACTCACATCATTATAGAGTCAGACAGTTCTAGAATATTTTTCAAAGTTACCAAAAGCTGCTGTTAATTTAATGGGAAATATCAGTCTCTAATAAAGTACCATAATAATTTTAGTAAGCCATACTCAAATCTGTTATGACATTTTTCTGTGTTTTTGGATCCAGACAAAAATTCTTCCCAGTTTTCCCTCTGAATAATCCTAATAGAAACACTTCATTCAACTGTTTGATTAAAGCACAATACACAAAACAAACAAAAAATCCCACAAACAACTAAGCAGTATGTTATTAAAATAAGCAAAACTGCTTCCAATATGCACAACATGTAGCACATGCATTACATACCACATATGTAACATAGTTTTCAACTTGCTCTTTTTAATAAATTGTTGCAATGCCGCTCCACTTTCGGGAAGGTGTTCCATTCTCCTCAGTGTGTTGCCAATTATCTTGTCCTGAACTAATGAGTGAAGGGAATCAAATAGCCAATATAAAATGACCTGAGTCTTTTCAATGAATTTACATTTGATAAAAGAGAATGAATACACATTTCAGCACTGATAAACACCTGTTGACAAAGCTTTGTAGTTAACACTGTGGGCTGTGCTCTCTGGTAGTGCCTTAGACATCCTCGTTAAAGCAGCAGCCAATTCAAGTCATGAGCTATGAGGACTGACATCTGCCCCAAAGTTTGTCCCTCGTCTAACACTTTCCCCTCTGTATAATATGAAGAGAAAAACTGCGTCTGCCTTTGAGTGGGAGATGAAGAAAAATCACTCACTTGTCACTCAGCAGAAGCAGAGGAGTCACAACTGAGTGAAGAATTGTTGATTTCTCCCCAGCTCTTTGCAAGGAAGCAGCTATTTGAAGTATACAAAGGCATGAAGGCAGAAGGATTTGACTTCAGGTGGTTGGTTTTTACTGGCACCGAAGAGAGTAGCAGAAATTAGGGACTCCTGATTAGGGGCCACAACTGCTCACTACTAACCACAGCATGGGGTAAAACTATCCTCAGGCTGCCTTGAAACATTATCTTTCTATAGCAGAATGGATTCTTTTCTACAGTAAAACTCCTACTGATATAAGAAGCTCAACATTAGATGTCTCAGAGGCTGATACGCAGAACTGTCTTTTGCAGCTGACAGCACAGAATAGATATTGTTATTGATTCTTGGGACAATAATTAGATTCATTTGAATACTGAAAAGACTCACAGACTAAATAATGCTGGGATATACAAAACATAAGAACATAAGAATATTGCAAAACCTGCTATAGAGCCATCTGCAGGATCAGTCACTACAAAAGCTTTATCAACTAATAAGCAAGAAATATTGATGGATTTCCTGAGTTTTATTCAGATAATTATGATAATGATACCAACACTGAATAACACAATTAATGAGGACAAACACACTGGAACTCAAGTCTGATTACTCTGATGTGGGAGACTATCAGGTCCCATACACTAGGAGTATTTCGGATTGTATTGTTCTAGTTACCATGCCACTGGCAGACTATGGTCAGATGTATGTGGAATACAGAATCACAGAATCACAGAATCAACCAGGTTAGAAACGAGGTCAGATATCACCAAGTCCAACCAATCACCTAAACGCCACCTGACAACTAAACCATGGCTTCAAGAACCACAACCAATCTTTTTTTGAACACCTCCAGAGATGGTGACTGCACCACCTCCCTCGGCAGCCCATTCCAACAGCCAGTCATTTTTTCTGTAAAGAACTTTCTCCTTGCCTCAAGCCTAAACTTCCCCTGGTGCAGCTTGAGACTGTGTCCTCTTGTTCTGGTGCAGGTTTCCTGGGAGAAGAGACCAACACACAACCTGTCTACAACTTCCCTTCAGGTAATTGTAGAATACATAGAATACATAGAATAAACCAGGTTGGAAGAGACCTTCAAGATCACCGCGTCCAACCCATCAACCAATCCAACACCGCCCAAACAACTAACCCACGGCACCAAGCACCCCATCAAGTCTCCTCCTGAAAACCTCCAGTGATGGCGACTCCACCACCTCCCCAGGCAGCCCATTCCAATGTGCAATCACTCTTTCTGTATAGAACTTTTTCCTAACATCTAGCCTGAATCTCCCCTGGCGCAGCCTGAGACTGTGTCCTCTTGTTCTGCTACTGGCCGCCTGGGAGAAGAGACCAACATCCATCTGTCTACAACCTCCCTTCAGGTAGTTGTAGAGAATAATAAGGTCACCCCTGAGTCTCCTCTTCTCCAGGCTAAGCAACCCCAGCTCCCTCAGCCTCTCCTCATAGGGCTTATGTTCCAAACCCCTCACCAACTTTGTTGCTCTTCTCTGGACTCGTTCCAGCAAGTCAACCTCCTTCCTAAACTGAGGGGCCCAGAACTGGACACAGTACTCAAGGTGCGGCCTAACCAGTGCAGTGTACAGGGGCAGAATGACCTCCCTGCTCCTGCTGGCCACACTGTTCCTGATGCAGGCCAGGATGCCATTGGCCCTCTTAGCTGCCTGGGCACACTGCTGGCTCATGTTCAGTCTACCGTCAACCAGCACCCCCAGGTCCCTCTCAGCCTGACTGCTCTCCAGCCACTCTGACCCCAGCCTGTAGCTCTGCATGGGGTTGCTGTGGCCAATGTGCAGAACCCGGCACTTGGATGTGTTCAATCTCATGCTGTTGGACTCTGCCCATCTGCCCAGCCTGTCGAGGTCCCTCTGCAGAGCCTCTCTACCCTCCAGCAGATCAACTCCTGCCCCCAGCTTGGTGTCATCAGCAAATTTACTGATGATGGACTCGATGTCCTCGTCCAGATCATCAATAAAGATGTTAAAGAGCATGGGGCCCAGTACTGATCCCTGGGGCACACCACTGGTGACTGGCTGCCAGCTGGATGTGGCACCATTCACCACCACTCTCTGGGCTCGGCCCTCCAGCCAGTTCCTAACCCATCGCAGTGTGCTCCCATCCAAGCCATGGGCTGACATCTTGGCCAGGAGTTTGCTATGGGGAACGGTGTCAAAGGCCTTGCTGAGGTCCAGGTAGACTACATCCACAGGCCTGCCCACAACCACCAGACGGGTCACCTGATCATAGAAGGAGATCAGGTTGGTCAGGCAGGACCTGCCCTTCCTAAACCCATGCTGGCTGGGCCTGATCCCTTGGCCATCCTCTAAGTGTTGTGTGATTGCACTCAGGATGACCTGCTCCATAATCTTTCCTGGCACTGAGGTCAGGCTGACAGGCCTGTAATTCCCTGGCTCATCCAACCGGCCCTTCTTGTGGATGGGCACCACGTTGGCCAGCTTCCAGTCATCTGGGATTTCTCCAGTGAGCCAGGACTGATGAAAAATCATGGAGAGTGGCTTGGCCAGCTCATCTGCCAGCTCTCTCAGCACCCTAGGATGGATCCCATCTGGTCCCATGGACTTGTGGGGGTCTAAGCTGCTAAGGAGAGCTCCTATGACTTGCTCATGGAACACAGGGAAATTATGCAGCTCCCTGGCTCCTTCTGCCAGCTCTGCAGGCCAGCTGAACACCTCCAGTCAGCTGTAGAGAGCAATAAGGTCTCCCCTGAGCCCCTTCTTCTCCAGGTTAAATAACCCCAGCTCCCTCAGCTGCTCCTCATAGGGCTTGGTGCTCATGTTCAGCCTACTGTCAACTAGTACCCCCAGGGCCATTTCTGACTGGCTGCTCTCCAGCCACTCTGACCCCAGCCTATAGCACTGCATGGGGTTGTTTTGGACAATGTGGAGAACCCACGACTCAGATGTGTTAAATCTCACACCGCTGGACTCTGCCTATCTGTCCAGCTTGTCAAGGTCCTGCGGCAGAGACCTCCTACCCTTCTAACAGATTGACACCTGCCCCCAACTTGGTTTCATCTGCAAGCTTAGTAATGGTGGACTCTATCTCCTCATCCAGATCATAAATAAAGACATTAAACAGGATTGGGACCAGCACTGATCTCTGGGGGACACCACTAGTGACTGGCTGCCAACTGGATGTGACACCACTCACCACCACTCTCTGGGTTTAGGCTCGAGGTGAGGCGAAAGTTCTTCACTGAGCGAGTCATTCGTCATTGGGATGTGCTGCCCAGGGAGGTGGTGGACTCAGGTATAAGTAGGAAGTGAAAGAAGAAAGTGTGGGGATTCGTCTATGGCGTTTATTCTCCCGAGGAACCATCAAGCTTAGAGAGCCCTGCTTCCCGAGATCGACCACCATCCTGCCGATGGGAAGTAGAGACTAACATCTCTCTCTCTCTGCTTTCTTTGCTTCCGCGCGGCCTATTGCTATTTGCTTATTAGTGTTATTAAATTGCTCTTATCTTATCCCCGGCTTCTGTTATATTTTCTTTCCCTTCTTCCCCTCTTCACTTAAGAGGGGGAGTGATAGAGCGGCTTGGTGGGTATTTGGCCTCCAGGCCAGGGCCAAACCACGCGGCGGTAGAGGTGGCTGGAGCCCTGCTGTATGATCGGGTTGCGGCGCCGGAGGGCTGGGCCGTGCGCTCAGAGCAGCGATGGCGGCCCCGGCCGTGCGCTCGGAGCTGCGGCGGCTGCCCGGGTCGTCCACTCGGAGTGCCGCAGGGACCGGCTCTATGCTCTTCCCCGACATTTTCGGACGAGTTCCGAAAATGGCACCTACCACCTGGCTCCACCTCCCTCCTTCTCAGCAGGTTGTGGAGCAGCCCCTCCCTCTCCCGGGGTGGGGCTGTGTACTTGGAGCTGCCACATCTGCGGTACGCAAACGCCCAGTGGAGGGGCGGTGTACCTGTGGCATGCATCTGTGGAGCCTCGGGCTGCAGCTGGAAGCGGTCAGCACTGGGCTTGGGATAGGTCCGTGCAGTGGTGAGAGAGGCTCAGCGTGCTATTTTCCTGGAGGGGTGGAGAAGCAGCAGAGCCTGATTGTTCTGACTGGCTTGCCCCAGGGGTGGAAATATGCCACTGAGTAGATAGAGATGGGAATAAAGGTTTGGTTGAGAAGTTGTGAGGTTCTTTCCAGGTGACCAGGACGTCCAACGGATCCATGAAGAGCTTGCACCGCAGAAGAGTGAACTCTGCATCGCGGGAGGTTCCGTTAGATGAGAGAAGAAGAACTGGAATGGACTGACACTTGAGCTTGAAGGAAAGACTGAGTGGACGCCCAGATGAAGATGTGGACTTCGCCAGACATGTCATCAGGAGATTTCTGATTTGATGATGTGTTTAGGTGCAAAGATCATGGTATGAAATAAGGGGTGGCGTGTTGCAGTTTGAGCTGGGTGCCCCCCTGGTGTGTTTACTTCCTGTGTCCAGAAGTCCAGCCCACAGGGATGGACACAGGAAATTGTGTATTTCCTACCATAATTCTTTGCACCACTCTAAGATCCAGTGCGGGGTCTGGCACTTTCTCTTTTCTTCCTCCTCCACCAGCCGGTAAGTGGGGGAGATGTCTGCTGGCTTTGGGCCTGGTTAGGCCCAAGGCCACGGAGGGATGGGCAGTCTCAGGCCTGGCCAGCTGAGACTAGCCCAGCAGAGGGAGGGGGAAGAAGGAGCCCTGAGGGTTTCGGGTGTACCCTCAGGTGGGAATGGGATGCCTCTGGGTTTGCTTTGGGATCTTTCTTTGTCACTGTGCTTTGGGTTTTCTGTAACATTTCACTGCTTTCTATTTAAACTTTCATCACTTTTGCTATCCGTTTGTCTGAGTGTTCCTGCCCGTGGTGGGGAGAGAGGGGGCTACCTCAACCCAGCACACTGTCTCACCTAAAGAGCTTGTAACTACCCAGTGCAGCACTCCAGTCATGTGAGTTATCCTACCACGTTTATGTAATGGCAACTACATCATAGCTTCCCTTCTGTACCCATGCTTCCAGTTCCTCTTTTTTGTTGCCCATACTGCATGCATAGGTGTACATGCACTTTAGTGAAGCTGCAGATTTCATCACTGACTCTAGTTTTCCTCCGTCTCCTTTCTGAAGAGGCTGGTTTCATCACCCACCCCCTTCAAATCTAGTTTATAGCCCTCTCAATGAGCCCTTCCACTGTGACTTCTAAATCACAGAAAAATAAACAATTTTCATGGCAAGCTCTACCTTGGAGTCCTCATCTTTTTCCAGGATTAAAGCTAAAATATTGAACATACACACACACACATACACACTCGCACACATACACACACAGAGGTTTCCCAAGAATGTCTCCAGGGAAAGGATCTTACTCTTCCACAACAAAGATGATCTTCGGGGTTCAGTTTTCTCTCTTGCCCAGAGTTTTCCTGAGCTTTGGATCAGAGTGAGATTATGTCATTTCCTGGACGCAAGTTGCATTAATTGTTTCAGAAGGAAAAAGGACTTTTTTCTATTCTCTCTAGAATGGCTGATTTGCCACAGTATCAACGGCACTGAGACACTTCAGGATTACTTTCTGGATGTGCTTGTCCCAGAAAACAGTGTGCACAGCTTGCCATTAGGAAATAGTCTTCAAACTTTCCATAACGCTAAAGTCAAAGGTAAGTGGGAGCAATATTTCTGCACCCTCTGGCCCTCTTATTTTTTCTTTAGGTAATTACAGCCCACTCCCACCTATCTTGCAAACATTTTGGACCAATCCAGCACAACATATAAGAGAAACTGGATTACAGAGGGCCATATTCTCTCTGATAAAATAAAGACAAGAATGTTGCAGTGGTGTTCCTGGTTAAACAAATGTTGTCATACACAGATTTTTATCTTCAGGAAAGCAGGCTGCCCATGGAACACCTCCCAGAACTGTTATATAAATTCTTTGCAGATGACATCCAGTATTTTTTAACATTTATATATATTGTTTTTTTAAATCATTGAAAGCAAGAAAAAGAGAGGCTGTGAGCAATTATATCTCTGTTGAACCTGAAATTAAAGCTAATAATAGCCAAAATTATTTCAGGAACTTTCAAGAGCTTCCCCCGCCCCAAGGTAAATTAAAATGAACCCATGTGCTAAACTGTGCTTTAGCAAAAGCAGTTGCCATGGTTACAGAGGTTTGTTGTTTTATTTTTTTCTAAATGTAATACAGTATAGGAAATAATCAGAAAAATTACTGTGTATAAAGTGAAGGCAGGTGGGCAAGCCATTTAGGAATACCAAGCAAACAGATAAAACCCTCAATAAGAAGAATTCCACAATATATATGCCCTTTATTACATTGTGAATAAGAACGTGGTAATGGGGAGAGAGAGGACAAATACAAATACTTGAAAAATCTTTCATTTAGTATTTGTAATACTAGCTAAAAGGACCTAAGTACAGAATAATATATTAATACAGGTATTAATAAGATTAGTAACATTACAGATTAATAAGATATTCTCTAAGACATAACTTGATGGAACAACTGTTTATAGAAAGTGCTGTTTGAGGCATGTAAGGACAATTATTAAACAAAGAAGGTATACTGACTCGCAGACAGAAATGAAAACACAAACCAGAGAGATTATATTTTACAGGCAAAACTCTGCATACAGTAGGAGCTTGACACTTTGGCTTATAGGTGACCTATTCTTTCTCCACAAGGAAGATCATATATGCATTCATAACAAATGAATAACTGTTATTCACATGAATAAACTTGGTTAACAAGACTGACTTAAGAGGATCTTTCCCCTCGCCTCTTTCCTTTTGCCTTTTTCTTTGTTTGTATCTTTGATGAATTTGGGGGTTAGTGAAGTGATGCCACCGTTTGCCTGGAAAGGACCTAACAATGGAGAACAAGCATGTTGAGAAACAAGCCTCCTACTATCTTGTTCAGAACTATGACTTTAGTTACACAGTAAGGGTGAATAGCTTACCTTGGAAAAAGAAGGTAGAGCACAACCTCATTTTGCGTGTATCAGGAAGAACTGTGGATGCTGGTAGGAGGCCCTCTTCATCTGGCCATCACCAGAAAAAGGCAGGCTAGTGAGAGGAAGAGCCTTTCCCTTTCTCTGAGCCTCTTAATATATAGGAAGACTTTTTCACAGGTAATAAGCAGCTGACAAAAAATGGCAGAGGGAGCTTTGAGAGAAAAAGAGGGTTTCCAACTAGACCCCTTGACTGTGACAAATGAGTAGGAGAACATACCACTTGACAGCTTCCCTCAGGTACAGGGAGGTTTAGACTCAAAGTGAGGAGAAAGTTCTTCACTGAGCGAGTCGTTCGTCATTGGGATGTGCTGCCCAGGGAGGTGGAGGAGTCACCATCCCTGGAGGTGTTCAAGAGGAGATTGGACGTGGCACTTGGTGAAATGGTCTAGTCATGAGGTGCATGAATACATGCACATTAGTGTTATGTAACTTGTTATCTCATTGACTTGGAAAAAAATATAAATCCATGATGTCCTGCTTGTGCGGTTATTGGTCTACAGAGAGTAGTCTGGCATCAGACTGACCTGCCTGACCTGCCTAAACTCTTGAAATAATTTTCAACAGGACATTGCCACTTAAGTATAAAAAGTAACATTTAAATAGTCTGTAGAAACAACAGTAATACAATATTTTAACAGGAAATCAAGACAAGGAAGCAAGGAAGTCTGCCACAGAAGTTGAGGCAAAGGATGAAAAGGATTGAGAGCCTATGGATAAAAATCAGAGGGAAGGCTAACAAAACTGACATCGTAGTTGGAGTCTGTTATAGACCACCCAACCAGGATGAAGAGGGAGATGAAACGTTCTACAAGCAGCTGGAGGCTGTCTCAAGATCGCCGGCCCGTGTTCTTGTGGGTGACTTTAACCTGCCAGATATCTGCTGGTAACTGAACTCAGCAGATAGGAGGAAGTCCAGAAGGTTCTTAGAGTGTACGGAGGACAGCTTCTTGACACAGTTGTCATGTGAGCATACCAGGGGTGAGGCCATACTTGACCTGCTGTTCTCAAACAGAGAAGGGCTGGTGGGAGATGTGATGGTAGGAGGTTGTCTAGGGTGTAGTGACCACAGGAAAGTGGAGTTTTCAATATGCAGGGAAATAAGGACGAGAAATAACAGCACCCTTACTTTGGGCTTTCAAAGAGCAGACTTCCGCTTCTTTAAGCAACTAAACCAGAGAGCACCTTGGGAAGCAGCCCTTAAGAACCAAGGGGTCCAGGATGGTGGATGGTTGGAAGTACTTCAAAGAGGAACTCTTGAAGGCACAGGAACAGGCTATGCCCACATGCTGAAAGATGAGCCGGCAGGGAAGGCAACTGGCCTGGATGGGCAAGCAGCTCTTGAAGGAATTAAGGGAAAAAAAGAGGACATATTGCCTTTGGAAAGGAGAGGAGGTAACTTGAGATACGTTTAAGGATTTTGCTAGGTCATGTAGCAGAGGAACCTGGAAGCTACAAGCCTGTCAGCCTGACCTCAGTGCCAGGCAAGATTATGGAGCAGGTCATCTTGAGGGCAATCACACAGAATGTACAGGATGGCCGAGAGCTCAGGCCTAACCAACATGGATTCAGGAAGGGCAGGTCCTGCCTGACCAGCCTGATCTCCTTTTAGAATAGAATAGAATTAACCAGGTTGGAAGAGACCTTTGAGATCATTGAGTCCAACCTATCATCCAACACTATCTAATCAACTAAACCATGGCACCAAGCCTCCCATCCAGTCTCTTCCTAAATACCACCTTCTGCTCTTGAGACTCTTGAACATGTGCAGAGAAGGGCAATGAGGCTGGGGAGAGGCCTCGAGCACAAGCCCTACAAGAAGAGGCTAAGGGACCTGGGGGTGCTGGTCGAAGGTAGACTGAACATGAGCCTGCAGTGTGCCCAGGCAGCCAGGAGGGCCAATGGCATCCTGACCTGCATCAGGAACAGTGTGGCCAGCAGGAGCAGGGAGGTCATTCTGCCCCTGTACACTGCACTGGTTAGGCTGCACCTCGAGTACTGTGTCCAGTTCTGGGCCCCTCAGTTTAGGAAGGAGGTTGACTTGCTGGAACGAGTCCAGAGAAGAGCAACGAAGTTGGTGAGGGGTTTGGAACACAGCCCTGTGAGGAGAGGCTGAGGGAGCTGGGGTTGCTTAGCCTGGAGAAGAGGAGACTCAGGGGTGACCTTATTGCTCTCTGCAACTACCTGAAGGGAGGCTGTAGACAGATGGATGTTGGTCTCTTCTCCCAGGCAGCCAGTAGCAGAACAAGAGGACACAGTCTCTGGCTGCGCCAGGGAAGGTTCAGGTTGGATGTTAGGAAAAAGTTCTATCCAGAGAGAGTGATTGCCCATTGGAATGGACTGCCTGGGGAGGTGGTGGAGTCGCCATCATTGGAGGTTTTCAGGAGAAGACTTGATGGGGTGCTTGGTGCCGTGGGTTAGTTGTTTAGAATAGAATACATAGAATAAACCAGGTTGGAAGAGACCCTCAAGATCATCACGTCCAACCCATCAACCAATCCAACACCACCCAAACAATTAGGTGGTGTTGGATTGGTTGATGGGTTGGACGCGATGATCTTGAAGGTCTCTTCCAACCTGGTTTATTCTATGTATTCTATGTATTCTGAAGGGAGGTTGTAGCCAGGTGGGGGTTGGTCTCTTCTCCCAGGCAACCAGTGACAGAACAAGAGGACACAGTCTCAAGCTGTGCCACGGGAGGTTTAGGCTGGAAGTGAGAAGAAAGTTTTTCCCATAAAGAGCAATTTGCCATTGGAATGTGCTGCTGAGGGAGATGGTGGAGTCACCATCCCTGGGGGTGTTCAAAAAAAGATTGGATATGGCACTAGAAGCCATGGTTTAGTTAGTCATGAGGTGTTAGGTATTAGGTAATATTTTGGACTTGATCTCTTTCCAACCTGGTTGATTCTATGATTCTATGAATTCTATAAAAACAAATCTGCAAATACACGCACTGGTATCATTTGCCAAATTTTCCTCTCCCAAATAATCAGGTTTGCTTATTCCAAAAGAGGACATTATAACTTCTCTGTAAAAACTAAGGACCATTGATGGGTGAAAAGCTGATTACTGCAGTGCTGACTGGCACACTTCTTATAAAAATATAAATAGATTCCTTTTCATGGTACTCTATATTGGAATTTGCTGTGTTGGTCCTAGATTGGTAGTTCTGAAATGGAAAAGAACGCAAGTGAAAATTAGTTAATTTCAAAATTTTCTCTAGTATTATGGCAACGCAAAGTGGGTCATGCAGTCATAAAAGCAACAATGGTCTGAATAACACCATAATTATGATCCCATCAGAAAATAGGATCTCTGATCATAAAGGACCATGACTTTTCCTGAGGAAACATAGGTAGAAATATCTCTTAACTAAAGGTTGAAAAAAATGCCCTGAAAACTTGAATAGCAAAAGCCAGTGAGGAAGTAAATGTATCTTTGCCATGCCTCCTCCTTCTGGCCAATTTTCTTTCCTTTCCAAAATGTTTTCATACATCTTTGCCTCGCCTGAGTCTGTGTGACACAATTTTGGAATTTGGGGCTCTGTGGTATCATTTTCTAGTGGCTTTGTTCAACCAAGAAGAAGAAGCTGGATACACACAGTGACTAGTTGCATGGAACATAGTAAACATGAACCTGAGAAAATACCTACAAACCCTCATCTGTCATCTCAGTTCTCAACATAAGGTTGCTATGGGACCTGGCAATGGGTGAGGCTCTGCAAGGGATTTAACAGTAATTCTTCCTAGCTCTTTCATGTAATTTTAAATGTCTATGCCTGGCTGTGTCTGGTCTCCAAGATAACAGCCTGCAAATGAAAATATTCACTTGAGGTAAAATGTTTATTTATTGAAGTACATAATAGTTTCAATGCACATAAGCTTTAAATAATTTCTAACTTAATTGAAAATATTCTGCAGATTTCAAATGTGGTTTTATTTTTTTTAATTAAAGTGTTTAACTTGTACAGAAAAATAGATAATGAAAACAAATGAAATAATCTGCTGGATGCGATAATTGTTTTATATTACCTCCTCTGGCTTGTTTTGAGTTCTCTTATCAATGCATATTGAACTCCCATTTGGACATGATTGTGCTCTTACATCAATTTCATGTCTTTTTCAGACTCAGAGATATTAGTATTCTACTCAAAAATACAAGGCTGTAATCAGGTATAAAACAGAATTGCCGTAAAGCATTTGTTTTCTTGGTAGCTCATATTTTTCTTCCTTGGTCAATATGCAATGTGATCGGTTCCTTACATTCTGTTCTACTTGGTTGATCTCTGCTGATTATTTTACATTTACATGACAAAAGCATCATTTTTTATTAGAATGGGTAATAAAATTAGGCAAAACTAACAGATGACTGTGTTGTAACGCTTATCAGCACAGCTACAGTTGGTGTTTATGGAAGTCACATCACAGTAACATCACTGATGGACTTCTAAGACCCTTCCAAGTAAAACAACAAATGTTAAGGCTACTTGTGCAATAAAGGAGAAAAGATTTCAAATGCCAGTAAACAGGAAGAGATCTTCATAATCCGCTGTGATAACAAGAAAATCATAAGAATTGTGGAGGCCAAACACAGAGATCACACACAGCTAACAAATAGGTTGCACTGATTGGAAAGACATTATAGAAGTATGTAGCATATGGAATTAAACTGCTCTGACTGCTGTGGAAAACATGCCATACTTTATACCTATAAACATTACTAAAAAAGAGCTGGGTTGATTGCCCTAAACATTATGTAGGATATTACCTCTTCTTGACCTGCAATGGCACCAAAACACATAATTTACAGGAGATATTTAAGAGAGTTACTCAGATTAAAAAATTGACCAGTTGCTTAATATAAAAAGTGTTTGTAAAGTGAATAGATCTCTGTGGTTTTCAATAGTACTGTGGCAAACTCAAATAATAAGGTGAATTCAAGATTACACATATTACAGTATCACAGTATAACTAAAGTTGGAAGAGACCCCAAGGATCATCAAGTCCAACCTGTCCCAACAGACCTCATGACTAGACCATGACATCAAGTGCCACGTCCAATCCCCTCTTGAACACCTCCAGGGACGGTGACTCCACCACCTCCTCAGGCAGCACATTCCAATGATGAACGACTCGCTCAGTGAAGAACTTTCTCCTCACCTCGAGTCTGAACCTCTCCTGGCACAGCTTGAGGCTGTGTCCTCTTGTTCTGGTGCTGGTTGCCTGGGAGAAGAGACCAACAATCCTGTCTACAATCACCCTTCAGGTAGTTGTAGAGGGCAATGAGGTCACCCCTGAGCCTTCTCTTCTCCAGGCTAAACAATCCCAGCTCCCTCAGCCTCTCCTCACAGGGCTGTGCTCAAGGCCTCTCCCCAGCCTTGTTGCCCTTCTCTGGACACGCTCAAGTGTCTCAATGTCCTTCTTAAACTGAGGGACCCAGAACTGGACACAGGACTCAAGGTGTGGCCTAACCAGTGCAGAGTACTGGGGCACAATGACCTCCCTGCTCCTGCTGGCCACACTATTCCTAATGCAGGCCAGGATGCCATTGGCCCTCTTGGCTGCCTGGGCACACTGCTGGCTCATGTTTAGGTGGCTGTCAATCAGTACCCCCAGGTCCCTCTCTGTTTGGGAGCTCTCAGCCACTCTGACCCCAGCCTGTAGCTCTGCCTGTGGTTGCTGTCCGCAAAGTGCAGCCCCTGGCACTTGGACTTGTTGAATGTCATCCCATTGGACTCTGCCCATCTGTCCAGTCATAGAATAGAATACATAGAATAACCAGGTTGGAAGAGACCTTCAAGATCATCACGTCCAACCCATCAACCAATCCAACACCACCTAAACAACTAACCCATGGCACCAAGCACCCTATCAAGTCTCCTCCTGAACACCTCCAATCACGGCGACTCCACCACCTCCCCAGGCAGCCCATTCCAATGGGCAATCGCTCTCTCTGGATAGAACTTTTTCCTAACATCCAACCAGTCGAGGTCCCTCTGCAGAGCCCTTCTGCCCTCTAACTGACCAACATCTGTTCCTAACTTGGTGTCATCTGCAAACTTGCTGATGACTGACTCAACCCCCTATTGACATTGCTCATTTAGGTGTCTGAATGCCATTGTCTTCCTCATTTTCATTTTTACTAATCTGAATTTAGGATCAATTTTTTTTCTAATTGTACCACACTTAGAATAGACCAAGACATTTAAGAAAAGACAAAAGCTGCATGTGAAAGGATCCACACTGCCACCTCTTTTCCATTGGGCCTACACCATGGAGGAGAGATGACCCAAGCCCAGAGGCATTTTGTCAAAAACCTGTCCTCCTGGTGTGAGGAATCCCTGTTCAAAAACAGGAAGCTCCGGTGTTTCCATCTCCAGAGACTTCCACAGGACAAAAACAAGAGGTCCTTCCCACAACAGTGACATTGAGCCTTACAGAATCTGCCCTGTGGAAATGCTACAGACACTTGTCTCAGACAGACTGCTTCTCTGATCCCTTTTTATTCAAGCAACCATGGTTGTGTGGTCTGTTTCAGGAGCAAGACATTGCAGTTCAGACATTGCTTAGGTGCATACACCACCTGCATGTCTCCACCTTCCAGTAAAACTGAGCCTGCACAAACAAAGCTGAAGAAGCAGTCACCTAGAACACTGGGGGCACCTTCTGTCTTGCAACTATCAAAGTGCCATGTGCAGACACCCCAAGAATGACTCATCTAAAGGGGGGCCCTAACACACCTGCATCATCACACAATTGGTGCATGATCTGCCACACTATGGGAACTGACCCACCACATGGGGAACAAACAAGAACTTAAGGATAAAAATCAGCACCATAAACTGCCAGGTGTGCATCCAACACCAAGAGGACATTGACCACTCAGGATACCGCTAGGAGTGGTGATACTTTTCTCCTCTTGCCTCTGGTCTTATTTCAATTCTCTCTCCACTCCCATGTCTCTTTTTTCCTCTCTCTCTGATACACAATAGGCAATCACCTCACCTGTCCTAAGAGCAATTGTATAATTGAGGCAATCTGCACAAACATGTAATCAACAAACCTACTGTTACTCCAGCCATTTCAGTTAATTTGCCTCAAATCACCCCTCACATATTCACCTCTTGAGAACACTTCCCTTGCAGGTCAGGTCATCGCAAGCCCTCTCAGACCTTTTTTTTTCCTCAAAAATGTTGTATTCTCCAAATATATTGTTTTTTCCCCCAATGTATTACACTAACCTTCTGTGCTTATCTGTTGGGTTTTTTAGGATGTTTTTTAATCTTGTGGGGATTTTTCTGAAAGAAGTGTGCTGAAGACTTTTATTTAGCTGTGGGTTTTATTATTGGATTTCAGATACAGAGCTTTCAAATGCCATCCAATACACCAGATTCATTTGCTTCAGGATGCCATGATGTATCCCTGGCACTTTTCTGAAAAATGCACAAATGTTAAGGGTTAGGGCTGGGTCAGCCACTAAATAAGTGACAGACACTACTAACACCTTTCCCTTCCCAAAAGGTAGGAGAAAAGGAATAAAGGATGGAGATTTATGGATTTGAAAAGAAAACTGAAACAGCTTTAATGAAATGATAAAATAAAATACAAAACAATGCTGAACCCAACATCCCTGATGGCAATTACATCACCATCACACCTGATGCTGTGGCCAGGCACTGGGGAAGTTCCAGACTGGACTCAGTGGCAGTCAGGAACCACCAGTTTCAAGAGCTGGATTCTGGAACTGGATGCAGGAACACATGGACTGGAATTAAAGGTAGAGCAGATTTCTCCTTGGATTCTGATCAACAAAGAAGAGAGCTTGAACCTCATGACCTGTCAGGTTTAAACTGAATATGACATATAGGGAATGGACTATCTAGCTGGTCAGTGTAGGATCACCTGTCCTGTCTGCTCCTTCCTGCAGGTGAGGTCCTTTACTCTGCACCCCCTACACAGTACACAAGATGTAGCCGTGAACTTGGCCTGCATACCAATCCTTTGTACTAACTAGAAACATCAGTGAAATTTACCACAGCTAGAAGCAGACCCTGTCTACGAAAACACGTTGTTAACTTCAAAAAGTGCAGCTTAGAGAAGACTGAGAATCTGAAAAGTTAGATCACTGAACAGAAGTAGTTCTGTTCTAGTTGCAAACCAAGACAAAAAAAGTATGGTCATTTCTCTGCTAGAAACCTATTCTCTGGCCATCTGCTCTTTTATAATGTTTTCATAATTGACTTTTCCCTTTAGCACTCATTTACTGAAAATGTTTTATAAACTCTTTTTTCACAGTATGGGTCCTTAAATCTTAGATTATATTTCCAAGGGCTCATATCTATTCTTTGAACTGCCTCTCTGTTTTCAGATTGTTTATAAGCTAAGCCACTTTGGTTTTCCATCTTTCTCCGCTTTGGTGAGAGATGTATACTCTTGGACTATTTTCCTTTGTAAAATATAGGAGCTTTAAAGTCATTTTCTCCCATGCATTAAAATCAATGCAAACCAATCCCTGTGAGCAGTTTTTAGCATTCAAGTGCTATTTACAGCAAACTAAACTTGCACAAGTTAATTTAAATTAATTAATCATAAATTAATTTAATGAACCATCACTCTGTGTCTTTCAGTGCACTTTTCATATTTCTCATTATTTTTTGAAAATATTTTTAAAGAAATTCATTTGGGATTTTATGCCTTCAACCATCTGAACATCAACTATGCATGTATTGCTGCTGGCAGTTTCTCCATTGTCGTGCGCAGATAACGCCCTGAACATCACACAAATCTGATTTTGACAGGGATTTCAGATTTTTAGAAAACATTCTTGGTCCAGGGAGGGCTTTGAATAAAGCAATTAGAGGAATGGAGGGAACAAATTGCTACATAGAGTTTTTATTTCAGGTTTATAAAAGTTGTCTTTTCCTCTCTGTTCCCTAATGTATAGCGCTCAGATAAAATCAATCAGTGAATCAAACAACAACCACTTTGCAGGCTCACTTTTCATCCTCACACAAGTTTGTAGGCATTTTAAAAGAAGCCTGGGGTGCCATACACCAGGGCTTACATCTCTAGCAAACACTAACTTCACTTGTGTGTATCTTTGCTTCCCTGACAGAAGTGCTGAAGTATTTCTATGGTGCATTTCATCTCTCATAACTTGCTATAGGTTAACAATTTCAGCCTTGGGCATTAATGCAGTAGTGTGGCTCAGCTGGTAGCATGTAAGACCTTTAATGGGAAGCTTGTGAGTTGAAGCCTGCAGTGGGCAGTAGTGTCCTCCCTACTCTAGTAGAATAGAATAGAATAAACCAGGTTGGAAGAGACCTTCGAGATCATCGTGTCCAACCTATCATCCAACACTACCTAATCAACTAAACCATGGAACCAAGCATCCTGTCAAGCCTCGCCCTGAACACCCCCAGCGACGGCGACCCCACCACCTCCTCGTGCAGCCCATTCCAGTGGGCAATCACTCTCTCTGTGTAAAACTTCCTCCTAACCTCCAGCCTAAACCTCCCCTGATGCAGCCTGAGACTGTGTCCTCTTGTTTTGGTACTGGTTGCCTGGGAGAAGAGACCAACCTCTGCCTCACTACAACCCCTCTTCAGATAGTTGTAGAGTCATGAGGTCTGTGGTGACACGTTGGACTCAATGATCTCACAGGTCTCTTCCAACTCTTGTGATAGTGTAATACACAGTAACATTGTCTCTCTGGCTCCTGCTTTTAACAAATCGTTTGCCAAGCATATTCTTCTGGGTTCAGAGCCAGCATGACACTCTTTTCACCTGTTTCATACTTCTCCTAAATGCTGAGTGACCCCTGAGAGGTAAGGCCACAAACTGTTTCTTTCTTTAGCATTTTAAAAAAGAAAACTCCCCCAATCTGAAGGTCTGGACAATAGTGCAAGAGCCTTTTCCCAACACAAAGGTATTGGATGGGAATGATACAGAGCAGACCCAGGCCAGAGGCTACTGGCTGCCAAGGGCCTGCCTTGCACCATCTCATTTCTAGTTTTAAAACTCTTTCATTTTAGACTGCTGTATTAATGAGTTATGCCCTGATTCTGCTCCCACTGAAGTTCAGGACAGCCTTATAATTGATTTAACACAGGTAGAATAAGGTTCTGAATCTTATCAATTATAAATTCTGTTAGGCAGATGAGTAGGTTTATGATGTATAAATTAGTCATCCAAATACACATTGGTTCCACAAAAGATTTTTAATCCATTAAGCCATGTTAAGTTACAAAGTTAATATAATAAAGTTCACCAAACCTGAATTCTGGATTCACCCTCTAGTCTAATCAGCTGAAATGGAAGAAAACATGGATAGAAGATTGTGTTTGGCAAGATACATTAACCTCCTTGAAAATTTAATTTGAACTGTTAGTGCTTATGTATGTAACCTCCCTCTGTTCCTTCTATGATATAAAGCTTTCTCATTTTTCAAAGTTTTGTCCAAATTGCCTTTACATGAATAGCTGGAGGGAAAACTTGTAATGACTCTCATCTTAGAATAATCCTACCCTTTAAAGCAAGTCAGAACAGTTACATCACTCTCCTGAGTCCTGAGTTAATTCAATGAAAGAATTCAAGAATTCCCCAGCAATAGAGGCTGTTGTATATCTGCAGTCCACCATTTCCATAGGATTCAAGCTTTAAAACATTTACCAACACAACATCACACCCTAATCCTTGAGTAAAGTGTTATTCAGTAGGTATCTGGGTAGGAGTACTCAGCCTTTTTTTCTTTTTAAAGAGAGAGTATCTCACATGAAGCAATGGGAGCTACCTGCTCTGTTATGGCCTCTTTTAGTTTTCCATAATCTTCCACTTCTGCTTGTAAGGCCTCTAATTGGTCTAGGTCCTACAAATCAGTACCCAGTTTACAGACAGTTTTAAGAACTGCATGGTTCACATTACTTGAAAAAACCCATCTGGTCTGAATGGTCTTAAGGTCTAGACAGTCCTGCTAATAATTAACAAGTACTACTCAATGTAATGAGTAGCAGCTTCCAGTCCACACAAAAAAACTAGGGGGTGGGGGTGTGGAAACAAATACAAAGGTAAAAATATTAGCGATCCGAGGCTGGATTCAGCAAGCAGTGAGTAATACACTGCAGGTATGAGAGCTAGCACAGAACTGATGTTCCTCTTTAAGAAAAGCAGCACATGTCTTTCACAAGTCAGGGCAGCTGGAAACAACACCCTCTTTCCTCAGTAGGAAGAAGTTGCCAGAATGGGTATACAGTAAACATGTTTCACATGGACTAGTTACAAGTCCAGCCCCTCAAAAACTCTCTCTGCTGTCCTGCTGATAGGGAAACATTGCGTAGTTCTTTCAAAGTAGCAGAAGCTTAGTGAGAGTTCAGTGAGGTTTGTAAGGAGCAGAGAAGCTCCTGGGCAGCTTTACATATCTGGGACTGGACTGGACTGGACTTCACTCAGTGCTCTCCCCTTGTTCCAGGGCAGAGGTGGCCCCCACTATATTTCAAATAGCACTAGGCACACTTCACAGCCCCATTCCTTACAGAAGTGTAACAGCACCATGTTCCTTCAATAAACTATTTAACATGACAGTTCATTGGCCGTATTTGAAATGTATCAGACTGACTTTCATGTCATTATGTTCATGTAGCTGTGACAGCTCCACTGAAATCACTGATGATTCCATGCTATAGAACCAAAACAATGAAAGCTAGCATTGGTTTTCTCAAGTCACTCTATAGAAAAAGATTCCATCCAAGTAAAGAAGAAGCCATATTTCATCCTTAAACAATACAGGCTGAACCTTTTTAAATTTATTATGTGATATTTTTTTTCCCTAGCAAGAGCTTTCCAGTTATTTCAGGAAGAAAAATTTACTATAAATACAAATCCTGCTACACTCTCCAAGGGAACAACCTGGACTGAAGTTAGCAGAACTCTGATTTAGCCTTCTGCTTGTCACTGCTGCTAAAAATTTTTCCGTAAATAAATTGGTTTTTTTCTAGCTTCTGCTCATAAATTAAATTCCAGCTAGAAAAAGGCATTTGATATACTTTAATGCTAGCATGCTATATGTTGCATATATGACTTCTCAAGTTATATGCAACCTTTTCATTCATGTTTTCCTTTGCAATCTGAGTGTTTCTATGGCAAGGAAGCAAAAATCCAAAACAATTTGCTAATAATGCAGAAGTTATACTTTTTAATTATTGGTTTACTTTCTTTGTTGGTCTCACTGAAACTCTAAAATAAAACTAAAACTTCACTCTCTCTTACAGTTCAAAGAACAGAGACACTAGAGTATCTATATATTTAAACTAGACTAATCTCTTCATCACCTCACTGTAGTCAAGCCCTAATATAAGACAGGACCTCTTGATAGCTATTCCAAGATGTGCTGGCCCATAAGAGCCATCTTCCAGCTGGGTGCCAGAACAAAGCAGGTTTTCTGCTCCGAGTGCTCCATGGCTGCTGCATATACTGCAACATTCTCTAAGAACATTTTTTATAACAATTGATGAACAGAAAAAAGAAGAAAGTTTCTTTTTTGTTTGTGTTCTTGTGTCTTCTGAAGAAAGATGTCAAGACCATGCTAAATAAATGCATAAAGATGGAGACTAACTGTAAAAGATGTTCCCATCTAAAGCAGCCCATGTACAGTGTAGCTTAAGATGAGTGTTGGAGGAAAGGCATACAGCAGATAAGCAGGCAAAACAGAAGAGCAGCTCACCAGTACCACTTTTTTTTCTCTGCCATTCTGTGGTTTTGGTGCCCAAACCAGCTTTTTAGCACTTTTTGCTTGGCTGGTGCTTGAGTGCAAGGCTGCTGCTTCCTTTCTCAACTTTTCTCCTCTGCTATTAGCACTATTTTGCTCTTCAGAAATAGCCTGAAGGGTGCATTCAAGCAGCTGGTAGCCCACCAGCAGAGGAACACAAAGATGATCTTCTTTCCAGGTAGAAGAGAGAAAGACACATATTAGAAATGAAGTGGGAAAGAAAAGAAAAAAGTCCCCAGCAAAGTGTTTGCAAGACATACTGGGTAGTAAATGAGTGTGAATAACGAGAAAATACAAGGTCATCACAGAACTCAGCTGAGTATAGATCTGATAATGAAAAGTACAGGAAGACTGAAATATGAGAGAGAAATTGCTACCTGACCTCAAAGACAAGGGTAATAGAGGCCGATTAAAGGAATTCATACAAGTTACAAAATGATGCAAATGTAAGAAATGTCTCGAATGTCTCCTATATGCTCACAGAAGAACATTTAGAAATTACCCAGGCAAGTTAGCTAACATCAGACTCTATTACACCATCAGTGTAATGCAACCATGAAATAAAGCTAATGCTCTCCTAGGATACAATAGGCAACACATTTCCTGAGAGAATTAATGTCATCACATCAGACACTGGTTGCAGCACTTGAATTCCGTCTGCAGTTTTCTCACGAGTGTGATGATTAATTCCAGATAAGAAAGGTACCATGAAAGGCCACTGGCATGCAGATAGGACTAAATGAGGTTAGTCCACTTGACCTACTAGGCTGAAGTCTGAGAGAAGAAAAGTTACTGATATTTGTAAGTACACTGAACATAAAAGAAGAGCTGTTTAAGATGGAAGATAAAGCTGGCATTAAGAACTTTGTAAAATAGCCATGGATAAGTGTAATTTCACCACAGGAGCTTGCAAAACTGCACGGATATTGCATAAGTAGAAAAGTCAGGACAGTGGTGAAGTCCCTGGTAAATGGAGAAATATAGATATTGTACCCATTTTTTTAAAATGATAGAAGGGATGATCACAGAAACTACTGACCTATCAGCTTGTACCTGGGAGTGGTGGCTTGAAGTTTCCCCCCAACATTAACTTTGCCAGACCAACTCAGTTAGAAGCAAATAAAGCTGTATTTACAGTCAAAATCTACACTTTCCGATGGGGTGCAAAAATAAACAGTATTTACAATATTTACAGATATTTGCAATTAATAAAGAGCACAAGGATCCCCCTGGCCAAGGACCACAGGAAGCTACTAGCTTCTCCCTCCCTTCCTCCCACTAACCTCCCCCTGTACAAAGGGGATGAGAGAGAGGAGCAGAGAAGTTAGGCTTAGCCAAGGCCAGCCAAGGCCAGCCAAGGCATGTTATCTCTTCTGAGCAAAGCAAAACCCAATTGATTTGTTTAGAATAATATTTCGTCTTCCTTTTTACAACCAATAGTGATTTATTTATCTTTTTCCACTGTTCTGCTCAAAACCTGTAACTAAATTTTAAAGGTATAGCCTAGAACCACCATACTGTACATATCATATAATTGATCCTTCTAGAAGCTATGCTAAGGCACATACCTGAAGGGAGGTTGTAGACAGACGGATGTTGGTCTCTTCTTCGAGGCAGCCAGCACCAGGACAAGAGGACACAGTCTCAGGCTGCACCAGGGGAGGTTCAGGCTGGATGTTAGGAAAAGTTCTATCCAGAGAGAGTGATTGCCCATTGGAATGGGCTGCCTGGGGAGGGGGTGGAGTCGCCATCACTGGAGGTGTTCAGGAGAAGACTTGATGGGGTGCTTGGTGCCATGGGTTAGTTGTTTAGGTGGTGTTGGATTGGTTGATGGGTTGGACGTGATGATCTTGAAGGTCTCTTCCAACGTGGTTTATTCTATGTGCAAATTCTATGTATACTTTTTTGATGTCCAGCCATTAAGTTTTTAAATGGAGATAATACAAAAAATGGAGGACAAGGAGGTGATTCAACACAGCTACCCAATATGGCTTCACCAATACATAGAATACATAGAATAAATCAGGTTGGAAGAGACCTTCAAGATCACCGCGTCCAACCCCTCAACCAATCCAACACCGCCCAAACAACTAACCCACGGCACCAAGCACCCCGTCAAGTCTTCTCCTAAAAACCTCCAGTGATGGCGACTCCACCACCTCCCCAGGCAGCCCATTCCAATGTGCAATCACTCTTTCTGTATAGAACTTTTTCCTAACATCCAGCCTGAACCTCCCCTGGTGCAGTCTGAGACTGTGTCCTCTTGTTCTGGTACTAGCTGCCTGGAAGAAGAGACCAACATCCGTCAGTCTACAACCTCCCTTCAGGTAGTTGTAGAGAGTAATAAGGTCATCCCTCAGTCTCCTCTTCTCCTGCCTAACCAATCTAGTGACCTTCTATGATATAGTGACTACATCAGCGGACAAAAGAAGAGCTACTGACCACCACATGGATGTCAGTGATGAGTTATCCCTCAGGGGTCAGTGGTGATATTAGTGCTGTTTAATATCTTCATCAGTGACACAAACAGTGAAATCAAGTGCACCCTCAGCATGTTTGCAGATGTCACCAAGCTGACTGCAGTGACCAACACACCTGGTGGGTGGGATGCCATCTAGAGGCGTTTGGATAAGCTTAAGAAGCAGGCTGATGTGAACATTTTGAGGCCTAACAAGCCTATGTGCAAATTCCTGCACTTGGTCTGGACAATCCCTGGTATCAATAGAGGCTGGGGAATTAAGTGATTGAAAGCAGCCCTCTGGAGAAGGACTTGCAGATACTGATGGATGAAAAGCTGGACAGGAGCCAGCAATGAGCATAGCCCAGAAATCAAACTGAATCTTGGCTTACATTTGAAAAAAAAAAAAAATAGCCACTGGGTTGAGGGAGGTGATTTTGTCACTCTACTCCAGTCTGGTATACAGGGATCTGAGGTCCAGAACAAGGCCACAGAAATGATCAGAGGGATGGAACATCTCTGCTGCAAGGAAAGGCTGGAAGAGTTGAAGCTGCTCAATCTGGAGAAGGCTTCCAGGAGACTTTATTATGGCCTTTCAGTACTTAAAGGGAGCTCATAGGAAAAATAGGACCTTTCATGGAACTTGTTTTTATAGGACAAAGGGCAATGTTCCAAACTTGAGAAGATTTTTTTTATAATGAAGGTGGTGAAACGCTGAAACAGGTTACCCAAAGAGGCAGCTGTTGCCCTACTCATGAAAACATTCAAGGTGAGGCTGGACATTAAAATATATATAGATAGAGATAGATAGATAGATAGATAGATAGATAGATAGATAGATAGATAGATTGATTTCCTGTAAGTTCTAGATGAGGTTGTCCTTAATTATCACAGAGGTGTTGGACTAGATGACCTTTAAAGGTCCCTTCTCACCCAAACCATTCCGTGATTCTGTGATTCTATGAAAAAAAAAGACATGAAATGTGAGAGGAAGACTGCTGGAATGGTGCAGGAGGATGACTGACTGGTTTCCATTGAAGAGATGTAATAAATTTATTTTGAAATAGTAATGTATCAGAATATCATAGAAAAATTAAAGAAGGGCCCCTGAAAGTCGTATAGACCAGCTGCTACTCAAACATTACCACAAACACTAGGTCAGGCCAGTGGTTAATGACTAAGCAAATTCCCTTGCTGAGGGATTTCCAAATTTCTCAGGAAAAAAAATCTTGGCTCTAAGAAAATTAGTATTATTTTTTGCATCTCAAAGTATTATTTGTAATAGTGAAAAAATTACCAATACCAAAGTATAGCCTGGATGAGAAACAAATTTCTGGTTATTATCTTCCTTTTCCTGAGTATGTCACTGTTTGTCAGCTTCATCAGTCTGAAGCCACCAGTGCTGGTCTCAGGCTTTTATAGGATTGAAGAGTAAATGTTCTTGCATAACTGACTTGCAATTACTTGCCTACACACCGCCAGTACCTTTCCAAGAGTTAAGAGAGGCCATTTAACACTATCTTTATACTGAGTTGGTGCCCTGCCCCCCCTTCCAAAAAATGGAGTTTTATTAAAGAAGTTTTACAAATCCTTCAAACAATACCAAAATTAAAATGGAGGGAGGGTCTGTATCTTGCTTGGATAAAATCAGTAATGTACTATGGCAATGGAATTTTCCTTCCACAAAAGAAACAGAATAGAGTTAGTAGATCAGTGCAGAATACTTACCCCTTCCTGTTGCTTTGCTTCAGCATTCTTCTGAGTCATCTTACAAACAAGAGGCTGGCTAGTAAAAAAAAAAATGCTGGTGAAAAATAAGGAGAAACTATATGAAAATCATACCTCATCAGTGGTGATTATTTTTGTTTCACAGATCCTTTGAAATCAAGTTCTGAGGGATTATAAATTGAATTTTACCAGTTTGCCCTTCTTTCCTGCAATGCAACCATCAGCAATAAGTTGAGCCAAGATAAAAAGATTAAGAGAGCTAACATTTGCTCCAAGTTGTTCAAATCTAGCTGTTCAAAATAACAGTCCATTGCTACACACCTAAGCAGAAAGTGCCATTCAGCAGTACCTATAGGCACATTGGTTTCCCAAGAAAACTGACTTGAGAGACTTGGTCTCAGGAAATTGTTGAATACATAGAATACATAGAATAAACCAGGTTGGAAGAGACCTTCAAGATCATCGCGTCCAACCCATCAACCAATCCAACACCCCCAAGCAACTAACCCACAGCACCAAGCACCCTGTCAAGTCTTCTCCTAAAAACCTCCAGTGATGGCGACTCCACCACCTCCCCAGGCAGCCCATTCCAATGTGCAATCACTCTTTCTGTATAGAACTTTTTTCTAACATCCAGCCTGAATCTCCCCTGGCGCAGCCTGAGACTGTGTCCTCTTGTTCTGGTACTGCTTGCCTGGGAGAAGAGACCAACATCCGTCTGTCTACAACCTCCCTTCAGGTAGTTGTAGAGAGTAATAAGGTCACCCCTGAGTCTCCTCTTCTCCAGGCTAAATTGCAGGCACACTCAAAGTACATAAATGTCATTTATTTATTTATTAACATTAGTTACCAGGATGAATGGTTTATGAGGACATACAGAAACAGCTGCCCAAGTCTGTCTGGGAAGCCACTGGCTTCATGCACCCGTAAAGGAACATGCCTGTGCACATGGCTGCAGCCAAGTTATTTGCCTTTGCCCAGCTAAGGTGGGACTGCCCTTCAAAAACAGTCCAGAAGCTGGTCCATGGAGCTGCAGCAAAAAACACTGAGTAGGGAATTTGGGAATTCCACTCACAAGGGGACAGAGGAAGCTAAGAAACACCTAGAAGAAGCTGCATAAATTTTGCTGCCCATTGCCCTGCTGCACTGAGATAAAGGCTGCAATGGCAATGGGGTTTGCAGGCTAAGTCCAAACTGGGGTCTCCTACACAGCAAACTATTCTAACTTAAACCAAAAGTTTCTCAACATTGAGCTTTGTTTCAACATTTTATAACAGAAAGTTGAAGCTGTTGACAACACTGCAATTTTCCAGACTGGAGGCTGACAGAAGGGAAAAAAAAAAAAAGTATTATTAGAAACTGACTTTTCTGTCACAGAAGCATGTGGACAGACAAAGTTCCAAGCATTCAATGTACTTCTTGAGGACAATTAATTTGTTCTCAGATCTCCTTAATTAGTGAAATATAGAATAGAATAGAATAGAATAGAATAGAATAGAATAGAATAGAATAGAATAGAATAGAATAGAATAGAATAGACCAGGTTGGAAGAGCCCTTCAAGATCATCATGTCCAACCTATCATCCAACACCATATAATGAACTAAACCATGCAACCAAGCACCCCATCAAGTCTCCTTCTGAACACCTCCAATGATGGTGACTCCACCACCTCCCCGGGCAGCCCATTCCAATGGGCAGTCACTCTCTCTGTGTAGAACTTCTTCCTAACCTCCAGCCTAAACCTCCCCTGGCAGAGCTTGAGACTGTGTCCTCTTGTTCTGTTGCTGGTTGCCTGGGAGAAGAGACCAACCTCTCAACCTCTGAACACTCAAACACTGTTATGTGAGGGTACTAAAAAACTGCTGGGAATGTCATTTTAGCCTGAAATTAGGTAAAACACACAGTTAACAAAAGCAGTTTTATTCCTATAGGTCTTGGTATAATTTCCATGTGCATCCTTTTCCTTGCTCTGTTTTGCTTTTCAAAATTTAAAGAGACAATTCCCATGCTGTCTACCACCCTCTGTGGCATAATTTGCATGAATAAATCTTGACACAGTCTGGAGCCCACAACTGTCTTCAGCAGCAGACAACTCACTCTCTTTATGAGAAGCTTTTTAGTTCAAACAGCTCAGCTGATTGTAATAGTGCCTGCTGATTGCAAATATCAGAGAACTGCCGTGGGAAAGAAGCAGAGCCTGGCTACTGTGGGGACCATAGTTAATACACCAAGCCTTGCAGTGCTCCAACACAGAAATAACAACAGGATGAAGTACTGCAAGGAGAAAAAAGTCATTACCAAAAGGAAGTTTGCTACCTTTCGTGTTCAGCAGAAGTAGCAGACTTGGCCATCTCCACTGTTCAAGTCTCAAGGACATTGGCAGATCTCCTGCAAACTGCTGAATGCTGCATACAGTGAGTGGTTATTAGCACATTCAGGTGGCAGGTTTAGATTTCTATGTGGCTGTTTAAGTAGCCAAAATAGAATTTGCCTATGCTATCAGACCAGTTATGTATGCAAACTCATGATGTAGTCAAACCTTTGAAGTTGCATGTCCAGAAAAAGCAAGGATTACAGTCCCCGAAAGTGCAGGCAAACCAAGAGCCAAGGGCAACCCCAGTACAGGACATACTGTAACCCTATACCAGAGCACGCAGGTACACACCCAGGTGTATTTTGAATATCTCCAGAGAAGGAGACTCCACAACTCCCCTGGGCAGCCTGTTCCAGTGTTCTGACACTCAGAGTGAAATAATTCTTCCTTCTGTTTCAATGGAACTTCCTATGCCTCAGCTTCCACCCCTTGTCCCTAGCCCAGTCATTGGGCTTCCCCAAGAAAAGCCTGACTCCATCCTCTTGGCACTCATCCTTTACATGTTTATAAACCTTAATGAGGTCACCCCTTAGTCTCCTCCTCTCCAAACTAAACAGATGCAGCTTCCTCAGTCTCTCCTCATAAGGAAGATTTTCCACTCCCTTCTTGTTTACTTGGTTCCCTGCCAGGATACCTGCATCTCTCAGACATTTTTAATGTAGTGCAGAAGCCTCAACCTTGTGAAAACAAGCCATCTCCAGGTTTTCTTCTTTACTGACAAACACAGAGACAGAGCAGGATGGGGTCTAATACGTGGTGCCTCCACAGGGGAGTCAAGAAGCATGGCTCAGAGCAGAACCATGGGTGCAGTGAAGGCCTTTGTAGGTAATAAAACCCTCACAGCCATATGTTGTCATTACCCCTCCAAAGAGTAGGACTAAGGTAATTTATCATGGCTGGAAGGTCAGCGATGCTTTTAGCTCCATTCTTTTTGCAGTTTTGGTGAGACACCAGGGCACTTCTAGCAGAAAAAAACCTACTTAACCTTCTCAGTCATGGGCCATGTTAAGCTCTGGCAGACACTTGGCATCACCACAGCCTGTATTTTATCAGTTGTACTTAACAAGGTATTTGCAGCTTCCTAGTTTCTTCCAGCACATTGCACATTCCTACAAATAAGAGCAGTGAAAGCCAGAACTGCTGACAAGTTTTTTCACTGTTCTTACCAACAATTTGCAGATATTATAAGTCCAACAGAAAAATACCATTAAAGATTAAAAAGATTGCTTTTTAGAGTACTTCTGAAATGCCAGTCAATGTGCAAATAGCTTTCTCTTACTCTCCCAAACCAAAAAAATATCTTCCTATGTACAGTAAACATACACTGTATTTACAGAAAAAAAAAGACAATATATCATGAAACGTATTTGCAAACAAACAGATGTATTTCATACAATTCTACTAAGACACTAATATTATTTGAGCAACAGCACTTCTTGCCATGCCCCCCCATTGTGAGTAATCTAGAAAAGGATCACCCACCAGAATGAGAAACATCACATATGTATATATATATATAGAGAGAGAGTATATTAGTATAACAGGCTCATGTATATACATGTATATTAGTATAACAGGCTCATGGAACTAGCTTATGTTGGTTACAGCAAAGAAAATCAAACATAAATCTCAGAAACTCTGAAATTTGTTACATTGAATAGAATAGAACAGAATAGAACAAACCAGGTTGGAAGAGACCTTCAAGATCATCATTGTCTTCCTTTTATGCAGAAACATGAACATGATCCAGGAATGATGGGCCAGTAGCTAACAAGGTTAAACAGCAGGAAATATATGTAGATAAAATGTTGGGTTTAGCTACCAATATAGTAGTAGCTATAGATGGACTCTATTTTTAATGATTACTTCCTCTGTGGCAATATGTACCTGTGGTAGGTTGAGAGAGGGCCTAGCTCTCCCTCCCCCACAGAGAAAGAAAACCACAGCTAGACTCAGTCGGAGAAGCAGACTATATTTACAAGCATATATAGGAAGCAGAGTATATATAACACAATCTATACAGGTATTTACAATATATATACAGAAATATACAGCAAAGGAAAATAACACAACAAAATTCCCTCCTCAAGAGGAGGGTTCCCCCCTCTCTGTTCCCCCCTCTCCCCCTCTACCTCCCTTTTTTCCCAAAAAGGGGTTAGAGAGAGAAAAAAAGGCAGTTAGTAAGGAAAGGAGATGTTATTAAGCTTCAAAAGACCATGCAGGATTAGTTTTGCTTATCTCAAGGTCAGCTCCAGCTAGTTTGCTGAGAAGCGGACAGGGAGAGAAGCAGATCAGGCTGGCATGGAGGACAGGCTGAAACCCAAACTGAGAAAAAATTCCAACTGCTCTAAAACTTAAAGTTGCATTCTGCCCATCCACCAATGACATTCATTTAGAATATCAAAGTGTTTTCCTTCTGGTACCAAAACATTGAGCCAGAGTGTTCCTGACATTGTCTCTCTTAAAGGCACAGCCTCAAACGGTCACAGTACCTAAGAGCTTTTTTCATTTAGAAGTTTAAAGTAAAAAAAAAAAAAAAAACCGTTAAATAATAAGAGTAAATTATACACTCAAGTTTTGCCAAATGAAAAATCACTACCTAAAAATGTCCTGGTTTTCTAGCATTATCCATTGTTGTAGTTTGAGCTGGGTGCCCCCCTGGTGCATTCACTTCCTGTGTCCAGAAGTCCAGCCCAGAGGGATGGACACAGGAAATTGTGTATTTCCTACCATAATTCTTTGCACCACTATAAGATCCAGTGCGGAGTCTGGCACTTCCTCTTTCCTTCCCTCTCCGAGACTTGGTAACTGGGGGAGAGATCTCCCGGCCATGGGCCTGACTGGGCCCAAGGCCACAGGGGGATGGGCAGTCTCAGGCCTGGCCAGCTGAGACTAGCCCAGCAGAGGGAGGGGGAAGAAGGAGCCCTGGGGGTTTTGCATGCACCCTCAGGTGGGGATGGGATCTTTCTTTGTCACTGTGCTTTGGGTTTTGTGTAACATTCACTGCTTTCTATTTAAACTTTCATCACTTTTGCAATCCGTTTGCCTGAGTCGTTATTTCTGCCTGTGGTGGGGAGGGGACCTGCCCCAACCCATTACATTTTGGCGCCCAACGTGGGGCCAACTGCAGCTCGGATTGCAAAAGATGGAGAGTTTAAATTTAGTTCTGGGCGTCGGTTTGGGTTTGGAAAGTTGGGGCTCAGGTTTTGTGTTACCGGGGCGACTGTGTGAACTCCTGTGGACTGCAGGAAGGATAGCTGGTGCGTAGCTGATGGCATGGAATTCCCTCCTGTTGTTTGGGAACAGCGAGGGGTGGTTCTTTCTGTGACTTTCTGCCCAGGGTAGCTTAAGAGTGCTCTAGTAGCCTAAGAAGGCGAGACCTGCCTTCTCCTCGTTCTCTGCGGAGCGGCAGGGAGCGGAGGAGGGGCAGCGGCAAGCAGAGCGTGGTCGGCCCGCGGCCGCTGCGGGGAGCGGACACCCGCGGCGAGCGGGCAAGCGACTGCTGGAGGTGACTCGGACTCTGCATCGCGGCGACAGAGACGGCGGGGGCCGGGCCGGGCCGCGTTCAAGCGGCGGCGGCGGCACCGCCCGAGCCGGGCTGCGTTCAGGCGGCGGCGGCAGCTGTAAATCTTTCCCTGGTGTTTTCGGACGTGTTCCGAAAATGGCGCCGAGCACCTGGCTCCGCCTCCCTGCTTCTTCAGCGGGCTGTGGCGCAGCTCCTCCCTCTGCTGGGGGTGGAGGTTGTGCAGCCGGATGCTGTCCTGCCTCGGTACGTGAGCGCCCAGCCGGGGGGTGCGGAGTGCCTCTGGCATGCATCCGTGTAGCTTTGGTCCGCGTGAAAGCGGTTGGCTGCGGCACCCTGGATGGATTGAAAAAGGCAGTCGTGGAGCCGGATTGTTCCGACTGGCCTGTCCCAGGGGTGGAGAATTTGCCGCTGAATATGAGAGTAAAGGCTTGGCTGAGAAGTTGTGAGGTATTTCCAGGTGACCAGGATGTCCCAAGGAGTCCACAAGGAATTCACGCTGCAGGAGAAGGACTGCGTCGCTGGGAGGTTCCATCACATGAGGAAGAACAACTGGAATGGACTGATGCTTGAGCCCGAATGAGAGACTGTTTGAGTGGACGCCCAGATGACGATATGGACTCTGCCGGACATCCATACACCAAAAATCTTCACCTCAAACTCAGGTTTCTGTAAAATAAAAAATGAGAAGTCAAAATCCTTTTTGCCATTGTCAACCTATTTTAGACCACAATTCTGGCAGCTGCACAATGCAATTTAAATGGGGGGATATGGAGAATTAAATTAGAGTGGTATTATTTTTTTCATAATCTGACACTTTTTGTTTAAAAGAAATTCAGCTGTAGATGTGGGGTTGTCTTGATCTGTTGTTCCACAATAGCAAAGGGCAGTCAGCCACTGAGAAGTAACAGAATTAGAATAGGAATTAATTCCCTAATGATGAATTAGATAAGAATCTTAAAGAGCAAGGTTCCTCAAGCACTTTGTATGAAACACAATGCTCACAGTTTACTGTAAGAATGATAAAAAAGTTCACCTTCTTTGACTGGAACAAATCTTCAGTGGGCTAAATGATGCTTTCAGAAGCAGCATCAGGGCAAGCGAAAGGCTGTTCAGAAGACTGCAGTTTGGGGCTATATGTTTCTGAACCACATCCTGAATTAAGACTAGGTTTTATCTGTACCCAAGGCCTTCTAAGAGACATGTTTATTCACTTCCTGTATAAAGAAGTGCTATGCTTTTAATCTTGCTTTGTTGCCTGTGCAGGTAATTTTGTTTAATTGCTGTTGTGTTTTCTCCTTGATAGCTGTGCTGCTTTGGTCACGTTTATGCATATAATTCTTGACATCACCACCTTCTGCAGCTACCAAATATGCCCAGATTTTATCCCTCTTTCCATATTTTTCTTTCATCATATTCTGAAGTATTGGCAGCCACATCTTTTTCAACCCCCCTTTTTACTTCTATACTTTGTCCAAACAAGAATTGATGAGGAGTGTCATTTAGCTGGTTGGTTTTGAGGGATTTTTTGTCCTGATTATTTTTTGTGTGATAAAGGCCTAGATGTTTTCATATAAGGATATTTCAAAGTGAGTAAGTGTGTATGTTTTCTGCTGAGTGAAAACTTCAGGGGTGATGAGGTCAGCTTGAACAAGCCTGCAGCTTCATCTCCCATGGAGCTACTGATAGTAAAAATGAGCATTTTAATTGCTTCTGATTTTCCTGCCCCTGCATGTATTCCTATCAGAATTATTCTTGCTCAGAAAATAACATTATCAAGTGTTAATTATTGGAACAGCAGCCCAAGGACAACCAGGGCTTGAAGGGCCAAACAGCCAAATGCATATACAAATAACTTTGAAGTAGAGATGTGCATTTTCTGTTCTTGACTTCATGTTCATATTTCACAGTATCACAGTATAACTAAGGTTGGAATACATAGAATACATAGAATACATAGAATACATAGAATAAACCAGGTTGGAAGAGACCTTCAAGATCATCGCGTCCAACCCATCAACCAATCCAACACCGCCCAAGCAACTAACCCACAGCACCAAGTACCCCATCAAGTCTTCTCCTAAAAACCTCCAGTGATGGCGACTCCACCACCTCCCCAGGCAGCCCATTCCAATGTGCAATCACTCTTTCTGTATAGAACTTTTTTCTAACATCCAGCCTGAATCTCCCCTGGCGCAGCCTGAGACTGTGTCCTCTTGTTCTGGTACTGCTTGCCTGGGAGAAGAGACCAACATCCGTCTGTCTACAACCTCCCTTCAGGTAGTTGTAGAGAGTAATAAGGTCACCCCTGAGTCTCCTCTTCTCCAGGCTAAGCAACCCCAGCTCCCTCAGCCTCTCCTCGTAGGGCTTATGTTCCAAACCCCTCACCAACTTTGTTGCCCTTCTCTGGACTCGTTCCAGCAAGTCAACCTCCTTCCTAAACTGAGGGGCCCAGAACTGGACACAGTACTCGAGGTGCGGCCTAACCAGTGCAGTGTACAGGGGCAGAATGACCTCCCTGCTCCTGCTGGCCACACTGTTCCTGATGCAGGCCAGGATGCCATTGGCCCTCTTAGCTGCCTGGGCACACTGCAGGCTCATGTTCAGTCTACCATCGACCAGCACCCCCAGGTTCCTCTCAGCCTGACTGCTCTCCAGCCACTCTGACCCCAGCCTGTAGCTCTGCATGGGGTTGCTGTGGCCAATGTGCAGAACCCGGCACTTGGATGTGTTCAATCTCATGCCGTTGGACTCTGCCCATCTGCCCAGCCTGTCGAGGTCCCTCTGCAGAGCCTCTCTACCCTCCAGCAGATCAACTCCTGCCCCCAGCTTGGTGTCGTCAGCAAATTTACTGATGATGGACTCCATGCCCTCATCCAGATCATCAATAAAGATGTTAAAGAGCAAGGGGCCCAGTACTGATCCCTGGGGCACACCACTGGTGACTGGCTGCCAGCTGGATGTGGCACCATTCACTACCACTCTCTGGGCTCGGCCCTCCAGCCAGTTCCTAACCCATCGCAGTGTGCTCCCATCCAAGCCATGGGCTGACAGCTTGGCCAGGAGTTTGCTATGGGGAACGGTGTCAAAGGCCTTGCTGAGGTCCAGGTAGACTACATCCACAGGCCTCCCCACATCCACCAGGCGGGTCACCTGATCATAGAAGGAGATCAGGTTGGTCAGGCAGGACCTGCCCTTCCTAAACCCATGCTGGCTGGGCCTGATCCCTTGGCCATCCTCTAAGTGTTGTGTGATTGCACTCAGGATGACCTGCTCCATAATCTTTCCTGGCACTGAGGTCAGGCTGACAGGCCTGTAATTCCCTGGCTCATCCAACCGGCCCTTCTTGTGGATGGGTACCACGTTGGCCAGCTTCCAGTCAGCTGGGATCTCTCCAGTGAGCCAGGACTGATGAAAAACGATGGAGAGTGGCTTGGCCAGCTCATCTGCCAGCTCTCTCAGCACCCTAGGATGGATCCCATCTGGTCCCATGGACTTGTGGGGGTCTAAGCTGCTGAGGAGAGCTCCTATCACTTGCTCATGAAACACAGGGAAACCATGCAGCTCCCTGGCTCCCTCTGCCAGTTCTGCAGGCCAGCTGTCTGGAAGAGACCCCAAGGATCATCAAGTCCAACCTGTCCCAACAGACCTCACAACTAGACCATGGCACCAAGTGTCACGTCCAATCTCCCCTTGAACACCTCCAGGGACGGCGACTCCACCACCTCCCTGGGCAGCACATTCCAATGACGAATGACTCGCTCAGTGAAGAACCTTTTCCTCATCTCGAGTCTAACCTTCCCCTGGCACAACTTGAGACTGTGACCTCTTGTTCTGGTGCTGGTTGCCTGGGAGAAGAGACAAACCCCTTCCTGTCTACAACCATCTTTCAGGTAGTTGTAGAGGGCAATGAGGTCACCCCTGAGCCTTCTCTTCTCCAGGCTAAACAAAACCAGCTCCCTCAGCCTCTCCTCATAGGGCTGTGCTCAAGGCTTCTCCCCAGCCTTGTTGCCCTTCTCTGGACACGCTCAAGTGTCTCAATGTCCTTCTTAAACTGAGGGACCCAGAACTGGACACAGTACTCAAGGTGTGGCCTAACCAATGCAGAGTACAGAGGCACAATGACCTCCCTGCTCCTGCTGGCCACACTATTCCTAATGCAGGCCAGGATGCCATTGTCCCTCTTGGCCACCTGGGCACACTGCTGGCTCATGTTTAGGTGGGTGTCAATTAGCACCCCCAGGTCCCTCTCTGTTTGGGAGCTCTCCAGCCACTCTGACCCCAGCCTGTAGCTCTGCATGGGGTTGCCGTGGCCAAAGTGCAGCACCTGGCACTTGGACTTGTTAAATGCCATCCTGTTGGCCTCTGCCCATCTGTCCAGTTAGTCGAGATCCCTCTGCAGAGCCTTTCTATCCTCTAACTGACTAACATCTGTTCCCAACTTGGTGTCATCTGCAAACTTGCTGATGACTGACTCAACCCCCTCATCCAGATCATCAATGAAGATATTAAAGAGGATGGGGCCCAGCACTGATCCCTGGGGGACGCCACTGGTGACTGGCCGCCAGCTGGATGCGGTACCATTCACCACCACTCTCTGGGCTCAGCCCTCCAGCCAGTTCCTAACCCAGCACAGAGTGTTGCGGTCCAAACCACACGCTGACACGAGCTTGAACTATGGTATGCTTTTTCAGCATGTACATCTTAATATGTGTAACAATAGAAGCTTGCAAAGCTTAAGGAAATGTTTTCATAGCAGATCTTCATTGCAGGAGAATTTTGTTAAATTGTAAATTTTCTCCCTATCAGATACCTCGAGAGAATGGTCTATCTGATTTCTAATACAAAAAAAAAAAGAGGAGAGAACAGTTTCTTAATACTAAACCCCACACCTATCCATAGGAAGGACACCCAGGTCCATCTCTTCCACAGAATCACAGAACGAACCAATGTCTTGGAAGAGACCTCCAAGATCATCAAGTCCAAGGAATCCCCATGCAGTCTTTTCTTAAGCACCTCCAGGGACATGGTCCTCAACTCCTCCCTGGGCAGCCCATTCCATTGAACACTCTTTCTGTGAAGAACTTTTTTCTAAGATCAAACCTAACCTTCCCCTGGCATAGCTTGAGACTGTGTCCTCTCGTTCTGGTGCTGGTTGCCTGGGAGACGAGACCAAACAAACCCCTCACCAACTTTGTTGCCCTTTGTGACGGTTTTAGGCTGTGCCTTTAAGAAAGGGACAGTTATTGGAACACTCTGGCTGAATGTTTTGATTGATGCTCACATTGATACTCACATTCCTAAGAGCAAAGCTACTGAGGAACAGCAACACAACCATCAGGCAGATCTAGCTGCAAGAGTTTCTCAAGTAGAAACAGACTCTGATCTTGATCTTGACTGGAAACACGGAGGTGAGATATTCTTAGCTTGGTGGGCTCACGATTCATCAGGACATCAAGGCAGAGATGCAACATACCAATGGGCTCGTGACAGATCCATAGACATTTCCATGGATGCTATCACACAAGTCATCCATGACTGTGACATTTGTCCTGCTATTAAGCAGGCAAAGCGAATTAAGCCCTTGTGGTATGGTGACAGATGGTCCAAGTACAGGTATGGTGAAGCCTGGCAGATTGACTACATCACTCTACCATGTTCTCGTTCTGGTAAGCAATACGTGCTTACTATGGTAGAGGCAAACACTGGATGGCTGGAAACATCCAGTTCCACATGCAACTGCACGCAACACCATTCTCGGTCTGGAGAGACAGATCCTGTGGAGACACGGAACTCCAGAGAGGATTGAGTCAGACAATGGAACTCATTTCAAGAACAACCTTGTAAAGAGCTGGGCAAAAGAGCACGGTATTGAGTGGATTTTCCACATTCCTTACTATGCACCAGCTGCAGGGAAGATTGAGCGCTACCACGGGTTGTTGAAGACCACTCTCAAAGCCATGGGAGGTGGATCTTTGAAAAACTGGGAGAAACATTTAGCACAAGCAACCTGGCTGGTGAATAGTAGAGGTTCGGTGAATAGTAGAGGTTCCGTGAACCGAGCTGGACCGGCACATTCAGATCTACGGAGAGTAGACGGTAATAAAGTTCCCATTGTTAGAGAAAAGAATCTGTTAGGTAAAACTGTTTGGGTATTTTCCCCCTCAGGAGAGGCTAAACCTGTCCGAGGGGTGGTTTCAGCAGAAGGTCCTGGTCACACCTATTGGGTAATGCAAGAGAATGGTGAAATTCAGTGTATGCCACAAAGAAATCTAACTTTTAGCTGAGAGAGTTTAATTTCAGACTGTCGTACAACTGCATTGCGCCCAAAGGAAGAATCCCTGAGGAATCTATGGTGCACGAACCCTGAGAACCCTGAGAGCCCTGAGTCAACTGAGAGTCCCTGAGTCCCTGTTTCCCTTTCTTCACTTCATCTGCGAAGAGACGAACTGTTTTCCATTTTCTTGTTTCCTGATTTACTCGGACTTCTGAATCATCTGCATCTGAGCATAGCCGGAATGGACTATGAACTTTACTTACAAACTGTAGATATTGTTTTAGATTGGATGGACAGTACGAACCGGCAATGAAATTGTTTAGAAGGGGTGGACTGTGACAGTTTTAGGCTGTGACTTTAAAAAAAGGGCAGTTATTGGAACACTCTGGCTGAATGTTTTAGTGAAAAAAATGAAAACAAACGTATTCTAAACAAATTTCATTGGTAGATTGGTAGAATGCAACTTTAAGTTTTAGTTCAGTTTGAATCTCAGTTCAGTCTGTCTTTTTTTTTCAGTCAGTCTTTTTCAGTCTCTCTGAGCAACAGCTGTGCTAGACAGAGTTGACCTTTAACTAACAGATAAGAAACTAATTCTTGCATACGCTTTGAGCTAACAGAATTTCTTCCTTAATAATTACCTGTTCTCTCTAACCCTTTTTTGGAAAAAAAGGAGGTAGGAGGAGAGAGGGGGTACAGAGGGGGGACCGTCCTGGCTGGAGGAGGGTAAGTTTTGTTCTGTATTACGTTCTTTGCTGTATATTTCTGTATATATTGTAAATATTGTATATTGTGTATATATCCATCTGCATTTCATCCTGCTTGTAAATCTAGCTCTTACCTATTTCTGCTCCTCCGACTGAGTTAGCTGTGGTTTTCTTTGTGTGGGGGGGAGAACTGAACTTTCTCTCACCACCACATCCTTCTCTGGACATGTTCCAACAACTCAACATCTTTCCTAAACTGAGGGGCCCAGAACTAGATAAAGTACTCAAGGTGTGGCCTAACCAGTGCTGAGTACAGGAGCACAATGACTTCCCTGCTCCTGCTGGCCACACTATTCTTGATACATGTCAGGCTGCCCTTGGCCTTCTTGGCCACCTGGGCACAGTGCTGGCTTATGTTCAGCCTGCTCTCAACCAGTACCCCCAGGACTCCTTCTGCCTGGCTGCTCTCCAGCCACTATGTCCCCAGCCTGTAGCACTGCACGGAGTTGTTGTGGCCACTGTGTAGAATTCAGCAGTTAGACTTTTTAGATCTGATGCCATTGGACTCTGCCTATCTATCCTGCCTGTCAAGGTCCCTCTGCAGAGCACTCCTACCCATCGACACCTGCTACCAGCTTGCTTCCATCTTTGAATATAATTTACAAATTGTTATACACTACAACCTGACACTTACTAGAACAGAGCAAGCTGGTTAAAGATCATCCCTCCAGCTCTAATCAGATACCTTCTCTTCTAGAATGTATGTTTTTATGACTCAGCCTCAAGTCTAAGCAAATGTGCACATGGTGGGTTGCAGTTCCTCCTTCCATGATCTTTTTGGATGGATGAAGTTAATTTTCTTCCTAACAAGAAGTGTGAGGCTATGTTTTGGATTTGTGCTGAAAGCTATGTTGATTTTATAGGGATGTTTTCATTACTGATGAGCAGTCCTTGCACATCACCAGAACCTTTTCTGCTTCTCACACCACCCCACCAGCAAGCAGGCTGAGGATATGCAAAAAGTCAGGAGAAGACATAGCTGGGATGACTGTCTCCAGCTGACCAAAGCATACCATAATATGCTATGGCCTGCTCAGCATATAAACAGGGGGAAGATGCAGTCCCACTTTCCAGAAGATGGACCTACCTGCCCATGGGAAACAGTGAATTAATTCCTTGTTTGCCTTTGCTTGTGCACATGACTTTTGTTTTGCCTATTAAGCTGTCTTTATCTAAACCAACGCGTTTTCTTGGTTTTACCCTTTTGATTCTCACGTCCATCACACCTGGGGGGAGTGATTAAGCAGCTGCGTGGGGCTCAGTTGCTGGTTGGAGTTAAACCTTAACAGAGAACAATACACACAACACTGAGCTTTTAAAATTCTTTGTGCTCCTGCAGCTAATGGAAGCTCAAGTATTATCTGCTATGCATAAAGATGTGAATAAATTGCCACAGCTCAATTTCTTCTTACTGAGTTTGAGTAATTGCTTTCTCAATTAGTCACTATAAAGCACCACTAAAGAAATCTCTATTACGTAGCATTTATGAGCAACATAAGCACCATGATGCTTTCCTGTGGATGGAAAATGGAAGGTAAGTACATTAAGTCTCTCCCTTTGATTTAAGGATAAACCTTGTATAGTACAGTCTCTCTAATAAAAATGCAGAGAAAGGAAGTAGGTTGCTTAATGATAATGAGCTTCTTTATGCAACAGATGGATTTTTGCAAGTGTTTTTTGTGTCACAGTGGGGTATCTTACATCACAGGAAGTCCCATCCACGAAAGATATGAGTAAAGCAGTTAATAGCTCATAAATTGTTTAATGCAAAGCTGTGTGAAGTAAAAAGAACTAGTGCTGTGGGATTTCCAGATATTGGAATGGCATCAGAAAGAGGAAATAGAGGAGACTGGAGAGGAATCCAGAGATATGATGCCGTCCAACCATGTCTATGGGGAGAGAGAAATTCTTTGTTGATCCTGGGTGGAATGACAACACTTAACAACAATGTAACAACTTAAGCTGTTACACTTAAAATTCTATTACAGGTGATATTGTTTTACAAAACTAGTATCCAAGACCCTCTGCAGTCAGGTCAACCAACAAGAAGAGTTACGTTCATAGAGTAATATTCAAAAAGGACAGTAAAAATTAAACTTCTGTATTATATCTCAGGAACTGGAAAACAGCAAGAGAGAACTGGAGCTCAGCTGCAGTCTCCAAAGGTGTAGACAAAGATTCCCACAATTATGTATTTTGGTGGTGGCAGTGCATGCTGCTTTGTGCCCAGAGACCCTAATGCCACTTGTCTCTCCTGTTTCTTACATGTTTTTTTTCATGTTGAAGGAAGAGCTGGTTACCTCAGAAGAGCTTTTACAAAATTACAAGACTCTGTACTTTCCAGTAGGATTTAAGGCATCAAAATATTTGTTCTATTGTTTTCCTCTTCCAAAGGATGTAAACTGTATTCTCATGCTACAGCATGGCAGTGAGGACATAGCTGTGAAACACTTAACTCCCCAGTGCCACTCTCAGGCACTGGGCTTTTCTGAAACCCCTAGGTCTTCCACCAAAGCGGAAGGCCTAGAGTTCCCTAGGACAGGAAAGAGATGAAATTTCACATTAGCTTTTAACTGGAACAGCTAGAAACAAACTGAATGGCTTGCATTTTCACTGCTTTTTTCCTTCAACTGTATTTGCATGATACAAGAAGCCTATACAGAGCTGCTGGGTATGCCTTGACATGGCTGGGAAGGACCCTGCCATTTTTGGTGTCAGAGGACTTTGGGATAGCATTTGGACAAGAGATAGGAAAAATAATCAGATAAGCAGCACTGATTAGTTGATGATCTGCCACTGAATCTCTGTTTAAAATGCAGCTCCACCTTTCAAATATTTCCCTTGTGCTGCATTCCATTTTGCTTAGCAAATGAGAAGTGTTTCAAGATACTACTCAAGTGCTTTTTTCTCAGCAAGCTAAATGCATTTTAATGGTGTTTGAGAAAGCCTATTCCAGCCTCCGTCAGGAAATGACCAGGGCTGACAGGTCAGACTGGGTAGAAAAGAGAGAAAGTCTCCTCATATTCAATCAGCCCACAATTACAATTTATCAGTTAGAGAGTGGATCAGAAATCAGTTTCTTTTCAATTGGAGCTCTCTGCATACAGCCAAATGAGCCTTAGTGCTCTACATCTATTTAAAGGACCCTTGATATTTCCTTTGGAACAGCTCATCTGCCTGGTATATCTGCTTTTTCTTATGATCACATGTTTCTTGACATGAGAAAAACATCAAAATGTACAAACAATAAGAAATAATTTGTTTGTTTAAAGTTTTAAGCAAATATTGCAGCTGTGGTCCGTTACTGCTACTGAAGGATTTACCTAGCTTATTTCCCTTGATATATCAGTTTAGTCTCTCATGAGTCCATCATATTTTGAAATATCCAAACTTGACTAAATATGTGACATTTGACACAGTAAATCTTTTCTCCTGAATACTATGTGAACTCAGCTATTACGGTGTGCTTGACTGCGCTGCTGAGTTTTTATCTGAAAATGTTCCATTGCTATAAATAAGCTAAATTCCTTTTCTCTGAAATTGCTTTCAAGTCTACCAGGCAAGAATAGGTTATGTATTAGAATATGAGTCCATATCTCTCTTGAAATAAAACTGGGAAAAAAATAGAGAAATCTCTGCTACTCAGATGCAGAAAATCTTTATTTTCTCTGTTAATATTACATCAGACAAATCCTTCCTCAGTAATCAGGAAAACATGTAATTTTGGCTGCTTGTGGAAAATGCCCTGCACTTTTTCTTACGTTATAGCCATACAGAAGTACAGATAACTGGCAGGAACACACACCAAAAGGAGTATGAAAGTGTATTAGAAAGACTATAGAATTTGATTTGGAGACTTCAGGAATAAAGTGTAGTTTTTTTCATGATGCACATCCCATAGCTCTGAACTACCTACTTAAAATTAATGATGCAATGTAAAAAAAAAATTAAAAATTCTGTTTACTTTCCTAACTGATGCTACAGGGATGATTTGTATGGGTATGGACAGGGATGATTTGTATGGGTATACACACCCATGCAGTTCTTATTCAAACTTATATTCAAAGAGAGTGAAATGCTTTCTGCTTTGTATAGATCTATACTAGAGACACATGGAATCATAGAATGGCTTAGGTTGGAAGGGTCCTCAGAGATCATCTTTTCCAAACTCCCTGCCATGGGAGTTGCCCGAGGCTTCATCCAAGCCTTAAACACCTCCAGGTAGGGGGCATCCACAACCGTTCTGGGCAACCTCTTCCAGAATATCGCCACCTTCATGCTCAAGAAGTTCTTTCTAAGATCCAGTCTAAACATACACATACCTATTACATTCAAATGCACACTTGCTTGTGGGTTATTCTGTAAACCTGTATGGTCTTAAATACAGTACTATTTTAAATGTTCCTTTATGCATAATTTACAAATATAACACCAAAAAAAAAAAAGGTAAAAAGCTTTCAAATTAATAATGCTAGCCTTTCCAAACTCAACTATTCCATGAATTTGTGAATCAGCAATTTTCCTAGGAATAGAGAACATGTAGAATATAAACAAAAAAGTCACAGCTGAAACATTCGCTGGTAGGTAGTCTTGTGAGCTCAGCAATCAAGATACTTGATGCCAAGGGCTATCACTTCTCAAATAGAAGCCAGGATCTCAGGGAAAAAAATGGCACATACCTTCTTAAGTTCAGTGGTGCTCAGCACCTGATGGGCCTGAAAGAAGATTAGACATTCATAACCTGCAGAAATAATGGTAGCATTTGTTAGTCTAGAGAGCTCATCTTCCTTTGGCATGAACTCTGGTAACTCTACTGAAATTAATGGAGCCGTGTGCAACTCCACCAGCCAAAGTAGCTCTTTCATTTGGATGTTGATGTAGGGAAGATGAGGAGCTCAAAAGCCAAATACTAGCACTTCTCAGCTTAAAGTCTATGTCAAGTATCTGTTGAGCTCGACAGGCTGGGCAGATGGGCAGAGTCCAATGGCATGAGATTGAACACATCCAAGTGCCGGGTTCTGCACATTGGCCACAGCAACCCCATGCAGAGCTACAGGCTGGGGTCAGAGTGGCTGGAGAGCAGTCAGGCTGAGAGGGACCTGGGGGTGCTAGTCGACAGTAGACTGAACATGAGCCTGCAGTGTGCCCAGGCAGCTAAGAGGGCCAATGGCATCCTGGCCTGCATCAGGAACAGTGTGGCCAGCAGGAGCAGGGAGGTCATTCTGCCCCTGTACACTGCACTGGTTAGGCCGCACCTTGAGTACTGTGTCCAGTTCTGGGCCCCTCAGTTTAGGAAGGAGGTTGACTTGCTGGAACGAGTCCAGAGAAGAGCAACAAAGGTGGTGAGGGGTTTGGAACATAAGCCCTACGAGGAGAGGCTGAGGGAGCTGGGGTTGCTTAGCCTGGAGAAGAGGAGACTCAGGGGTGACCTTATTACTCTCTACAACTACCTGAAGGGAGGTTGTAGACAGACGGATGTTGGTCTCTTCTCCCAGGCAAGCAGTACCAGAACAAGAGGACACAGTCTCAGGCTGCGCCAGGGGAGGTTCAGGCTGGATGTTAGAAAAAAGTTCTATACAGAAAGAGTGATTGCCCATTGGAATGGGCTGCCTGGGGAGGTGGTGGAGTCGCCATCACTGGAGGTTTTTAGGAGAAGACTTGACAGGGTGCTTGGTGCTGTGGGTTAGTTGCTTGGGCAGTGTTGGATTGGTTGATGGGTTGGACGTGATGATCTTGAAGGTCTCTTCCAACCTGGTTTATTCTATGTATTCTATGTATTCTGAAAGAATTATAGGTGTGGTTGCACAAATGGACTATTTTTTCTCTAGTAATATTTAATCCCTTTTTTGGGTGGTGCAGAATATGCTTACTGACCATTAATTTGTGCTTCCCCTACTCCATGCAGGCTTAGAAAGGAAACAACTGCTGTGCTTTCCTCAACACAGGCATTACCTAACCATTCCTCTTACGCCTTCTAGCACACTGAAGATCCCAGACACATATGACCATGATAGATGTGTTTCAGGTGAACTGTAGAAGGTGGAAAACAGGGAGTGCTCTGGCATTTTTTCTTAGCCCAGAGCCACTGCCAATATCTCCTGTGACTGATCTGCTGCTGCAGCTGAAAGGGGACACCAGTCCTCATGCTGGATGGTGAAGAGTTGTGATAGATGAAATGATAGCAATTTCCTCTCTCTTTTTTTCATAATTTTTATTATTGTGGTTTCATTCCTCCTGCAATACTCAGAAATAGTGGGATCAAGTTTCTGTTTAAATGCTCCTGCTAACTGCTGACCTCAGCTGGTTTTTAGGGGGAATGAAAAATAATTATAATAATAATTTTTTTTTTAATATTTTTTTTAAAAAAAGAGGTTTTTATTTCTCTGGAGTGTAGAGCAAATGCAGCTGGATTTTTTCAAAAGTGCCATTAGCAAGGATTGGACACCTCCATTTTAAAATCAAATCTTAATCTGAATGCCAAAAAAAGGTACAAAGTCCCATTATTCAAAGCCATACAGTTGTCCTTTTATCTACCACCAGTAATTTAATACAAGACTTTGTTGTTTGCTGTTTCTGTTCTAAATGGCTTCTTGCTTTTGAGTGTTTCACCCATTTTGTTACATTTTCCCCTGAACTATGGCTGTAGAGAGCACATTCAATGAGAGAAGCTGATTATAAAATATTTCCAGCTGCAGCTAAATGAATGGTGCCATAACAATATGCTCCCTCTGCCCACAATACAGCATCAATATTTCATTGATCACTTTTCAAAGAACAGAGAAAATAAAACCATTATTAATTTCAAACTGGATGCTTGCCTCTTCTGACTTGGGAAAAAAGTATCAGCTGAAATACAGAAGAAGCTTTAAAACATTCCTTGTAAATAGTGCTTCAGAGGAACACGTGCTCCTTCCTTCATCGCCAGTCATAAAAGCAGCTTCCAGACAGTACCTGTGCACACCCTGTTTCACAGCGCCTTTACACAGGGCAGGGAAGCTACATGCATCAATGATCCTTATGGCAAGTGTGGCCTTGGCCTCTGGGAGGACAGGTTGCCTTATTCATGTTTTCTGACCCTTCACAGTTCATGAGAATTTGTGGTAGTTTTAGGCCATGCCATTAAAAGTTTTTCACAGATCTTGAACAGAAAATAGTAAAATGTAAATCAGTCACTGTTGGGTGACAGTGACAGTTCAAAGCAATCCCATTGCAGAGATAAGGAACTTAAACCAGTAACATAAATAATATCTCTCTCCTCTCAATTCCTCGGGCTGGGAGATACTAACTTGCTTCTACTTGACCTTGGTTGCACTGCTTTTGTTGTGACTGGTATTAACTTCTCTGCTTCGGTCTCTTCTCTCTTTCATACAGGGGAATACCAGGGAGGCTGGGAGGCAGAAGCTAGTAGCTTCCCCTGGTCCTCGGCCAGGAGGATTCTTGTGCTATTTATTAATTGTAAATAGCTGTAAATATTGTAAATAGGGTATATTTTGTACTTATTGATTGCATTTCATTGTAGACTGTAGTTTTGCTTGTAAATGCAGCTTTAATTTCCTTCCAACTGAGCTGGTCTGGTGGATGTGGGGAGGCCTGTGGATGTAGTCTACCTGGACCTCAGCAAGGCCTTTGACACCGTTCCCCATAGCAAACTCCTGGCCAAGCTGTCAGCCCATGGCTTGGATGGGAGCACACTGCGATGGGTTAGGAACTGGCTGGAGGGCCGAGCCCAGAGAGTGGTGGTGAATGGTGCCACATCCAGCTGGCAGCCAGTCACCAGTGGTGTGCCCCAAGGATCAGTGCTGGGCCCCATGCTCTTTAACATCTTTGTTGATGATCTGGATGAGGGCATCGAGTCCATCATCAGTAAATTTGCTGACGACACCAAGCTGGGGGCAGGAGTTGATCTGCTGGAGGGTAGAGAGACTCTGCAGAGGGACCTGGACAGGCTGGGCAGATGGGCAGAGTCCAACGGCATGAGATTGAACACATCCAAGTGCCAGGTTCTGCACATTGGCCACAACAACCCCATGCAGAGCTACAGGCTGGGGTCAGAGTGGCTGGAGTGCAGTGAGGTGGAAAGGGACCTGGGGGTGCTGGTTGATGGCAGACTGAACATGAGCCTGCAGTGCACCCAGGCAGCCAGGAGGGCCAATGGCATCCTGGCCTGCATCAGGAACAGTGTGGCCAGCAGGAGCAGGGAGGTCATTCTGCCCCTGTACACTGCACTGGTTAGGCCACACCTCGAGTACTGTGTCCAGTTCTGGGCCCCTCAGTTTAGGAAGGAGGTTGACTTGCTGGAACGAGTCCAGAGAAGAGCAACAAAGCTGGTGAGGGGTTTGGAACACAAGCCCTACGAGGAGAGGCTGAGGGAGCTGGGGTTGCTTAGTCTGGAGAAGAGGAGACTCAGGGGTGACCTTATTACTCTCTACAACTACCTGAAGGGAGGTTGTAGACAGACGGATGTTGGTCTCTTCTCCCAGGCGGCCAGTAGCAGAACAAGAGGACACAGTCTCAGGCTGTGCCAGGGGAGGTTCAGGCTAGATGTTAGGAAAAAATTCTATACAGAAAGAGTGATTGCACATTGGGATGGGCTGCCTGGGGAGGTGGTGGAGTCACCATCACTGGAGGTGTTCAGGAGGAGACTTGATGGGGTGCTTGGTGCCGTGGGTTAGTTGTTTGGGTGGTGTTGGATTGGTTGATGGGTTGGACGCGGTGATCTTGAAGGTCTCTTCCAACCTGGTTTATTCTATGTATTCTATGTATTCTATATAATGTTGGGGGGGAAATTTTGACTCACCACAGAATTTTGCTTAGACAGGATCTTTGAGAGGCTCCAGATTGGGCCAGGCTCAGAAGCATTTGTCCCAGTACCTGTTTGCTCAGGTCATGGACAGGCTACAGGATAACATGGAGTCAGGGGCTGGGTGCCTCATGGGGAATTGTCTTCTTCTTAAGCAGCAACAGCATCAAGAACTGCTCCTATTCCCCCCTTCACAGCTGAGCTATGTGCTTCTTTCCCAATGTTTCTCCTCCACCATCCTTCTAGCCCTTCCTCTTGATTCTCCTACCAAAAAAACCCAAAACAAACAAACAAACAAATAAACAATCAAACAAACAAACAAACCAAAAAACCCCACCATCTTAAGTGAGGACAGGGAGAAGAGGCAGACAAATGCCAGCCTGGAAAGCAGTAGGGAATCACTGTTAGTCATCCAAGCTGAAGGGCTGCTGTATGAGCAGTCACTGGTTTAAAATACAAAAAAATGCAGATGAACCACAAATGCAAGTCTGGCTTCTGCTGGCTAAATATTGATTTAGAAAATTAAGCTCACAGTTAGAGTTTGAAGTGTTTTTGTCAGCAGGTTCAGCCATGGCTGGAAGAAGCCCAGAATGTCTCTGAGGCCTGGGGATACTCAGCTTTTGAGGAACCTAAAAATGTAACTGCTTCCTGCTGTGGTAGTTAGAAGTACTAGAAACAGCAGATGTGGGCTCTTTTAAAAGGCAAGGCTGACCTTTGGAAGTACAATCTGGAGTGATTGATCTGGTGGGAATAGAGGGGATAATCTTTTGAGCAGGCATCTGGAGCTGTCCACAGCCTGCTGGGCTCAGAGGGATGCATCTAGCAGTACTAGAGTGCCCCAGGAACATTCCCCCTCATGGTGTCTTTGTATGTTAGCACAACACCGACCAAGATGCAGCACAGACTGTAAGGGGTTCTGTGACAGTCATGGGCAGCACAGAGCCAGGCAGAAAGGTGTGGCCCAAAACCCACGTTTTTTGTTGGGTTTTTTTTTTTAAATCAACCAACATTTTAGTTTTCTTCTTGTGTATAAACAAGCAAAAACTGAGCAAGAGTCAGACACTGCCGCCTGCAAGACATGATAAAGCATGAGCAGAAACACAGATCTTAGGTGGGTCACAAGTTGGCCTGTTTGAGAAAAATGCCAGTCTAGGATGAGAATCGTCCATCTTGCTTACTAAGATGTGAAAGCCAGATGCATGGAGCTCTTGCTTTTCCCAGTTTTTCATTCCTACCCTTCCTTTCAGACTTGTGGACAGTATCTTGTATAAGAGTAATTTTTTAATGTCTGTATCACTTCTTTCTCAACCCCCCCTGTGAAATCAGTGCTTCATTCCCTTTCTTGTATGACCTCTGATTTCTTATTTACTCTGTGTTTATAACCTCAAAAGGCCTCAAGTTTTTTTTTTATTTTGGTCTTGGTATCTCACAAGAAACACTGATGGGTACAACATACCATATTTCCTCATTATTGCTTGAATATAACAAGACTAACTTCTTACTTTTCTTTTCTTTCCTTTACTTTTTTTTCCCTTCTTTATTTTTCCACAGAGTTACAGTGCTATGTTCCATACAAACCACCAAGTACTTCCATAGGACATTCCAGTAACAGTACCTTGCCAGCTCTGAAAACGTTACTTCCTCCACTCTATTAATAATTTAAATTAAAACTATTGATTACTTATTATGAGACCCAAACCAGCAACTTTTATTAAACTTAATTAAAAAAAAATGTCAGGGGAGACTTGAAGAATTCAGTCTTATTGGACTGATGGAAATTTCTTGCCAACAAGTTACAGCCACAGCTTGTTAAATTGCCAAACCTTATGATTTCAGGGACATCAACACTTATTTCTACAAGTTCAGAGCACACATTTTCTTCATTTCAGTTGATGTTAAAGTTTATCCCAACAGCTAGTCATTTGAAGTTCAGATCTTATTAGGAGTTGAGGGAAGAAAACAGCATATTTATGTCCTATGCTGCACAAATATGACCAGAAAGTATACCTAAAATCCTGAAGCATATGATGACTGGAATTGTTTGGTTTCCATATGTGATTTTTCTTGTAGAATAACTTGATTAATTTTAAAAATAAAATATTTAATTTACTTAAGAAATATGCAACAACACATAAATCATATGCAGTTAAATTGTTTTGGAAATATTATTTTTACTAAATATTTATTTATAAAGTGAATAATAAAGAAAATATTAAAATGCATGTTTGACATGAAAAATTATATCAGCTTTGGGGTTTATATATGTTGATTTTCAGTCATGGTTTGAGGGAATAATTTCAAGTCAATTCAACTGAATTTCGCCTTGAAAGTCCCACCCATTTGCTCTGAAGTAGTTCATAACTCAATCTAGACTTGGGAAACTTAAACATATATCAAAAGTTAATCAATTTTGACAGAACTTTCCCAATGCTCCTTCATTTTCAATCCCTTTTCTTTCAGAAAAGGCTCACTTAGTGGAATCATTTATGAGCACATCTGTTGATCTTTTTTCCTTTCAAGTGTGTTACCACCTAAAAAATGTCTATTTCCCCGTCATTTAACTTTAAGACTGTTCCTTCATGCATAACCTACCCAATATTCATAGAAGAGACACAACAGTTTTATCTCATCCCTGAATTTTAAAGGTTTTGTCTATGTTAAATCTGCAATGTATAGTAGATTGCTAAGAATGTTATTTTAAAGAGGGAAAATGAGGTCATGCATCAGCATTCTACTACATGGTTTTTAGTCTTATCTCAAAAGCTACTGTACTACATCCTTAATTCTCTGGGAATGGATGCTTGCTAACCACAAATTGTCCTCGTATTTATAATCTTTCAACTAAATATAAATTATAGCCTTTTCTTGGGGGGGCATAAGGACTCCCTCCTTGGATTCAGTCTTTCAAAACACAACCAGTATGACATAAGTATTCAAGTCTCCTACCTGATTCATTATCCATCTACTGCTAAGGTCTTTTCTAAATGGCTTAGATAGTATCAAAGAATCCATAGGTGTTTAAGATAGGTATAATTGGAGGTGTCACTTATGGTCAGTTAATAATACGCACATTCACATTTTTGCATGCACCCAAATGAAAGCTGCTAGCCTAAATGAAGATTCATTTCTATCCAGTCCCACTCCTGAATGCATAATTATGCTTTATAGCTGGCTTGCCAAAACCTAGCACAGAACATGCTGCCACAGCATTTTAACATACCGAACAGCCAGGTGAAGATGAACCTATTGAAATTCAACAAGGATAAGTGTAGACTCCTGCACTTGGAGAAGTTTAATACCATGCACTAGTACAGGTTATACCTTGACCTGTTGGAAAGTAGCTCCATGGAGTAGGACCTTGGAATCCTGTTTGATAGTAAATTATCCATGGGACAGCAATGGGCCCTGCTGGCCATAAAGGACAGAAGTCCATTAAGAAGAGCCTGTCCAGCAAACCAAAGGATGTTCTCCTACCAGCTCTACTCAGCCCTAGTTAGACAACATCTGGAATACTGTGTACAGTTCTGGTCCACCCAGCTCATGAAGGACAAAGTGGAGGGTTATGTGGATGATTAAGGGATTGGAGCATCTCTCTGAAGAGGAAAGACTGAAAGACCTGGAGCTGTTTAGTCTAGAGAAAAGAAGGCCAAGAGGGGACTTTATCAATGTCTGCAAATATCTGAAGGGTGGCTGCAGGAGGATAGAGCTAGTCGCTTTTCAGTGATACTCAGTAATAAGATGAGAAGCAATGGACATAAACTCAGTCACTGGAAATTCCACCTCAACACAAGAAAAAAAATTTTACCTCTCAGTGATGGACAAATGGAACAGGCTGCCCATAGAGGTTGTGGAGTCTCCTCTAGAGAACTTCAAGACCTGCCTGGACATGTCACTGTGTGACCCACCATAAGTGGTCCTGCTCTACAGGGCAGTTTGATTCAATGATCTCTGGAGGTCCCTTCCAACCCCTGCAATTCTATGATTCTACAATCTTTCAATTTATGTATAATTTTTGTAGATTCAATAAAGTGAGGGGAAAGCTAACCTTAGTTTTCTTAAAGAAAAGTAATTAGGATGCCACTAGATACCCACATCCAAAATATAGCTAACATTCACTATGTTGCTCAGAAGCCTCTCTACTAAAACCTGTACGAGATGGAGTCCAGGCTGCTGGTGAAAGGAAGGAGGGAAGCATGGAGGGCCACCTTACTTTTCTTTATTATTTTCGTGGAATATTTTGGCAGTATGAAGAATGCTCAGCTGAAGTGAAATGCATGCCTGCTCTTGCTGAGGGGTATGTGAGACAGCACCTCTTAAATGCTTTGTGAAAGCTCTCCTTAGCTTGGTCTGTTGTCCTGCAGCAAAACAGCAGACTTGTTATTAATTTGGGCAAGAGCAAAAGGAGTAGCAAAAAGACAAGAGGATGAGGCTAACACTTCCATAGACAGTACTGAAGGACACAAGCAGCAGTAGCTGTAAGTAACAACATTGCAGACAGGACACTAAGAATGAAGCATTTGTCTTTTTTTAATGTCATCTGTGCAGATTGCAGCTCTCTGCTTTATTTCCATAAGCTGTGTTTTCAGTAAACGCTTAGAGAAATTATGCTACAAAGACTCAAGTGGAAAATATGTTCATTTTCTGGGTCACAAAGCCTGGGGAAAAGTCCCTGTTTTCCCCATTGAACCCATGCAATGCTTGCTGATTTTTATACTATATGAAGTACTTGAAAATGCAAAGACAAAATAGCATGGATGGAAATGGCCATTAATAGTGGTGCTTTGGTTCAAGCAAATTAATATGCCACTCACTGCAGTGATCTGGCCAAGAAAGTCTAACTCACCTGAATATCTGTTTACTTTTTATTTCTGTTTGAAAGACAAAGTATAAAAGGAACCAATCTCCACCAAAGACAGGAGAAACACATACTTCAAAACCCCTTTTGTTATTTGCAACACTGTTTTAATGCTGTCCATGTTTATGAGTTACAGCAATTAATATCAATTTATGAGACTGGTAAAATCTCTGGACCTGCCAGGTCACCTGCTTTCCCCCAAAAGAACTTGTCCTCTGATCCATGCAGATAGAATAGAATAGAATAGAATAGAATAGAATAGAATAGAATAGAATAGAATAGAATAGAATAGAATAGAATAGAATAGAATTAACCAGGTTGGAAAAGACCTTCGAGATCATTGAGTCTAACCTATCATCCAACATTATCTAATCAATTAAACCATGGCAACAAATGCCCCATCCAGTCTCTTCCTAAACACCTCCAGTGATGGTGACTCCACCACCTCCCTAGGCAGCCCATTCCAATGGCCAATCACTCTTTCTATGAAGAACTTCTTCCTAACATCCACCCTAAAATGCAGCACCTGTCTGGAGTCACACACAGACAACCCATGTGCCACTTTCATAGGAAAGAAAACAACAACAAAAAACACCTACAACTAAAACCCACCAACCTCTTCTAGGAGGAGGGATAAAGGTCAGGTTTATTGAGCAGTTATTTTAACAGTCACAAATCACCTTGGCCACCAACTTTATAGAAACTGTAGCCAGTGTATGAAGCTAAGGTGTTTGCTCAAGTCATCATATACCTGCAGTGTGAGAATTACATGCTTTGCACTGGTTATTTTATGCCACTATTTTTTCTGACTATGGCCTGCTCTATTTGTATTACACAACATGAGGGATATTCCATGCTGTGCATAACCTTCTTGCAACAAAATGCTAGTAAACTGACATAATTAAATAAGCCTCACTATCTTCATATTGATGATGATCTCACAGAATCATTAGAGACTGTAACTATGCTGATATATGCTGATAGGTGGGTTTCTCCTGCTATATTGGACACATCTGATTTTCTGATTTCTTCCACGCTTTCTTTCACAGATGAGGAATTGCCTCAGTTTGTCAGTTAATGCTTATAGCAGAGAGCAGTTGAATTTGTTCAGGAAAAAGAAGTCCAAATACCGTCTCTATGCAGAAATCTACAGAGAGAGTAGAGGCTATTATCTTTTTAATAACTAATTCTGACTGCCACATATTTCTGAAAGCCAAAGTAATGCATTCACAGGACTAAAAAAAAAAAGAAGATGACTGAATGTCCCCTGTATTGTCCCCACCTAGCAATTTATCAATCTTGTGTGCAGTGAATCACTGGTGGGCCATAAATTATGAAATGCTACAACTGCAGAACATTATGAAAACACACAAATCTCCCTGTGAATGGGAAAGGAATAAAACTGAGGAAGGTGAAAAGTAATTAGCATTGAAAGCGTGGCATCTTATATTTGATTGAAAACTAACATTATGGTGTAAGCACTGGAGAAACAGTATGTGGATAATTTTCAAAATAATTAGGCCATCTGAGGTGATTTTTTTTATAGTCCTTTGAGAGTGGAGTACCAGCAGAGCACCAGAAGGTAGCACAGCCTTGACATGAGTAGCATAAACACAAATGCAAAGGGCAGCTGATGAAATATGCTCAAGTGTTTTCTGCATTCAGATCTTGCTGCACATGACACAGAGACAATGTTGAGATGAGAGGCATGCATTAAAGGACAGACTGTTAGAGATGCTGAATTTACTCATTCTCTGTACTGGTCTGCCCTCATCACAGTGATTTATTTCAGCTGACTGAAATGGCCATGAGCAACTTTCTGCAATAACCATGGAGAAGGATGGAGGGTTGGACAAATATACTATGTACCTGAAATACATTACAGAGAAACAAAACCATATTTATGTGAGTAAGAGGCTTTGTTTCTTTTTCTTAATTACTTTTACTTGTATACTGTTAGTAATATTTTTTTGATAAGAATAATAATGTTTGTATAGTTTCACACCAGCAGTAACAGTTGTCCTTGCTCCCATTCTGAAAGGTCTCAAATTTTTTACAGTGCAAACCGTAAGCCTTGAAAACAGAAAAAGTGACTAAATTAAGGGAAATGGTTGTTTACTCATGTGCAAAGATCTGCATTTGGTTAAGGGAAATCTTTAAGAAGCTGTTGAACATCACATGAATTAAATCACAGGTGTCAGGTATTTTATATCCAATATACCTATAAACAATAGCTAAACATAAATAACTCCATTGCTTGTTCTTTTAGTATTGCTCATTTTAAGGATTTTTTATATAGCAAAAAGATGACATAAATAAGGATACCTATGAAACACAGAGCTGGTTAATTCTGCCAAAATGCTTTTTGCAGATAGCCATACTCTGAACTGGAGCTCTCACAAGCAGTCTTAACTAGCTGTTGGTCAACATCTGCACCAGTGAAGCTTTTGCATGACCATTTGGCAAAGATCTGTTCTTTCCCCAACAGGAGGCACTGCATTTGAGGAAAGAGCACACTGTTAGGGACTGGACTGGTCCCTTATTTTTTGTCTCAGTTTGCTGCACAGACCACCGACAGATGTCATCACCATTACCCCAGAGCTTATTTCAACTAGTCCACCAGATGGGAGGTCTCCTGTTCTCCAACTGCAGGACTAGATGCTTCCTGTTTTCCAAATTTGGGACCATTTATGAGAAATCAGGACTAACTCCTGGGGCTTGGAGGCCCCTGAAGATGCTTGGAGGCCTTGAAGACCCCCCTAGTGATGGTACTGAGCATGCTCACCAGCACCAGGTAGTAGGTGCAGCTAGGCACAAGTGTTCTCGTAATATACTAAGCGGTTGCATGAATATACAACAAGACGACGACCTGATAAAAGGGTAGAGACCACCAATTTCAGACTATACATTCCCCCCCCCCCCCCCCCCAAAGTAGACAAGGAATTGGCCTTTGGAATTCTGGAGGTCTGTGGCGGAGGTACCTATTGCATTGGAAGTTTTCTTTCTTCCTTCCTCTCTTTTCCCTCTGTCTCTCTCCTCTTTGCATACTTGTTGGCGGACAAATAAAGTTACTTGGCACGACTCCATTTGAGTCTTAATTCTGTTCCCAGGATCACCCATAGAACCATCACCCTGGCTGGCAGGAGTGCTACACACCCCTTTCCACAACAGCCCTGCTGCTGCCATTGCTCTGCTGCTGTTAGAATCTCCTCTAATCCTGAAGCAAGGCCTGCACTAAGTGACATGGACAGTCAGCTGCACTTACAGATGACAGTGTGGATGAAGTTTCAAAACCACAGTATGTTTACCAGATACTTAGGAGAAAGCTTCCAATGTGATTTCCAAAGCCAGCAGCAATGCTATGGCAAGAGGTGGGTGTCAGAACAGCATGAAGTACATTCATTAACAGCTTGTAAGCAGAAAAAAACCCACCTGAAAATTCTCAATAATTCACTCACAACTACTGGTTCAACTTTGCTTCCCAGTGATACACATACCTCCACTCCAGCCACTGCATGGAAGTGCAGTAAGGAAAGTAAGTATTACCAGTACTTCATTTGCATTACCATCCTGCTCTGGAAACCACCTCTATCTTAAAGCTGCAAGTAGTAAAACATAAATTTAGAGATCTGTACTCTGACAAGTTTGCACTGAAGAGGCCCATTTTAACTGGTCTCTTTTAAATGTTTGTAAGCGGGCACTGTTGATACACTACTACCTCTGAGGTCCCAGGTTTGACAAAGCATTCCTGAAGGAAATACTCTCAAGCTATTTACCAGCCTTCTTGTATAATGAATACTCCTTACAAACGACTCCGGATTACATGTCACTGCAATCAAAGGAACTTCAATGAACTGTAAAATAGCCTCACCAAGGATTAAAACAGAGCAATGTGGAGGTTTAAACTAACTTTAAAGTTTTTAATTATGCACCTGCAAAGCACTAGAGTAAATCACATGAAGCAATGTGAAGCTGCTACTTGAACATGGTGCCTTGACTTCCTAGCAAAGAAATTATAAAATACAAGCTAAAGGGCTTTACATTCAGCTGACGTTCTAGATGGAAAAACATTCCCCTTGACTGGTCCTTTTTCAGATGCTTTCCTTAAATTCAGCTTCTCATTTGTGCAAGTAACAGTTAGAGCAGTTTTGTCCTAAAAGGTAAGACTTCAAAGCTGGGAAGTGTGGAACATTCATCAGAGTCTGCATCTGCTGCCATACAGATAGCCATGCAGTTCAGCCAACTTTATATTGAACTCATTTGAATTAATGTGGTCTAGCTGCCTGTCTGCCAGGTTTTGCAGTCATAAACCTTCATCCAAACCGTGATAAGTGGAAAAGACTAACTGGATCCAGCTATAGCTACAAAACATTTGACTCTGAGGGATGTATTCCAACCTGCAGGATATTGCACCCACAGAAACTGCTATATACAGCAAGCTGAAATGCATGTGTATATAGATATATGTATAAAAAATTTTGCAATGTGTCTTGTTTACCAGCACAGTGATTAAAAGATATCCTGGATCTGCCAGTAGAAATAGCTGTGTAAAACTTAGGTTACCAGTATAAGGGTGACAAATAGAAAAACAGGAACCTACAGAATCACAGGTTTCTGGTTCATTGCAGGCAGATAGCCCAGTTCTTAGTCTTTATTTGGCACTTAGATAAACTATGCGATTCTGTCTTGCCTGAAGACTGAACACTGCATCAGAGTAATACCTGACATTCAGAAACAGAATAAGAGCAGTCCACCCCTGGTAATTCAAGCCTTCTGCCACTCATGATGGACATAAATAATAAGATGATTTTGCTCTGGGGAATGAATTTGGTGTTTTTTTTCCAGCAAGTCTTGTTTTACTTCCACTGAGATTTGTCACCTAAAATTATTGTATGCAAATTCATGTATCTACAAGTGGCTGGAGCCACAGACATTTTGACTTGGGCATTATTGTTGTGGCCTATCATTATTGTTGCAGCCTTCTATGACAAGGTCACATTAATAGATGAATGCCAAGAAACTGGCATCATTTACCTGGATCTGAGCAAAGTCTTCAACATTGTCCCACACCACATCCTGGCCTCCAAGCTGGTGCAGAATAGATTTGATGGATGGACCATTCAGTGGATAAAGAACGGCCTTGACGGCCAGACCCAAAGAGTGGCTGTCAATGTGTCCATGTCCAAGTGGAGACCGGTGATGAGAGGATCCCTCAGGGATCAGGACTGGGACCAGTCTTGTTTAACATCTTTGATGGTGACGTGGACAGTGGCACTGAGTGCATCCTCAGCAAGTTTGCTGATGACACCAAGCTGTGTGGTGCAGCAGACATGCTGGAGGGAAGGGATCCATCCTGAGGGACTTTGACAGGCTGGAGATGTGGCCCATGACAACCTCATGAGGTTCAACAAGAGCAAGTGCAAGGTCCTGCATCTGGGTCAGAGCAATCCCAAGCACCAATATAGGCTGGGCAGTGACAGGCTTGAGAGCAGCCCTGAAGAAAAGGACTTGGTGATGCTGGTGGATGAGAAGCTCAGCATGAGCCACCAGTGTGCACTTGCAGCCCAGAAAGCCAATGAGATGCTGTGCTGCATCAAGAGAAGCATAGCCAGCAGGTTCAAGGGAGGTGATTTTCCCCCTCTACTCTGCTCTGATCAGACTCTACCTGGCGTACTGTTTCCAGTTCTGGAACCCCTATTACAGGAAGGATCTGGAGGTGCTGGAGCAAGGATCTGGAGGTGCTGGAGCAAGGATCTGGAGGTGCTGTAGTGTGCCCAGAGAAGGGCCATGAGGATGAATAGAGGGCTGGAGCACCTCTCCTATGAGGACAGACTGAGGGAGTTGGGGATATTCAGTCTGGAGAAGAGAAGGCTCCAACGAGACCTAATTGTGGCCTTCCAGTATCTGAAGAGGGCCTACAAGAAAACTGGGGAGGGACTTTTTAGGGTGTCAGGTAGTGATAGGACTAGGGGGAATGGAACAATAATAGAAATGGGCAGATTTGGATTGGATGTTAGGAAGAAGTTCTTCCCCATGAGGGTGGTGAGACACTGGAACAGGTTGCCCAGGGAGGTGGTAGAAGCCTCATCCCTGGAGGTTTTTAAGGCCAGGCTGAACATGGCTCTGGGCAACCTGCTGTAGTGTGAGGGGTCATTGCCCATGGCAGGGGGGTTGGAACTAGATGATCCTTGAGGTCACTTCCAACCCTAAGGATTCTATTATTCTATGATTATTGATGTTTCTTGCCTGCTGTAATTAACTTCCCATTTTTTATTAATTTAAACCATTAACATACCAAATCAATAATAGAAGGACACTGTCAAAACTTTTTTTAAAATTGATTGGCTTGTTTTTAAAAATGCCAGCATCAGTTATATGTCTGATAACTAATGCTTACTTCATCCAATGCTAGTGCTGAGTGCAATAAGGGAGCTGCCCACACCTCCACATTCTGCCTTCTTCCAGAGACTGACCACATCCCAGGCTTGTTCAACATACCCACTTTATCCTGTTGCAATACATTTTTTATTAAAGTTTGGTCTGGTGGGGGGCAGGGATTAAGTGATGGTGTTCTCCTGCATTCCTTCTGTGGCAGTTTAGGCTGGGTGCCTCCTGTTACTGCTACACAAGTTACGCTTCCTGTGTCCCAAATATCCAGCCCAGTGAGGTGGACACAGGAAGCTGCAATTTTCTACCCATTAGTCCTGCTGTGGTGGGTTTAGAGGCAGACCCCCTCCCCACAACAACCATCCTCTGCTACCAAGAATGTGCTGGGTTGAGGCAGCCCCCTCTCTCCCCACCACGGGCAGGAATAAAACACTCAGACAAACGGATTGCAAAAGTGATGAAAGTTTAAATAGAAAGCAGTGAATGTTACAGAGAACCCAAAGCGCAGTGACAAAGAAAGATCCCAAAGCAAACCCAGAGGCATCCCATTCCCACCTGAGGGTACACCCGAGACCCTCAGGGCTCCTTCTTCCCCCTCCCTCTGCTGGGCTAGTCTCAGCTGGCCAGGCCTGAGACTGCCCATCCCCCTGTGGCCTTGGGCCTAGCCAGGCCCAAAGCCAGCAGACATCTCCCCCAGTTACCGGCTGGCGGAGGAGGAAGAAAAGAGAGCGTGCTAGACTCCGCACTGGATCTTATAGTGGTGCAAAGAATTATGGTAGGAAATACAATTTCCTGTGTCCATCCCTCTGGGCTGGACTTCTGGACACAGGAAGTGAACACACCAGGGGGGCACCCAGCTCAAACTGCAACACCTGCACCTTATAAATCCATTTGTAAAGTCATTCTCTTCCTCTTTCTTTCCTCTCTGCTCTCTGTCAGGTAACAGTGGGAGAGTATCTCAAGGACTCTTAGGCCTATCTAGGCCTAATGCCAAGAGGAGAAGGCAGGGGGGCTGGGGGGAGGGGGTGTGGGTGGGCAGTCTCAAACCTGGCCAGCCTGAAACCAGCCTAGCAGTGGGGGATGAAGAAAGAACCCTGGGGGGGTTGGATATATCCTCAGGTGGGGAGAAGGAAAGTGTTGGGAGGCCTTTGGGTGTGGTGTAAGGGACTCTGCATGCTTTTTGCCACTATGCTTTGTAGTTTCTGTAAAACACTATTTCCTTTTGCATTCAAACTTTCCACCACTTTGCAATCCATTTCTGTGAGTGTCATTCTTTGGCCCCTTTCAGGGGCAACAGAAGGTATGTTCAGCATCAAACCAGGACACCTTCCTACTGCACTTGTACCCACTGTGGAAAAACAAACCAACAGACAAGACAAAACAGAACAAAATGAAACAAAGTAAAAATTATTCCTGCCAGGCTTCCTATTTTGAGGGGGAAATACAAAGAAAGGAAGAAGGCTGCACATACTACTTTAATCTTTACAGGTATCAAAGGATTAAATATAACTGCCTTGTTATTTCTGATCTTAAGGATATCTTCATGCTTCAGAAACAACACTCTGTATAAGTCTTTTAGTCTTTCATGTAAGTTCAAGCACATTTTCTACTGGAACTGCAGAAAGTCTCATGCCCTTCTGGCTACCTTCTGAGGAGTGTCTAACTAGTCCCGCAACACATTCAAACACCAGCATGTTCCCAATACATAGAATAGAATACATAGAATAAACCAGGTTGGAAGAGACCTTCAAGATCATCGCGTCAAACCCATCAACCAATCCAACACCACCTAAACAACTAACCCACGGCACCAAGCACCCCATCAAGTCTCCTCCTGAACACCTCCAGTGATGGCGACTCCACCACCTCCCCAGGCAGCCCATTCCAATGGCCAATCACTCTCTCTGTATAGAACTTCTTCCTAACATCCAACCTAAACCTCCCCTGGTGCAGCCTGAGACTGTGTCCTCTTGTTCTGGTACTGGCCGCCTGGGAGAAGAGACCAACATCCGTCTGCCTACAACCTCCCTTCAGGTAGTTGTAGAGAGCAATAAGGTCACCCCTGAGTCTCCTCTTCTCCAGGCTAAGCAACCCCAGCTCCCTCAGCCTCTCCTTGTAGGGCTTATGTTCCAAACCCCTCACCAACTTTGTTGCTCTTCTCTGGACTCGTTCCAGCAAGTCAACCTCCTTCCTAAACTGAGGGGCCCAGAACTGGACACAGTTATGAGTGAAATTACACTGGTTTGGGGGTTTGTTTGGGGGTTGGGGTTTTTTTGCTTGCTTGATTGGTTGGGTTTTTTGGTTTTCTTGGGTTGTTGGGTTTTTTTTCTCTCTTTATTTCTCAAAATCTGAAGGAAATTCTTAGAAGGAAATATAATTGTTTCTCCTTCCAAGGCTTAACTTGCAATCCTTTCTACAATATAGTACCCAAAATCAAAAAAGTTTCCAGACTGGAGAGGTGATGACTGGGTGAAACAGAAAGAGACCTGGTGGCATATCAGAAGGCTATTTCTCTCCTTGTTGCCATACAGGTGGTTTCTGATTAGCCCATAGTCCATTGCTAGTGTTCTCTCTCAGCAAGTTATCACTTTTATCTTCAGCAAATTACATGTGGATGTTCCCTAGGCCAGCACTAGACTGATTTGGACCTTGATGTAAATAAAAAACTTGTGTAAACAACCTATACTGATCTTTTATTTATGAAAGACTTCAATTCCAAATGCTGTCATGTATTACAATTACATGTCCAGGTATTTAAATTTCTTGTTTTAGACTAGAAGTGATGCAGTTTTCTGTGGACAGCTCACAACACTGTTGCTCAGCAGTGGCTAAGTTCTACAGTATCCTACTAACAGCTGGGAACTGCACAAGAGACTGTGCTCTCAAAGCGGTTCCCTTACACAGCTGCCCAGACCTGAAGTGGTATCACTGAAAAACCAGGGATTGAGGTCCTGTGTACCTCATGGGTGAGGCAGGCAGAAAAGAGTTGAGCCAAAACACCATTTTGGTATAAAATATGTGACATTTTTTATGAAGGACTGTAAAATTCTATGGTATCAGTAAAGTATTTCAGTTCTGAATGTGCCTAGTGCCTTTTCTATGGCTATTTTCATATAATTTCACTATGGTAACATTAACAATGTGCTATAGGATGTTAACAATTCTGTGTCATAAGTCACTAAACATAGCTACTTGAAATCTTTTCCTTCACTGAGTGGTTCATAAAGAAGAAAATTAGATTCAGGCAAGACAAGATGTTACCTGTGTTACATTTTAATAGCTTACATATTCTTTATATATTCTTACAGCGACCTTTTACAACAGATAACATTCCTTTGTGATGCTGTGGAAACCTGAAAAATCCTCAAAAACAGTCATCATGCATTTATTTAAATTCCATAAGGAAGTGTTTTGCCTGTCTCTACTGAAAAAGCTCCTATGTAAGGGTGTTGATGAACAGACAAAGAGTGCTGTTTACCTTGCTGAAGCCTGATTTAGTTTTATATATGATCGATAGGCTAGAAATATGATAAAATATGAATATGATTTATTAAATATAAAAAAAAAAATTCACAGCCAATTTGATTCAAGTTCATTTGCCCAGTCAATGATGGGTTAATTACACAAGATAGAAGGCTAATGAATGGCAGAATAACAGTCTAGGAAACTCACAACTTGGAATACAGAGGAACAAACTGGAATCTCCCTATACGCATGAAACCAAACAGCAATACTGCCTCGGGTGGTGTAGACGCTCCACCTTGAGTTCACAACGGAGCTAACCTATAAACCTCAGAAACAACCAGGTAAATTAGCGTAAGCTACTCATCAACCACAGAGCTGTTAACTACCAAAATCTTTGCTGAACGAAGGGATGTTCTGAGTTCATAGTTATAGTCCAAAGGGCAGTACCCAAAATTAGAGGGAGTGAGAGAGCACACTGCTGTGGTGGTGGCCTGACTCAAGCACTATGCTGCTAAGACAAAAGAAGTTAATTGCCCTGAACACAGCAGCAAGTAGGTGTTTGTCGCTGCCTTGAATGCCATTAACCAACGGGAGCAAGGGGGAAGGGAGAAGACAGAGAGATGAGAGCAACGAGCAAGCAAGCAATGAATATACAAGCATATGAGCATGTGGGCTCTCAAAATCTTCCCCTATAAATTCCCTTGTTGATAACTGAATGGCCCAATGGCACATTAGCTATTCAAATCCCGCCAAACAGTTCAAAATGTTGTACGGCAAGCAAACTGCACACGGCTTCTCTCATAGCCTCTGACACATGCGGTCACCTCTCTAAAACATGAGGCTTGGGGTCCAGCTCCCACTCCCCTCCAGGCAGCCTTAACAGCGCTTGCCTATTGGGCTCCTCGACCTCAACCCGGACCCTGCAACAGAGAGGGAGAAGAGAGGGGCAGCGGTTCAAATAGGTTTAGCTGGTTTGTTAATGCCTCTTCCAGGACAAAGCCAAAGTAGAATTTCTCCAAATCTGATTATTTTATTAAGTTTTATGAAACTACAGAAGAAAATAAGGCTTCAAAGACCTCACAATAATTTCACTGTAGTAACTTTGAAAAACTGGAGAACTTTAACCCAGTAATTTTGAGCAGTTGATTTGCCCACAGAAAAGGGGGGAAATAAATTGTAAGGGCTACTGAAAATAGCATTTTGAAGCAAGTTGCCCAAGGACTTTCACAAAAGGTGTCTGCAGTTGAAGTACAGTGGGGGATATTGCCTCCTTGACCTGTATGGTACTTTGATTAAATGTGTATGCACTGAACTATGACAAAAGAAGGCAGCATATCAGCTGGCTCAAGGCATAATAAGCTAAATTCATGCCTTCTGCAATTCTTCTGAAGACAGCAATGTTCCTCAAGGGACAGACTTGATCCACTGATTATTTCTTTTCTCTATCTGTATGGTTTTCCTTTGTACAAAAGACAGTCAAACCAGGATAATAGGGTTCAGGGTACCAGGCTTTGCAAAAAAACTCTTGAACCTAGAAATTCCCAAATTTACCTCCAAGCTTTTTGCCATCTAACTGCAAAAGTACATCACAGGAACAAAGACAAATATGGTATATAAATCCTATGCAAAAGAACAATCTCTTCAACTGTTTTATAGTTAAAAGGTCTTTGATGATTTTTCACACATAGCTTCCCCTCCTAAAGGGTAAGAAAAAAAAATCCTTAAACACTGCATACTTGCAACATCAAAAGTAGCAAAACAAGACCAACCCAAAAGCATGGCCTACATTGGTTTTCCTAAAAGCATGAATGGCATTGGTGGATACAACCAGAATTTTTCAGCTTTCCTTAGCCAGAACCACAATCACTGCAGGAAGCCCAGACAGTCAAGGCTACTCTGAGCAAAGAGACAACTCCTCACAGGCATATATCACTAACTCAGTAGCATCAGTTCCAAGACTCAGGCCAGGGGCTGGGAGAAATCCATGAATGTGCATTCAAGGGAGGAGAAAAAGCCATCTCCCTGGCTTGCATAAAGCTGGCAGTAACTCAGGACTAGGTGCAATAAACGCAAAGTGTGAAGTGTGCTGGAGGTAATTTTCAACAGCAGGCAGTTTGACAAGTCCAAGCATTTAACAAGTCCAAGTGTCAGGTGCTGCACTTTGGTCACAAGAACCCCATGCAGCACTATAGGCTATAGTCGTAGTGGCTGGAGAGCAGCCAGGCAGAAAGGAACCTGGGGGTACTGTTTGACAGCTGGTTGAGCATGAGCCAGCAGTGTGTTCAGGTGGCCAAGAAGGCCAATGGCATCCTGGCCTGCATCAGGAATAGTGTGGCCAGCAGGAGCAGGGAGGTCATTGTGCCCCTGTACTCAGCACTGGTTGGGCCACACCTTGAGTACTGTGTCCAGTTCTGGGCCCCTCAGCTTAAGAAGGACATTGAGACACTTGAACGTGTCAAGAGAAGGGCAACGAGGCTGGTCAGAGGTCTTGAGCACAGCCCTATGAGGAGAGGCTAAGGGAGCTGGGGGTGTTTAGCCTGGAGAAGAGGAGGCTCAGGGGTGACCTTATTGCTCTCTACAACTACCTGAAAGGAAATTGTAGACAGGTCGGGGTTGGTCTATTCTCCCAGGCAACTAGCACCAGAATAAGAGGACACAGTCTCAATCTGCACCAGGGAAAGTTCAGGCTCGAGGTGAGGAGAAAGTTCTTCACAGAAAGAGTGATAAGCCATTGGAATGTGCTGCCCAGGGAGGTGGTGGAGTCACCATCCCTGGAGGTGTTCAAGTGGGGATTGGACGTGGCACTTGAAGCCATAGCTTAGTTAGTCATGAGGTGTTGGGTGATAGGCTGGACTTGATGATCTCTGAAGTCTGTTTCCAACCTTATTGATTCTATGATTCTATGATTCTGTGACTCTCTCTGACTCAGCACTGCCCTGGCCTGAGGTTTACAATAATCTGTCTAGTGTGATGAAACCAGTTGCCTTCACTTTGGGAGCCCAAATTTCTGAGACTATGCTTCAGTGCCAAGCCTCCTCTTCAAAAGCAGACTGAGCTAATTATCTGCCATGAATATTCTCACTCACTGAGTCCGAAAGTTCAAAAAACTTCTCCAAGGCAAACCCCAAAGACTATCATGGGCAGCTCTCTCCCATGCCTTGGTTTGCACAGCGCCACGTGAGCTGCCCAAGTTATTCATCATAAACGGAAAGCTAAAGGAAGAAGCTGTAGAATGGTGGAAGTTGAAAGGTCATTGTTTTAAAGGCCACACCCAGCCTGGCATTTCTTCTGCACTATATGCAGCAGCATCTGGATGACAGGCAGCTGGCCAAACCTGAGCCTAGGCAACACTTCTGAGTTTAGTCTAGGTGCTGTATCTGATAGGTCAAGTTTCTGTCTTCAAGTTCAAGCCAGGTCCACTTCACCAGTCGGCATTCTTCCAAAGCCCATCTGGAAATTAATGTATACCAAGATCTTGACTTTAAAGATACAATGTTTACATGTCAAATTCAGTAGCTTCCCAAATACTTCACATCTTATTTTGGCTCAAAAGAATTATGTTTGGACCTTAGCAGTTCAAGCACAGGCACATTATATCTATTTTCATTTGTCACTGGATGGTTTAATAAAATCGTAAACAGCTGCTTAGATATCAAACTGAAAAATTATAGTTTTCTTCTGAGCCACTTTAGCAGAAACTACAGTATAACCCAACTCCACCTCACCCAGCAGATTTCAGTGTAAAGATTGGATTGTGCACAACATTCCCTCATGAGGGTATGTGTAAAACTGCATGGCGATATTGTATGATATTCCCTCCAGTCCACTCGGTACAAACTCCCTTAGGTCTACATCCACCCACCAAAACAAGCACAGTAAGAATGACAAGAAGTAGGAATACAATACAAGTTAAAATAGGCCACAGATTATCTTACATCATCCTCATATCTTATGTGTGTAAGTTACCATTCAATAGAGTGGGTGTAAATAGCCCTGAAATGTGAAAGTCGATTTGGAAGGATTATATTGACCTTACCTGATAGCAAAAGATTATTCAAGTGTTGTTTAGTGCAAACAATGAAACAAGACATTATTACAGTAGCAGTAGTTACTGACCTCTGCTAGTGTTGGTCAGTATTTTTATTACAATACTCCTGCACTGTTTTCATTTGTCTGTCAATTTGTTTGTTCACAAGAATACTTTTTTTCTTGTTTTCAAGACTCTCACTATTTTTAACAGGTCTGTGAAGCATGCAAGAACCATCTGGATGGTCACGTGCCTTCTGTTTTTCTTTTTTCCCCCCTTTTTTTAGCCCTATTTTGTTCAGGTTAAGTAATTAAAAAAATATTTTATAATCCATCTGTTTCCCATCCCTTATCTATATTTTGCAGGACAATGTTGACAGCCTGCCAAACTAGTTTGGCACAGACATCTGCAAGGCTGGGATTTGTGGCCACATCTAAGTTCTGTAAGGGCTGACTGAGTCTCCAGTCTTCTGTGTGCATCAGCATTTGCCCTTTCTCTTAAAAGAGGTGTGAAAACACCAACAAATCTTCTGTCACTCACTGCCCAAGTCAAGAAGCCACTCCATTATGTCAATGAAGTGGCTGGAGAGTAGTCTGGCAGAGAGGGACCTAGGAGTGCTGGTTGACAGCCAGAGGAACATGAGCCAGTACTGTGCCTAGGTGGCAGGGAAGGCCAATGGCATCTTGGCTTGTGTCAGGACTAGTGTGGCCAGCAGGACTAGGGACGTAATTCTGTCCCTGTACTCATCACTGATACTGAGGCCTCACCTCAAGTACTGTGCAGTTCTAGGCCACTCACTTCAATAAATATACTGAAGTGCTGAAGCTGGTCCAGTGGAGAGCGATGAGACTGATGAAGGGACTGGAGGAAAAGCCTTATTAGGAGACGCTGAGACAGGTGGGGTTGTTTAGCCTGGAGGAGACTCAGGGGGGACCTTCTCACACCTTACAACCACCTGAAGGAAAGTTGTAGTAAGGTGGGTGTCAGGCTGTTCTCCCAGGCAACCTGTCACAAGATAAGAGGGCATGCCCTGAAGCTGTGCCAGGAGAAGTTTAGGTTGGATGTCAGGAAACATTTCTTCGTGGAAAAGGTAATTAGACACTGGAATGGACAGGGAAGTGGTGGAGTCACTGTCTCTGGAGGTGTTCAAGGAAAGATTGGATGTGGCACTTTAGTGACATGGTCAAGTTGATGTGGTGGTGTTAGGTCATAGGTTAGACCTGATAATCTCAGAGGTCTATTCCAGCCTCGATAATTCTGTGATTCTGTGAAATAGTTTAGACTACATTCTTCATATGGAAAGGATCATGCATCAGAAGTTTTCTCCTCCAGTCCAATAGAACGTATTGTAACCTGTTGAACTGCCAGTCCTTGTGGTTGGGATTACCATTGCCTACTCAAAGAGAACAGGAGATCATCTGTGAGAAAAGGTGAGGCTCACAGAAACATATATTGAAGCAGGTTGACCTGGGCTACGGAAGATGCAGTATTCTTTTATTAAAGTACGAGAAGTGTGATTGGTTTAGATTTTGCAAAGCATTTCTAGGATTGCTTGCATGCTGCATCATAGCCATTTTGGAATTTCTTAAGCTGTATCCAAAGAGGTAAATAGTCACCTGTACTGCTGAAAATGCTTCTCTGAACAGCTATCAAACAGAAATTCACTCTCAACATTCTTTCCGGTTTCTTCTGATTTCTTGGATATGTTTCAATTTAGGATTCATACTGTGGCCCAGAGCAATGTTTGAAACTGTAAATTCTGAAGACCAGATTTTTAACTGTGAGAGGATTGGGAGACATTTGTTTTGGAGACCTTTGGTTTTGTTTCTAAAAGACATACAGCATATTTCTGTCAGGATGGCAATGTCAGAGAAAAGTAGGTAGACTTAAACATTTTGTGGAGAAGACTTCTTTTTAAACAGATGAAATGTCACAGTCACAAAATCAGTTTTTCAGTTTCATTTAATGAAAGTGAATGTCAGATTATGTCAGTCTCTCCTTTTTTCCCCTGACTACCTCTTTGTCTCCCTAGCCCAAATCCTAAGTACAGTTGCCCAGACTAAATGTGCTGGAATTGCTCTGCCAGTACTTCTTGTCAGATTCCTGGACTCTGTGGACTGAAGCCACAGAGCAGAGAAAATTAAAAGTTATGAAACTTTCTTCTTATCTTGCAGCAGTCTTAAAAAGCACTTTTAAAGGAATGAAAGGTTAAAGCCTTAATATCTATGCCTATCTTTGGTACTCACAATTGACTCAAGTTGTTAAAACTCCAGTTTCTGCTGCTGTTCAAAATAAAAGCTTTTATTTTCTATTTGTATTTTCTTAATGCTTGAGCTTCCATAGGCCCTTTAAAACTGAAACAAAGCTTTCTAAACTGTGAGCAGGTTGCTCATTAGTGGAGTTAATGTAATACTGCAACAAACCACAAATAGTGATTTAACACAGAACTGACTTCTCTAAAAAGACACTCCATCCTGTTTGGTTGGGGTTTCTTTAATCGTAGTGGAAACCAAACTCGGAATTTGAAAATTACAGCACAGAAACAAAATGACACATCTTTAAAGGCAGACTGTTTTCTCTACATTGTAGAATTTAACACTGGGGCAGGGGGCGGAGGGAGAGAGAAAAAGGAAAAAACAAAACAACAACAAAACAAACAAACAAACAAACAAACAGGGGGGCGGAGAGGGGGAAGAAACCAAACACGAGAGGGAGTGAGAAATGTAGAACTGTCCAGAGAAATACCGTCTTTACAGAGATCGCGGGGAGCAGCCAGTGGAAGGGTGAATAGGGCGACAGTCGGCCGGGTACCGCGGCTGCTCTCCTGGCCTCGGCGGCTCTGAGGTCCGGCCCGTTTAGCCACGCCGCGAGCCCATCAGTCGCCGAAAAGCTTTTCTCCCTGCCGAGGAAAGGCAGAGAAGCTGGCGGTGGAGGGCACCGAGGCGTCGGTGGTTCGCGCCTCTGCCGCAGACCCTCCGCCCAGGGGAGGGCAGCAGGCTTCCGGGGCCGCTCCCCTGCAACGCGTCGGTGCGCGGAGCGGGCGCCCGCACGGGCAGACGGGCAGAAAGGAGGGATGGGGACAGGCGCGCCTCGCCCCCCCGCGCCTCGCCCTCCCTCTGCCAGCCGGCAGCATTTGCGCTACCGACCTCCCGAGTTTCCCCGCTCCCAGCCAGTCGGCAGCGACACAGGGAGGCTGGGGCATCTCGCAGCACTCGCCTCGGGGGCTCGGGGGCTGTGCGCCTCGCCATGTAGCCTGGGGGTGGGAAGCTGATGAAGGAGGCACAGAAGCTGCACCTTTCTCGCCGTCCTGCCTGATGCGCCTCCGGATGGGTCATGCCTCGAGGTCCCGGGACCCTGGAGATGGGTAGCCCCCAGCCCCCTGCAAGCTCCAGTTCCGCGTAAGCTGGGACAGGCCAGAGGGTGGCCGAGTTTTCCCAGCTGGAATCGTTGTCTAATTTGCAGGAAGACTTGCAAATTAAAAATACATAAACCAACCTTTAAAAGGATCAAACATACAGAAACGCGCTTGCAGCAATAGTCGGGAAGTGGCTACGGGAGACGCAGATCCCGCTGCACGGCAGCTCTTCAGCCGCAACGAGGCGCGTCGAGCCCCACACTCCTACCCCGCTCCCTTCACTCTGCCCCGGGGTGCCGCCGTCCCTGTCCAGCCCCGACCTCAGCAGACGGGACTCCCAAGCTTGCAAGATATCCGAGAACTTGGAAGTTTTGGCTTCCTAATCGCTGCACTCTGACTCTTCTGGGACTCCTGCACTTATGGAATATTTGGGACAAATGTGATTAGGAGTGATCAAAGAGGAGACAAGATCAAAGATCAATTTAATTGCGAAAATTAGGTCAAATAAGATTTTCGAAAAAAACAACTCTGTATCTGAGGCTGTTAAAACCACTACTGTCATTTAATGTAAGCAGCTGAAGTTCAGAAATGACTGGACACATTCACGTGACACACAGATTTAACATTCCCTTTTACCCACAGGTAACAGAGATTACACAAAAATAAATAGGAATGTATATGTGCGTATGTATGTATATACACACACACATTTTTAAATATATTTGGTAAAGCATTAATTTCAGGCAGCCAGTCGCAGAGGTACACTGCAGCCGGCCGGTGCCAGTACCCGGCCCGGCGCCATCCCACTCCCGACGTAACAGCGGCCCCAGTTCCCGGCCGCAGCGGGCGGAAAACCCAGGGGCACAGCAGGATGGAAAGGCTAGCAGAGAGGCTGTGAGGCAGACAATATTACCTTGTTGCCCTGCTCCAACCCCGAACGAGGCGGGGGTGGGAAGCAACCCAGGTTTCCCAGGGCCAAGCAGATGGGGTTGAGGGAAAAGGGGAGACCCTCTGCGGGGGAAGCTAGGCTGGCTACCCCTGCCCTTGGTATGGCAGTGATGCTCTCTGCTTCATGGTCGCAGCTCTCATCTTGTGAGGAGGGTCTTGCTTACCGCCGCCGGGGCTGGCCCGGGGGAGGAGAAAGCCTCTTTCCACTCTCGAAGCTGCCGCAAGCAGATGCTCTCGGCCCCTCCCCTATTGCCACGGAGCACATGGCAATGTTTTGGTTGATCGGTTTGGTTCGTTTTGTTGTCTATTTTTGTTACTTTTTGTTTTTTTTCCCGAACAAAATGTGCTGCAGCTGGCTGCCTCCAAAGCAACTGCAGTGTCACCGGAGAAACTTTGAAGCAGTTTAAAATTAAGAATAATAAATAAATAAATAATACTTTTAAACTGCCTGTGCCGGTATATGCGTCGCGGAGTCAGGCACAGCTGCAGAGCGCCAAGCCTTTCCTCAGTGGGAAAACCTCAGTTAAAGGCATTTTTACAAAATATCCCCATATAATGAGACGTGCGGTTGGGGGTTAAGCCCCACTACCTCCCTGCGGTGCAACGAAGGGAAGCACGATGAATTGGAAGGTCCTAGCATAGCAGTAGAGCTGTTGGACACAGGCAACGCTGACAGGGATGTCGCTCTAAGTACCTTGCAAGGTTACAAAGCACGGTCGCTTTTCCCTGAAGAAAATCCACTTGGTGGTTTCACAGCTCGAGAAGCCACGAGACCAAACCCCCTTCCTCTGCTCGGGGTGTCGCCTTCAGCCTCCATACTCACACTGCTAAACCGAGGTCGGACTCAGAGCCCGCTGCAGTCTCCTCGTTAATCCAAGAAAAATCCCCAACACGGCGGTTTTCTGCATAGGGTGTTTTATTTTTACCGATGCTACTCGGGCAGACACTGTGGTTTACAGCGACCACAAGCAACGACCTGCAAACCCTAAGTCTACCCATTATCATGGATGTGAGGGAGAGAGTCTAGAGCGCCTATGTTCGACAGCGGAGCCCCGGTGTGGCCAGGCGAGGGGGGCCGCGGAGCCCTCCTGGGCAGGGCACCCCCCGCCGCCCAAGCCCTGCCCTGACGAGCCCCGGACTGCGGGGATTGTCCGAGGGGCGGAGGAACGAGGGACTCCGGCGTGCTCCGCGGAGCGGGGGGGATCCCCTAGTCTCCCACCCTTCTGCCGGCGTTATAGAGGGGTTGGAGGGGGACATACACACATACGCTGCGGCGGGGGCCAAGTGGATGGAGCTGGACCTCCTGCCCCGTCGTGGAGCTGTGGGCTTCACTGTCGGCAAAATTTGCACTTGATAATTTTCTTAAAAGCACTTTGGAAGTCTTTGTTGAAATAGGCATAGATGATAGGGTTGAGGAGGGAGTTGGAGTAGCCCAGCCAGTTAATGACTGCCCCCAGCCACTCGGGCATGTAGCACTTACTGTCACAGAAGGGCAGGACCAGAGCCACGATGAAGAACGGCAGCCAGCAGAGAATGAATGTGCCCATAATGATGCCCAAAGTCTTGACAGTCTTTCTCTCCCGGGACAGAGCCATCCTCCGCTTGGCCTCTGTGTTCTTTTCGTTGCGCCTCTCGAAGGAGGAGGGCGGCGGAGAGCCGCACGCCTCGCTGGGCAGCGGCAGGTGCGTCTTGGAGGAGCTGTTGCAGTGCTGAACCTCGATGATTTCCAGGACGGCCCCGTCCTCACCCTGCCGCACCGCGCCATTGACACAGGCACCAGGCTTGGGCTCCACAGTTCGCCGCCAGCCCTTGCCGGGCTCCCCATTGCTTTTCTTCTGCAGGGCGGCTGGGGACAGGGTGAGGCAAGTGTCGGCGATTTTCTTCTTCTCTGCTTTCTTGACAGTCTTGCGGATCCTGAAGCGGGCCGCCTTGAAGATGCGGCCGTAGAGCACCAGCATGAGAAGCAGCGGGATGTAGAAGGCGCCGAAGGTGGAGTAGATGGTGTACCCGTGGTCCTTGCTGATGGTGCAGGCGTCGGGGTCCGAGCGGTCTTCGGGTGTCCTCCAACCCAGCATGGGCGGGATGGATATCAAGAAGCCGATAAGCCAGGTCAGACTGATAAGCACCGCAGCCCTCCGGGGAGTTCGCTTGTTGACATAGTCGATAGGGTCTGTAATGGCCCAGTACCTGTCCAAGGCGATGGCGCACAGGTGCAGGATGGAAGAGGTGCAGCACAGCACGTCCAGCGAGATGAAGATGTCACAGGTGACTTGCCCCAGCGTCCACTTGTTCAGCACCTGGTAGAGGGCCGCCATGGGCAGCACCAGCACGGACACCATGAGATCGGTGACGGCCAGCGAGCCGATGAGATAGTTGGCCACGGTTTGCAAGGAGCGCTCCAAGGCGATGGCTGCGATCACGCAGGCGTTGCCGCTCACGGCGCACAAGATGAGCGTGCCCAGGAGCAAAGAAGTGAGCAGCTGGTAGCCCAGGGTCACCTCGGCGAAGCTGGGGCCGCCTGCCCCATCGGAGGAGCGCTCTGGGGAGGTAGTGTTGTTGGTCACATCCATGCCGGGCGGGGTGGGGAGGGTCGCTTCAAGAGACGGGAATGGAAAGAGGCGCCAGTCACTTGTACGCTTCCCTAGCAGGATGCATCGCCGCCCCATGCGCTTCGGCCAGTCTGGACAAACCTCCTCTGCCACCCCTGCCTGCACTATATAGCGCGGCGGGAGGCGACCGAGGTTCAGACGGCGAGTGGCGGAGCCGGCCCGCACCCGCCCATCCTCGCCGCCTCTGCCCAGCGCGCAGCCCCGGGCGGCGGGGGCAGCCCTGCCGCCGCCGCTCGCCGCCCTGCTGCCTCCACGCCGCAGCTCTGCCGCGCTGTTCCCTCCGGCTCTGCCTCTGCGCTCCCGCCTCGCTTTCTCTCCCCCTTCTTCCCCTCCCCTTCCGCCCCCCCCCTCCCTATAACCCGCCCTTCGGCGAGAAGCGGCAGCGGGGGAAGAGGGAGGGGGAAGAGAAGTGGGGGGGCAGGTTGGGGGGCGGGCGGGCGAGCGCGACGGCCTTCTGGCTGGGTCGCCATCGTCCCCCGGCGCCACCCGTGAACGCCCTGTGAGGGCGATGGTGTCCGTCGCTCCCCTCCGCCCCCCTCCACCTCAGGACAGGGGAACACGTCAAAGAAAACCACCCACGTCCCCTTCAAATCTCCCCGCACCAACGCCTCAGGCAGCGGGAGACTCTAGGCTTCTCAGCACCGGCGCCGGGGCTTATGCGGGGTGTGGAAGAAGGCTGGCTGTGGCCACGCTCTGCAAGCTGTGGCGTGGGGGCCATCGCACACTCCAGGACTGCCAGCGGACGAGCGCCAGCTGACAGGGCTGGCAGCTCCTGGGGGGCTCATCGCCGCCTGCAGGCAGGTGGCGGTGGCCCGAGGACGCGACGCCTCAGTGCGGCTCGATAGGGCACGGCCGGACGCAGGGCCGGCGGGACTTAATATGTCTGCACTCTCTCCTCCTGCCCGACCGTCCCTCCGGGCGCAGCGCCTACGGTCCTATCCTGGGTTGCACGGGGAGCAACAGCGACCACGCCACCGCGGATGCTAGGAGAGAGGAATCATGGCCACTGGTGTCTCATAGGTATCTTGGGAGGCACTGCTGTACCATCCAGTACCGGGCAATGCTCCCGCTCAGTCGCTTATGAGTACTGTGGCGATCAAAGTCTCATTTGTGACTATTCTTGTCCTGGCCCCAGCGTCCGGCCACGAGGAGGGCGATCGCTGTCGTCTGGAGCAGCTCGCCGTCCGTACAGAAAGAAGGCATAAAAAACCCATCCGAACCAAACAAAAAAAGCCCCATCAAAACAAAACAAAACGAAAAACAAACAAACCCCCCCCCCAAATGTTACAGCTTCTCCCAGGAGGAGAGGGAATGGCCGAGTCCAAATAGTCTTGACTTTCGAAAAGTGTCAGATTGACACATAAAAATCGAATCAGTTAATATCTAATAAATAGAGCAAACAGTCACAAAACCTGCAAAATATCTGTCATTAAAAAAAACCCCAACAACAACAACAAAAAAAAGGTGTCGGGGGGTGGGAAGGAAGTGCTATTATTGATAGCCTTAACTCCATTTGTCCCTGAAAGTCCTCCTGGCGTAACTTTGGTGTCAGGCTTGCTACTACCTTGCGGCTCAATATTTTTAACAATATGAGATCTTTCACTGTGCTTTGTAACTCTGCCACTCAAGCTCAGAAAATGCAGAAAGCCAAATAAGCAATTACTTAACAAGAATATTTGCCAGATTCTAACTTAATCAAACTTCAGATGACGATCACAGAGCCTGGCTTGCACACGCTTAGGTTCCCTCATCTTCCTTCAGTCAATACTTAAAAATAAGGCTGAATTCACAATTTCACAACATTTGGACAGATTTCGTCCAATTCCTTTTTAAAAGGGAACCAGCTACGTTTCTCCACCTCTACGCTTGTAATCTTTAAATGACCAAGGCACGGAGAAGCGCTGGATAACAGGATCAGAGCTGCACCCTGTCATGCCCGCTGATCGCGGCAACATTCACATGCTCTGTGCCCTATTGAATTAAGCCTGTTGTGACACAGACAAAACAAATTGTAGTTGATATTTAAGTGTGTTTTGCTCTTTCACTAGCAAATCCTGTTTTCATTTTTCAAATGCAGGATATGGTGGCTTCTAAGCACCTATCTACTTAAAGACCCTTTCCCTTCAGTGAAATCCGAGTTTGTGCTTCTTGCTGGTTTCAAGCCAGCCTGATGCAATGAAGAAAGTGCAATTCTAGAAGGTAGAGAAATGTCAAGCAGATTGTCCCCACTTACTTGGTTGATTTGGGGCAAATCAACAGCCTGATTAGATCAGCCTGAAATTAGCGTTTCAAAGCCACAGAGGATGCGAGCTTCGGGAGTTCACAAAGGGCTCTTCGGGAAACTGTTTTCAGAGGTGTTTTGCCCTGACGCGGACAAGGGAAGTCAATCCCTGTCACTTTTGTAGTGAAATTCCAGTGGGGAAGAGTCTACAGGGTTCTTTTTCAATTGAAACCTCTTAAATCGGCTTTACTTTTTTCTTTTTTCTTTTTTCTTTTTTTTTCCAGAGGCTAAACGTCATTTCACTTTGAATTAAATTGAGAAGCAGTTTAGACAGCTGTGGAAGAAACAGAGGGAGTAGGAGATGGAAGATGTAGATGAAGGGAAAACTCACACTTTTGATGTAATAGGGTCTTTAATTCTACTAAGCATTTCAATAGCAAAATGCCAGTTAAATTTTTAAAGCTGACTTGAGAGTAAATGAAACCTTAACACAATACACCATTAAAAAATGTCCACTTAAAATATTAATGTTATTCAGTTATGACACAGCTGTTGCAAACAAGGTGTTCTTCAATAAGTATGAAAAGAAAACACATTAACAACTGTGGCAGAAGATGCTTTCATGAGTAATTTCATTCTACACATTAAAAAAAATTAGAGAACCACATATTCCTGACACTCTCAAATTGTGGCTGCATTACCTATTTGCCAATGTAAAACTGAAATTCTACTATCTGATCACAGCATTTGGTTCATGTAGTTGCACATTACTCTGGTTTAAAAAGGATTTATGTCTTGAGATTGGGGTTTTGGTTTGGTGACAGGGGGAGGGTTGGTTGGCTTTTTGGGTGTTTTTGGTTTTGGTGTAGTCTGGTTTGGTTTTGGTATACTATTTTCCAGGATAAGAAACAGCATTTGCATTATTTAACAAATTAAATTCCAGTAATGGTTTCTAAATGAGTGGGCTTTACTGGACAGCTAAGGAGATTAAGGATTTCAGTTCACTGAAACAGATCACAGTACCACAGTATCACAGTATAGCTAAGGCTGGAAGAGACCCCAAGGATCATCGAGTCCAACCTGTCTCCACAGACCTCACGATTAGACCATGGCACCAAGTGCCACGTCCAATCTCCCCTTGAACACCTCCAGGGACGGCGACTCCACCACCTCCCTGGGCAGCACATCCCAATGACGAACGACTCGCTCAGTGAAGAACTTTCTCCTCACCTCGAGCCTAAACTTCCTCTGGTGCAGCTTGAGACTGTGTCCCCTTGTTCTGGTGCTGGTTGCCTGGGAGAAGAGACCAACCCCTTCCTGGCTACAACCACCTTTCAGGTAGTTGTAGAGGGCAATGAGGTCACCCCTGATCCTTCTCTTTTCCAGGCTGAACAATCCCAGCTCCCTCAGCCTCTCCTCACAGGGCTGTGCTCAAGGCCTCTCCCCAGCCTTGTTGCCCTTCTCTGGACACGTTCAAGTGTCTCGATGTCCTTCTTAAGTTGAGGGGCCCAGAACTGGACACAGTACTCAAGGTGTGGCCTAACCAATGCAGAGTACAGGGGCACAATGACCTCCCTGCTCCTGCTGGCCACACTATTCCTAATGCAGGCCAGGATGCCATTGGCCCTCTTGGCCACCTGGGCACACTGCTGGCTCATGTTTAGGCGGGTGTCAATCAGTACCCCCAGGTCCCTCTCTGTGTGGGAGCTCTCCAGCCACTCTGACCCCAGCCTGTAGCTCTGCATCGGGTTGCCGTGGCCAAAGTGCAGCACCTGACACTTGGACTTGTTGAATGCCATCCCATTGGACTCTGCCCATCTGTCCAGTCGGTCGAGAATACATAGAATACATAGAATACATAGAATAAACCAGGTTGGAAGAGACCTTCAAGATCATCACGTCCAACCCATCAACCAATCCAACACCACCCAAACAACTAACCCACGGCACCAAGCACTCCATCAAGTCTTCTCCTGAAAACCTCCAATGATGGCGACTCCACCACCTCCCCAGGCAGCCCATTCCAATGGGCAATCACTCTACCCATCTGTCCAGTCGGTCAAGGTCCCTGTGCAGAGCCCTTCCACCCTCTAACTGACCAACATCTGTTCCCAACTTGGTGTCATCTGCAAACTTGCTGATGACTGACTCAACCCCCTCATCCAGATCATCAATGAAGATGTCAAAGAGGATGGGGCCCAGCACTGATCCCTGGGGGACACCACTGGTGACTGGCCACCAGCTGGATGTGGCACCATTCACCACCACTCTCTGGGCTCGGCCCTCCAGCCAGTTCCTAACCCAGCACAGAATGTTGCTGTCCAAGCCACGAGCTGACAGCTTAGCCAGCAGTTTGCTGTGGGGGACGGTGTCAAAGGCCTTGCTGAAGTCCAGGCAGACCACATCCACAGGCATCCCCACATCCACCAGGCAGTCACCTGATCATAGAAGGAGATCAGGTTGGAGAGGCAGGACCTGCCCTTCCTAAATCCATGCTGGCTGGACCTGAGCCCTTGGCCATCCTTCAGGTGCAGTTATTGCCCCCAGGATAATCTGCTCCATCACTTTCCCTGGCACTGAGGTCAGGCTGCCAGGCCTGGAGTTTCCAGGTTCCTCCATCTGACCCTTCTTGTGGATGGGGACCACATTGGCCAGTTTCAGTCATCTGGGACCTCTCCAGTGAGCCAGGACTGGAGGAAAATGATGGAGAGTGGCTTGGCAGCTCATCTGCCAGCTCTCTCAGCACCCTAGGGTGGATCCCATCCAGTCCCATGGACTTTTGAGTGTCCAGGTGGCTCAGCAGGTCCCAAACTAATTCCAGGGTATCACACTGCTCCCCGAGCCTATTGCCCAGCTCAGGAGGCCACTCATCCTGGACTCCTGCCTTGCTGTTAAACATTGAGGCAAAGAAGGTGTTCAGGACCTCAGCCTTTTCCTCATCTTCAGTCACCGTGTTCCCCTCCAGGTCCAGTAAGGAGTGCAGGTTCTTCTTGCCCTTCTCTTTAGTGTTGATATATTTGTAACAATGCTTTTTATTGTCTCTCACAGAGGTGTTCAGCTTCAGTTCCAGCTGGGCCTTTGCCTCTCTAATTTTATTCCTACATAATCTAACCACTTCCTTGAACATATACATAGCTTTCTGAGAGAAGTTCTAAACAGGTGGAAGGAAATATGTGCAAGAGGCAACCTTCCAACTACAGCCTTCTTGAATTTTCTTACTAGGAAACAAGAATTAGTACTTCTCCACACTGTTCAAAGCCTTCTGAAGAAAAGCTACAACTTTTAATGTACAGAAATGGAAAAAAGCATTTCGTGGCTTGAAGTGACTTCATCATGGAAACTCATTTCCCTATCTCTTTCACACAAGCACATGCATTTCACTATGGGGTCCACTTCCGAAGACACGATTCTGCCTTTCATAAAGCACAAAATTATTCAAACTACTTAATAAATTTAAGCTTTATACTGTAAAAGACCAACAGCTATAAGAAGAGGACAGAAAAGTTTGAGGCCATTGCTAGTGTTGTAGTTGCATACCAGCAGCCCAGCTGAGGTGCAGGTACACTAATGCACGAGGAATGGGCAACAAACAAGAGGAGCTGGAAGCCTTATTACAGCAGGAAAGTTATGATGTAGTTGTCATCATAGAGACATGATGGGATGACTCACATGACTGGAGCAGTGCAATTGATGGCTACAGGCTCTTCAGGAGAGACAGGCAAGGAAGAAGGGGTGGAGGGGTGGCCCTGTACATCAGGGAGGCACTAGATGCCATTGAGATGGAGATGAGGGACAATCGGGTTGAGTGCTTGTGGGTGAGAATTAGAGGGAAGACCAGCAGGGCAGACATCCTGGTTGGAGACTGTTATAGACAACCCAACCAGGAGGAAGATGTTGATGAAGCATTCTATAGGCAGCTTAAGGCTGTCTCAAGATTGCCTGATCTTGTTCTCATGGGCGACTTCAACCTGCCTGACATCTGCTGGGATCTCAACACAGCAGAGAGGAGGCAGTCCAGGAGGTTCTTAGAGTGCATGGAGGACAGCTTCTTATCCCAGGTGCTGCATGAGCCTACCAGGGGCAAGGCTATGCTTGACCTCCTCTTCACCAACAGGGAAGGGCTGGTGGGGATGTGATGGTCGGAGGCTGTTTATGGTCCATTGACAATGCAATAATTGAATTTTCAGTACTCAGTCAATCTAGGAGAAGCAGTAAGAAAACCTCAACTCTGGACTGCCGGAGGGTGGACTTCAGGTTATTCAAGGAATTAACTCAGAAGGTTCCTTGGGAAACAGCTCTTAAAAGCAAAGTGGACCAGAGGGCTGGACCTACTTCAAAAAGAACTCTTAAAGGTGCAGGAACAGGCTGTACCAATGTGCTGGAAGATGAGCCACTGGTGTAGACAGCGAGCCCGGATGGGCAATGAACTTCTAAAAGAATTAAGGGGGAAAAAAAGGGTGTACCATCATTGGAAGAAAGGTGAGGCAACCCATAGCATGTTTAAGGATGTTGCTAGATCATGTAGGAAGAAAATCAGGTAGGCAAAAGCACATTTAGAGCTTAGGCTGGCCTCTGCTGTGAAGGACAACAAAAAGTCCTTTTATAAATATATTAATAGCAAGAGGAGTGGCAAGGACAACCTCCACTCCTTGGTGGACACAGAGGGGAATGTTGTAACAAAGGATGAGGAAAAAGGCAGAGGTACTTAACATCTTCTTTGCCTCAATTTTCAATAGCAGGACAGAATGTCTTCCAGACAGCTGGCCTGCAGAGCGGGCCGAAGGAGCCAGGGAGCAGCATAGTTTTCCTCTGTTCCAGGAGGAGGTGATTGGAGATCTCCTCAGATGCTTGGATCCCCACAAGTCCATGGGACCAGATGGGATCCATCCTAGGGTACTGAGAGAGCTGGCAGATGAGCTGGCCAAGCCGCTCTCCATCATTTTTCAGCAGTCCTGGCTCACTGGAGAGGTCCCAGATGACTGGAAGATGGCCAACGTGGTGCCCATCCACAAGAAGGGCCTGTAGGAAGAGCCAGGGAATTACAGGCCTGTCAGCCTGACCTCAGTGCCAGGCAAGATTATAGAACAGGTCATCTTGAGTGCAATCACACAGCACTTACAGGACGGCCAAGGGATCAGACCCAGCCAGCATGGATTTAGGAAGGGCAGGTCCTGCCTGACCAACCTGATCTCCTTCTATGACCAGGTGACTGCCTGGTGGATGTAGTCTACCTGGACTTCTGCGAGGCCTTTGACACAGTCCTCCACAGCAAACTCCTGGCCAAGCTGTCAGCCCATGTTTTGGACAGGAGCACACTGTGTTGGGTTAGGAACTGGCTGGAGGGCCGAGCCCAGAGAGTGGTGGTGAATGGTGCCACATCCAGCTGGCAGCCAGTCACCAGTGGTGTGCCCCAAGGATCAGTGCTGGGCCCCATGCTCTTTAACATCTTTGTTGATGATCTGGATGAGGACATTGAGTCCATCATCAGTAAGTTTGCTGACGACACCAAGCTGGGGGCAGGAGTTGATCTGCTGGAGGGTAGAGAGGCTCTGCAGAGGGACCTGGACAGGCTGGGCAGATGGGCAGAGTCCAGGGGCATGAGATTGAACACATCCAAGTGCCGGGTTCTGCACATTGGCCACAGCAACCCCATGCAGAGCTACAGGCTGGGGTCAGAGTGGCTGGAGAGTGGCCAGGCAGAGAGAGACCTAGGGATACTGGTCGATGGTAGGCTGAACATGAGCCTGCAGTGTGTCCAGGCGGCCAGGAGGGCCAATGGCATCCTGGCCTGCATCAGGAACAGTGTGGCCAGCAGGAGCAGGGAGGTCATTCTGCCCCTGTATGCTGCACTGGTTAGGCCACACCTTGAGTCCTGTGTCCAGTTCTGGGCCCCTCAGTTTAGGAAGGAGGTTGACTTGCTGGAGCGTGTCCAGAGAAGAACAACAGAGTTGGTGAGGGGTTTGGAACACAAGCCCTACGAGGAGAGGCTGAGGGAGTTGGGGTTGCTTAGCCTGGAGTAGTTACTGCTCTTTACAACTACCTGAAGGGAGGTTGTAGTGAGGCAGAGGTTGGTCTGTTGTCCCAGGCAACCAGCACCAGAACAAGAGGACACAGTCTCAAGCTGCACCAGGGGAGTTTTAGGCTGGAGGTTAGGAAGAAGTTCTACTCAGGGAGAGTGATCACCCATTGGAATGGGCTACCTGAGGAGGTGGTGGAGTCACCATCATTGGAGGTGTTCAGGGGGAGACTTTATAGGGTACTTGGTTGCATGGTTTAGTTGATTAGGTGGGTTGGATAATAGGTTTGACCCAATGATCTTGAAAGTCTCTTCCAACCTGGTCCATTCTATTCCATTCCATTCCATTCCATTCTATTCCATTCTATTCTATTCTATTCTATTCTATTCTATTCTATAGCTCTCATCCAGACTTTTCCAGATTAAAATGAATCAAATATTGGTAACTTCTTTATTACTGTCTTTGATGACAAGATGAACTGTGGACAAGATGAACCTCCAGGAACCTAATTGACTTTCATTACCAGTAGCAGCAATGTCCACTGTTTCCAGTCTCTAGCTATAACTAGTTTGTGAAGCCCTGCATATCCAACTCATATATATGAACAGGAAGGGGGAAATCCCTCTTGAATCCTATTATTAGTCTGGTCAGAATTAATGCACTAGAAATTCAATGCAATAGCACAATAAGGAAACTTACATTTCCAAATTCTGAATCATCATTTTGCCACCTCAGTATTTTTTTAGCTTTTGGGGACATGTAGGCTGGCTATTTCTCCACGCAGTCCTTTCTAGCCACCCCAGATCTGGTCAGCCATGGCCCACTAGGAACTGTGCAGCACTGAGATGACCCAGCAACTCTGCAAGAATTAGCTTGGGTCTAACAGAGGTAACAGCACCTGCACAGAGCTCAGCTTGAGGGCTGAGTAAGGTCATATATGTTGTCTCTCAATCTGCTCCTTAATACTCTCAGTTCTGCAAACACAGAACAGCAATATCCACATTCAGGTCTGGGAAGATCTGCTAGCTCTGATTCTAATCATGCCAAAACAGCAGCAGTGCTTCATGACTTTAACAGGTTTTGGGAGTCATACTGCTGGGTTCACACACTACCCATTCAGCTTCTGCACCGAACCCATCAGATTTCTGTTCCTTCTTCATTGCATAGTTAGAACCAGATAAATAGTTTGGGCCAAACAACCCAGAGGAAGGACCTGTAAGATGCAGGAAAAACCACTATCTCAGAGTAGAATAGAATAGAATAAACCAGGTTGGAAGAGACCTTCAAGATCATCACATCCAACCCATCAACTAATTCACCTAATCAATTAAACCATGGCATCAAGCACCCTATCAAGTCTCCTCCTGAACACCTCCAGTGATGGTGACTCCACCACCTCCTGGGGCAACCCATTCCAATGGGCAATCACTCTCTCTGTATAGAACTTCTTCCTAACCTTCAGCCTAAACCTCCCCTGGTGCAGCTTGAGACTGTGTCCTCTTGTTCTGGTGGTGCTTGCCTGGGAGAAGAGACCAACATCCACCTGTCTACAACCTCCCTCAAGGTAGTTGTAGAGAGCAATAAGGTCACCCCTGAGTCTCCTCTTCTCCAGGCTAAGCAACCCCAGCTCCCTCAGCCTCTCCTCGTAGGGCTTATGTTCCAAACCCCTCACCAACTTTGTTGCCCTTTTCTGGACACGCTCCAGCAAGTCAACCTCCTTCCTAAACTGAGGGGCCCAGAACTGGACACAGTACTCCAGGTGTGGCCTAACCAGTGCAGCATACAGGGGGAGAATGAACTCCCTGCTCCTGCTGGCTACACTGTTCCTAATGCAGGCCAGGATGCCATTGGCTCTCTTGGCTGCCTGGACACACTGCAGGCTCATGTTCAGCCTACCATCAACCAGTACCCCCAGGTCCCTGTCAGCCTGGGCGCTCTCCTGCCACTCTGTCCCCAGCCTGTAGCACTGCATGGGGCTGCTGTGGCCAATTGTTGTGAATATGCCCTCAGAAATGCGCAGCAGATATGCCAATGAAAATATACATTAAGTTTATTTATTTATTTTTTATATATATATATATATATACAAACTCTGCAACGGGGTATTTACAGTCACCCTTCACAGGTATGGATATTCAGTTAGTGGAACTACCTTTACAGAATGTTTATGTATGGGCACTTAAATCAAATGATTCACGGAACTTAGAATCGAAACTGATTCAGAAAGCAGCGGGGGAGGGTTTGGCCATTGACTGGCAACCCTCCACCCAGAGCAATTTAAATGCTACCTTAACTGAAACTCTATAAAGAAAGGCTTGGCTTACTCACAAGCTGAGGACTTCGTGAAGTCTTCCCTTGATAATGTTTATAGTCCGCAGAATGTGGCATGGATATGCCGTAATATGCTGCACCACGTGGCTGCTGCTTCTCCCAGCATACACAGGTTCCCTGCTCAGGGTGGGGCTGTGGTAGTTCAGCAATGCTGGCTCACACGGGCTACCAGGTTTTCTCCTGCAGCGATGGATCACGCAGCGGTTGATCCCTCAGGGTACTGTCCATGGCACTGCACGCAGCTGGGTGACGGTGGCAAAGGACCGCGAGGCCTCTTAGAGCACTGGTTTGAGTCCTGGGCAAGGTGGACCACAGCAACACTGGCACGCATACAGCCATAGGCACGAACACGAATGTGGGGGGCTCATTTACCAAACAACCCCTATTTACCATTTGCCCCAGTGAATACTGGCCCAATGAGCATCTGTTGCTAACGCAAAGATTAACCAATGAACTGACACCTACCAAATACAGCATAACATATGCTATAAACAGGGAAACAAACATAGAGCCTGGCCCTTGTGCTCCACAGGGGTGAGACCATGCCCAGGCAGGCTGTTTACCTGGACTCAGTGGCGCCAGCATCCCCCCCTGCTGCCTCCAGAAAGGAGGGGGAACAAAGTGGGGTTAACACACAGAGAAGTATGTCCTAGAAATATTTGGGGCACTATCCTGACCATAAGCATCATTCACTACACCAGTGTGCAGAACCTGGCACTTGGATGTGTTAAATCTCATGCCGTTGGACTCTGCCCATCTGTCCAGCCTATTGAGGTCCCTCTGCAGAGCCTCTCTACCCTCCAGCAGATCAACTCCTGCCCCCAGCTTGGTGTCATCCGCAAATTTACTGATGATCCACTCAATGCATTAATCCAGATCATCAATAAAGATGTTAAAGAGCATAAAGTACTTAGATATTTTGTTTCCCCTTCCCATATTTCCCATCGCCTGACATATCCTAGTTGCCACTATTATCCTAGACAATGCTGAGCTGACTGCAAGTTTCACTACTCTATCCTCATTCCATTTAGCTGCCTTACTGCAACTCTCATGTTTAGCATTTTTATTAAGGCCAGAAACTAATTACTAGATAACAGGTTTTTATTTGCTACTCCCACATTTCTCTGCCAAGTGCTTTTAGTAGTAGCTATAATTATAGCATAACTCAGCATAACCCACCAAAAAAAGGATCATTCATTCCACTTCACAGTCTTAGAATAAAGTAGGTAAATGTTTAATTAGAAATTAATAAATATATGTTCAGGCAACATCACTGAAGTGAAACTGTCACTAGTGATGCCTTCCTTCAAAACCAATGGGCAACTTTTATGCAAGTCTCGATATTCTAATATTCTGTGCTGCCCCTGCTGTTACGCTGTGTATGTAATGAAGAAGGAGTTGTAAGATTGTATCTTAAGCTGTTAAGCATGGATTTGATCCAAGAGAAACTGGTAAAATCTACTTGGTCAGCTCTAAGCATGCTGTGGAGAACAAAGAAATGTTTCTACTATGCTGAGGCTTTTATCAGCACATCTCCTGTGTCAGAGACAAGGGAGAGCAATACACAAAGCTGCTGTGTTAGGAACTGATCTCCAGGGGAGGAGGGGAATGGAAAGAAAGAAAAAAAAAAGTTAACTGTTTAAGAATGTAGTGCAATGCAGTCTCAAGAATCCAGAACGTGGATAAATGGTTCCTTATTTGCAATTTAATTTGGAATACTAGCTTACAAGCATTTTTTTTTTCCAAAGTTTGCAGAAAAAATAGTAACATCCAATACAAAATTCTAAAATTGCTGACCAGCACTGAGCATCTTTGTGGTTAAATCAGGCTTTTTTTCCCTCTAGCTAATTAACATTATTCCATCTGTTTATTTAACACTCACCTTTATCTTATGATAAAAGACACAAGTGGCTTAAAGCATTTGCCAACCTCACATACCAGTTTCCAGTAGTATTCTAGATCTTAAGCAGTTTTTCTGGGTATTAAACAATATTTGAATGATTGTTTAAATAAGGATTGCCAACATATTCCAAGCTTTGCAAACATTTTTGTTTTTTCACCTGTTAGTTAATTTATGGATACATTTTAATGGACATAGCCAAGTTTTTTTCTGTTTTGCTCTTCCTGCCTCCATCCCCCCCACCCCCCCCAAAAAAAAAAATTCCAACAAAACACTAGTTCCTAAATGAGAAAGAATTTTATACAATAAGCATTAAGACTTTACAATAAACTTTGGATTAAGGAGATTTGTGCTCCAAAGATTTTTATTGCAAGAGGCATTTTTGACCCTTTCATATACATACATTGTTTAACTTCAGAGAAGACAAGGTGAGAGAGAAATTATTCTTGAATAACAGCAAGCTATGAAAAAAAACCCAGGGAATTTATCTAGCTAAACTTCTGTAGGCCTCAGCTTTAAATAACAATTCAATCTAGATGAGTTTATCAATGTTTTTGAAAATAAAGCTAAGGTACTTGAATCTCACAATTGAATTGCAGGCATAAAAACTGAAGCATTCCTCTGCTCTTACCCTGTCAGAGCTTCAATATTACACTAGAGATTAAAAGTAAATTACATAGCATCGCCATCTCCCTAATCAATAAAGAGTTTCAACATCACATATCCTTATAAAGGATATAAACTGTCCTATTGTATGCACACTGACTAGAGCTCAACATTTATTGACTGGAGTTCAGCAGTATATTAATCCAAGTGCAGACACTATTCTGATTTAATTTTATTACATTAAAATTAATACAATAATATTATTAAAAATTAAATAATTTGGAAAATCAGAGGTGATGTGTAGATGTTAAATTTTAGGAAAGTCTTGTCTTTGCAGACTATCTGTACTTTTAAATTAAAAACAGTTTTATCTATAGAGAGACAAGTCACATCTAGTTATAGAGACCCACAGGGACTCTGCTTTTAGACTGAGTTTGACAAAGGCCATGAGGGTATTGTCTTTCCTGCTTTATGAATCTCCTATACTAAGGACATTAGTTGGCCCAGTACTAAACCACCACATGTTCCCAGAAACTTAGGACCTTTTCTGGGGAGAATGGTTGTTTTATTTTCTTGCTGGAAGTAAATGTGCTTTTGAGGAATTACTCACCTGCAAATCCCTTCTTTTTTGTTTATGAGTTTTCCTAGTGCAATCACTGTTCCATGCGCAAGTCCTTGAGGCAGCTGGAGCATATGGCCAAGGATAAGATGTAAGCCAGAAACGCTCTTTTTAGCAGCATCCTGCACTTCAGAAATGTTGATTCATTGTTACTGATCATTAACTTGTAAGCACTCTAATACCTAGAAATGCTCAGGTTAAGTTAATCTCCCAGGACTCCTATGTAAGAAATGGAGTTCAGACACCCTCACACCCAGATTGACTACTGTTGGCAAATTAAGCATGTAATCTCTTATTCCTTCCAATAGCAAATGTTGATAACAGTGTTACTTACCCTATTTTCACCACAGTAGTTCAGAAAAATAATTTCACCAGCAGAGATAAAAACCTCAGGAAGCTGCTGTCAGTTTACAAAATAATTAAAAAATCATGGATTTCAGAGTATAATGGGATGGGAGGCACCACTATGAGATATGCCATGGGCTATTTGTTTAGGTGGTGTTGGATTGGTTGATGGGTTGGACGCGATGATCTTGAAGGTCTCTTCCAACCTGGTTTATTCTATGTGTGTATGCTATGTGTATTCCTGATTATGGTTTTGTGGAATTAGTTCTGTTCAAAATAAATTTAATGATCAAAAGTTGCAGTCTGTAAACTCAGCTAGAGCTTGTACATGAGCTTTGTGTTGTCAGGAAATAATCTGTCCTGTGTATTCATTACAGCAACAATGTGCGCTCTCTTAAACCAACCAGGGAATACCTGTGAAGTCTGGAATACAGATCAAGGCCCTCAACCTCATTTTCAATTGGTCGATATTTGACCACCATAAGCGTATAGGGGAAGTTTGGGTTATTTGTTGGGTTCTGGTGCTGTTGCTTGTTAATTAATTCTTTCCCAGTGTTTTTGGGTTTTTTCATCTCTGCTCTCCTATTGCACTTTTTGTTCTTAAGCACTAGACCAAATTTCTGTGTTTTCAGGAGCTTTACCAAATCTGCCATGGATACTCAACATCCCCTTTCTTATTTGCAATTACAGTATCACAGTATCACAGTATAACTAAGGTTGGAAGAGACCCCAAGGATCATCAAGTCCAACCTGTCCCAACAGACCTCACAACTAGACCATGGCACCAAGTGCCACGTCCAATCTCCCCTTGAACACCTCCAGGGACGGCGACTCCACCACCTCCCTGGGCAGCACATTCCAATGACGAATGACTCGCTCAGTGAAGAACTTTGTCCTCACCTCGAGTCTAAACCTCCCCTGGCACAGCTTGAGACTGTGTCCCCTTGTTCTGGTGCTGGTTGCCTGGGAGAAGAGACCAACCCCCTCCTGTCTACAATTACCTTTCAGGTAGTTGTAGAGAGCAATGAGGTCACCTCTGATCCTCCTCTTCTCCAGGCTAAACAATCCCAGCTCCCTCAGCCTCTCCTCACAGGGCTGTGCTCAAGGCCTCTCCCCAGCCTTGTTGCCCTTCTCTGGACACGTTCAAGTGTCTCGATGTCCTTCTTAAGTTGAGGGGCCCAGAACTGGACACAGTACTCAAGGTGTGGCCTAACCAATGCAGAGTACAGGGGCACAATGACCTCCCTGCTCCTGCTGGCCACACTATTTGTAATACAGGCCAGGATGCCATTGGCCCTCTTGGCCACCTGGGCACACTGCTGGCTCATGTTTAGGCTGCTGTCAATCATCATCCCCAGTTCCCTCTCTGTTTGGCAGCTCTCAGCCACTCTGACCCCAGCCTGTAGCTCTGCATGGGGTTGCCATGGCCAAAGTGCAGCACCCGGCACTTGGTCTTGTTAAATGCCATCCCATTGGACTCTGCCCATCTGTCCAGTCGGTCAAGGTCCCTCTGCAAGTTCCTCTTCACAATTTCTCTTATCACTCAGGTTCCAAATAAATAAAAATGTGATGTCTTTTTTTTATCTTTTTGCCCTGAGGTCACCTAGTTACCAGTTCCTCATTTTTATTCTCATTTGACCACATGGGATCAAATTTTCAGGCCCTCACAATAATCTTATTGGCATCTTACAAACAAGGATGATGTGCAGTGTAATTGCAGTACTAAAACTACTAATTGTCCTACTAAAACTTTTAGGATTTTTCATGTACAAGCAGCCTTTGTGAACACATATTGCAGTAATGAACTTAACTGCAAAGTTAGCCCTCACTACTTTTGTTAAATGCAATCTCCACTTACACATATCCAAGAACTGTTGTGGTAGCACCAGTATCTTTACCATCACAAAACAAAATCTGAGAACAGGGTATTAAGAAAATTCTAGCACAACCAGAACCATCCTCTCCATTCCCTTCAATGTTTTTATCTCCATGATTGTTCATATAGAAGAGGCACAGTGTGTTTTGTGTGTCTAGTACATTGTGCGTTCCACAAAGGTCTTCACAGGTTTTCTTGATATGACACAGTTTACGTTATCCATGAAAGGCTAGATAAGCTTTCTTTCTTTTAGCTGTAGGCTGGTGCAACATGTAGTTACATTACTCCAAAGCACAGAAATATAATTCTGAGAGGAGACAGAGGGAAGAGTAAACTGACCAGTTACTGTCCGTTTCCTTTAGAAGCAAAAAGGAATATGGCAAAAACCTTTTTCTTCCTCCATGTCTGAATACTTACGAAATACTTTCCTTCTGTCCATCCAAGATCTGACTACATGAACCAAGAAACTACACAGTTTGTTTACTAAACAAAATTACTAAGTTACTACTACTTTAGAAAAACTAAGGTTTTTCAGAACAAGAGGACAAAGTCTCAAGCTGCACCCGGGGAGGTTTAGGCTGGAAGTTAGGAAGAAATTCTACACAGAGAGAGTGACTGGCCATTGGAATGGGCTGCCCAGGGAGGTGGTGGAGTCACCATCATTGGAGGTGTCTAGGAGGAGACTTCATAGGGTGCTTGGTTGCATGGTTTAGTTGATTAGGTGGTGTTGGATGATAGGTTGGACACAATGATCTTGAAAGTCTCTTCCAACCTGGTCTATTCTAGTCTAGTCTAGTCTAGTCTAAAGACAATTCCATGAAAATTAAGACTGCAGCTGTACATATACTTCAGAGATCTGTTAACTTTGTGTCAGTTCTCTTCTTCATCATACTCCATTTTTAAGAAATCAACATTATAATACTGCCCTTGAATTCAATTGCATTTTGGTTATTCTCCATTTTTGTTTCTGTAGCACTTTGGTAAATAATTATGCTGGCTAGGGCTTTTCAAATTAAAAATGGAGTAGCAGTTTTGTGTATAAATGCATATACCTGGTTTTATTTATCTTGATGTCAGAGTAACATTGCTAACATGGGGATAAATTTACTTGTACCTCATTATTAAAAGACAATGAGAGAGACAGATCTGAGGAAGATGGTATTTATGACTCTGTGTCTGAAATATCATTCAAACTAATAATATGTCTGCCTTTAAATCATGGAACAGAAGATCACAGAAAAAACCCAAAACCAAAACCAAACTAAACCAGACCAGAAAAAACAAACAAACCAAAACCAAACAAAAAGTCCGACACAATTCATTCTATCCTTTACACAGATTGAAATCCAGATGTTCATTTGGGTATTTGTATTTTAAACTGTGGCTGTATCCTTCTCCATGGGGACTTATTATGTGGTCATTTACCAAGCTGTAGGTAAGTACCTAAGGTTCAAAAAGGTAGAAATGCCTAACCTTCCTTTCGGTCACCAAAATACTGCCTTTTAGATTTGTGGGGTCAGGACACTTTGCCAGGCTCATCCCAATACTTAAGTGCCCCTCCCTTATTGATCTACAGAAAGTCAAGTTGTATGGACTGAAGTTACTGAAGTCCAAGAGGCCTTGTCAGGAAAACACAGAGGATTCATCCTTTTTGTTCTGAAATTCATGTATGCTAAATGCAACGTGCAGCTGGGGAAAGCTGCATGCATCAAGACAAATTATGCATTTTTATCCATCACTGGCCCCAAACTGGCATTTCAGAGGAAAGCATAAAGCCCTACCAGACATGCACAATATACTTGATGGTAGAATTATTGAAAGCTTTTGCAGTCCCACACAGCTAATGATTAATATATGTTCAAAACCAGGAGAGAATCTATTCATATCTCTTTATAGACATTTTTACCATAATGTAATTAAGGTCATGAAAATGCCACAATCAAAAAGAAAGCTTATTTTGCTTTTGGCCCTGGTTTCTCATTTGGCAACAATAGTTTAATTATATGCTCTGTAAAGGATTATAAATAGCTTTTTACTTTTTTTATTAGCAAACCTTCCATTTGTGTGTTAAGAAAAGCCTGAAATATCTTCTACATCCTCATTTTATCTACCTCTTGTATATCTTTTTAATACATTTCTGTCTGAACACAATTGCTCTTTATGTCATAGGGAAGCTTTTCTAGCTCTCTAAGCTGCTTTCAAAACTGGAGTGTCTTTTGTGTCTTTTGGAAGCATTGTTCCTTGAGAAGAGAGCCTGTTCTTTTTCTTAAGAGGATTCCCTTCAGCAAATGTAAAATATTCACCTGAGACACTAATTTACTTATTACTTCTAGACTCAATATTCAGAAGAGCATTATAAGCAACCAGTTCTATAAACAGCTCTTCTCTCTCCTTGAAATACCTTACTTAATGCATATATATTTTGGAGCAAACTCCTATGCTGTATAATACTTAGTTTCTCTTGCACCCATCTTTCTGACATTTAGATAGATAAATACATTTCAATACTTTTCAATAAGCAATAGTGAAGATAGAGTTCAATAGTAATGAGTGCAGATAGAGATTAAGAACTGGTATTTAAAAGTCTAAAGAAAGTTCTTGGATTAAGAAGAGATCAGTTACAGTAAATGTCATTATTATGAGACGTGGGCTTCATTTCACACTTGCTTTAAATTGGGATAGTTAAAATATGATTGTTAGTGGCCACAAATTATATCAAAACCTGAGAACACGGTAAGTTTCAGCAAGATTCAAAGAAGTCTGTAATAGTCAAAGTAGAGTATCCTCACAATGGACTCAGAATGAAGACAGTCTTAACTTAAAGCAGCTTGTGCCTTAGGAAGAGCTCCATTAATTTTAATGGAAGTTCTGTAATCATAAGGGCAAAAGGTTTACCACGTGTGTATGGACAGCTTCACAATACCATTTTTCTTTAGAACTACATGAAAATATAGATTATGGCAAGAAAAACAAATCTCTTTAGGAATGGACAAATTTTTTTCTTCTGCTCTTGAATTTGTTTCTGCTAGAGGGTGTCAAGGGTGCAAGTTTTACAAAGTATATTAAACACATATAGGATTTGGACAAGATGACCTTTGAGGGTCCCTTCAAAGTGATGCAATCTCTGTGTGTGCGAGATGCACGGTTGCCTTACATTAGCATAGCCAGTAGCCTCCCATCCAGGATGCCTTTGAGCATGGAGAATGCCAAAGTCCAAGTCTCTCCAGTAAATCAAGAAGCTTGGAGGACTTAAATCCGTTTGTTCAAGACCTTAGGAATATATCCTCATGGTCCATGTGTTAAATACAGTATTTTTCAGTCTCTGGTCTTTACTGAGGAGAAGTAATTTCATCTAAATATTGTTTCTCTTCTTACAGATATTAACCCTAAATTTGTACATCTATCCTGGAACAAAATTATTCTTGGCATTGGTATTTTTCCCTCCAACATTATATTCTTTAGTATTGGTGTCTGGTAGAGTTTACTGGAGAGTGTAACTTAGACTGTTATAGAAATCAAACTTCCTTAAATTTTAACCCTAACAAGTTCTACCTTAACAGCACAGCAGGTAGAGATGTAACATTTTTCAAGCTGAAAAAAATCAGCACGTCTCATGGATAATTGCTATCCATAGTAATCATGGGTAAAAACTGTTTTCTTGGAAGCCATAGACCTCCCACGTCTTCATGGCAGTTTGTTTAACTGTCAAGTAGTATAATGTTTTTTAAGGCCAGACTGTAAGCTGCTGAACTGAGATTGGAGGTCTCTTTTCAGCCTGTGGATTAATCAGTCAGTTGCAAGTTTTGCACCAGGAAGGAGTTTTTCCCAATAGCTGGAATGATCCAGGTGTTTCCTTCCTGGTAGCCTCAGATTTGCTGGCATATTTGGTAATTCAACATCTACCTCTGAATTTATCTCAGTAACAGCCTGGTTGCAAAGGCCGGGGATGAGCACTTGTCTCTGCATTCATGATTTTAAGACTGTCAGAACATTAATTTTGTGAGACAACATAAGTTTTGGATATCTGCAGGATGGATCTTTTTCTTTCATAACAGAATCCTTAATTGGGCCAAATGGCTAATACTCCCTAAGTGCAGGTATGTGGCCGTAGTTCTCCATCTGCACTGCATAACAGCTGTACCTACATATATATTTCTCACCAAAAAAAACCCACAAAAACACCATCAAGCTGCAGCCCCTAGCTTGTCCTAAAAAAACTCATCTTTAAAGTTAATTCCTAGAAGCACTACCTCTGTCAAGTCTCTAGAGGGCTTCAGACAACGATTGCCTAAGCACTTGCTTCTTTTCCATGGACCAGATTTACTCCAGTATAATTTAATGCAATTTCTCCTAGATTACAAGATAATAAATTATGAGAACCAAGCTCACAGCATGCTGCAGAAATCTGAGATACTTCTATATGCTTCAGCAGTTGCAGACTGCTTCAAGTAAAGTAGTGCTTGCACTTGTGTTAGACTGCCAGTCTCAATGACAAATGACAGGACAATGGTGTGATATTGGAATAAATCAGAAATAATACATTTAGAACCACTTTGGTTTAAAATTTAAATAAGTGAACGCAAAATCATCTGTAGGATCATTTGAATACTACTAAGCCATTCATCAAAGATTCTTAGAGCAGTCATATTGAAGCCTATGACTGTGCACTACCAATGTATGTTCATTTATTCATTACACACATGTACTACTGTACTGATGTATTATGCACATTATAAAATGCACATAAAAATGGAAATCTATTTAAAAGGATAAGATAAAAATAAAATAAAGAGATTTAAAAATATTGGTACAAAAAATGCTTTCTTCCCACACCCCATCAGATTCCGCTGGGGTGTACAACACCCCACTTCAAGTACCACTAGCCTAGATTAAAGTTCTGTCATTGCTGTTTCTTCTCCTAAGCAAATACCATAATCATGTAATTTAAAGGTCACTGTCAATGACAATGGTTTTCTGCATTGATGGTTTAACTGGCAGGAACCATTCAGCAGTTATAAATGCACAGTAATAATGTAGCAAACCCTGCCAACTCTGATGTCATAGTTTCTATAGCTAAGACTAAATGTCTTATTATGCAACCCAGGACCACAAGGTTGATTATTTTTTTTTCTGCAAAGATGTCATATGTCAATTGCCAACACAAAATTCTGTATGAAAATGTAGGTGCTACTGTATCGACCACTCAATACAATGTGGAAAAGTCAAAGAACAGGAACAAAAAAAAATATCTTAGAAGCATGAAAAAAAATATCTCAAAGATAGGAGTATGAAATTTGTTACTAAATCCTGCATCTAGCACTTTGAAGTTCACATCCACTGTTACTAGGTAAAAATTCTGCACCAAATACAGATGTGAGGAGCTCTCCTAGTCAGAGCCAGACAAGATTTCAAATATGAATATTGTACGTTAGATCAATGAACATCTTCAGAAAGATAAAATCTATTGTATTTGCTGGTAAGAAACTAAGCTGGTGGAATGTATTAGGTGACAAGCTGGAGGGGGAAAAAAAGTCAGCTTTTGAAATTAAAATAAAATGTACTTAGATGTGTTTTAGTTGGCAGCCAGAAACTGCCAGTCTCACTAACCTTTAATTATAACTCAGCTGCAGGAAGGAAATCAAAATTTTGAGAATTTCATTCAGTAGTGAGCTAATAAGAGATGAAGAAGAGAAAAGAAACAACAAATCTTTACAAATTCTCATCTAAGATGTGCAGATTAAAGTGGACTGCTAAATGTTCTGCTTTTGTCAAATCTTTTTATGGAGAGTTTAAAGCCCACAATTAGAGCAGCAAGGCACATCCTTTAACTTCCGATGATTCCACGGACCGTAATGGGACTGTTTGTATGCTTAGAGATAACTCATGATTCAGGAAAATACTTGAAAAATGGTGAAACTAGCAGGCATTGACACTCCTCAGTGATGCTGAATGAAGTCACATAGCTGCATGTTTGCTTTAGGACACAGGTCAGTACTCTTTACTCATTTTGCTGGTGTCTCTGCCTCAGGGAAGCAGACAAATCTGTCAAGACTCTAAATAAGATCAATGTATTAAATGGTGATATGGACATGAGAGAATTACTAGAGCACATGGTCTTAAACCATGGGTAGGTAAGAATGCCCTTTAAATATATGTGTACAAGCAGCAGTCAGAATGAACCAGCATGTGATGGTACTCCAGACAGGTATCTCTACATTTTCCCTTCAGCCACCTGTGTTTAGGAACTAGTTAGCAGGAAAATGCAAAAAATCTGAGAGTATGTAATATGTTCCAGCATGACAATTAGCATTTTGTAAGCTTCCTATAGAGCTTTCTGGCTTTTAATCATCATTGCAGTGCAGGTTAACAATCCAAAGATTAAACCAGACATCAGCTGCTGCCTAGGCTGCAGTGTGGTAAAAAGAATCATCAGAAATGCTGCCAATAACACCATCATGTTCACCTAAAAACACTGCAGGGGCTTGAAACTGATGTGAGAAATTTCACACACTGCTTCAGTTTTAACAGAAGTGATCCAAGCAATGTAATACCTGTGAATTATATTGCAACAGCTCTAAATATCCAATTAACTTAGTTTATATCATATTCTCCGGGGCCTTTATACTTGTTTGGGGCTTGGTGGGGACAGATTTTCCCGGTGATGAAGTAACAAATGTGTTTGGAATTAATGCATATGAGACCAGGGGAATATAGCTTAGTAAATATTTAAAGAGGGATCTGTCCAACCAGTTACGGATTTCAAGAGGCCAATTGTACAAAGACAATATAGAAAGAACAGTTGTCACATTGTAGAATGAAAAAGCTCATCGATCCCTGAATGAAACAAATCGGTGTCTGTCATGGACTAGCGGGAATGGAATGAAGCTGGAAGTAGTGAGATTCAGGCTGGACTTGAGGAAGAAGTTCTTCACTGTGAGACTGGTGAAGCCCTGGAATGAGTTGTCCAGGGAGGTGGTTGAGGCCCCGTCCCTGGAGGTGTTTAAGACCAGGCTGGATGAGGCTGTGGCCAGCCTGATCTAGTGTGGGGTGTCCCTGCCCATGGCAGGGGGGCTGGAACTAGATGATCCTTGTGCTCCCTTCCAACCCTGACTGATACTATGATACTATGATTAGTAATGTGAATGATACAAAAGAGTAATGTTGTTATTATTTATTAATATAAACATTATTAATAACCATTTAAGAGTATATATATATCTATATGCAGTTTCTAGTGTATGGTCGTGGATGTAATCCCATAACCAAGTACAGTTTCACAATTTTGAACCAAATTAGAAAAATACAAACCAGTTACTCAGTTAGAGAACTAGGGTGCAATATGCCATTTGTCCACTAGGGGACCTCGGCAGGCACCTGGCAGCTGAATACAGTAGTGCGGCTAGATGTCAGGCACATAAACTAAAGGAACCTTGCAAACAAGCTTAAGCCAATTTTTACTCATGAATTATATCTCTGGGCATTCTTGATCTGCTTCATTATAATCCACAGGTCACATACCATGGAGGCTAAAGTGCATGGATTATAAACAGAACCAAAACTGATATTCAACACATGAACACTGGAAGGATAGTTTCACTGGTGAAGCTTGTTGCTAAACTAGTTGCTAAGATGGTCACTGCCGGTAGCTACCAAAGCTCATAAGGACTCAGTGGTGCTGTGGCTGGCCCTGGGGGTGGTTCTGTCCAGATGCAGTGGAAACAGCATTCTCCCCCAGTTGTAGGGGTGAGGCGTGAGCTCCATGGGGGTGCCCTGGAGGCTGGTTCACTTCTAACAGGCTCTCAAGCACTTCCCTTGGTGCTGCTGGCGCTGTGGAGTTTCCAGGATGCTGTGGCTGACTGGGACACTCACAGGTGGTCCTGGCTGGGCACAGGCGGTGCTCTGGATTGCCCTGGCGCTTGGTTTACGGGGCTGTGGAGTGGCATGTGGTGGCTTCCTTCTCCCATGACTTAGCAGCCGGCGCAGAGCTGGGCACAGTTCTGGCTTTGTGAGTGGCAGGCATGCAGACCAGCTTTGGCTCACAGGTTTGCAGCAGACACACTCAGAACTGCCAAAAGAGATTTTGACAAGTTCTCCTCAGCTGTTGGATGAGTAGATTCTCATAACTCAGGTGAGGTCCTGATTCACCCTGTGCCTTGGCCACCACGGCTCTGTCCCTTCATTGCATGGTTAGGCAGTTTCTTCTTACTGGTGGGACTGCGGTATGATGCTAAACTGTCTGTAGCTTCAGTGCAGTTTATGCAAAGGACTCTTTGCCGGTTTCCAGATAAACTGAGGCACGATGGCACTTCCCAGGTAGCAACGCTTTTCTCTGCACTGCAGACAAAGGCAGAGCATGTGCATGAAGGCAGAGTACATGCAAGGAGCACAAAAGAATTAAAGAGTGAAAGAACAGGTTGTTATAATTTGGGTAATATTTATAATTTTGCTTAAGGCTTGGATTTAGCCAATATTCAAACTTGATCAGTACACCATTAGGCAATAGCAAAGCATATGGCCAGAATATGCCCATACTTGGAAGAAGCACAAGCGCAGCACAAGCATCCCATAAGGTGGGTGTGTGCTCTTGTTTACTGAAAGAAGGCAGATTGGGTTGTTTGCCCTGGCCTGTTGGCACCTGGACCTTTGTTTTCTCAGCTCTGGGCTGAGTACCCACTCCAGAAGGAAGGGTGAAGGGGCATGTAGGGACATGTTTTGGCAATATTTGGAGCACAATTCTGGGCCAGGACACAGTGTCATGGATGACTGGAGCTGCTGAAAGTCACTGTTTAGCTGGGAATCTTCCAAATGTTCCTCACATACACAGAATGTAAGTGAATAAATACAAGCTATTATTACGTTCTCACTCTCTTATGCAAAGAAGTCTTTGTAGCATAACAGAATGAAGTTAGAGAGGAAATTGTCACTAAATTATTGGTAGCTCAACTTTTAATACCCTCTCAAGGTTTAATGTTATATGCTTTTTATAGCTAGAGTTGAAAGAAGTACAATAAAACATTATTGGCTGTAATGAATATAATCCACCATCAAAGAAAGCAGTAGCTTAAAGAACAATCTGTCCTTAAAAGAGAAATTATGGAATGACTCTACTGACATTATAGTGGTCATAAGGTATATTTGCAGGTGTTGGAGGTTGTGAGGGGAAAAAACCCAGACAAACCACAGCCATTTAGCGATTGCTTCTCCAGAAAATCTTTCTGCTCAAACTTAGTATTCTGATCATGCCCACAGGCACAGAGGTCAAATACTGTCCACTCTGTGGACAGACCAGGGGACAGCAAGCTCACATGTATGTGTACTCTACAGGATCATCTCTCCTCTGCAAGCCAAACTGTTTCTGATAAATTGTCAGAAATTGGACAGAAATATGTCTGATAAATTTCTAGCTACACACATCCACTATTTATCACTGTGAGATATGGCATCAACTTGATATAAAGTAAAATACACATTTTTGTAGATGCTGCACATTCATGGATTGGCAATTTCACTGTGAGTGGAAAGAATTAGTCTAACAATCTCACCTCCCACCTTACTTGGCCAATGAAATTCGTTTAGAACACCAAAATATTTTATAGACATTTAGCCAGTGTGCCCCTTCCTTAAAGGCACAGCATCAAACGGTCACAGTACACTTGAAAAATCACAGAATCACGGAATGGTAAGGGGTTGAATGGATCTCTGGTGATCATGTAGTCTATCCTTTCTAAAGCAGATTTGCCTAGAGCAGGTTGCACAGGAATGCATCCAGGTGGGTTTCTAGAGAGAGGGAAAGAGACTCCACGACCTGTCTGGGCAGCCTGTTCCAATGTTACATGACCTTCAAAGTAAAGAAGTTTTTCCTTATGTTTAGGTGGGAGTTCCCATGTTCTTGTTTGTGCCTATTGCCCTTTGTCCTATTGCTGGGTACCAACCCCATGACACCCACCATTAAGATATTTATAAGAATTGATATTTATAAGATCCCTACTCAGTCTCCTCCAAGATAAAGAACTCCAGGTCACTCAGCCTCAGAGGCTCCAGTCCCATCAGCATCTTTACAGCTCTTCACTGGACTCTCTCCAGTAGTTTTCTGTCTCTCTTGAAGAGGCCCAGACAGGACGCAGGACTCCATGTGTGGTGTCACCAGGGCAGAGAGGACCAAGAGGTATGCAAGGACAACTTGCCTTGACTCACACTCTTAATGCACCTCAAGATGCCTTTGGTCCTCTTGGCCACAAGAGCACACTGCTGGCTCATGGTTAATTTGTTGTCCACCAGGACTGCCAAGTCCTTCTCCACAGGCTACTTCCCAGCAGGTCAACCCCTAACCTGGTGTTATTTTTCCCCAGATGCAGAACTCTATATTGCCCTTGTTGAACCTCATGAGGTTCACCCCTGCCCAATTCTCCAGCCCGTCCAGGTCTCTCTGAATGGAAGCACAGCCTTCTGGGGAGAGTGCACTCAGTCTCTTCAGGTCATTGATGAATTTGTTTAACAAGATTGGATCCAGTACTGACATCGGGGAAACACCACTAGCTACAGGCCATCAACTAGACTCTGCGTTATATTGCCTGGATGATCTCTAACCCAGTCTTTCTTTCTCAGGGACTGGGATTCCTGAGGGTTGGTCTTAGCAGTAAATACTGGAACAAAGGCATTCAATAACTCTGCCTTCTCTGTATCCTCTGTCATCAGGTAACCCATCTCATTCAACAGCCAGCCTATACCTCCTTAGTCTTCCTCTTCCTACTGATGTACTTGAAGAAACTCTTGTTGTTTTTCACATGCTTGGCCAGATTTAATTCTAAGAGGGCCTCAGATTTCTTTTTTGCAACCCTATATACTCTGGCCTGGTTCCTACATTACTCCCAAGAGGCCAGTCTGTTTTCCACATACTGTAAAGTTGCTTCTTACATTTGAGTTCTTCCAAAAGCTCCTGCTCTTCCATGCAAGTTCCTGCCTGTTTTTATTTCCCTAATGGAAAGAAAGTAATGACAGAACAAGTAGGGATTTAATTACATTTAATTACAGCTTTGTTCATTACTACTAATAAAAAAACAGTTTGGGTAACATTGACATTGACTACATTCAATTCTGCAATCACATGCAGTAAATACCAAGGCAGGTAGCTCACACTGTCTGTTCTAATCCCTTAAATAGGAATGCTCTTGGGCACTGAAATGAATTGTGTGAAAAGGCCCAGAATTATGCTAACAAACTCTCTTAGTACCCAGAAGATGGAACTTGTGTGTAGTAGTAGTCTGGATGATAGGTTGGACACGATGATCTTGAAGGTCTCTTCCAACCTGGTTTATTCTATTCTATCCCATTCTATTCTAGTCTAGTCTAGTCTAGTCTAGTCTATTCTGTCTTCTAGTAATGGTCCCAAAGAAGATACAGGAATTGACTGGAAGTGGGAAATAACTGCACCCAAAGACATTCCAGGCAAAGGTCATGCAGTACAGAAAAAGATACTCTGGTGCATGGACACATTTGGGATACTGCTTAGCAATTTGGGAGGCTGTGAACAGCAGTGGTAGATGCAGTTGCAGAACTCAGATGATGTCTAATCTCACACACGCACACATATGAGCAGATCTGAAGTCAGAATAGAATAGAATTAACCAGGTTGGAAAAGACCTTTGGGATCATCAAGTCCAACCCATCGCTGAACACCATCTAATCAACGAAACCATGACACCAAGTGCCTCATCCAATCTCTTCTTAAACACCTCCAGTGATGGTGACTCCACACTGAAGAATCTCCTCTGATAAACTGCCCAGATTCTAGAAGAGGAAGGACTGCTCTTTGTATAAATAGATATAAATGTCATATAATTCTAATTTTTTTTACATCTACTTTGCTTCCACACCTAGATTTTCTGCAGTTCACTTTGTCTGCAAGTGTCACTGAAGTAGACTGCAGTCGCTAACCTTTGGCGTGGGCTTGCTGAAGTAAATAATATCCATAAAAGGAGAAAATGTACAACAGCTGGTAGTGCATGATCCCTAGCTGGTGAAAGGGCAGGTTTGGCAGTAGTAAAGAGGGAATTTTTCCACAGATTGATTAAAAAATATGTCCTGAAGGAAATTCTGATCGCTTAGCTTAGTCATTTGCATGGCACAGGCCTACTACCCCTATACATACCCCAACAATTTATTATCCAATGTCGATTTGAAGGCATTTGGTAATTTAAACCAAAACCAAATCAAACAAACAAACAAACAAACAAAAAAAGAGTTTGTGGTATATTTTTTCACTACATTTCTCCATCTTGGAGGTGTTTCTACATCTGTTCATAAGCACTCAGATGATATATACACCAAGTGGGTGTGAGAAATGCAGAGTTAATGCACAGAGCTTCTTCTGTTAAAAAAAAAATCACCAACCAACAGCAATTCATAACTGTAATTCAGTTATGCTTATTCCACTGCAAAGCAGAAGCTCTTAGGTCATCTGCAGAGTAGTGGCTATTTGTGACCATTCAAGAATTGGTAGGCTCAGGGCAAAGCTGAGAATTTCACTGCAGTCTCTTTCAGCAGTATGTTACACTGCACCTTTATTTTTCCCCTCCATGGTGTCTTTAGCTGTCATACATGGTTTTGCCCTTTCTTCTCAGATGAAACTTCTGTTTTGTCCAGAAGATGTTTTGTGGGTGGTATTATATGCCCACTTCATAGGGGCCAAATCTAACCTAAGTGACTCCAGTCTTTCCCTACTTAGTCCTACATCATGCCGTAAGACACTTCACAGCCTGTTTTGCACAGCTTAGTGCAAACTGCAACACTGACTCACAGAGATTGCCAAGGCTGAAAAAGAATAAACAAGCATCCACACTGTAGGGAAATCTTCCTTCCCACAGCCTTCTGGCACTGCCAAAAGTAAGACAGTGTCAAACTGCAATGTAGAAATAAGAACACAATGTATAAGCAAAATAGAAAGAAATTTTGGGTTATACTTGGGAAAATAACTCCAGCTGTGCCATCAGTCCACAGCTCCATGGTACCCTGAGGGCTTTAGGGCTCCCAGTACCAGACCAAAATTACTAACATCACATGTTATGAAAGCACTGATCCAGAAGAAACGCATTGTAGCTTGAGCAAATTTCACACATGGGCTGAGTTTGTACCATGACAGAAGTACCAGCCTACCTATTGTATACAGCTTTTGGCATAAAACCAGTCATGAACCAGTGGGCTGCACCTAAAGCAACATAAACATAGCCATAAAATGCCTGTCTTATTTGGGTAAATTTCTTAAAAGTAAATGATTCAAGAGTATGCTAATTTGGTACTGATGACTGTAAAACTATTGGAGTGAGACTGTTTACAATGACAGCCATTGAAGATGTATAAGTGATACAATTATCTCATTATTCTTTAAACTGATATCTGGTGTGTATTTCCAGAAGAGATGAAAACGCTGCTAGAGTTTAGGGCTGGGTGGTTGAATCAAATATCATCTCTTTTTCTGTATAGATAAGGATAAACTTCTAACATTCAGTCTGTTGCCTAGTCATGTAAAGATTGTGTGTAATAACCTGGAACTGTTCTCTGAGTTAGGAACTGTGTAAGCAGGAAAATTGTGTAAGCAAACACTAATTTAAACAACACATTCTTTGTATCATGTGATAAAGAATTCTGTAATATTTTTCTAATAACTATTGTTCACCTTACTCATGAAAAAGGAGTGTCATACAGCATTTGAAAGTTTCCAGCCTCACAGCTTTCCTGATCTTAAAATACTCCATAGCCCTCAAAGAAAGATCAGACCAAGGATTCTATTAACCTAGTGGCTTACCATGAGTAAATTAATAAAGGTTCCACCAGTATCTCACCCCTTCAGCCAAAAAAAACAACCTAAAACCCAAAACAAACAAAAAAAACCCAGCCAAAGAAACCCAACAGAAAAATAGTTAGAAATATAAAAGGGACACCCCACCCCCCATTTACTATAACAAAATCTCTGGAGTCACACCCAGTGAAACACCACTGCAGATTGGACACCACCATTTTAGAGAAAAAAGCAAATGGGCCAATGTGTCTGAGTCTCCATGGGTGGATTTCCAAAAAACTAATGCAGCTCCACTGGAGCAGCTGTGCCAAACACAGCTGGGACCATTTCAGCAGTCCTCTTCCACAAAGGAAAAACACAAAGCAAAAATAGTTACTAGGAGTATCTTGTAAATTATTTTCCATGTGTACAAACTGGTGTTGCCAATTTCAATAGCCTAACAGTGTGTATATGCCTTATTGAGTATGCCATGAGTTTTAAATATTTAAAACCCACGTTATATTCCAGCAAAATCTGCAGACTTTCTCACTATGTTCTTTATTTGAGTATTCAGACTGTTAATTACATTTTTGAACAGAAGCATGCTCTAGACAGACTTACACAGAAGAAAGGAAATGACCTCCCAGATTAAGAACTATATTGTGTTTCTTCACTGGATGACTACTTTATTTCTCCTGGACCATATTTTCCTAGTTTGCAAATGAGAATGTCAGGCAGGATAGAAATGAAAGTCTTACTGAAGCAATTATATTATAAACTGCTTCTCCCTCATTTACTCGACTAGTTCTTCTACAAGAGGACAAATCTACATTGGATACTTTAATCAGCACTGATAGAATAGAATAGAATAGAATAGAATAGAATAGAATAGAATAGACCAGGTTGGAAGACACCTTCAAGATCGTCATGTCCAACCTATCATCCAACACCACCTAATCATGCATGCAACCAAGCATCCTGTCAAGCCTCGCCCTGAACACCCCCAGCGACGGCGACCCCACCACCTCCTCAGGCAGCCCATTCCAGTGGGCAATCACTCTCTCTGTGTAAAACTTCCTCCTAACCTCCAGCCTAAACCTCCCCTGATGCAGCCTGAGACTGTGTCCTCTTGTTCTGGTACTGGTTGCCTGGGAGAAGAGACCAACCTCCGCCTCACTACAACCCCCCTTCAGGTAGTTGTAGAGAGCAATAAGGTCACCCCTGAGACGACTCCTCTCCAGACTAAGCAACGCCAGCTCCCTCAGCCTGTCCTTGTAGGGCTTGTGCTCCAAGGCCCTCACCAACCTTCTTGCCCTTCTCTTGAGACGCTCCAGCAAGTCAACCTCCTTCCTAAACTGAGGGGCCCAGAACTGGACACAGTACTCGAGGTGCGGCCCAACCAGTGCAGCATACAGGGGCAGAATGACCTCCCTGCTCCTGCTGGCCACACTGTTCCTGATGCAGGCCAGGATGCCATTGGCCCTCTTGGCTGCCTGGACACACTGCAGGCTCATGTTCAGTCTACCGTCGACCAGCACCCCCAGGTCCCTCTCAGCCTGACTGCTCTCCAGCCACTCTGACCCCAGCCTGTAGCTCTGCATGGGGTTGCTGTGGCCAATGTGCAGAACCCGGCACTTGGATGTGTTCAATCTCATGCCCTTGGACTCTGCCCATCTGCCCAGCCTGTCGAGGTCCCTCTGCAGAGCCTCTCTACCCTCCAGCAGATCAGCTCCTGCCCCCAGCTTGGTGTCATCAGCAAATTTACTGATGATGGACTCGATGCCCTCGTCCAGATCATCAATAAAGATGTTAAAGAGCATGGGGCCCAGTACTGATCCCTGGGGCACACCACTGGTGCCTGGCTGCCAGCTGGATGTGGCACCATTCACCACCACTCTCTGGGCTCGGCCCTCCAGCCAGTTCCTAACCCATCGCAGTGTGCTCCCATCCAAGCCATGGGCTGACAGCTTGGCCAGGAGTTTGCTGTGGGGGATGGTGTCAAAGGCCTTGCTGAGGTCCAGGTAGACTACATCCACAGCCTGCCCCACATCCACCAGGCAGTCACCTGATCATAGAAGGAGATCAGGTTGGTCAGGCAGGACCTGCCCTTCCTAAACCCATGCTGGCTGGACCTGATCCCTTGGCCATCCTCCCAAGTCCTGTGTGACTGCACTCAGGATGACCTGTTCCATAATATTGCCTGGCACTGAGGTCAGGCTGACAGGCCTATAATTCCCTGGCTCATCCAACCGGCCCTTCTTGTGGATGGGTACCACGCTGGCCAGCTTCCAGCTATAAGATCCCTACTCAGTCTCCTCCAAGATAAAGAACTCCAGGTCACTCAGCCTCAGAGGCTCCAGTCCCATCAGCATCTTTACAGCTCTTCACTGGACTCTCTCCAGTAGTTTTCTGTCTCTCTTGAAGAGGCCCAGACAGGACACAGGACTCCATGTGTGGTGTCACCCGGGCAGAGAGGACCAAGAGGTATGCAAGGACAACTTGCCTTGACTCACACTCTTCTTAATGCACCTCAAGATGCCGTTGGTCCTCTTGGCCACAAGAGCACACTACTGCCTCATGGTTAATTTATTGTCCACCAGGACTCTCAAGTCCTCCACAGGCTACTTCCCAGCAGGTCAACCCCTAACCTGAGCTTATCCCAACCTTCTATCAGTTTAAACAATAATGACATTAAATTAGAGAATCATAGAATTACAGAATGCTAGGGGCTGGAAGGGACTTCCAGAGATCATTAGGTCCAACCCCCTCAGGTCACAGTATCACAGTATAACAAAAGTTGGAAGAGACCCCAAGGATCATCAAGTCCAACCTGTCTCCACAGACCTCACGACTAGACCATGGCACCAAGTGCCATGTCCAATCTCCCCTTGAACACCTCCAGGGACGGTGACTCCACCACCTCCCTGGGCAGCACATCCCAATGACGAATGACTTGCTTGGTGAAGAACTTTCTCCTCTCTTCGAGTCTAAACCTACAGTATCACAGTATAACTAAAGTTGGAAGAGACCCCAAGGATCAGGTCTAACCCCCAACTTGACACATCTGTAGTAGTTCAAGTCTTTCCCTGCTCCTTTTCAAGGTATGTGCCATATTTACCTTATGCTTTCCAGATTCAATGTGATAATCTCTAGTAATTCAAGGGGCACCATTTTGAGCTATTTCCTCTCATTCTATCACATGTTACTTTCAGTTAGTTGCAGAGAGTCTCTCCCCAGCCTCCTCTTCTCCAGATGAAACAACCCTCAGCTGCTCCTCATAAGACTTGTTCTCTAGACCCTTCACCAGCTTGTTTGCTTGTCTCTGGACATGCTCCAGCAATTCAGTGTCCTTCATGTAGTGAGGGCTCCCAAACTGAACACAGTAGTCAAGGCACAGCCTCACCAGAACAAAGTACAGATCACTTCTGTATTCCTACTGGCCGCGATATTTCTGATTCTGGTCAGGATGCTGTTGGCCTTCTCAGCCAGCTGAGCAAACTGCTGGAGCATGTTCAGCCAACTCCATTGCATGGGGCTGTCATGACCCAAGTGCTAGACAGCACAGTCAGAGCAGGAAGCCTTCTGGTTTCACTCTGACAGCACACGTTTCATAACACCCAAAGGAATTCAACTGTGGCGGCTTTCATAGGACTACTACACATTTCAGTTATATGGAACCATCAGATTAGGACTTTGTTTAGCAATGGATTTGCTGGAAAAAAAATCAAATGAACAAACAAAACTCCATCTTGTTTAATTGTTTGTATATATTTGTATATATGTGTATTTGCATATATATGTATATTATAACAACTGAAGACATACAAGTCCATGGGCGCCAATGGAGTGCATCCACAAATGCTGAGACAGCTGCTGATACTGTTGCTGAACCTCTGTCCATCATCTTTGAAGAGTCCTGGAGAGCAGGAGAGGTGCCTGATGACTGGAAGAAAGCAAATGTCACTCCAGTCTTCCAAAAAGTCAAGAAGGAGGACCCAAGCAACTACAGACCAGTCAGCCTCACCTTCATCCCTGGAAAGATGATGGAACAGCTCATCCTGGAGGTCATCTCTAACCTCATAGAAGACAAGAAAGTTATCAGGAGTAGCCAACATGGATTTATCAAGGGGAGATCCTGCCTGACTAATCTGATAGCTTTATGTGAAATTATGACCAAATGGGTAGATGAGGGAAGAGCAATGGATGTCATATACCTTGACTTCAGTAAGGCTTTTGATGCTGTCTCCCATAACATCCTCATAGAAAAGCTCACAACATGTTGCATAGATGGTTGGTCCATGAGACAGATTGAAAACTGCCTTGACAACAGAGTTCAGAGGGTGGTCATCAGTGGCACAGAGTCAACATGGAGGCCTGTGGCCAGTGGTGTTCCGCAGGGATCAGTACTGGGTCCTGTTTTGTTCAATATCTTTATCAACAACCTGGATGAGGGGATTGAGAGTACCCTCAGCAAGTTCAATGATGATACAAAACTAGGGGGTGGGGGGATGAGAGAATGGCTGACACCCTGACAGGCTGTGCAGCCATCCAACAAGCCCTGGACAGGCTGGAGATCTGGGTGCAGGCAAATGTCATGAAGTTCAATAAGTACAAGTGCAGGCTCCTGCATCTGGGAAGGAACAACACCAGGCACCAGCACAGGTTAGGGGCTGCCCTGCTGGAAAGCAGCTCCATAAGAAAGACCTCGGAGTGCTGGTGGACAGCAAGTTCTCCATGGAACAACAACGTGCCCTTGTGGCCAAGAGAAGAAATGGTATCTTGGGATGCATCAAGAAGGGTGTGTCCAGCAGGTCTAGGAGGTTCTTCTAACTCTACTCAGCCCAGTGAGACCACACCTGGAATACTGTGTCCAGTTTTGGGCTCCCCAGTTCAAGAAAGACAGAGAACTGCTGGAGAGAATCTAACAGAGGACCACAAGGATGATTAGGGGACTTAAGCATCTCCCTTATGAAGAGAGAATGAGATCCCTGGGGCTATTTAGTCTTGAGAAGACTGAGAGCTGATCTCATCGATATGCATAAATATCTGAGGGGTGGGTGTCAAGTGGAGGGGGTCAAGCTCTCTTCACTGGTGCACAGTAATAAGGCAAGGAACAACAGTTTTAAACTTGAACATAGAAGATTTCACCTCAAAATGAGTAGAAACTTCTTTACGGTGACGGTGACAGAGCCCTGGAACGGGCTGCCTAGGGAGGTTTTGGAGTCTGCTTCTCTGGAGACTTTCAAAACCCACCTGGATGCATTTCTGTGCAGACTACCCTAAGTGATCCTGCTTTGCCAGGAGAGTTGGACATGATGAAGTCTTGAGGTCCCTTTCAACCTCTAATATACTCTGATACTGTGATACAGTATGTCTTCCGAAAGACTAGTTTGAACATCAGCAGCACCCGAGGTTTACCTCATCTCCAAGATAGGCTGATTGGCAAAAGCTTAAAGCACTGCTTATGTTTCTCTAACCACTTCTGCATTCTGCTAAGGTTAACTAAAAGGATAAAAGCAACTTTTATACCTTTACATTTTGTCTTTATGTCACATATATACACATGCCCAGTGTAACAAAGACTGTACAGACTCATGCCCAAATATTAGGAAGGTAAACATATAATCTTAACCATCTCATACATGTAAGTCTCTACTATACAGACCCTGTTTCTGTTCTTGTGGATGATTTCCTCCTTTACTACATACAAAATACTCCACTTTACAATAATGCACAGCAAATGCTACAATGCTGCCAAGATCAGATGACAGTATTTTAGGTTCCTTTTGCTTTGATACATAGCACATCATGCAGGGTTACAGAAAATTACTCTTTTAAGGACCTAATCTTCATATAAAGTGTAACAACAATGAAGAAGTTCCTGTTTTACCATTTCTCAAATATGAATAGAAAAAATGACACTCAGAGTTTGTAATTTCTGTCTGCTTAGTGGTTGTGAATCACTCCTTCTATGCAACACTTAAAGGCTGTCAGCAAGATCTTTTAGGGGTGTCTAATCTTGTAGAAATCTCCTTTCAGTGTTTACTGATTATAAAAATAATATATAGCTGCATGCCAAGCATCACGTGGGAGGAAGTGTGTATCTTGAAAACAGATTTATTCAGTCACTGTACAACAGTCTCTGCAATGGAACCATATGTATTGGCATGAAATCACTAAAATAATGTAGCAATTAGTCAAGATTGAAAATTAAGGCAAGGAAATCTACTTAATACAAAAAAAAAGAATTATTTGTCATATATTTTTTCTGTATTTTTCTGATTCAACAAGATATGAGAGAGAATAAGGCAGGTACAGCTTCTCAAAACTGTCGTAGACTTTCTACAGCCAGAGACACAGTAAACACACAGCCAGACACACAGCATAAAAATAAGATTATCTTTCCATCTTCTCTCAGCCTTGCTAGAAATCAGTTCCACTAATAACAGGTGAAACCTCTTACACTGCTCCTCCTTCCTTGTCTGTAGATCTGTACCATATAGAGTAGGTTGTTTTTCAAAACTGGGCAGCCACTCTGTTTCTGTAAGGAGGTGCCAAAAATCATGCTGATGCCACAGACAGACTGTAGTTCTTTCAGGAGCACTGAGCCCAAATGTTTGGCAGGATTCATTCACTTGCATATCTCCACTCGTGTTATTAGCATTTTCCCAAGGCCTGTTCTTATACACCCTAGATAATCCAAATGGCAGTACAATGACCTGGCAACAGCATTAGTCTGTAGGAGGAATCCTTACCCTAGTCATTAACATCTGACAAGTAAATTGAGAATGAATCTGCTCAGCATCTCTTTATGAGGCAGTCTGAGTCCTACAGGCCATACTCCTGTTGAACAGGTATTTTTTCTACCATTACCCAACAGTATGCATGAGGATTTCAAGTGAATAAAAGAAACCCCCAGAGATGCATGCCATCTTCTATGCCTTCTCCTTAGCATGGTGTTCTTATGAGCAGACACATGTGACATGGCTCTTTCAGAAAAAAAGCTCATGTTATCACAGGTGCTAATTCAATTTTTAAACAAACTGGTTCAAACTAAATTATTTAATCTATGGGATTATGCTTGTCATCTCTCCCCCCTTGTCATCTCTACCCCTGAACTGTTAAGTTTTTTCAGCCTTCCCCACATGTCCTTGATTTTGACATCTACCACAATCATATAGTCAACTTTTAACTCATTTTGAAAGCCCAAGCCTGCTTGTCAGTTTTCTCATTCACAAGCATATTCATGGCATAGTCTTCTAGGAACAGAACTTACAGTATTATCTGTGATATGAGAAGCAAGTTAATGTGTGTATACTAATGTCTTCCATCTACTCTTCCTGTAAGAGCTTCAGGGTCTGTTTCCCCTTCAGTCAAGAAACCTTCCTCTCAATGTTTTCCACTGAATTAGATAGATTCTCTAACATCAACAAATGCTAATAAGCAAATTTTTGTGGCACCAATACACAAGAGAGCAAGGGTCTGACATGAAGACAGACTGAGATGTCAGTGAAATACCATACAGGAAATATTTTCTCAAAGCTTTGTAAAGCAGATGGCAAGCACAGTAAACTTCCCTGAAACTTGGACAGCTACACATAGATAAAACAAGAGAATAAAACATCAAAAAGACATTAAAAAAATAACCAGTTGCATTTTCTCTGTACAGTTTTCCACAGCAAAAACACTTTCTGCTCGAAGCAAGACTTGCTTATAGTCCTAGCATGGAATGCTGGTGTGTATTTTCATTCTTTAATCTATATCCATAGTACCAAATTCTATTCTCTTTAGATCACAGCTGAGTAAACTTTCTCATCATTACAGAACTCATGTGCATTAAGGGAAATGTGATTCTGCATATTTTTCCTTTATTTAAAATTCATGGCTGGTATACATTGATGTTTTCTTCACCTCTATTTTATCTAGTCTCTCATATGCTGTTCACTGGCAAATTACAGAGCAGGGTCAAATTGCCCTTTGAGAACAGATCTTTCTTTTGATTTCCCTCTGTTTTGTTACTAAAAGTGTGGAAATTTCCCCCCAATGTTTGTTTTAAACATTTACCATATTTTGGTTACCCTCAAAATGCAGTCACCTTTAGACAACTACAATTTGGTAAATCTAAATCAACTTGTTCTCCCAAAGGTATAGGTCAATTTTCTTGTTCATAAAACCCCATAACAAACATATCGTAGGACGGTGCTGTATGAAGAGAGCTTCCTGTGTAACTATAATGTGACTGTCTAGACAGTTAGCAATTATGGAATTCACAATGTCTTTAAAAAAAAAAAAGGAAGAAAAAGGCTTGGATTCAGGAAAAGAGGAAAAATCCTGACCTTGGCATTATGCCTGGCTGCAGTTGTACAGTCTTCTAGATCCAACGCATTCTTCTCTCTTGTAATAAAAAGAGTTTTTCAGTATTCAGGCATCTGTTACAACTTACAATGCCAAAAATTTCTTAGAACAATAGCAAGCTCCCTGTGAAAGTCCTATGGAATGCAAAAGCAAAGAAATCAAGAAAGAAGCTAGAAAATCAGATTGCAGAAATTACTTAGACAAGTTACAATTTGTACTTAAGAAAGACATCCCTCCAAAATGCTTTTATTCAAATGATTGTATGCTCTGGGATTATTACTCAAAACCTCTACGTCACAACCATTTTCCTATCAAGTTCTGTTAAATACTACTTGTGAAAAAAGCTACTAGAATCTGATGTTAAGCTAAGTTAATTTGACATAAACCTTTACATTAAAAAAAAAATATAATAGTAGTTTAAATGCACCTGGACAGTTGAATGCATGACAAATGCTAGCAGAAAGTTCACTATCTGCCATAACATTTGGATATGGAAATATTGTTGCAAGATTTTATTTTTTTTTTATATTTCAGGTTTCATGTATAATAGATTCTCAGTTTGGGACTTACAGGCAGATTGAGGGGTATTAAGAACACCTTTTTCTTAACAACTAGATGAAAATGTTTAAACTCAGGGGCCCAGTATACTTCAGAAGGAATCACATAATATTTTGAGGATAACAACACTAATATATTTTCCTTGGGCAAACTGTCAGAGATTTTATTTCTATTCTATTCAAATATTTCATTTTCACCTTTTCTTTGTCCCACTCAGCATCTGTGACTCAAGATCCTTACCTGTTCTAAGAGAAAACATATCAAAAGTGGTATCTTCCCAGTGGTATCTTGCAAAAACACCCAAATCTGGGAAAAACATTGGACAGAAAACCTCCAAAGAGATACTAACTTTTACTGGAAGCACCTGTATTTCATTTGCATGGTAAGGAAGGGACTGTAGTGGGGGGCTAAATAGGTGGCTTCTAAAAGAAGCTGCTAGAAGCTTCCCATATGTCCATCAGAGTCAATGTCAGCTGGCTCCAAGATGCACCTGGCACTGGCACCTGGCACTGGCACTGAACTCACCAGCAACAGTGTTAGCAGCTCTGTGAGAACGTATTAAAGAAGAGGAGAAAGAAAATGCACACTTGCAGCAGGACTGACAATTGAGAATATAGAAGAAAAACAGCTGTGCAGATACCAAGGCCAGTGAAGAAGTTTTAGGAGGGGCTCCAGCTGCTAGAGCAGACCTTCAGGTGCAGGCTGTAGTGAAGACCACGGTGAAGCAGGCTGTGTCCCTGCAGCCCATGCCGGTCAGCTGTGCAGCAGCTGTTTACCTGCTGCCCATAGAGGACCCCATATCAAAGCAGGTGGATGCCCAAAGGAAGCTGTGTCCCCAAGGGAAGCCTACTGAGGAACAGGCTTCCAGCAAGACCTGTGGACCAATGGAGAGAGAAGCCCACAGTGGAGCAGGTTTATTGGCAGGACTTGTGACCTGAAGAGGGGCCTACGCTGGCACACTCTGTTTCTGAAGGACTTCACAGAAGAGGCAGTTGTGGAAATAGCTCATGAAAAACTGTAGCCCATGGCAAAGACTAACATGGGAGAAATTCATGGACGAATGTTTGCCATGGGAGAAACTCCATGCTGGAGCAGAGGAAGAATGTGAGAGGTCCTTTTCTCTGAGGAAAGACTGCAAGACAAAATGCGATCACAGTATCACAGTGTAACTAAGGTTGGAAGAGACCTCGAGGATCATCAAGTCCAACTGGTCTCCACAGACCTCAGGACTAGACCATGGCACCAAGTTCCACGTCCAATCTCCCCTTGAACACCTCCATTCCAATGACAAACGACTCACTCAGTGAAGAACTTTCTCCTCACCTTGAGTCTAAACCTCCCCTGGCACAGCTTGAGACTGTGTCCCCTTGTTCTGGTGCTGGTTGCCTGGGAGAAGAGACCAACCCCTTCCTGGCCACAACCACCTTTCAGGTAGTTGTAGAGAGCAATGAGGTCACCTCTGAGTCTCCTCTTCTCCAGGCTAAACAATCCCAGCTCACTCAGCCTGTCCTCATAGGGCTTGTGCTCAAGGCCTCTCCCCAGCCCTGTTGCCCTTCTCTGGACATGTTCAAGTGTCTCGATGTCCTTCCTAAACTGAGGGGCCCAGAACTGGACACAGTACTCAAGGTGTGGCCTAACCAATGCAGAGGACAGGGGCACAATGACTTCCCTGCTCCTGCTGGCCACACTATTCCTAATGCAGGCCAGGATGCCGTTGACCTTCTTGGCCACCTGGGCACACTGCTGGCTCATGTTTAGGTGTCTGTCAACCAGCACCCCCAGGTCCCTCTCTGTTTGGCAGCTCTCAGCCACTCTGACCCCAGTCTGTAGGTCTGCATGGGGTTGCCATGGCCAAAGTGCAGCACCCGGCACTTGGACTTATTAAATGCCATCCTGTTGGACTCTGCCCATCTGTCCAGTCCGTCAAGGTCCCTCTGCAGAGCCTTTCTACCCTCTAACTGACTAACATCCGTTCCCAACTTGGTGTCATCTGCAAACTTGCTGATGACTGACTCAACCCCCTCTTCCAGATCATCAATGAAGATATTAAAGAGGATGGGGCCTGGTACTGATCCCTGGGGCACAACACTGGTGACTGGCCACCAGCTGCATGTGGCTCCATTCACCACCACTCTCTGGGCTCAGCTCTCCAGCCAGTTCCTAACCCAGCACAGAGTGCTGCTGTCCAAACCACAAGCTGACAGCTTAGCCAGCAGTTTGCTGTGGGGGACGGTGTCAAAGGCCTTGCTGAAGTCCAGATAGACTACATCCACAGCCTGCCCCACATCCACCAGACGGGTCACCTGATCATAGAAGGAGATCAGGTTGGAGAGGCAGGACCTGCCCTTCCTAAATCCATGTTGGCTGGGCCTGAGCCCTTGGCCATGCTTCAGGTGCAGCTATTGCCCCCAGGATAATCTGCTCCATCACTTTCCCTGGCACTGAGGTCAGGCTGACTGGTCTGTAGTTTCCAGGTGCCTCCATCCAACCCTTCTTGTGGATGGGCACCACATTGGCCAGTTTCCAGTCATCTGGGACCTCTCCAGTGAGCCAGGACTGGAGGAAAATGATGGAGAGCGGCTTGGCCAGCTCATCTGCCAGCTCTCTTAGCACCCTAGGATGGATCCCATCTGGTCCCATGGACTTGTGAGTGTCCAAGTGGCTCAGCATGTCCCCAACTAATTCCTCATGGATTTCCAGGGCATCACACTGCTCCCTGACCCCTTTGCCCAGCCCAGGAGGCCACTGGTCCTGAGCTCCTGCCTTGCTGTTAAACATTGAGGCAAAGAAGGCGTTCAGGACCTCAGCCTCTTCCTCGTCTTCAGTCTCCATGTTCCCCTCCAGGTCCAGTAAGGAGTGCAGGTTCTTCTTGCCCTTCTTTTTAGTGTTGATATATTTGTAACAATGCTTTTTATTGTCTCTCACAGAGGTGTTCAGCTTCAGCTCCAGCTGGGCCTTTGCCTCTCTAATTTTATTCCTACATAATCTAACCACTTTCTTGAACATACCTCGAGAAGCCTTCCCCTCCTTCCAAAGGTGATACAGCCTCTTTTTCCCCTTCATTCCTCCAGGAGCTGCTTTCTCCTCCAGGCCCAGAGCCTTCCCCTGGGCTCATCTTTCGGCACATGGGCACTGCCAGTTCCTGTGCCTTCAAGAGCTCCTGTGTGAAGCAGCTCCAACCCTCCTGGACCCCTTGGTTCATGAGGGTTGGTACCCAGGGAACTTTGCCAATAAGTTTCTTAAAGAGGCTGCAGTTTGGCCTCCTGCAGTCCAAGGTGAAGGTTCTGTTGGTGCTCCTCCCTCTCTCCCTGCATATTGAAAACTTCACTACCTCGTGGTCACTGCACCCTGGGCAGCCTCCCACGGTCACATCTTCCACCAGCCCTTCCCTATTGGAGAGCAGCAGGTCAAGCAGAGCCTGACCCCTGCTAGGTTCACTTAACAGCTGCACCAGGAACCAGTCCTCCATTTGCTCCAGGAATCTTCTGGACTGCCTCCTCTCTGCTGAATTAAGTTCTGAGCAGAACCCAGATGAACCAACCTAAACCACCATTCCCTGTTGCCCTGCTCTGCTGCTGGTGGAGGAGGCAGAGAAATTAGAAGTAAAGATGAGCCTGGCAAGAAGGAAAGATTGGAGAAAGATGTCTTTGAGATTTAGTTTTATTTCTCATGTCCTACTCTGACTTGATTTCCCCAAATTGAGTCTGTTTTGCCTGCAGCAGTAACTGCTGGACGATGTCTCTCTGTCCTTACCTTGACCCACATTCTATATTCTCTCCCCCATCCAGCTGAGGACGCGAGTGATATGGAGTGGCTTTGGTGGACACCTGGCACCTGGATGCCAGGGTTAACCCATCACAGCACCAAAGCTCTATTTGCTAACTGGCCAATTTCCATAATGGTTACATTTAATAATTATGTGAAAAACAACAACTGCAATGCAAGCACAGCACAGGGATACCATTTTTTTATAACTTCACCTTCACGGGGAGCTGGAAATCAGACAGGAAAAGCAGATATAATCTTTCTAGGAGATTTTGTACTCACGATGCAAGTGATTCCTTTAGAATGAGTGCATGATTGGACAACTATATCAAACATATCCAGCAAGGCTGAAGCATCTGTGTCATACTCCATAATTTTATGAAAAATGTAATAGAAGCAACTCAGACTTACTGACAGAAAAAAGTGGAGAATGGGGAAAGGAAGCTAAAAAGGGACTAGCCAAAGAGAGTATCTCTTCCTTTTATGGACAAATTAACTTTTGTCACATTATATAATACTCATGTGATTTGCAGAATTTAGTGGCATGTCTCATGCTACATCTACCACACACTAAAGCTTTGGGCTGGTCCTGCTTCTTGTTAAGTCAGTGCCAACATGCTGACATATCAATAAACCAGCAAATCCAGTGTAAAACACTGCATTCAATGATTTTAACACAGACGTCTTCATGCAGCATTAAAAAAGAAAAAAAAAGGAAAAAAAAGTTTAAGTTAGTGTGTAAGGGAAATAAGGTAGTCTCTTTTTCTGAGGAGAAACAAAGCCTGGCACATTTTCTCATGAAAGCTGATGATCAACAACCTACTTTCCACCTAGATCTCACTAGTGTAGTGACTGTGCATGGACTGCATCTAAGCATAGGATTTGAGACAATGCAGTAGTTACACATGCCTAAAGCCAGATTTAGACTTATGTAGTGGGGAGCAAGGCCCAAATTACTACACTTAATTAACTGTCAATTAAGTTTGAATTAAACTGTGCCTGATTAAAGCACATATTTACCAGAAAGATAAGAAATGTGTAAATTCTGTTTTCTGTGACTATCAAAAGATGCCTAATACAGCAAAATATGGTCTTGAGGGTAATGCAGTAGCTGATAGTCAGTAGAATTCAAATTCCATCAGCAGGCTTTGAATGAGTGTGTAAGTTTGAATAACTTCATTTTCTGTGTTTCAGATTTTCTTCCCCATGGAAGAAAGAGAATTATTACCTTTCTAATATTAACAGATTCTATTCTTCATTTTTTACCTTCAAATAAATAAAGTTGCTGTGGAAAATTGTTAAAAATTGTTAGCAAAATCTGACCTCAACTTCATAATGAAATGCAAATAGTTCCTCCTATCAGCTGTTGTACTAACCATTATGCAGAAGTGATTAATTCTTAAACCATAAACCATAAACCAGGTTGGAAGAGACCTTCAAGATCATCGCATCCAACCCATCAACCAATCCAACACCACCTAAACAACTAACCCATGGCACCAAGCACCCCATCAAGTCTCCTCCTGAACACCTCCAATGATGGTGACTCCACCACCTCCCCAGGCAGCCCATTCCAATGGGCAATCACTCTCTCTGTATAGAACTTCTTCCTAACATCCAACCTAAACCTCCCCTGGCACAGCCTGAGACTGTGTCCTCTTATTCTGCTACTGGCTGCCTGGGAAAAAAGACCAACATCAGACTGTCTACAACCTCCCTTCAGGTAGTTGTAGAGAGCAATAAGGTCACCCCTGAGTCTCCTCTTCTCCAGACTAAGCAACCCCAGCTCCCTCAGCCTCTCTTCATAAGGCTTATGTTCCAAACCCCTCACCAACTTTGCTGCCCTTCTCTGGACACACTCCAGCAAGTCCACCTCCTTCCTAAACTGAGGGGCCCAGAACTGGACACAGTACTCAAGGTGCAGCCTAACCAGTGCAGTGTACAGTCAGGTCACCTGATCATGGAAGGAGATCAGGTTGGTCAGGCAGGACCTGCCCTTCCTAAACCCATGCTGGCTGGGCCTGATCCCTTGGCCATCATCTACGTGCTGTGTGACTGCACTCAGGATGACCTGTTCCATAATCTTGGCTGGCACTGAGGTCAGGCTGACAAGCCTATAATTCCCTGGCTCATCCAACCGGCCCTTCTTCTGGATGGGTACCACATTGGCCAGCTTCCAGTCTTCTGGTACCTCTTCAGTGAGCCAGGACTGATGAAAAATGATGGAGAGCGGCTTGGCCAGCACATCTGCCAGCTCTCTCAGCACCCTAGAATAGAATACATAGAATACATAGAATAAACCAGGTTGGAAGAGACCTTCAAGGATGGATCCCATCTGGTCCCATGGACTTGTGGGGATCCAAGCAGCTGAGGAGAGCTCCAATCACCTGCTCATGGAACATATGCAGCTCCCTGGCTCCTTCTGCCAGCTCTGCAGGCCAGCTGTCTGGTAGACGTTCTGTCCTGCTAGTAAAAATTGAGGCAAAGAAGTTGTTAAGTAACTCTGCCTTCTCCTCATCCTTTGATACAACATTTCCCTCCATGTCAACCAAGGAGTGGAGGTTGTCCCTGCCCTTCTTCTTGCTATGAATATATTTATAGAAGGACTTTTTGTTGTCCTTCACAGCAGAGGCCAGTCTAAGCTCCAAATGTGCTTTTGCCTCCCTAATTTTCTTCCTGCATGATTTGGCAACATCTTTAAACATTCCATGGGTTGCCTCACCTTTCTTACTTTTGTTCCCTTAGTTCTATTAAAAGTTCATCACCCATCCAGGCTGGCCGTCTGCCCCGGCGGCTCATCTTCCAGCACATTGGCACAGCCTGATCCTGTGCCTTCAAGAGTTCCTCCTTGAAGCAGGTCCAGCCCTCCTGGACCCCTTTATTTTTAAGGGCTTTCTCCCAAGGAACCTTCTGAGTTAGTTCCTTGAGCAACCTGAAGTCCACCCTCCGGCAGTCCAGAGTGGAGGTCTTCTTGCTGCCCCTCTTAGCTTGACTGAGTACTGAAAATTCAATTCTCTGCTGGTCACTGTCTCCTAAACAGCCTCTGACCACCACATCCCCACCAGCCCTTCCCTGTTGGTGAAGAGGAGGTCAAGCATAGCCTTGCCTCTGGTAGGCTCACTCAGCACCTGGGATAAGAAGCTGTCCTCCATGCACTCTAAGAACCTCCTGGACTGTCTCCTCTCTGCTGTGTTGAGATCCCAGCAGATGTCAGGCAGGTTGAAGTCGCCCATAAGGACAAGGTCAGGAGATCTTGAGACAGCCTTAAGCTGCCTATAGAATGCTTCATCAACATCTTCCTCCTGGTTGGGTGGTCTATAACAGACTCCAACCAGGATGTCAGCCCTGCTGGTCTTCCCTCTAATTCTCACCCACAAGCACTCAACCCGATCGTCCCTAATCTCCATCCCAATGGCATCTAGTGCCTCCCTGATGTACAGGGCCACCCCTCCACCCCTTTCTTCCTTGCCTGTCTCTCCTGAAGATCCTGTAGCCATCAATTGCATCGCTCCAGTCATGTGAGTCGTCCCTCCACGTCTCTGTGATGGCAACTACATCATAACTTTCCTGCTGCAGCAAGGCTTACAACTCCTCTTGTTTGTTACCCATGCTTCGTGCATTAGTGTACATGCACCTCAGCTGGGCTGCTGGTTTCACCTCTGGGTCTAGCTTATCACCCCCAGACTCTTGCCTGAGGGGACTAGTTTCAGCCCCTTCAAATATCATGATGTTGAAATATTAATTAATTTTCCTGAAGCTAGGTAGAAGTCATGCTTCAAATTACTATTTAGTATTTGTTCTCAAGGGAATTCAGAAAACAGAAAAATAAAGATTGTTTAGTACTGATACTTTTAATATTTGTCCTTGTCTAAGACAGAGTAAATAATTTAAAAGTATTGTATATAGCCATGTACAACATTTTTTAAATTTCTCAGTGTTTATTCTCATACTCTGGTTTTGGAACATCTTTCAAGCTCAGCAGCTGTAATGCAGTTGTTACCATTCTGTGAAAACTTTGCTGTTAGTGGATATAATGCAGACAGATATGCTGAAGACATCATAATTTTAGATCTAATGAACAATCATGGAAGTGTTACATGATGTAACTAGGATCACTTCTAAAAAATTACCAGTGGAAACAAACATCTGACATTGCTGGCTAAGACCATTAATGGGTACATTTAGAATTTGGTTTCATATTACTTTAATCCCAACACAAATGCAGGTTGTTACTGCAGGAGGTGATTTCATTATCCACATAACACTCATCACCACATTCACAGCACACATGAACCCTCATTTGCTCACTTGATGAATCAGAATAGGGAACTGATCCAGCTAGAAATTGATCTCTTAAACTATTTGTTTATTTTGCTGTTTCCATTTGGATCACTTCCCAGGCTCAGCTCACTCACCTCAACATTAAGATCCGCATAAGAAAGGGACTAGGAACAAATGGCTGCAGGTAGAGAAAAGGACATTTAGGTCAGATTAAAACAAACATGAAACAACCACCTCAGAGCACAGCAGTCAGTGATGTGCATCTTTATTAGGGTGCTGGCTGAAATTTCTTAAATCCATCATTTTTTACAGACAACTTATCATCTAACATTTTTTTTTCAAAAGGACCCTGAATTAATCAGATTCTTGTGGTTTTCTTGAACAGCAAATACATTCAAAATGCAATATGTCTGTGCTAGATTTTTAAAATGCCATTTTAAACATATGAATTAATATTTTAAAATTATTATTTAAATCTTAATTTTACCTGTATGCAGCACTACACAGAGAAAAGAACCTATATAAAATTACCCTCTGTGTTCTAGAAAAGACAATTACAATACTAAAGCCATTTGCAACACATACTTTGGATTAATTGCACAGACCCTAACTAGTAATTTATACTTGTCAAGACAAGGTGTGATTAACAGGTTTTATCAGAGTGCAGCCTACAATATCAGCACAGGGATAAATTAGTTTTAACTATAAACTTTAAACACAATAATGTAATCTTTAGGTACACATTTGCAAAATAACAAGGACAAGATTTTTCATTGGAAAATATTTTGCTCTTGCATACTGCTGCCAAGTTGGTTAGATAAGATTGGATTTCTAAAGCCAAAGCAAAAATCATGTTTACTGACCTCTTGTTTTCTAAGCCTGTGGTCGTTTGAACCTTAACTGGGATTTAAGAGCTCAGATGGGGGCAAGGCTGAGAATCTCTCCCTAGCTCCCCCCTCCTCTTTCCTAATTGAGAGGGGGAAAAAAAGGGAAGGAACAAATCTACTGAGAAAATAATTTGGAGTTGGCTTGGAAGTAGAGAGGTAAAAATTTTTCTGTAAACTATATATATATATGACAGGAAGGGTTCACAAGCATAAGGAACAAGGGTGGATGGAGAAAGTACATATACAAAACCAGTCCTTTAGAGTCCTTTGAAGATGTGTGGATGTAGAAGGGAGGAGGAGGACCAGGCCTGACCATGTGACAGAGAAGCAGGAAACCAGCAGCAGTCCTCATTCAGGCAAGGCAGGAGCTGAAAGAGAGAGCAAATGGCTGCAGTGTCTTCTTTTTTATAGGCTTGCTGGACAGGGATGGGGAATGGAACAGACTGACTCAGTTCCCCAGTGGGAAAACACCCTCCAGGGAGAGCAAAGCTCTCACAAGCATCCTCCCCCCACTTTCAGGATGGGCATAACCCATCACATGAGCCCCTGAAGATGAGTGTTTTCAGATTTTTCTCTGCTGCTCACTAAACTATAAAAGGCCCTTATTGCAGAGACACTTATATTAGCTGAATGCCTTTTTATGTCTGTTCTGCACAGTAAGCTTACTGACTCAAGTTAATCCAGCTAGACAATAATTAAAATAGATCAAGCATATTTTTTGTTTGGCCTTTGAACTGCTCTGTGTAAGCTGTTTTGACTTATCCTACTGCAACATTTTACACGTGTAGACCACCCAATTTGTAAATGCTGCCTCTTGTACAACACAGACAGATGAAATGAGAGACTTGTTACTGGAAAAATCACGGTTGCTGTAATTCTAGATAAGGAATAGTGACTCAATAGTTTGAAGAAATAGGCATAAAATGAAAACTGAAAGGCATATTCAAGCGTATGGACAAGAATATGCAATGTTATATAAATGAGTTGGCAGGAAAAGTCAGTGTTTTTATAGGCAAATTATATGTGTTACAATTTTCAGAAGACAGCCTTTGGTGCATCATGTCCACTGATACACTCAGCCAGGCAAACATACTGCTAAATGCGCTCTCTCATATGCGGAAAAAAAGCCCTGACCATGGAATTAAGAAGTATCGACAACTGCAGAACTTTGGATGCTGGCTATGTATCTCAGGAACCTTTTGCATCTTTTTGAAGAAAAGTGTGCAAAGACAGAATGACCAGTTCAGCAAGAGAGAAAATTCTACCAGATCTGCCAAAATCTATTCTAATATTCTTCTAATTTTATTGAGCAGAACTGGTTGATACAGCAAAAATAGGGGAATCCCTCAAAACCTTTTGTAATTAATGTAACCTTGAACAGATAACATGACAATCCTCACGTCCTCATGACAACCTCTAGTCATTTTAGTGGAAGAAACAAATCCAGCATTTTTTCATTTGCTTACACACCCTGACAAGAGACAAGGGATGTAAATATTCATCGTGAATTCCAACACATGGTAAACTTCCTCACAAGAACCCTCTTGAGTGGTTACTTTAAGGCAGATAGCTCAATCTGGGCCCTGTAGCCTGACCCTGTCTCAGTTTAAAAAAATCGTCTTATCTTAGTGAGGTGTGACTTAAGCGTAAGACTGTTAAATCACTTTGATACTTTTAAAAAAAACAACAAACAAATAAATAAATAAATACAGACCTAACTAAGTAAATAAATAAAAGCCACAAACAAAATTTTAAAATAACATCATAACTCTTTGGAGCTCCATGTGGAAGCAGGACAATTATGTTCTAATGTGTCTTCCATTGCATAAGATACGATCTTTAGTTTAGGTGACCTATATGCACTATGAAATAATTTTTCGTTTCTTAGTCCTCAAATAATTTGGAGGGATTTTGCTCATTGTATGCATATGGAGACTTAAGAATCAATCCTCCACGTATTACATATGCTCCATGCAAGGGCTTGGTAAAGCATAGTACCAACACAACTGACACCTTCAGAAGATAAGTACTCTTTCAGGGCACCTTAGCCGAAAGAAGCTGGAAGAAAACTACTGCGATGAGCCACAGCCTGCAGCCATTCACCATTTTGTAATGTTTCAATACTGATAAAAGGACATCTGGGCCACAATGTCTGATGTGTACAATTCACCGATTTTTTTGTTTAGTCTGAGATCTAAATTCTACCCTCATTATACAGGGTAGAATTCACAGAAGTAAAAGCAAAACTCATATAAAATGAAACACTAGTAAGTCTCTCCTGTGCCTACTAGTGCAACAGAGGTTCTATAACAGGAGAAAGAAAGATTTAACTCATCAGTCAAATGTGACACATGCAGATCTACATCTTTACTGAATACTGGAAGAAAAGTAAAATAAACAGATTTAAAACAGAATTAACTGCAATATTTTAATATATTTTTCTTTCATCAAGAACTCATTGTGGTGTTTGAAATAACAGTACACTGAACATAGTGGACTCTACCAAGAAAAATAATGTATTTCACAATTTTTACAGATTTTTGCATGGAAATGTGAACTTGTAAAGAAGACTGAAAAATATCCAGTTCTCTACACACTTGAATTGGTATGCACTGGCTGGCTATCTCATTATATTACTCCAGCCAGTGGAGGTTTTGTTAAATTATGATACTGAGCAGGTCTCTCATAATACATATCTGAGGACTCAAGAGCATCTTAAATCAGATTTTAGTTTATTATTCTGAATTCAATAAGATTCTTGTAAACAAGATTCCAAAGAAAGTTAAAATAATCTGTGGTAGGTTGAGAGAGGGCTTAGCTCTCCCTCCTCCACAGAGTAAGAAACCACAGCTAACTCAGTCGAAGAGCAAAAGCTATATATTTACAAGCATATATGGAAAGCAGGTTATATATAACACAATATATACAGGTATTTACAATATATACACAGAAATACACAGCAAAGACAAATAACACAACAAAAATCCCTCCCTCAGGGAGGGATCCCCTCTTTGGAACCCCCTCTCTCCCCCCCTTACCTCCCTTTTTCCCCAAAAAGGGGTTAGAGAGAGAGAAAGGCAAGTTACTAAGGAAAAGAGTTGTTAGCAAGCTTCAAAAGCCCATGCAGGATTAGTGTTTGCTTATCTGAAGGCCAAGTCCAGCAGTTCGCAGAAGAAGCAGGCAGGGAGAACACGCTGAAACACCAAACTCCCCCAACTCCCAAACCGAACTGAACTGAGGAAAAAATTTTCCAACCGCTTCACAATCTAAAGCTGAATTTTTGTTTATCAACCAATGAAATTCGTTTAGAATATCAGAATGTTTTGGTTCTAGTACCAAAAACATTAGCCAGTGTGTTCCAGCAGTGTTTGTTCTTAAAGGCACAGCCTCAAACGACCACAGTCCACCCCTTTCTAAACAATTTCATTGGCTGTTCGTACTGTCCATCCAATCCAGAACAATATTTACAGTTCGTAAGTTAAGTTCATCGTCCATTCCGGCTATACTCAGATGTAGATGATTCAGAAGTCCAAGAAAATCCAAAATCAAGAAAATGGAAAACAGTTTGTCTCTCCGCAGACGAAGCGAAGAAAAAGGGAAACAGGGACTCAGGGACTCTCAGTTGACTCAGGGCTCTCAGGGTTCTCAGGGTTCGTGCACCGTAGACTCCTCAGGGACTCTTTCCTTTGGACGCGCTGTAGCTGTACAACATTCTGAAATTAAACTCTCTCAGCTAAAGTTAAATCTCTTTGTGGAATACACTGAATTTCACCATTCTCTTGCATTACCCAATAAGTGTGACCCAGACCTTCTGCTGAAACCACCCCTCGGACAGGTTTAGCCTCTCCTGAGGGCGAAAATACCCAAACAGTTTTACCTAACAGATTCTTTTCCCTAACAACAGGAACTCTATCACCTTCTACTCTCCGTAGCAGATCTGAATGTGCCGGTCCAGCTCGGTTCACTGAACCTCTACTGTTCACCAGCCAGGTTGCTTGTGCTAAATGTTTCTCCCAGTTTTTCAAAGATCCACCTCCCATGGCTTTGAGAGTGGTCTTCAACAAACCGTTGTAGCGTTCAATCTTCCCTGCAGCTGGTGCATAGTAAGGAATATGGAAAATCCACTCAATACCGTGCTCTTTTGCCCAGCTCTTTACAAGGTTGTTCTTGAAGTGAGTTCCGTTGTCTGACTCAATCCTCTCTGGAGTTCCGTGTCTCCACAGGATCTGTCTCTCCAGACCGAGAATGGTGTTGCGTGCAGTTGCATGTGGAACTGCATAAGTTTCCAGCCATCCAGTGTTTGCCTCTACCATAGTAAGCACGTACTGCTTACCAGAACGAGAACGTGGTAGAGTGATGTAGTCAATCTGCCAAGCTTCACCATACCTGTATTTGGACCATCTGTCACCATACCACAAGGGCTTAATTCTCTTTGCCTGCTTAATAGCAGCACAAATGTCACAGTCATGGATGACTTGTGTGATGGCGTCCATGGAAATGTCTATGGATCTGTCACGAGCCCATTGGTATGTTGCATCTCTGCCTTGATGTCCTGACGAATCGTGAGCCCACCGAGCTAAGAATATCTCACCTCGGTGTTTCCAGTCGAGATCAAGTTCAGAGTCCTTGTCTACTTGAGAAACTCTTGCAGCTAGATCTGCCTGATGGTTGTGCTGCTGTTCCTCAGTAGCTTTGCTCTTGGGAATGTGAGCATCAATGTGTCTCACTTTCACTGGAATTCTCTCGATTCGATCAGCAATGTCTTGCCACAGTTCAGCTGCCCAGATGGGTTTCCCTTTCCTCTGCCAGCCATTCTTTTTCCAGTTCTTTAGCCAACCCCATAGAGCATTGGCTACCATCCATGAGTCGGTGTAGAGATAAAGCTTTGGCCATCTCTCACGTTCAGCCACGTCGAGAGCTAGCTGGACAGCTTTTACCTCTGCAAACTGACTGGATTCTCCTTCTCCATCCTTCGCCTCTGCAACTCGGCGTGTTGGACTCCACACGGCAGACTTCCACCTTCGCTTGTTCCCGACAAGACGACAGGAACCGTCTGTGAACAAAGCATATTTCTTCTCATCCTCTGAAAGGTCATTGTAAGGAGGAGCTTCCTCAGCACGAGTTACTCTCTCCTCTGGAGGTTTAGCACAGTTGGTATCTTCAGGCCAACTTGAGATCACCTCCACCAGACCAGGTCTTTCAAGATTTCCCATTCGAGCTCTCTGTGTCATCAGAGCCATCCACTTGGACCAGGTGGAATCTGTGGCATGATGTGGTGTGGAACCTTTGCCTTTGAACATCCAATTCAAAACTGGCAATCTGGGAGCTAAGAGAAGTTGTGACTCAGTTCCAATTACTTCAGAAGCTGCTTTCACTCCTTCATAGGCAGCTAGAATCTCTTTCTCTGTTGGAGTGTAATTAGCCTCTGAACCTCTGTAACCTCGACTCCAGAAACCAAGAGGTCGTCCACATGTCTCACCTGGAGCTTTTTGCCACAAGCACCAGGTTGGACCATTGTCACCTGCAGCCGTGTACAAAATGTTCTTGATGTCTGGACCATCTCGGACAGGTCCCAGACCCACTGCTTGGACTACTTCTTGCTTTATCTGGTCAAAGGCTGCTTGTTGTTCAGGTCCCCAGTGGAAACTGTTCCTCTTTCGAGTCACATCATACAGAGGTTTCACAATCTGACTGTATCCAGGAATGTGTAGTCTCCAAAATCCCACTATCCCCAAGAAACGTAGAGTTTCTTGCTTGTTCGTGGGATTTGCCATGGTAGAGACTCTATTTACCACATCCACTGGAATGTGTCGGCGTCCATCCTGCCACTGCACTCCCAGAAACTGGATCTCTGTGGTAGGACCTTTCACTTTGTCTCTCTTGATGGCAAAACCTGCATTCAGGAGAATGTCCATGATTTTGTTACCTTTCTCGAAGACTTCCTCAGCAGTTTTACCCCAGACGATGATATCATCGATGAACTGGATGTGTTCTGGAGCACCACCTTCCTCCAGAGCATCATGGATTACTGCATGACAGATGCTGGAGCTGTGGATCCAGCCCATTGGCAGTCTGTTGAAAGTGTACTGGATTCCTCTCCAGGTGAAAGCAAACTGAGGCCTGCATTCCTCTGCTATGGGAATAGAGAAGAAGGCATTAGCAATGTCTATGGTAGCATACCATTTGGCCTCTTTGGATTCCAGCTCATACTGGAGTTCCATCATGTCTGGTACTGCTGCACTCATAGGCGGAGTTACTTCATTCAGGGCTCGGTAGTCCACTGTCAGACGCCAGTCTCCATTCGGCTTTCGCACAGGCCACACTGGACTGTTGAAAGGTGAATGAGTTTTGCTGATGACTTTCTGACTCTCCAACTGACGAATCAGATTCTGAATGGGCAACAAAGAGTCACGGTTGGTTCTGTATTGTCTGTGATGCACAGTCCGAGAAGCAACCGGCAACTTAATGTCCTGAATCTTGTGTTGTCCCACAACTGCAGATTCATCAGAAAGCTCAGGTCTAGCAGACAGCTTCAGTTTTTGTCCATCAATTTCTACAGAAGCTACTCCAAAAGCCCATTTGTAACCTTTAGGGTCTTTGAAACGCCCTTCTCTCAGAAAATCAATTCCCAAAATACAAGGTGCATCAGGTCCGGTCACAACTGTATGCTTTTTCCATTGTTTACCAGTTAAGCTTATATTAACCTCCACTTTACTTAACTCTTGAGATCCACCAGTGACTCCCAGAATAGTTATGGACTCTGATCCCTGATAATTTGATGGCAATATGGTGCACTGAGCTCCTGTGTCAACCAAGGCCCTGTACTTCTGAAAGTGTGAAGTGCCAGGCCACTGGATGTACACATCCCAATAGATTCTGTTATCTGTATTACCCCTCTCCTCCCCCTGGCGGGAGGCAGGGCACCCCTAGTTATGGGGAACATGTCCACAGGTGCAACGAGCACACTGTGCAGTGTTAGAACTGGAGCCACTGTTGGAGCTACTAGAGTTGTCCTGGGGAACTGTAGAAGTAACAGCTACCCTTCTGGTATTGCTACCTCGGGTTCTGCCACTTTGCAGTTCTCTCAGTCTCCTGAAAAGATTAGAAGTTGGTTGACCATCCCACCTGTTCATGTTCTCACCAAACTGATCACGCAGGGTAATCCAAATAGTCCTACGTGACTGCCTTGGTGGTCTGTTTTGGTTTGATCTGTTTTGGAATGACCTCCTTGGAGGATGTCTATTCCTCACAGATGAAACCTGTACCCACCTGGAGGAAGAATTGGAATCATCTCTTTGTGCCAATTGGGAGATGGTGTTTTTAAATTCATCCTTCAGCTCTTTCATGCAATTCTCCAGTTTTCCAGACAGAGTTTCAATGGCTGAAACCAAAGAAACACGTGTCATGCTATCATCCAATTGTCTCAATTGATCAGTGAATTGGCCAACCGTAAGAGGAGCTCCACCATAATTTCTTGCTACAATTCTGCTTGCCAGAATGTTTGCATAATTAGAAGGAGCAAGCTTGATGAGCTTTTTAGCAAGACCATTTCCTACAGGAACATCATCAGGATTCAGAGATTCATGTTCACCATAGAGTACCTCTCTAACAGCAAATTCTCTCAGACGCTTGATTCCCTCATCTATGGTAGTCCAGGGCTTAGGATTCCATGGAAGATCATCTCGGGAAGGGTATCTCATGAGAACCGCCATTAGAAGGCGTATCCACAGATTAACCTTACCGAGAGCCTTGCCTAGATGTCTATCTATTCCATTATCCTTTGAGAGAGTTCCTAGCTGGGCTGCTGACTTGTCTCCAACCATTAGAGCTGGAGCACCTGTATCATAGCATCTACCAAGCCAAGCGAGAACTGGCTCCTTATCTGCTCTGAGATAGTCTTTTCTTACATTTCTAAGCTCCTCCCGGGGTGAAGAGCAGTCGGTTATGTCATCTTGTTGCTCTTCTGCCTCCTCTTCCTCAACTTGTGGTCCAAACAACCTTTCTGTCACTCTCTCAAGGATCCCTTTAAGCTGAGAGGCACCACCACTAGCTGCTGTCCTACCAAGAGATGCATCTCGATCCTCTGATGATCTCAATAACTCAGCTATATTTTTAAGACAGATTTTCTCTTCCTCCCCAGCAGAAGAACCTTGCTGTGCATCCCCGTCAGCTCCTGAATCAGCTTTAGTCTTACCCTTCCTTGTTGTTAAAACTGCTACTTGCTTTACTGGAGCTGTGTTTGGGTTTCCAGCTGCCTTATTATCAGAAGCTGATAAGCTTTGAGACAGATTAGCTGCTTTGGAGGACGCTTCCGCTCCTGCCATGGAAGAAGGAGGAAATGACTTTGCCTCGTTAATGGTGGCTGCCTGGGACACAGGAGCCGCCATGTTTGGGGCTACTGTAGCCCCTGGCTGCTTGCCAGAATCATCACCATTGCTATTCAGAGCTGCCTTGCCGATTGACTTTTTAGCTTTATCTTTAACTGACACAGATTCTCCATTATCATCCTCACTGGATGTTCCTGAAACAGAGCTAGGGTGGCGTTTTCGTCTCTTTGTCCTCCGTCTAATAACAAAACATGCCTTATAAACTTTTCTCTCCCGGTACAGTGTCACTAGCAAATACACATTACTTATCACCAGCAGCAGGACTACACACATCAAGAAAATCAGCTTTGGATCCCAGCCATCACTTAAAATTACCCTTTCACCGAGCGGAATCTTAAACTCTTTTATCTCAATAGGGAGTGTGCTAGATGTAACATTCCTGTACTTTTTAACATAAAAGAATTCCAGGCACTGATCATACAGAAGCCGAATCTTGTACTTAAACCACAAATATAATTTTTGCATTATATATTTACCTATCTTATCGATAATCATACCCAGGCAATACTTGTAGATCAATACACCAAAGACCGAGAAGAACAGACGCTCAAAAAGCCAAAACACCTTCATGTTTGCTCGTTCGACTTAAGCAAGCAATAAATCAAACTAATTTGTCAGCAAACCCCGAGTTGGGCAGCCAATAAATGTGGTAGGTTGAGAGAGGGCTTAGCTCTCCCTCCTCCACAGAGTAAGAAACCACAGCTAACTCAGTCGAAGAGCAAAAGCTATATATTTACAAGCATATATGGAAAGCAGGTTATATATAACACAATATATACAGGTATTTACAATATATACACAGAAATACACAGCAAAGACAAATAACACAACAAAAATCCCTCCCTCAGGGAGGGATCCCCTCTTTGGAACCCCCTCTCTCCCCCCCTTACCTCCCTTTTTCCCCAAAAAGGGGTTAGAGAGAGAGAAAGGCAAGTTACTAAGGAAAAGAGTTGTTAGCAAGCTTCAAAAGCCCATGCAGGATTAGTGTTTGCTTATCTGAAGGCCAAGTCCAGCAGTTCGCAGAAGAAGCAGGCAGGGAGAACACGCTGAAACACCAAACTCCCCCAACTCCCAAACCGAACTGAACTGAGGAAAAAATTTTCCAACCGCTTCACAATCTAAAGCTGAATTTTTGTTTATCAACCAATGAAATTCGTTTAGAATATCAGAATGTTTTGGTTCTAGTACCAAAAACATTAGCCAGTGTGTTCCAGCAGTGTTTGTTCTTAAAGGCACAGCCTCAAACGACCACATAATCACAAATCACTTATTTTTATTCCTAGAAGTGCAAATTATATTCTCTCATTTTTTTGAAAAGAGAAAGACGGTTGAAATCAGTAGAAAGCAGATTAATCAATGCTGTCAAAAATCCCACACATAAATACTTTAAGATTTCACACTCCTCACACTAAATCTGTCATAAGAGATGATTTTCAGAAAACAGCAAAGGTGAAAAATGTTTATTTTTATTATGTGCCCTGATTATTCTAAGTGTATGATTGCTTACAATGACAATGGAAAAGTTCATTCAGGAGAGGAAAAGGTTCAGAGGAGATCTTACTAATACATAAATATCTTAAGAGAGAGTGCAAAGAGTGTCCTGGAAGAGGCATTAATAAGACAGTTAAATCTGTTTTGAGACACTGCTCCTTTCTCCTCCCTCTCTGTTACAGGGTCCGGATTGAGGTCAAGGAGCCTAATAGGCAGGTGCCAGTAAGGCTGCCTGGAGGGGAGTGGAAGCTGATCCCCAAGCCTCACGTTTCAGAGAGGTGACTGCAAGCGTCAGACGCCAGGAGAGAAGGCGTGTGCAGTTTACTCACCACATAAACATTTTTAATTGATTGGTGGGATTTGAATGGTTAATGTGCCATTGGGCCGTTCAGTTTTCAAAAGGGGAATTAATAGGGGATGTTCTCCTGTATTTTTAGCTCGTTGCTCATAGCTCACTCGCTTGTTCGTTGCTCTTTAAACTCAAAGCTTACGTGCTTGTAACTCTCTCACCTCTCTCCCCCGTTTCTTAATGGGATTCAAGGCGACAAGCACCCTACCAGCTCTTACCTTCAGAGCAATTATCTTCTTTGTTCTAGCGGTGTAGTGCTAAAATCGGGCCTTCACTGCAGCAGTGTGCCCTCTCATTTTCTCTAAATTTGTGGATACTGCCCTTTGGACTATAACTCTGAACTCAAATAACTCTTCATTCAGCAAAGGGTTTGGTAGTTAGCAGCTCGGTGGTTCATGAGTAAAATACGCTATTTTACCTGGTTATTTATGAGGTTTAGAGCTTGTTACCTCTTAGTTAGCTCCATTGTGAGTTCAAGGGTGGTTCACCTATGCCACCCGAGGCAGTATTGCTGTTTAGTTTCGTGTGCACAGGGAGATTCCAGTTTGTTCTTCTGTATTCCAAGTTCTGATTGTTCCAGACTGTTAATCTACTATTTATTAGTCTTCTGCCATGTGTAATCAACCTGTCATCAACCAGGAAAATGAACCTGAATAAATTGGCATGGGAAAACATTTTTTTATGTTTAATAAATAATATTCATATTTTATCATATTTCTGGCCAATAAATTCATAAACTACAACAAAGAGGATGTAGCCAGGCTCTTTACAGTGACAGGACATGTGGCAGTGGGCACAAACAGAAACACAGGAGGGTCCTTCTGGAAACACTTTTTACTGTGGCAGTGACTGAGTGTTTGCAGAGGTTGCTCAGAAAGGTGGAGTATGCATCCCTGGAGATACTTGAGACTACAATTCAAATACTGTGTTCAGTTTTGGGTCCCTCATTACAAGAGAGACATCATCCAAAGAAGAGCAATAAAGCTGTATAGATGTAGAGTCTATAGATTTTTGGAGGAGTGGCTGAGGGAATTGGGGTTGTTTATTCTGGAGAAGATGAGGCTGAGGGGAGACTTTCTTGTTCTCTACAACTACTTGAAAGGAGGTTGTAGTGAGGTGGGTGTCAATCTCATCTCCTAACAAGGGACAGGACAGGAGGAAATGGCCTCAATTTGTCCCAGGGGAGGGTTAGATTTATTATTAGAAAACAAAATTTTTCACTGAACCTTTCCCTGGGAAAGTCATGGAGCAAATCCTCCTGGTGGTTATTACAATTAAACTGAAGGTGGAGACTGGGAAAAGCTAACACAAGCTTACCAGGGATAAGTTAGCGCTTGACAACCTGATTGCTTTCTATGACAAGGTGGCATGCTCAGTTAATGAATGGCGAGAAGTGGATGTTTTCTAACTGGATCTCTCCAAGGCTTTACACATGGTCTCCCACAGACTTCTCCTTGAGAAACTGACATGCTATGTACTGGTCAAGTGGTCTCTGTGGTAGGTGAGGAACTGACTGACAGGCTGTACCCAGAGGGTGGTAATAAATAGCTTTCTCAGACTGGCAGCCTGTCACTAGTGGGGTCCCCCAGGGTTCAATATTGGGCCTAAAGCTGTTTAATATCTCTAGTAATTATTTAGATATTAGAATTAAGAGCACCCTGATGAAGTTTGCTGATGACACAAAAATAAGTGGAGAAGCCACCCTCCAGGAAGATCTTGCCAGGTGGTCAATTGGGCAATGAGGAACTCTATGAAATTTAATGAGGCCCTGTGTAGGGTCTTGCACCTGGAAACACATAACCCAGGAATGCAGCTCAGATTGGGAGCCACATGGCAATTACCAGTATTCTGATAAGTCACTCTATCCTTATTTAAAAAGCAAGAAAAGATGTTTGGGTTTTCACAGTCACAGAACATTAGAGGTTGGAAGGGATGCCAGAGATCATCGGCCCCAAGCCCCTGCCAAAGCAGGATCACCTAGGGTAGCCTGCACAGGAGTGCTTCCAGGCAGGTTTTGAACGTGTCCAGAGGAGACTTCACAACCTCCCTGGGCAGCCTGTTCCAGTGCTCCATCACCCTCACTGTACAGAAGTTTCTTCTCATGTTGAGGTGAAATCTTCTATGTTCAAGCCTGTACCCACTGTTACAGTATCACAGTATCACCAAGGTTGGAAGAGACCTCAAAGATCATCGAGTCCAACCTGTCACCACAGACCTCATGACTAGATCATGGCAGCCTGGGCAGCCCATTCCAATGATGAATGATTCTCTCTGTGAAGAACTTTCTCCTCACCTCGAGCCTAAATTCCCCCTGGTGCAGCTTGGGACTGTGTCCCCTTGTTCTGGTGCTGGTTGCTAGAGAGAATAGACCAACCCCTTCCTGACCACAACCACCCCTCGGGTAGTTGTAGAGGGCAATGAGGTCACCCCTGAGCCTCCTCTTCTCCAGGCTAAACAATACCAGCTCCCTCAGCCTCTCCTCATGGGGCTGTGCTCAAGGCCTCTCACCTTCTCTGGACACATTCAAGTGTCTCGATGTCCTTCTTAAACTGAGGGGCCCAGAACTGGACACAGGACTCAAGGTGTGGCCTAACCAATGCAGAGTACAGGGGCACAATGACCTCCCTGCTCCTGCTGGCCACACTATTCCTAATGCAGGCCAGGATGCCGTTGGCCTTCTTGGCCACCTAGGCACACTGCTGGCTCATGTTTAGGTGGGTGTCAATCAGCACCCCCAGGTCCCTCTCTGTTTGGCAGCTCTCAGCCACTCCGACCCCAGCCTGTAGCTCTGCATGGGGTTATTGTGGCCAAAGTGCAGCACCTGGCACTTGGACTTGTTGAATGCCATCCCATTGGACCCTGCCCATCTGTCCAGTCAGTCGAGGTCCCTCTGCAGAGCCCTTCTTCCCTCTAACTGACCAACATCTGTTCCCAACTTGGTGTCATCTTGTGACCGTTTGAGGCTGTGCCTTTAAGGAAGAGACACTCTGGCTGAATATTTTGTAACTACACTGTATTCTAAACGAATTTCATTGGTAGATCTGGTGGGAGTAAGGTCTTAAGTCCCAGGGGCAGCTGGAACTTTGGGCAGTTTCACTTCCTTCACTCACCCTTCTAGCTGACTGCTTCTGGGCTTCTGGCCAAATAACAGATAAGAATTAACCCTCCTGTACTTAAGCCTCTTCTGTCTCGTTAACTCCCCTTTTCTCTTTTCTAACCCTCTTTGAGGAAGAAGGGAGGTATGGGGGAGAAGAGGGTACAGGGGGAAGCCCCCTCTGTTAGGGGGTCCTATTCCTGTTTTGTTCCTTTGCTGTATATTTCTGTATATATTGTAAATTCTGTATATTTGTGTACATAAATACCCTGCGATCATTGCTTTGTAAATACAGCATTTTCCCTTTCACTTTACCAGCTGAGTTGGCTGTGGCTGTTTCTTCTTAGTGGGGGAGGGAAAGGGAAAGATGGGCCTTTCCTTTCAACCCACCACACATCTGCAAATTTGCTGATGACTGTCTCAATCCCCTCATCCAGATCATCAATGAAGATATTAAAGAGAATGGGGCCCAGCACTGATCCCTGGGGGATGCCACTGGTGACTGGCCGCCAGCTGGATGTGGCACCATTCTCTGGGCTTGGCCTTCCAGCCAGTTCCTAACCCAGCACAGAGTGTTGCGGTCCAAGCCACGAGCTGACAGCTTAGCCAGCAGTTTGCTGTGGGGGATGGTGTCAAAGGCCTTGCTGAAGTCCAGGTATACCACATCCACAGCCTGCCCCACATCCACCCAGCAGGTCACCTGATCATAGAAGGAGATCAGGTTGGAGAGGCAGGACCTGCCTTCCTAAATCCATATTGGCTGGATCTGAGCCCTTGGCCATCCTTCAGATGCACAGTTATTGCCGCCAAGATAATCTGCTCTATAATTTTCCCTGGCACTGAGGTCAGGCTGACTGGCCTGGAGTTTCTGGATTCCTCCATCCGACCCTTCTTGTGGATGGGGACCACACTGTTCCTTTTCTTACTATTGCACACCACCAAAAAAAAGATTGCCCCCCTTCACTTGACACTCATCCCTCAGATATTGATCAGATCCCCTCTCAGTCTTCTCTTCTCAAGACTAAACAGTCCCAGGTTTCTTAGTGTCTCTTTGTAAGGAAGGTGCTCAAGTCCCCAAATCATCCTCCCTTGGACTCTCTCCAGCAGATCCCTGTCTCTCTTGAACTGGGGAGCCCAAAACTGGACACAGTATTCCTGATGTGGTCTCACCAGGGCAGCATAGAGGGGGAGAAGAAGCTCCCTAGGCCTGCTGGACACACCGTTCTTGATGAATCCCAGGATACTGTTGGCTCTCTTGGTCACAAGGGCACATTGTTGTTCCCTGGAGAATTTGCTGTCCAGCAGCTCTCCAAGGTCTTTGTCTGTGAGGCTGCTTTCTAGCCTGTCCAGTTCTCATTGGATAGCAGCACAGCCTGACAGGGTGTCAGCCACGCCCCCAGTTTGGTGTCATCATTGAACTTGCTGAGGGTACTCTCAATCCCCTCCTCCAGGTTGTCAATAAAGATATTGAACAAAACTGGACCCAGTACCAATCCCTGGGGAACACCACTGGCCACAGGCCTCCTAATCACCAACAATCACAACACTCAACTCTGTTGTTAAGACAGTTTTCCATCTCATGGACCAACCATCTATGCAAGATTTTCTGAGCTTTTCTAAGGGAGACAGTACCAAAAGCCTTACTGAAATCAAGGTATATTACATACACTCCACTTTCTTCATCTACCCCATTGGTCATGGTTTCATAGAAGGCTGTCAGATTAGTCAAGCAGGATTTCCTCTTGGTGAATCCATATTGACTACTCCTGCTAACTTTCTTGTTTTCCATGTGGTTATAGATGACCTCCAGAATGAGCTGCTCCATCATCTTTCCATGGATGGAGGTAAGGCTGACTGGTCTGTAGTTGCCTGGGTCCTCCTTCTTGCCTTTTTGAAAGACTGGAGTGATATTTCCTTTCTTCCAGTCATCAGGCACCTCTCCTGTTCTCCAGGACTCTTCAAAGACTCAAACTGGCCTCTGATGTGAAGGACAACAAAAAGTCCTTCTATAAATAGATTCATAGCAAGAGGAAGGGCAGGGACAACCTCCACTCCTTGGTTGACATGGAGGGATATGTTGTATCACAGGATGAGGAAAAGGCAGAGGTACTTAACACCTTCTTTACCTCAATTTTTACTAGCGGGAAAGAACATCTACCAGACAGCTGGCCTGCAGAGCTGGCAGAAGGAGCCAGGGAGCTGCATAGTTTCCCTGTGTTACAAGAGCAAGTGATAGGAGCTCTCCTCAGCAGCTTAGACCCCCACAAGTCCATGGGACCAGATGGGATCCATCCTAGGGTGCTGAGAGAGCTGGCAGATGAGCTGGCCAAGCCACTCTCCATTATTTTTCATCAGTCCTGGCTCACTGGAGAGATCCCAGAGGACTGGAAGCTGGCCAGCGTGGTACCCATCCACAAGAAGGGCCGGTTGGATGAGCCAGGGAATTCCAGGCCTGTCAGCCTGACCTCAGTGCCAGGCAAGATTATGGAACAGGTCATCCTGAGTGCAATCACACAACACTTAGAGGATGGCCAAGGGATCAGGCCCAGCCAGCATGGGTTTAGGAAGGGCAGATCCTGCCTGACCAACCTGATCTCCTTCTATGATCAGGTGACCCGCCTGGTGAATGTGGGGCAGGCCTGTGGATGTAGTCTACCTGGACCTCAGCAAGGCCTTTGACACCGTTCCCCATAGCAAACTCCTGGCCAAGCTGTCAGCCCATGGCTTGGATGGGAGCACACTGCGATGGGTTAGGAACTGGCTGGAGGGCCGAGCCCAGAGAGTGGTGGTGAATGGTGCCACATCCAGCTGGCAGCCAGTCACCAGTGGCGTCCCCCAGGGATCAGTGCTGGGCCCCATGCTCTTTAACATCTTTACTGATGATCTGGACGAGGGCATTGAGTCCATCATCAGTAAATTTGCTGACAACACCAAGCTGGGGGCAGGAGTTGATCTGCTGGAGGGTAGAGAGGCTCTGCAGAGGGACCTCGACAGGCTGGGCAGATGGGCAGAGTCCAAGGGCATGAGATTGAACACATCCAAGTGCCGGGTTCTGCACATTGGCCACAGCAACCCCATGCAGAGCTACAGGCTGGGGTCAGAGTGGCTGGAGAGCAGTCAGGCTGAGAGGGACCTGGGGGTGCTGGTTGATGGTAGACTGAACATGAGCCTGCAGTGTGCCCAGGCAGCCAAGAGGGCCAATGGCATCCTGGCCTGCATCAGGAACAGTGTGGCCAGCAGGAGCAGGGAGGTCATTCTGCCCCTGTACACTGCACTGGTTAGGCCACACCTCGAGTACTGTGTCCAGTTCTGGGCCTCTCAGTTTAGGAAGGAGGTTGACTTGCTGGAACGAGTCCAGAGAAGAGCAACAAAGTTGGTGAGGGGTTTGGAACACAGCCCTACGAGGAGAGGCTGAGGGAGCTGGGGTTGCTTAGCCTGGAGAAGAGGAGACTCAGGGGTGACCTTATTGCTCTCTACAACTACCTGAAGGGAGGTTGTAGACAGACGGATGTTGGTCTCTTCTCCCAGGTAGCCAGTACAAGAACAAGAGGACACAGTCTCAGGCTGCACCAGGGGAGGTTCAGGCTGGATGTTAGGAAAAAGTTCTATACAGAAAGAGTGATTGCACATTGGAATGGGCTGCCTGGGGAGGTGGTGGAGTCACCGTCATTGGAGGTGTTCAGGAGGAGACTTGATGGGGTGCTTGGTGCCATGGGTTAGTTGTTTGGGTGGTGTTTGATTGGTTGATGGGTTGGACGCGGTGATCTTGAAGGTCTCTTCCAACCTGGTTTATTCTATGTATTCTATTCTATGTAAGATGATGGAGAGAGGTTCAGCAACAGTATCAGCAGCCCTCTCAGCACTTGTGGATGTACCCTATTGGGGCCCATGGATTTGTGTTTCCTCAGTTGGTACAAAAGATCTTTAATCCAGTTTTGACTGACCAGAGTAGTATCCTCTTCCCTCCAGTTCTGCTCCCTCACTGAGACTGAGATTCCTGAGGGCTTGTCTTAGAAGCAAAGACTGAGGCAAAGAAAGCATTCAGCAACTCTGCCATATCTGTATCACCTGTTGCCATATCTCCCATATCAGTCAGTAGTTGGCCCACCTTTTGCCTGCTCTTCCTTTTGTTTTATTTGGTTAGACTTTGTGGTGGGTTGAGAGAGAAGGCCCAGCATTCCCTCCCCCACTAAGAAGGAATAACTAGACCACAGCTAACTCAGCCGGTGAAGCAAATTAGGGAATGCTGTATTTACAAAGCAATTTGGGACGCAGGGAGTTTATGTACACAAATATACAGCATTTACAATATATAGAGAAATAGACAGCAAGGAAACCAGAAACAATCCCCCCTGGAAGAGGGGGTTTCCCCCTGTACCCCCTTCACTCCCCTACCTCCCTCTTTCCCCAAAGAGGGTTAGAAAGAGAAAACTGGAGTTAACGAGGGAGAGGCCTAGTGCAGGATTAATGTTTATCTGTTATTTGGCTAGAAGCCCAGAAGCAGACAGCTGGAAGAGGTGAGCGAAGAGGAACCGAACTGAGGAAAGTTCCAGCTGCACTGAAACTTAAGATTGTACTCTCACTATCTACCAATGAAATTCGTTTAGAGTATCAATATTTACAAAAATATTCAATTAGAGTGCCCCAGAAACTGTCCCTTCCTTAAAGGCACAGCCTCAAATGGTCACAGTCCACCCCTTCTAAATAATTTCATTGGTCGTTTGTACTGTCCATCCAATCCAGGACAATATTTACAGTTCGTAAGTAAAGTTCATAGTCTGTTCCAGCTATACTCAGATGAAGATGATTCAGAAGTCAAAGAAAATCGGGAAATAAGGAAATGGAAAACAGTTTGTCTCTCTGCAGACGAAGTGAAGAAAAGGGAAACAGGAACACAGGGACTCTCAGTTGACTCAGGGCTCTCAGGGTTCTCAAGGTTCGTGCACCGTAGATTCCTCAGGATTCTTCCTTTGCAAGTTTGCATGTTTACTTCTATGAGTCTGCATAGAATACACAGAATAAACCAGGTTGGAAGAGACCTTCAAGATCATCACGTCCAACCCATCAACCAATCCAACACCACCTAAACAACTAACCCATGGCACCAAGCACCTCATAAAGTCTTCTCCTGAACACCTCCAATGACAGTGACTCCACCACCTCCCCAGGCAGCCCATTCCAATGTGCAATCACTCTCTCTGTATAGAACTTTTTCCTAACATCCAGCCTGAACCTCCCCTGGTGCAGCCTGAGACTGTGTCCTCTTGTTCTGGTACTGGCTGCCTGGGAGAAGAGACCAACATCCGTCTGTCTACAACCTCCCTTCAGGTAGTTGTAGAGAGTAAAAAGATTACCCCTGAGTCTCCTCTTCTCCAGGCTAAGCAACCCCAGCTCCCTCAGCCTCTCCTCGTAGGGCTTGTGTTCCAAACCCTTCTCCAACTTCATTGCTCTTCTCTGGACTCGTTCCAGCAAGTCAGCATCCTTCCTAAACTGAGGGGCCCAGAACTGGACACAGCACTCGAGGTGCAGCCTAACCAGTGCAGAAGTTATTAAGAAGATTATTGGAGAGCAGCTATTGGAGAACAGCTCTGGGGAAAAGTACCTGGGAGTTCTGGTGGACAGCAGGATGTGCACTTGTGGCCAAGAAGGCCAATGGCATCTTGGGGTGCATCAAGTAGAGTTTGGCAAGAAGTTTGAGGGACGTTATCCTCCCCCTATACTTGACCTGGTGAAGCCACACCTGGAATACTGTGTTTAGTTCTGGTCTCCCTTGTTCAAGAAGGATAGGGACATTCTTGAGAGGGTACAGAAAACAGCTACAAAGATGGTTAGGGCACTAGAACATCATCCATATAAGAAAAGACTGAGAGAATTGTGTCTTTATAGTCTGGAAAAGAGAAAACTCAGGGGGCATTTCATGAATACTTTTAAATACTGTCTGAAGGATGGGACCAGTCTTTTTGTCAGTGGTACCCATTGACAGGACAAGGGATAACAGGCACAAACTTGGACATAAGAAGTTCCATCTAAACATGAGGAAGCACTTCTTTAAGTGATGGAACAGGCTGTCCAGAGAGGTAGTGGAGTCTCCATCTCTAGAGACATTCAAAACTGGCTTGGATGTATTCCTTTGTGATCGTCCTTAGATGAACCTGGCTTGGCAGGGGAGTTGGACTCAACGATTTCCAAAGATCCTTTCCAAGCCCTACCATTGTGTTATTCTGTGATTCTGTGATTGCTAGTACTAGTGCAGAGTATGAGCAGACTTGTATATGCCAAGGATTTCTCAGATATTATTGCACTGTGAAATGCGGTTTCCATTTCTGTTCTTGTAATTTGTTTAAAAGTTACCTTTATTTATAAGGTGCCTTCACAGGAGGCCTTGAGATTCTGACTGATGCTTTGCTGGAGTTTACCCTGTGACATGGCTAGTGCTTCAGGTGTCATGCTTCAAAAACACAAGGAATGTGAAGAATAACCATTATTTCTGCATCTCTTGGTATCTAGTTTGCCTCTTTATTTTAAATGAAAACTGTAACATGTGTCAGTAATGGATGCCTTGAGTGGGGATTTACACTTACAAGCTCTGCCAGGTTTTGTGTGTAAAGTACACACATGCTTGAATGGGTTGTGATTACTCTCTCCAGCCATGTCTGCCATGACTTTAGTATTTCTATCACACCAAACAAATAAAACAAATAGAATAGAAACAGAGAATCATAGAAACATTAAGGTTGGAAAAGACCTTTAACACCATTGAGTCTAACTGTAACTAAACTATATCCTGAAGCACCACATCTACATGCTTCTTGGACACGTCTGGGATGGTGACTCCACTGTCTCCCTGGGCAGCCTGTTTCAATGCTTCAACAACTCGTTTAGGAAAGACAATTTTCCTAGTATCCAATCTAAACCTCCCCTGGCACAACTTAGGCCCATTTTTCTTGTCCTGTCTCTGGTTGCTTTGGAGATGAGACCAACACTGGCTTCACTACAACCTCCTTTTATGTCATTCTAGAGACCAGTGAGATCTTCCACAGACTTCTCTTCTCCAGACTAAATAACCTCCAACTCCCTCAGCTGCTCCTGACGTGATGTGGCCTCCAAACCCTACACCAGTCTCCTTGCTCTTCTCTGGACACCCTCCAAGTACTCAATATCTTTGTTACACTGTGGCATCCAGAACTGAATACAGTACTCAAGCTATGGCCTCAGGAGGGCTGAGTACAGGGGCAGGATCACTTCCCTCCTCCTGCTGAACACGCTGGTTTTGATACAGGCCAGGATGCTGTTGGCCTTCCTGACCACCTCAACACACTGCTTGCTCAGCTGTTGATACACAACTCTTGATTATTAGCTGTCCTAGGCTGTCACAGATTTTTCCCTGAATAGAAAAAGAACATAATGTGATACCAGCAATGTGCAATGAACCTCCTTCATTCCAGCATGCTGGTGGGGGAAGAAACCCAAAATAGAATCTTGAAAAAAGGTGGATTAGACTTTTCCTTAACCAAACTAAACCAAATGAAACCCAGGAAAGATAATGGCTTTTATGGATCACCTAGGACCTTTAATAGCTGAACAGAAGTAGCACAATAACCGTAGTTGGTTTTGAAGGGCTAGATGCTGGCCATCACTTTTCTCATTACAAAGATATGAAGGAGAACACTGAGCAATAGGGTGTCAAAACATGCCACCTTCTCAGGCTTCTGCAACTGATTTGTCACTTTCAGTAAGAGATGCTAATTTGCTTTCTTGGACACAATGATCTTGGAGGTCTCTTCCAACCTGGTCTATTCTATTCTATTTTATTCTATTCTATTCTATTCTATTCTTTTATTCCACTCCATTCCATTCCATTCCGTTCCGTTCCATTCTATTCCATTCCATTCTTATTTTGTAGCCTTGTGGCAGGCCCTTAGTTCTTCAGGAAAACAAAGGTACATTTGACTTCATCCTTGGCTCAATGTTTTTACCTTTTGACTGCTCATCTCCCATCTGTTGAAGTCAATAACTGAAATGAAGAAAGAAACAGACAAGAAAGAGATGAGAGTTTGGAATAAGAAAAGGAATAATAGTACTGCAGCTTGGAACAAAGAGCCATGCAGAGGACACCTGTCTAGCAGTGGACCCAAGAAGGTTTCCACAAGTTGCAAGCTGCCTTACATATTTGAATATGTAGCTAAATGCTAATATTAATGCTAATTAATGCTTATGGTGGCCTTTAACCCCTTCTTTGGGGAATTCAAATCCCAGGGTACAACATATCAAAACCTGAATAACTAAATCAATTTGATAGTTTCTTTCACATAATTTCAACTTTTGATCTGGAACCATCTTTACATTAAGGATGAGTGTACTGTTTATTGCTCTTCTGGAACCTGACTTGGATTCATTGCACTGAGCATTCAAATAGAGTTGTATCAGTAATCAAAACAGAAGGATGGTAAAATAGAAGCAGCACATATGGTAATAAATTCCATGAAAAGAGCACAGACTGTAGCATAAATCTACCATCTGCTCAGATTTACAGAATTTTTGCTTACCAGATGACAGATAGATTATCCACCCTGTCAGCCCCTGCTGAAAGGGATTCTTCCACTGTCTAGTAATAAAATGAAAAACTAGATAGGCTCAAATTTGCCTTATACTTCGGTTTGCCCAGGTGAACCTTCTTAGTGTACAGAAATCTAAGTTGTTTGTTCTAGAAAACAAACCCCACTTCTGCAAACAGATGTTACTCAAGAGTTATTTTCAGAGCTAGTGGTTTCTCAAGGCATGATGAAGGAGAGGGGGGAAACTTTCTCTTAATAAGGAAAATCAGCTGTAATGTAAGCTCATACTCACAATTTAAAGAGACAACTAAGTGGGAGCACCCCCCTGTCTTCTTTAGCTAATACATCACCTTGCCTCAGCTGTTCGTTGAAACTGTGATGTCTGAATAGTGGGGCCCTTTTGTTCCAGGTGTTATCCAGCAACCTAATTTAGTTGTTTGTACATATAAAAAACATTTACCTCTGTGCAAAAAAAAAAAAAAAAAGAGGTCAAATCAGTTCTTTTTACTTCCTAAAGTTGAAAATTCTTACTTTTGAGATTGAGTTTCATGCAGCAGAGAAAGCTGGAAGGAGCTATTTTCCACATCTTCAGCATTGGCAGAATTTGATTGCCTTTCAAAGTCTGCTCCATGTTGATGCATTTACTGCCAGGACTACTGGAAGCATGTGGAAGAACTTCAGTTTCTGTACAAGGAATCTGAATCAGTATCTGCAAAGCCTAACTTTGTTTCTGTCCACTGCTAACCATCATCAATTAACTGGAGGAAAGGTGTCCCCAGTGTTAAGGAAAAACAACAGTGTAAGATCTACACTGCCTTGAGTTCTGAAATTGGAGCCCTTAGTGAGGTGTAACACTGTAATGCTTTGTTGTCTTGAAATGCCCTCTCAAATTGATTTTTCACCTCTGAATGTAACATAATTGACACTATTGGTATCTCAATTGTCTGTACTTGACTCCACAGTTAAGACCTCAGACATAAATGAGGCACTTTAGCTGTTTTCTCTGAATTCTTGTTCCACATCACTGATCCACATTCTTATTTGGCTCGCATATATTTCAAGCACAGAGTCACAGCTGCAGGCAGAGGAAATAGAGTCTGAAAGGCCCAATCTGCAAAACGGCTAAGCACACAAAATTTAAGCAATAGAAAAATTTAACGCTCAGAACATGTAGGAAAATTTCTTCACCTTCAGTAAGAAAACATAAAAAACAGCCAAACTAAATAAATTGAAAAGAGAAAGACAAAATATTTAGGTACAGGGTAAAATTTTAACAGATATTATGGCTTGAATGGGCAGAGGTTTTGCTGGGTGAAAAACTGGCTGCAAGGCTGGGCCAAAGATTGGTGGTGAACAGTGTTAAATCCAGTTGGCAGCTGGCCAACAAATGTGTACCCCAGGGATAGTATTGGGATGAGTTTTCTTTGACATGCTTAACATCTTTAATGATGATTTGGATAAGGACATCGAGTCCATCATCAGTAAATTTGCAGGATGACATCAAGCTGGGGGCAGGAGTTGATCTGCTGGAGGGTAGAGAGGCTCTGCAGAGGGACCTGGACAGGCTGGGCAGATGGGCAGAGTCCAACGGCATGAGATTGAACACATCCAAGTGCCGGGTTCTGCACATTGGCCACAGCAACCCCATGCAGAGCTACAGACTGGGGTCAGAGTGGCTGGAGAGCAGTCAGGCTGAGAGGGACCTGGGGGTGCTGGTTGATGGTAGGCTGAACACGAGCCTGCAGTGTGCCCAGGCAGCTAAGAGGGGCAATGGCATTCTGGCCTGCATCAGGAACAGTGTGGCCAGCAGGAGCAGGGAGGTCATTCTGCCCCTGTACACTGCACTGGTTAGGCCGCACCTCGAGTACTGTGTCCAGTTCTGTGAAATATTAACATACCTCTGTCATTATAGACAGATAACTTTTATACAAAAGGTTTACCCAAAACTCTCTGAAGGCACACAGGTCTTTTGAAATGATTCTGCCTGTGTCAGGTGCCTAAATAGAAGCATAATAAAAAATAAATTTAAAAAAAAAAAAAGGGGGGAAAAAAGAAAAAAGAGGCATGGTTTATAACTAAGGTTTTAGTGATACCAGCAATGCAGTACTGCAACCATCTCAACAACAGCACAAGAATCAAGAAAAAAAAAAACAAAAAAACCCCAAAAAACAAAAACAAAACAAAACAAAAAAAACCAGCATTTCCCAAGAAGTTGGAAATCACCAGAACTACCTAAGACCGACTGCAATAATAATCTGAGACCAAAAGCAACAATGAGAAGACTGTACCAAAAACATCTGAATTAAGACTGAATATTATGAATGCTTATTTACTGTGTGGTTTGAGGAAATGTTCACATGGATTTATATGTTAACAGTCTATCATAGTTAGGTAATAATGTCAAATAGTTAAAGGGAAAGTCAAAGTAAATTGAAGACTTTGATGGGATGTGTTGTTACCAGGGTAGATGCAGTCTCTTATCAATATGGGATTGTTGATTTTATTGATTGCTTTTGCTATATTGCTAATTTTACCTGGCTTGTTTTATGTATGCAAAGGATGTTAGGTTAGAATGATACAGTTTTGTTGCCTTTTGATTTTATTTGTTATAGAGTTAAACCTTTGTAGAAAAACAGAAACTTCATTATAACGTGTGTCAACAATTAACATTAACTAGTAAAATAGAATAGAATAGAATAAAGTAATGAACAGGAACTGCGGAAACAACTTACTTACAACAATTATTGAGATAACAAAGAATGGCAGTAACAAAAATAAGGGTAACAGCACAGATTGAGACACTGAACAGTGAATAAACTAATATTTTAAGCCGCCTTCGACCAACCACCTCAACATCTGGATGTAGCGTGGTTCGATAGGTGGGGCCAGCCCTCCTCCTAAGAAAAGAAGATATCAATCATAAAAAAAGGGAATACCCTTGATTTCTTTTGAATCAACCAAAGCCTTAACAGAACTAACCTCTTTGGTTGTTGTGGAATACGAAAAACCGCTCATCTGGGCCTCTCCTCCCTGGAGGGTGACAGTGGCCTAACAGCCTAATGGTGAGAAAACATTGCAGCATTACAGCCAAGTTAGGAAATATTTTCTGGGTTTTTATTAAAATAGAGAAACATGACCCTTGGTGGCCTGGCTGGCATCTCAGAAAGCTCTGGAAATGGATCCGGGGTGGTCTCATCCTCTCTGGCGGTGGCCATCTCTTCCAGCTCAAGAGGTGACACCTCGTGATTCCAGTATGAGAATGCGCAACTCCAGCCCTGCGCATGCGCCATAACCCTCTATGGTTCAGCCACGACGCTGCGATGCATGGTGAAATCAATGCCATAGCTAGCAAAAGGGTTTATGTTCTATATGATGGGTTTTAATTGTGTTGTATGAATCTGTTAGATCATTCAGTCTCAATGCATAAGCATAGTTAAGAACGGGAATAGAGAGTAACACATTTGCAGATTGATAATAATGGTTAGTTTAAAGGATTGTTTAAAACTTAGGGCTGTATATCATAATTGCTTAATGATTGTATGATCAGAAAAATATGTTTATATGGACTTATATGTTATCCCACCAGTTTGCTATAATTCTGTACACCTAGAGAAAAAATCAAAATTGATTATAGCACAAAATACATTTTCATTTTAGGTTATAAAAACAAAAGAGGGGAATTCAGGTATTATGTTGCAAGAAAGAATGGTTGAAGCATGTTGCATTCTCAAATTTTCATTTTATATGTGATTTTAAATGTGATGTAACAAAATTTATAGAGGCTATAAGAATTATGGAAGTTTTAGCTAGGAGAAATTTGAAAGAAAAAGAAACAGCATTAGGCCGAAGTGAGTATCACTAGGGCTCAGTACCTCTCCTTAGCAAAAACAAAGCAGCAACAGATCAGTATTATTAGGATGAGTGAAAATGCATTATTGTATTCTCTTCTATTTTGCATTGGGCAGAGCCATGAATATTCAGGATGCCATCTCTGAACCAGCAATGAAGCACTTTTGCTCTAACTGTTTGCCTGCAAGTCTTCTGTCTGTAAAGCTAGAGCCTGGCCAGATCTACCTTTACAGATTGGAGAAATCTTGCTACCAAACAATTGATGATTTTTGACCATCTTAGAAAAATAAAGATGTAACATACCTTTAGAGCAGGTTGTACAAGATAGTGAAGATTAGGTTTGCTGTGTTTTGCTTTATGTCTAGCTACTGCCTCTCCTGATAAGCCTTTTTCTACTTGCCTTATGGGATAGCCTTTGGATAAGTGGCCAGTCCCATTATCCTTTTTATGTGATTATGTAGCTTTCTTAAAACAATCATTTATGCTTTTGTTATTTTACTTTTTATTACTTCTGTTGCCTTGTATATTGCAATGATGTTGCTTGATCGTTCTCATAAGAAGGTTCTTGTTGTGCAACAGAAAGGGGGAAATGATGCACTGATTTTAGGGAATAATCTCAAGCGATGGTCAGCTGATAGAAGGAAAAGTTTTTACTCTTGTGGGCCACAAACCCTGTGAGAAACCTGCAATTATGTAGAAGAGAAAAAAGTATTTAGCTAATTACCAACGGCCATTGTGCCTCAGGAAGGCACAAAGCTACCTGATAACGAGTGCGAGTTAGCATTGCAAAAAGCCTTCTGTTTCCTCTTTGAACTTAGATAAGAGATACTTGACCATTTGCCATTTGTCTAACATCTGTCTGAGCCTTGCTTAGGAATGTGTGTTCCCTTGCATTTCCTCCGCAGCCAACCACGATTCTGTAACTGTCACAAACACATCTAATTACCAATTACAAGTAGCCTTCTGATCTGTTAGCCTATATAAAGAAATGACTTGGTACAATAAAGTAGACACTTGGCTTGCATCAAGCTGCGTCTCCATCTCTCAATCGCGGTAGTGTTGGATTGGTTGATGGGTTGGACGCAATGATCTTGAAGGTCTCTTCCAACCTGGTCTATTCTATGCTATGCTATGCTATGCTATGCTATGCTATGCTATGCTATGCTATGCTATGCTATGCTATTCTGTGCACCCTCAGTAAATTTAGAGATGGCTCTAAGCGAGGTAGTGTTGATCTCCTTGATGGTAGGAAGACTCTACAGAGAATCATAGAATCATACAATCAATAAGGTTGAAAAAGACCTCAGAGATCATCAAGTCCAACCTGTCACCCAACACCTCATGACTAACTAAGCCATAGCTGCAGGTGCCATATCCAATCCCCTCTTGAACACCTCCAGGGACAGTGACTCCACCACCTCCCTGGGAAGCACATTCCAATGGCCAATCACTCTTTCTGTGAAGAACTTTCTCTTCACCTTGAGCCTAAACTTCCCCTGGTGCAGATTGAGACTGTGTCCTCTTATTCTGGTGCTAGTTGCCTGGGAGAATAGACCAACCCCGACCTGTCTACAATTTCCTTTCAGGTAGCTGTAGAGGGCAATGAGGTCTCCCCTGAGCCTCCTCTTCTCCAGGCTAAACACCCCCAGCTCCCTTAGCCTCTCCTCATAGGGCTTGTGCTCAACACCTCTGACCAGCCTCATTGCCCTTCTCTGGACATGTTCAAGTGTCTCAATGTCCTTCTTAAATTGAGGAGCCCAGAACTGGACACAATACTCAAGGTGTGGCCTAACCGGTGCTGAGTACAGGGGCACAATGACTTCCCTGCTCCTGGCCACACTATTTCTGATGCAGGCCAGGATGCCATTGGCCTTCTTGGCCATCTGAACACACTGCTGGCTCATGTTCAGCCTTCTATCAACCAGTACCCGCAGGTCCCTTTCTGCCTGGCTGCTCTCCAGCCACTCTGACTCCAGCCTGTAGCACTGCATGGGGTTCTTGTGACCAAAGTTTAGCACCCGGCACTTGAACTTGATGAATGCCATCCTGTTGGACTCTGTCTATCTGTCCAGCCTGTCTAGATCCCTCTGCAGAGCCTCTCTACCCTCCAACAGATCAACTCCTGCTCCCAACTTGGTGTCATCTGCAAATTTACTGGTGATGGACTCGATGCCCTTGTTCAGATCATCAATAAATATATTGAAGAGCACAGGGCCCAGAACTGATCCCTGGGGGACACTATTAGTGACTGGCTGCCAGCTGGATGTGGCACCATTTGCCACCACTCTCTGGGCTTGGCCCTCCAGTCAGTTCCTAACCCAGTGCAGAGTGCTCCTGTCCAAGCCATGGGCTGACAGCTTGGCCAGGAGTTTGCTGTGGGGGATGGCATCAAAGGCCTTGCTGAGGCCCAGGTAGACTACATCCACAGACTTCCCCACACCCAACAGGTGGGTCTAATGGTCATAGAGGATCAGGTTGGTCAGGCAAGACCTGCACTTCCTAAATCCATGTTGGCTAGCCCTCATCCCTTGGCCATCCTTCAGGTGCACTGTGATTGCCCCCATGATCATCTGCTCCATAATTTTTCCTGGCACTGAGGTCAGGCTGAGAGGCCTGTAGTTTGTGGGTTCATCCATCAAGCCATTCTTGTGGATGAGCATCACATTGGCCAGTTTCCAGTCATCTGGGACCTCTCCAGTGAGCCAAGACTGCTGGTAAACAGAATGGAATAGAATATAATAGAATGGAATGGAATGGAATGGAATAGAATAGAATAGAATAGAATAGAATAGAATAGAATAGAATAGAATAGAATAGAATAGAATTAACCAAGTTGGGAATGACCTTCGAGATTATCAAGTCAAACCTATCACCTAACACTATCTAACCAACTAAACCATGGCACCAAGTGCCCCATCCAGTCTCTTTTTAAATGATGGATGGAGGCTTGGCCAGCTCATCTGCCAGCTCTCTCAGCACCCTAGGATGGATCCCATCTGGTTCCATGGACTTGTGTGTATCCAAGTGGCTCAGCAAGTCCCTAACTACTTCCTCATGGATTTCAGGGCAACTACACTGCTCCCTGATCCCATCTACTCAGGAAGCCAGTTATTCTGAAGTCCTCCTGCCTTACTGCTGAAAATAAAGGCAAAGAAGGTATTTAGTACCTCAGTCTTTTCCTCATCTTTAGTTACAATGTGTAATGGGTTAAGGCCAACCCCTCCCCACCACAGGCAAAAATGAGACTCAGACAAATGGACAAATGGATTGTGCAAATGGTGGAAAGTTTAAATGGATAAACAATGAAAGTTTTACAGAGAACCACAAGCACTGTGACAAAAGAGAAAGAGATCCCAAAACATACCCAAGAACATCCCACCCCCACCTGGGGGTACACCCAAAATGCCCAGGGCTCTTTCTCCCCACCGACAACCCAGCCTTGGGCCTAGCCAGGCCCAAGAGTGGTGGCTCACCCCATTACCCAGGTAGCAGTGAGGGAAGAAAGAGGCAGAGAGCACCCCCCGATGATGTTTTATAGGGAAGCAGGGCATTATGGGATGAAATACCTGGCTTCCTGTGCCCACCCACTGGGCTGGACCCTTTTGGGACATGCCTGAACCAACACACAATGTTCTCTTCCAGGTCCAATAAAGAGTGGAGGTTCTTTTTGCCCCTTTTTTTGCAATTAATATATTTATAAAAATATTTATAAAAATAAAAAAAAATTTATAAAAATATATTTATAAAAATTGTCTTTCACAGCAGTGGCCAGCTTGAGTTCTAACTGGGCTTTTGCCTCTCTAGTTTTTCTCCTACATGATCTAACAACATCCTTAAACATATCAGTAGTATTGCCTTTTCCAAAGGCAATACACCCTCTTTCTTTCCCTTAATTTGTTCAAGAGCTGCGTGCCCATCCAGGCCGGTCGCCTTCCCTGCTGGCTCATCTTTCAGCACGTGGGCACAGCCTGTTCCCGTGCCTTCAAGAGTTCCTGTTGGAAGTAGGTCCAACCATCCTGGACTCCTTCGTTCTTAAGGGCTGCTACTCAGGGAACTCTCGAAATAAGTTGCTTAAACATGCTGAAATTTCCCTCCATAAGTCCAAAGTAATGGTTCTGTTATTGCTCCTGCTTATTTCTCTGCACGGGGATCTGGACACACTGGATTGATGAGCTAAAGCCAACTATATGAGACTCAACAAGGCCAAGTGCCAGGTCCTGTACTTGGGTCACAACAATCCCATGCAATGCTACAGACTTGGGGAAGAGTGGCTTGAAAGCTGGCCAGCAGAGAAAGACTTTGGTGTGTTGAATGACAGCTGGATGAACATGAGCCAGGAGTGTGCTCAGATGGCCAAGAAGGCCAGGAGCATCCTGGCCTGTATGAGGAATAGTGTGGCCAGCAGAATTAGGGATGTGTCTGTCCCCTTGTACTTAACACTGCTGAGGCCACACCTTCAGTAGTGTGTCTAGTTTTGGACTCCTCACTACAAGAAGGACATTGACTTGCTAGAGTGTGTCAAGAGAAGGGCAACAAAGCTGAAGAAGGGCTAGAGAGCAAGTCTTATGAGGATGGGCTGAAGAAACTGGGGTTGTTTAGTCTGGAGAAGAGGAGGCTGAAGGGCGATCACATTGCTCTCTACAACTACCTGAAAGGAGGTTGTAGTGAGGTGGGTGTCAGTCTCTTCTCCCTCATATCAAGTGATAGAATGAGAGGAAAGCTGCACCTGGAGAGATTTAGATTGGATATTAGAAGAAACTTCATCACTGAAAGAGTTGTCAAGCATTGGAATAGGCTGCCCAGGGAGACAGTCGTTGAAATACTATCCCATCACTTGAGGTATTTAAGAGATGCATAGATGTGGCGCTAAGGGACATAGTTTAGTAACAGTCTCAGCAGAGTTAGATAATGGTTGGACTCGATGATCTTAAATGTATTTTCCAACCAAAACAATTCTATGCTTCATGATTGACATGCATAGATAGACATTTAATTTGGTTGAACTGGATTTTAATAGCATTTTATACTTGTCTTTCTTAGAGTGCTTTCTCATTGGTTGAGAAGTTTCATACACTTCCAAACTGAGAGCATCTTAAGTAAGGCAATATTTGATTTGTTCTTCTGCCTCCTTGAAGATTTCTTCCAGAAAGCTGATTTGTCCTATTTTTTCCTTCTTTGAGAATTCTCAGGCTTACGTGAAAATATAGGACACTATAGAAAGTGGATGGGAATAAAAGTTTTCCATTCTGAGTACATTCTTTTTATTCCTAAGATATTTTTATTTAAATACAGCTTTAGCAGTAATGCCCCAAATACCTTAAACTTTTAGGTAAGAAACAAGGGCATGAATTGTAAAGACATACTTAAGTCAGTTTGTCTTCTCTAATATCAGCCATTTAATTTTGGTCAGAATTTCTTTGAGAACTGAGGATGCTTCAGATTAGGCTATTTTCCTCTTCTGTCTTCTGCAGATTTTGAAGAAACTCTGGAGAATGTTGCTGTATTAGAGCCTGGCAGGCTCTTTTGGTCTCAGTAAGTGTGAATAGGAATGTTGGAAAAAAAATCTTTATATTATTTAACATGTAGCTATTAGCTATTATTATTCTTGCAGGTAATAGGGGTGGTGGGGCAGGGGTAACACTTGGTCATTGTTATGGAATTTATTTAATTGATAAATGATGTGGCAAATGGGTATTAATAAAAACATTAATAACTTTTTATTAATATTAAAGAAGTGCCAAAATGTATTAAATGGGTTTGATGTATGGCTAGAATATATATTTACACTGGGAATGTACAGTATTTAGGCAAATATAACAATTTTACCAATTTTATGCAAACCAGGAGGAAGTAACAAGGAAAGCAAATCCCCCAGAGCAAAATGGCTCTTGACCACAGCGGGGTAGGGGGTGGAACGTGACAAGAACTGTTAAGCCGAAGAGGCAATGAATTAATTATTCACAGCTGGTTCCCCCCAGGTGGGAAGTGTTGCTGCTGTGTAGAGAGACAGATGTTGGTCTCTTGTCCCAGGCAGCCAGTACCAGAACAAGAGGACACAGTCTCAGGCTGCGCCAGGGGAGGTTCAGGCTGGATGTTAGGAAGAAGTTCTATACAGAGAGAGTGATTGCACATTGGAATGGGCTGCCTGGGGAGGTGGTGGAGTCACCATCACTGGAGGTTTTCAGGAGGTGTTGTAGTTTGAGCTGGGTGCCCCCCTGGTGCATTCACTTCCTGTGTCCAGAAGTCCAGCCCAGAGGGATGGACACAGGAAAATTGTGTATTTCCTACCATAATTCTTTGCACCACTATAAGATCCAGTGCGGAGTCTGGCACTTCCTCTTTCCTTCCCTCTCCGAGACTTGGTAACTGGGGGAGAGATCTCCCGGCCATGGGCCTGATTGGGCCCAAGGCCACAGGGGGATGGGCAGTCTCAGGCCTGGCCAGCTGAGACCAGCCCAGCAGAGGGAGGGGGAAGAAGGAGCCCTGGGGGTTTTGCATGCACCCTCAGGTGGGGATGGGATCTTTCTTTGTCACTGCGCTTTGGGTTTTCTGTAACATTCACCGCTTTCCATTTAAACTTTCATCACTTTTGCAATCCGTTTGCCTGAGTCGTTATTTCTGCCTGTGGTGGGGAGGGGACCTGCCCCAACCCATTACATTTTTTGGCGCACCAACGTGGGGCCAACTGCAGCTCGGATTGCAAAAGATGGAGAGTTTAAATTTAGTTCTGGGCGTCGGTTTGGGTTTGGAAAGTTGGGGCTCAGGTTTTGTGTTACTGGGGCGACTGTGTGAACTCCTGTGGGCTGCAGAAGGATAGCTGGTGCGTAGCTGATGGCATGGAAGTTCCTCCTGTTTCTTGGGAACAGCGAGGGGTGGTTCTTTCTGTGACTTTCTGCCCAGGGTAGCTTAAGAATGCTCGAGTAGCCTAAGAAGGCGAGACCTGCCTTCTCCTCGTTCTCTGCGGAGCGGCAGGGAGCGGAGGAGGGGCAGCGGCAAGCAGAGCGTGGTCGGCCCGCGGCCGCTGCGGGGAGCGGACACCCGCGGCGAGCGGGCAAGCGACTGCTGGAGGTGACTCGGACTCTGCATCGCGGCGACAGAGACGGCGGGGGCCGAACCGGGCCGCGTTCAAGCGGCGGCGGCGGCACCGCCCGAGCCGGGCTGCGTTCAGGCGGCGGCGGCAGCTGTAAATCTTTCCCTGGTGTTTTCGGACGTGTTCCGAAAATGGCGCCGAGCACCTGGCTCCGCCTCCCTGCTTCTTCAGCGGGCTGTGGCGCAGCTCCTCCCTCTTCCGGGGGTGGAGGTTGTGCAGCCGGATGCTGTCCTGCCTCGGTACGCGAGCGCCCAGCCGGGGGGTGCGGAGTGCCTCTGACATGCATCCGTGTAGCTTTGGTCCGCGTGAAAGCGGTTGGCTGCGGCACCCTGGATGGATTGAAAAAGGCAGTCGTGGAGCCGGATTGTTCCGACTGGCCTGTCCCAGGGGTGGAGAATTTGCCGCTGAATAGGAGAGTAAAGGCTTGGCTGAGAAGTTGTGAGGTATTTCCAGGTGACCAGGATGTCCCAAGGAGCCCACAAGGAATTCACGCTGCAGGAGAAGGACTGCGTCGCTGGGAGGTTCCATCACATGAGGAAAAACAACTGGAATGGACTGATGCTTGAGCCTGAATGAGAGACTGTTTGAGTGGACGCCCAGATGAAGATATGGACTTCGCCGGACATGTCATCAGAAGTTTTCTGATCTGATGATGTGTTTGGGTGCAAAGATTATGGTATGAAATACAGGGGTGGCATGTTGTAGTTTGAGCTGGGTGCCCCCCTGGTGCATTCACTTCCTGTGTCCAGAAGTCCAGCCCAGAGGGATGGACACAGGAAAATTGTGTATTTCCTACCATAATTCTTTGCACCACTATAAGATCCAGTGCGGAGTCTGGCACTTCCTCTTTCCTTCCCTCTCCGAGACTTGGTAACTGGGGGAGAGATCTCCCGGCCATGGGCCTGATTGGGCCCAAGGCCACAGGGGGATGGGCAGTCTCAGGCCTGGCCAGCTGAGACCAGCCCAGCAGAGGGAGGGGGAAGAAGGAGCCCTGGGGGTTTTGCATGCACCCTCAGGTGGGGATGGGATCTTTCTTTGTCACTGCGCTTTGGGTTTTCTGTAACATTCACCGCTTTCCATTTAAACTTTCATCACTTTTGCAATCCGTTTGCCTGAGTCGTTATTTCTGCCTGTGGTGGGGAGGGGACCTGCCCCAACCCATTACAGGAGGAGACTTGATGGGGTGCTTGGTGCCATGGGTTAGTTGTTTGGGTGGTGTTGGATTGGTTGATGGGTTGGACGCAGTGATCTTGAAGGTCTCTTCCAACCTGGTTTATTCTATGTATTCTATGTATTATCTGTTGAGGGTTTTGGGGCACCCTCATGCAGTGCTGGCATGGCTGGTTGCCATCAGGAATGCCATGTGCTCTCAGGGTCGGTCTGGCTTCATCAGGATAATGAGCAGTTTTACGCTTCTCATGACAGGCTCTTAGCTTTCCTGGGTAAACTGAGGCACAGCAAACTTCTAGTTGCAAGGAGAAGCTCTGACTCCAAGGCTTGTCAGCTTCCCTAGCTTGCAGTGACTAGGCTCATGGCTTTTATCCCTGGCTCTGGACTGGGTGACTCCAGGAGAGACAACTTGAGACAACTTCAAGCAAGATAGATGTAAGCAGGGTCACGCAAGGCAAGGCAAGGTGAGGCGACTAGAAATCAGCCTGTATATATATATCTTGCCTGAGATTCAATTGGGCCCACAGGGCAACTGAAGCCAGCACATAGTTACCCAATGGAAAGGGGTTCTGCCAGGGTGTGGCTATAAAAAGCAGAAACATAGGCTGGGTCAGGCAGGAGCAGTGGCCATTACATGTGCTCTTACCCCAGAAGGAGAGTTGTTTACCAGACATGCATGGTCCTGTCCCCTTTGTTCCTTTTCCCATGTTACACTGACTTTCTGCAGGAAGGAGAGGGGAGAGTGGGACCATATCTAGGCACATCAGGGTCTGTCTGGGTTTGTGCTGGGGCTTGCTTGGCCATATAATGACAGCCATGCAAGGATTAAAATTACATATTCTACACCAAGCAATTCCGTTTGTTTTCCATTGTGATGACAAGTAGGTGTAGCCGTTAACCTTCACATACACAGAAATTTGCCTCTCTGTCAACTTCATCAACGTTTAAGCAAGGAAACTACCTCAAACAGTTCTAAGGGGCTAAAGAACCTCACTGTTATCTGTCAGCTGACTTTTTGAAACCCACTAATAAATCAAACAATGCAAAGGAACACTCCTGAACACTGAAATGAAGTTGTACATGCAGTGCTTTTTTTTCTGGGGGGGGGGGGGGCATCATTCTTAGTATATTCTTGGCCCACAGGAGCTGGCACTGTCTCAAACAATTTCCAAACTGGGTTTGTGGGATAGAATAGAATAGAATAAACCAGGTTAGAAGAGACCTTCAAGATCATCATGTCCAACCCATCATCCAACACCACCTAATCAACTAAACCATGCAACCAAGAATCCTGTCAAGCCTCGCCCTGAACACCCCCAGTGATGGTGACCCCACCACCTCCTCAGGCAGCCCATTCGAGTGGGCAATCACTCTCTCTGTGTAAAACTTCCTCCTAACCTCCAGCCTAAACCTTCACTGGTGCAGCCTGAGACTGTGTCCTCTTGTTCTGGTACTGCTTGCCTGGGAGAAGAGACCAACATCCGTCTGTCTACAACCTCCCTTCAGGTAGTTGTAGAGAGCAATAAGGTCACCCCTGAGTCTCCTCCTCTCCAGGCTAAGCAACCCCAGCTCCCTCAGCCTCTCCTCGTAGGGCTGTGTTCCAAACCCCTCACCAACTTCGTTGACCTTCTCCGGACATGCTCCAGCAAGTCAACCTCCTTCCTAAACTGAGGGGCCCAGAACTGGACACAGTACTCGAGGTGTGGCCTAACCAGTGCAGTGTACAGGGGCAGAATGACCTCCCTGCTCCTGCTGGCCACACTGTTCCTGATGCAGGCCAGGATGCCATTGGCCCTCTTGGCTGCCTGGGCACACTGCAGGCTCATGTTCAGCCTACCATCAACCAGCACCCCCAGGTCCCTCTCAGCCTGGCTGCTCTCCAGCCACTCTGACCCCAGCCTGTAGCTCTGCATGGGGTTGCTGTGGCCAATGTGCAGAACCCGGCACTTGGATGTGTTCAATCTCATGCCCCTGGACTCTGCCCATCTGCCCAGCCTGTCGAGGTCCCTCTGCAGAGCCTCTCTACCCTCCAGCAGATCAACTCCTGCCCCCAGCTTGGTGTCGTCAGCAAATTTACTGATGATGGACTCGATGCCCTCGTCCAGATCATCAATAAAGATGTTAAAGAGCATGGGGCCCAGTACTGATCCCTGGGGCACACCACTGGTGACTGGCTGCCAGCTGGATGTGGCACCATTCACCACCACTCTCTGGGCTCGGCCCTCCAGCCAGTTCCTAACCCATCGCAGTGTGCTCCCATCCAAGCCATGGGCTGACAGCTTGGCCAGGAGTTTGCTATGGGGAACGGTGTCAAAGGCCTTGCTGAGGTCCAGGTAGACTACATCCACAGGCCTCCCCACATCCACCAGGCGGGTCACCTGATCATAGAAGGAGATCAGGTTGGTCAGGCAGGATCTGCCCTTCCTAAACCCATGCTGGCTGGGCCTGATCCCTTGGCCATCCTGGAAGTGCTGTGTGACTGCACTCAAGATGACCATGCTACAGATAATTTCTTTTAGATAGTTGATCTACAACCATACTGTTTCAGAAGCTGTGCCAGGGGAGGTTCCGGCTGGATGTTAGGAAAAAGTTCTATACAGAAAGAGTGATTGCCCATTGGAATAGGCTGCCTGGGGAGGTGGTGGAGTCGCTGTCATTGGAGGTTTTCAGGAGGAGACTTGATGGGGTGCTTGGTGCCATGGGTTAGTTGCTTAGGTGGTGTTGGATTGGTTGATGGTTTGGACGTGATGATCTTGAAGGTCTCTTCCAACGTGGTTTATTCTATGTATTCTATGTATAATTTAAGAATATGACAGAGGAGGCTTAGGGGAGTCCTTATTGCTGTCTACAACTACCTGAAGGGAGGCTGTAGACGGGCAGAGGTTGGTCTCTTCTCCCAGGCAGCCAGTAGCAGAACAAGAGGACACAGTCTCAAGCTGCACCAGGGGAGGTTTAGGCTGGATATTAGGAAGAAGTTCTTCACAGAAAGAGTGATTGGCCATTGGAATGGGCTGCCCAGGGAGTAGGTGGCATCACCATCACTGGAGGTGTTTAGGAAGAGACTGGATGGGCACTTGGTACCATGGTTTAGCTGATTAGATAATGTTGGATGATAGGTTGGACTTGATGATCTCAAAGGTCTCTTCCAACCTGGTTAATTCTATTCTATTCTATTCTATTCTATTCTATTCTATTCTATTCTATTCTATTCTATTCTATTCTATTCTATTCTATTCTATTCGATTCGATTCGATTCGATTCCTGAAGGGCACATAGGTATATATCAGTAAATTTAAAGTATATCAAGTGACACAAGAGAGACTATATAATTTTCTTCATTGGCATAATGAAAACCTCACTTTGTAAGTTTCACGTATTTCCCTTTTCAGTGTAGCCATCCAGAATAGCTTTGGCTCCTTGACATCTGGCTAAACATCCTAAGACCATAGAATCATAGAATCATAGAAGACCTTAAGGACCATCTAGTTCCAATGACCCTGCCATGGGCAAGGACACTTCACACTAAATCACATTGCTCACAGCTGCATCCAGGCTGGCCTTACAAACCACCAGGAATGGGGATTCTACCACTATGGCAGTTTCTGCCTAACATCCAATGTGAATCTATTTTTCCTCCATTCCTCCTAGTTCTGTTGTTACCTGACACTGTAAAAAGGCCATCACCAGCTTTCTTGTAGGCCCCCTTCACATACTGGAAGGTCACAATTAGGTGTCCTTGGAGCCTTCTCTTCTCCAGGCTAAATATCCCCAACTCCCTCAGTCTGGCCTCATAGGAGAGGTGCTCCAGCCCTCTAATCCTCATGGCCCTTCTCTGGACATGTTCCAGCATCTCCAGATCCTTCCTGTAATAGGGGCTCCAGAACTGGGTACAGTAGTCCAGGTGGAGTCTCACCAGAGCAGAGGAGGAGAATCACCTCCCTCAACCTGCTGGCTATGCTTCTCTTGATGCAGCCCAGGATGTGATTAGTTTTTTGGGCTATAAGTGCACACTGGTGCCTCATGTTGAGGTTCTCATCCACCAGCACCTCCAAGTTCAAGTCCTCCTTCAGGGCTGCTCTCAAGCCAGTTGCTGCCCAGCCTATATTGGTGCTTGGGATCACACTGACCCAAATGAAGGACTTTGCATTTGGTCATGTTGAACCTCATGAGATTATCACAGGCCCACCTCTCCAGCCTGGCAAGGTACCTCTGGATGGCATTCCTTTCCTCCAGTGTTTGCTGCACCACACAGCTTGGTGTCATCAGCAAACTTGATGACTTGGTGTGATCAGCAAACAATTCCACTGTCCATGTTGCCAACAAAGATGTTAAGCAAGACTGGTCCCAGTCCTGGTCCCTGAGGGACTCCACTTGTCACTGGCCTCCACTTGGACACGGACCCATTGACAGCCACTCTTTGAGTCCAGCCATCAAGCCTGTTCTTTATCCACTGAGTGGTCCATCCATCAAACCCATACTGCAGCAGCTTGGAAACCAGGATGTGGTGCAGGACAGTGTTAAAGGCATTGGTCAGGTCGAGGTAAATGACATCAGTTCTTCAGCCTTCATCTATTAATGTTGTGACCTTGTCATAGAAGGCCACCAGGATATGCCCTTGGTGAAGCCATGTTGATTATACCTCTGAAATCATCTCTTTAATATTCTTCTGCCTCTGCAGTGCCTCCAGGAGGATCTGCTCCGTGATCTTACTGGGCACAAAGGTGAGACTGGCCTATAGTTCCCTGGTTCTTCCTTCTTTCCCTTTTTGAAAATGGGGGTTATGGTTCCCCTTTTCCAGTCAGTGGGGACCTCCCCAGACTGCCAGGACTTTCAGAATGGTTTAGCAACCTCATCCACCAGTTTCCTCAGCACTGAGCTTTAGCTTTTCTAACCAGGTCTCTTGCTACTTGGGCAGCTTCATTATATGCCTCCCATTCCTGTTGTCCTTTCTTCCACTCCTTGTAGAGTTTTTCTTCTTGTGTGCCAGCATGTACAGGAGCTCCTTGCACATCCAGGCAGGTCTCCTAGCATTCTGTCCTGCTTTCCTCATTATGGGTATACTTTGTGATTTGATTGGGGTTAAATCAGTGAGGTGGGAATTACAAAAATACAGTTATCTTTATTTTTCCCCAAAACCCTGCCCCAAAATCATGTATAATACTTACTAAATTATTTACAGGTTCTATTTGGTTGCAAATTCTACCAGGATGCTTATGGGCAACTTTAGTACAACTTAGAGAACTCAGAAAATGGAAGAGGCTAAGCCACAAAATAGATTCACCCACTTTAAGATCAGAGGCAAGCCAGGAACCTTAGGGAAAATACGAGAATTCCAGTTTTACTCACAGGACAGAGGACAAAGCAGGAATTTGAAGGTGGTCCATAGGTCTCCCTTCGGTGGCAGGCTCCAGAACTGCAGGATTTATAATTTGATTTGTGGATAATGTGGCACAAATCTAAAGGAAAGGGAGTCGCCAGAATCAAAGTGTGTACACACACGGCTGCCAAGAGGGAAAACTTGTGCAGTAGCACTGTCTGAACAGTTAAAGGAATACCGCAGATTCACAGCAGGCAGGGTCACTCCAGTGGCAGGCAGGGAGCAGGACCACAGGACAGACAGGTCCGGGAAGAAGCCAGGTCTGAGTCCTGGTTTCTCCAATTTCACCACGAATGCTGAGCAAGTCCAAGATCCTTTGGATGGTGCTCCACTATCCACAAATTGGATTATAAAACCTACAGTTCCGGGAGCCTGCCACCAAGAAGATACCTAGGGACCGTCGCCAAATTCCTGCTCCGTCCTCGTGAGTACAACCTGGCATTCTCATCGGCTTTCCCTAAGGTTCCTGGCTTGCCTCTGATTATAAGTGGGGTGAAGCTATTTTGTGGTTTAGCCTCTTCCATTTTCTGAATTCTCTAAATTGTACTAAAGTTGCCCATAAGCACCCTGATAGAATTCACTTTTATGCCTAATTCTGGGGTGGAGTTGTTGGGAAAAAATAAAGATAACTATATTTTAATAATTCCTGCCTTGTTAATTCAGCCCCTATCAAATGATTTCCTCTTTGTGGGTATGCTTTGCTGCTGCACACAGAGAAGATGATCCTTGAACTCTGACCAGCTGTCCTGGTCACCCTTTCTCTCTAGGGCTTTGTCCCATGATACTTTGGCCAGCAGATCCCTGAAACAATCAAAGTTTGTATACCTAAAGTCCAGGGTTGAAAGCTTGGGATACATCCTCCTAGATGTCCTGAGGATCTTAAATTCTCTTGCTTCATGGTCATTGAAGCCAAGGTTATCCCTAAGCCTCACATTGGTCACCAGCCCTTCCTTATGTCTCCTCTTCTCTTTCAGCAGATACCAAGGTCTTTTAAAGCCTGCCAAGAGCATCTACAAACATTAAGTTAATAATTCCTGATATCCTCATGAAAACATCCACAAATTTAATATATGCTTTTTAGTCAATTTGCATTAGCACTCTCTTCCACATGCATAATTTTCCTTAGAAAAAAATATCATCAGAATAAAAATAATACCAGGTGAACTTTCTGAAACACACTTTTTTTGGTGATCATATCAGTCTCACTAATATAATCTATTAAATCTCCTTAGAAACTTGTTCCTATCAAATAGAAGGAACTGTCTCAAGGAAGAGAAGAGAGGAGGAGAGGTTCGGTTCGGAGAGGTTCGGTTCAGAGAGGTTCAGTTCGGTTCGGTTAGGAGAAGAGAGGGAAAAGGAAAAGGAAAAGGAAAAGGAAAAGGAAAAGGAAAAGGAAAAGGAAAAGGAAAAGGAAAAGGAAAAGGAAAAGGAAAAGGAAAAGGAAAAGGAAAAGGAAAAGGAAAAGGAAAAGGAAAAGGAAAAGGAAAAGGAAGGAAAGGGGAAGGAAAAAGAAAATCCTAAAAATAACACTTGCTGCCAAAACGTGTTTGGACTGTAGCTGTATGAGTAATTTACAAGAACTGGCTTTCTTAATTCTGTATCAAAATCATCACAGCAGCTAAAGCCAGAAATAGCTAGTGGGTCTCCCACCAATTATACTTCTGTCAATGTTTAAATTTGCTCTTGTGGATGTTACATGTTGAGCAGACTCAACAAGATAATGCAGAAATCTCCATATTAATCTTTGTGTTCTTTTGACAGTGCCAGTGCCTACAGACTTTGACTTCTCTTAATACCTCAGTTTTATTGTTTATCACTGCTAACAACTTTAATCTCTTTTATCTTTTGAAATTTTAGTTTTCTGATAATATCTAAATTACGTGTAACCTAGTCAAGAAAATAAATTAATATTAAAACATTACCTAATTATCATCTCCCTATATGAGAATACAAATTTAGCTGATGCTATTGAACTGCTTATTCAGTCTATATCCAGACTGCAACAGACTGCTAAAATAAGTCACAGGTGTCCATCACAGAGCACACTGCGATGGGTTAGGAACTGGCTGGAGGGCCGAGCCCAGAGAGTGGTGGTGAATGGTGCCACATCCAGCTGGCAGCCAGGCACCAGTGGTGTGCCCCAGGGATCAGTGCTGGGCCCCATGCTCTTTAACATCTTTATTGATGATCTGGATGAGGGCATCGAGTCCATCATCAGTAAATTTGCTGACGACACCAAGCTGGGGGCAGGAGTTGATCTGCTGGAGGGTAGAGAGGCTCTGCAGAGGGACCTCGACAGGCTGGGCAGATGGGCAGAGTCCAAGGGCATGAGATTGAACACATCCAAGTGCCGGGTTCTGCACATTGGCCACAACAACCCCATGCAGAGCTACAGGCTGGGGTCAGAGTGGCTGGAGAGCAGTCAGGCTGAGAGGGACCTGGGGGTGCTGGTCGACGGTAGACTGAACATGAGCCAGCAGTGTGCCCAGGCAGCCAGGAGGGCCAATGGAATCCTGGCCTGCATCAGGAAGAGTGTGGCCAGCAGGAGCAGGGAGGTCATTCTGCCCCTGTACACTGCACTGGTTAGGCCGCACCTTGAGTACTGTGTCCAGTTCTGGGCCCCTCAGTTTAGGAAGGAGGTTGACTTGCTGGAACGAGTCCAGAGAAGAGCAACAAAGTTGGTGAGGGGTTTGGAACACAGCCCTATGAGGAGAGGCTGAGGGAGCTGGGGTTGCTTAGCCTGGAGAGGAGGAGACTCAGGGGTGACCTTATTACTCTTTACAACTACCTGAAGGGAGGTTGTAGACAGACGGATGTTGGTCTCTTCTCCCAGGCAGCCAGTACCAGAACAAGAGGACACAGTCTCAGGCTGTGCCAGGGGAGGTTTAGGTTGGATGTTAGGAAGAAGTTCTATACAGAGAGAGTGATTGCCCATTGGAATGGGCTGCCTGGGGAGGTGGTGGAGTCACCGTCATTGGAGGTGTTCAGGAGGAGACTTGATGGGGTGCTTGGTACCATGGGTTAGTTGTTTGGGTGGTGTTGGATTGGTTGATGGGTTGGACGCGATGATCTTGAAGGTCTCTTCCAACCTGGTTTATTCTATGTATTCTATTTAATGTTTCTATGTTAGATAACAAAGATCAAGATACAAGTTTTATGGGAATAATCCTGCCTCAGTGTAGTACCATACACAACAGAGCTCCCTCCCTCAGCTACAGCTACTGTAAAATTACTGTAGTATTTTACAATTAATTATGATAAGCAAGATGTCTGTGTATTCTCCCTTTGAATGTTATTGCTAGATACCCTTAAGGTAGCTCCTAATGACCAAATCCATGCTGAGTTCTATCTTATTCCACAGTTAGTAGTGAAATTTTTGTTAACTGATAAGCATTTCAGCAGGAAGACATGTCATTTCAGTTTACACTCTAATGAACTGATATAAAAAATTACATGTTCAACTAATGATTTGTATTTCCTTATTAAAGACTTAATTGCATTTCATCCATAGTTGATTTATAACAATCATGAAGATAAATATCACAACTATTTGTAATATCTTATACTTCTAGTCAATTAACCATTATTTTCTGTATTATGACCTCCTAAATTCCTCAATATTTTTATTAGTTAAATAAGAATTGCAGCCATTCCAAGACCAAGTAGTTTACATATTTTGCTTTAGCCATCTCTTTCTGTTACACATCTCACAAGCTTTATTGCTTGTGCTTCTGCTGGCATTGATGCTCTCTTTGGGGCTAGAATCAGCATATCCCTAACAGAGGGGGTTTAACCGTGCAAATCTCTCCCTCTGCTGGTCATTTGAGCCTCTTGCGTTTTCAATTTAATAGTCGAGCTGAGATTTAGCAGATGGATCAGCTTTATTTTTCACTGTTTGGCAGCTGTCAGCCCACTGTCTGGAAGCACAGTCAGTACTTTGCTTTACATAAAGTATAATTTTATAGCGAGCAAGAGATATTGTCCCCATCATTCTGCTGAGCTCAAAAAATTCAGACAGTGAGACAGAAAGAGAGGTTTAATGGAAAGAAGAGATGACTGGTAGATAAATGAAAGAAGCAAAGCAGTGCCAGATTATATACATATATATATACCTACATACATATATAACGGACATAAATAAGAAAAAGATAGGTTAAAACCAGAATACAAGAATACTATCATCTTGGGAAGAGATACAGAAGATTGCAAAGGGTATAAAAATGTTTTAAAACTCTTACTACAGAAAAAAGTCAAAAGGCTAAGCAGGTATCAAAAATGCATAAATAAATGCAGTTAGAAGAAACATGGGAAATACAGAAAAAGACAGAAAGAAAGAAAGAAAGAAAGAAAGAAAGAAAGAAAGAAAGAAAGAAAGAAAGAAAGAAAGAAAGAAAGAAAGAAAGAGAGAGAAATTAAAATTGAAAAAAGAAAAGGGAAGGGAAGGGAAGGGAAGGGAAGGGAAGGGAAGGGAAGGGAAGGGAAGGGAAGGGAAGGGAAGGGAAGGGAAGGGAAGGGAAGGGAAGGGAAGGGAAGGGAAGGGAAGGGAAGGGAAGGGAAGGGAAGGGAAGGGAAGGGAAGGGAAGGGAAGGGAAGGGAAGGGAAGGGAAGGGAAGGGAAGGGAAGGGAAGGGAAGGGAAGGGAAGGGAAGGGAAGGGAAGGGAAGGGAAGGGAAGGGAAGGGAAGGGAAGGGAAGGGAAGGGAAGGGAAGGGAAGGGAAGGGAAGGGAAGGGAAGGGAAGGGAACTAACCCAACAAAAATAACTGCATTTGCCCTAAGGATTTTCATTTTGAATAGTCAGCTGTACATCTGCATAGATGTGGGAAGCTAAGCTGCATGTACTGTTATTATGTTATGAAAAGTGTAAAGATCATATTGATTGTAAAACATATGCTACAAAGATTTTATGTTACATGTTCTCTTGGCTTCACTGACTGGCATCTACTGTGGCAAAATAAATTATCCTATCATTTTTAGTTCAGTTAAAATAAGGTAATTTGACAGCAAATTTATTAAGAGGGAGAAACTAAAGGAAGAACTGAAAGGAAGAAAATATGTTTTTTGTGTGAATGAACACTTCTTAAGCTTAATGATTTTAATAAATTAAAATTCTTAATGACAAAAAATCCTCAGTTTATCACCTTTCATTTGTACTTGGTGTTTATGAACTCAGAAATATTTCTGGAGGCATTTAATCTGTCTAAAAATCACAGAATCATAGAAACAGACTTATAAAATGATTCAGGTTGGAAGGGACCTTTAAAGGTCATCTAGTCCAAGCCCCATGCAGTAAGCAGGACCATCTGTAACTAGATCAGGTTGCCTTGACCAACCTGACTCTGAATGCTTCCAGGGCTTGTCCCACCTCTCTGGGGAACCTTTTCCAGTGTTTCATCACCTCTACAGTGTGGTGGGGGGACGGAGAGACAGTTCTCCTCGTCTCTGACCAGGAGGATTATCATCTTGTTTGTTAATTGTAAATATCTGTAAATATTGTAAATACTGTATATTTTGTACATATCCATTGCATTCCATTGTAGATTGTTGTTTTGCTTGTAAATACAGCTTCCATTTGCTTCCAACTGAACTGGTCTAGCAAAGTTATTGTTGGGGGGAAATTTCAACCCACCACACTACAGTAAAAATATTCTCCCTTACATCTAGTCTATACCTACCCTCTTAGTTTAAAACCATTACTTCTCATCTCACCACAGAAGCTGCTACTAAAAAGTTTGTCCCCATCTTTCTTAGGTTTTGAAAGACTGCAATAAGGTCTCCCCAGAGCCTTTGCTTCTCCAGTCTGAACAACCCCTACTCTCTCACCCTTTCCTCACAGGAGTGGTGTTCCAGCCTTCGAATCATTTTTATGGCCCTTCTCTGGACTCAGTCCAGAAAGTCCATGTCTTTCCTGTGCTGAAAACTCCACAGCAGTACTCTAGATGGGGTCTCACTAGAGTGGAAAATTTTTTATCTTGCCAGCCACAGTTCTTTTGAGGCATCCCAGGTGGCTTCCTGGGCACCAAGCACACATTGTTGGCCTATGCCCAGACTTTCCTCCACCTGTAGCCCCAAGTCATTCTCATCAGGGATGCTCTCAAACTCTTCATCCCCCTGTTATAAAATCTTCTAGTTATGAATGAGTGTGACCGTTTTAGGCTGTGGCTTTAGGAAAGGGACAGTTACTGGAACACTCTGGCTGAATGTTTTGGTGTGAAAAGGAAAACAAAGATATTCTAAATTAATTTCATTGGTAGATTGGTAGAATGCAACTTTAAATTTTAGTTTTAGTTCAGTTCGAGTCTCAGTCTCTGTCTGTTTGGAGTCTGAGTCTGAACAGCTGCTGTTTCTGAGCTTGTCTGCTGACCTTTGATTAACAAGATAAGAAACTAATGCTTTTTTTTCCCCTTCCCTTAGCACATGCTTTGAACTAACAGAATTTCCTCCTTAATAATTACTTTTCTCTCTCTAACCCTTTTTGGGGAAAAATGGAGGAAGGGGGATAAAGGGATTTTGGGGGGACCCTTCTCTGTGGAGGAGGCCAGGTTTTCTGTGTTACCTTCTTTGCTGTATAATTCTGTATATATTGTAAATACTGTGTATTGTGTATATATTCACTGCATTTCATCCTGCTTGTAAAATATAGCCCTTCCATTGTTGCTTCTCCAACTGAGTTAGCTGCGGTTTCAGGGGGGGTTGAACTGAACTTCTCTCACCACCACAATGAGTGGCAGAGATATTGATAAACATTTAAATAATTTATGTATCTATAAACGATGTCACAAATTATTTACAGTCGATATTTACAGGTACCGGTATTCAGTTGGAAGAACTATTTCTACAGCATGAATATATATGGGCAATTTGAACAGTTTAGATGAATTGGAGAATTTAGAAATTTAGAAATGAAACTTGATTTTGAAGGGGGGGAGGGGCTGGGGAAAGGGGAGCTTGTGGGTCACTGGCAAGTCCACACAACAGAGCAGTTTGGCACAACCCTTAACAGAAAGGTTATAAGGAAATATTTGGTTTCCTCACAAACTAAGAACTTTCACAGAATCTTTCTTTGGTACTGCATTTACAGCCCAGAAATTGTGACATGGATGTGCCATAATAAGGAAATCAAAAAATGGTGCTGACTGCATGGCACTGTGCCATGTGGCTCCCGCTTCTCCCAGAGTAAAAGGTCCTGAAGTCTCCCAGGAAAACTTTGGAGGCTTTCACAGCTCAGTCTGTGGGGCGTGTTGCTTGAGAAGGGCTTACTGCTTGGGTGAAAATCCTTGTTGCAGAGGTTCACAGGGCATGGCAAAACAGCTTCTCTCCGACGTGTGGTGGGGGAAACTCCCCCGCAGCCCATGGGGTTCAGCCAGTGCAGCCACTGGTCCAGAAGATGCAATACCCCCATTCAGAGGGGGCTGTAGCAGTCCGGGATGGGTGGTGCACGCAGGTTACCACAGTTCCCTCACGTGGTGATGGGTCAGGTGATGCCTGGCTTCATCCATGGGACACGGGGTACAGACCACAGGGCCAGCACCCAGTGTGGTGGCATCCATAGCCAGGCAATGGCTGTGCACCAGGCAAGTGGTGGCGGTCCACAGCAAAACACTCAGGAACACCGGTTCAAGTCCTGGGCAAAGCAGACCCTTTGGCAACGTGGTGTGTGAAGCAAACACAAGCATGAACACAACCACAGGCATGGGTGCTTGTTTACCAAAACAACCCCTATTTAACATTTGCCACAATGAATACTGGTCCAATAAGCAACTTTGTAAAGAGAATAATTAACCAATGATGTGGTGTTTTACCAAATATAGTATAAGCATGCACCGTGAACAAGGCAAGCATGAGTATAACATGTGAACTTCATTTACTACAGTGGTGGAAAACATGCCCAGGAAGGTTGTTTACCTGGATTCACTGGCACCTTGTCCCTTTGTCAACTTGGCACCAAAATCCACCCCACTTCAGAAGGGAGAGGGAAGACGGGGTTTGACCAAACATGTAAGGACACTTCCTGGCAATATTTGGGACATAACTTGGGACATAAGCATCATTCACTGCACCCCTACTCTGCATTTATACAGGGGATTGCCTCAACCTATGTGGAAGAACCTCATGAGGTGCACACAAGCCTGCTGTACAAGCTTTTCCAAGAACCTCGGGATGGCATCCTATCCTTCATGCATATCAACTATCACCCAGCTTCGTGGTGACAGAAGACTTGCTGAGGGTACACTCAGTCCCCCTGTCAATATAATTGATGAGAATATTAAACAGTGCTGGTCCAAATATGGATCCCTGAGGGGCACCACTTATCTCTCTTCTCCACCTGAACAATAAACCACTGACCACTACCCTCTCAATGTGACCATGAAACCAATTCCTTATACACTGAACAGTCCATCCAAATCCACATCTCTCCAGTTTAAAGAGAAAAATGTGGAGGACTGTATTAAAGGTGTTACAGAAGTCCAGAGAGGTGACATTGTGGTAGGTTGAGAGAGGGCCTAGCTCTCTCTCCTCCACAGAGAAAGAAACCACAGCTAACCCAGTCAGAGGAGCAAAGCTATATATTTACAAGGATATATGGAAAGCAGGTTATATATAACACAATATATACAGGTATTTACAATATATACACAGAAATATACAGCAAAGAGAAATAACACAACAAAAATCCCTCCCCAAGGAGGGATCCCCTCCCTGTAACCCTCTCTCTCCCCCCCACCTCCCTTTTTTCCCAAAAAGGGGTTAGAGAGAAAGAAAGGCAAGTTACTAAGGAAAAGTGTTGTTGGTAAGCTTCAAAAGCCCATGCAGGATTAGTGTTTGCTTATCTGAAGGCCAATTCCAGCTAGTTCGCGAAGAAGCAGGCAGGGAGAACAGGCTGAAACCCAAACTCCCCAACTCCCAAACCAAACTGAACTGAGAGAAAAAAAAAAATAAATTCCAACTGCTCTACAGTTTAAAGGTGCCTTTTATCTATTCACCAACAAAATTCGTTTAGAATATCAGAATGTTTTTGTTCTAGTACCGAAAACATTTAGCCAGAGTGTCCCAGCACTGTTTGTCTTAAAGGCACAGCCTCAAACAATCACAGACATTCATAGCAATTCCCCTATCAATTGCTGTAGTCACTCCATCATAGAAGGCTACTAGATTGGACACACAAGACGTGCCCTTGGTGAAGCCATCCTGTGTGGAATCACCTTCCTGTCTTCCATGTAGCTTAGCATAGCTTCTGGGATTTGTTGCACGATCTTCCTGGGCACAGAGGTGAGTGAGGTTGGTATTTTCTAGGGTCCTCCTTTCTGCACTTTTTAAAAATGGGTGAAATGTTCCTGTTTTTCCAGTCACTAGGGACTTCATCTACTACTATGGCTTTTCAGATATCATGGAGAGTGGCTTGGCAACTGAATTAGCAAATTCCCTCAAGACTCTAGGATAAGACTTATATATGTTCAGGTTCCTCAGGTGGTTAGGAACCTACCTGATCTTCTCTTACAATGGACTTTACTCCTCTGGTCCCCAACCAGTGGTCCATTCACTCGAGAGCTGTGAAAGTAGAGGCTGCCAGTGAAGACTGAAGCAGTTGAGTTCTCCTTGTCCGTTGCTACCAGATATGCCAACAGGTTTCCCTGGTGCATTTGTTCTCCCATGGTAGCATTCAGCAAGGTCTTTGGGTGATTATTGTGCAAACTAAAATCTCACTTAGAAATACAGAGTTGTAAACAAGACTCTGAATTTAAATCCTTTTATTTTCATTAGGGGTTAAAAAAAAAAAAAAGCAAAAGCCTAGACTACTTTTTAAAATAATAAGCATCTCTCTGTTACTAAGTCTTGAGAAATACAGTAATTTTAGAGTAGTGCTCATCTCCCTCCAGCAGTTACCATATTTTGAGCTTCAAAAAACTGTTCCCTGTCTGCATATAAAACATATACAACAACTTTTCCTTTTTTTTTTCCCAAGGATGTGAGAATATGCCCTCCTACCACACACAGAGACTCCAATAACTGTTTTCTTTTTCCTGCCCCTCCCCCGTCTCCCTTTCTTTTGCCCTCTCCTTTTCCTTTCTATTTCTTCCTCCTTTACATTTTAAATATTTATTTGATGATCATATAGAATGGGGCAAGACAAGTCAGGTTTCTTGAAATTCAGTCTGCTATAGCTTTACTGCTTCATATCTTTCAAAGATTCTGCTGAACATGCTGCACCTGATGAATTTGCTACAAATCCTGGCAATTTTTTTCATATTTAGTGAGTCTTGTGTTTAAGCTATGTGGTGAAGGCACCATATGCCCAGAATTATGCCACAAATACTGTAAAACTTGTCCCAACATGTTTGGGCACGTTCCCCCTTCCACCCTACACACAGAAAACCACGGCTAATTCAGTGGGAGTAGCAAAAATGGAAAAGAGCTATATTTTACAAGCAGGATGAAATGCAGTGAATATATGCACAATACACAGTATTTACAATATATACAAAAATATACAGCAAAGAACATAACACAGAAAACCTGGCCTCCTCCAGCGAGGAGGATGTAAGAGTCTAAACTCCTTGTGTGACTCAACAAAGAGAAAATCATTTGCTGCTTGCCCAGACAATATGTTGTTGGGCAGAGCCACTGGAAAGAAGGTGCAAAGACCAATCCTGGATGCAAATCACCTTGCAATTGCATCATGATAACACTGGACTGCAGCTGGCCTACAACAATGGCCCAAGGACCCAGCCACCACGCCTTCAAGACAAGGTCATTTCCAGCTATCAGATACCCCCAGGAAGGGAGGGTGGCGACACAATGGACTCACCACTTATTTCCTGATGTGTAATGAGTGTGTGGGCAGGTTAGATGGAGAAGGGGAAGATGGAGGCCCTCCTCCCCTCCATCTAGACCCCTGCCCAAACACACAGAAATGCACAGAAAGATTTCCTGGGGAATGATACCTGGATACTTACCTAAGGAGGATTTCCTGGCTCCTGAATTCCTGAGGGACAATGCTTGGACACATACCTAAGGACTAAAAACTGTATAAAAGACTTGAGCAACTACTGGCTTAGTAGAAGAAAAACGTGGAAGAAGGACCATGCCGCTGAGGAGGAAGGAAAAGCCCTGGACAAGGCTGCATTGGAGAAAAGAGGCCGTGGAGCCTGGGAGAAGCAGACTGAACTCTCTCTCTGTGTCCTAAGTCCTGCCTGCTGCAACTCATGGAGCTGAAGAAGCTGCCCAGAGGGACCACATCTTTTTCCAGCCAAAGCCTCAGCACCCTTTTCTCTACAGACCCAGGCTGCCCAGAGGACCACATCTCTTCTCCAGCCAAAGCCTCAGCACCCTTTCTCTACAAACCCAGCATCTCCTGCAGCACCTTTCCTCCACAGACTCAAACTGTCTTGGGGGGTGAGGGGTGTGGTAATATAATTCCTTTCCTCTTCTCTCTCCCTTCTCTCTCTCCACCTCTATCTTCTTCCTCTCCCCTTCTTATTTCCATTTTATTTATGTAATAAATAGTCTAGCTGTTGATATTTTGCCCTCATTTGTGCCTATAATTTCACAACACGGGAATATTCAAAAGAACTGAGTCTCTTTCCCTCTCCAGACCAAGACAGAGGGTCCCCCTCAAAACTCCCTTCTCCCCCTTCCTCCCTTTTTTCCCAAAAAGGGTTAGAGAGAGAAGTAATTATTAAGGGGGAAATTCTGTTAGTTCAAAGCATGTGCTAAGGAAAGGAAAAAAAAAATTAGTTTCTTATGAAGGTTGAAGGTCAACACCAAGCTCAGAAAGAGAAACAGCAGCTGTTCAGACTCAGACTGAAACAGACAGAGACTGACTGAGATTCAAACTGAACAAAAACTAAAATTTAAAAAAAGCAAAAAAATCTTCTTTTTTTGAATAGAATAGAATAGAATTAACCAGGTTGGAAGAGACCTTCGAGATCATCGTGTCCAACCTATCATCCGACACCACCTAATCAACTAAACCATACAACCAAGCATCCTGTCAAGCCTCGCCCTGAACACCCCCAGCGTCGGCAAATACAAAAAAAATTACAGCATTCAAAATTTAAATATTTCGGTTAGTTCTATTCCCAACTCAGTACAAATGTCATAATCCACAAATACATAGAATAAACCAGGTTGGAAGATACCTTCAAGATCACCGCGTCCAACCCATCAACCAATCCAACACCGCCCAAACATCTAACCCATGGCACCAAGCACCCCATCAAGTCTCCTCCTGAAAACCTCCAGTGATGGCGACTCCACCACCTCCCCAGGCAGCCCATTCCAATGGGCAATCACTCTTTCTGTATAGAACTTTTTCCTAACATCCAGCCTGAACCTCCCCTGGTGCAGCCTGAGACTGTGTCCTCTTGTTCTGGTACTGCTTGCCTGGGAGAAGAGACCAACATCCGTCTGTCTACAACCTCCCTTCAGGTAGTTGTAGAGAGTAATAAGGTCACCCCTGAGTCTCCTCTTCTCCAGGCTAAGCAACCCCAGCTCCCTCAGCCTCTCCTCATAGGGCTTATGTTCCAAACCCCTCACCAACTTTGTTGCCCTTCTCTGGACTCGTTCCAGCAAGTCAACCTCCTTCCTAACCTGAGGGGCTCAGAACTGGACACAGTACTCGAGGTGCGGCCTAACCAGTGCAGTGTGCTGGGGCAGAATGACCTCCCTGCTCCTGCTGGCCACACTGTTCCTGATGCAGGCCAGGATGCCATTGGCCCTCTTAGCTGCCTGGGCACACTGCAGGCTCATGTTCAGTCTACCGTCGACCAGCACCCCCAGGTCCCTCTCAGCCTGACTGCTCTCCAGCCACTCTGACCCCAGCCTGTAGCTCTGCATGGGGTTGTTGTGGCCAATGTGCAGAACCCGGCACTTGGATGTGTTCAATTTCCTGCCCTTGGACTCTGCCCATCTGCCCAGCCTGTCGAGGTCCCTCTGCAGAGCCTCTCTACCCTCCAGCAGATCAGCTCCTGCCTCCAGCTTGGTGTCATCAGCAAATTTACTGATGATGGACTCAATGCCCTCATCCAGATCATCAATAAAGATGTTAAAGAGCATGGGGCCCAGCACTGATCCTTGGGGCACACCACTGGTGCCTGGCTGCCAGCTGGATGTGGCACCATTCACCACCACTCTCTGGGCTCGGCCCTCCAGCCAGTTCCTAACCCATCGCAGTGTGCTCCCATCCAAGCCATGGGCTGACAGCTTGGCCAGGAGTTTGCTGTGGGGGCGGTGTCTAAGGCCTTGCTGAGGTCCAGGTAGACTACATCCACAGCCTGCCCCACATCCACCAGGCAGTCACCTGATCATAGAAGGAGATCAGGTTGGTCAGTTTTTCATAACTGAACATTTTAATTATGTAACTTAATCTGGAACATAGAATCATAGAATCAGAGAATCAATAAGGTTGGAAAAGACCTGAGTGATCAAGTCCAACCTATCACCCAACACCTCATGACTAACTAAACCATAGCTTCAAGTGCCATGTTCAATCCCCTCTTGAACACCTCCAGGGATGGTGACTCCACCACTTCCCTGGTCAGCACATTCCAATGGCCAACAACTCTTTGTGAAGAACTTTCTCCTCACCTCAAGCCTAAACTTCCACTGGTGCAGCTTGAGACTGTGTCCTCTTGTTCTGGTGCTGCTGATAAAACAGCAGGTGATGCTGGTTTCTTATGAAACCTAAAACTTCACCAAACAGAAATTACTGTGCAGAGATATTTAGAATGTTTGATTTATGCCATCACTGAAAGAAACTGAACTCCATTTTATGCTTTCTTAAGAATATAAAACATATTTTCCCGATTCTTAGGGAATTTTATTTTTTTGTATATATACTAAGCACTGACAAGGCAGTGCTTATCATGTGACAGGAAAATCAGAAACAAGCACAAAGAGACACAGTTAGAAGATAGAAAATTACCAAGAATAGTCTCCTTTTCCAAGAAAGTGCAAAATTAAAAACCAAAACAAACCCAACCCCCAAAACCAAAGAAACCCAACCCAAGCAAACCAAAAAACCCAATCAAACAAAACCCCCCAAAAAACCAAACCCCCCCAAAAAAAACAACAAGCCAAAAAAACCTCCACCAAAACAAAACTAAGAAACAAAATATGAACAAACCCCAAACCTGGGAGTCTAATAAGGTAGGGCTTTGGATCATCAAGTCCCACTACTAATTGCTACAAGCTTCTTATCTTACAGCTATACTTCCAGTTAGCTGGTGTTTTTCTCCACCATACTTTCTTCTTCACTTAGTTTTCCCAGGAAGCTCTTCCAGTAATTTCCCTGGTGGAACACATACCACTTTTCAACTTCCCTCCTAAATTTCCTGGTGGCAAATTCTTACCTGCAGTTTTTTTAATACACCTTCTGAGAAGGAGGTGGAGTCACCATCACTGGAGGTGTTCAGGAGGAGACTTGATAGGGTGCTTGGTTGCATGGTTTAGTTGATTAGGTGGTGTTGGATGATAGGTTGGACACAATAATCTTGAGGGTCTCTTCCAACCTGGTCTATTCTATTCTATTCTATTCTATTCTATTCTATTCTATTCTATTCTATTCTATTCTATTCTATTCTATTCTATTCTATATAGGACTATAATCTTCTATTTCTCAGTGATGATCAATCTAGAAAAACTTTTTGCAGTGTTTCTTGCTGAACTGAGTAAGCAAAGCTCTTTCTGTGTCCCCATAAGGAAGGCTCTATCAATTTTGATCATCCTAGTATTACTTATTTTTGCCTAGTCTAGGCCCCATTTGTTTCTTAAAAAACCAGATTTCTGCAGCACTGTATTATTTCAAATAAAGAATTACCAGAGTGCTGATACTGCTTTTTTCCTGTATGTACTGGAAATACACCCACAGTTCAGGTCACAATTTGTCTTTTCAGACCTACAGTACACACATGCTGTGATCAATTCGCATACTCCAATACTTCTCATCTTTATTGCTATCATTTGATGATTCCTCTGACAGGATAAATTCTTGTCAGTAATCTCCAGGCTCATAACCTTACATATTATTCACTTGAATCTCATTAATTTTCCACTACTCTAATGGCCAAGGTTGTAAAGTTTTGTCTTAATATTCTCTGCAAGTTCTCATACAGCTTGAACAGCTTTTATTCCTGGTCTCCGTTCTAAGAAATAGCTTTATTTATGATCAGCTTTTTTATTCCTTTCTCTTCCTTTCTGTTCCTTGTAGGTGTTCATGTATTTCAAAAATCCTGCTTTCAGTAAGGATCCTTTTAGGTCTGGCATTATTTCTGAAAGTCTTTTCCTTGCTCCCATACAAATTCTTGATATTTGAAATACATTTTTCAATTTCAAATATACTCTTTATTCAAGTTCTTGATCAGTTAAGACTATTTATCTATGCTCACACTCTTCAAGACAAGAACTTTACTTGAAAACATACTATTGTTTGTCTTTCTATTTAATCTAAACTGAATCAACATAATCAAAAGCCCTGATGAAAATGTACAACGACCTAAGTATAATGTCCTTATCATTTGCCCAAATTAGATATAAAATAGTACAAAACCCTTTTCAAAGGCTTGTTTGTACATTTTTAAATGTCTGTTTGGTATAAACCACTTCAGCTGGTCCTTGAAGGTCCCTGAAATTCTTTCACATATGAGTTCTACCATAATTTTGGCACAGGCATGTTCTCTTCCATCATTTACAGTCCCAGAGATCATAAATTCTTTGAAGCTATGACACCATGGAGAAAGAGAAAGCATGGTTTTTTCCTTAGCAGGGTAATTAATACATATTCCCAGGCTATGAGAAATGTATGATGAATAAGCAAGCTGTGGAAAGAAGTGACCTTAGGTGATAAACAGAACACATCTAATAAACTTCACTGACCTTAACTAATTTGAAGAATGTGTCTTCTTTACATTTTGTTTTTTCCTACCTTGGATAGCAGGATTCCTTGATCATCAGGATTCTGAAGCACAGAGAGGATCCCTGCAGTTAACATAATTCTGGATTCCATTCCAGGGAACAAGCTAAGAAAACTGTATTACAAATTACTTTATTAGATCTAGTACAAAGTAACTTCAAAAATGTATTCCCTATCTGTCATACAGCATATAAACATACACAGAAATTTTAGTCTGATTTGTTTTTCAAAAGGAAGAAAAAGGAAAGCAAATGTTTTGTTAACTGATGGATATTCTCTATAGGCTTTAGATTTGTTATAGGAGTATGATGAACATTACAAATCAGATTTGGAAATGTAACTGCAAATATAAACCATTACCTTCAAAAGAAAGGGGGATGAAATGCAATTTTCTTACAATTTCTTTTGTATTAGTTATAAGTTAAATTGAAAATCAGAGTGTGTTTTTGAAAGGACTTAAAGTTAAGAAATATGATAATCTCCATACAAAGGCAGCATCATTTTTTATGGTTATTGCAATGTCTTGTGTTACCAAAGTTTTTTCAACAATCCTACAGTGAAAGGTGAATCAGGTCAGTGCTGCCCATTGGGCTTCTTCTGCAACAATGATCCTCAAGTATGCATGTTGCTTAGAGGGAGAACAGGCAATGGCAACAATGAATTTCCTCCAGTGCTTAGCATGAATAGAATAGAATAGAATAGAATAGAATAGAATAGAATAGAATAGAATAGAATAGAATAGACCAGGTTGGAAGAGAATTTCAAGATCATCATGTCCAACCTATCATCCAACACCACCTAATCAACTAAACCATGAAATCAAGAACCCTATCAAATCTCCTTCTGAACACCTCCAGTGATGGTGACTCCACCACCTCCTCAGGCAGCCCATTCCAATGGGCAATCACTCTCTCTGTGTAGAACATCCTCCTAACCTCCAACCTAAACCTCCCCTGGTGCAGCTTGAGAGTGTGCCCTCTTGTTCTGGTGCTGGCTGCCTGGGAGAAGAGACCAACCTCTGCCTGTCTACAACCTCCCTTAGGGTAGCTGTAGACAGCAATAAGGTCACCCCTGAGTCTCCAGGCTAAGCAACCCCAGCTCCCTCAGCCTCTCCTCACAGGGCTGTGTTCCAAACCCCTCACCAACTTTGTTGCTCCTCTCTGGACTCATTCCAGCAAGTCAACCTCCTTCCTAAACTGAGGGGCCCAGAACTGGACACAGTACTCGAGGTGAGGCCTAACCAGTGCAGTGTACAGGGGCAGAATGACCTCCCTGCTCCTGCTGGCCACACTGTTCCTGATGCAGGCCAGGATGCCATTGGCCCTCCTGCCTGCCTGGGCACACTGCAGGCTCATGTTCAGCCTATCATCAACCAGTACCCCTAGGTCCCTCTCTCCTGGCTGCTCTCCAGCCACTGTGACCCCAGCCTGTAGCTCTGCATGGGGTTGTTGTGGCCAATGTGCAGAACCCGGCACTTGGATGTGTTCAATCTCATGCCCTTGGACTCTGCCCATCTGCCCAGCCTGTCGAGGTCCCTCTGCAGAGCCTCTCTACCCTCCAGCAGATCAACTCCTGCCCCCAGCTTGGTGTCATCAGCAAATTTACTGATGATGGACTCAATGCCCTCGTCCAGATCATCAATAAAGATGTTAAAGAGCATGGGGCCCAGTACTGATCCTTGGGGCACACCACTGGTGCCTGGCTGCCAGCTGGATGTGGCACCATTCACCACCACTCTCTGGGCTCGGCCCTCCAGCCAGTTCCTAACCCATCGCAGTGTGCTCCCATCCAAGCCATGGGCTGACAGCTTGGCCAGGAGTTTGCTATGGGGAACGGTGTCAAAGGCCTTGCTGAGGTCCAGGTAGACTACATCCACAGCCTGCCCCACATCCACCAGGCGGGTCACCTGATCATAGAAGGAGATCAGGTTGGTCAGGCAGGACCTGCCCTTCCTAAACCCATGCTGGCTGGGCCTGATCCCTTGGCCATCCTCTAAGTGTTGTGTGATTGCACTCAGGATGACCTGCTCCATAATCTTTCCTGGCACTGCGGTCAGGCTGACAGGCCTGTAATTCCCTGGCTCATCCAACCGGCCCTTCTTGTGGATGGGTACCACGTTGGCCAGCTTCCAGTCATCTGGGATCTCTCCAGTGAGCCAGGACTGATGAAAAATAATGGAGAGTGGCTTGGCCAGCTCATCTGCCAGCTCTCTCAGCACCCTGGGATGGATCCCATCTGGTCCCATGGACTTGTGGGGATCCAAGTGGCTAAGGAGATCTCTAACAGTATCACAGTATCACAGTATCACCTGCTGGTCCCATCATTTCCTGATGTTGTGGATTGCAAGGCTGTGACCTTGCCTGGTATCCTTCTCTTGACTTGAAAGGTAAACAGCCCCAAGAGAAAGAACAGCTGTGAAGATAAGGCAATGCAGGGGCTATTGTGGGCTCTGGGAACAAGCTGTGAAGGCAGAGAAAGAAGGTACTTAAATCCATGGCCTGTACTCATTAAAAGTGCTAGCAGCTGTTGATGCAAAATCTCCAGAATGTCTGTGTGTTTTCTCTCTGTGCCAGCCCTGAACCCAACAACTGGTGACCCTGACATGAGTCAATCCTGCCGCTGAATGCTAGCCTCTACAGGGTAGGAAACCAGACACCAGCCAATGGCGGAGACCTTGGAGAAAACACAGATTTGGTCCCTTTGAAAGCAGAGTCCTTTTCCCCTCATTGACCAGTCATCCCTAGGAATTATGACAACAGTGACACAGACAGCAGCTGGAGCTCAGCTAGGAACTCACACCCTTGTCTCTCCCTGCAGGGCCGTCCAGGACCCTTCCTCTTTCAGGCTGGGGAGGAAGAATGTTTTCTTGGCAGATCTGTAAAACCAAGAATCAGGTACCAAAGGCTGTTTGAGCCTTCAGAATATTCTGAAACAGGCAGGTGGAGCCTTCAGTGTATTTTGAAACTGCAGTTAGTGAGCCCAGAATATTTTCAAACAGGTGGTCTAGAGCCCACAATAAATATTATAGGAGCTGAAGGCATTGACATCTGAAAAATATTTTCAGACAGGCAGTGGGAGCCTGAAATAGCTGTAGCAAGAAAAAGAGCAAGTTAGAGCCAAAAGAATCTGGATTCTAAAGACTTCAGGCACTGAGAAGGTGAGCTGTCGTGAATGGGACAATGGAGGGACAGATCTCCACAGAAAAGTCAATTTTGACTGTATTCATGCACATAATAAAGAAGCACAGTATTAAGTTTGAGAAGCCAGCTTTACATCTGTTATTCATTTGGTGTAAGAAAAGCAGGCTACCAGCCAATGCACGGACTGCCTTTTTCATGGAAACCTGAGAGGAAGCAGTGAAGATTCTCTTTGATGCAGTGACAAGGGGAGATGCTCTTGCCACTTCGTCTCTTACAACTTGGCACTTTGTAATTGACTCATTAAGGCAGCTTAAAGTGGATAGAATGGTTGTAGCCGCAGCAGCAGCAATGACAGCACCCTATCAAGAAGCTCAAAAGGAGTAATTAAGCTTAAAGGCACTGTTATGTCCTCCCTCTGAAATTTGCCTGCTATCTTCAGGTGAGGATCTCACAGACCTTAGTGACTCCATATCACCCTCTGCGCCTCCAACAGACTTTGTGGTCAAACCCCGCAAACCTATTGCATCCACTGCCCCCACAACGGAGCCCCCAGTCAGACTCCACAAACCCCCGGATGCAATAGGATCTAGCTCCCCCGCTAGATCCAGCAGTTCAACCCCGAGAGAGCAATGCAGAGACACTATCGATTGACCTATTTTCTCTGCAAACTGTGGGCGGCAGGTATGCCCCACCTGGAGCCATTGCTCAGAATTTGTCAGTTGCAGAACCTGCCAGGGTATCTGCCCATGGCCCTAATCCAAGGCAGTACTGGCAAAAGATAAAGGATCAGGCACTCCAGGAAGGACATGCAGACACATCCACAGCTATTCTTGCTTGTCCTGTGGTCCAGTAGCCTGACCAGCCAGCTGAATGGAATCTGGTCCCATGGAGTGTAATTCGTGATCTTAGGACTACAGTGATCCAATATGAGTTCGGCTCCCTGTATGTACAGTCATTGCTTCATGGAATATTCACGAATGAGTTAACATCCTCTGACATTAAGCAGTTAGGCCAATTACTGTTTATTCCAACCCAGCTATTGTTGTTTGAGGCACAATGGCAAAGATTGGCTGGTGAAGCAGGCCTGGCCAACTTGCGTCCTCAAGACACCCCAGATTTGGTGTGGGTCTGCCACAGTTAATGGCAGACTCCCTGGTAGCTGACCCATAGCTGCAAGCACAACTACACCTTCTTGTTTTGCAACAAGCAAAAGACCTAAGTCCTAGACACAGGGGTGCCAAAGTAGTCTTGGACAACTATTAAGCAAAGGTTGGACAAGATGTATTTGTCCTTTATGGAGCGGCGCGAGAAGTGGTCCAGAAGCAGCTAGAGAATATGAGGGCTCAGGAAGCTAAGGAGGACTCAAGAAAGATCTTACTGCCATTGAGGAATCCCTTGTTAGTGGACATGATTGATGCTTGCAGTTGGGTCGGGTCTGCCGCTTATCAAATGCAGACATTGGCAAGAATGTTTGCTGCTGCTGTCTGCATACAAAAACCTTGATTCCTATGTGGGCAGCTGAGACATTAAGAGGCCGACTGTCCAGAAGATGATGACGATAATAAGGTATATGGGATCCTGTCTCTCTGCAGCTCATGTTCAGCCTACCATCAACCAGTACCCCAGGTCCCTTTCTGCTTGGCTGCTCTCCAGCCACTCTGACCCCAGCCTGTAGCACTGCATGGGGTTGTTGTGGCCAATGTGTAGAACCTAGCACTTAGATGTGTTAAATGTAATGCTGTTGGACTCTGCCCATCTGTCCAGCCTGTCAAGGTCCCTCTGCAGAGCTCTCCAATAGTTTCCAAACCTAGCAGACTTCTCACACTGGTAAATACCTTGTGAGGGACCTCCACCCTGTCGGGATGAATGGGTGCAGTTTACCTGTCTCCAGGGGAAGGGGAAGGCAATTTCACACCTTGGAAGGCAATTTCTTGCCTTGGAAGGAAATTTCTTGCCTCTGTCTTTCCCATTCCTCATGGAGATGGGGAAAGGGGTGTTTGAAGCACCCCATAACAAGATTGAGCTATTTATCTGACCAAAATTAAGAGTGAAAAATTACTTGGGTTTAAAGTATGTATGCCTACAGGGGAGAAAAGAGAGAACAGGGGAGAAAATAGAGAGTATCGTAGGTGCTGAAAGTCTCCCAGCAAAAGATACAATAAAAAGACAGTTACACTGAGGCCAACTGAATTCAAATTACTCTCTGTTTTTAATAGTGAGGATGGTTAATGACATGCCCCTAAAGTTTGGGCAAACTAAGGTGCTGAGGGTCTCTGAATCTGGTGAATCTGAGCCATCTTCATATAGCCTCAAAAAAGGCCTTCAGTTACATATGAAATGCAACTTGAGAGCTGTGTGAGTGATAAAAATGTTTATTACTCAAGCAACTCTACACAAAATTGTTTCATAATTAGCTAAATAATTCAATATAGCAGGAAGTGTATTCTCAAACCAGGCTCAACTGGTTGCATTGTGGCTCACAAATCTTTGTTTACTCCAAGCCGGCATGTTTTTTATTCTTGAGAAAATTGAAACTGAATGTCGTAGGCAGCTTTATAATCTATTCTTTTGAAATCATCATTATTATTGCTGTTATCATTGTTATGATATTTGTATGGTTTTATCATTCTTTTTTAATGCTCACTGCCTATGTGGCATTGTAGAAGATACAGTAGGCAACACCTGCTGCTTAGAGTATGTAATTTCAGCCTCTGATTTGGTAATTTAAAATGCATGGCTGAAATTCACATTAAAGTTAATGGTGTTCCACTTGAGCACAGCAGTCTACCTAAGCATTATAAATTGCAGGATCAGAGCCATAAGTATTTGCATGTGTATTTAAGATTCCCCTTAGTCTCTAGCTTAGCGTAAGGCTAGAGGAGACAATGTGATTTCCACACCTTGGAAGGATATAAGAACTGCTCTGAAACCAGGTGTGAAGCTCTATGGATTTGCAGTCGTTTGCTTTACTTTTCTCTGACCCAAATTTCATGTGAACCAGAGGCTCCTTCAAACCAGCTGTCTGCCATTGTAATGACTGCCAGTGTTGGCTTCACTGGGGACAGAAGCCTGGAAATCTCCCATGGCTCTGGGGCAGAGACAGGAAGTGCTGTTGAGACACATCCGGCACATCCAGCCCTCCTTGTTTGGCACAGACAGGCCAGCAGCACTTACTGGAGGGCTGGGAGTTCAGCTCCTGGACCCTCCCTGGACCTCATGATACCACCTCCACTACTCCAGGGCTCCTGACAGGAGCTGTTAGGAACACAGAATCCAACATGGATTGAGTATGGAATGGAACATCTAGCTGGTCAGTGGAATACCTAGCTGGTCAGTGGAATACCTAGCTGGTCAGTTTAGGGTCACCTAAATGCAGGTCAGGCCTATTACTCCACATCCCCAACACAGTACACGAGATGTAGCAGTGGCTCAGGGGATGGTGCCAGCAGAGGAACTTTGGTTTCTTTGATCATGGGGCAACTTTTACAGCACCCGACCTGCTGGGTCCTGATGGGGTGCAGTTATCTAGAAGGGGCAAGAGAGTCCTAGCACTGGAGTTGGCAGGGCTCATTAGGAGGGCTTTAAACTAGGTCTGAAGGGGGTGGGTGAGGATATCAGTCCCTCTGCAGAGGAAAGAGTAGGGCACAAGGTAGGGTCAGTTGAGAGGTCGGGAGCCCAGCTGCAGTGCATGCACACCAATGCAGGCAACCTGGGCAATAAGCAAGAGGAGCTGGAGGTCCTGGTCCACCAGGGTGACTGTGATGTAGTCACCATCTCAGAAACATGGTGGGACAACAGGCATGATTGGAGTGCTGCACTGGGGGGCTACAGGCTCTTTAGGAGGGATAGGCGAGGGAGAAGAGGTGGAGGGGTGGCTTTGTATATTAGGGAGACACTTTCTGCCTCAGAACTTGAGGTGGAAGATGAGGGAATTGAGAGCCTGTGGGTTAAAATCAGAGGGCAGCCCAACAAATCTGACATCCTGGTTGGAGTCTGTTACAGACCACCCAACCAGGATGAGGAGGCTGATGAATTATTCTATAAACAACTGGAGGCTGTCTCAAGATCATCAGATCTTGTCCTTGTGGGGGACTTCAACCTGCCAGATATCTGCTGGGAACTTAATTCAGCAGAGAGGAGGCAGTCCAGAAGATTCCTGGAGTGAATAGAGGATTGCTTCCTGACGCAGCTGTTAAGTGAGCCTACCAGGGGACAGGCTCTGCTTGACCTGCTGCTCTCCAATAGGGAAGGGCTGGTGGGAGATGTGACCGTGGGAGGCTGCCTAGGGTGCAGTGACCACGAGATAGTGAAGTTTTCAATCTGCAGGGAGAGAGGGAGGAGCACCAACAGAACCTTCACCATGGACTGCAGGAGGCCAAACTGCAGCCTCTTTAAGAAACTTATTGGCAAAGTTCCCTGGGTACCAACCCTCATGAACCGAGGGGTCCAGGAGGGTTGGAGCTGCTTCACACAGGAGCTCTTGAAGGCACAGGAACTGGCAGTGCCCATGTGCCGAAAGATGAGCCCAGGGGAAGGCTCTGGGCCTGGAGGAGCAAGCAGCTCCTGGAGGATTTAAGGGGAAAAAAGAGGCTGTGTCACCTTTGGAAGAAGGGGAAGGCTTCTCCAGGTATGTTCAAGGAAGTGGATAGATTATGTAGGAATAAAATTAGAGAGGCAAAGGCCCAGCTGGAACTGAAGCTGAACACCTCTGTGAGAGACAATAAAAAGCATTGTTACAAATATATCAACGCTAAAAAGAAGGGCAAGAAGAACCTGCACTCCTTACTGGACCTGGAGGGGAACACGGTGACTGAAGATGAGGAAAAGGCTGAGGTCCTGAACACCTTCTTTGCCTCAATGTTTAACAGCAAGGCAGGAGCTCAGGACCAGTGGCCTCCTGGGCTGGGTGATGGGGTCAGGGAGCAGTGTGATGCCCTGGAAATCCATGAGGAATTAGCTGGGGACCTGCTGAGCCACTTGGATACTCACATGTCCATGGGACCGGATGAGATCCATCCTAGGGTGCTAAGAGAGCTGGCAGATGAGCTGCCAAGCTGCTCTCCATCATTTTCCTCCAGTCCTGGCTCACTGGAGAGGTCCCAGATGACTGAAACTGGCCAATGTGGTCCCCATCCACAAGAAGGGACGGAGGGAGGCACCTGGAAACTGCAGGCCAGTCAGCCTGACCTCAGGGCCAGGGAAAGTGATGGAGCAGATTATCCTGGCAGCAATAACTGCACCTGAAGGATGGCCAAGGGCTCAGGTCCAGCCAACATGGATTTAGGAAGGGCAGGTCCTGCCTCTACAACCTGATCTCCTTCTATGATCAGGTGACCCGTCTGGTGGATGTGGGGAGGCCTGTGGATGTAGTCTACCTGGACTTCAGCAAGGCCTTGGACACCGTCCCCCACAGTAAACTGCTGGCTAAGCTGTCAGCTCGTGGTTTGGACAGCAACACTCTGTGCTGGGTTAGGAACTGGCTGGAGGCTGAGCCCAGAGAGTGGTGGTGAATGGTGCCACATCCAGCTGGCAGCCAGTCACCAGTGGTGTGCCCCAGGGATCAGTGCTGGGCCCCATCCTCTTTAACATCTTCACTGATGATCTGGATGAGGGGGTTGAGTCAGTCATCAGCAAGTTTGCAGATGACACCAAGTTGGGAACAGATGTTGGTCAGTTAGAGGATAGAAAGGCTCTGCAGAGGGACCTCGACCGACTGGACAGATGGGCAGAGTCCAATGGGATGGCATTTAACAAGTCCAATTGCGGGGTGCTGCACTTTGGCCACAGCAACCCCATGCAGAGCTACAGGCTGGGGTCAGAGTGGCTGGAGAGCTGCCAAACAGAGAGGGACCTGGGGGTGCTGATTGACACCTGCCTAAACATGAGCCAGCAGTGTGCTCAGGTGGCCAAGAGGGCCAATGGCATCCTGGCCTGTATTAGGAATAGTGTGGTCAGCAGGAGCAGGGAGGTCATTGTGCCCCTGTCCTCTGCATTGGTTAGGCCACACCTTGAGTCCTGTGTCCAGTTCTGGGCCCCTCAGTTTAGGAAGGACATCGAGACACTTGAACGTGTCCAGAGAAGGGCAACAAGGCTGGGGAAAGGCCTTGAGCACAGCCCTGTGAGGAGAGGCTGAGGGAGCTGGGATTGTTCAGCCTGGAGAAGAGAAGGCTCAGGGGTGACCTCATTGCCCTCTACAACTACCGGAAAGGAGGTTGTAGACAGGAAGGGGTTGGTCTCTTCTCCCAGGCAACCAGCACCAGAACAAGGGGACACAGTCTCAAGCTGTGCCAGGGGAGGTTTAGACTCGAGGTGAGGAAAAAGTTCTTCACTGAGCGAGTCATTCGTCATTGGGATGTGCTGCCCAGGGAGGTGGTGGAGTCGCCGTCCCTGGAGGTGTTCAAGGGGAGATTGGACGTGGCACTTGGTGCCATGGTCTAGTTGTGAGGTCTGTTGGGATAAGTTGGACTTGATGATCCTTGGGGTCTCTTCCAACCTTGGTTATACTGTGAGACTGTGATACTGTGACCTTTGCCTGCATATTAATCCTTGGTACTAACTAGAAACATTACTGAAAGTTGTCACTGCTAGAAGAAGACCCCATCTGAGAAAACATGTTGACTTCTAAAAATGCAGCTACTTAGAAGAGACTAAGATGAAAAGTGAAATCACTGAACAGAATTAGTAACCAGGACAGAGAAAATGAACACAGAAAGTAAGAAGGATGTAAGTGTCCATAGCATTGTGGGTTGATATATTACCTATTTCCAAATGTTTCAGAGAAAAACTCATGCTAAAAATTCCTGGTGTGTGACATGAAACTTGCTTAGACAAATCCGCAGGCACTTAGGCTTTTGAAGTGGCACTGGGAGTTGTGTGGATCTCATATCAGTAAGGATGTTTTGGAAGAATACTTGGCTTTCCTATAAAACCTATCACAGTTCCTTCTTTTGCAGGTGCAACACCTTTTAATTCAGAGTTTAGAAACACATGTAGAGGATGTAGCTGATATCTTAGTTAAAAACTGTTTATGCAACATTACAACTATAAGCTTCCCTCATTTTCTAGCTGGAATTAGACCACACACCTGAGATCACAGTGCCTTTCTCACTCTTCCCATAACTTAGTTCAGTTTGCACTGAGCCTGGCTCCCATGAGGGGATTTATTCCCAGTTCTCAAAGATTACAGAAGGCTTCTGCTGAGAAAGCCCTTCCAGTCAGGGATGAGGCAGTGGCAGCAGTGGACCCTGCTGTGTCCTGTAATAGCTGAACCACACATAAGGTGACAGGGTACTGGCTTTTCAGCAGCACCAGAGAGTTGTGGGTAGCTGGCTGAGATACACCTGGTTTAGTAACAGTGTTGGGAGGATGCACAATGGATGGCATGGTGGTGAGGTTAAAAGGTGAAACTATTTGAGAAACTCTCAGAATCCCAACTTTAGCGTAAGTGAAAGGTAGCAGACTGCTAATTGTGGAAGACAGTGGTCCTTCTCATGTTTACACATTCTGGCACACATAATTTGCATTCAGTGGCATGACTGCGACTTTTTGTAATGAAGAGGGTTATTAAAAAATAAAGTTAATTGTTATTAATATTCAGAATTATTAATAACCACTAGACAATACTTATATGCAAGTCCTAGTGCATGGTTGTGAAATATATCCTAAAAACTGGTACAATAGAATTATTTGAACCCAATTAGGATAAATACAAAGTAGTTACTAAATTAAAAACTGAGGGTGCAATTCTGCAACTTGTTCAGCAGATGGTGACTCGGCAAGATGCTTGGTGGATGCTTAGATAGCTAGAAGAGACAGTGTCAGGCATGTACAATTTAGAGGAACCTTTCAAGAGACTTGAATCACTTTATGATCATGAATTATGACGCTGGGCATGTGAGGGAGGCTGCTGTAAACCACAGATTACAATACCATTTGGGCTAAGCGCAGGGATTTAAACAGAACCATACCTGGTGCTGAACACATGAATACTGGAAAGATACACAGTTGCACTTGCTAAGCTAGTTGCTAAGCTACTGCCACACTGACTGGCTGTGGAGGCTGGCTCGGGGCTAAGGGACTTGTGGGGATCCAGAAAGGGCTGTGGCTGCTGTGGCTAGTTGCTGCCAAGGCTCAGAGGCTTGCTGGACTGGTGCTGGCTCCTAGGGGTGGTTCCTTCTGGACATAGTGGTAGGGGCAGCTTTCTCCTCCTGCAGCTGCATGGGGGGACATAGCTGGAAGCTATTGTGGCATAGACTTCTGGTGACTGGGCAGGTTCCCCTGGAATGGGCTCAGGCAGCTCCTCCTGGAGAGCGTGGGTGGATAGTGGTGCAGAGCAGCACAGCTTTTCCCCTGGCTCAGCTCAAAAGCGAGCGAGTGGCTGATTCTTCTCAGTGGCAACTGTGTTCCCATTTCTAAGGTTGCGGAACAGTCCTTTGTGAAACTGTACAGGACGCTCACAGGTGGTCCTGGATCTGAATCACCCAGGGTCCGCTCTTGACTTACAGGGCTCTGGAGCGGTACAGGCAGCTCCCCTCTCCAGTGACTGCAGGGTTCTTCATTGAGAGTGGGCACACAAAGGGCTTTGGCTCACAGGTCTGCTGCCTAGTAGCCATAGCAGATGCTTGGAACTGCTGAGGTTCAGGCGAGTTTCCTCCCCGTAATGGCAAATCTTACCAATGGGGTCTCAGTCCCTTTAAGGCATGGTGGCAGCTTTTCCTACTGGCAGGACTGGGAGATACAATGCAGGGCTGGTTGTAATCGCAGATCTGCTTGTGAAGGACTCTTTGCAGGCTTCCAGGTAAACTGAGGCACGTCAGCTTTTCCCAGGTTGCTGGCTTCTCTCTGGACTGCAGAGGCCGGTAGTATGCCTGCATGTGAATGGAGCTTAATAGCAGAAGCAAGAGCAAAGAGCTCCTTGTTTACCATTTGGGGTATACTTATACCATACTCAAGCTTTGAATTGGGCCAGTGGTCAACATTGGTTGTACCTTTCAGCCTATGACAAAGCATGTGGCTAGAATTATGCCCAAACTTGGAAGGAGCATAAGTGCAGCATGAGCATCCCATACAGTGGGTGCATGATGTTGTTTACTCCAGGAAGGCAGGTTGGGCTTTTTTACCCCAGGTGGCTGACACCTGGGCCTTTTGTTTACTCAGCTCTGGGCAGAGTACCCACCCCAGAAAGGAAGGGGAAGGGGGGGATTTGAGCAAAACATGTTGGGACAAGTTTTAGCAATATTTGGGGCATAAATCTGGGCATAGGCTGCACTTCATCACACCTTTTCTCTCAAATAAGGGCTTGTGATTTTCCTCCATATGGTTGTAGCTTGCTGCAGGTGGCATTTACTTTAATCCTGATAAAGGATGGGCAACAGGTATGGCTCACATGGAAAAGCGAGAACATTTCATGGGCATCATGACAGACACCTCAGGATTATTTAAGGTGACATATGAATAGTTACCTAGATTTCATTTGCACCTCTAAATCATGCACCCAGTATTTAGCTGTCAGACTGGCAGGGCATGAACTAAATGGGAAAATATCTTTCTAGTCCTGGGACTGCTTCTTCAAGCTACAGCTGAGGCAGTTCAACAAGGTTATTGCAGCTGTAGCTATCACTGCTTCCCTCTGAGACAGGGGAGTGCCACGTCCAGTGCTGTCAGTCAAGAGCATTTAAGCCTATGAAGTGATTTTTTTAAAAAAGGTAAAAATTAAGAAAATACAGTCCCTCCCAAAACTAATTTCCCTGCTGTGAACCGAGTCATTCCCTGTTAACACACTAATCCATCAAAAAAATTAATCTTGTTTAAAGCACAGTAAGGCTACTGCACTTTATCTGGAGAATATGAGTGCCTCAAGCTGCAGTGTCTCTTCCACCAGCTCTCAGCAAGTGGCCACTTAGGCTTAATTGCTCCTCACAGCTAGTCCAATTAAGAATGGCATTAGCAGGGCAAGAACTATTTGTTAATCCTAAAAGGTATGCGAGACAGTTCTGGTCTTGCTGGAGGTTTTGACTCACATATTTGGATGAAACTCTAGAACTCCCTTCAAGCAATATGTGAGTATTAGCAAGCAATCAGTTGTAAGTAAATAAATGTACACAGGTAACTGAGCAGAGCAAAACTTCACCAAATATTAATTTATATTTGGAAAGACATATATTGCTGAGCCGACAGAGCCAAATAGTGAAGTGACACTACTGGCATTTGACCAGAGATACATTTCTGAGCTTACCTGGAGTGGAGGTGACTAAGAAGAAGATGACTCTTTATGGTCCAGATAAAATGGAGAGTTCTTTGTTGCTGAAAGAACCTTCTTCTCAAGACAGGAATATAAGGTCAGTTGTTGAGTCTCTGTCATCCTTTCTTCTATACTTGGACCAAGAAATTTACAGGTCACTCCTATCAATCTGGCTATTTGCCACCATTACTGACAGTTGCAGTTACTATTATTTTCTAAGAAACTTCTGCACTCTTTGTGACTTTTTGTGCTCAAAATGTATTGTTTCAAATTAATAAATAAATTAGTGATGTCTGTTTATCTAAGTGGGATACCTGGAGGAGTGGGTGTCTACAAGACATTAAGGTCTTATAAGAAATCTGGTCTACGGGCATGATATTTTTAAAACAAAAAACCAAGTCGGCAGGTAGAAAAGGGCAGAGACCTGGATGCAGTTTTTTTAGTGTGTCAAGGAAGGTGTGTATACCAGGGAAGCTAATGGACCTATATCTCTTAGGAAGGTCATAAAATGACAGATCACAGGTGATAAACTGGTGCTAAGCAGAGCCCCGGGATCTCCACCACCTGTTCTGCCTGCAGACTTCCTCATCTTAATCAGGGTCCAATGCTGTGCTTCTGCCCATTTCCAAACCCATACGATGGCTTGTTGCTCCATCACTTTGCCTAGCTTTGGACCCGTTCCTGGCTAGCTGATGCTGCTGCAAGCATATCAAAGTGCAGGCATAGGGTTACCTGCTTAGAATTAAATAACTGACTGGTTGTGACAGTTTGGCATAGTTTTAAAGCCTTTTATAATGGAACAGTTTATTGTACTGCTTCTAAAAATTAATACCTAACTATTTTCAAGAGAAGGTTTTTTCAACTAAAATGCCTGCCATACGATGGCATTAGTTTTGACTTGAGTTAGGATTTCACTGTGCCTTTACTTAGCTAAGTAACAACTCGCCATGTCTGGAAACATTTTCATCTAGAGGCGTTTTCCTTTGTGTGCTTTCCACTTGACTATCCCTTTGCATTTTATTGCAGAAGTGCCAAAAGAACATGATGTTCATCCTTCACTTCAAAGACACCAGATGAATCAACGAGTTACTGGGTACTATGCAGAAAACAGGATTTATCTTATTACACTGTTGGCTTCTGTGACCCAGCTGAAAAATATAGTTGTGGCTTCTCCCTCATTTTCATACCATTTCATCTGAGCCTCCTGGCATCCAGAACTGTGTCTCTGAAGAATCACAGGTATTCAGTGGCACTGACCTTGAAACCATTGTGTGTATTGTACTTGCCTTATTTCATTACCTCGTGCATCCCTCTTGTGATTATGCCACGTTTATGATCTGATAATTTTTCACCACTATAAAAGCATTTGGTCAGAACCATGCTCAGAGCAATTAAAAAAATATTGGAAACTCTTCCCAACTTGAATGTAGGTCGTAGGCGTGCAGCTTGAAACAGGCTAATGGACTTCAACATCAAATCCAGAGAAATAAAGAATAATTTTTACCAGGTTAACAGGATCCTCTCTCCAGAATGCGTGTATCATTTCCATTAAAAACAACACATGGAAGTCCCAGCCCTTTGCCACTAGGTGGTGGTCACATAAAACATTTCTCCCTTACATGCTCTTGTTTGGAGATATGGTTTAGTCTGAATTCACTCATGATCATTCATGTAAATGATGAAGTCTTCCAGTTTTCCCTGGTAAAGAATCTTAATACACCTTGGATACCTAGTTATCAAAATCCCTCCAATGGTTTAACAAGCTAGTTTTCCCTTGATTTGGCTATGCTGTGGTTATTAAGTCTTTTCAATCTGGTATTCGCCTGTGCTGCTGCTGCCAGAAGAGATGGTACCACCTCTGTCTCCACCCCCAGAAGCTTGTTAATGACTCCTACCTGCCTAGTATTGTACAGGGAACTGGTCCAAACTGCCAGTGATAGACAGGCACACCACACAGGCACGTGATTGGAGATCCCAGCACCAAGGACATGGTGAGAAGCAGCTTCTGGGAAAAGGGGAGGTGACTTTTGATGACAACAAAGACTTCTGTCAAAATCAAGTGATGGTGAAATAAAGTGTGAGATGTTCCAAATCTCAGAGGAGCACACCTTCATTGTTCATTAAGGCCTCAGTTAACCAAAATACTTCAGAATATAACCGTACCATTGACTTTATTCAAGCTGAAAATGTGCTTGAAATGAGGTGCGTACTAAAAACAACTGATGTATGAAACCATATGGTCTATCGATGCTGCCCTGAAAATCAATTGTAATCAAGTAATTTAATTGTAAAATGTTCATTGATTTAACTGGCAGAGCTGTGGAAACTGTGGCATCTTGGAGTGTTTCTCAGGTCATAGGGCTCTGGTCAGGAGTGCACTTTGGAAATGGACTGAGATCACATGCTCCTCTCCCTCCTCTGCACCCCATTCCAGTTGGGCACTAGATAGTATGCTGCCATGAGGGCTTCCTCCAGCCACCTCAGGGACTCAGAAGCCAGGATGGAGACATTGGCCATGAATTTAGGAGACAGCTACCATCAAACCTTCTCTGAATTTGCGAGTTTTTGGAAATGAGAACTTTTAGTGTCCAGCCTAGAGGAATGCTTGGGGTTCAGAGTTTTTCACTCCTCAGAAGTATTTCTAACAGACTGACTATTTAATCTATTATCCAAGTAAGAATTAAATCCATCAAGTAACATGTCAGGAATAATTATTAAAACAAACCAAACCAAATTTGGGTACTTGGCAGCAGAAGATCTACAGCGACTGAAAATTTTAATAGTCCTGAATTTTTAGCAGGACAGCTATGTAGTTGTTGGTTCCTTAGAAGTTGTAATATGAGATTAAACTACCTATTTGCACTCACTTTCATCATAGTATCAGTCAGGGTTGGAAGGGACCATAAGGATCATCTAGTTCCAATTCCCCTGCCATGGGCAGGGATACTCCACACTAGATCAGAATGGCCAGAGCCTCATCCAGCCTGGGCTTAAACACCTCCAGGGACGGGGCCTCAACCACCTCCCTGGACAACCCATTCCAGGGCTTCACCACTCTCATGGGGAAGAACTTCCTCCTCACATCCAGCCTGAATCTCCCCACCTCCAGCTTCTACCTGATATCCTAAAAAATCCCTCCCCAGCCTTCTTGCAGGCCCCCTGCAGATCCTGGAAGGCCACAATGAGGTCACCTCAGAGCCTTCTCTTCTCCAGACTGAACAGCCCCAACTCCTTCAGTCTGTCCTCATAGGAGAGGTGCTCCAGCCCTCTGATCATCCTCGTGGCCCTTCTCTGGACACCTTCCAGCACCTCCAGATCCCTCTTGTAATAGGGGCTCCTGAACTAAATGCAGTACTCCAGGTGGGGTCTCATCAGAGCTGAGTAGGGGGGGAGAATCACCTCCCTTGACCTGCTGGCCACACTTCTCTTGATGCAGCCCAGGGTCTGATTGGCTTTCCAGGCTGCAAGTGTACAAAGAGAGCTCATGTTGAGCCTCTTGTCCACCAGCACCCCCAAGTCTCTCTCCTCAGGGCTGCTTTCCAGCCAGTCCCTGCCCAGCCTGGATTTGTGCCTGGGATTGCCTTGACCCAGATGCAGGACCCTGCACTTATTCTTGTTGAACCTCACGAGGTTGGCTTGTGCTCACCTCTCCAGCCTCTCAAGGTCCCTCTGGATGGCATCCCTTCCCCCCAGCATGTCTGCTGCACCACACAGCTTGGTGCCATCAGCAAACTTGCTGAGGGTGCACTCAATGCCACTGTCCATGGCACCCACAAAGATGTTGAACAAGCCTGGTCCCAGGACTGATCCCTGAGGGACTCTGCTTGTCACTGGCCTTCACTGGGACATGGACCCATGGACAGCCACTCCTTGGTTGTGGCCATCAAGCCAGTTCTTTATCCATCTAGTGGTCCCCCCATCAAACCCATGTGTCAGCAGTTTGGAGACCAGGACGCGGTGCGGGACAGTGTCAAAGGCTTTGCTCAGTTCAGCATCAACTGCCATTGCAAGCACACACAATGGCAGCTGCTCCTTGAGCCAGAAAAGTTGATGGAAAATATATTTTGTACTGTACTGCTACAGAATGCAGGTTTTGATGATGTCCCTGCCATTGGCTTCAAATGATCTGATATACAGCAGAGATCAGGTCATGGTTAAGGACCTTGCCTGCCTGCCTTCTAGCTTGCACATACAAACCTCCTTTCTCTCTAGAGCTCTCTAGGTACATGGGAAAATACCTACAGTCAGCCTGGATCTTCTATCCTTAGGCAAATTATAATTACAAAGATTAAAAGGAGAGATTCAAGGTCATTGACCATATGGTCCAAGTTTGGGTCTAAATGTTTTTACCTGCTGACCAAATGTAACTGGTGCCTTCTGTTTGGCTTATTTTTTGGTGTTGTTGTTGGTTGGTTGGTTGTTTTTACAAGTATTTTGTTGGTATTCTGCTCTTACAGAACTTTATTCCCCTTGATTCAACTTTATCCGCACCAGGCATTGTGGAAATGTTTATGTTGGCTGGCAAGGCCAGCTGGGAGCTGTGCTTGCCTTTCAGAGGTCTGTGAATAAATACTGGGATCCTTAATTGTAGCAGTCACCTAAGTGGTGAATGACCTTTATTCTTAACTGGGCTTTCATTCCTGCTCCCAAAACAGAAAAGTGACCAGCACACTGGGGCACAAAGGAAATACATAGAATACATAGAATACATAGAATACATAGAATAAACCAGGTTGGAAGAGACCTTCAAGATCATCGCGTCCAACCCATCAACCAATCCAACACCGCCCAAGCAACTAACCCACGGCACCAAGCACCCTGTCAAGTCTTCTCCTAAAAACCTCCAGTGATGGCAATGTTTGCTTGTCATTTTTTTTATTATTTTCACATCTCCTTCTGTAGCTGTTACAGTTTGAATAAATAAATATTCAATAAGAAAGGGAGAGATGACTATAAAATGTAGTATTTCATCCAGGCACCTGTGAGAAGAGCAGGAGAGCAAATGTCCCACTGAATAGGTGCAGGAAATCAACTTCAGTTCTCTCCTCTCTGGAGCATCCAGAAAATAACCAGAAGACAGGGTTCATGCTTCCACTCCCCTTCTGCTTTCTGGACTCACTCCCTGCAAGGCATGAGACATTTCTAGAGAGGGATGGGATGCAACATCCATCTCTATCTCTATCATTTCTTTCTGTCTCCCTACAGCAGGCTTTGACCTCCAGGAATATGCTAGCTCTATCCTTTTCCTGCAAAGCAAAAGGGCACCCAAGAATGCAGTAGTCCAGTTGCTGGTCCATATGTAACTGGACATAAGCTGCTGTGTGCTGACTGAGGGAGTCTACAAGGAGCTAAACTTGGACTTTCAAATTGATTAGATAATATGTTGAGTCCTTTCTTTCTGAAGCTGTAAGGAAGGTGTTGGGAGTAAGACTGCACTCTTACCTCTCACTCATGCATATTTGCTGCTACTATTTTGTGCCAGAGGGAATGAATTAGATATCCATGGTATTTAAATCTTTGTTGATGTAAGATAGGATGTTAATGAAATACAAAGGTGTGTTATATCTGAGTGTAATATTAAATCAATACATAATATATCTGGAAAAGTCATAGATATTATCTAAAGCAATGAGGGGTGGCCCTGTACATCAGGGAGGCACTAGATGCCATTGAGCTGGAGATTAGGGACGATCTGATTGAATGCTTGTGGGCAAGAATTAGAGGGAAGACCGGCAGGGCAGACATCCTGGTTGGAGTATGTTATAAACCACCCAACCAGGAGGATGATGTCGACGAAGCATTCTATAGACAGCTTAAGGCTGTCTCAAGATCTCCTGACCTTGTCCTTATGGGCGACGTCAACCTGCCTGACATCTGCTGGGATCTCAACACAGCAGAGAGGAGACAGTCTAGGAGGTTCTTAGACTGCATGGAGGACAGCTTCTTATCCCAGGTGCTGCGTGAGCCTACCAGGGGCAAGGCTATGCTTGACCTCCTCTTCACCAACAGGGAAGGGCTGGTGGGGATGTGGTGGTCGGAGGCTGTTTAGGGGCCAGCGACCACGAGATAATTGAATTTTCGGTATTTGGTCAAACTAAGAGGGGCAGCAAGAAGACCTCCACTCTGGACTGCCGGAGGGCAGACTTTAGGTTGCTCAAGGAAATAATTCAGAGGGTTCCTTGGGAGAAAGCCCTTAAAAATAAAGGGGTCCAGGAGGGCTGGACCTGCTTCAAGAAAGAACTGATGAAGGCTCAGGAGCAGTGTGGTAGGTTGAGAGAGGGCTTAGCTCTCCCTCCTCCACAGAGTAAGAAACCACAGCTAACTCAGTCGAAGAGCAAAAGCTATATATTTACAAGCATATATGGAAAGCAGGTTATATATAACACAATATATACAGGTATTTACAATATATACACAGAAATACACAGCAAAGACAAATAACACAACAAAAATCCCTCCCTCAGGGAGGGATCCCCTCTTTGGAACCCCCTCTCTCCCCCCCTTACCTCCCTTTTTCCCCAAAAAGGGGTTAGAGAGAGAGAAAGGCAAGTTACTAAGGAAAAGAGTTGTTAGCAAGCTTCAAAAGCCCATGCAGGATTAGTGTTTGCTTATCTGAAGGCCAAGTCCAGCAGTTCGCAGAAGAAGCAGGCAGGGAGAACAGGCTGAAACACCCAACTCCCCCAACTCCCAAACCGAACTGAACTGAGGAAAAAAAAAATTTTCCAACCGCTTCACAATCTAAAGCTGAATTTTTGTTTATCAACCAATGAAATTCGTTTAGAATATCAGAATGTTTTGGTTCTAGTACCAAAAACATTAGCCAGTGTGTTCCAGCAGTGTTTGTTCTTAAAGGCACAGCCTCAAACGACCACAGTCCACCCCTTTCTAAACAATTTCATTGGCTGTTCGTACTGTCCATCCAATCCAGAACAATATTTACAGTTCGTAAGTCAAGTTCATAGTCCATTCCGGCTATACTCAGATGTAGATGATTCAGAAGTCCAAGAAAATCCAAAATCAAGAAAATGGAAAACAGTTTGTCTCTCCACAGACGAAGCGAAGAAAAAGGGAAACAGGGACTCAGGGACCCTCAGTTGACTCAGGGCTCTCAGGGTTCTCAGGGTTCGTGCACCGTAGATTCCTCAGGGACTCTTTCCTTTGGACGCGCTGTAGCTGTACAACATTCTGAAATTAAACTCTCTCAGCTAAAGTTAAATCTCTTTGTGGAATACACTGAATTTCACCATTCTCTTGCATTACCCAATAAGTGTGACCCGGACCTTCTGCTGAAACCACCCCTCGGACAGGTTTAGCCTCTCCTGAGGGCGAAAATACCCAAACAGTTTTACCTAACAGATTCTTTTCCCTAACAACAGGAACTCTATCACCTTCTACTCTCCGTAGCAGATCTGAATGTGCCGGTCCAGCTCGGTTCACTGAACCTCTACTATTCACCAGCCAGGTTGCTTGTGCTAAATGTTTCTCCCAGTTTTTCAGAGATCCACCTCCCATGGCTTTGAGAGTGGTCTTCAACAAACCGTTGTAGCGTTCAATCTTCCCTGCAGCTGGTGCATAGTAAGGAATATGGAAAATCCACTCAATACCGTGCTCTTTTGCCCAGCTCTTTACAAGGTTGTTCTTGAAGTGAGTTCCGTTGTCTGACTCAATCCTCTCTGGAGTTCCGTGTCTCCACAGGATCTGTCTCTCCAGACCGAGAATGGTGTTGCGTGCAGTTGCATGTGGGACTGCGTAAGTTTCCAGCCATCCAGTGTTTGCCTCTACCATAGTAAGCACGTACTGCTTACCAGAACGAGAACGTGGTAGAGTGATGTAGTCAATCTGCCAAGCTTCACCATACCTGTATTTGGACCATCTGTCACCATACCACAAGGGCTTAATTCTCTTTGCCTGCTTAATAGCAGCACAAATGTCACAGTCATGGATGACTTGTGTGATGGCATCCATGGAAATGTCTATGGATCTGTCACGAGCCCATTGGTATGTTGCATCTCTGCCTTGATGTCCTGACGAATCGTGAGCCCACCGAGCTAAGAATATCTCACCTCGGTGTTTCCAGTCGAGATCAAGTTCAGAGTCCTTGTCTACTTGAGAAACTCTTGCAGCTAGATCTGCCTGATGGTTGTGCTGCTGTTCCTCAGTAGCTTTGCTCTTGGGAATGTGAGCATCAATGTGTCTCACTTTCACTGGAATTCTCTCGATTCGATCAGCAATGTCTTGCCACAGTTCAGCTGCCCAGATGGGTTTTCCTTTCCTCTGCCAGCCATTCTTTTTCCAGTTCTTTAGCCAACCCCATAGAGCATTGGCTACCATCCATGAGTCGGTGTAGAGATAAAGCTTTGGCCATCTCTCACGTTCAGCCACGTCGAGAGCTAGCTGGACAGCTTTTACCTCTGCAAACTGACTGGATTCTCCTTCTCCATCCTTCGCCTCTGCAACTCGGCGTGCTGGACTCCACACTGCAGACTTCGACCTTCGCTTGTTCCCGACGAGACGACAGGAACCGTCTGTAAACAAAGCATATTTCTTTTCATCATCTGAAAGGTCATTGTAAGGAGGAGCTTCCTCAGCACGAGTTACTCTCTCCTCTGGAGGTTTAGCACAGTTGGTATCTTCAGGCCAACTTGAGATCACCTCCACCAGACCAGGTCTTTCAAGATTTCCCATTCGAGCTCTCTGTGTTATCAGGGCCATCCACTTAGACCAGGTGGAATCTGTGGCATGATGTGGTGTGGAACCTTTGCCTTTGAACATCCAATTCAAAACTGGCAATCTGGGAGCTAAGAGAAGTTGTGACTCAGTTCCAATTACTTCAGAAGCTGCTTTCACTCCTTCATAGGCAGCTAGAATCTCTTTCTCTGTTGGAGTGTAATTAGCCTCTGAACCTCTGTAACCTCGACTCCAGAAACCAAGAGGTCGTCCACGTGTCTCACCTGGAGCTTTTTGCCACAAGCACCAGGTTGGACCATTGTCACCTGCAGCCGTGTACAAAATGTTCTTAATGTCTGGACCATCTCGCACAGGTCCCAGACCCACTGCTTGGACTACTTCTTGCTTTATCTGGTCAAAGGCTGCTTGTTGTTCAGGTCCCCAGTGGAAACTGTTCCTCTTTCGAGTCACATCATACAGAGGTTTCACAATCTGACTGTATCCAGGAATGTGTAGTCTCCAAAATCCCACTATCCCCAAGAAACGTAGAGTTTCTTGCTTGTTCGTGGGATTTGCCATGGTAGAGACTCTATTTACCACATCCACTGGAATGTGTCGGCGTCCATCCTGCCACTGCACTCCCAGAAACTGGATCTCTGTGGTAGGACCTTTCACTTTGTCTCTCTTGATGGCAAAACCTGCATTCAGGAGAATGTCCATGATTTTGTTACCTTTCTCGAAGACTTCCTCAGCAGTTTTACCCCAGACGATGATATCATCGATGAACTGGATGTGTTCTGGAGCACCACCTTCCTCCAGAGCATCATGGATTACTGCATGACAGATGCTGGAGCTGTGGATCCAGCCCATTGGCAGTCTGTTGAAAGTGTACTGGATTCCTCTCCAGGTGAAAGCAAACTGAGGCCTGCATTCCTCTGCTATGGGAATAGAGAAGAAGGCATTAGCAATGTCTATGGTAGCATACCATTTGGCCTCTTTGGATTCCAGCTCATACTGGAGTTCCATCATGTCTGGTACTGCTGCACTCATAGGCGGAGTTACTTCATTCAGGGCTCGGTAGTCCACTGTCAGACGCCAGTCTCCATTCGGCTTTCGCACAGGCCACACTGGACTGTTGAAAGGTGAATGAGTTTTGCTGATGACTTTCTGACTCTCCAACTGACGAATCAGATTCTGAATGGGCAACAAAGAGTCACGGTTGGTTCTGTATTGTCTGTGATGCACAGTCTGAGAAGCAACCGGCAATTTAATGTCCTGAATCTTGTGTTGTCCCACAACTGCAGATTCATCAGAGAGTTCAGGTCTAGCAGACAGCTTCAGCTTTTGTCCATCAATTTCTACAGAAGCTACTCCAAAAGCCCATTTGTAACCCTTAGGGTCCTTGAAACGCCCTTCTCTCAGAAAATCAATTCCCAAAATACAAGGTGCATCAGGTCCGGTCACAACTGTATGCTTCTTCCACTGCTTACCAGTTAGACTTATATTAACCTCTACCTTACTTAACTCTTGAGATCCACCAGTGACTCCCAGAATAGTTATGGACTCTGATCCCTGATAATTTGATGGCAATATGGTGCACTGAGCTCCTGTGTCAACCAAGGCCCTGTACTTCCGAAAGTGTGAAGTGCCAGGCCACTGGATGTACACATCCCAATAGATTCTGTTATCTGTATTACCCCTCTCCTCCCCCTGGCGGGAGGCAGGGCACCCCTAGTTATGGGGAACATGTCCACAGGTGCAACGAGCACACTGTGCAGTGTTAGAACTGGAGCCACTGTTGGAGCTACTAGAGTTGTCCTGGGGAACTGTAGAAGTAACAGCTACCCTTCTGGTATTGCTACCTCGGGTTCTGCCACTTTGCAGTTCTCTCAGTCTCCTGAAAAGATTAGAAGTTGGTTGACCATCCCACCTGTTCATGTTCTCACCAAACTGATCACGCAGGGTAATCCAAATAGTCCTACGTGACTGCCTTGGTGGTCTGTTTTGGTTTGATCTGTTTTGGAATGACCTCCTTGGAGGATGTCTATTCCTCACAGATGAAACCTGTACCCACCTGGAGGAAGAATTGGAATCATCTCTTTGTGCCAATTGGGAGATGGTGTTTTTAAATTCATCCTTCAGCTCTTTCATGCAATTCTCCAGTTTTCCAGACAGAGTTTCAATGGCTGAAACCAAAGAAACACGTGTCATGCTATCATCCAATTGTCTCAATTGATCAGTGAATTGGCCAACCGTAAGAGGAGCTCCACCATAATTTCTTGCTACAATTCTGCTTGCCAGAATGTTTGCATAATTAGAAGGAGCAAGCTTGATGAGCTTTTTAGTAAGACCATTTCCTACAGGAACATCATCAGGATTCAGAGATTCATGTTCACCATAGAGTACCTCTCTAACAGCAAATTCTCTCAGACGCTTGATTCCCTCATCTATGGTAGTCCAGGGCTTAGGATTCCATGGAAGATCATCTCGGGAAGGGTATCTCATGAGAACCGCCATTAGAAGGCGTATCCACAGATTAACCTTACCGAGAGCCTTGCCTAGATGTCTATCTATTCCATTATCCTTTGAGAGAGTTCCTAGCTGGGCTGCTGACTTGTCTCCAACCATTAGAGCTGGAGCACCTGTATCATAACATCTACCAAGCCAAGCGAGAACTGGCTCCTTATCTGCTCTGAGATAGTCTTTTCTTACATTTCTAAGCTCCTCCCGTGGTGAAGAGCAGTCGGTTATGTCATCTTGTTCTTACTCCTCTGCCTCCTGTTCCTCAACTTGTGGTCCCAACAACCTCTCAAGGATCCCTTTAAGCTGAGAAGCACCACCACTAGCTGCTGTCCTACCAAGAGATGCATCTCGATCCTCTGATGATCTCAATAACTCAGCTATATTTTTAAGACAGATTTTCTCTTCCTCCCCAGCAGAAGAACCTTGCTGTGCATCCCCGTCAGCTCCTGAATCAGCTTTAGTCTTACCCTTCCTTGTTGTTAAAACTGCTACTTGCTTTACTGGAGCTGTGTTTGGGTTTCCAGCTGCCTTATTATCAGAAGCTGATAAGCTTTGAGACAGATTAGTTGCTTTGGAGGACGCTTCCGCTCCTGCCATGGAAGAAGGAGGAAATGACTTTGCCTCGTTAATGGTGGCTGCCTGGGACACAGGAGCCGCCATGTTTGGGGCTACTGTAGCCCCTGGCTGCTTGCCAGAATCATCACCATTGCTATTCAGAGCTGCCTTGCCGATTGACTTTTTAGCTTTATCTTTAACTGACACAGATTCTCCATTATCATCCTCACTGGATGTTCCTGAAACAGAGCCAGGGTGGTGTTTTCGTCTCTTAACCCTCCGTTTTATAACAAAACATGCCTTGGACACTTTTTTCTCCCGGTACAGTGCTACCAACAAATACACATTACTTATCACCAGCAGCAGGACTACACACATCAAGAAAATCAGCTTTGGATCCCAGCCATCACTTAAAATTACCCTTTCACCGAGCGGAATCTTAAACTCTTTTATCTCAATAGGGAGTGTGCTAGATGTAACATTCCTGTACTTTTTAACATAAAAGAATTCCAGGCACTGATCATACAGAAGCCGAATCTTGTACTTAAACCACAAATATAATTTTTGCATTATATATTTACCTATCTTATCGATAATCATACCCAGGCAATACTTGTAGATCAATACACCAAAGACCGAGAAGAACAGACGCTCAAAAAGCCAAAACACCTTCATGTTTGCTCGTTCGACTTAAGCAAGCAATAAATCAAACTAATTTGTCAGCAAGCCCCGAGTTGGGCAGCCAATAAATGTGGTAGGTTGAGAGAGGGCTTAGCTCTCCCTCCTCCACAGAGTAAGAAACCACAGCTAACTCAGTCGAAGAGCAAAAGCTATATATTTACAAGCATATATGGAAAGCAGGTTATATATAACACAATATATACAGGTATTTACAATATATACACAGAAATACACAGCAAAGACAAATAACACAACAAAAATCCCTCCCTCAGGGAGGGATCCCCTCTTTGGAACCCCCTCTCTCCCCCCCTTACCTCCCTTTTTCCCCAAAAAGGGGTTAGAGAGAGAGAAAGGCAAGTTACTAAGGAAAAGAGTTGTTAGCAAGCTTCAAAAGCCCATGCAGGATTAGTGTTTGCTTATCTGAAGGCCAAGTCCAGCAGTTCGCAGAAGAAGCAGGCAGGGAGAACAGGCTGAAACACCAAACTCCCCCAACTCCCAAACCGAACTGAACTGAGGAAAAAAAAAATTTTCCAACCGCTTCACAATCTAAAGCTGAATTTTTGTTTATCAACCAATGAAATTCGTTTAGAATATCAGAATGTTTTGGTTCTAGTACCAAAAACATTAGCCAGTGTGTTCCAGCAGTGTTTGTTCTTAAAGGCACAGCCTCAAACGACCACAAGCAGCCTGTGCCAGTGTGCCGGAAGAGGAGCCGCCGGGGCAGACGGCCAGCCTGGCTGTGTAATGAACTTTTAATAAAACTAAGGGAAAAAAAGAGGGTGTATAATCTTTGGAAGAAAGGTGAGGCAACCCATGGGATGTTTAAAGAGGTTGCTAGGGCATGTAGGAGGAAAATTAGGGAGGTAAAAGCACATTTGGAACTTAAACTGGCCTCTGATGTGAAGGACAACAAAAAGTCCTTCTATAAATATATTCATAGCAAGAGGAAGGGCAGGGACAACCTCCACTCCTTGGTTGACATGGAGGGAAATGTTGTATCACAGGATGAGGAAAAGGCAGAGGTACTTAACACCTTCTTTGCCTCAATTTTTACTAGCAGGAAAGAACGTCTAACAGACAGCTGGCCTGCAGAGCTGGCAGAAGGAGCCAGGGAGCTGCATAGTTTCCCTGCGTTCCATGAGCAAGTGATAGGAGCTCTCCTTAGCAGCTTAGACCCCCACAAGTCCATGGGACCAGATGGGATCCATCCTAGGGTGCTGAGAGAGCTGGCAGATGAGATGGCCAAGCCACTCTCCATTATTTTTCATCAGTCCTCGCTCACTGGAGAGATCCCAGATGACTGGAAGCTGGCCAACGTGGTACCCCTCTACAAGAAGGGCCAGTAGGATGAGCCAGGGAATTACAGGCCTGTCAGCCTGACCTCAGTGCCAGGCAAGATTATGGAACAGGTCATCCTGAGTGCAATCACGCAACACTTAGAGGATGGCCAAGGGATCAGGCCCAGCCAGCATGGGTTTAGGAAGGGCAGGTCCTGCCTGACCAACCTGATCTCCTTCTATGATCAGGTGACCCGCCTGGTGGATGTGGGGAGGCTGTGGATGTAGTCTACCTGGACCTCAGCAAGGCCTTTGACACCGTTCCCCATAGCAAACTCCTGGCCAAGCTGTCAGCCCATGGCTTGGATGGGAGCACACTGCGATGGGTTAGGGACTGGCTGGAGGGACGAGCCCAGAGAGTGGTGGTGAATGGTGCCACATCCAGCTGGCAGCCAGTCACCAGTGGTGTGCCCCAGGGATCAGTGCTGGGCCCCATGCTCTTTAACATCTTCATTGATGATATGGATCGAGGGCATCGAGTCCATCATCAGTAAATTTGCTGATGACACCAAGCTGGGGGCAGGAGTTGATCTGCTGGAGGGTAGAGAGGCTCTGCAGAGGGACCTCGACAGGCTGGGCAGATGGGCAGAGTCCAAGGGCATGAGATTGAACACATCCAAGTGCCGGGTTCTGCACATTGGCCACAACAACCCCATGCAGAGCTACAGGCTGGGGTCAGAGTGGCTGAGAGCAGTCAGGCTGAGAGGGACCTGGGGGTGCTGGTCGATGGTAGGCTGAACATGAGCCTGCAGTGTGCCCAGGCAGCTAAGAGGGCCAATGGCATCCTGGCCTGCATCAGGAACAGTGTGGCCAGCAGGAGCAGGGAGGTCATTCTGCCCCTGTACACTGCACTGGTTAGGCCGCACCTCGAGTACTGTGTCCAGTTCTGGGCCCCTCAGTTTAGGAAGGAGGTTGACTTGCTGGAACGAGTCCAGAGAGGAGCAACAAAGTTGGTGAGGGGTTTGGAACACAAGCCCTACGAGGAGAGGCTGAGGGAGCCGGGGTTGCTTAGCCTGGAGAAGAAGAGACTCAGGGGTGACCTTATTGCTCTCTACAACTACCTGAAGGGAGGTTGTAGACAGATGGATGTTGTCTCTTCTCCCAGGCAGCCAGTAGCAGAACAAGAGGACACAGTCTCAGGCTGCGCCAGGGCAGGTTCAGGCTAGATGTTAGGAAAATGTTCTATACAGAGAGAGTGATTGCACATTGGAATGGGCTGCCCGGGGAGGTGGTGGGGTCGCCGTCACTGGGGGTGTTCAGGACGAGACTTGACAGGATGCTTGGTGCCATGGTTTAGTTGATTGGGTAGTCTTGGTTGACAGGTTGGACATGATGATCTTGAAGGTCTCTTCCAACCTGGCTTATTCTATTCTATTCTATTCTATTCTATTCTATTCTATTCTATTCTATTCTATTCTATTCTATTCTATATCCCCCAGGGATCAGTACTGGGCCCAGTTCTATTCAACATCTTTATCAATGACCTGGATGAGGGTATTTAGAATACATAGAATACATAGAATAGAATATATAGAATACATAGAATAAACCAGGTTGGAAGAGACCTTCAAGATCATCACGTCCAACCCATCAACCAATCAAACACCACCCAAACAACTAACCCATGGCACCAAGCACCCCATGCAGCAGTACAGGCTGGGGAATGAGTGGCTGGAGAGAGGCCAGGCTGAGAGGGATGTGGGAGTTGACAGCAGCTGAACATGAGCCAGCAGTGTGCCCAGGGGACATGAAAGGCCAATGGCATCTTGGCCTGTATCAGGAACAGTGTGGCCAGCAGGTCTAGGGATGTAGTTCTGCCCCTGTACTCAGCACTGGTGAGGCCTCACCTCGAGTACTGTGTGTGGTTCTGGCCATTTCAGGAAGGATATTGAGATGCTGGAGTGGGTCCAGAGAAGAGTGACAAGAGTGGTGAGGGGGTTGGAGGGAAAGTCATACGAGGAAAGGCTGAGGAAGCTGGGATTGTTCAGCCTGGAGAAGAGGAGGGAGCGGTTAGGGGGAAAGCGAGGCAGTGTCTTCCTGGACAAGGAGGATTTCTGTGCTGTTTTCTCTTTGTAAATACTTGTATAATATTGTAAATACTGTATACTTGTGCATATTCATTGCATTCCATTGTAGAGTGTAGGTTTGCTTTGTAAATACAGCTTTCTTTTGCTTCCCCAACTGGATTAGTCAATTTTTTGTTAATGCAGGTGGGTTAAACCATCACAACATATAATTTTTATAGAGTGATCCCTGTGTTCATGTCATCAACATGCTCTGAGCTTTGCTCCAATAAAAACGCCCTTCAGTCAAGCAGGCAACATGATACAATGGTTTGCTATGGCTTTCTTCAGTCAGAAATGATATTTCCTTGTTTGTGTAAAATGTAGATATTTTATAGATTTGTAGAGTACTGAAATTTTTATGAAGTGAGGGAATCTGCAAGTGAATTATTCTTATGAACTATACATAGAATCATAGAATGGTTTGGGTTGGAAAGGACCTTAAAGATTATCTAGTTTCAGCCTTGCTGCCATGGGCAGGAATACCTTCCATTCAGAGAATGCGTATTACTGCTCAGACTCTGATTTGATATATGGCACACAGCAACAACTGAATTTAGGCTTTAATTTCAGATGTCTCCTAGCATACTCAACACAGAAGAAATTCAATTTGGCCATGCAAACAGCAAGTTATTTCAACTGAATGACAATGTTTGACAACTGGGTTTGACTAGTGAACTGAGGATATAGGGCAAAGGTGAAGTGGTGAATATACTACATGATGGTTTATAAAATACAGCAGTAGTTCTTATTGTTATTAATATTATTGCTACTACAATTACAGAAATTACCAGAAGAAAAGGCTGTTACAGTCATGTAACATTATACTGGTAGAAAGCTGTGCAAGCTTCTCAGCTGTGCAAGAGACTGAGTAATGCTCCCCTATCAATCCACCTAAGAGCCCAATATAAAGGCTTTGTTATTTGCTCAAGCAGTAACAGTTTTCCTTTATTCATAATTTATCAGCTTTTGTGAAAATTAAGGTAAGTTCTGTCCTCCAAAAGCCAAGTTTATGAACTAAACTAAGAGATGTGTAGGATTGAAGATCAGAGATGCACAATGAACTGACAGGAAGGAAGTAGGATATTTCTTGTGCAGCTGAAAATTCCTGATGATTATCTTACATCACAAAAGTGTGGAACTCACCTTATTATTTTAAAGGCAGGCTTAAATATCTTATGCATCAAGGAAGTCTCCAAAAATGGTTCTAGCATCTCCTGTACCACCTTCTCACCACTGTAAGTCTTGCCAAGGAAAAGGGACAGATGAAAACTGATGGATAATTTATCATCCCAGACTATCATTTTATGTAGAGAGTTCTTTCTGTCCTTTCTATACTCAAATATTCACCCAACATTGCAATTGCAACTTGCCAAGACCTCTGATGTGCTGTCAGGTCAGCTCTGCAGCTCTCTTCCCCATCTGAGAGACCTGGATCTATCAACTGCTCTCCATCAGCAGCCTGTGGGAGCCTGCTCTTAGTAGCACAGTACTGCAAATGATACCTCACTGTTAGGTCTTTCTGAATATGACCTAACTACCTATAAAATCTATATTTTCCAAGACTTTCCTTTGGCAGTGCTGACTAAATGGAAGCTCTAATAACCACATCCATCATGATGTAAGAGAGATTGTCACAGTTAGCTAACATTTCAAGAAGATAGAAACACTACCTTGCAAAATGAGATTTGCAGAAATTCATGTATACCACATTATTTATTGGAATTTGGTTCTGTCCTACTTTGCTCACAGTCTTTAATTCAGACTGTGGGTCTTGGTTTACCTGTTTTGCAGTTCCAGTAAAATTCTGAGATTTTAAATTTGGAAATGAGTGTGCTTGAAATTGTGATCTCTGTGCAGAACAGAAAGCTGGGATGCACAACCATAGTGCACCAGAGCCTGAAACTGGAATATGCAGCCTCCAGTTAGGGAGCAGAGAAATCTGCAGTAGTCCATAATATATTACAGGACAAGACTGTGATCAATGAAGACAGTAGATGAGACCCTAGAATACACAGAATACATACATAGAATAAACCAGGTTGGAAGAGACCTTCAAGATCATCGCGTCCAACCCATCAACCAATCCAACAGTAGTACAGAGGCATCAATATCTTAGTTTACTAACTAGCTTTGCCCTGCCAAGGTGATGGCTGTCATGGTAGGGCCAAATGGCCCCAGCACAAACCCAGACAGACACTTAAGGTGTCTAGATATGGTGCCACTCTCCCCACTCCTTCCTGCAGAAAGGCAAAATAACACAGGAAAAGGAACAAAGGGGACAGGACCATGCATGTCTGGTAAACAACCCTGTATCTATGGTAAGGCATGTGTTCTGGCCACAGCCTAGCAGAACCCCTTCCCATTGGGTAACTATATGCTGGTCATGCCCTATTGGTCCAATCAATCTTGGGCAAGATTTATATACAGGCTGATTTCTAGTTGCCTGTGCATTGCTGAAGTCTTGCTGAAGCCTTGCTCAGCTTTGCTCAAGCCTTGTGTGCTTGAACCTGCTTGGACCTTGTCTGCCTTGAAACTGCCTTGAGTTGCATAGCCTCAAGTTGTTTAGTCCAGCGCCTGAGATAAAGCCACGAGCATACACACTGCAAGCTACAAGAGAAGCCACAAGCTTAGGAGTTGGAGCCAAGCCTGCTTCCCCTTGTTACCAGGATTTTGCCGTGCCTCAATTCACCCAGGACAAAGCAAGCACTCGTCGCAAGATGTTTTGTCAACAGCCTGCTGTCTGCTGAAGCCAGACCAGCCATCAAAGACCACATGGCATTCCTGCCGGCAGCCTGCTGTGCCTGGCACATGAGAGCGCCCCAAAGCCTCTCATGCACAGCAGCAGCACTCCCTACCTGGGTACAGGTAGACTACATCCACAACCTTCCCCATATCCACCAGGCAGTCACCTGATCATAGAAGGAGATCAGGTTGGTCAGGCAGGACCTGCCCTTCCTAAATCCATGTTGGCTATGTCTGATCCCTTGGCCACTCTACAGGTACACTGTGATTGCCCTCAAGATGATCTGCTCTATAATCTTGCCTGGCGCTAAGGTCAGGCTGACAGGCCTGAAATTTGCAGGTTCCTACCTCCAGTCCTTCTTGTGGATGGGCATCACACTGGCCATCTTCCAGTCATCTGGGACCTCTCCAGTGAGCCAGGACTGGTGGTAAATGATGGAGAGCGGCTTGGCCAGCTCAGCTGCCAGTTCTCTCAGTACCCTAGGATGGATCCCTTACCATCTCATGGACTTAGGAGGATCCAAGTAGCTCAGCAAGTCTCTAACTGCTTCGTCCTGGATTACAGGGGGACTATACTGCTCCCTTACCTCATCTACTGGTTCAGGAGGCCACTTATTCTGCAGTCCTCCCGCCTTACAGTTGAAAATGGAAGCGAAGAAGGTATTTAGTACCTCAGCATTTTCCTCATCTTTAGTTATAATGTTTCCCTCCAGGTCCAATAAGGAGTGGAGGCTCTTCTTGCTCCTCTTTTTAGCATTAACATATTTATAAAATGCTTTTATTGTCTTTCACAGCAGTGGCCAGCTTGAGTTCTGACTGGGCTTTTGCCTCTCTAATTTTTTTCCTACACAATCTAACAACATCCTTAAATGTATCACTAGTTGTGTCCCCCCCTTTCCAAAGGCAATACAGACTCTTTTTTCCTTAATTCCTTCAGGAGCTGCTTGCTCATCCAGGCCGGTCGCCTTCCCTGCAGGCTCATCTTTCAGCACATGGGCACAGCCTGTTCCTGTGCCTTCAAGAACTCCTGTTGGAAGTAGGTCTAACCATCCTGGACCCCTTTGTTCTTAAAGGCTGTTATCCAGGGTACTCTCCAGATTAGTTGCTCAAAGAAGCTGAAGTCTGCCCTCCAGAAGTCCAAATAAGGGGTTTGTTTTTGCTCCTTATTTCCCTGCATATTGAAAACTTCACTATCTCATGACTGCTGAACCCTAGACAGCCTCCTATCATCACATCTCCCACCAGCCCTTCTCTATTTCAGAACAGCAGGTCAAGCAGAGCCTGACCCCTGTTAGCTCACTTAACAGCTGCATCAAGAAGATGTCCTCCATACACTCAAAGAACCTTCTGGACTGTTTCTTTTCTGCTGTGTTAAGTTCCCTGCAGATACCTGGCAAGTTAAAGTCACCCATAAGAACAAGGGCTGGAGATCTTGAGATGACCTTCAGCTGCTTGCAGAATACTTCATCTGCCTCTTCATCCTGGTTGGGTGGTCTATAACAGACTCCAACCAGGATGTCAGTTTTGTTAGTATTCCCTCTGATTTTAACCCACAGGCTCTCAATCCTTTCATCCACAACCTCAAGTTCTGTGGTGTCAAGAGATTCCCTAAGATCCAGGGCTACCCCTCCTCCTCTTCTCCCTCATCTGTCTCACCTAAAGAACTTGTAACTATCCAGTACAGTGCTCCAGTTGTGTGAGACATCCCACCACATTTCTGTAATGGCAACTACATCGTAGTTTTCCTGGTGTTTGTCACCCATACTGCGTGCATTGGTTTAACTGCACTTCAGCCAGGCTGCTGATTTCACCACTGACTCTAGTTTACCTCCCTCTGTCTCCTCTCTGGAGAGACTGGTTTTGTCACCCTCCCCCTTAAAACCTAGTTTAAAGCCCTCTCAATGAGCCCTGCCAACTCTAATGCCAGAGTCCCTTTGCCCTTTCTAGATAGATTCAGCCCATCTAGGTCCCGCAGGTCAGCTGCAGTGAAAATTGCCCCTTGATCAAAAAACACAAAAATTCTGCCGCTGGCACCATCTCCTGAGCCATTTTTTGATAACGTGGGTTCACCTGTTCGTTTCAGTATAGCATAGCATAGCATAGCATAGAACAGAACAGAACAGAACAGAACAGAACAGAACAGAATAGAATCATTCAGTTGGAAGGAACCTACAAGGGTGATTTAGTCCAACTGCCTGACCAACTCAGGGCTGACTAAATTTTAAAGCATGCTATTAAAGGCGTTGCCCAAATGCCTCTTAAATGCTAACAGAGTCATGGCATCAACCACCTGTCTAGGAAGACCTGCTCCACTGCTTAACCACTCTCTAGGTAAAGAAATCCTTCCTAACAACCAGTGTAAACCTCCTTTAGCACAGCTTTGAACCATTCCCATGTATTCTGTTACTGGACACCAGAGAGAAGAGACAAGCACCTCCCTGCCCCCTTCTCCTCCTCAGAAAGTTGTAAAGAGCAATGAGGTCACCCTTCAGCCTCTTTTGCTCCCAGCCACACAAGCCCAAAAGCCTTAGCCACTCCTAATGGGACATGCCTTCCAGCCTTTTCACTGCTCTGTTTGCTTCATATCATTACAACACCTTTGAGCTTCAGGGCAGAACACAGGACTATACACTGGAGTAGCACCAATTCACCACAAATGAAGGCAGGGGGCAAGAGGAACAACACACCTTGAAAGAATCAGTCCTTTGTTTTGATCTCTCGTAAAGGTAAATAGATGAAGTGAGAGAGTGAAGAATGCAGTGATCCCCATCCCTATGCCATCATATACGCTGAGTGTTGAATTCCACTAACAGCTGCCGATAGCTGTAGGCGTTGCTTTTTTCTTCCTTCCCTCATTTTAGCTCAGCATGTGGAAAGAGCAGCTGCCAGAGCAGGGACTTAATGTCTCTGAGTACTACAACATGTCAAGAAGTATCACACAGATGATATGTAGGTCAAGCAAAATCTGATGGACAGAAGAAAATTTCAGTGACTGATGTCATATGTAAAAGGCAGTAGTCAAGGGAGGCTGGAACAAGTCAGGGTGCTGCGACAGTGAGGACAAGATGCACAACCACTGTCTGGAGGGAAGCCTGCAGAAACCTAATTGTGTCACATATCTTGAGGAAAAACTGTCGTGACTTTCATACCTCTGCTGAAAACAGCTTCCACCTGCCTTTGCACCAGAAGATATGATTTCAAGTAATGAGGTATCTATAGAAAGGAAAACAAAGTCATGGGATGATGTCAGAGTCTCACTGGGGCCAGAAACCGTCTGGCAACTAGTTCTAGTTACCAATGGCTTTCTCTACCTAAAGGCTGCTCTGATATTTTTATTAGTTGACAATATTCCTTCCTCACTGACTAAAGGCTACTATAATATTTTCATTTATGGTTTTCTATTTCATCTGCTGTGCCTCCACAGACCTGGCATTATGAGAAGAGTTAGGGACCCATTGAAGCTCAGACCCCATGTTTAATTATGACTGATGCCAGGTTTTCAGGAGAGGCAGTAGGAATCTTTTACTTATGGGTCTGTATGTGAGATGAGAGATCCTGCTCCTTAATAGTTTGGCCTGGAAAGTGTGTAAGTGTGTGTGTACATCTATGTGTGTGTGTGTACATGTGTGAGAGAGACAGAAAGAGAGAGAAATTCCGCTCTAGTTTTTAAAAATAGTGAATGTCATTCACATCAGCAGGGACTGTCAAGAGCTCACCACACTGCTAGGTGCAAGAGAAGTGGAGGAATAGCCCTTGTTCCTTTCTGCTGCAGGCCTCATACCCTCACCCACAGGGATAAGCCTGGTTAACCACTGAAACCAGCTCTAAGGTGAGGCAAACCACTGTGAACCCTTCACTAAAGGTGTTTAAAAACCCCATCCAGGTACCTTGTTGTTTGTTCTTATTTGTACAAATGGGAGGAAGGCTTGTGCTCACTGACTTTCCAGCCTTTTTATTCTGGGCTGGGAGGAGATAGGAAAGAGGAGGAAGATGACTGAGAGAGGAAGAAACATAGGAAGCAATTACATATATTCAGATGAAGCATATTTATTCATCTTCACCTTCAGTGCTACAGTCCTGTTTGCCACCTCCTCTACATCTTCATTAATTGAGGACTAAACTACTATTTCAGTGACAGAATCACTGGCTTGCCTCACACATGACAAGTGCCTGCTGCTCATTCTTCCTTGCCAGAGCTTCCTCTGCAGCAGATATTCTTGGAGCACAGGGACAGAGTGGGCCTTGATGCTGTACTTGCCACAGTGGATGGGGACGACATTTGTTATCATTTAATAACTAGCAGTGGAAGCTGTGACTTACTTTGTTGCAGGTGCATGGCACACTACACAGAAAATCAAATGCTGAATGAGTACCTCCTGTTGGTGGCACCTTGAGTTGCTCCTGCCTAGGTACTCCCTCCCAAGTGGAAAAAAAAATGGAGGCAAACACGCCATGTTTTGCAGCCATGCTTTGGGACAAGGCCAGCCATTTTTTCTTGATGTGTGGCACTATGAGCCACAAGTTCTGTTTGCAACATGAATGAACTTGGGCCTTGAGCAATCTACTAGCCTCAGTGATGGCATGAATTATGGTTAGGGTCACCTATAGAGAGGTTTTTCCTGCTTGTGCTCCTGTGCCTTTGCATGTCACAACCAAGAAAAATGACTACAAATGTCATGTTTCAAAGCTCAAGGCAACCATTGTGCAAGCTTTACCATGGCTGTACCTTCATCCTCACTGTGCTACTGTCAGCTATCTTACAGCTCCCTCCTGAAGGCAGAGTGGACACACAGGGGGGAAAAATGCCATTATTTTAGTCACAGAGTGCATTTAGATGGCATGGTAAATGTTGTAAGACTGGAAAGGTTAAGAGAGAAAGCATGAAAAGTGGTTTCACAGGCTGTCAAGATCTGAATCACAACTATGGGTGTATCTGCTCAAAGCAACTGGACATCTCCCACAGCTGTGACTGCTCCCCCCTTTCCTTTTCCCCCTGTAGGTGTATGTACAAGATACACATGGACACACCCACCCTGTGCTTGCTTCCCTTGCCTTTCAGCTTTCCAACAATGGAGCTGGCAGAACAGGAAGTGAGTGAAAAGCCACAGATGAGACAGCACTACCTTTATACCAAAGTCCAGAGAACAGCATTTCTCCAAAAGTATCCCAGAACACCATCTCACAAAGCCAGTGAGCATCATGTTGCACAATGTCCTTGTCCAAATGTCATTCCTCCCCCAGTCATGCGTGGCCTGCTCTTTCACTGGCTTGCTTTGGTTTGACAGGTGCTATGGAAAGGTAAACTGTTATGATAGAAGTTAGCTTTGCATGACAGCTGTTTTAAAGTCAGACATACTGAGACAGTTAGGTACTAGAAATGAAGAAACAAGAAGGCATCAGGCTGAGAAACTGCTAAATGGTTCAGAAAACAGGACAGATGCTGGTCACATTGCTTCATGTGCAACTAGAAGGCTCTCAGTGACTTTGCTGATGGCTGAGGCAAAAAAGCCTGTGCAGACCCGAGTCCTGAATGGTGCAATCACAGGGCTGGACTAAATGGGTTCCTTTTTTTTTGAATAGAGACTTTACTGTATTTAAAACAATCATCCCAGGTAAGTGAAAAGCCACTAAGTGAGCTCAGGCCACACTCTGCTTTGTAATAGCTGAGCTATGGATAATTACAAGATTACCCTGAGGGGCTCCTTTATTTAGATGGGTTTGAAAAGCCAGAGCTCTGGGGATACGATGTGGAGACTTTTTCAGAGACACAAGGTTTGGGTGAGCCCTGCCTTGATATTACCCCTGCAGTCTGGCCATGTGAGGATCTACGTGTTACTGGGAGAAAGGGAGAAGAGCAATGGCACTGTCCAGTGTTACTGGTTGCGGTGTTAGGCTTGGAACACTCAAGTTTCTGGTACTTCACATTTTATAACGATTACCATAAATAAAATAATAATTTATTGATATTGAAAGAGTACGTGGTACGACAACTAACATCACCAAAGAGAGGGCCCGAGGTCATGCTAAAAGGAAAACAGATCAGGAAAAATCCAAGGACGATCTCTGAAACAGCAGATGAGAGAGTTTCATCACTCATCAAGAGCTGTTATTAACAACGAAACACCTTCCTTTTCTCTCCTTCAGAAAGTTCATCCCACTCCCAGGCGCCTTCTGCTGAGATCGGGCATTTTTCTGGTCCTGAGATTTCATTCGTTTTCCTCCCATGGCTGCGTTTCTTCTGAGCAGAGGCCGTAGCGAGCAGACGCAGGCTGCCGCGCCCTTGGCGCTGCTTTTGCCACGGTCTCTCCTCTGCCGCCCGCTGGTGCTTCTGCTACCGCTCCTGCACCGAGCGGCGCTCAGCAGCGAGCGACTCGCTTCAGTAGCGCTTCAGTGCTTCCTGAGGCTGGAACCCCACGCAGACGCCTTGCCCGGGTGCAAAACGGCTTCGCGATCAGCCTCCGTCCGGAGCACCCGCCCGGCAGGCACTTGCCGTGTTCCCGGAAGCGTGCGGCGGAGGGCTTAGTGCTGGCGGGGCCGCTGCTGGGGGCGGCGAGGCCGGGCGCGGACCCCCGGCAGCAGCCCGGTTCCACGGGAGGGCACTCTGGTTCCACACAAACTCAGCAGCAGGAGCATTTATCTTTCTTTTTCAAAGGCGGTTTAGGTGTGACAGGTAGCTTGGCACATTTCTAGTTGAAATGTGCCAAATGATTTGGCATATACTCCACATACATCTGAAAATAGGAACACCTGCTGCTGGCCTATGGGGAGGCTGAGGATGGAGGGATTTCATCAGTTGCTAATTACAGGCCCTGTGATGAAACTTGCACTGGATGTGCTAGCCAGTCTCTGTGAGGGAAGGCCCCGTGCAGAGTTGCTCTAAAATAATTTTCTGCCAAGTGTCAGCATCTGTTTAACCATCTTGGGCAGCTCCACCACCTTGTGATGATAAGAAGCATGACTGATCCAGTTTGTCAGTCACACCACATGGCTGCATTTGCATGACTGAATCATGATGTGGCAAATACAGGCACCAGGGAGAGTGGAGCTTCATAAAAACTCTGCCTCATGCTCCAGAAACATCACTTTCCTTTTTATGGACTCCTGGAGGGTCTGGTGGAGTTTAAGACACAGAGGGATCCTGCCACTATCAAAAGCTTCATAAAAAAATATATAGGGAGAATATAAATTAATTTATGAGAGGACTTAATGATAAGTGTACCAGGCTTCTGCAATTATACCAGCTGCTTGGTATAATTCATCCTGGGCAAGATTTTCAGACTAGGAAATAAACTGGAGAGGCTTTGGAGCAGTAACATGAAATCTCCTTTTTCATGATAATTTTCCTAATCAAATAATCTCTTTGTGTTTCAAACTCAGTTAAAAGTAGGAGTTAATGCAGTGTAGCCTTCATATGAGTAAGTACTTTTGCAAATGTAATCACATATATTACATGACAGAAAACAGTACCAGTACCAGGTCAGACTCAGTACAGAATATGAATGCAGTAACAGCTGGCAAAGCAAAGCAGGGAGTTTCTCCTTTCTTCCTGTCTACAGGACAGACAGAAATCTACAGGACAGCAAAATGCAAAGCTGTGTTGCTTTTATCCAAAACAACTGAACATTCACATTTCTGGCATTGAGTCATAGCTTCAGCTCTGGTTTAGGATACTATTATCTTAACATAGAATAGAATACATAGAATAAACCAGGTTGGAAGAGACCTTCAAGATCATCGCGTCCAACCCATCAACCAATCCAACACCACCCAAACAACTAACCCACGGCACCAAGCACCCCATCAAGTCTCCTCCTAAAAACCTCCAGTGATGGCGACTCCACCACCTCCCCAGGCAGCCCATTCCAATGGGCAATCATTCTTTCTCTATAGAACTTTTTCCTAACATCCAACCTGAACCTCCCCTGGCGCAGCCGGAGACTGTGTCCTCTTGTTCTGGTACTGCTTGCCTGGGAGAAGAGACCAACATCCGTCTGTCTACAACCTCCCTTCAGGTAGTTGTAGAGAGTAATAAGGTCACCCCTGAGTCTCCTCTTCTCCAGGCTAAGCAACCCCAGCTCTCTCAGCCTCTCCTCGTAGGGCTTGTGTTCCAAACCCCTCACCAACTTTGTTGCTCTTCTCTGGACTCGTTCCAGCAAGTCAACCTCCTTCCTAAACTGAGGGGCCCAGAACTGGACACAGGACTCGAGGTGCGGCCTAACCAGTGCTGGTTTTCTCATAGCTTCAATCAGTGCCACCTTCAACAAAGCCTGATGTCTGTTTTAGTTATAAACATTTATTGAAAAACAAACCAAAACCAAGAGTTAGCTGGAAAAAACACAGAGGAAAGATGAACAGCAAGACCAAGTTGGGATGTTATTTTAGCTAATAATAATAAACAAACAAACAAACAAAACAAAACAAAACCAAAAAAAACCCAACCAAACCCCAACACTTCCTATATCACCCCTCACATTTTTTTATGCCACATCTGTTATTTATATAATTACTTGCTGACCAAAAATGCTTTCTGTGAATGTGGACATAAAAAGATCAAAGATCTAAGAAAAGTTAAATTTTATGTCAAAGCAAGCAAGAATGCAAGATCACACAAAGTGTGTTTGCTCCTTTAAAACATATTTTCCCACCCGCTGGCAAAGACCTGTCCCATGAAAGCCTTTGGTACACACTTACATCTCAGCCCACCACAGGCAGCAGCTTGAATCCTGGTGTCAAAGGACTGGATTATCTGTCTGCTCTGAGTGTTTCTTGTGGTGCCAGATCTGATGCCAGTCCCAGCATTGTATGGGTGGGCATGGTAAGGGCTTGACTATGCACTGGAGTCCCTGACAATGCCTGGCTGTTTTTCCCTGGTTGTGTCTCACATCTGTTTTCCCATTTATCCAGAGAACACTGAAAATAAATCTTTCAAATTGTGTACCAGGAAACCAAGTGTAATTTCAGGTTGTAACAATTTTAAATGGTAAATACTACTTGTTAGAAACCTTGTAACTCTTTGTAATAGTTTGGAAGGTTAAAAATAAGAGATTTGATGCTATCTGTGTAGAAAGAGACATTTCTTTCATAATTTTTTTACAAATGGATTTATAGTTTATAGAGTGTCAGGCCAGGCAAATGCCTTGAGCTGCCCACGGAAGAGATTAAGGGCAGCCTTGGGCACAGAAGACACATCTCCAATGTGTCCAAAGGTCCCTCCTTTGCTGCAAAGGGAATGCTTGGAGGAGTACCTGAACACAAATTATTTTTTAGCACACTAATAGGCTGATAAAAGGATGACAACCATGTATATCCAGTCAGAGTTAGGATCACAGGCTGATTTATTGCAGCAGATCAAAAGAAACAATCTGCAGGCAACAAAACATTTCCCTTGCTCTAGAGGTCATCCATATCCCAAGTTGGAGTTTTGAAGGGCCAGAACTCATTTCCAAAGCTCAAAGCACCAAAGCTTGGATTTCTTGTCCAGTTTCATCTTGGAAGCAACTCAGTAACTACTCTTCATGCTCTTCTTCCTCTATATAGGTAGAACTAACCTGCACTTGTAATAGACAGCATGTGGCAAAAAGACAGAACTGGGGGTTGTGTTGTAGCATGCAGTAATATAAGCTTTGGATAGCTATGTGCTGTGAGAATACAGGCCCAACTGACAGAAAAAAAAAGGCGTGAGGGTGGGATGTACATAGCAGCTCCACAGAGAGAGAAGGACCATCAGATAGATACCGCACACTCACTAAGAACTTCCTGATGTATAATGTAATTCTCTCCTTATATTATGGAGGAAGAAATGACTGCTCTTACTGATGACACAAAACTGGTCAGAGTGGCTGATACACCAGAGGATTGTGCTGCCATTCAGTGAGATTTAGACAGGGTGGAGAGTTGGGCAGGGAGAAATTTAATGAAATTCAACAAGGGCAGGTGTAGAGTCTTGCACCTGGGAAAGAGCAACCCCAGGTATTAGTACAGGTTGGGGACTGACCTGTTGGAAAGCAGTGAAGGGGAAAAGGACCTGGGGGTCCTAGTGGATGGAAGGTTGACCATGAGCCAGCAATGTGCTCTTGTGGCCAAGAAGGCCAATGCCATTCCGGGATGTATTAGAAGGAGTGTGGTTAGTGGGTGAAGAGAGGTTCTCCTCCCTGGTGAGGCTGCATCTGGAATATTGTGTCCAGTTCTGGGCCGCTCAATTCAAGAAGGACAGGGAACTGCCTAAAAGAGTCCAGTGCAGAGCCACAAAGGTGATGAAGGGAGTGGAACATTTTTCCTATGAGGAGAGACTGAGGGAGCTGGGTTGGAGAGTAGAAGACTGACAGATAACCTCATTAATGTTTATAAATATGTGACGGGTGAATGCCAAGAGGATGGAGCCAGGCTCTTCTTGGTGATGCCCAATGTCAGGACAAGGGTCAATGGGTGGATGCTGAGGCATAGGAAGTTCCATGAAAACATGAAGAAATATTTTTTTTCACTGTGAGGGAGACAGAACACTGGAACAGGCTGCCCAGGGAGGTTGTGGAGTCTCCCTCTCTGGAGATATTCAAACCCCTCCTTGACGCATTCCTGTGTTATCTACTCTAGGTGACCCTGCTCTGACAGGGAGGTTAGACTAGGTGATCTTTTGAGGTCCATTCCAGCCCCTAACATCCTATGATTCTATGATTGTGGAACTGTAGGGCTGACAGAGAAAAGCTCAAAGTCCCTGCATCATCCATCAGGAAGATTTCAAACACCTTTCTTCTGTAATACTTCAACCATACCAATACACTGGTTCAAAAAAGATCAAATCTCCATCAGGCCCTGAGGCAGTGCTGCTCTGCGTCTGAAAGAGAGCAGTACTCAAGGAAGTGATAGCTGTGCTGTCTTGCAGAGAACCCTTATTCAGTATAGTAAAGCCCCCTTGAGTTGCTTTGCACTTGGTTTCCATGATAACCATAGGTTTGACCAAACACTTATAAAAAATCCTAGGAGTTTTAATTGGTTTAACAGAAATATGATCAAATTCTAGGACAACTACACGGGGTTTGTCTTTCTGGTAATTTATGATAGGGTTTATGTACATCAGTTACTAGCACAATCAATTGCTCTTTGAATATATTCTGTTTCTTTTGGTATATTTCTGTTTCAGGTTTTCACAATGAACAGGAAAAGGTGAATATTTGTGTGTAATCTGAACAGCAGAATTCTAAATAGTCCTACTGTGAATTTTTAAATAGTTGTTTTCATTCCATTTGGGAAACAGTGAATTAATGAAAATTATATCTTTATAATTACAGAATCTGAACAAGACTTGAGATTATGACCTTGAGACAGTCACAAGGACTGAGCCATCTATACTAGTTTACTTTTTGCCTTTGCATTCTCTCTTGAGCAGAATTATACATTTATTTTATTTTTTTCTTGATTAAATCCCTACACTGATAAAAAAAATATCTAGGAAACATTATCTGCTGAACTGTCATTGCTATTTTAATTTTGTTTCTCCAGATACAGAGTGAAAAGTGGCATTGAAATAATCCATTCCTGAGAACATTGTAAAATTATAACAAGGACAAAATGGTACAAAATGTGTTCATTCTCATGATTTCTAACCAGAATAGCAAATGGCAAAATATATTAATTCTTATAATAAAAAATGCAGTGAGGACCGGGACTGGAATGTAGCCAGAGGAGGAGCCAGAGAAGGGCAACAAAGCTGGAGAATGGTCTAGGGAACAAGTCTTATTGGGAATGTTGAGGGAACTGGGATGGTTTAGTCTGGAGAAAAGGAGGCTGATGGGAGATCTCATTGCTCTCTACAACTACCTAAAAGGAGGCTGTAGTAAGGTGGGGGTCAGTTTCTTCTCCCTAGTATCAGGTGACACAACAAGAGGAAATGGACTAAAATTGTGCCAGGGGAGGTTTCTTTTATGGAAAGAGTGGTCAGGCATAGGGTGTAGGGTAGTAGTGGAGTCAGCATTCCTGGAGGTGTTCAAGAAATGTGTGGATATGGCATGTCAGCACATGGTTTAATGGCCATGGTGGTCTTAGGTTGACAGCTGGACTTGATCCTGGAGGTCTTTTCCAACTCAAATAACTTTATGATTCTATGACTCTAAGATTAATTAATTCTAGTGGCAAACTGGTAACTGCAAGACATCAGCACAGCAGCACATCCCCTGCCCTGATACAGCTTCTCTCTGGTGAGAGGCAGATGCAGCATGGGCAGAGTCTCTGTTGCAGCAGGGGGCGGGGTTCTCACCAGAGAGAGCTGCTGAGTCATGTTCTTCTCCAGATAGGGCACGCTAGCAGGATCAGGGATGGTGCAACTCGGCATAAAACTGTTTCCAAAAGACGAGTCAACCCAGACAGTGGTCCCGCATAAACACGTAGGTATCCAGGCTCCTGGCTGTAAGGAGTGCCAGAATCTCTCACTTCTCATGGCAGACTGCAGGGACTACATCTGTATTCACTGGGAGCAAGTGGGTGACCTCTGTCTAGTGGCTGAGCTGAAAGAGGATGTGGAAAGGCTGCAGACTATCAGGGAGTGTGAGAGGGAGCTGGGCTGGTGGAATCAGACTCTGCCATCCCTCAAACAGTCCCATCAGCCGTGCAGTAGTTAGGACACTAAGCGCTCCCTACTCTCTTGCCAGCTTCCCAAACAGAGTGACTCTAAAGCTGGAGACCAATGGAAACAAATTCCTCCCAAGTGCACCAGGTGTGGCACCCCAAAAGCCACTGAAGCCCCCAGGTGTCCCTGTATAACAGATTTGCTGTTCTTAGTGAACCTGTTTTCACCAAAAGCAGTGTTCAGCAAGTGAAACCAACTAAGAGCAGCCCTGAAAGATTGTCTGGTTTACGTCATTCAGAGAGGCTAGGAGTGAGCAAACATACTGCCAAAACATCTGCAGTTAAGAAGAAACAATGGGTGCTTGTCACTGGGGACTCACTTCTGAAGAGTGCTGAGGGTCCTATATGCAGAACTGATCCACTCTTTAGGGAAGCCAGAGTCAAGGACACAGTAAGAAAACTTCCTACTCTGGTCCACTCAACTTACTACTACCTGCTGTTGGTTTTGCACCTAGGCAGTGATGAAATTTCAAAAAGAAGCTTGAGATCAATGAAGAAGGACTTCAGAATCCAGGGATGAATGGTGAAGGGGTCAGGAGAACAAGTAGTATTTGCTTCTGTCCCACCACTAGCCATGCCTGATGATGGAATGAACATGAAAATCTAGCAGATTAATGCCTGGCTGTGGGACTGGTGTCAAGGGCAGGATTTTGGGTTCTTTGATCATGGGCTGCTCTACAAGATCCCAGGCCTTCTGATATAGGAAAAAAGTGCTTGTCTCTAAAAGGAAAAAGAATACTGGTATAAGAACTGGCAGGACTGATTGACAGGTCTTTAAACTAATTTTCAAGGGGGAAGAGGGAAAAATGAGGCCCACTGAGGACATTCCTGGGACAATTGTGAGGCAGGGTACCAGCTCTACTGCTGTCCCAGGGGCTGTAGGGATCATGCAACGTCCATAATGGTAATGGATTCTCCTCTGCTAAGTCTCTGAAGTGTTTGTATACCAATGCAAGAAGCAGGATGAACTAGAGATCTGGATGCAGTTGCCTGGCTTCGATCTCATCGTGAATACAGAGCCATGGTGGGACAGCTCCCACCATATGGAATGGGGTTATGGATGACTATGTACTTTTCAGGAAGGACAGACTGACAAGGCAAGGTGGTGGAGTTGCTGAGACTGTGTCCTCTTGTTCTGGTACTCCCAGGCAACCAGTACCAGAACAAGAGGACACAGTCTCAGGCTGCGTCAGGGGAGGTTTAGGCTGGAGGTTAGGAGGAAGTTTTACACAGAGAGAGTGATTGCCCACTGGAATGGGCTGCCTGAGGAGGTGGTGGGGTTGCCGTCGCTGGGGGTGTTCAGGGCAAGGCTTGACAGGATGCTTGGTTGTATGGTTTAGTTGATTGGGTAGTGTTGGATGATAGGTTGGACATGATGATCTCGAAGGTCTCTTCCAACCTGGTTTATTCTATTCTATTCTATTCTATTCTATTCTATTCTATTCTATTCTATTCTATTCTATTCTATTCTATTCTATTCTATTCTATTCTCTTTATGTGAACAAACAACTAGAAAGCATTGACCTTAACCCAGGGGGAAATGATAAAAGCATTGAAAGCTTATGGGTAAGAGAGAAGGGACATACGAATATGAGTGATACAATTGTGGGTGTTTACTACAGACCACTGAACCAGCAAGAAGCTACTACAGGCACTTGGAAGTAGCCTCAAGATCAAGTGCCTTGGTGCTCCTGGGTGACTTCAACCACTTGGAAAGATCACACAGCCAAGCACAAACAGTCCAAAAGGTTCCAGCAGTGCACTGATGACAACTTCCTCCAGCAAGTAGTTGAAAAACCAACAAGGAGAAGTGCAGTTCTGGATCAGGTATTAACAAACAAAGAAGGACAACTGATTGATGGGGTGGGAGCTCAAGTGGTGTTCTGCTCAGTTCCCTCAGTGGCAGGGGTGTACACTGAGAGGAACAGGAGAACCCATGCCATCAACAAATAGCTCAAGGGATGGTGCCAGCATAAGAATTTTGGGTTCTTTGATTAAGGGACAACTTTTACTGCACCTGATCTGCTGGACCTAAATGGGGTGAATTTCTCTAGAAAGGGCAAGATGGTACTAGCACTGGAGTTGGCAGGGCTCATTAGGAGGGCCTTAAATGAGGTCTGAAGGGGGTGGGTGAGGAAACCAGTATCTCCAGAGAGGAGAGAGAGGGACATAAGTTAGGGTTAATTGAGAAATCAGCAGCCCAGCTGAAGTACATATACAACAATGCACACAGTATGGGTAACAAACAAGAGGAACTGGAAGTCTTGGTTCACCAGGAAAATTATGATGTAGTTGCCATTATAGAAACATGGTGGGATGATTCACATAATTGGAGTACTGCACTGGGTGGCTACAAGCTCTTTAAGAGAGTCAGGTGAGGGAGAAGAGGAGGAGGGGTGGCCCTGGATATTAGGGAATCTCTTGATGCCACAGAACTTGAGGTTGCAGATGAAAGGATTGAGTGCCTGTGGGTTAAAGTCAGAGGGAGTGCTAACAAAACTGACCTCCTGGTTGGAGTCTGTTATGGACCACCCAAACAGGATAAGGAGGCAGATGAAATATTCTATAAGCAACTGCAGGCTGTCTCAAAATCATCAGCTCTTGTCCTTGTGGGTGACATTATGTGGTTGTTTAGGCTGGGTGCTGGCCCAGATGCCACTGCGCAGGCCACACCTGGGAGGTCCCAAGGGGTGGGCCCAGCCCAGGGGGTGGTCACAGGGACCAGGTATTCCATTCCCATAATGCCCTGCACCCCTATAAAAAGGCCATGCGGGGTCTTCACTTCCTCTTTCGTCCCCTGCTGCTGCCTAGGTAAAATGGTGTGAGTCACCTCCCTTGGGCCTGCCCAGGCCCAAGGCTGGGGGGGCGGAAAGAGCCCTGGGGGGGTTTGGGTGTACCCCCCGGTGGGGATGGGATGTTCTTGGGTATGTTCTGGGATCTCTCTCTTTGTCATGGTGCTTGTGGGTCTCTGTAAAACTTTCATTGTTGTTTGTTATTGTTTTCCTATTTAAACTTTCCATCCCTTTTGCAATCCGTTTGCCTGAGTCGTTATTTCTGCCTGTGGTGGGGAGGGGATCTGCCCCAACCCATTACACATTAACATGCCAGACATCTACTGGGAACGTAACTCAGCAGAGAGGAGGCAGTCCAGAAGATTCTTAGAATGTATGGAGGATAGCTTCTTGATGCAGCTGTTAAGTGAGCCTACCAGGGGTCAGGCCCTACTTGACCTGCTATTTTCAATTAGAGAAGGGCTGGGGGGAGATGTGACGGTGGGAGGCTGCCTAGGGTGCAGTGACCACGAGACAGTGAAGTTTTCAATCTGCAGGGAGAGAGGGAGGAGCACCAACAGAACCTTCACCTTGGACTGCAGGAGGGCAAACTGCAGCCTCTTTAAGAAACTTATTGGCAAAGTTCCCTGGGTACCAACCCTCATGAACCAAGGGGTCCAGGAGGGTTGGAGCTGCTTCACACAGGAGCTCTTGAAGGCACAGGAACTGGCAGTGCCCATGTGCCGAAAGATGAGCCCAGGGGAAGGCAACCGGCCTGGAGGAGCAAGCAGCTCCTGGAGGAGTTAAGGGGAAAAAAGAGGCTGTATTTGGAAACAGGGGGAGGCAACTCGTGATATGGTTAAGGATGTTGTTAGATCATGTAGGAGAAAAATTAGAGAGGCAAAAGCCCAGTCAGAACTCAAGCTGGCCACTGCTGTGAAAGACAATAAAAGCATTTTTATAAATATATTAGTGCTGAAAAGAGGGGCAAGAAGAACCTCCACTCCTTACAGGACCTGGAGGGGAACATTGTAACTGAAGATGAGGAAAAGGCTGAGGTTCTAAATAGCTTCTTTGTCTCCTTTTTCAAAAATAAGGCAGGAGGACTTCAGGATAACTGGCCTCCTGAATTGGTAGATGGGGTCAGGTAGCAGTATAGTCCCTCTGAAATCCACGAGGAAGTAACTAGAATTAGAATTAGAATTAGAATTAGAATTAGAATTACAATTACAATTACAATTACAATTAACCAGGTTAGAAAAGACCTTTGAGATCATTGAGTCCAGCCTATCATCCAACAGTGTCCAATCAACTAAATCATGGCACCAAGTGCCTCATCCAGTCCCCTCATAAACACCTCCAGTGATGGTGACTCCACAATGGGCAGCCCATTCCAATGGGCAACCACTCCTTCTATGAAGAACTTCTTCCTAACAGCGAGCCTAAACCTCCCCTGGTGCAGCTTGAGACTGTGTCCTCTTGTTCTGGTGCTGGTTGCCTGGGAAAAGAGACCAACCTCCACCTGGCTACAACCTCCCTTCAGGTAGTTGTAGAGAGCAATAAGGTCTCCTCTGAGCCTCCTCTTCTGCAGGCTAAGCAACCCCAGCTCCCTCAGTCTCTCCTCATAAGGCTTGTGCTCCAAACCCCTCCCCAGCTTTGTTGCCCTTCTCTGGATACAGTCCAGCAACTCAACCTCCTTCCTAAACTGAGGGGCCCAGAACTGGACACAGTGCTCAAGGTGTAGCCCAATCAGTGCTGAGTACAGGAGCAGAATGACCTCCCTGCTCCTGCTGGCCACACTGTTCCTGATGCAGGCCAGGATGCCATTGGCCTTCTTGGCCACCTGGGCACACTGCTGGCTCATGTTCAGCCTACCATTGACCAGTATCCCCAGGTCCCTTTCTGCATTGTCCAGCCACTCTGACCCCAGCCTGTAGCTCTGCATGGGGTTGTTGTGGCCAATGTGCAGAACCTGGCACTTGGATGTGTTCAATCTCATGCCCTTGGACTCTGCCCATCTGCCCAGCCTGTCAAGGTCTCTCTGCAGAGGTCTTCTAGCCTCTAACAGATCAACTCCTGCCCCCAGCTTGGTGTCATCAGCAAATTTACTGATGATGGACTCCATGCCCTCATCCAGATCATCAATAAAGATGTTAAAGAGCATGGGGCCCAGCACTGATCCCTGGGGCACACCACTGGTGCCTGGCTGCCAGCTGGATGTGGCACCATTCACCACCACTCTCTGGGCTCGGCCCTCCAGCCAGTTCCTAACCCATCGCAGTGTGCTCCCATCCAAGCCATGGGCTGACAGCTTGGCCAGGAGTTTGCTGTGGGGAACGGTGTCTAAGGCCTTGCTGAGGTCCAGGTAGACTACATCCACAGCCTGCCCCACATCCACCAGGCAGTCACCTGATCATAGAAGGAGATCAGGTTGGTCAGGCAGGACCTGCCCTTCCTAAATCCATGCTGGCTGGGCCTGATCCCTTGGCCATTCTCTAAGTGCTGTGTGACTGCACTCAAGATGATCTGCTCCTTAATATCACCTGGCACTGAGGTCAGGCTGACAGGCCTGTAATTCCCTGGCTCATCCAACCGGCCCTTCTTGTGGATGGGTACCACGCTGGCCAGCTTCCAGTCAGCTGGGATCTCTCCAGTGAGCCAGGACTGATGAAAAATGATGGAGAGTGGCTTGGCCAGCACATCTGCCAGCTCTTTCAGTACTCTAGGATGGATCCCATCCGGTCCCATGGTCTTCTGGGGATGCTAAGCAAAAATGGAATATAAACCAAAAAAAATCAAACAAGTAAATATAAAAAAACAAACGAAACTAAAAATGAATCTGAATTGCACTGCAGGGACACCATATCACAGTGTCACAGTATAACCAAGTTGGAAGAGACCCCAAGGATCATCAAGTCCAACCTGTTCCAACAGACCTCACAACTAGATCATGGCACCAAGTGCCACGTCCAATCTCCCCTTGAACACCTCCAGGGACGGTGACTCCACCACCTCCCTGGGCAGCACATTCCAATGACGAATGACTCGCTCAGTGAAGAACTTTTTCCTCACCTCGAGTCTAAACCTCCCCTGGCACAACTTGAGACTGTGTCCCCTTGTTCTGGTGCTGGTTGCCTGGGAGAAGAGACCAACCCCCTCCTGTCTACAACCACCTTTCAGGTAGTTGTAGAGGGCAATGAGGTCACCTCTGATCCTTCTCTTCTCCAGGCTAAACAATCCCAGCTCCCTCAGCCTCTCCTCATAGGGCTGTGCTCAAGGCCTCTCCCCAGCCTTGTTGCCCTTCTCTGGACACGTTCAAGTGTCTCGATGTCCTTCCTAAACTGAGGGGCCCAGAACTGGACACAGTACTCAAGGTGCGGCCTAACCAATGCAGAGGACAGGGGCACAATGACCTCCCTGCTCCTGCTGGCCACACTATTCCTAATACAGGCCAGGATGCCATTGGCCTTCTTGGCCACCTGGGCACACTGCTGGCTCATGTTTAGGCGGGTGTCAATCAGCACCTCCAGGTCCCTCTCTGTTTGGCAGCTCTCAGCCACTCTGACCCCAGCCTGTAGCTCTGCATGGGGTTGCCGTGGCCAAAGTGCAGCACCCGGCACTTAGACTTATTAAATGCCATCCCATTGGACTCTGCCCATCTGTCCAGTCGGTCGAGGTCCCTCTGCAGAGCCTTTCTACCCTCTAACTGACCAACATCCGTTCCCAACTTGGTGTCATCTGCAAACTTGCTGATGACTGACTCAACCCCCTCATCCAGATCATCAATGAAGATGTTAAAGAGGATGGGGCCCAGCACTGATCCCTGTGGGACACCACTGGTGACTGGCTGCCAGCTGGCTGTGGCACCATTCACCACCACTCTCTGGGCTCGGCCCTCCAGCCAGTTCCTAACCCAGCACAGAGTGTTGTGGTCCAAACCACGAGCTGACAGCTTAGCCAGCAGTTTACTGTGGGGGACGGTGTCCAAGGCCTTGCTGAAGTCCAGGTAGACTACATCCACAGGCCTCCCCACATCCACCAGACGGGTCACCTGATCATAGAAGGAGATCAGGTTGGAGAGGCAGGACCTGCCCTTCCTAAATCCATGTTGGCTGGACCTGAGCCCTTGGCCATCCTTCAGGTGCAGTTATTGCCGCCAGGATAATCTGCTCCATCACTTTCCCTGGCACTGAGGTCAGGCTGACTGGTCTGTAGTTTCCAGGTTCTTCCATCCGTCCCTTCTTGTGGATGGGGACCACATTGGCCAGTTTCCAGTCATCTGGGACCTCTCCAGTGAGCCAGGACTGGAGAAAAATGATGGAGAGCGGCTTGGCCAGCTCATCTGCCAGCTCTCTGAGCACCCTAGGATGGATCCCATCCGGGCCCATGGACTTGTGAGTGTCCAAGTGGCTCAGCAGGTCCCAGACTAATTCCTCAAGGATTTCTGGGGCATCACACTGCTCCCCGACCCTATTACCCAGCCCAGGAGGCCACTCATCCTGGACTCCTACCTTGCTGTTAAACATTGAGGCAAAGAAGGCGTTCAGGACCTCAGCCTTTTCCTCATCTTTGGTCACCATGTTCCCCTCCAGGTCCAGTAAGGAGTGCAGGTTCTTCTTGCCCTTCTTTTTAGTGTTGATATATTTGTAACAATGCTTTTTATTGTCTCTCACAGAGGTGTTCAGCTTCAGTTCCAGCTGGGCCTTTGCCTCTCTAATTTTATTCCTACATCGGAGGCTGTTTAGGGGCCAGTGACCATGAAATAATAGAATTTTCAGTATTCAGTCAAGCTAAGAGGGCCATCAAGAAGACCTCCACTCTGGACTTCCGGAGGGCGGACTTCAGGTTGCTCAAGGAAACAATTCAGAGGGTTCCTTGGGAGAAAGCCCTTAAAAATAAAGGGGTCCAGGAGGGCTGGACCTGCTTCAAGAAAGAGCTGATGAAGGCTCAGGAGCAGGCTGTGCCAATGTGCCGGAAGAGGAGCCGCCGGGGCAGACGGCCAGCCTGGCTGTGTAATGAACTTTTAATTGAACTAAGGGAAAAAAAGAGGGTGTATCACCTTTGGAAGAAAGGTGAGGCAACCCATGGAATGTTTAAAGAGGTTGCTAGGGCATGTAGGAGGAAAATTAGGGAGGCAAAAGCATATTTGGAACTTAAACTGGCCTCTGATGTGAAGGACAACAAAAAGTCCTTCTATAAATATATTAATAGCAAGAGGAAGGGCAGGGACAACCTCCACTCCTTGGTTGACATAGAAGGAAATGTTGTAACACAGGATGAGGAAAAGGCAGAGGTACTTAACACCTTCTTTACCTCAGTTTTTACTACCTGGAAAGAACGTCTACCAGACAGCTGGCCTGCAGAACTGGCAGAGGGAGCCAGGGAGCTGCATGGTTTCCCTTTGTTCCATGAGCAAGTGATAGGAGCTCTCCTCAGCAGCTTGGACCCCCACAAGTCCATGGGACCAGATGGGATCCATCCTAGGGTGCTGAGAGAGCTGGCAGATGAGCTGGCCAAACCACTCTCCATTATTTTTCATCAGTCCTGGCTCACTGGAGAGATCCCAGCTGACTGGAAGCTAGCCAACGTGGTACCCATCCACAAGAAGGGCCGGTTGGATGAGCCAGGGAATTACAGGCCTGTCAGCCTGACCTCAGTACCAGGAAAGATTATGGAGCAGGTCATCCTGAGTGCAATCACACAACACTTAGAGGATGGCCAAGGGATCAGGCCCAGCCAGCATGGGTTTAGGAAGGGCAGGTCCTGCCTGACCAACCTGATCTCCTTCTATGATCAGGTGACCCGCCTGGTGGATGTGGGGAGGCCTGTGGATGTAGTCTACCTGGACCTCAGCAAGGCCTTTGACACCGTTCCCCATAGCAAGCTCCTGGCCAAGCTGTCAGCCCATGGCTTGGATGGGAGCACACTGCGATGGGTTAGGAACTGGCTGGAGGGCCGAGCCCAGAGAGTGGTAGTGAATGGTGCCACATCCAGCTGGCAGCCAGTCACCAGTGGTGTGCCCCAGGGATCAGTGCTGGGCCCCATGCTCTTTAACATCTTTATTGATGATCTGGACGAGGGCATCGAGTCCATCATCAGTAAATTTGCTGACGACACCAAGCTGGGGGCAGGAGTTGATCTGCTGGAGGGTTGAGAGGCTCTGCAGAGGGACCTCGACAGGCTGGGCAGTTGGGCAGAGTCCAACGGCATGAGATTTAACACATCCAAGTGCCGGGTTCTGCACATTGGCCACAGCAACCCCATGCAGAGCTACAGGCTGGGGTCAGAGTGGCTGGAGAGCAGTCAGGCTGAGAGGGACCTGGGGGTGCTGGTCGACGGTAGACTGAACATGAGCCTGCAGTGTGCCCAGGCAGCTAAGAGGGCCAATGGCATCCTGGCCTGCATCAGGAACAGTGTGGCCAGCAGGAGCAGGGAGGTCATTCTGCCCCTGTACACTGCACTGGTTAGGCCGCACCTCGAGTACTGTGTCCAGTTCTGGGCCCCTCAGTTTAGGAAGGATGTTGACTTGCTGGAACGAGTCCAGAGAAGAGCAACAAAGTTGGTGAGGGGTTTGGAACATAAGCCCTACGAGGAGAGGCTGAGGGAGCTGGGGTTGCTTAGCCTGGAGAAGAGGAGACTCAGGGGTGACCTTATTACTCTCTACAACTACCTGAAGGGAGGTTGTAGACAGACAGATATTGGTCTCTTCTCCCAGGCAAGCAGTACCAGAACAAGAGGACACAGTCTCAGGCTGCGCCAGGGGAGGTTCAGGCTGGATGTTAGAAAAAAGTTCTATACAGAAAGAGTGATTGCACATTGGAATGGGCTGCCTGGGTAGGTGGTGGAGTTGCCATCACTGGAGGTTTTTAGGAGAAGACTTGACAGGGTGCTTGGTGCTGTGGGTTAGTTGCTTGGGCGGTGTTGGATTGGTGATGGGTTGGACGCGATGATCTTGAAGGTCTCTTCCAACCTGGTTTATTCTATGTATTCTATGTATTCTATAATCTAACCACTTCTTTGAACATACCTGGAGAAGCCTTCCCCTCCTTCCAAAGGTGACACAGCCTCTTTTTCCCCTTAACTCCTCCAGGAGCTGCTTGCTCCTCCAGGCCCAGAGCCTTCCCCTGGGCTCATCTTTCGGCACATGGGCACCGCCAGTTCCTTTTCCTTCAAGAGCTCCTGTGTGAAGCAGCTCCAACCCTCCTGGACCCCTCGGTTCATGAGGGTTGGTACCCAGGGAACTTTGCCAATAAGTTTCTTAAAGAGGCTGCAGTTTGGCCTCCTGCAGTCCAAGGTGAAGGTTCTGTTGGTGCTCCTCCCTCTCTCCCTGCAGATTGAAAACTTCACTATCTCGTGGTCACTGCACCCTAGGCAGCCTCCCACCGTCACATCTCCCACCAGCCCTTCCCTATTGGAGAGCAGCAGGTCAAGCAGAGCCTGTCCCCTGGTAGGCTCACTTAACAGCTGCGTCAGGAAGCTGTCCTCCATTCGCTCCAGGAATCTTCTGGACTGCCTCCTCTCTGCTGAATTAAGTTCCCAGCAGATATCTGGCAGGTTGAAGTCCCCCACAAGGACAAGATCTGATGATCTTGAAACAGCCTCCAGTTGTTTATAGAATAATTCGTCTGCCTCCTCATCCTGGCTGGGTGGTCTGTAACAGACTCCAACCAGGATGTCAGATTTGTTGGGCTGCCCTCTGATTTTAACCCACAGGCTCTCAATTCCCTCATCTTCCACCTCAAGTTCTGAGGCAGAAAGTGTCTCCCTAATATACAGAGCCACCCCTCCACCTCTCCTCCCTCGCCTATCCCTCCTAAAGAGCCTGTAGCCCCCCAGTGTAGCACTCCAATCGTGCCTGTTGTCCCACCATGTTTCTGAGATGGCGACTATATCACAGTTCCCCTGGTGAATTAGGACCTCCAGCTCCTCTTGCTTATTGCCCAGGCTGCCTGCATTGGTGTACCTGCACTGCAGCTGGGCTCCCCACCTCTCAATTGACCCTACCTTGTGCCCTACTCTTTCCTCTGCAGAGGGACCGATGTCTTCACCCACCCCCTTCAGACATAGTTTAAAGCCCTCAACTCTTTAAAAGCAGGAGGCATGTCTACACTGTGCAGCCACAAAGCCACCAGCCAGCTTTGCTCAAGGCAGTGCTGGTGGTGTTATTGGGGCACTGGAGAAGTCAGTGTGGCTTGTAAGATCCATGCAGCAGATATGTGGACTATCATCAATTGATCTGCATCGGCGGACAACTGCAGTGTTTGCAACAGCTGAACTGGCTGTCCTAATGTTAGCTCAGGTCTGTCTGTATGAACTGCAGAGCAGAAGTAGCCTGCCAGCAGCTCTACTTTAACTCATTTATCTGTCAGTGTTTTCCAGCATATAAAGTCATATAGCAGATATAGGAGATACAAGAGATCTGCGGGGCTGGCTAAATGGTCCTCTGTGTCACTGTTCCCCATTTCCATTACATGCATTACAACTTGGCACTCTTCATGTTGTAAGCTGAAGAGACTGACTTTGGTATGAAGACCGAATAGTCCAAATGACAATGGACAAGGCTCAGTATGTTCCTCTGTGGCCTCAGTGGTGACATGGAAAGGCCTTCTCCCAGAATATTTGCAGATTACACCAAATGAGGAAGAGTGGCCTCTGTGGGAACAGCAGCACTTCAGTCCAGAAGAACTCTGAGGGTCAGACACTTGAGGGTGTCAATCCAGAAAATGACAGAGGTTTGAACTGCCAGTTATCCCATTAGGCACAGTGAGGAGTGATGTGTTGAGCAATGTGAAGGGGTCTGTCACGTGTCCTTGTGCTGTGCAGAAGTGAACTACTGGTTCCCTGAATGCTGCTTCTCTTATTGCTCTTGGGGAAGGGTAAAAAGGTGACTCATCTTTGATGAGATTAAGGTTTGACTGAAGCTGCAGGACTTTTAATGAGGCACTGAGCCTATGGTTCCCTTGTTCTGCTGAGCAAGAAGTCTTGTTGGCCATTCGGCCAACACTCTTCATCCCCACCACTTTGCTGCAACCTGGGCAAAAGTTTGATCATGGTGGGACACAAGGCACAGCAAATGAACCTTGGGTGCTTGTCTTTCTGCTCTACCACTGATCAAAGCTTTGCTAAGTATGCAATGAGGCAATGGGGTGAGTAGCCCACACCACGTCCATAGCACATCATGGCTCAGTCAGGTCTGCTCCTGTCCAGGGTCCTTCTCCCAAGGTTTGAAGAGCATTGCTAAAAGATGTCTCATCAACACAGGAAGGGTATTGCCTACGTCTCATTTCTGAAGCCTCTTCTTCCATCCTGCTGATCAACTTAAGATGTAAAGACCAGGCTTTGGGTGCTAGCTCCTGTGTTTTTGGAGGTTTTTATTGCACCAAGCACAGCATCCTACTGCAGCAAGACGTTGATGCAAGTGCTGCATCTCACCTGTGCTGTGAACAGAGGAGCTCAATTTCTGTTTGACAAATACATCCATTCACTGGTTTTTTTTAATATTTTTCTAATCAGGAGAGCAAATTGCCCATTACAGTGTATTCCCCATGTCCCCAGGCCCACATGCATTTCTCAGAAGCTCTTCTCAGCATTTCACATTATAAAATCAATCTCTATTTAAGTAAGAGGGGGGATATTTATTTCTTAATTTTTTTTAATAATGTATTTTGTGATTTGTTGCACCTCTCAGCATTGCATTATTTATTTATTGTGCCTATAGGGTGCCCTGCCACATGGTAACAGAAGAGCTACAGGAATTAGGGACCTAAGAAAATTAAGTTCAATAATTTTGCTACACTGTAGGACTCAGTCCAAAATTAACAAGGAGCAAAACTGCAGTGCAAGGATAATACCGTAATGTTTATGCTCCCGAGTTTTTATGGACCCAGTGGAAGTGAACTAAAGTACTTGGAAAAATCAGTCATATCTGAAAGCAAAAATTAGAACTATATCTTAATATATCTCCCAAGGTGTTTCACAACTGAGTTGCTTGCTATGGAGTTCTTAAAAGTTATTTGTAAATGTGCACAAAAACCTGAATGAAACAAGTATCAAGGTTTTCTTTCCTTCCTTTTTTTGCCTTCTCCTTGCAAAGATGTTTCCCTTTTAAACTATGCTCATAAATCTTCAGCTGTGAAAAAAGAGGATTGATTTAGCTTGCAAAACATCTGCATTCATTAAGTGATATCTCAGCCTGGTTCATTCAGTGGCAAAGCTCTCAATGACTTCAGTAGACTATGGTTTACCTTAACCAGCTGAGTTAATATATAAATGAAATTAAAAGCCAAAACACTAAAGTCCTTGGCCTTTCCTGTGCTGTGTACTAACTCTTGGGGAAGTCAATGTTAGACCTGTTGAGGCATGATGGCTATAGCATGACTGTATTCTTGGTGTTTTGCAATAAACCCTACTGAAGGCCCAGGGCCATAGCTTCTGTTTTCTGTGGGGATCAATGCTCATGGGTGGCAGAGAAGGGAAGAAAGACAGATTAGTTTGTGTTTACGCACGTGTGTGTGCTGGAACATGTCCAGGCTGGAGTACCTCTCCTATGAGGACACGCTAAGAGAGTTGGGTTTGTTCAGTTTGCAGAAGAGAAGGCTCCAATGAGACCTTATTGTGGCCTTCCAAAATCTGAAGGGGGCCTACAGCAAAGGTGGTGAGGGACTTTTAGGGTGTCAGGTAGTGATAGGGCTAGGGGAAATGGAGCTAGAGGAGGAGAAATTTAGATTAGACATGACGAAATTCTTCCCCATGAGGGTGGTGAGACACTGGAACAGGTTGCCCAGGGAGGTGGTAGAAGCCCTGTCTTTGAATATCTTTAAGGGTAGGCTGGTGGGCAACTGATCTAGTGGACTGTGTCCCTGCCCATGGCAGGGGGGTTGGAACTAGATGATCCTTGGGGATGTTGTGAATATGCCCTCAGAAATGAGCTGCAGATATAGCAATGAAAATATATGTCAAATTTATTTTTTATATATATATATATATACACACAGGCTCCGTAAGTGGGTGTTTACAGTCACCCTTCACAGGTATCGCTATTCGGTGAGTGAAGCTGTCTTTACAGAACGTTTGTGTATTGGCAATTGAATCAAACAATTCACAGAACTTAGAATCGAAACGAATTCAGAGAGCGGCGGGGGAGGGGTTGGTCAGTGACCGGCAACCCTCCACCCGCAGCAATCCAAACGCTACCTTCACTGGAAACTCTATAAAGAAAGGCTTGACTTACAAGCTGAGAACTTCGTGAGGTCTCCCCTTAATAATGTTTATAGTCCAGGGAACGTGGCACGGATGTGCCGTAAGACGGAGACAGGAAATGGCGCCGGCCGCGTGGCTGCACCGCGTGGCTGCTGCTCCTCCCAGGACACAAAGCTCTCCCGCTCAAGGGGGGCTGTGGCAGGGCAGCGACGCTGGCTCACACGGGCTGCTGGCGCTCCTCCTGCAGCAAGGGATCGCGTCGTGGTTGATCCCACGGGGTACTGTCCACGGCACCGCACGCAGCTGGGTGACGGTGGCAAAGGAGCGTGAGGTCTCTTGGGGCACTGGCTTGAGTCTCTGGCAAGGTGAACCACGGCAGCACTGGCACGCACACACTCACAGGCTCCAATGCAATGTGGGGGGGCTCATTAACCAAACAACCCCTGTTTACCATTTGCCCCAGTGAATACTGGCCCAATGAGCAGTCTGTTGCTAACGCAAGGTTAACCAATGGACTAACACCTACCAAATACAGCATAAGTATATGCTATACCCAGGGAAACAAAACATATAGCCTGGGCCGTGCGTACCACAGGGGTGAGACCACACCCAGGCAGGCTGTTTACCTGGACTCAGTGGCACCAGGATCCCCCCTGCTGCCTCTAGAAAGGAGGGGGAACAAAGGAGGGTTAACACTCAGAGAAGTATGCTCCAGAAATGTTTGGGGCACAATCCTGATCATAAGCATCCTTCACTACAGGGGATCCCTTCCAACCCTGACAATTCTGTGGTTCTGTGACAATGACCATACAAATCCCTATCTGACCTTCTTCGTGGTGTATAGACTCTGAAACAGAGATGACCTGGAGCTGCTGGGAATCAGCAGAATACCGACTGTTTCTGTTAGGAAATACCGAACTTCACAAAGCTGAGTCAGGTGGATCTGGTTCAAATTTCTCAAGGTTTTACCACTCAGTTTCCAAACTTAATTCTTATAGCATTTTTCTGCAAAACCGTTTGCCTCATTCCCTCCTCCCTCACATTGGAGAGATTTTTGGTTAAAGGGTCTTCTTTCCCTGTTACTTTATCCCCAACTCCAAAACCACTCCTGTTGTCCAGAGATACATCCTTTCAAGGGCTATTTGTCTGTTGCTGTGATTCTTGTAATGGTCTGTGAGTGGTGTCCCAGCTGTCAGGCCAGTCTTCAATGAATCTCATACTGTGGCACTTAGCTCTTCATCCCACTACTATGTTTCTGCCTGTTTAGAGTTTCTAAAGGAGACAAGTTATCTCCTGAGTAGCAGAAGTGATCATGTGGAGCCTTCTCCTGCTTCTGGCAGCCTTCAGAAATGCTCTGCTGCTTCAGATACTACAGTGAGAGCAGAGCAAGTCATTTGGGTTTGTTTCTGGAGCTGAAGAAATGGTATGTAACAACACAGCAATTACAAAATCTAGCAGTGAGAGGTCCAACAATCTCAAATCCTAAATAGGGGAGGGGAAAAAGCCCCAATAACATTTTATTGGCCTGCAGAAATGGCTGTCTGAATCATAACTAAGAGGAGCTTCCAAGAAAGCAGTATGTGGATGATGGGTTTTCTTTAGATGGGATATCCTTCACACAGTATGTAATTGTCACTGAACTCTGGCACTAGGGGCTTGGTTTAACCTCATAGGGAATAAAATCTCACAAGTTTCAATCATGTGGCCTATAGGCAAAGCAAAGAAATCTCAGTAATGCTCTTCATTTGGTAATTCACTAATTGATGTCAGACAACCAAGACTGGTTAAAGCCAGCAGTGGTTGGCTCTGTTCTAGCCAACCAAAATCTTTTCAGTTTACAAAAGTCAAAGCTGAGTCTTAGTTGGGAAGAGTTTGAGCCTGGCTTCCTTCAGAGGGAGTCACAGAATCACTGACTGCATTGAGTTGGAAGAGACCTGTGAAGGTCATCTTGTCTAGTCCCCATGCAGTGAGCAGAGACATCTTTAAATGGACGAGGCTGCTCAGGGCCCTGTCAAGTTCAAATTTGAATATCTCTCTGGGCAACCTATTCCAGTATTTCACTACCATCATTATAAAGAACTTTATCCTAATGTCCAACCAAACTCTACCCTTCTTTAGTCTGAAATCATTGCCTCTCATCCTATTGCTACATGCCCTTGTAAACAGACCTTCCTCAGCTTTCGTGTAGATCTCCTTCAGGTATTGAAATGATGCTATAAGGCCTCCCCATAACCTTTTATTCTCCAGGCTGAATAATGCTAATTCTTTCAGCCTGTCTTCATAGGAGAGGTGCTCCAACCCTCTGATCATATTTGTGGCCCTCCTCTGGTCCATGTCCATCCTGTGCTGAGGACTCCAGAACTGTACACCAGAGGAGAGCAGAGCAGCAGAATCACCTCTCTTGATCTGCTGGCCACACATATTTTTATGCAACCCAGGATACAATTTGCCTTCTGGGATGCAAGGGATTTCAGTGTCAAATAGCATTAGCTAGCCTGACTGCGGGGCTACATCATATATGCACAGCCATAGCTGCTCTCTTCTTGTGGGAGGGTATTCTGGTGCTTCCTCACTTGATCTTCTTGCACCATAACTCAAGACACAACAAATGTTCTCCTGGGTCCAAAAGACATTTCATCCCCCACTGTATTCTGCCTTTTGTGGTGCAAAGATAGATGCTGTGCTGGGAGAGCTTGTGAGTCTGGCCTTGACCTGCCTGGCCAGCATCTCTGTCTGCATGTTGCTACATGCTGCCCCAGCAGACAGAATTGTTGTGTAGGGACAGTGGAGGGGACCTTCCTTTAAGGACCTTCTGTGCACTGATTTGTCCAACCCTACATGAGGCCTACCAGCACTGTCCACATCTGTCATCTCGTAGCCACAAATCCCACTGCAAACCACAGGGAAATATTTCATTTCGCCTGCTTTAAACTGATCTCTGTCTATTACTCTCTGGTTCTAGCATTATGGGATTTAGTGAATTAGTGATTTAGTTCTGAATTCAGCTTACTACTGCCTGCATGGTTTTGTAAAGGGCATTGCTTCTTTCCATGGCTGCAAAGTAAACATCTTGGATCAGTGTTGGAGACTTTAATTCCCTTTGTTGCTTAGGAGAGCTGGAAGTCATAGACTCCACTGTTTCAGTCCTGGCTTTTGATGGAATGGTGTTTTCAGAAGGTTAGCTGCTGAACTTCTCACAGGTACTTTGCACAATTGATAGCTGTGCCTGAGGGATAGGAATTAGATACTTCCCTAACTGACTTGCTTGTGAAAATACTGCCAGGTATACACCCACATTTTTTACAGCCCAAACTAATTTGAAAATTCATAGGTCAGTTTTGAAACCTACCCATGGTAGTTTTAAACTGTGTAAATACTTCTCTTCTAGTAACCAGTGTCTCACTGTGGTTTTGAATGAATCATTGAGAGACTATTCTCATTAGTGCTGCCCTGTCCTTTGGCCTAAAGCATGTGGTACAACTCGCTGAAAAGTACAGAGTCTTGCTGCTGATCTTCAGGAAATTTTGCTGTGGATATATTAACATCGATAACTAGTCTATAATAACACACTCTAGAGCAGAGTAGAAATCCTAGCAATCTGCCCCAAAAATCTGTGTATTGGTTTTCCCTCTGGAAACCAGAGCCAACACAGCAGACTGACCCCAAAGGGGCTGAATACGTATCAATTGGTGTAGGTTTGTAAGGTGCTTGGAGATAAAAGTGTTATGAAGACTCTGCAAATGGAGCCAAAACATGACTCCCTGCTGAAGCTTGGAGTATTTCTGTATTGTTGTACCACAGGAATGATCTTTGCATTCTCTTATATCAGCTGGCTGCATGTATTACTTTATCTCATCTCAGTTGTTGGAAAACAATTTGCTCAAGGCCTCAAGTAAGCAATAAATTAACTTTTTTTAAACAGAAAAACATGGCACACCCAGTAGATCAACTGACCTTTAGGTCTGAACATAAAATTGAGAAGTGAAGTACTATTTGCTTTGTGAGGCAACAGGCAACTCTTCTCCTTTGCATCCTCATTTGCTGCTGCTGTTGTTAGTCTTGGCTAAGCTATTACAGTGCAGTTGGGATTCAGACTCAAAGTAACTCACAGGCTTCTTCTTCTGAATTAGAATTAGAATAAACCAGGTTGGAAGAGACCTTCGAGAGCATCGTGTCCAACCTACCATCCAACACCACCTAAACAACTAACCCATGGCACCAAGCACCCCATCAAGTGTCCTGCTGAACACCTCCAGTGATGGTGACTCCACCAGCTCCTCAGGCAGCCCATTCCAATGGGCAATCACTCTCTGTGTGTAGAACTTCTTCCTAACCTCCAGCCTAAACCTCCCCTGGTGCAGCTTGAGTCGGTGTCCTCATGTTCCTTTGTAACAACCTCACTAACAGACTTCTGTTAGAGAACCAGAGCGGTCTGTCTCTGAGAAGACCAACTCTTGGGTACAAATATATACATATCACAGTATCACGGTATAACCAAGGTTGGAAGAGACCCCAAGGATCATCAAGTCCAACCTGTCTCCACAGACCTCACAACTAGACCATGGCACCAAGTGCCACGTCCAATCTCCCCTTGAACACCTCCAGGGACGGCGACTCCACCACCTCCCTGGGCAGCACATTCCAATGACGAATGACTCGCTCAGTGAAGAACTTTTTCCTCACCTCGAGTCTAAACCTCCCCTGGCACAGCTTGAGACTGTGTCCCCTTGTTCTGGTGCTGGTTGCCTGGGAGAAGAGACCAACCCCTTCCTGTCTACAACCACCTTTCAGGTAGCTGTAGAGGGCAATGAGGTCACCTCTGATCCTTCTCTTCTCCAGGCTAAACAATCCCAGCTCCCTCAGCCTCTCCTCACAGGGCTGTGCTCAAGGCCTCTCCCCAGCCTTGTTGCCCTTCTCTGGACACGTTCAAGTGTCTCGATGTCCTTCCTAAACTGAGGGGCCCAGAACTGGACACAGTACTCAAGGTGTGGCCTAACCAATTGTGGCCGTTTGACGCTGTGCCTTTAAGAAAGGGGCACATTGGCTAAATGTTTGTAAACTATTTTGGTATTCTAAACGAATTTCATTGGTAGGATTGTGGGAGGAGAGATTGGACCCAGGGGAGTTGGGAACTTTCTCTCAGTCTTCCTTCCTTCACTGTCCCTCTCGGCTGGATCTGCTTCTGGGCTTCTTGCCAAAAGATAAGAACTAACTCCCTGTGCATAGGCCTCCGCTTGCTGTACTAACTCCCTTTTCGTCTCTTCTTCTACCTCTTTTGGGGGAGAAGGGAGGTAGGGGGGTGAAGGGGCACAGGGGGAAGCCCCCTCTGTGGGGGGTCTGGTTTCTGGTTGAGTTCATTTGCTGTATATTCCTGTATATATTGTAAAATACCTGTATTTGTTGTGTTACATAGAATCTGTTTCCTTGTAAAATATAATCTCATTTCTCCGACTGGGTTTAGCCGTGGTCTCTTTCTCAGTGGGGGAGGGAAAGCAGAGCCTTTCCTTTCAAACCACCACACCAATGCAGAGTACAGGGGCACAATGACCTCCCTGCTGCTGCTGGCCACACTATTCCTAATACAGGCCAGGATGCCATTGGCCCTCTTGGCCACCTGGGCACACTGCTGGCTCATGTTTAGGGGGGTGTCAATCATCACCCCCAGGTCCCTCTCTGTTTGGCAGCTCTCCAGCCACTCTGACCCCAGCCTGTAGCTCTGCATGGGGTTGCCGTGGCCAAAGTGCAGCACCCCGCACTTGGACTTGTTAAATGCCATCCTGTTGCCCTCTGCCCATCTGTCCAGTCGGTCGAGGTCCCTCTGCAGAGCCTTTCTACCCTCTAACTGACTAACATCTGTTCCCAACTTGGTGTCATCTGCAAACTTGCTGATGACTGACTCAACCCCCTCCTCCAGATCATCAATGAAGATGTTAAAGAGGATGGGGCCCAGCACTGATCCCTGGGGCACACCACTGGTGACTGGCCGCCAGCTGGCTGTGGCACCATTCACCACCACTCTCTGGGCTCAGCCTCCAGCCAGTTCCTAACCCAGCACAGAGTGCTGCTGTCCAAACCACGAGCTGACAGCTTAGCCAGCAGTTTGCTGTGGGGGACGGTGTCAAAGGCCTTGCTGAAGTCCAGGTAGACCACATCCACAGCCTGCCCTACATCCACCAGACGGGTCACCTGATCATAGAAGGAGATCAGGTTGGAGAGGCAGGACCTGCCCTTCCTAAATCCATGCTGGCTGGACCTGAGCCCTTGGCCATCCTTCAGGTGCGCAGTTATTGCCGCCAGGATAATCTGCTCCATCACTTTCCCTGGCACTGAGGTCAGGCTGACTGGCCTGTAGTTTCCAGGTTCCTCCATCTGATCCTTCTTGTGGATGGGCACCACATTGGCCAGTTTCCAGTCATCTGGGACCTCGCCAGTGAGCCAGGACTGGAGGAAAATGATGGAGAGCGGCTTGGCAGCTCATCTGCCAGCTCTCTCACCACCCTAGGATTGATCCCATCTGGTCCCATGGACTTGTGAGTGTCCAAGTGGCTCAACAGGTCCCCAACAAATTCCTCATGGATTTCCAGGGCATCACACTGCTCCCTGACCCCTTTGCCCAGCCCAGGAGGCCACTGGTCCTGAGCTCCTGCCTTGCTGTTAAACATCGAGGCAAATAAGGTGTTCAGGACCTCAGCCTTTTCCTCGTCTTCAGTCACAGTGTTCCCCTCCAGGTCCAGTAAGGAGTGGAGGTTCTTCTTGCCCTTCTTTTTAGTGTTGATATATTTGTAACAATGCTTTTTATTGTCTCTCACAGAGGTGTTCAGCTTCAGTTCCAGCTGGGCCTTTGCCTCTCTAATTTTATTCCTACATAATCTAACCACTTGAACATACCTCGAGAAGCCTTCCCCTCCTTCCAAAGGTGATACATATACACATATATATATATACATATATATACATATATATACACGCACACATATACATACACACACATATATATACATATATATACATATATACACACACACACACATATATCTCTATAATATATACATCCACATATATATATATATATATATGTATTCATATAAAATATGTGCACAGACACACATATATATAAATATATAAAATATATATACATAGAACCCAGCCCCAGATGGAAGTAAGTCACCATCACCATGCTTGGGTAATAACAGACTGGACTCAGTAGCAAACAAGCACTGGATTCAAGAGTTGGATTCATAGTCTGGACTCAGGAACTCATTGGTCAGGGTGGAAGACAGAGAGAGGACAAAGGCCTTCTTGAACACCAGTCTTTGAAGCAAAGAACATGACCCTCTCAATCTCTCAGCTTTATTCTGAATATGATGCATATGCAATGGAATGGAATCTCTAGTTGGTCAGTTTAGGGTCACCTCAACTCTCTGCTTCTCCTTGCAGGTACAGCTTTTTGCTCAGCAACCCCCAGTGTGGTACGTAAGACACAGCAGTAACCTTGGCCTGCATACCAGTCCTTGGTACTAACTAGAAACATCACTGAAACTTGTCACAGCTAGTAGACAGTGTCTGAGAGGACATGCTGTTGATTTCAGAAAGTGCAGCTACTTAGCAGAGACTGGTCAGAAAAGTAAAATCACTGAACAGAATTAGTTCTGTTCTAACGCAAACCAGGACAAATCTCTGCACCCAGGCCTTTTTATTGTGGCAGTTTGCCTCCCCTCTTCTAGCCTTCCCACCTTGCCTGACTATTCACTCTCTTCTGATTTTGCTGTCTGCACCTGGTGTGCTAACACTGTCTCACATCTCCCCTGCAAGAAAAACTGCTGTGCATCCTGGTTGATCTTCATACTTTCCCTTACTCATTTCTAGTAACTATGGGGGAAAAACAGCTGTTTATCTCTATTAATTTTTGATTGGTAATTATAATCTACTTGTCACTCATTCAGTGTCCCTTTTAGCTATTTTCCATTCTATTTTTCCACCTATTTTGCATGAGAACCATCTCACTGTAACTCTATTCAGCCAGTCCCTGCCATATATTTGGTTCCTGTTAGGAAAGAGAAAACACAGAGATGTTTACTCTCAGGTAACATTTGAATTTGGGGACTCAGCTGCTGCTGCAGCAACACTCAAAATAAAGTGAGTCACCTCAAAATACATCTGGGACCCTCCATATGTCCATATCATTCTGTGTCACAATAAATGGAAATCTCTACCTTATCACACCGTTAGTCTACACCCAGCCTCTCCAGGTGAACAGAAGATTTACAGACATACCACAAATCTCCAAGTGGAGCAAGGACTAAGGATAAAGAGGATGGTCTGGTATCCTTTTTCTTGAGACAACAGCAAGTTTCCTTGCAAATCCCAGCCTATGTAGAGGACAGTTGGACTTCAGACATGACTCTTTCCTTCTGATTTGTGAACTGGGCTTGTGACACCTTCTTCTGTAAGTTTGATGAGCCATTCATGTGTAGTGGAATAAAAGGGACTACCCTTCTGTGTGGGCATATGTAGTGCCCTGACACAGGGAAGCAATGGGTGAAGCTTTTCAGAGGTCCTTAATGGGGCAGCCAGGTGACTGGCAGCCCCTTAGTAGCTAACATAGGACATAAATCTTCAAGATTTTTCACTGGTAATGAAGTGCAACATGGAGACCTTCCAGTACCCTCAGGGCAAAGAAGATGCAACAAATTAAAGATGATGTAGTTTCTGTGAAAGACATTACAGAACAACACCGCAGTTCATACTGCCTCTGAGAAAAACAGCGCTAAAGGGCTGTTGAATTCAAAAAGCTGTCCCTCACCACTCAGCAGGAATACATTTCAATACCTAGTTGCGTATGGTATACATGAAGAGCTTCTAAACATTAATGAGTCAAGATTTGGCCAACATGTTCACAAGGTCTTGTCCACCTACAAGCTTATAACATCAGTAATAATGTCCCTAAATTGATGGTGGTTTAGCTGGTGAAGTATCCCTCTGTATGGAATTGCTTGTTTCAGTTCAGCACCTGCTTCAGCTTAGGGCTGTAGTTCCTGCACTGCAGGGGAATAACAAACAGTTGGAGGGCAGTACTTAAAACTGCTTTGTGCAGGTTTGTGCATGTCTCTTCTAAATTCTCTAAGCTAAACAGGAGTATATGAGACAAGGTGCAGTGCTTGGGGAGAAATCTGCATCAGTCTGTAACCTCAGCAAAGGTCATTTAAGAAAAGTCCAAGATGCAGCTATGAAGTCTTTGATGTGCTTGTCAGAGGTCCATGTAGCACACAGTAATGCCTCTTATTACTCACCAAATATATGAGAACAGTGTAAGAAAGTAGAATAGAATAGAACCAGATTGGAAAAGACCTTCAAGATCAAGTCCAACTTATCATACAGCACTATCTTATCAACTAAACGATGGCACCAAGTGCCTCATGCAGTCCCCTCTTTAACACCTCCATTGATGGTGACTCCACCACCACCCTGGGCAGCACATTCCAATGGCAAATCACTCTTTCTGTGAAGAACTTCTTCCTAACATCCAGCCTAAACCTCCACTGGCACAGCTTGAGACTGTGTCCTCTTGTTCTGGTGCTGCTTGCCTGGGAGAACAGACCGACCCCCATCTGGCTACAACCTCCCTTCAGGTAGTTGTAGACAGCAAAAAGGTCTCCCCTGAGCCTCCTCTTCCCCAGGCCAAACAATCCCATCTCCCTCAGCCTCTCCTTGTAGGGATTGTACTCAAGGCCTCTCCCCAGCCTTGTTGCCCTTCTCTGGACACGTTCAAGTGTCTCGATGTCCTTCTTAAATTGAGGGGCCCAGAACTGGACACAGGACTCAAGGTGTGGCCTAACCAGTGCAGAATACAGGAGCACAATGACCTCCCTGCTCCTGCTGGCCACACTATTCCTGATACAGGCCAGGATGCCATTGGCCTTCTTGGCCACCTGGGCACACTGATGTCTCATGTTTAGCCTACTATCAACCACGACCCTTAGGTCCCTTTCTGCCTGGCCTCTCTCCAGCCACTCTGACCCCAGCCTATAGCTCTGCATGGGGTTGTTTTGGCCAGTGTGTAGAACCCAACACTTAGATGTGTTAAATCTCATGCTGCGTCAGGGGAGGTTTAGGCTGGAGGTTAGGAGGAAGTTTTACACAGGGAGAGTGATTGCCCACTGGAATGGGCTGCCCGAGGAGGTGGTGGGGTCGCCCTCACTGGGGGTGTTCAGGGCAAGGCTTGACAGGATGCTTGGTTGTATGGTTTAGTTGATTGGGTAGTGTTGGATGATAGGTTGGACATGATGATCTCGAAGATCTCTTCCAACCTGGTTAATTCTATTCTATTCTATTCTATTCTATTCTATTCTATTCTATTCTGTTGTACTCTGCCCATCTGTCCAGCCTGTCAAGGTCCCTCTGCAGAGCTCTCCTACTCTCTAATAGATTTACATCTGCCCCCGGGTTGGTGTCATCTGCAAATTTACTGATGATGGACTCAACACCTTCATCCAGATCATCAATAAAGATATTGAACAGGATGGGGCCCAGCACTGATCCCTGGGGCACACCACTAGTGACTGGCTGCCAGCTGGATGTGGCACCATTCACCACCACTCTCTGGGCTCGGCCCTCCAGCCAGTTCCTAACCCAGCACAGTGTGCTCCCATCCAAGCCATGGGCTGACAGCTTGGCCAGGAGTTTGCTGTGGGGAACGGTGTCAAAGGCCTTGCTGAGGTCCAGGTAGACTACATCCACAGGCCTCCCCACATCCACCAGGCGGGTCACCTGATCATAGAAGGAGATCAGGTTGGTCAGGCAGGACCTGCCCTTCCTAAATCCATGCTGGCTGGGCCTGAGCCCTTGGCCATCCTGTAAGTGCTGTGTGATTGCCCCCAAGATGATCTGCTCCTTAATCTTGCCTGGCACTGAGGTCAGGCTGACAGGCCTGTAATTCCCTGGCTCCTCCTTCTGGCCCTTCTTGTGGATGGGCATCACACTGGCCAGCTTTTAGTCATCTGGGACCTCTCCAGTGGATTACTGCTTTTTTACCTCGGACCTGTTTTGGCTTGTAGTTTGTTAGTGCTTGGTCAGACCAGATGAAGGAATGGTAAGCTCTAAGACTTAGTCACTTTATTCAAGTCCATTATCTTGCCTAAGAAAATACATTTCTTCCCCCTTCAAAAATGTTCACATGCATCTCCAAATTGATTGCAGCACTACTTTTAAATTGTTGTTGTCTTCTGTTCATATGCCATATGCTACCTTATGCCTTCATGTTGTCAGCTAGTTGACCTGGCTTGAATTCAGTCAGTAATCTGGAGAGAAGATCTATCTCCTATGCATAGTCCATTAAACTATCTAGAAGGAGTTCACATACAAGTATTTGATGGGGCAGTCTTCTTAAGTAACTTGGTGCTGTGGACAAGGAACTCGTAACTCAAATAAAGGGTATAACATTGTGCAGACTTCGAGTTTTTCATTTCTGGATTGTTGCATTGCTGAGTTTTCTTTAAAACTTTGTCTCTTCTCTGCTCAGTATCTTCCTATTTTCCTTCATGAGATGTATTTGTCTTAAGAGATTCCTGGAGAAATGCAAACACCTGCACAGAGATGGAGTATTTCTGAGACTGACAAATCAGGGCTGTAAGCAAGACACAGCCACCTCAGAGAGTGCCTGCCTGCCATTAAGGAGACCTTGTTAATTGTATTTTGCTCCAGTACAAAGCTTGTTGATGTTTATGCTTGCTGTTGTGTTTATAAGGTCTGCAATTCCTAAGCTGGCATCCACCACCGACTTTGTTGGAAGTTATCTGGTCTGGTTGGTTAGCAGATTAGAGTAAATTCTTCCTGCATTGGAAGAATGGTGCTTTGGGGGAACTTCACTGCAAAAAAAGTGACCATCAAGAATATATTGAAAAAATATGAGATCCTTGTTAAAAATCCAAAAATACTATTATGCTTCTCAAGTGTAGTCAGGTCTGGTTAATCACACCCTGCTTGCAAACATCAAGTTTTATCATTTTTTTAAGAAAAACCTTGTCAAATCTTGTCAAGTCTTGTTCACATCCTATTAACTAGTTTCTATGGGATGCTGAGACAATGTCAATAAACCAAGGACAATTTAATCAGCTCTGACTGTTCTGATCTGACACGCACGCTCATTTGGAGGCTATCCATAGAATACTCATGCATCCTATAAGATATTCAGCTCTCCCTCTATTACTTGCCAGATATTTCTGCTGGAATTACAGGACATGTTGGATGATAGAAGAACATAATTAGCTCTTCCAAATGCTTTTAGGAGTGATAAAACAAAACCAAAATTTGACCTATATTCAAACAAGATTTTCAAAGCTTATTCAGACTACTCATTGTTTCTTCAAATGTGGGAGAGATTTCCTTTCTCTGGTGGATGGGTGCTGAGGAGCCATATGTGGGACACAGCTCAAAATATTCCCCTGTGTAGGATGCTGCCTTGGTGATCAAAGGCATTTGTGATTAACAAACTTAATTTTTGCTCCTCTCTCTAATTTAAAATTGGAGAGTCACTTCAGTTGCAGTGGTGTCTGTCAGTGCTTTTCTACTACTGGAATTGCTTTCACAAGTATTTTACAATCTTTCCTATTTCAGGTTTGCCTGGCTTATGTGTGTTGTTTGAATATCTGTTGAGTCTGCTTATGTAATGAATGCTGATCGAGGTGGAAATAGAATCACTCCAGTTTATGTAAGTGTGTGTGAACAGGAGTCACCACTTTTGCCTGGATTTTTCAACTGAGTTGCAAAATTTGCTGATTCCTGCTTGCCTGATATAGTGTAATTATAACCTTATTCATCTTGACTTCTCATGATTCTTTCTGAACACTGAGGGTTTCACTACCAGCTGTTGTAATATTCACTGTAGCACTGGGGCTTTTTTAAAATTAATTAGCCCAACTTTTTCTGCTGACAGGTTTTAACTATAGCATTAAAGATGGTTGACTCAGTAGCCTCACTTGAACTTGTGGAAGCAAGGGCGTGGGCTGGGAGAAGTGGCACTGCCAGACAGTCCTCACTGCAACAATGCTTCTGAAGTAGCTCTAGGAAGGAGAAAACATGAGACCGTGACATACAGCTGAACTTTGGGTCTAAGGCTGATCCCATCTAAGCCACTGGGACAGCTCATATATTTAAAGGTATGTATAGCAAAGGAGATTTCCTGGGGTTGGGACTTCATGGTTTTAGTCTGATACTTGCTACAAAGGCCGCTAGAGTCAGTATCCCTGCTGTCTCCACTTCACAAATATATTCAGATGTGTGCTCTTCAACTACTAGCATTTCTGAGAGAAAAAAAGAAGTTAAAAAAATACATTTTTTGTTCCTATTGAGAATTAGCAGATCAAGCTATTTCAGTGTAAATAAAATAACTATTTATACACAGAATCCTTGGTAAAGTACACTTTTTTCTCATTCATATCACTCCAGAGAGCTTGAACTCAGGGACATTAGTTTTTTTCCAGAACTTGCTGAATATTGATTCTCTTTTGACCAGGCTATACCATTACAGACAGAAAGGGAAATATTCAGTTCACTATCTACTGCTTTGAAATGCTCTTTTAAATGAAAGAAAATGTTACGTGCATGCAGACACATGAGCAAGCAGTCTCCCATCCCTAAACTGCGTGCCATGCTTGATTTTCACAGCATTTACAGAACGTAAAATCACTAGGTGATGTGCTTCAGTGATTTTCTTCCATTGAAGACATTGCTATTAATTTTGTGGGAGCGTGTGGGGCTCCTAGTGACTTTGTTTTTCTCTCTTCTCCCCTCTTCCTTTTGCACAAGGCAGGCAACATTATAACTTCCTGAAAAATGATACTGAAAAATAGCGCCTTGACTTTGCTGTACACAGCTCGGAAAACTATAGTTCCCGTTATTTTAGCACACCAATACCCTTTCCTCTTTAGAGGTGTCACTTTCTAATTTCTGTTCTTGTTAATAATTTAACAGCTTATAAAGATGCTGTAAAACTAATTTACTTCATTGTGTCTGTTTCTCCACAGTGAAATAGCTGTGAAGTTTGTTGGCTTTATTTTCCCCCCCCTAACTTGAAGTATGGAAAAGTAAATGCATCATGATTATGCAGATTTCACAGAAGTTTCAGGAATTAGGCTCCAATTGTCTTTGAACTTGCTGCTTTCACTGCATCCTACAGTGTCAGTCTGCGAGCTTTCTTGCGTTGTGTCACCACCATTAATGCTCTGGTTGGAAACATCAAAAACCACTGTGTTCAGCCAAGACAGTTTGATCCTGTATGGCAGTGGCTAGATGTTTTGGCTAGTTAAGAGCAACATTACACCACAAGAAATATCTTCCATGTTTGTAAAGTATGAGCATGGATGCCCTGCCATCAAATGACAGAACTTAAAAATGATGTAGTTTGGTGGTCTGAGCAAAGTTCTGGGACCTGGGCATCTCTGAAGCTTCTGCTTTTGGATGTAGCCAGCATGCTTTCACAACCCTTGGGTTTAGCTACCACAAAAATTGTTAGGCCTCTACTGCAATTGTTCTTGTGTAAGATTGACCACTTTTAGCCCAGAATAGCACATTTAGAGGAAAACTCATCTGTTTTTATTTTGGTAACTGTCTCAACTCTGTCAGCAGGCTGATCTGCCACACTTCTCAACAATTTGATTATAAAATCTGATTCATGATGTGGAGTGGGAACACATGCCAGAGGCATGGAAGGCAAAAGGAACTACCTCCTACACTTACTACATGCATCAGAACACCAAAGCACTTTTATGGTGTCCTAGTCTCCTACCACATTTGTTAGCAGAGGAAATAGCTTGATTTTAACTATATGATTAAAAGTCATACTAAGCAAACTCATTTAAATTTCAAATAAAATCTTTTATTTCCAATTTCTAAACCCACACACTGTTAAAAGAAAAAAAAAAAATGATGCAGAAGAAATTAAATAAAGCTACCCCTAGTTTGCAAACCCCTAAGATGAAAGACCACGTGCATCAGAACAAGGGGCAAATGTCCCCTCAGTGCTGGTGATTCACCATCTGCATTTCACTGTCAACTATTTTTATCCATTGAAACTTTAATTCAGTATCAGTTTGTGTATCAGCAGCCTGAAACAAGCAGGTAGATAGGGTGTGTTCATTCCACTCATTATTGGCTTTTGATAGAAGCCAGATGTAATGGTGTCACAGTTCTGTGAAGGGAAATGGCAGATGCAGTGGAGCCTGGGGTCAGTTTGACTATCTGGGTAACACAGTGACTCAAACAAGCCTGCTTTAGTAAGGCAGATTTTTCTCTCTCCAGCTCACCGGCATGCTCATTGGGGTGCATGATGAACTCAAGAGGGTGTGAGATACCGACTGCTTTATTGTCTCAGGCTGTGACATGGCCTGACAGCGTGGCTTAAAAGAGGTAGTTTCTGTGGAGGTGGGAACTCACGCTTTCCTTATTTTAAAACTACTGCAACAGCACCACTGACAGGCCAATGCGCAGACTGAGCTCTGCACAGCTGGAGGCATGACCCCTGCAGAGGGCGATGGGGAACGGAACTCCAGGAAACCACATGTGAGCAGCAGACCTGACAGCTCCGCTCGGCACAGCCCACACAGCGGTCTCACTGCACCGCTCCCTCTGCTCTGCACCACCTACGCCGCTCCACCAGCTCCACACCATCTGTTCCACAGCTCTAACCGCCACTCCACTCCACACTGCCCACACGGCCTGGATGGCTCCCTCCTCCCACACCACTCTGCCAGTACCACACCACTCCGTTCCTGCTGCTGTGGAGGGCACCCCCCTTTTCAAGTTTGTGTCTGCTGCTAAGAACTTGGAACTGTTCCTGTGGTAATTCTACAAGCTCAGTCCAGGGAATGGCGATGTCTCTTCTTTTGCTTCTTGACTCATTCCCTCTCTCTCTTTCTCCTCTCTTTCTCTCTCTACTTTTCCCTCAATTTTTCCTCCCCATTTTCCCTCTGCTCTAATCCATTCCAATAAACCCAGTTTGTCACCAGTTCCCCTTCATTTACTCCAAGGGAATGGAATCTTAGCACAACCCCTGCTGACCAGGGTTAGTACAGGATAACTGGTAGAGGTAGAGTGGTTCGGTAAGCTAGTTCTGGAGTTATATACTGCCTGAGCACCAGATTGTACATTTCTAGCCATCTAGATAATGAAATACTTCTGTTGCAAAAGGTCTCTGTGTGAGGTCCACAAGAGTCCTTCCCCTGGGATTGCTTCCTACTGGCATTGGAACTATGCCTGCTTCCAGCAGCTCTCACTTCACCTCTGCAAGAACTTAAGAGATGATGCTCAGTGACAAGCATCTGACCAGAAATATGGGACCTCACAGTGAATTTTCCTGGTCCTGTTTTGTAGAATCCAGTGAGGCAAGCAACAGTCAGCTGCTCTAAAATGTCCTATCAGGCCTGAGTGTGAGCTTTGCTGCTTCACGACAGGCACCACACTATGAGCAATGTTGGCCTGAGACATGCGAATGCTGTAAGGGTGTCTAAAATCCATAAAATGATAACCACTCTTCAAGACAGTGGGCTACATTTTGCATTTCACCTTCTAGACTGGAGGTCTTTACTTCATGGATAGCCAAATACCACACCTCCTTCTGTGCCCCTTGCATTTAAGACAAAATGTGAGAAAAACTTCCCTGTTGAAGGCACTCTGTGACTGCACAAAAGCATTAGAGGGCTGAAAGATAGAATTTCTAAGAATATCTCTTCCAAAAATTGTTGTGGATATTTCCAGAAGGTGTCAGTGTCACTACTGAGTTAGCCTTTATGTTCTCTTGTCAAGAGAAAAGAACCCAGGTCTCTATAGCAACATGTCTGGAGTACTGCATCCAGTTCTGGAGCGCCTGTTACAGGAAAGATCTGGAGTGTGCCCAGAGAAGGGCCATGAGGATGATTGGAGGGCTGGAGCACCTCTTCTATGAGGACAGACTGAGGGAGTTGGGGCTGTTCAGTCTAGAGAAGAGAAGGCTCTGAGGAGACCTTATTGTGGCCTTCCAGTATCTGAAGGGGGCCTACCAGAAAGCTGGTGAGGGACTTTTCAGGGTGTCAGGTAGTGATAGGACTAGGGGGGATGGAAAAAAAACATAGAAATGGGTATATTCAGATTGGATGTTAGGAAGAAGTTCTTCACCATGAGGGTGGTGAGACACTGGAACAGGTTACCCCAGGAGGTGGTGGAGGCCCCATCCCTAGAGGTTTTTAAGGCCAGGATGGATGTGGCTGTGAGCAACCTGATCTAGTGTGAGGTGCCCCTGCCCATGGCAGGGGGGTTGGAACTAGATGATTCTTGAGGTCCCTTCCAACCCTAACAATTCTATGATTCTAATTCCTTCTGCATGCCAAACTGAAGTTCTGATTACATGAACTGCAACCCCAAATTTAATCCCAAGGCTAAGAATATAAACAGGGTATCTTGACACCAACATTGCACAATATTGTCTCTAGGATGATTTACCTCTAGAATGCAGCCTATATTCTGTGGGTCTCTAATGACTGCTCTGTGAGCTACATAACCATGTAGATGCTCATCTGTGCTATGTTTCTGAAAGCTGCTGTCTACAACTACCTGAAGGGAGGTTGTAGACAGGTGGCGGTTGGTCTCTTCTCCCAGACAACCACCAAAAGAACAAGAGGACACAGTCTTGAGCTGTGCCAGGGGAGGTTTAGGCTGGATGTTCGGAAGAAATTCTTCACAGAAAGAGTGATTGGCCATTGGAATGGGCTGCCCAGGGAGGTGGTGGAGCCACCATCACTGGAGGTGTTTAAGAAGAGACTGGATGGGGCACTTAGTGCCATGGTTTAGTTGGTGAGTGACAGGTTGGACTTGATGATCTCAAAGGTCTTTTCCAACCTGGTTAATTCTATTCTATTCTATTCTATTCTATTCTATTCTATTCTATTCTATTCTATTCTATTCTATTCTATTCTATTGTAGTACATTACTTCCATCAGCTAGAATAAAATTGCATGGGCCATAAAAATCAAGTTACTACTTTTTTCAACAGAGAAATTGTTTCTAACTTAGAATAAAACCTCATCATCTCTGTATTTAGACTGAGAACATAATTTAACATTTAGGCTGTTATACCAACAACTGTTGCCCAAATCTTCTTGTCTTGCTGCATTTACACACAGTCTGCCCTCACTGGATAATCACTGGAGGTGTTTAGGAAGAGACTTGATGGGGTGCTTGGTGCCATGGTTTAGTTGATTAGATAGTTTTGGATGTTTGGTTGGACTCGATGATATCAAAGGTCTCTTCCAACCTGGTTAATGTCTATTCTATTCTATTCTATTCTATTCTATTCTATTCTATTCTATTCTATTCTATTCTATTCTATTCTATTCTATTCTAATTTCCTCTGTGATTTCTCAGGATGAAGAGTGATAAGTGGATTATTGTGCCAAGCCCACCTGCTGGCACTGGGGTCACCGAGGCTCATGTCTTTCACTGTTCTTCATCTGACACCAAGTGTTCCTTAAAGTTGAAGGAAAAAAAAATACAGTGGATGTAACTGTGGTGTCAAGTTTCTGCAAATACATGAGTGAACTTCTTGAGCCATTTGCACAAGACACCACACACGGAGCTGTAGGAAGGTTGGCAGACCACCTTTCAGATCAGTGAAGGCAGCATGCAGCTGCTTGTTGGGTGTAAGCATCATAAGGAGCTGAGGGAAGAACCTGAAGTTGCATATTCTGAAATCCTCAGTGATGGAGCAGTCCAGTGTGTCTTGCATAGACAGCATCAGCTGGGAGATTCAGTTTGACAATGAATTTAATTGCTTTCATGGATTTAAAATAAATTAGACTTTACAATGTACCCCGTAATGTAACTTTAATGCTTTTTTTTTGGCATTAATTCCCTTCAGATCTAGTCCTTGTCATTAATATGGTCTACAGGCAAACAGAGAAAGATTTCTTAGAACACAGTCTTGCCAGATAAGGGAAATATTTGATTTGCCTTGGTGTTGCCAAGCAGTATTATGTGTATTTCTTAAGGACATTTGAACAAACAAAAGTATACCTCTGCAAATTTCATAGCCAATGTCCCTGCTTGCAGTCTTGTACTGCACCAATTATTTTCAGTATCTATAATTAAAAATTGCAGGGAATTGATGCAGGGCTAATACCTCCTAATTTTCACTAAGGTGTTCAAAACATTCCTAAGTAAAGGGTTCACAGAACTGGCTTTTCTTATGCTTTCCTTTTTTCCCCCTAGTGCCAGACTTTGTCTAAAAACCTTGTTCAGCTCATCACACACATTGATGTTTGTAACATCTATATTGGCATAGGTAAGAGACATGCAGTGTTTCAGACTCTGCTGGTTTCAGTGTGCAATATTTGTGCCTCTCACAAATTCAGAATCTGGGCTTCTGAGGTCTGGCCACAGGAGAAGATTAAAAATATTGTCTTCCACACACATTTGGAAACAATGGATGGCATCTGCAAGACTGAGCCAGAACATGTCTGCTCAGAAAGAATGAAATATTCACCTATTAGACGGGTACAGTCATCAGTTACAAGGGGAAAGCTTTGGAAATGCTGTATGTGGCCACACTGACATATATAGACACACATATATACTTAAATGTGTTTTTATAGATTTAAATATAAGTAGTTGTATGTTCAAGGATAACTTTTCTGTCATGGGAAAGTGAGGCGCCCTCTTCAGTTTAAACATCCAACAGCTGGAAGAGGCACTCGGTCTCTTGGTATCAGGTCGTGGAAAGAAGACGACAGCCCCAGTGAGGTTCAGAACATTCAGCAGGACAAAGGGGAGCAGAAACTCATGATGGTCTTTGGGCAGAATGGGTGACTCAGGTAGGAGTCAGGGAGGGAGGAGGCTGTGCTGATACTCAGTTCTCCTCTAAGTGTTGTCTATGCATTTTATCCACCGACTACGTGTAAGTAAATAGTGATAGAGGAGGATGAAAAATGCAAGGTATTCTTGTCATAGACCATGCCTTCCCTGAAAGCGTTTGTTACAGTAACCTCCTCTCCTTAACCTTTGGGCAAAAAGCACTTAGGCTGTGGTAGGTAACAGACTCTTCTCAAAAGGAAATGAATCCTCTAAGGCAGAAAGGGAAATTACAGCTAGGTCTTGAGGAAAGAACTAATTGCTCTGCTAAGACAGAAAAGATAAAGGAACAGATCCATCCTCCAGATGTTTTTTGGGGCCAGAAGTTTGGAGAGAATCAATTGGACATTGTCCCAGGAGGTCAAAGGGGCTTGCTTGGAGCAGGGTCAGCTTCAAAATTAGATCAAACTAACTAAACCCTGTAATAACAGAGATTGTTTTCTGCAGATGAAGAACTTCTAGGACAATTCTAAGGTTTAAAATAAATAAATAAATAAAAATAGGTAGGGACAACAATCAAAGAGGTGAATCTGACAGTCCTGCTGCTGCAAATCATGCCTGGACCCTCATGTCCTCAAGTGGAGCCAGGTGACTGAGTATGACGCCCTGGTGATTAACAGGCTGAGTATCCCTGATGGACAGTAAAGAAACTGAAGGTGCCAGGGTGGTGGACCTGGGAGAAGAACACTTGGTCTGCATGTTTAATCCATTATTTCCTGACATCACTTCACTGGCAGTAAGCTGAGCAGGAGAAATACTGCCAGGGTCATCAGATTGACTTTCGAGGCAAAGAGTTCACATGTTAAAAGCTTCAGCAGCTGAAACAGATGTTAATCAGTGTACATGCACTTGAACTGCAGAGACAGCTGGAAGGTTGGCTGATTTCACCATGAAGTACATGCTGCCTCATCAGGCTTTTGCATGTGGGCTGCAGACCCAGCATACACATATACCCACATGCTTACACATACCGAAACAGTTAATGTTAGATAACAGCAAAGCTTAATGAGGTTCCCTCACATTCTTTTAAAACCATTTATGCTTTTAAAGTCAGCTTCTCTTTTGTTCATGAAGAATTGTCCAAAGTGGCATTCTTGTGTCAGCCTCTATGTTTCCATGTGAGCTCAAGGTAATTGAACTTGGTATGTCTGCCAGCTGTGTTGTTGCAATATTTGCAATATTTACAGAGGAACATTGACGGTCTATGTTAGTTTGGGATTCACAAAAAGTAATTCATTATGCATAATGGTGATGTTGGCAGTGCATGCCAAATGGTTAAATCTAATGTAGCATACAGTTTCATTAAGGCACAACAAAATTAATCTATCCCTTCACACCAGGAGGTTTAAACAAAAGCAATGGGGAAGGAGATGCTTGTAAAAAGCACCAATTAATTAATGAAATGAAGACATGTAAAATAATTAGGTGCATAACAATAGATAAGAGGACTAAGTTAACCATTTTATTTTCTGTGCCATATGCACAAGCCAGAACCCTAGCATTGTGTGTTGTCATGTAAATTAAATCTTAAGTGTCTTCTGATTTCCTTTCAGGGAAGAAATGCAGAAGCAGATCAAAGCGAAGCCACTAGTTCCTGTTAATAACTTTATTCTGGTTTGCAGAAACTGGCCATGGTGACTATTTGCATTCAAGGTTTGAGTTCATATCTCCAGTTAGAAATTGAAAATGAAAGATGTAAAGAGTCAGAGAGAAAATGCTGCCACTAAACTTGTGTACTCATGTAATTAATAATACTGAAACTAAGGGACCAATCTAAATCAACAGAGGGATGGAGCTGTCTTTTGCCTGATTAGTAACGATAGATTAAAGGGACAATTTTCTTCCCTTAACTCCTGTGTCCTCAATAACATAGGATAATTTTTCAAACAAAACTGCATCTAAACAGTATAGATGCTGATTGCTTAAAGGTGTAAAAGCAAAAGGAAATGTTTTAAAATGTTACATTTACTCGGGATAAGAAAATCCCCAGATGCACAGACTTTCAAATTAACTAAGTAATCAAGAAATTCCTTGGCCTTCTCTACTTCAGTTTTCTAATTTAGCTGAACACAGCGGGAGCTTTCCCTGTTCTTTCTATTTATGTCTCTCAGCTTATGTTCCAGGGGAAAGAAAACCTCCTAAATATGCTTCAGTGCTTTGGGAATGAGGTGAATTCAGGGCACGGGAAAGCCTTTGGGGGAGCTCTGCAATGACTTCAACCCTAGAGAACACAAGACTCCTATCCCCAGGACTCCCTGACAGACCACACCAGGCTGTGAGGCTGGAGATTAGTCTGCATGCAGCATTTCCTGGATGTAATGAAGCATGAACATCATGTGTTAACATTTTTGTCCCACTGAGCACCCGAAGCTGGAATGCTGGCATGCTTTAAAACTCATGTGAAAGTCCATGGGAAGCAGCAAGTGTATAAGGAAATATTAAAAGCTTCAACATGTATGTTGAATGAGAATCCAATATTTCTATCTCCTTTCCAAAATTACTCTGCCAGCATCTACAATAGGGAAAAAGTTTGCAAACAGCAGTAGTATCACAAGAAGTATCCTTGTAGACCACATGAATTTATCACTCCAAGGGAAATATATCACAGCAAACTTAGCAGCAAGTCTGTACCTCAAGAGGGAAGGGATACCCAGAAGTCCTTGGGCAAGCAACCAAAACAACTGAGTAGGGCACCCCACTGTTGCAGACTAATGCAACAGTGCAGGGCACACCACAAACCAGGTGGACATGGCTGGTAAGTATCTGAAATGAGGCACTGCCCACGACATTTTTCTGTTAATTATTACATTTAGTCTTCACTGAAGAAGGAGGATGTGGGGCCCTACACCTTTAAAATGCTTTAGTCTGAACTAGCTAATTATCTTGTTCAGGAGCCCTTCATCTTCTGTGCTGATCACTTCTAACTCTGATGTTTAGCCTGTAGCTCAGAGGAGTTTTTGTGCAGGGGAACGGCACAAATACGGGAAAAAGTGATGGAATCAGTCCAGACTGGGGTAAGCTGACATTCTCTTGAATTGTTCTTTCCACACCAGGAATTCCCTGGTGTTTTCTACAACCACAACCATTTTGTGGGACTGATTCTCCTCAATCCAGTGTCCTTGTGCTGATTTAAAGGCAGACATATAACTTAAAGAGCTGATTCCTAATGTAGGAGTAGGGCACATTGTTTTCACTCTGGTAGTGTTATGTTGGAAGGAAGTGACATACCCCCTTTGAAAGGGCAGTACAGCAGCTATCTTCATTATTACATGGATCTTAGTGAAATACTTGTACCTCTTTCAGTCCTGGCCATGCTCTTGTCACGCTGCTTATGTAAGGTATGCTTCCTACACTTGATGAATTTGATTTAGTGATAATGTTTCAGAGTTAGCTGATACAGGTTAAAATGAACAGGCTTTGATGCAATTCTTTAGGTACTCATTATGTTCATTGTTGTTGATTAAGTGGATATTTTAAAGATAAATGTGAATATTTTCACTTTATTTTTTATTTTTAAAATTTTATTTATTGAGCAGTGGTGGCATGATGCTAAACTGTCTCTGTGCTCTTTATATAACTCAGTAAACTAAGTGAGCACTCCATAGCTGGTGACTTGAGAACTCCTAAATCTAGAGGTAAATGTTCATGGCTGGCAGCCAGAAGTTTTCTTTGTCTGGAAAACTGAAATAGATCTAAGGCATTCTTAATTTTTAAGCATACAACTCATCTTAACCTCTTAATTGCAAAGATTTGTCAAGATGTGTCTGATAGATCATAGATAATAGTGACTGTTGGGTAAAGGTGCCCTATTTTAGAATAAAATAATCTAACAAAGATATCCCAGGGCTCCTGAGATAATAGGAGCCAAGAGAGAAACACCACAGAAATACATAGAATACATAGAATAAACCAAGTTGGAAGAGACCTTCAAGATCATCGTGTCCAACCCATCAACCAATCCAACACCACCTAAACAACTAACCCATGGCACCAAGCACCCTATCAAGTCTCCTTCTGAACACCTCCAGTGATGGTGACTCCACCACCTCCCTGGGGAGCCCATTCCCATGGGCAATCACTCTCTGTGTAGAACTTCTTCCTAACATCCAGCCTAAACCTCCCCTGCCACAGCCTGAGACTGTGTCCTCTTGTTCTGGCACTGGCTGCCTGGGAGAAGAGGCCAACCTCTGCCTGTCTACAACCTCCCTTCAGGTAGTTGCAGAGAGCAATAAGGTCACCCCTGAGTCTTCTCTTCTCCAGACTAAGCAACCTCAGCTCCCTCAGTCTCTCCTCATAGAGCTTATGTTCCAAGTCCCTCACCAACTTTGTTGCCCTTCTCTGGACTCGTTCCAGCAAGTCAACCTCCTTCCTAAACTGAGGGGCCCAGAACTGGACACAGTACTCGAGGTGCGGCCTAACCAGTGCAGTGTACAGGGGCAGAATGACCTCCCTGCTCCTGCTGGCCACACTGTTCCTGATGCAGGCCAGGATGCCATTGGCCCTCCTGGCTGCCTGGGCACACTGCAGTGATGCAGTGAATTTAGGGGGTAGAACCTCAAGCAATGTGTGACCGTTTGACGCTGTGCCTTTAAGAAAGGGGCACACTGGCTAAATGTTTATAAAATATTTTGGTATTCTAAACGAATTTCATTGGCCAAGGAGGTGGGAGGAGAGATTGGACCCAGGGGAGCTGGGAACTTTCTCTCAGTCTTCCTTCCTTCGCTGTCCCTCTCAGCTGGATCTGCTTCTGGGCTTCTTGCCAAGAGATAAGAACTAACTCACTCCCTGTAACAGGCCTGTCCGCTTCTTCCCCTGTCCTGCTAACCATCCTCGTCTCTTCTTCTACCTCTTTGGGGGAGAAGGGAGGTAGGGGGTGTAGGGGGGCACAGGTGGAAGCCCCCTCTGTGGGGGGTCTGGTTTCTGGTTGAGTTCGTTTGCTGTATATTCCTGTATATATTGTAAAATACCTGTATTTGTTGTGTTACATAGAATCTGTTTCCTTGTAAAATATACTCTCATTTCTCCGACTGGGTTTAGCCGTGGTCTCTTTCTCAGTGGGGGAGGGAAAGCAGAGCCTTTCCTTTCAAACCACCACACAATGCTCAGCTGATAGAAGGAAATGTTTTAGCTCTTGTGGGCCACAAACCTTGGGAACAAACTGCAGCTATGTAGAGAGAAAAAAGCATTTAGCTGATTACCAACGGCCATTGTGACTCAGGGAAGCCACACAACAACCTGAGAATAAGAGCTGGTAAGCATTCCAGGAGAGTCTTTTGTCTTCTCTCAGAACTTAGATAAGAGATGCTTGATCGTTTGCGTTTGGTCTAACACCTGTCTGGGCCTTGCCCGGCGATGTGTGTTCCCTGACATTTCCTCGGCAGCCAATATGAGTCTGTAACAGTTGCACGGACACATCTAATTACCAATCACAAGTGCTTTGGATTATGTTAGCCTATATAAAGAAAAGACTTTGTACAATAAAGGAGACACTTTGCTTGCATCAAACTTTGTCTCCATCTCTCAATCGCGGTAAAATGGTGACCCTGACGTGATGGTGAAGAATCGCTAAGCTGCGACCTGCCGCGACGTCCCACGGAACTTTGAATGAGCTGCTGAAAGGAAGCAGGAGAAGCCGGCTGGCCAGAGCAATCCCTCCCGCTGGACGAGAGGTGAGCTGTGGGAAACGAAATATGGGGAATCAAGCATCTTCCTCAGAAAGAGATGTTTATGAACTCATGCAGGAACTCCTTAAAAAGCATGGCAAAGTCATTTATGGCCATGATCTTAAGGTGCTGCTGAAGTGGGTACAAGAGAAAATCCCGACAGTTACACCATCTAGTGTGTTTACATGTAAAATTTGGGATCAGGTGGGGGTGAAGTAATGGGATGCTGCTACAACAGGGAAGGTTGAGGCGCAACGCATGCTCCCGTGGTGGCGGATCGTATTTGAGACGCTTAAAGCCCAAGAAGAGAAAGCAATATTGGGAGTCAGTACAGAGCTTTTTTCTCTCTACATAGCTGGTTTGTTCACAGGGTTTGTGGCCCACAAGAGCTAAAACATTTCCTTCTATCAGCTGAGCATTGCTTGAGGTTCTATCCCCTAAATTCAGTCCATTATTTCCCCCTTTCTGTTGCACAAGAACCTTCTTAAGAGAACGATCAAGCAAGCGTAAGCATTGCAATATACAAGGTAACAGAAGTAATAAAAAGAGTAAAGCAACAAAAGCATAAATTATTGTTTTAAGACAGCTACATTATCACATAAAAAAGAGATGATGGGACAGGCCACTTTTCCAAAGGCTATCCCATAAGGCAAGTAGAAAAAGGATTATCAGGAGAGGCAGTAGCCAGACATAAAGCAAAACACAACAAACCCAATCTTCAGCACTGTGTTTTACAATCTGCTCCAAAGGTATGTTACAGCTTTACTTTTCTAAGATGGTCAAAAATCATAAATTGTTTGGTAGCAAGGTTTCTTTAGTCTGTAAAGGTAGATCTGGCCAGGCTGGAAAGCAAAGCCGAAAGCAAGCTCCCAGTGCTGAGCTCCTTGAGTTGCCTCCTCCATCCTCATCCACGTGCTGGGTTCTCAGCTGGTGTTGGGTGATGGGTTGGACTTACAGTCTTGAAGGTCTTTTCCAACCTGGTTAATTCTGTTCTATTCCATTCATTGTCCTCCAAGAATTTTATGATCACCAAAATGATACTAGAAATACTTTGAATTTACAAAAAAAAAAAAAAAGCACTTAAGAAACTAACTCCATTTAAACTTCCTCTTTTGAGTCTGGTTACTGTGTGATTGTGGAATGAGTTGATGCTTAGTGCTGCTGGGAAGTATGTAAAGGAATGCAGATTTGCTCAAAACGTTTCCTCCTATGAGAAATGGACAAGTCCTGCTCAGAACAGGCTTACAACTCCTGCCACAGTATTTGAATTGCTGTACAACCACCAGCTTTGCAAGATATTAGCAGGGTCAGACAAGTCTCTTAGCACCACTGAGACGTTTGACAGGCAGAAAGAAAAGATGGACTGACATACACATCTTCTCATTTAAATAGCTCCCCTTTGACTTAGTGGCAGACTATTCATTCTGATTTCAGTGTAAACAGGTCTGCTAGACCTCAGAGAGAAAAGAGACTTTTTAAATGGTTCCAAAGGTTCCTGTTTCATTTACACTGAGCCAAGCCATCTCAATAGCTCTGCAGGTTGTTAAAACCACTGCAATTTTCCTATAAATTCAGTGAAGAGTCCTCAGAGTGATGACAGCAAACAGCAAGAGAATACTCTAAGGAGTCACTCTGACATGGAGCCAAACACTCAGCTTCATTGAACCTGTCTAACACTGATGGTGTGTCACTTGAGAGAGCTCTGCTGCCTGACTCTGCTTCCTGGCACTTTTGACCATGCATGGTGGGAGAATTTTAGCACACCAAACACATATGAGCTGCTAGGCAGAGAAATTTTTTATTACAGATTCCAACATGTTGAGCCCAAATATGCAGTATGAGCAAAGGCACTGTGTAAAGCAACTGCAGCCATAACCCCTTTGCTTTAGTCAATCCCTTTGCCAAAGCTTCAGGAAGGAAAAGGAAGGTGTAAGCTCATCACCACCCTGACTCAAGGCTCATCTTACAGTAGTGTGACTCCCTCAGGCTTTTCAACGGCTGCCAAGAGAGTAGCACCATAGTGGGGTGCAGCTGGAACTGCTTCTGCAGTACAGCTGCAAAGCTGTACAGGATTTTGCTCCACTGACTGGGGTTCATTTCTTTACAACCTTATCTGGAATAATTAGTTAATAAGATAAAATTAAATAATATGTTTTATGGCAAATAACTGACTGTGGTTAGACAGATGCAGTTCCATAAAATAGCATCCACCAGCAATAACAAAAATGTCAGTGCCAGGCCATATTCTGGCCTATCTTTCCTCTTCCAAAGGGTGCAACGTGCAGTGGCACAAGCTAATGCATGACCATTTACTCAGGGTAGTACCTTTCTGACATTATGGCTGAAATATTTTAATCCCATGGGAATCCTTGTCTTCTCTAGTAGGGAGAGGAGAAAGTAGACAGGCTGCGAGAGGACTGAGACAAAGAGAATGCAAAACCTGTATTCTTTTCTATGTAATCATTAGCATAGTCAAAGAAGACTAGAAAATGGAGAATAATTATGAGGAGAGACTGAGGGAGCTGGGATTATTTAGCTTGGAGAAGAGGAGACTAAGGGGTGACCTCATTAATCTTTATGAAAATATAAATGGTGAGTACCAAGAGGATGCAGCCAGGCTCCTCTCAGAGGTGCCCAGCGACAGGACAAGGGGCAATGAATGGAAATTACGGCACAGGGAGTTCCATGTAAACAAGAGGAAAAATGTTTTCACTGTGAGGACGATGAACACTGGAACACGCTGCCCAGGGGCATTGTGGAGTCAGTCTCCCTCTGTGGAGATATTCAAAACCCACCTAGATGCATTCCAGTGTGATCTAGTATGGGTAATTCTGCTCTGGCAGGCGGGGTTGACTGGATGATCTTTCAAGTCCATTCCAGGTCCTGTGATTCTGTAATTCTGTGAAAAATGGGATTATCTGGAACTTGAATCCTAGTAATTTACTAGAGACAGTTCTGTGGGGAGTATAAAAGACGAATGCATCAGAAAGATGGGTTTGCCTGATGTTAATACAAAACAGCAGCTCCCAGTTGACTTTAGAATTAAGCTGGTGGTATGAATGTATGGTTATTAATAGTTAATAGGTGGAGCAATTAATTAAAATTAATAACTTTATTGCTAAAATAATTCCACAGAAAATATTAATAAAACCTGTTTACCAGTTCAAAATATTCACTTGTGAAACAGATACTTCACCAGCAGGAACATGTAACAGTTTAAACACTATTAGCAAAACTCCAAAAGAGATAGAAATCTGATACTTTAACCTATAGAATCAGTTTTCTCCAAAAGTGGCCAAAGGCACATGCACACCTGGACCACTTGGACCCCAGGGCATGTTCAGACAAGCCTAGGCAATGTGGGCAATCTCCTGAAAATCCAGACCTCCTGGCTCCTGCTCTATTGTCTAGTTCAGGGCATTTTTGAGGCTTTGTTCCTTCAGGACAGCAGGAAAAGCTTCATTCATCTTCTCCCTTGTTCTCACTGATGATCTGCAGCCTTTCCAAAAGAGCACATGCAAATTTACTGTACTCTGTGAAAATCAGGCAAAATTCTCAGCTTTATATGGTTTATATGACATCAAATGGACTCAACAGTTTTGGTTCAGCTTTAGCTTTTATGCTTTTTAAAATCTATAACTTGAAGTGAAGCTTAGCCTTCTGAATACATATGCAAACTGAAAATGCAAAGGCAGCTAGTACAAACTATGAGAAAACCATTAGAAAAAGATGCTATTCCTTGCCAATGGTGTAGTGTTGCAGAGGGCTTTACAGAGGACAGATCTGTATCTTATCTTTCTGAAAGTACAGAGGTGCTGAGCTTTAAATATATGTTTCATTCTAACAAGTAAAATCTAGCTTTGGACTGCTTCTCAGCTCTGCAAGGAATTCTGATTTACCAGTCTCTTTCATGCATAGCATAATCATTGAGAACTCTGCTCAGGTATTTACTGTATTACATTTATGCTCTTGGAGTATAAGAATTGCTAGCAGGATTGTCACATTTATGGATGCATATCCAGGTATTTAAACCCACATATAAGAAGCAGAAAGGAAAAGATAAGGGAAACATTGTGTTATTTATCCAAACAAGAGGTAGTTAGAATAACCTAACTCAAATTCTAGAAGTCTGGACGTTATGTGTGAGAGGCTGAGATGTTCCTGAGAGAACTGAGAAAGCAAGTAAAGGATTTGTGCACAAAATTACTTGTATAGAACCAGGAATGCAAAATCTGATGCTGATGCTTGACCATATATTTTTGATTTCACCAAGAAAACTCAACTAAAAATTACTCAGAAAACATGGTGTAGAGATTTAGAGTAAAGTGCCTCCCATTGCCTACAGCCTGTGGTGCTGTAAAATGAGGAAGTCCACAACACTTAAAGTCATCTCAGCAATGATTCAAGCAACCAAGACAAATCATCAGCTGCTATTGGTGTTCTTTAACTAACCATTGACAAAATGTTACCGGGACCAGGATGCAAATGCTTAGCAACGTTTAAGACAGGATGAAGCTGACCTGTTAGGAGGACTGTTGCCTGTTAACACCAGAGCACAAAACTGCAGCTGTCCTGGAGTAGGTGTCTTGGACCTTAAGTTCTGCTTTTCATGGAACACAAACTGAGCAGCAACACTTATGCTGAAGTGGCAGGAATATTACCTTTATATTCACCAGAAATCTCAGGCATGGGCCCTGCAGCAGTGTCTGGAACAACTGGGTACTAGTGGAAGTTGTAGCATCCTTCCCTGAAGACGAAGTGAACTTGATTTCCTGTGGACTATACCACAGAGCTAATGCAGAGGGCTGAAATGTAAAATTCCCGTTTTCATTTTTTTCATGCAGGATGTCCTTTGCACTGAGGGATGTGCAGCTGTATGGCACTTCCAGCCAGATGCCTACTACACACAAGAAATGTGAAGAAATGGGAGCTTTTCCTCAGGATTTTCCATGGTTCAGGTGTGTGGACAGTCACCAGTGCCTGGCTCAAAGCCAGTCCAAACAGTTCCTTGATTGATGCTTCAGACACAAACCACTGCTCCATCACAAATGAGCATATCATGTTCCCAAACTGCTTGTGCTAGACATTCAGGCTTGATAAAGAAGCCAAAAATTGTTAGGTGATACCCATAAGGTGCAGTTTAGAAGTATCACCACTTTTCTGAACTTACTGTGTTTAATATGAGTAGTCTCAAGTTCCCCTGTCTTGCTTGAATAAGCTTTGTTGTTGCCATTGCTTACACAAAACACTTGTTTGTGGGAACTTGCTCTGCTTGTGTTTTTCTGATAATTGCTCAGACTTTTTCACTGAACACAATCTTTGCTTTCACTCCACATTAGGAAGGTGTGACAGATTTCTGAGGATGGCAACTAAATACAGGGCAGCTGGCACACACCCACAGGTTGGTCAACACTTACTTGGCCGTTCTGGTTTACAGCATTGTATTTTTCACTTGGTGAGAACACTGTTGACAGTAACTATTAAATATATTAGCCATGGCATGCCGGAAAATTGGGGATACTTCCCCAGGATGTTTTGCTTAAATTTTCATACTCCTGTGAGATGGTCAAGAGTTGCTCGGTGAAATCTCGGTAAAAGACTAATGTAGGTTTTATTCCCGTTCCTGGAGAAGGTGTTCCAGTTCTCTCCTGACAGCCAAGCACCCTGAACACCCCAACCACTGCCCTAACATTAAATCCTTTCCTGCAGTCTGGGCTGGACTTGGCTGCAGCACCAGGCTGTGGGACAAGTTCCTCCTTGCTTGCATGCTGACTTTCCCAGGTTATCATATGCACCATCTGCTCCAAGACATAGAAATAAGCACAATTACAAGAACAACAGACTATTTTTTAACAGTAAAATACATACTTTTTATTATTTTAATTCTACTTCACTTTTGGAACAGTCCTCTGGAACAGTATCTCTTTCATCAATATCCTTACTAACTAAAGGAAGTGGACAGTTACTCTGAGCTCGCTCCTACGCATAGATACCTTCAAAGCATTCAAATCACAAATTATTTTCTATGACTGCAGCATTTGTCTGCTATGTTTGCAAGCAGATATGACAGCTAGAAGCACATGTTAACAATTATGTCTGATTTTCACTATTAAATGGTAGGTACCTGCTCTGTCACCCTCATGCACTGGCAATTGACTGACAACCAAAATGGGAAAAAATTAATGTATCCTGTGAGTATGCACATCTCTGTGCTTTGATCTTAGATGTCTAACTTCTAGAAAATTAAGTGAAGCATGTCTCAATTTTGAGAAATTCTTTCTTAGGCAAATACAAAATACTGGATTAAAATAACAAACAAACAAAACCCCAAACCCACAAACCAACCAACCAGATTAAAAAACCACAACACAAACCAACCAACCAACCATAACTATTATAGGCTTTATCTGGATCCCATTAACATTGTTCAAGCTGTTCACTTCTACTGGAGCTGGGTGGAGCTCTGTGGAAGTATTTTCAAACCACATGGCATATGTTTGGTTGTTGGGTTTTTTGGTTTTTTTCAGAAATAGGTATATCCCTGTGGTGGGTTGAAGTCTTTGAAACGCCCTTCTCTCAGAAAATCAATTCCCAAAATACAAGGTGCATCAGGTCCTGTCACAACAGTATGCTTCTTCCACTGTTTACCAGTTAAACTTATATCAACTTGTATCTTAGTCAACTTTTGAGATCCACCAGTGACTACCAGAGTAGTTATAGGCTCTGATCCCTGATAAATTGCACAGAGCTCCTGTGTCAACCAAGGCCCTGTACTTACGAAATTTTGAAGTGCCAGGCCACTGGATGTACACATCCCAATAGAATCTGTTGACTCCATTATCACTCTCCTTCCCCTGGCAAAAGGCAGGGCATCCCTAATTATGGGGAATACATCCACACGTGCAGTTAGCACAGAACCTACTGTCAGAGTTGGAATCACTGTTGAAGCTAAGCATTTACCAAACAACCCCTATTTACCTTTTGCCCCAGTGAATACTGGCCCAATGAGCATCTGTTGCTAACACAAAGATTAACCAATGAACTGACACCTACCAAATACAGCATAACATATGCTATAAACAGGGCAACAAACATATAGCCTGGCCCTTGTGCACCACAGGGGTGAGACCATGCCCAGGCAGGCTGTTTACCTGGACTCAGTGGCACCAGGATCCCCCCCTGCCGCCTTTAGAAAGGAGGAGGAACAAAGGAGGATTAACACACAGAGAAGTATGTTCTAGAAATATTTGGGGCTCAATCCTGGCCATAAGCATCATTCACTACAATCCTCCACTAGGATGAGGGGTAGCCCTGGATATTAGGGAATCTTTTGATGCCACAGAACATGAGGTAGAGGATGAAAGGATTGAGAGCCTGTGGGTTAAAATCAGAGGGACAGCGAACAAAACGGACATCCTGGTTGAAGTCTGTTATAGACCACCCCAACCAGGATGAGGAGGCAGATGAAATATTCTGTAAGCAACTGGAGGCTGTCATCAGACCTTGTCCTTGTGGGCAATATTAACCTGCCAGACATCTGCTGGGAACAGAGAGGAGGCAGTCCAGAGGTTCTTAGATTATATGGAGGACATCATCTTGATCTTGTGAGCAGGTCAGGCCCTGCTTGATCTGCTGTTCTCAAATAGAGAAGGCCTGGTGGGAGATGTGATGGTAGGAGGCTGTCTAGGGTGCAGTGACCATGAGATGGTGGAGTTTTCAATATGCAGGGAAATAAGGAGGAGTGATAACATAACCCTTGCTTTGGACTTCCAGAGGGCAAGCTTCAGCTTCTTTAAGCAACTAATTTGGAGAGTACCCTGGGTAGCAGCCCTCAAGAACCAAGGGGTCCAGGATGGTTGAACCTACTTCAAACAGGAGCTCTTGAAGGCACAGGAACAGGCTGTGCCCATGAGCCAAAAGATGAGTCACTGGGGAAGGCGACCGGCCTGGATGGGCAAGCAGCTCCTGAAGGAATTAAGGGAAAAAAAGAGGGTGTATTGACTTTGGAAAGCAGGGAGGCAACTTGTGATATGTTTAAGGATGTTGTTAGAACATGTAGGAGAAAAATTAGAGAGGCAAAAGCCCAGTCAGAACTCAAGCTGGCCACTGCTGTGAAAGATAATAAAAAGCATTTTATAAATATGTTAATGCTAAAAAGAAGGGCAAGAACATAGAATAGAATAGAACATAGAACATAGAATAAACCAGGTTGGAAGAGACCTTCAAGATCATCGCGTCCAACCCATCAACCAATCCAACACCACCTAAGCAACTAACCCATGGCACCAAGCACCCCATCAAGTCTCCTCCTGAACACCTCCAGTGACGGCGACTCCACCACCTCCCCAGGCAGCCCATTCCAATGGGCAATCACTCTTTCTGTATAGAACTTCTGTATAGAACATCTAGCCTGAACCTCCCCTGGTGCAGCCTGAGACTGTGTCCTCTTGTTCTGGTACTGGCTGCCTGGCAGAAGAGACCAACATCCGTCTGTCTACAACCTCCCTTCAGGTCGTTGTAGAGAGTAATAAGGTCACCCCTGAGTCTCCTCTTCTCCAGGCTAAGCAACCTCAGCTCCCTCAGCCTCTCCTCGTAGGGCTTATGTTCCAAACCCCTCACCAACTTTGTTGCTCTTCTCTGGACTCATTCCAGCAAGTCAACCTCCTTCCTAAACTGAGGGGCCCAGAACTGGACACAGTACTCGAGGTGCGGTCTAACCAGTGCAGTGTACAGGGGCAGAATGACCTCCCTGCTCCTGCCGGCCACACTGTTCCTGATGCAGGCCAGGATGCCATTGGCCCTCTTAGCTGCCTGGGCACACTGCAGGCTCATGTTCAGTCTACCATCAACCAGCACCCCCAGGTCCCTCTCAGCCTGGCTGCTCTCCAGCCACTCTGACCCCAGCCTGTAGCTCTGCATGGGGTTGCTGTGGCCAATGTGCAGAACCCGGCACTTGGATGTGTTCAATCTCCTGCCCTTGGACTCTGCCCATCTGTCCAGCCTGTCGAGGTCCCTCTGCAGAGCCTCTCAACCCTCCAGCAGATCAACTCCTGCCCCCAGCTTGGTGTCATCAGCAAATTTACTGGTGATGGACTCGATGCCCTCGTCCAGATCATCAATAAAGATGTTAAAGAGCATGGGGCCCAGCACCGATCCCTGGGGCACACCACTAGTGCCTGGCTGCCAGCTGGATGTGGCACCATTCACCACCACTCTCTGGGCTCAGCCTCCAGCCAGTTCCTAACCCATCGCAGTGTGCTCCCATCCAAGCCATGGGCTGACAGCTTGGCCAGGAGTTTGCTGTGGGGAACGGTGTCAAAGGCCTTGCTGAGGTCCAGGTAGACTACATCCACAGGCCTCCCCAAATCCACCAACCACCATCTAGCTAACACCCAAACTGCCACTGACCTCATTGAGAGCTGCCTTACCATTAACTCCTGCCTCTCTGTTTCCAGCCATTTGCCCTGTTTCTGTATCTTCGTTGTTGTCACTAGTAATTTCTACATTTAAGCTTGAACTAACCCTTCGTTGTCTATGTCTGCTGCATCTAAAAATAGAACACCGGTTTGCTGCATGTCTCTCTTGGTACAGTGCAATGAACAAGAACGCATTATTTATTACCAGTAAGAGATTCACACATAGCAAATAAATTGTTTTGCGACAGCTGCTTACATAGCTCTCAGCTACAGGAATGCTGAATCCATATACTTCTGCAGGCAGAGTTACAGTTAAATTGTCATATTTTTTTAAGCCAAAGAAATCCTAAGCATCAGTCATACAGCATTTTCAGCTTGTATTTAAACCAAAGGAACAGTTTATATGCCACATATCTTCCCAGCTTATCAAACATCATTGCCACACACCATCTATGTAAAATCACCATCAGAGCAGAATATATCAAATGCCACAAAACCTAAGCCAGCTTCATTTTCCTTAATCTAAGCAGGAATTAATCAATCAAGCAATTGCTCCAAGTTGAATAGGCGCCAACCCACTCAACCAAGGCGGGTTGAAGTTTCCCCCTAGCATTAACAAGAGCAGACCAGTTTAGAAGGAAATGAAGCTGTATTTACAAGCAATAACTACACTCTACAATGGAATGCAATGTATATGTACGAAATATACAGTATTTACATTATACAGGTATTTACAATAAGCAAACAACATGAAAACCCCCCTGGTCAAAAATACCAGGGGAGCTGTTTCATTGCCCCCCAAAAACCCCTGTCCCGAGAGAGAGCGAGAGGAAAGAGAAAGCAGTGGGTTAGACTTATCCATGGCCAGCCAGAAGCATATAATCTCTCCCGAGCAAATAAAACAGACAAGATCAGGAGAGAAGAAAAAAAGGAATGGGGGGAATTGTTACGGTACAGCTCCTCTTAGCCCAGTCATTTATCCAATGAATTTGTTTAGAATAATCTTCTGTTTTTCTTTTTACACCCAATAGTGATTTATTAATATTTTTCTACTTTTCTGCTCAAAATCTGCAGCTAAATTTTAAAGGGATAGCCTAAACCCACCACAATCCCTCTTTTCTTGCAAACATTTTTTACACTGTCACATGAAGACGTTGGACATTTATGAGTTGCCGTTCCTGTTTTAGTCTGTGCTCTCCAAAGGCCACAGCTCACTTGTCTAACATTTTTTCAGTGTGAATCTCTGAAATCTTGTTTGCTAAAAAAACTATATCATAACAAAAGCTTTGGAAACAGAATCAGGAGACCTTGCTCTTGTGTAACCTTGGAGAATCACATGGTTTAATTCTGCTTGAAGAAAGCTAATCATACGCAGTATATGAGAAGAACAACTGCATAGAGTTGAAGATGACACAATCATTTGCATTGAAGGTAAAAATGAAGGGCCATTAATTTTATAGCATTAAATGAAGAGTTATAATTAGCCTCAATGAATGTGGTTCAAAGACATCTTCACAAATGAATATAGAAAGTGTGTATCTGTGTACCACACTGAAAGAAAATTATTTGTTGTCAATCCCACCTCATATAATACGTCTGAAAATTTAAATATATATACTTTAAAGGACTTCTTTATTTAAAGCTAGTTTAATTGCTCTGGCCTAATAGGGATTCCAAAATGATAATCTAAAGATTTCATTGCAATTGTTGATCTCCAGTCATCTATTATGCTGGTTAGAGCTTTAACTGGAGTTTAAAAGCTCAAATGGTAACAGACTGAGAATCCTCTCCTCTCCTTTTCCTGGTAAGGTAAAACAAAAAATCAGGTAGGGGAAAGGAGAGGTAGAATTCACAAAAGAAATAGTCTGGAATTGGTTTGGAAGTGAAAGAGGTGAATTTTTAACAAAATATATCTATAGCAAAAACAGGGAGGGTTTACAAAGGTAAGGAATAAAGATAATTAGGAAAATACACGAACCCAAGTTTGCATGGCCTTGTATGCAAATGGATTCAGTTCTTTAGAAAGTGTGGATACAGATGGGAAAATCACAGAATCATAGCATCACAGAATCACCAAGGTTGGAAGAGACTTCAAAGATCATCAAGTCGAACCTGTCACCAGAGACCCCATGACTAAACCATAGCACCAAGTGCCACATCCAATCCCCTCTTGAACACCTCCAGGGACGGTGACTCCACCACCTCCCTGGGCAGCACATTCCAATGGCCAAAAACTCTCTCAGTGAAGAACTTTCTCCTCACCTCGAGCCTAAACTTCCCCTGGTGCAGTTTGAGACTGTGTCCTCTTGTTCTGGTGCTGGTTGCTTGAGAGAAGAGACCAACCCCTACGTGGCTACAACCTCCCTTCAGGTAGTTGTAGAGAGCAATAAGGTCCCCACTGAGCCTCCTCTTCTCCAGGCTAAACAATCCCAGCTCCCTCAGCCTCTCCTCACAGGGCTGTGCTCAAGGCCTCTCCCCACCCTTGTTGCCCTTCTCTGGACACGTTCAAGTGTCTCGATGTCCTTCCTAAACTGAGGGGCCCAGAACTGGACACAGTACTCAAGGTGTGGCCTAACCAGTGCTGAGTACAGGGGCAGAATGACCTCCCTGCTCCTGCTGGCCACACTATTTCTAATGTAGGCCAGGATGCCATTGGCTCTATTGGCCACCTGGGCACACTGCTGGCTCATGTTTAGGCAGCTGTCAATCATCACCCCCAGGTCCCTTTCTATTTGGTAGCTCTCAGCCACTCTGACCCCAGCCTGTAGCTCTGCATGGGGTTGTTGTGGCCAAAATGCAGCACCTGGCACTTGGACTTGTTGAATGTCATCCCATTGGACTCTGCCCATCTGTCCAGTCAGTTGAGGTCCGTCTGCAGAGCCTTTCTACCCTCTAACTGACTAACATCTGCTCCCAGCTTGGTGTCATCTGCAAACTTGCTGATGACTGACTCAACCCCCTCATCCAGATCATCAATGAAGATGTTAAAGAGCATGGGGCCCAGCACTGATCCCTGGGGGACACCACTGGTGACTGGCTGCCAGCTGGATGTGGCACCATTCACCACCACTCTCTGGGCTCAGCCCTCCAGCCAGTTCCTACCCCAGCTCAGAGTGCTGCTGTCCAAGCCATAGGCTGACAGCTTGCCCAGGAGTTTGCTGCAGGGGATGGTGCCAAAGGCCTTGCTGAGGTCCAAGCACACCACATCCACAGCCTGCCCCACATCCACCAGACGGGTCACCTGATCATAGAAGGAGATCAGGTTGGAGAGGCAGGACCTGCCCTTCCTAAATCCATGTTGGCTGGACCTGAGCCCTTGGCCATCCTTCAGGTGCAGTTATTGCTGCCAGGATAATCTGCTCCATCACTTTCCCTGGCACTGAGGTCAGGCTGACTGGCCTGGAATTTCCAGTTGCCTCCATCCAACCCTCCTTGTGGATGGGGACCACATTGGCCAGTTTCAGTCATCTGGGACCTCTCCAGTGAGCCAGGACTGGAGGAAAATGATGGAGAGCGGCTTGGCAGCTCATCTGCCAGCTCTCTCAGCACCCTAGGATGGATCCCATCCGGTCCCATGGACTTGTGAGTATCCAAGTGTCTCAGCAAGTCCCAAACTAGTTCCTCATGGATTTCCAGGGCATTACACTGCTCCCTGACCCCATCACCCAGCCCAGGAGGCCACTGGTCCTGAGCTCCTGCCTTGCTGTTGAAAATTGAGGCAAAGAAGGTGTTCAGGACCTCAGCCTTTTCCTCATCTTTAGTTACAGTGTTCCCCTCCAGGTCCAATAAGGAATGGAGGTTCTTCTTGCCCTCTTCTTAGTGTTTATATATTTCTTAAAAAATAAATAATTATATATATATAATCATTAATAAAAATATATTTGTAAAAGTAGGTCCTGACCGTGTGGTCAGCGCAGGAAGCAGCAGCAGCAGATGATGATCTCTCTGGAGCAGGTGAATCAGGGAAAGAGAAAGAGCTAAAAGATGTCCACCCTTTTTATAGGCTTGCTGGACAGGAAGGAGGAGTGGTATAGATGACCTTTGACCCAGGGGACCCCTCCTCCTGCACGGGGGTAAACCAAGTCTCTCTCTGCCCAGCTGGATCAAATTTCTTTTGTCCCCCTGGGGGCTGGGTTCTTTCAGCCCTCATCAAGGATGGGTGTTACCCAGCACATATGTTTAGTTAAAGCAGAACTGCTTTACATGTTTTGTTCAGATGTATCCTCTAGCTTGCAGTATACCATACCATAGCCATGTTATAGATAAGCAAAAATGTGCTTCTGTGTACACTTGTACATGCAGTGCTAGCATTCTTTTCTTATACTTGCCAGCATGTTTTCATCTATACCAAGGGCTTTTCATTAGAACATATTTTATTTTACATCTTAAGGCATACTTTGACTAACAATGTGATAACAAGCACATATGCGAAAGCATATTGAGTCAGTACTTCACAGCAAATATTTGAAGGAATGCAAGAGGTACTAGAATAGCTGAAACGGTATGTATGTATTTTATGCATACATCCTGGTGTCTATGTATTTATATATACCTTGAATTAATTATTTAATGAAGTTGCAGAAATCAGTTCACTTTATGCTAGCATTTATTGGTTAGCTCACTCATTGGTTGTTCAAAACTGAATAATGCCCCCAGATTATTCAGTTTTAAAATAACCATCTGATCATAGAAAAAGTATTCCAAAGTATTTTTTGTTTTTCATTTGGTAAAGATTAAATAACAAAGTCTGTATTCTTTATTGCTTATTTCTACTATTAAACCAACTGCATAAAAGCACTGCTGATTGTAGTATAAAGAATTATTCTCCTGGGTCCTACTTGCATGCATTCTCATTCCACACTTCAGAAGTCCATTCATCAATGACTCTGCAGTGGCACCAGAGCTTATTGTATGCATATTATCTTTATTCTGGTACAGTCTTTTGGAGAGAAGAGCAAGACCATGAGCGTGTGTAGTGTGCGTGACTGCCCTGTTCTACACACAGGCACACAGAGATCTGTGTATCCATTCATAGCTTATTGCACCTAATTGCTTAGAAGCCCTTTGCAGGGGATGGTGTAATAGTGTTGATTCTTCATTCTCCAGAATCTCTTGTACTGTGTGAAACCCTAAACCAAAGCTATCCTGTAAGCAGCTAGGTGAGCATCAGCACCAGAAGTGTTTTGATATGCAGTACAAGTAAATTGCTGCGTAATATAAAATAATGGCACTACTAATCCTATAGCACTGGTGATTCCCAGCCCCCTCAGCTATTGATACCAACTGCATTGTCTCTGGCTTTAAACTTCATCAGTATGCAAACTGAGTGTCACTGTGATGGGTGGTAACTTGGTTGGATGCACTTTCTACATTTCTAGCAAATGAGTATAATTATTTTCAGAGCTGTGGGCAACTCATGCATGTTTTATCCTCCATCTGGACCTGCATGGTACACAATAGTGATAAAAGATGATTTTTCCCCTTGGATGTTCATAGGCCATCATCGACACCGTCCTGATGCAATGGTCATGTATCCCCTAGCATTTCTATATCTGCCACAGCTTGACAACAAAATTATTTCCCTGTAGTACTAAAACATTTCAAATATTCGAGCCCTGTGTGCATGTGTTTGTGTTTTGAACCATTCAGCATTAATGTAATGTGGTAATTTATAAACTGACAAATTAGCTATGCAAAAATCTGAGAGGGGCCCTTACAAGGTCTGCAAGGCAGCAGGAGAGAATGCAAAAGCTTTTTGCACTCTGTAATAATAATCTCATCAAGTGTCAGAGGCAGGTTTTAGTTTGTCATTGTTAGTGCTTTTCAGTCCTAGGCTTAGTTACTATATGCTGAAACTGAGATGCTTTGGATCAAACTGTTGCCATGATTACAGCTCATGCTGTAATGCCCATCATTGCTTGACCAAAGCTGAGATTGCTCACAAGAAGGAAGAGAAGACCAACATCTTTTATTTCTTTCGTATAAAATCATTCTAATTATTAAAATCTATCACTGCCATCGCCCTCCTAAATAAACTCGGGTTGACCTTATGGGCTTGCCTCTGATCCATAGCCAAATGACAGGATTTGCACTGCCTGTACCAACTGAGGCAAGGTACAGCCTTTTCACTTTTACCACAGGAGCCTGACTCCTCACCAGATAAATTAAAGACTAATATTGCTGGAGCCCAGGAAAGAACTTGGTGTCTTCTGCTGCTCCATCATCATGGCATGGCCAGGTTTGATGAGTGTACTTGCTGGGTGAGAACCAGGTGGGGTGCACACATGCTGCCCCCCTCATGGTGTCCCTACATCTGGCTGTGCTGACTGTGCCACCACCCTGTGTGGGTCTAACGGCATCAGTGCTCTTCATTGTGGCTGTGCCAAGGTTGTCATGGCAGCAGTGCAACAGATTTGCCCTTAATCAATCCCAGAGGCCTCATTGAAGCATGATGTAAAATTTGCTGGAGCCTGAATTCCTTTCAAGTCATGGCTCATGTGTCAGGAATCAAGTCAATGCACAGAGAGCAGTAAACACTGGGACTGTAAGAAACCTTTGCTGTCCCATGACACATTCTTGTATGACATTCAGATGTTGAGACCCCTTTGGAACCCATCTCTATCTCATGTCCTTATTAATTATTAATTCAGTCTTTGGACAGGGGCAGCAACAGGGTGTGGGCAGCTGTGGTGGGCAGAGGGCAGCCCAGCAGCACCAAGGTGACAATACTCTGCCCCTGGCCACCAAAAGCATTGTCTTCCTGAAGCAAGCAATTCCATGGCAGGGACACAGAACATCCTTCCAAGAGCCAGGCTGATCTCACAGCACTGACACACAGCAAGGAAAGAAGAAGCTTGTAAGTAAAAGCATCCCCTTTGTAAAGTTTATATTAGTTCTTAGCTAAAGCACAATGAGTTTAGCAGCTTCCTTGGCTGTGGCAATGAGTATGAAACATCCTGCAGTCCTAACCTCCACAAGCCCTGGCCAAGCATGGGGCTTCTCTACATTCCCTTACAACTTGCATTACCAGTGTGGTGCCTGTCACACGGTTATTTCAAAGTCTCATGCTAATATAGTTGATAGTGCTTCTACAAGCCTGATTCTTATGTTATATTGCCAACAGTTGCTTTGGACTCAGGAAAGCTATCTCTGTATTGGTGGAGGCCAGCCCTGACTTGGAGGGCTGTAGAGAAGGAGGCATGCTGGGACAAGAGGGGATGGTATTGTTGAGACCCAAATACATATATTAGGATCTTTCCAGTCCCTTACTCATCTTTGCAAACAGGGCACCTAAATGCCTTCTGAGCCTCCTCCTCTGTCATGGGATGCACCCCAATAGAGATTGTAGGCAGCCAGTCACTAGTGGTGTGCCCCAGGGATCAGTACTGGGCCCCATGCTCTTTAACATCTTTATTGATGATCTGGACGAGGACATTGAGTCCATCATCAGTAAATTTGCTGATGACACCAAACTGGGGGCAGGAGCTGATCTGCTGGAGGGTTGAGAGGCTCTGCAGAAGGACCTCGACAGGCTGGACAGATGGGCAGAGTCCAACGGCATGAGATTGAACACATCCAAGTGCCAGGTTCTGCACATTGGCCACAACAACCCCATGCAGAGCTACAGGCTGGGGTCAGAGTGGCTGGAGAGCAGTCAGGCTGAGAGGGACCTGGGGGTGCTGGTTGACAGTAGACTGAACATGAGCCTGCAGTGTGCCCAGGCAGCTAAGAGGGCCAATGGCATCCTGGCCTGCATCAGGAACAGTGTGGCCAGCAGGAGCAGGGAGGTCATTCTGCCCCTGTACTCTGCACTGGTTAGGCCGCACCTCGAGTCCTGTGTCCAGTTCTGGGCCCCTCAGTTTAGGAAGGAGGTTGACTTGCTGGAACGTGTCCAGAGAAGGGCAACAAGGCTGGTGAGAGGCCTTGAGCACAAGCCCTATCAGGAGAGGCTGAGGGAGCTGGGATTGTTTAGCCTGGAGAAGAGAAGGATCAGAGGCGACCTCATTGCCCTCTACAACTACCTGAAGGGTGGTTGTAGCCAGGTGGGGGTTGGTCTCTTCTCCCAGGCAACCAGCACCAGAACAAGGGGACACAGTCTCAAGTTGTGTCAGGGGAGGTTTAGACTCAAGGTGAGGAAAAAGTTCTTCACTGAGCGAGTCGTTCGTCATTGGAATGGGCTGCCCAGGGAGGTGGTGGAGTCGCCGTCCCTGGAGGTGTTCAAGGGGAGATTGGACGTGGCGCTTGGTGCTGTGATCTAGTTGTGAGGTCTGTTGGAACAGGTTGGACTTGATGATCCTTGGGGTCTCTTCCAACCTTAGTTACTGTGATACTGTGTGATACTGTGAACTACCTGAAGGGAGGTTGTAGAGAGATGGATGTTGGTCTCTTCTCCCAGGCAGCCAGTACCAGAACAAGAGGACACAGTCTCAGGCTGCGCCAGGGGAGGTTCAGGCTGGATGTTAGAAAAAAGTTCTATACAGAGAGAGTGATTGCCCATTGGAATGGGCTGCCTGGGGAGGTGGTGGAGTCGCCATCACTGGAGGTTTTCAGGAGGAGACTTGATGGGGTGCTTGGTGCCGTGGGTTAGTTGTTTGGGTGGTGTTGGATTGGTTGATGGGTTGGACGCGATGATCTTGAAGGTCTCTTCCAACCTGGTTTATTCTATGTATTCTATGTATTCTATGTATCTGCCCATGAGAAAAGCTGAAAGCTGTCATGGTGGCAGAGCATCTCACACTTGTACAATATGTTGTAAATCAGCAAGTGCCCTGAACACAGCTCTTCCTGGATGGCTTCTGTTGGGACCAGACTGCTTAAAGCTTTTGCTGGCCAGTTGGCAGACAAGCACTCCGAGGTGACACAGGAAGCCAGGAAGGGACACCCAGTACTTCTTCCATGACTAATTGTGTGTTTCTCACTTTGCTCAGCTCCTGGCATGCATGGCTGTTTTGAGAGCCATACCATTTTCAGGGCGAAGACCCTCTGACAAAGAGCTTGCAGAGTCCAGCTCACCACAGGCTGTAGTTGCTCTGCTCTCTGCCACAGGTTTGCTGTGTAAACCTCTAATGGGGCATGGTTGGTCATCCCACATGGAGCACAGAGAGACAGTAAAAGCTTCTGCAATGCAGATTATTCTTTTAAAATTATATTTGCTGAAAGGCCTACTCTGGCAGCCATCCACAATCCAGGAATTTCCTCCAGTGCATTGATGGTAACTTCACAATGCAAATGGTGGATGACCTAGCTATGAGAGGAATGCCACTGCACCTGATACTCACTAAGGAGCAAGGTCTGGTTGAAGCAGTGAAGGCTGATGGCAGCCTTGGCTGTAGCAATCCTGAGATGGTGGAGTTCAGGATCTTGTGTGTTAGGAACAGAATACCAAGCAGGATCACGGATCACAGGATGTTAGGGGTTGAAAGGGACCTCCAGAAATCATCGAGTCCGCCCCCCCTGCCAGAGCACAGGAATACATCCAGATGGGTCTTAAAGTCTCCAGAGAAGGAGTCTTCACAGTCTCTTGGAGGAGACTGTTCCAGTGCTCTGCGACTCTCCTCATGTTGAGGTGGAAGCTCCTGTGCTGTAGTTTATATCCATTGCCCCTTACCCTATCACAGCATACAACTGAGAAAGGGCCTGACCCCTCCCTCTTGATACCCAGCCCTCAGATATTTATAAACATTTACTAAATCCCCTCTCAGTCTTGTCTTTTCCAGATTAAACAGCCCCAGGTCTCCCAGCCTCTTCTCATAGGGCACGTGCTCCAGTCCCTTAACCATTCTTGTAGCCCACTCTCTCAAGTAGATCCCTAGTTTGGACTTCAGCAGGGCCAACCTTGGCCTTTTCAAGCAATTGCTAGGGAAAATCTCATGGGACAGGGTCCTAGAAAGCAAAGGGGCCCATGATAGTTGGTTAATAGTCAAGGACTACTTCTTCCAAGCACAAGATATGAGCATTCCAACAAGTAGGAAATTGAGAAAGGGAGCCAGGAGACATGCATGGTTAAGTAGGGAACCGCTGAGCAGACTCACGTGGAAGAAGAGAATATACAGATCATGGAAGAAGGGGCTGGCCACTTTAGAGGAGTATAAGACTGTTGTCAGAGGATGTAGGGAGGCAACTAGGAAAGCTAAGGCCTTGGAATTCAGCCTTACAAGGGAGAACAAGGACAACAGAAAGGCTTCTGAGACAAATACATTTCAGGAAAAACTAACCCTAGGGGGAATGTAGGGCCTCTGCTGAATGAGATGGGTGCCTTGGTGACGGAGGATACAAAGAAGGCAGAGATACTAAATGTTATCTTTGTCTCCATCTGTACTGCTGGAGACTGTCCTCAGGACCCCTGACCCCTGAGGTCCCAGAGGAAGACATAACAAAGGAATTTTCCTTAGTTGATGAGGACTGGATTGGGGGACAGTTAAGTCATCTGGACATCCATAAATCCATAGGTTCTGATGGGATGCACCCAAGGGTGCTGAGGGAGCTGGTGGGAGTCATTGCCAGACCACTCTCCATCATCTTTGGTAAGTCAAGGCAGACAGGAGTGGTGCCTGGGGACTGGAGGAAGACAAAGGTCACTCCAATCTTCAAAAAGGGTAAGAAGGAGGACCCAAGTAACTATAGACCAGTCAGCCTCACCTGCATCCCTGGAAAGGTAATGGAACAACTTATCCTTGGTGCTGTCTGTAGGCATATCAAGGACAAGGTTATTGTCATGGTAGGGCCAAATGGCCCCAGCACAAAGCCAGACAGACACTAAGGTGTCTAGACATGGTCCCCCTCTCTCCCCTCCTTCCTGCAGAAAGCCACGGTAACGCAGGAAAAGGAACAAAGGGGACAGGACCATGCATGTCTGGTAAACAGCCCTGTGTCTATGGTAAGGGAATGTGTTCTGGCCACAGCCTGGGCGAACTCCTTCCCATTGGGTAACTATGTGCTGGTTTCATGCCCTATTGGTCCAATCCGTCTTGGGCAAGATTTATATGCAGGCTAATTTCTAGTTGCCTGTGCCTTGCTTAGCCTTACTCTTGCTTTGCTCTTGCCCTGCCTTTGCCTCACTCAGGCCTTGTGTGCTTGAACCTGCTTGGACCTTGTCTGCCTTGAAGCTGTCTCGAGTTGCCTAGACTCCAGTTGTCCAGCCCAGTGCCTGGGATAAAGCCACGAGCATACACAGCACAAGCTACGAGAGAAGCCACGAATTTAGGAGTTGGAGCCAAGTCTGCTTCCCCTTGTGACCAGGATTTTGTCGTGCCTCAGTTTCCCCAGGACAAAGCAAGTGCCCATCACAAGAAGTGTCATTAACAGCCTGCTGTCTGCTGAAGCCAGACCAGCCATCGAAGACCACATGGCATTCCTGCCGGCAGCCTGCCGTGCCTGGCACATGAGAGTGCCCCAAAGCCTCTCATGCACAGCAGCAGCACTCCCTACCTGGGTACAACCAGCTGTGAGTAATTAATGAACTGCCTCTTTGGCATAACTGTTCCTGTTGAATTTCCTCCCCCACTGTGGCTGAGCGCCATTTCACTCCCAGGGTATTCTCTTTCTGTTAGTTCCCCCTGGTTTACATAAAATTGTTTAAATTGTTGTAGTTGCCTAAATGCTGTACATTCCCATCATAAATATATCTAACTGTACATCAAACCTTTTGAGACATTTTGGCACTTTTCATATTAATAAAGGTTATTAATATTTTGATTAATATTGCCATATTGTTTATAATAAAGGATTATATATATTTAGACAGTCATTAGGAGCAGTCAAAATGGTTTTACCGAGGGAAAGTCATATTTGACCAACCTGATAGCCTTTTATGAGGACATAACCAGGTGGATAGATGATGGTAGGGCTGTGAATGTGGTTTATCTTGATTTCAGTAAGGCATTTGACACTGTCTCCAACAGCATCGTTGGAGCTGAGGTGGGCCAGCATGGTCTGGATGATCAGGTAGTGTGGTGGATTAAGAACTGGTTGAAGGGAAGAAGTTAGAGAATTGTGGTCAATGGGACAGAGTCTCGTTAGATGCCTGTATCCAGTGGAGTCCCTCAGGGGTCAGTACTGGGACCAGTACTATTCAATATATTCATTAATGACCTGGATGAGGGTACAGAGTGCACTGTCAGCAAGTTTGCTGACAACACAAAACTGGTTGGAGCTGCCGGCACACCAGAGGGTTGTGCTGCCATTCAGCCAGACTTGGACAGGCTGGAGAGCTGGGCAGGGAGAAATTTAATGAAGTGCAGCAAGGGCAAGCGCGGAGTCTTGCGCCTGGGAAAGAACAACCCTGTGCACCAGTATAGGCTGGGGATGGACCTGCTGGAGAGCAGTGAAAGGGAAAAGGACCTGGTGGTCCTAGTGGATGGGAGGTTGACAAGAGTGCCAGTGCCATTCTGGGATGTATTAGAAGGGGTGTGGTTAGCAGGTCAAGAGAGGTTCTCCCACTCTGCTTTGCTCTGATGGGGCCACACCTGAAATATTGTGTCCAGTTCTAGGCCCCTCAGTTCAAGAAGGACAGGGAACTGCTTGAAAGAATTCTGTGCAGACCCACAAAGATGACGAAGTGGAACATCTTCCTTACAAAGAGAGACTGAGGGAGCTGGGTCTCTTTAGGTTGGAGAAGAGGAGACTGAGGGGTGACCTCATTGATATTTATAGATATGTAATGGTGAGTGTCAAGAGGATGGAGCCAGGCTCTTATTGGTGATGCCCAATGACAGGACAAGGGGCAATGGGTAGAAGTTGAGGCATAGGAAGTTCCATGGAAACATGAGGAAAAAATTTTTCCCTGTGAGCATGACAGAACACTGGAGCAGGCTGCCCAGGGGTGTTGTGGAGTCTTCCTCTCTGGAGATATTCAAAACCTGCCTGGACGCATTCCAATGAGATCTGGTATGGGTGATCCTGCTCTGCAGGGGGATTGGACTAGATGATCTCTTGAGGTCCCTTCCAGCCCTTAACATTGTGTGATTCTGTGATTCAGGGATTCTTTTTTCCTTTTTCATTGGTAAGATGGTTTCTTTTCTGTTTCATTTGTTGCTTGTCTGAAATTGGCATTTCATTTTCACTTCATTCTCAGCCTAGTGTTAATGCAGGCAGTGATGTAAGAATGTGAAAAAATAAATCCAATTCCTATGCTCTGTGAAAGCACTGGTAATGTATTAAATAGAACAGAATTAGAACAGAATAGAATAAACCAGGTCGGAAGAGACCTTCGAGATCATCGTGTCCAACCTATCATCCAACACCACCTAATCAACTAAACCATACAACCAAGCATCCTGTCAAGCCTCGCCCTGAACACCCCCAGCAACGGCGACCCCACCACCTCCTCAGGCAGCCCATTCCAGTGGGCAATCACTCTCTCTGTGTAAAACTTCCTCCTAACCTCCAGCCTAAACCTCCCCTGGCGCAGCCTGAGACTGTGTCCTCTTGTTCTGGTACTGGTTGCCTGGGAGAGGAGACCAACTTCCGCCTCACTACAACCTCCCTTCAGGTAGTTGTAGAGAGCAATAAGGTCACCCCTGAGTCTCCTCTACTCCAGGCTAAGCAACCCCAGCTCCCTCAATCTCTCCTCATAGGGCTTGTGTTCCAAACCCCTCACCAACCTTGTTGCCCTTTTCTGGACACACTCAGCAAGTCAACCTCCTTCCTAAACTGAGGGGCCCAGAACTGGACACAGTACTCGAGGTGCAGCCTAACCAGTGCAGTGTACAGGGGCAGAATGACCTCCCTGCTCCTGCTGGCCACACTGTTCCTGATGCAGGCCAGGATGCCATTGGCCCTCCTGGCTGCCTGGGCACACTGCAGCCTCATGTTCAGTCTACCGTCAACCAGCACCCCCAGGTCCCTCTCAGCCTGACTGCTCTCCAGCCACTCTGACCCCAGCCTGTAGCTCTGCATGGGGTTGTTGTGGCCAATGTGCAGAACCCGGCACTTGGATGTGTTCAATCTCATGCCGTTGGACTCTGCCCATCTGCCCAGCCTGTCGAGGTCCCTCTGCAGAGCCTCTCAACCCTCCAGCAGATCAACTCCTGCCCCCAGCTTGGTGTCATCAGCAAATTTACTGATGATGGACTCGATGTCCTCGTCCAGATCATCAATAAAGATGTTAAAGAGCATGGGGCCCAGTACTGATACTTGGGGCACACCACTGGTGCCTGGCTGCCAGCTGGCTGTGGCACCATTCACCACCACTCTCTGGGCTCAGCCTCCAGCCAGTTCCTAACCCATCACAGTGTGCTCCCATCCAAGCCATGGGCTGACAGCTTGGCCAGGAGTTTGCTGTGGGGGACAGTGTCAAAGGCCTTGCTGAGGTCCAGGTAGACTACATCCACAGCCTGCCCCACATCCACCAGGCAGTCACCTGATCATAGAAGGAGATCAGGTTGGTCAGGCAGGACCTGCCCTTCCTAAACCCATGCTGGCTGGGCCTGATCCCTTGGCTATCCTTTAAGTGCTGTGTGATTGCACTCAAGATGACCTGCTCCATAATCTTTCCTGGCACTGAGGTCAGGCTGACAGGGCTGGAATTCCCTGGCTCATCCAACCGGCCCTTCTTGTGGATGGGCACCACGTTGGCCAGCTTCCAGTCATCTGGGATGTCTCCAATGAGCCAGGACTGCTGAAAAACGATGGAGAGTGGCTTGGCCAGCACATCTGCCAGCTCTCTCAGCACCCTAGGATGGATCCCATCTGGTCCCATGGACTTGTGGGGATCCAAATGGCTAAGCAGATCACCAACTACCCCATTCTGGAACAGAGGAAGACTATGCTGCTCCCTAACTCCTTCTGCCAGCTCTGCAGGCCAGCTGTCTGGAAGACATTCTGTCCTGCTAGAAAAAATTGAGGCAAAGAAGGTGTTAAGTACCTCTGCCTTCTCCTCATCCTTTGTTACAACATTCCCCTCCGTGTCCACCAAGGAGTGGACGTTGTCCCTGCCCTTCCTCTTGCTATTCATGTATTTATAGAAGGACTTTTTGTTGTCCTTCACAGCAGAGGCCAGTCTAAGCTCCAAATGTGCTTTTGCCTCCCTAATTTTCTTCCTACAAGACCTAGTAACATCCTTTAACTTTTCATGGGTTGCCTCCCCTTTCTTCCAAAGATGATACACCCTCTTTTTTCCCCTTAGTTCTTTTAGAAGCTCATCACCCATCCAGGCTGGCCGTCTGCCCCGGCGGCTCCTCTTCCGGCGCATTGGCACAGCCTGATCCTGTGCCTTCAAGAGTTCCTCCTTGAGGTAGTCCCAGCTCTCCTGGACCCCTTTGTTTCTAAGGGCTGTCTCCCAAGGAACCTTCTGAGTTAGTTCCTTGAGCAACCTGCAGTCCTCCCTCCGGCAGTCCAGAGTGGAGGTCTTCTTGCTGCCCCTCTTAGCTTGACCAAATACTGAAAATTCAATTCACTCCTGGTCGCTGGCCCCTAAACAGCCTCTGACCACCACATCCCCACCAGCCCTGCCCTGTTGGTGAAGAGGAGGTCAAGCATAGCCTTACCCCTGGTAGAATAGAATAGAATAGAATAGAATAGAATAGAATAGAATAGAATAGAATAGAATAGAATAGAATAGAATAGAATAGAATAGAATAGAATAGAATAGAATAGAATAGAATTAACCAGGTTGGAAGAGACCTTCGAGATCATCACGTCCAACCTATCATCCAACACCACCCAATCAACTAAAATACAATATTTTTCTTACATGTTATGGAAATAGTTCTTGCGTGCCTGAAGACACACGATATTATCTAAGGTACGCTATTCAGAAGTGCAAGCTAAGTTGCCTCTGCTGTTCTCTGAGTGAACAGGATTGGGCTGATGGCGTATTGTGTAAACGAGGGACAGGTTAGATTGAGTGCATTCACGACCTCTTGTAACAATTTTCTCTTGTTACAATTTTCCTGTGCACGAGTCTTTCAGTCTCCAGTTTTCTTGTACAATGTCCCTTGCACTGCTTTTCTGGGGGATGGGAAAGGTCTAAAGAAGTTCAAGATTTTACAGTGGAATTGAATAGAGGGGAAAATGGATACCAAGGTCAGAATAAGAAAAAAGAAATTGATTCCAAGGGTAGCAACAGAGTAGAAAAGGCCTAGGCTCCAGTAAAACATTTTCCTTATCGTTCTGCTATATACAAAAATGTCAGTTCTAATGGAAGTTGATGGTGGACGAAAAGTGTTATGGAAAGTGAACATAGAAAACATTTGCCAGTGATTTATTGTACAAGTATTTAGATTGTTCCTATCCCACCGTTCAGCTCCTCTGCACAGAAATGTGGCATGGCAGATGCCAGTAATGGATTTCTGCCAGCAGACCCCTGCCAGTTTTGGTCATTGATCCAGATGCATTTGCTGGCTCAGGAGAAAGAGATTTCATCTACATCCCAACATAAATATTTTCAGGAGCAAGCTATTTCACACATCAATGTTATTACAGTTCCGAATGCATGTATGATGCAGTACTGTGTATCAAACAAAGCACCGCGTGACACTGCAGGTGTGACTCGTGTTTCACCTATGGTATTGAGGAATGGGAGGAGAGATCAGCAAAGAATGAAGACATATTCTATTGGGGCTCTCCACTAATTTCTGCAGTATTTTCAAGACATTCCCACAAAGTATCACATGAATGTATTTCTATTCAGATAGATTTAGTATTGTGTTAAAAATAGGCAGTTTTGCTTAAATCACAGGGAAATCTATGACATGTTCAAAAAAGCTTCCCTATGCAGCAGTGCAAAAGAAACTACACAAACTTTTCTTTTTCCTTTTTTTTTTAACCCTGGTCATATCAAGAATCTGTGGAGGTTTTCTAATATGTAAGTTAAAACTAGGATGTTAAAGCAGTGGTTTGGAACATCTGTAGACCAGAAAGTGGAATCTGTATTTGCACCAGGCACACACAGTCATTTGCTGACTAGCTGATTTCACCTAAACAAATGTAGGAGCGCTTTCAACTAGCTAAAAAGATATTAATGAAACAGAAGTGATTTTTTTAGAGGCAGATCGATTTCCCCAGGCATTAGATCAAAGCCAAATCTAAGCATCACTGAATCAGGTAACCAATGTCCCAGTTGGCTATGGGTATGATTTTGCCACAGTTCCTTCCAGGCTGGTTTTGAGTTGGTTTGTTTTGGTGTACAGCCGCTGTACTTGTGGTGGCTGTTTTCAAGCCATGCAAAAGGGGCTTTGAAAAACACACAGAGAAAGGCAGTAAGATGTGCTTAACAGGAGCGGAACTACAAAGCTTCTCCAGAAGTCACCCCAAAAAGGTGGAGGATGAGGTTACATGGTGCAGCATGTAGGGTGGCAGCCTCACATTCTGTCAGGCACAGGGTGGGTTGAAACATCACCTCCCACCTAGCAGTCACACAGGCCCACACCTCCAAGGGCTGCTGCCCACTTGTGACCTCTGCAGCCATGCAGAATGCAATTCCCTCCACATCTGCTGGGAAAATGCCCTTGGCAAAACTCCAAGGCTTTAGGAGCCTTTCTTGTTATAATGTGAGAAATCTACAGCTAGGACAAGGAGCTTGCCTGCAGAAACTGTGGATGTGGTTTGTTCATCTCTGTCTAACCAGTTTCAGACACTGTTCTTCCCTGCATGGAACACAAAAAACACAGCCTTCCAAAGCCCCCATATAAAACCAAATTTTATTATATAATCTGAAGTCTATTTGAATGGCATCATTCTCTCAAGTGCATTCCCAAAACTGACTCTACAGTTACACACTGGGTATAGTATTGTCTATAAACTAGGTGTTTGCCACCATTTCCAGAAGTCCACTGGGTCCAAAGACTTTCAGTACTATGTAAAATTCCAAACCTCTGTCTTAAACATAGTAGATTTAATTTTTCTGTCCAACATTTATTACACAAAGACTATAACCAAATGTAAGTCCATTTATCTTCGGATGTTTCCCAAGGCTGGAGGCACACATGCTCTTTGCACAGGCTCAAGTTCACACATTCCTCAACACTAATGCTCACTTAGGGAGCACAGCTCAGCATCCTGTGAACCTTGGGATGCTCCTTGCAGAGCCAAACACCTACAAGAGTGCTGCTGGTCTTTTTCTCACCTCACAGCTTTTGCAGAGCTTTCCCCAGCCTTCTAAACTTTTCAAGTCTTTGAAGTTGACTCCTGATTTTTCACCATTCTATCAAATCTGTGTGACAGAGCAGAGAGAACTGAACACAGCCCTCCACATGAGAACATATGCCTAATTTATATAATTTCATTGTGGTTGCTTGTGTGTTATTCTTTGTGGGCATGGCACTTAGGGACATGGTGGTGTTAGGTCGAAGGTTGGACTTGATGGTCTTAAAGGTCTCTTCCAACCAAAATGATTCCATGATTCTTGATTCTATGATTCATGATGAATCCTCATGCCTCGGTAGGATTGCTAACTGTTGATGTTGCTGACCTAAGGTCTTCATTCATTTGTCCAAGTGATGACTCCCAGGTGACTCTTACAAACTTTGGAAAATTATACTGAAGGTTTATTTTCTGAGCATCTGCACTTAATTGCTGATATTGACACAGCACTATTGATAAGCACAAGAAATGAGCTCTGCTAAGTACTGACTGTGGATTGATTGTGGGTGTGTCCTGTTGATATGCTGTAGCATCTGAAAACCAATGCATGCACAGGACAGACCTTTACAGCCTTGCAGCTCAGACAGCAGCCCTGAGCCTCCCCTGCCAAACTGCTGTCCCTTGCTCATCTTCCTTGTCTCAGCCTGGGAATTTCCCCTAAATCTCTCCAGCGTTTGGTTAATGTTAATGTGAGCATTACTGCAAGAGCTCTAACACAACTTCCTAGTTGTTTTTTGAATTTTAACAGGTAAGTTAGGGAAGGCTAGTTCTGGAGTAGGATCCAATGAAACAAAGCAGCATCCTAAGGAAAATATCACTGATTTGAAAGCTTGTTTCATTTTAATTTTCTTTTAAAAAAAAATCCTTGTCCAGAACGAAACTTCAGTTTCATGGAGAAAAGGATTTAAGACAATTAATGTTTGGGGTTTTGTTTTATTTGTTTGTCTTTTTGTTTGTTTGTTTTTTGTTTTCATTGTAGTTTTGATATGTTTAATTTCAACTTTGCCCAAAAACTTTTGCTTTAGCATTTCGACGTTTATAGTAAATTATAAACATAATTATAATCTTTTATGTTCGTGTCACAAAATGAAATTCTAGTGCTATTGAAACATTGCAAGATAATTAATACTGCAAAGTTCAGGTGACTCATTTTGACCTTTTCCATAGCAAATTTCATTGAAATGAACACATTCCTGTGAGATGATGTCATTTGAATGACTCCCCCCCCCCCTTTTTTTTTTTTAAATCAGAAACATCTTTTATTAAATACATTTTCAAAATTTCCCACTCTTCACCTTTGTCATTTCAGCAATTCACAGTTTATGCTTCTTGTTTTCTGACCCTTAGCCAATTTATGATCAGGACAGGTTTTCCTCTGTGCATTTTGCCATTGTTTCTTGGTGGACTAAAGTAAAATTTATTGAAAGTGCAAAAACATTTTATCCTCTATTAATCTATTAATGCATTCTAGGAGATGAGAGAGTCACCATTTTGCTTGGAAGAAACTGTGCTAATTAGACCACATTGTGATCTTTAATGTTTTTTATTATTTTAATTGTAATAGAATAGAATAGAATAGAATAGAAAGAATAGAATAGAATAGAATAGACCAGGTTGGAAGAGACCTTCAAGATCATCACGTCCAACCCATCAACCAATCCAACACCACCCAAACAACTAACCCATGGCACCAAGCACCCCATCAAGTCTCCTCCTGAACACCTCCAATGATGGTGACTCCACCACCTCCCCAGGCAGCCCATTCCAATGGGCAATCACTTTCTCTGGATAGAACTTCTTCCTAACCTCCAGTCTAAACCTCCCCTGGCGCAGCCTGAGACTGTGTCTCTATCACTCTCTACAACTACCTGAAGGGAGGTTGTAGACAGACGGATGTTGGTCTCCTCTCCCAGGCGGCCAGTACCAGAACAAGAGAACACAGTCTCAGGCTGCGCCAGGGGAGGTTCAGGCTGGTGAAAACAGTCACCCATTTGTGCTTTCTGTGATATTAAATAGTTACTTCAATCTTCTTTCCCCCACTCCACATGCTCCTCTGTGCCCTCTATGCAAGGATGTGGGTTTTTTTAAAATCCAACGTGAGATTTATTTTATCAAAGACCATGAGCTTGACTACTGCTATTTAGAGTCAGTCAATGGTAGGAAGTAATGCTCCAGGAAGTGCATTTCTGAAATGGAATTGAGGATAAGACTACACAGCCCAGCAAATAGTCTGTTGTCATTTCCCTTCCTACAGGGCTGTGCAGCTGGGCTGGTGAGGATCTGAGCAGCTACAGAAACAGCCAGAAAACCTAAATGCACAATGTCTAGTAGTGTCCTGGAGTCTATACCCTGCATATTTCCAGTGTTGTGCACTTCATTTACTTCCAGAGTCCTTCTACACACTCAGGAGGGAACTAATAGGCCTTGAATGAACTGCGAAGCAGAACAACTGCACTGCATAAGCTGTAAGGAGCAAGAAAACAACCTGTGAAATCATTCAAATTCCACCCTGCAGCTCCTCTAGCTGACCTCCACTAGATTCTCTCCCACACACAGGATGGAAAGAGCACAGCTGTGCAACATTGAGCCCTGGGTCCCCAGGGCCCCTGCCACCACCCACCCTTTGCCTCCCTGGAGACCAGATGAAGAGACTATCTGGGGAGAGAGAGGAGAGATGCCTAGAGCATTTCTAATGAAAGCACAGTTTCTGTGGAAATAAAATATAGAGTAGCTTCCATAGTGTCAGAAATAAAATAATCTAACACCTCTCCCCTGTTGCTGGGGAGGAGTGAGGTGATCCCACAAAGATGGGGGAAAAAAATGACTCCTTGCAGTGGTCTCCTGGAGATGCCACACAATTTGAGGTTTTCCAGGTTTGAAAGTTAGTAATCAAGATTATTGCTGGTTGGAAAAAACATCTTTGAAGATTGCTCTTCATCTGCTGCCTAGTGAGCACACAAAGGCTTCCCACAAAGTCTTTCCTCACCTTAGTGTGTTAGATCAGGAGGAGTGGTATTTACTGAAATATCATCCTCCAATGTATGTGTAAAATAGCTCTCAAAAAGCAAAGACAATGAACTGAGAAGTTTGGGCCAGAGCTCACTCGGTTACTTCAGTATGCAGCACATCAGTAGTCGGATGTAATGCTCCAGGAAGTGCATTTCTGAAGTGGAATTGAGGATAAGACTACACAGCCCAGCAAATAGTCTGTTGTCATAGTCTTATAATAGTAGTCTGTCTGTTGTCTTATAGTTCAGCCATAACTTAGTGGTGCTGCATGAGAAAGGAAGATACCTGCCTAGGTGCTGAACGGCTCCTTCGCAAGTTTTAAGACTACAGAGGTCATAAAAGATACAAAATAAACAGCCCCCAGCACTGTTAACAAACTGCCTCTCTTTTGTTATCCTCATTCTCAGAACTTAATTATTGTTTTTTACTGCATGTTCAAAACGTTTGTCTTTTCTTCCTGGAGGAGGAAGCACAGAAGTGCCAGACCAGGCCATGTCAAAGCCATGAGAGGCTGAAAAATGACACCTTTGCCAGGTGCATATTCCATAAAATACTTTTCTAGTGCCTTTGCTGTCAGCAGCGGAGACTGGAGTCAATATGGATGACCAATATGATCGAGTATTGTTCCTTTATTGTTTCAGTGTTGTAGAATAGAATACATAGAATACATAGAATAAACCAGGTTGGAAGAGACCTTCAAGATCACCGCGTCCAACCCATCAACCAATCCAACACCGCCCAAGAAACTAACCCACGGCACCAAGCACCCCGTCAAGTCTTCTCCTAAAAACCTCCAGTGATGGCGACTCCACCACCTCCCCAGGCAGCCCATTCCAATGTGCAATCACTCTTTCTGTATAGAACTTTTTTCTAACATCCAGCCTGAACCTCCCCTGGCGCAGCCTGAGACTGTGTCCTCTTGTTCTGGTACTGCTTGCCTGGGAGAAGAGACCAACATCCGCCTCACTACAACCTCCCTTCAGGTAGTTGTAGAGAGTAATAAGGTCACCCCTGAGTCTCCTCTTCTCCAGGCTAAGCAACCCCAGCTCCCTCAGCCTCTCCTCGTAGGGCTTGTGTTCCAAACCCCTCACCAACTTTGTTGCTCTCCTCTGGACTCGTTCCAGCAAGTCAACCTCCTTCCTAAACTGAGGGGCCCAGAACTGGACACAGTACTCGAGGTGCGGCCTAACCAGTGCAGTGTACAGGGGCAGAATGACCTCCCTGCTCCTGCTGGCCACACTGTTCCTGATGCAGGCCAGGATGCCATTGGCATTAGCTGCCTGGGCACACTGCAGGCTCATGTTCAGTCTGCCATCGACCACCACCCCCAGGTCCCTCTCAGCCTGACTGCTCCCTGATCCCTTGGCCATCCTCTAAGTGCTGTGTGATTGCACTCAGGATGACCTGCTCCATAATCTTTCCTGGCACTGAGGTCAGGCTGACAGGCCTGGAATTCCCTGGCTCATCCAACCGGCCCTTCTTGTGGATGGGCACCACGTTGGCCAGCTTCCAGTCATCTGGGATCTCTCCAGTGAGCCAGGACTGATGAAAAATAATGGAGAGTGGCTTGGCCAGCTCATCTGCCAGCTCTCTCAGCACCCTAGGATGGATCCCATCTGGTCCCATGGACTTGTGGGGGTCTAAGCTGCTGAGGAGAGCTCCTATCTCTTGCTCATGGAACACAGGGAAACCATGCAGCTCCCTGGCTCCCTCTGCCAGCTCTGCAGGACAGCTGTCTGGTAGACGTTCTTTCCAGCTAGTAAAAACTGAGGTAAAGAAGGTGTTAAGTACCTCTGCCTTTTCCTCATCCTGTGTTACAACATTTCCTTCCATGTCAACCAAGGAGTGGAGGTTGTCCCTGCCCTTCCTCTTGCTATTAATATATTTATAGAAGGACTTTTTGTTGTCCTTCACATCAGAGGCCAGTTTAAGTTCCAAATGTGCTTTTGCCTCCCTAATTTTCCTCCTATATGCCCTAGCAACCTCTTTAAACATCCCATGGGTTGCCTCACCTTTCTTCCAAAGATTATACACCCTCTTTTTTTCCCTTAGTTCTATTAAAAGTTCATTACACAGCCAGGCTGGCCGTCTGCCCCGGCGGCTCCTCTTCCGGCACATTGGCACAGCCTGCTCCTGAGCCTTCATCAGCTCTTTCTTGAAGCAGGTCCAGCCCTCCTGGACCCCTTTATTTTTAAGGGCTTTCTCCCAAGGAACCCTCTGAATTATTTCCTTGAGCAACCTGCAGTCCGCCCTCCGGCAGTCCAGAGTGGAGGTCTTCTTGCTGCCCCTCTTAGTTTGACCAAATACCGAAAAATCAATTATTTCATGGTCACTGGCCCCTAAACAGCCTCTGACCACCACATCCCCACCAGCCCTGCCCTGCTGGTGAAGAGGAGGTCAAGCATAGCCTTGCCCCTGGTAGGCTCACGCAGCACCTGGGATAAGAAGCTGTCCTCCATGCAGTCTAAGAACCTCCTAGACTGTCTCCTCTCTGCTGTGTTGAGATCCCAGCAGATGTCAGGCAGGTTGAAGTCACCCATAAGGACAAGGTAGGACTATAGTGCGAGCATAGTGAGTATAGTATAGCAAAGTAAAGAAAATAGGGTAAAGTAAAGCAGAAGAAGTGCGTATTAAGGGAACTTCTACAACTTTAATAAACTCGGAGAGCATCGTTGGCATGGCTTCATTGGTTCCCGCGAGTGACCACACATCGTACTCTCATAGATTACTGGTCAAACTACTGATGACACGCGAGGTTGTTGATGCAGGTGCGTGTCCTGTTATTCCAAGATAACTTTCTGTGTTTATAGCTACCAGTGTCCTGCTTTAGTTACATGCAGCAGGCATAGCACTGTTTTGCTACACTGCTAGCCACTTCTGCATTTATGCTGAGCATGGCCTACCACCATGTCAGGCTCTAGGCCTGCACTGCCAGATTGCTCACAGTGCTCGTCGCTGGCATTGCCACAAATCCCCCTTTTTGTTTTTGTGAGCAATCTGGTCGTGGGAGTTGTTCCCATCCCATACAAGGTACTACTTGCATACACAGAAGCAAGTGAGTTAAAGCTAAGCTGTATAGCAAAAGCAAAAGTCCTGTAGCGCAGCATGTCTAACAGACTGATGTAACCCATACAAGGCACAGTGCTTAAATTGAACTAGTTAGAATGTTCTAACAAAGCTGGCACAATACATGGTCAAAGATAACAGACATTGTAAAGAATTTAGTTCCGATCTTTACATTTCACTCTTCTTACTGACAGCGAAGACTTGATTATGCCTGAACACATTGCACACTGAGATTAAGACACAAATGCAATCCTTAGCACTGTCTTTTACAATCTGCTTTAGGGGTATTTTGCATCTTTATTCTTCCAGGGTGGTCAAAAATCATGAATTGTTTAATGGTAGCAAGATTTCTTTAATCTGTAAAGGTAGATCTGGTCAGGCTCTAGCTTCACAGATAGAAAACTTGCAGGCAAACAGCAAGAGCACAGAAGCTTCATTGCTTTGCCCAATATAAAACTACACATAATAATGCGTTTTTGCTCATCCTAGTAATACTGACCCCTTAATGTTCACACAACAGTTAAGCAATCATGACACTCAGTTATAAGTCAGATGCTTTCTGTTGACATCTTGGATTACCGTGACAGTCGTTGAGGTCAGTGCTAGGCAGGTTTGCTGATTGTCATTTTCATGACAGTTGTGCCATGTTCATGCTGTCTTGTGGTGAGAGACTTTGCAAAGTCGATGTTTCTGGGTGTTGTCATGAGCTCACTCTCTCTTGTTGGTACCATTAAAGAACTTTTTTTTGCTGTGGGGTATTCTCTCTTCCCCCCCTCCCCTTTTTTTTTTTCTTGTGTTTGTTTGTTGTTTCCAACCTAAAATGAAAATGCCTGTTGTGTTATAATGGATTTTGATTTTCCCTCTAAGTGTGTAAAATCATAGCAAACTGGTGAGATAACATGTAAGTCCATATGAACATTTTCTCTAGTCACACAACAATCAATCAAACAACCATAATGTGCAGGCCTAATTCAGATGGTGCTGTGGTACATTCTTCTGATTGATGCTTTTGATCTCAGATTGTCACAGCACTTACTGTGATCAATGTTCGACTTCATGGGAAACGCTGTTTCCTCATAGTCGTGATTCTTCTGCCGTTGTTTATTGCGATGATTGCAGTTGATAGAAAAGAAGGCTCAGAGGTGACCTCATTGTGGCCATCCAGTATCTGAAGAGAGCCTACAAGAATGCTGGGGAGGGACTTCCTAGCCTGTCAGGAAGTGATAGGACTAGGGGGAATGGAATGAAGCTGGAGGTGGGGAGATTCAGGCTGGAGGTGAGGAGGAAGTTCTTCCCCATGAGAGTGGTGAAGCCCTGGAATGGGTTGTCCAGGGAGGTGGTTGGGGCTGCCCCTGGAGGTGTTTAAGCCCAGGCTGGATGAGGCTCTGGGCAGCCTGATCTAGTGTGGGGTGTCCCTGCCCATGGCGGGGGGGCTGGAACTAGATGATCCTTGTGGTCCCTTCCAACCCTGACTGATTCTGTGATTCTATGATTCCTTGTATTTTGTAATGAATTAATTTTTTTGTAATCTGTTTTGTTTTGTTTTATTTTGTTTTTAATGTATTTTTAATTAATTTTTATCTATTTTTAATCTATTTTAAATAGATTTGTTTTGTTTTGTTTTGATTTTTTTATATATATTGTTAAGTTTAATTTTTTTTACATTTCTTTTAATTTTTTTTATTTTTAATTTATTTTCATTTTATTTTTTTGGTAAATTTATTTTTTCCTTTTCTAATTTATTTTTTTTTCTTTTTGTAATTTTATTTTATTTTTTGTAATCTATTTTAAAATTTCTCATATTTTTAAATTTTATTTATTTTTAAATTCTAATTTCAGTTGGTTTATTTTTTATTTTATTTTGAATGTATTTTAAAATTATTTTTATATGTTAATATTTTTTATTTTTAATCTAGGGGTTTTGTTTCAATTAATTTTTAATTTTGTTTTTAAATTATTTTTATACCATTTTAATTTTTTAAAATTTTATTTAATTTTTTATCTATACTTTTAAATTATTTGTTCTTTAATCTTTTTTATTTAATTATTTTTATTTTGTTATTGTAATATTTTAAAACTTTTATTTTAATTTTTTATTCTAATCAAATTTAATTTTTTTTAATCTAGTTTTTAATCTTTTATTTTTTGATCTTATATTTGTTACTTTAATGATTTTTTTATTTTTTGCATGTTTGTTTTATTTAATCTATCTTCTATTTTAATTTTTATTTTTGCTTTTTTATTATTTTTAAGCTTCTTCTTTTCCATTAATTCTTTTTTATTACTTTTAATTTTTTTTTTTTGAAAATTTTTGTTTGTTTGCTTTAATCTAGTAGTCTTGATAATCCTTATTTTTATTTTTTTGCTAATAATCCTTATGGTTTTTGTTAATGCTATTTTTTGTTAGTAATCCTTATGATTTTTTAGTTTGTTATTTTTTATTGTTTTGTTTTTATTGTTGCTCTTCTTTTTTATTATTATTTTGTTAATTTGATTTTATTTTAAATTATTGTTTCTTTTTTATTTGTTCTCTGTTATTATTTTTTGTTGTTACTTTGTTATTTTATGCTCTATTTTTTGTATTGAAGTTGTAATATTTTGGTTTTGTTTTGTTATATATTTTTGTATTTTTAAATTTTCTTTTGTACATGTTTCCTTTTTTTAACTTTTTTTTTATTATTTGTATTTTTTCTATGTCTAAGAAGGAAATAGATGTTACATCAACTAAGGAATACTTCTAATAATGAATACCTATTTACTACAAACCTTAACTATATTACATGGAGCTCCTTTGAAATGCCTGGGCACACAACTAAGAAGGTTTGAACCAAAAGAATATCTTACAGTTTGAACTCATTACTAAGTACGTATACCCTGCTACAATTACTATGTACTAAGTACCTGTAAATACCAAATGCTTACCATTCATTATGCTTACTAAGAAAACTTAGCAAAACTCTAAATAACAAATCTCTGAAAGACATTATAATCAGAAATGGTGGAATTAGCACCATTGCTTTAAATCAGAACAGAGCTTTGGTAGACTAGTGTTGTACCAGAAAAGGGAGGGGGGGGGGGGGGGGGGGGGGGGTGGGGGGTTAGGGGTGGGGTGAGGGTGGCTAGCAAGGTGTGCCCTATTTGCAATTTCTTCTGCAGTAGGGTCTTAACAACTTGTAGCCTATCATGTCTAAGCGACCACTGTTCCACCCATACTGGATTATCTGTTTTCCATTTTAATTTGAGGGTTGGTTGCTGACTAATAGCTGCTACAGAAAAGGAACAGTAATGAGTTTTGCTCCTAGCTAGCTTAAGGCATCTCAGCCCAATAGAGCAAGTGGAAGGGTTAACACGTACGGTCTTACAGTGATTGACTTGCTGTCTTTAAGAGCTAATTGCACTGGTTCTTTGCTGACCCAGGTTGTTTGGATGCCTCTTAAACCCATGACTCCAGAATTTGCCATGAGCAATGGCTAGTGACCATTCAATTTATGATGAGGTATAATAGTGACATCGTCTCCACTATCCACAATCATTGAAAGTTCTATAGTTTGGCCACAAGGGTGTCTGATAGTTATAATCTGTTCCAGTTTTCCCTTTTGGATTTCTAGGGCCGATGAGATTAGGCATACTAGTGGAACCAAAGCCTTCGTGCCCTTGAATCCTGTTAGAAGTTTTAGGCACTCGGGACTCAAACGGTATTAACTGAGCAATTTCTGTCCCAACAAGAGAGCTAACAGGAGGGTTAATGGTATAGAGCATAATTTTTATAGCCCAGTCATAATGAGAATCTATTGAACCAGGAATTATAAGGATGCCCTGTCTGGAGGTAGACGATCTGCCAATTAACAGAGCACAGGGTTTGTGACCCAGAGGACCGTGTTGATTGGGCTTGACAACAACATTTTGTGGACTCAAGAGTGATATCCACTGCTGTTGCCAGGTCCGCTCCATGCTGCCAGAGGTGGCTGTGAGGTGGGGCGGTCCAAGCACCCTGGTTTGGTGTCGTTGCGTGGGGTGTACTCACGCTGTGGGAGCAGTTTCTCTGCCTACAACAATCTGGAGTAAAATGATTAGGTCTGTGACAGTGCGCACAGCACTTTTGAGTCTGTCCAGCAGTCAGGCAATTTGATTTAAGGTACCTAGGTTTCCAGAAGCACGATGTTTTCCACCCAGGTTGTTTCCCTTTTGTGGTGGTTGTACTGGTGGTTTCACGACTGCTTCTATGGCCGTGGCTAGATACGTTACTGTTTATCGGTGCTTCATTCGTTCTGCCATGTCTAGCACTTGTGAGACAGTGGCACCTGTTGGTAAAATGCTGAGAACCTGTTTAGTCTTTTCATTAGCATTGTCAAATGCCAGAACATCCAGCATTTTTACCTTCATATTGTGAGTCAAATCTGGATTAGTATTCATCACAGTATCACAGTATCACAGTAACTAAGGTTGGAAGAGACCCCAAGGATCATCAAGTCCAACCTGTCCCAACAGACCTCACAACTAGATCATGGCACCAAGTGCCACGTCCAATCTCCCCTTGAACACCTCCAGGGACGGCGACTCCACCACCTCCCTGGGCAGCCCATTCCAATGACGAACGACTCGCTCAGTGAAGAAATTTTTCTTCACCTCGAGTCTAAACCTCCCCTGGAACAGCTTGAGACTGTGTCCCCTTGTTCTGGTGTTGGTTGCCTGGGAGAAGAGACCAACCCCCTCCTGTCTACAACCACCTTTCAGGTAGTTGTAGAGGGCAATGAGGTCACCTCTGATCCTTCTCTTCTCCAGGCTAAACAATCCCAGCTCCCTCAGCCTCTCCTCACAGGGCTGTGCTCAAGGCCTCTCCCCAGCCTTGTTGCCCTTCTCTGGACACGTTCAAGTGTCTCGATGTCCTTCCTAAACTGAGGGGCCCAGAACTGGACACAGGACTCAAGGTGTGGCCTAACCAATGCAGAGTACAGGGGCACAATGACCTCCCTGCTCCTGCTGGCCACACTCTTCCTAATACAGGCAAGGATGCCATTGGCCCTCTTGGCCACCTGGGCACACTGCTGGCTCATGTTTAGGTGGGTGTCAATCATCACCCCCAGGTCCCTCTCTGTTTGGCAGCTCTCCAGCCACTCTGACCCCAGCCTGTAGCTCTGCATGGAGATGCCGTGGCCAAAGTGCAGCACCTGGCACTTGGACTTATTAAATGCCATCCCATTGGACTCTGCCCATCTGTCCAGTCGGTCAAGGTCCCTCTGCAGAGCCTTTCTACCCTCTAACTGACCAACATCTGTTCCCAACTTGGTGTCATCTGCAAACTTGCTGATGACTGACTCAACCCCCTCATCCAGATCATCAATGAAGATGTTAAAGAGGATGGGGCCCAGCACTGATCCCTGGGGGACACCACTGGTGCCTGGCCGCCAGCTGGCTGTGGCACCATTCACCACCACTCTCTGGGCTCGGCCCTCCAGCCAGTTCCTAACCCAGCACAGAGTGTTGTGGTCCAAACCACGAGCTGACAGCTTAGCCAGCAGTTTACTGTGGGGGACGGTGTCAAAGGCCTTGCTGAAGTCCAGGTAGACTACATCCACAGGCCTCCCCACATCCACCAGACGGGTCACCTGATCATAGAAGGAGATCATGTTGGAGAGGCAGGACCTGCCCTTCCTAAATCCATGTTGGCTGGGCCTGAGCCCTTGGCCATCCTTCAGGTGCAGTTATTGCCCCCAGGATAATCTGCTCCATCACTTTCCCTGGCACTGAGGTCAGGCTGACTGGCCTGCAGTTTCCAGGTGCCTCCATCCAACCCTTCTTGTGGATGGGGACCATATTGGCCAGTTTCCAGTCATCTGGGACCTCTTCAGTGAGCCAGGACTGGAGGAAAATGATGGAGAGCGGCTTGGCAGCTCATCTGCCAGCTCTCTCAGCACCCTAGGATGGATCCCATCCGGTCCCACGGACTTATGGGTGTCCAAGTGGCTCAGCAGGTCCCAGACTAATTCTTCATGGATTTCTGGGGCATCACACTGCTCCCCGACCCTATTACCCAGCTCAGGAGGCCACTCATCCTGGACTCCTACCTTGCTGTTAAACATTGAGGCAAAGAAGGTGTTCAGGACCTCAGCCTTTTCCTCATCTTCGGTCACCATGTTCCCCTCCAGGTCCAGTAAGGAGTGCAGGTTCTTCTTGCCCTTCTCTTTAGTGTTGATATATTTGTAACAATGCTTTTTATTGTCTCTCACAGAGGTGTTCAGCTTCAGTTCCAACTGGGCCTTTGCCTCTCTAATTTTATTCCTACATAATCTAACCACTTTCTTGAACATACCTCGAGAAGCCTTCCCCTCCTTCCAAAGGTGACACAGCCTCTTTTTTCCCCTTAAATCCTCCAGGAGCTGCTTGCTCATCCAGGCCCAGAGCCTTCCCCTGGGCTCATCTTTCGGCACATGGGCACCGCCAGTTCCTGTTCCTTCAAGAGCTCCTGTGTGAAGCAGCTCCAACCCTCCTGGACCCCTCGGTTCATGAGGGTTGGTACCCAGGGAACTTTACAAATAAGTTTCTTAAAGAGGCTGCAGTTTGGCCTCCTGCAGTCCAAGGTGAAGATTCTGTTGGTGCTCCTCCCTCTCTCCCTGCAGATTGAAAACTTCACTATCTCGTGGTCACTGCACCCTAGGCAGCCTCCCACGATCACATCTCCCACCAGCCCTTCCCTATTGGAGAGCAGCAGGTCAAGCAGAGCCTGTCCCCTGGTAGGTTCACTTAACAGCTGCGTCAGGAAGCAGTCCTGCATTCGCTCCAGGAATCTTCTGGACTGCCTCCTCTCTGCTGAATTAAGTCCCCAGCAGATATCTGGCAGGTTGAAGTCCCCCACAAGGACAAGATCTGATGATCTTGAGACAGCCTCCAGTTGTTTATAGAATAATTCATCAGCCTCCTCATCCTGGTTGGGTGGTCTATAACAGACTCCAACCAGGATGTCAGATTTGTTGGGCTGCCCTCTGATTTTAACCCACAGGCTCTCAATTCCCTCATCTTCCACCTCAAGTTCTGAGGCAGAAAGTGTCTCCCTAATATACAAAGCCACCCCTCCTCCTCTCCTCCCTCGCCTATCCCTCCTAAAGAGCCTGTAGCCCCCCAGTGTAGCACTCCAATCGTGCCTGTTGTCCCACCATGTTTCTGAGATGGCAACTATATCATAGTTGCCCTGGTGGATTAGGACCTCCAGCTCATCTTGCTTATTGCCTAGGCTGCGTGCATTGGTGTACCTGCACTGCAGCTGGGCTCCCGACCTCTCAATTGACCCTACCTTGTGCCCTACTCTTTCCTCTGCAGAGGGACCGATGTCTTCACCCATGTATCATCTTCATGTCGTATGTAAGCTATCGACAAAGGAACCAAATGGCCCTGTTAGACCCTGATGAGTAGTGAGAAGCACAGGATCAGATTTATTGTCCTGGATTCTCGACCACTCTTTGATCGCTAAATCCTGACTTAATTGTAAAAGCCTTATCAGGAAGTTGCATTTGCCGATATGATCTAGCAAGAATCTCGCTCCAGGGAGGTGGTTAGCAGTGACACCTTGTAAAGAGTCTGGTGTCTGCCAGGGCGTGGCTTCCACGGCATTGCAAGCGAATTGCCACTTATCAAGAAATTGCAAGGTCTGATGTGGTGTTCTTTTCAACCCTCTGCTTGCTAACAAGGGTTGAAACTCAGATAATATTGTCTTAGGATCTAACTTTTTTTCCTGCAATTAGAATATCATGCATGGAATTATGGGTGAGGAAGTCACAATAAGTCTGTCTAAATGGGAACAAAGCCCAAGCTACCTTTATTTGGCAAGGGTGGGAGAATTCTGTATGCCTTAAGGCTACCCATTGATATCGTTGGGTGGGGTCTGCCTTAATCAATGGCTCAGTAGAAGCAGACTTTTTTGAATTCTCCGGATATAAGTAAATTGTAAAGAAACAATCCTTCAAATCAATAATGATCAGGTCCCAATTTGGGGGGGATTCGGAGTTGGGAGGCCAGGTTGTAAGGCACTCTTCTCCTCCATGATCGAGTTGATTGCCCTCAGATCATGTAGTAAATGCCGTTTGCTGACATATGTGTGTCAAAAGGGGTTAACAGGTGTGTTGAAAACAACTGATCAACTATAGCAGTTGTGTATCCTGACTTTAACCCACAGGTTATAGCTTGTATAGCTTCTTTTAACATTTTTCAGTCCAGAGATTGCCATATTTGCTGTTGACCTTCTAATACCACAGGAGATGCATGTACAGGAAAATCTACAGACTCTCCATCTATTACAGAGGGACCTCGACCGACTGGACAGATGGGCAGAGTCCAATGGGATGGCATTCAACAAGTCCAAGTGCCGGATGCTGCACTTTGCACTTTGGCCACGGCAACCCCATGCAGAGCTACAGGCTGGGGTCAGAGTGGCTGGAGAGCTGCCAAACAGAGAGGGACCTGGGGGTGATGATTGACACCCGCCTAAACATGAGCCAGCAGTGTGCCCAGGTGCCAAGAGGGCCAATGGCATCCTGGCCTGCATCAGAAACAGTGTGGTCAGCAGGAGCAGGGAGGTCATTGTGCCCCTGTACTCTGCATTGGTTAGGCCACACCTTGAGTCCTGTGTCCAGTTCTGGGCCCCTCAGTTTAAGAAGGACATCGAGACACTTGAACGTGTCCAGAGAAGGGCAACAAGGCTGGGGAGAGGCCTTGAGCACAGCCCTGTGAGGAGAGGCTGAGGGAGCTGGGGTTGTTTAGCCTGGAGAAGAGAAGGATCAGGGGTGACCTCATTGCCCTCTACAACTACCTGAAAGGTGGTTGTAGCCAGGAAGGGGTTGGTCTCTTCTCCCAGGCAACCAGCACCAGAACAAGGGGACACAGTCTCAAGCTGCGCCAGAGGAGGTTTAGACTCGAGGTGAGGAGAAAGTTCTTCACTGAGCGAGTCGTTCGTCATTGGAATGGGCTGCCCAGGGAGGTGGTGGAGTCACCGTCCCTGGAGGTGTTCAAGGGGAGATTGGACGTGGCACTTGGTGCTATGATCTAGTTGTGAGGTCTGTTGGGACAGGTTGGACTTGATGATCCTTGGGGTCTCTTCCAACCTTGGTTATACTGTGATACTGCGATACTGTGATACTGCATTTCTCACAATACCTTTCCACCGGCGCAGCGGGACAGTCCCCTGTCCCTCCCACCTCCCGATCCTTTACACCATCATCCCATTGGAATTCGATTGTAACCTCCATCGCAGTGATACTGTCTACTGATAGTGCCTGGGTTATGAGAGGCGGGGGGGGGTGTAGCGCAGCTGAAGCCGCTGGTGGGGGGGAGGGTGCAGGCCGCTGCTGGTGGGGGCTGCTGCCGGGCTGCTGCCAGGCCGCCACCATGGGGATGGCCACCAGGGCTGCTGCCTTGGCTGCTGCCGTGGGGGTCGCTGCCAGGGCCACTGGGGCCACCACTATGGTTGGTGCTGCTGGTGTTGGTGGTGCATTGGTCGGTGCCGCCTCGGTTGGAGCCATCGGGGCCGCCTCAGTCAGGGCCGCCGGGGCTTGCAGGGGCCGTCAGGGCTCGTGGGAGGGATGTGGTCATAAAAATGTCGTAACTGTGAGCCTCCACGTGCTCCATTTTTTCTGAGAGGGACTGTAAAACAAAGTCGGTGCTGTTTGAGTTTCTCAGTGTCGGTGTTTTCATCTTCTGGATCCGAGCCGTCGCTGGCGGCACTAGAGGAAGATGTCGACAAAGGGGATCAAAAATGCTGAACCACATTTTTGCTGCCTTTTTATCGCACATGCTCTCTGTACTGTTTTTTTAATCCCTTCAAAGCTCTGTATTACTTTTATTAAACTCCCTAGTCAGCAATCTATAGTTAAGGACAGAGGGTCATAGAATCATAGATTTGTATGATCATAGAATGGTCCAGCCTGGAAGGGACGTCTGAAGGTCATCCAGTCAGACCTCCCTGTAACTGTTCAGGCTGGGGGGCCTGCCCCTGATGCCACCACATAAGCCACACCTGTGGTGTCCCAAAAAGGTCCAGCCCAGTGGGTGGGCACAGGAAGCCAGGTGTTTCATCCCATAATGCCCCACTCCCCTATAAGACATCAACAGAGGGTTCTCTCTTTCTCTTTCTTCCCTCATCGCTACCTGGGTAATGGGGTAAGCTGCCTCGTGGCCCCTCTTGGGCCTGACTAGGCCCAAGGCTTGGGGGGGTGGGGGTGGTGTTAGGAAGAGCCCTGGGGGTTTTGGGTGTACCCTCAGGTGGGGGTGGGATGCTTTTGGGACCTCTCTTTTGCCACGGTGTTTGTGGTTCTCTGTGAAACTTTCATTGTTTTGTTTCCATTTAAACATTGCACCATTTTTGCAATCCGTTTGTCTTGAGTCTTTTCTTTTGCCCGTGGTGGGAGAATTGGTCTCTCCACCTACCACGCTCCCCAGTCAGCAGAGACATCTCCAACCTGGCCAGGCTGCCCATGACCTCATCGATCCTCACCTTGAATGTCTTCAGGGAAGGGGCCTCAAGCACCTCCTTGGGCAACCTGAAGATGCACTCAGAATCATAGGTATTTTTTAGGAAGAGAGCCACAGTGCTCTGGGGTTTTTTGTTTGATTTTTTTTGGTGGTGGTTCCCTGTCCCCTCCCCCCCCAACACACTTTCTCTTGACTTGCATAGTTGCAGATTTAAAGTTTTAATGTTGCGATGTTGTTTGGCGCTGGTAGATAGCAATGAAGGGTGTCCTGGATGTGATGGGATACTCCCACACAGTTTATTGAACTGTGAATGTGGGCAGATAGGAAAATATTACCTAATGTAAACAGAGTGTTTTAAAATGAGCAGTGCACTGATACTGAAAAGAGATTTTTTTATTATATGAGGAGGCTACAGGTTCTGCAGATCACTAGGAACCTTGACAACTGGCTGTCCTGGCATCTAATACATTTAATTTAAACATCCACTGTGAAAATCTGCCCTGAAATTCATGACCATTGTACACCCAGCACTTTATCTTACCATTTGTAATTCAGTAAAAGAGGATCAGATAAACACAGGCATAACCTCTGCCATGACTGATAATGTAAAACATCCCTTGTATCATTTGTCTTTCCTTTAGGCAGTATACAAAGGACATAAACATGGGCAATTCGTGCCTAAACAAAGAGGAATTTGAAAGCAGTGCATGTCAGATGTTTACTCTAGGTCACTGTTAGGGCGTTGAGTGGATATGCGTATGAACAGAGGTTACTTTGTGGGTAGGGAAATGTGAGAGAGAATGTATTTTCAGAAACAAGACATCTCCTATAAAGGAACAATGTTGTTTTTTCTAGCACTCACTGTTAAGTTACAGATAAGGGGTTTTTATGGGATATGAAACATCTCATGAGCAGTGTAAAACAAAACATTTTGTAGAAACAATGCCTTTCGTCTCCACTTTGCACAAATGCCATTTTTCATTATACAGTGAATCTGAGCTTGCCTTGGACTGAAGTGAGATCAGAAGACCACCCTATGACAGATGCTTATACAAGTCTCTGTTGTCCTGACAAAAAATTGTCTACTTGAGAACACTGGGAGGTGTTTCTTTGGTAGCTTTCACCTGTATGTAAGTTCGAAACACAGGATCTTTCAAGAATATCACATCTTTTAATGTTATCCATTTCAGCTATTCTTATTCATTGCTGAGTTTGCACCCAGTCCAACCAGAAGCAGCAGAAGGTAAAGCGCCTAAACAAACAGAAAGTGCCTTGGGGATTCAGTAATGGGTACAAAGCATGTATGCCATAATAATTCTTTTGATTTCTGTTCAGATATGTTTTCTACTTGCCTTGCAAAGAATGCCTGCTTTCTGTCTGGATTGCAAATAATCTGAACCTGGATAAAACTAATACAAAGTGCCCTTCAAAACACCGAGCCTGCATTTGAAATGAATATGTAATGGAAATGTTCAACGTGAGGATTAAAAACCTTTGGTTCAATGCAGAGGAGCCAGAGCATAGCAAACATCCTTCCATGGAATTTATTTATTCTGTCCCTTTCCTGACTTCTCAATCCTTCTTTTAAAGTGAGTCACTACTGCCTATGAGCATGAAGATACAGTATCTGTCTAATTGAACAAAACTGACACACACCAAAATAACCCCTCCAGAGGGGAAACCTACTTCCTGGAGGCTCCTGGAGCCCACTCCCAGGGGGTCACAACACACTGTCCTTCTCACACTGCAGTACTTCTCAGGTCTTCCTGAGAGGTCTTTCCTTCTCCCCATGGCTTGTGCGACTTTTCACATGAAAGCCAAGTGAGGCACATTGTGCCATGCATAAGCAGACTGAAACAAGGTTATTAGCATGGTTGCTTGGCAAATATTCATTACTTCTTGACAGGTATTCTGGTCATAGTCTGAACTTAAACATCTTAGTTAAAGGCGTAGGAGGTTGAAAACAGAAACAGCATGAGTGGGTTCTTCAAGTGCAGCAGTAAACACAGGTTGGGTGGTCTCCAGCCTGCATGGGCAGGTGTTTAACTACAGGAGGTCAGTAAGACTTGGCAGTAGCAGGTAGCTAGCACTGGGCAGCAAACCTTTTTTGACTTGGTAAATGTATTCCTTTCATCTCTAAATCAACATTACAAACCTGCTGACCATGCCCATGCCAGAGAGAAGAAAGAGACTTTTACCACACTTGGAAGAATCACCTTGATGTCACAATACCTCTATAAATCCTCCAGTGCAAACAGCAGTGTTTCAACTATGTCAGCCATTGTGGGGCCTCAGCTAGTCCCTGCTCATAGCACAGTGAGTCTTCATCCTGAGAGCAAGCCCAGCTTCTCCAGATGGCTTTAAGGAGCATCTCAAGAGTCCCCTTTGAAACTGCTGCTGAATTCCCAGGCTGAGGAAGGCTGGAGGTGTTATCAAGCACACAGGAAGGAAAAGCAAGATTAATAAGACAGCTCAATTAAGAAATAAAGATGAATGTGCAGTACCTTGCACATGGGGTTTGGTTTGTACCCTACGAGCACCCATGGAAAAAGTACAAGTTTTGAGTTTGTACCTAGCATTGGATTTTTTTTTCCTTTTTTTGTTCAAAGGGCTCCCAAGGAAACCAGTTGTGTTTCACAGAGTACATATTTCCTGTGAAATCTGATCATATATTTTATACACACACACACACACATATATATTCTATTTCTATATATTATTCTATATATTTCTATTGCTTTTGTGATTTAGATAGGTATTTGATCTAAGATAACAGCTTTCCTCCTGAGTTCATTTTCTAGTAGAATCACTATCTTGTGGGTGCAATGTTCAGCCTGCTGAACATCATGTCACAAATTCAGCTTTATGCTTTCACAACTGGATGCAGTGAGAGCGGAAGATGGAATGAAACCAGTAGGGGATGGTGATGTATAAACCTTCTTTGTACTTTTCTGCTAAGGCTTCGCTTACCTTTTAATTTCCATGGCTGTTGATAACACCTCCAACCTTCCTCAGCCTGCAACTTCTCCTTGACTCTTCTTGGCTCCTGCACTAAGGCTGTCCTGTTCTCATTTGCTAAAGTTCATCTCCTGCTGTCCTCAAAACCCCATACTTTTGAGTTCTTGTTTATATACTTGTGGTTATTCCTCTGTTAACAAGAAATATACTTGTCTATGCATCAGATTATACCTATATGGCTGACAACATTTAGGGAAGAAGTCTAAACTCATCACCTTGGTGCCCTGTTTGTTTCTGGTGCATTCTCACAGTCACTCCCCATCCTTCTTCCCATAGAAATCTCCTTGGAACACATCTTACTCATGGCTTCCAAGTATGATCTTCACCTTCCACGTGATAAACCTGTTACTGCAGCTGAAATACACACAAAATAGTCTTGCTTTGGGTCAGCCATAAGTCTCTGAAAAAAGCTGGCAGAGAGGTTGGTGGGAGTGGCAGAGTCTTGGTGAAGGTGCAGACAGCACCAGACACATCTTTGGTAGAATTGTGCTAGTGGGGCTTTATGGTATGCCAAATTAAGACTTTGGGATTTGGTGTCTCACCCAGTCCTCATTAACATGCTCAGGGAGTCCTGTCACTACGTCAGAGAGAAACTGAGACAAGTTATTTCAAGTCTTGTCACCATCAATATCCATTTTCCATGCCTTTAAATGTCAGGATTTAAAGTAGTTTTCCTCAGATGTTATTCAGTAACTTTCCATGGTATATTCCATTTAATATGAAATTAAATAGTGCTGTTCTCTAAGAATGTATATTCTATGGGTACCATTGTCATATTCCTTTCTAATGGAATCAAACACAAAATTCAACAAGCTTTAAAAACAATTATCTGCTAAAAATGCATTAGTAATATACAATTCCTCCCACATACTCCCACTCTAATGTTTCTCCAAAATCTATTTATCTTAGTCACGACCTTATGAGCAAGAACAGAATGTGGCAAACACTTCTAGGGTAGGAATGTGTCTAAACTTTGGAAGAACTTGTCATAGATGAAAAGGTATCATTTCCACACAGCATTCAGGTTATATACAGTGGTTAAGAAATACAGATGCCATAAAAGATGTTACTTTGTGTTCTACACTTTACTTGAAATTATTTCTCTTGGTTAATTTTGAGGCAGTATTGCAAGCTGCTGAGTGCTCTGAGCCCCTGCAGACATCAGTGGAAGCTGAGCATTTTCAGTGCATGCTAGCAGACATTCAGTAACTCACAGGACTAAGGCCTGTAAGACATAAATAAATTCCAGCTGACAAAATTGCTCACTTTGGGTAATTGTCTCCTGATATTGAAGTCAAGGAGAATTTTTCATTATCTTCATGGATAACAGGACAGTGCCTTCAGAAAATGGTAATGGATTAGTAAAGGACACAGAAAAGGAGTGTCCTCAAAGTGTGTTTTGGCATTTCATGAAAAATCTGAATAGCAATGAATAAAAAGGATTAAGAAATAGCCAAAACAAATGGGCTGGATGAACACTGGATGGTTCTCCTAGAATTTATTATATCTTTCCAGAATATTATTTATGCTTCTTGAACACTAAACAGTAAACAGTCTTAGATGATGACATCATTAAAGATTAGTCTGCATACAAAAGAAAAGTTAAACTGCCCGAGGAAAAGAAAAAGCCTGTCCACAGAAACCTTGAACCATCCCTGTGTATGTTTTGGGATAGATCCAAGAACAATATGTTTGGGCAAAGAGATGATGTGCCAGAGAAGTTCACCCCTGCTCAGGCATTCCCTAAACCCTGGAAATGCGTAACTTGAGATACCAAAAGCACATGCCAGGAATCTTCAGTATTTGTGGATGCCATTTAGCATCAAGTCAGAAGCACTGAACTTGCTACACAATGTTGTTCTGTGATAAAGATGAACTGGCTTTTTCCACACTAAATGGCAGCACTTATTATACTCTATACCAATGCTGACCAGGAGGGGTGCCTGGTTTGCTCATGTCTCTAGTACTACTCTGGAAATTGAGGCAAGCTAAAGTGCTTCAAACCACAAAATCTATTTTACAAATGAGCCTATTTTAAATCGTCAGTTTGAAGAGCGTTCCACAGCTAGTTGGCCATTTAGAAAGCGAAGTGATTCACACTCCATTCGGGGGACCAATGTGCTACAAATATATTAAAAACTTTTCCACTGACTTATGATTCAGAGAAAGACATGCAAGTCACACGCCTCTCACTTACTCAGTCTGCAGCAGCATGACTCTGCTGAGTTCACTCCAAGATGTCTGTCCTGAGAAAAGGTGTTGGTTATAAATGAGCTGTGAAAAAGTATCCTGAGAGTATGAAGTACTACAGATGTCCCACCAGACTCGACAGCTTGTATTCTGAACTTTGGATTTACAGGATTAAAACCTAGAAGCTTACTTCAAAACCAACCAGACAAGACCAACCTCTCCCAACAACATCCCAAAGTTAAGGTTGCCTTAGAATAGCATAGGATAGGATAGGATAGGATAGGATAGGATAGGATAGGATAGGATAGGATAGGATAGGATAGGATAGGATAGGATAGGATAGGATAGGATAGAATAGAATAGAATAGAATAGACCAGGTTGGAAGAGACCTTCAAGATCATCGTGTCCAACCTATCATCCAACACCACCCAATCAACTAAACCATGGAACCAAGCATCCTGTCAAGCCTCGCCCTGAACACCCCCAGCGACGGTGACTCCACCACCTCCTCAGGCAGCCCATTCCAGTGGGCAATCACTCTCTCTGTATAGAACTTCCTCCTAACCTCTAGCCTAAACCTCCCCTGATGCAGCCTGAGACTGTGTCCTCTTGTTCTGGTACTGGCTGCCTGGGAGAAGAGACCAACCTCTGCCTCACTACAACCTCCCTTCAGGTAGTTGTAGAGAGCAATAAGGTCACCCCTGAGTCTCCTCCTCTCCAGGCTAAGCAACCCCAGCTCCCTCAGTCTCTCCTCACAGGGCTGTGTTCCAAACCCCTCACCAACTTTGCTGCCCTTCTCTGGACTAATTCCAGCAAGTCAACATCCTTCCTAAACTGAGGGGCCCAGAACTGGACACAGGACTCGAGGTGCGGCCTAACCAGTGCAGTGTACAGGGGCAGAATGACCTCCCTGCTCCTGCTGGCCACACTCTTCCTGATGCAGGCCAGGATGCCATTGGCCCTATTAGCTGCCTGGGCACACTGCAGGCTCATGTTCACTCTACCACTGACCAGCACCCCCAGGTCCCTCTCAGCCTGACTGCTCTCCAGCCACTCCAACCCCAGCCTGTAGCTCTGCATGGGGTTGCTGTGGCCAATGTGCAGAACCTGGCACTTGGATGTGTTCAATCTCATGCCGTTGGACTCTGCCCATCTGCCCAGCCTGTTGAGGTCCCTCTGCAGAGCCTCTCAACCCTCCAGCAGATCAACTCCTGCCCCCAGCTTGGTGTCGTCAGCAAATTTACTGATGATGGACTCAATGCCCTCATCCAGATCATCAATAAAGATGTTAAAGAGCATGGGGCCCAGCACTGATCCCTGGGGCACACCACTGGTGCCTGGCTGCCAGCTGGATGTGGCACCATTCACCACCACTCTCTGGGCTCGGCCCTCCAGCCAGTTCCTAACCCATCGCAGTGTGCTCCCATCCAAGCCATGGGCTGACAGCTTGGCCAGGAGTTTGCTGTGGGGAACGGTGTCAAAGGCCTTGCTGAGGTCCAGGTAGACTACATCCACAGCCTGCCCCACATCCACCAGACAGTCACCTGATCATAGAAGGAGATCAGGTTGGTCAGGCAGGACCTGCCCTTCCTAAACCCATGCTGGCTGGGCCTGATCCCTTGGCCATCCTGGAAGTGCTGTGTGATTGCACTCAGGATGACCTGCTCCATAATCTTGCCTGGCACTGAGGTCAGGCTGACAGGCCTGGAATTCCCTGGCTCATCCAACCGGCCCTTCTTGTGGATGGGCACCACGTTGGCAGCTTCCAGTCGTCTGGGATCTCTCCAGTGAGCCAGGACTGATGAAAAATGATGGAGAGTGGCTTGGCCAGCACATCTGCCAGCTCTCTCAGCACCCTGGGATGGATCCCATCTAGGATGGATCCTTTGGCCATCCCTCATGTTGTAACCATCAATCTCATGTCAATGTCATGTCAATATCAAACCTTCTGCAAGCAAATAAACTTTTGTCCCAGGTATTAAGTCACAGTTCAAGCAAAGTGAGTGTTTCATCCAATAAAATTGTTACCTCCTATGGTTTTCAATTGTGTGGGTTTTTTTAATTCTATTTCAGGATATCATGTCTAATTTGTTCAGATTTTGTAGACAGGATAGACCTGACATTAGGAAAAGCCTGTCAATGTTTGGATCAGTAAGGCCAGGGAGGGAAGGAATGTAATTAGGCTTAAAAGGGAAATTTTGGTGGGTTTTTTTGTGACTAGCTGCTGGCACTACGTGACATCTATCTTCTTTCTATAATAACCCTGGGTAGCTTGTTCACTTCCTGTCTAGATTCCTTTTCAAAAGACACCACCCAGCTTCAGACTCAGCCCTGCAGCTGTGCAGGGTGTTTGGGCTCTCAGGCTAAACAGAATGGAAGGATTTCTCAAGCATAACATTTCTGGGTTTGTACAACTATAACTTTTTCTGGGTTTGTAAGTCCTCTTTCTCAGCTCAAGATTCACAGTGGCTTCATGAAGAAGTTTTATCTTGCCAGCTGTCCTATCTTGTCAGCCTTCCAAAGAAGGTACCTTGCATTTTACATCCTAGGAAATATGGGGGAAAATTTTTTCACTGCGAGGGTGACAGAACACTGAAACCGGCTGCCCAAGGGGGTTGTGGAGTCTCCCTCTATGAAGAGATCCAAAACCCACCTGGTTGTGTTCCTGTGTGATCTGCTCTAGGTGATCCTGCTCTGGCAAGGGGGTTGGACTGGATGGTATTTCGAGGTCTCTTCCAAGCCCTAACACTCTGTGATCCTGTGATTATTGACGCTCTACTTTGTCAATACATCAAACATATCAGGATAAGTTTGAATTTGAGCTTTATCTTCCAATTTATCTGTGGCCAGTTCCATAAGGTGCCTTTTGAAAATTTAATAAGCATATTTTATTTTCCCCATACAGCCCAATATTGAAAATGTGAAAGAGCACTGGACCATGGACTACGTGTTGCATTACCTCATCACACACAACTTGTATTAATAATGCATCCTGCCTGTTACTTATCACCCACAAAGTATTGCACCCACCTTAAAGGCTACCTAGATCCTTCTTGCTTAGACAGGTTAGGAAAAAAATCATCTGAACTAGCATGAAAATCAAAATCAAAATATTGCATGATTCCAGTGTTTCTGCCTGAAAACTGTTTATTAAGTGGTGCTAGACTGACTAGCACTGTTTATTCTTGGCAAACCTGTTCTTTCTTCTGCTCTTCTTGTTCTGTTCTAGATGTTTAAGAATGGTTTGTGCTAACTATTTTAATGTTTTCCAGGAACTAACAATAACTTGTGAGCTTCATAATTCTGAACTAATTTGTGTTTCACCACATTTCAAAGAGCAGGCTGTTGACAATATTATCAATAGCACTAAGAATAAATCCATTAATCCTTGTATTACCTTGTGGATGAAGGTCACTAAGCCAAGGAAGTATGAAAACATCTGATTTACCTGGGAAAAATTAATATTTGCATGCAAACTTCTTGAGGAGTTCTCAGGGTGAAACCTAGCGGAGCAACACTGACCAAGAAAAACAGCATCCTGTGACTGACAGCATTAGTTTGCCCTGGCAACTGGTAATTGTCCTACAGAGGAGCGCTCTGATACCAACACTGTACGTAGTTTGATTATGATCAGTAGATATTGTTATGTGCCTGTGAATAGTGCTGTTTGATTTCTCTTACATGAAGACAGTAAAAATTATCTCTTAGATCAAAACATCAAAATATGAGCCAAGGACTTGTCAGACAAATTATTAGAATACAGTGTTTGCAGTGATAAACTCCTGAACTTTCATTGAACTGTGTACTAGGAATATGCAGTTTTTCCAAGAGGAAAATTCACTCAACAACCTACAATTTTTCTTTCACATATTTAAGGAAGGAAATAATAGTAATTTATGTCTTTGACAATTGAGAAGGATTATAGTTCTGTATTCAGAGAAGCAGCTGCCACCTGCTCTCCGAGCCACAGACCTGTTAAAGGGGAAGATACCACCTTAACAGGGTGAAATTTTAATATTTTGGTTAAGGAGACCAAGTGCCCCTCTGAAATGAAAACATCACTATTGACTTCTTGCATTCTCACTCCAGCCTTAAGATTCAGCAGAAGATTACTAAATTGTTCCATCCTCATGTCCTTTTCTTTAAAAGTGTACAGTCATTTCCCCTCCTGCAATCAGAAGCAGGCACTAGCATCATAGAATCACAGAATCAGTCAGGGTTGGAAGGGGCCACAAGGATCATCTAGTTCCAGCCCCCCTGCCATGGGCAGGGACACCCCACACTAGATCAGGCTGCCCAGAGCCTCATCCAGCCTGGGCTTAAACACCTCCAGGGATGGGGCCTCAACCACCTCCCTGGACAACCCATTCCAGGGCTTCACCACTCTCATGGGGAAGAACTTCCTTCTCACCTCCAGCCTGAATCTCCCCACCTCCAGCTTCATTCCATTCCCCCCAGTCCTATCACTACCTGAGATCCTGAGCAGTCCCTCCCCAGCCTTCTTGTAGGCCCCCTTCAGATACTGGAAGGCCACAATGAGGTCACCTTGGAGCCTTCCCTTCTCCAGACTGAACAGCCCCAACTCCTTCAGTCTGTCCTCATAGGAGAGGTGCTCCAGCCCTCTGATCATCCTCGTGGCCCTTCTCTGGACACCTTCCAGCATGTCCATATCCCTCTTGTAATAGGGGCTCCAGAACTGGAGGCAGTACTCCAGGTGGGGTCTCACCAGAGCTGAGCAGAGGGGGAGAATCACCTCCCTTGCCCTGCTGGCCACACTTCTCTTGATGCAGCCCAGGATCTGATTGGCTTTCCAGGCTGCAAGTGTACAAAGAGAGCTCATGTTGAGCCTCTTGTCCACCAGCACCCCCAAGTCTCTCTCCTCAGGGCTGCTTTCCAGCCAGTCCCTGCCCAGCCTGGATTTGTGCCTGGGATTGCCTCAACCCAAATGCAGAACCCTGCCCTTGGTCTTGTTGAACCTCATGAGGTTGGCTTGTGCCCCCCGCTCCAGCCTGTCAAGGTCCCTCTGGATGGCATCCCTTCCCTCCAGCGTGTCTGCTGCACCACACAGCTTGGTGTCATCAGCAAACTTGCTGAGGGTGCACTCAATGCCACTGTCCAGGGCACCCACAAAGATGTTGAACAAGCCTGGTCCCAGGACTGATCCCTGAGGGACTCTGCTTGTCCCTGGCCTCCACTGGGACATGGACCCATTGACAGCCACTCTTTGGGTGCAGCCATCAAGCCAGTTCTGTACCCATCTAGTGGTCCCCCCATCAAACCCATGTGTCAGCAGTTTGGAGACCAGGATGTGGTGTGGGACAGTGTCAAAGGCTTTGCTCAGGTCCAGGTAAACGACATCAGTTGCTCACCCCTCATCTATTAATGTTGTGACCTGTTCATAGAAGGACACCAGGTTGGTCAGGCAGGATTTGCCCTTGGTGAATCCATGCTGACTGTTCCCAGTCACCTCTTCACTATTCTTCTGAGTCAGTAGTGCCTCCAGGAGGATCTGCTCCATGATCTCTCCAGGCACAGAGGTGAGACTGCCTGGCCTGGAGTTCCCTGGTTCCTCCTTCTTACCCTTTTTGAAGATGACAGTAATGCTTCCCCTTTTCCAGTCTGTGGGGACTGCCCCAGACTGCCATGGCTTTTGGAATATAATAGAGAGGGGTTTAGCAACCTCCTCTGCCAGATCTCTCAGTACCCGTGGGTGTATCCCGTCGGGTCCCATGGACTTGAACACTTTCAGGTTCTTCAGGTGATCACCAACCTGATCTTCACTTACCATGGGCAGTGCTTCCTCCCTGTCCCTGCCATTGTCTTCCATAACATCAGGAGTGTGGCTGGACGCCCTTGCAGTAAAGACTGAGGTAAAGAAGTTATTGAGTACCTCAGCCTTTTCCTCATCACTTGTGACCATGTCACCAGTTTCGTTTCTGAGGGGGCCCACACCTTCCCTAGTCTTCTTCTTCCCATTAATATACCTGTAGAAGTTCTTAGTGTTCCCTTTAACCTCCCTGCCTAGATTCAATTCAAACTCTGCTTTGGCTTTCCTAACCAGGTCTCTTGCTGCTCAGGCAGCTTCCTTATATCCCCCCTGTTCTAGCTGTCCTTCCCTCCACTTCCTGTAGAGTTTCCTTTTAAGTGACAGTGTGTCCAGTAGCTCCTTGCTCATCCAGGCAGGCCTCCTAGCACCTCTTAAGGACAGCTGTCCTAGTAGTTACAAACTCTTGTTCTGCAGGCTGGACAAATTTGCAGTTCTCTGTCCAGCATCCTGCTCTAAACAAACTGGTATGAACTAAAGGTTTATATATAATTCATTACACAGATGGATTTCCTTATTACTGACCCTGCTGTGAAGGAAGATGGGATCCATTAAAAAGCATCATCTGCTGTCAGTACACAGGACACAGACTTCAAGAATTCTTGACCATATTTGCTTCATCCTACTGAAGTACAATTCAGAGAAATGAGATAAACAGGATGTATGCAGGCAAGCAACATCACTCTACCACTTGAGGCATGGGGATCATGCCTTTATGGCTCTCTTGGAGCAAGCTAAATGCCTTAAAAGCATGTAAGCCATGACATCTGCAGCTGGGCAGCAGATGTTCGGTTACATGTAGGTGATGTGAGCATGGATCCAATGTTTTTTCACCCAATGAAAACACAGCACACGTTCAGCAAAAATGTGCTGCCGAGAGTTCTTCTTTGCCTACTTCCAATGAGCCCATCTCACCTGCACAACTCAATGAGGATTAGGGGAGTCTGAAGGAAAATGATTGCTAGCCACAGCCCTCCAGACTTAAGGAGGTGTGAATGACTTCAGCAACCACTGGACTAGTCACAGCAAAGCCTTCCCATCTGTGCTGAAGCACCATGACAGCTCTGCTTCTGCATCTTCTCTACTCCTGATCTGTTGCTTTCTCACACTTTGAATGTGAGTCTTCTAGCCTTGATGCCGTGGTGCTCTGGAGCAGCTGTCTATGCCTCTCTCTCACCAATCCTTTTCCATCCTAATCTTCCTTTCCAGTCCAGTAATTCATTAATTTCTTGCCTGTGACCGCAATCCAGACCGTTTCAAAACTGTAATTTTCTGCTAATTTAAACAGGCTTTTAATCAGTTCTATGTCAACTATTTTTAGAGTGCTGAGGACCACTTGACTTGAAGAAGTCCTCTGCAACTACTGTACCTATAAATGAAAATTTCTTCAGTAATTTTCTTTCCTCTACTGATTTATGGAAGCAAGTCTTGCATAGGTTACTGTGAGGTCAGAGGCATGGGATGATACTAATCTGTCCTGTGCAAACACAGATAAATGCTGCTGGATCAGCAACTCTAAGGATGCGTAGCACAGAAAGGAGCATCAGCACTGCCGGTGTGGGACTGTGTGTATCCTAAAGCAGATGTGAGGCCAATGAACTGACAACTTCTGAGATGAAATCTCTAACAAAGTTGGTGCCAAGATGGTCTTCCAGAAAGAGAGCTTTATGCTGGTCTCCAAAAAGGATCTCTCTGAGTACTGATCTGTAATTTTCAGGGTATTTTAATTTCCACAATATTATTGTCACTCATGTATCTGCAAGGTACAAAACACTGTGCAGCCACAGAATCCTTCTATTGTGAGAAGGCAGACCCAGGAGTATCAGACTGCTCCCTCCAGCACTGCAGAAAGAGTTCACAGCTGCACTGCTCTTTGTGAGTTTCTTGAAAGAGATCATGCTGGGGAGCAAACTTGGCCCACCAAAACTGGATGGCTGCCTGTTGATCACCTGTGGGAGACGGTCCCTGAACCTTGGGGTCTGGGCACCTGTCAGCTGCGTTGGGCTGGGGCCATTGCGGGTGCTTCGTTATGTGATCCTGTCCCATCACCTGGGGACATTCCTGGGCACAGCTTGTTTTACCCTGTCATCTGCAGTAATCTTTTTCCATGTATGAAAGTTTCATGCCTGGTTACTGCCAATTGCTCCACTCATGATGTCCCTAAAAATGACAGCTTGAATTATTTAATGTCTTTGTTGCTGATCAGGAGACAAGTTGTAAGCTATAATTTCCCTGAGCCTAGCTCCATGGGTAGGAGACAAACTGACAGCACTTTTCCCATTGTTTTTCTTGCTATTTGTTTTGCTTCTAACAGCCTCCTGGCAAGGTTAAAGGTTAAAATCACTCATGCAAACTTAGGCTTTTGTGCTACAGATAGAAATTCATACATATAACTTCTTCCTTCTTTATTCAGTCATGAGTTTAAACTTGGACATACCTTTCCTCTCTAACAAAGTTTGTCCAAATGGCTCCTGTAGGATTATTTTTCATTGTAAAATGAAAAATAACAGTTGGAACAGTTGGAATCCAAGCTCTCAGCAAGGCTGTAACTGTGTGTGGCACCTGAAAGACAATGAAACAGTCAAAGCCAAAGAGAAAACTCCCACTTCTTCAAAATGAAACAATTTTGATCTTAGAGAAATCAAATTATATAAAATTATATAAAACAAAGCCAAGTTAAACAAAATCATTTGATAGTCCACCTTCCCCCCCCTGTTTGCAGGTCTGTTATGTTTTTTCTGCCTTTTGGGCAGCAGAGAATGGAGATCTGCCTATGGCTTGCAGGGCAGCTGATGTGCGAAGACTCTCAGGAGCAGCAGGCTGGCAGTACCCTGAGCATGAGTGCAATGAATTTTTGGTATCTTATCATCTTATCTGCTAAGAGACTGAAGTCTGTTTGATTTTCTAGTATAAAAATACTATCACAAGAGAGTTGTTCACCTATGGCATCTGCCTAGCTAAACACCTGCTACCAAAGACACACTGCAGCCATCCTCTCTTACTTTCCTTTCGCATGAGAATCTCATTCACCTTTCCCCTGCTTCTGCCACTCTTCACCCTCAGGAAATCAGTATTAAGACATTTCATTTGGCTTCCTTTGAAGTATTCTAAAACCCCAGACCCAAAAGCCTTTTCCCTATAGCAATGATGGGTACTCTAATTGCAATATGCACTTTACATGCAAATTTCAGTGATTAGGTTAAAATTAGTTTCTCCTGGAAGGTGAGCAGCAATGTCCCATGAAGCAAAACCAATTCATTTGAAGCAGATCAATAGCTTTCAATGGGAAAGCGTTGTTAAATTGAGTACTTACCATATTATATAATCTAGGAAACTTCTGTCCAGAAGTTTCATGACAAAAAGGTACTGGAGAGTGATAATAATGCAGTAAAACCAGGTTGTGAGGCTGTGACAGCCCTTTTTTTACAAAATGTAAATAGCACAGAATTCAAGCAATTTGATTCTCACTTGAACTATGTACTCATCATCAGATTGAGATCATAGCTAGTGGTTTCATTTAACGGCAAAATGTTGATGTACCTCTATCTCTTAGGAGCCTGCAAAGGAGATTTATCAAAGTAAAAAGATGCTAAAATAAAAAATAATTACTTTTCCCTAGAAGACAGTTCTAACTCACTTTTGCAAATCCATATGCTGAGGCAAGAAATATATCCATTTCCGTGCTACCTTAGGTGAGATCAGTGCATTCTGGAGATGCAGACTGCTAAATAAGACACCAACAACTCACTTGGCTTCATTACATAACACCAAATTTGGATGGGTGAATGAAGCACACATCCAGGAGGCTCTTCTCTGTTCTCAACTCTGCTCATAACTTGTCTCATGGCTTTTAGCTGGTTCTTCACATCAGACATTTAATCTGAAGGGAAGGGTGTCTAGGTCAAATACTTCCAAACATAGGGGGCTAACAAGTATATGTTTAAGTGATGTTAAATCTGTGCCATCCAAGAAACAGGCATCTCCAAACCTTAGATTATTTACTCAGAAGTTTGAGTGTGGATCTATACAATGAGCTTACACTCCCTGGTGCATATTTTGTCTTCCTATCTGCAAAACAGGAAAGGTACAACAAATAACCACTGCTGTGCAGCACACACCATAGAAGCAAACACCCTACAGATCTACAAACAAGCTACATAATATTGTTGCCTGGAACAAACATACTTGCTGGCCTTGATGTCTTTCCCATCCCTGCATTCTTCCAACTAATCTGAGCAGTCTCATGATGCTCACCACAATCCTGCACTCATGCATCCTCTGGTTTGGACAAGTTCTCATCCTCAAGATGGACACACATATGGAACTGTAGCGAATGCATCCCATTTCACGTGTTCCACTGAGGCATATGGAGGACATGGTACTAAAACCCACAAGATACAGAAAAATCCTCTAAAATTTCAGTAAAAATATCTCCTTGGGTCTGATGCACCCTGCAGCTGAGAAATCTGGTTACAGTAAGGGTTTCTAAAACATCTCCCTTACCTACCATATGATTTGTAGCTACAAATATGCAGACATACATTTAGCTTAGCTTTTTGTGGAATTAACCTGTCCAGTGCCCATTTTCTGCTCTGTGTTAATGCAACATCTGCAACAGGCAGTAACTTCCCCCTGTTTTAGGCAGAATTACAGGAAAGGAGGCATGGTGTTCTCCAGAAGCCAGTCTGTGGAAAGTGAAGCATCTAGTGGTAAAGATAGATCAGGAATGCCCCAACAAAAATATACCTGCACCAGGATCCAGAAGAGAGACCTTGATCTGCTGATTTATATGATCTCTAGCCATTTGGCAGGTTCTTGTTCAATGTTTTAGGCTGGTAAACTTTTTCTTATTTTTAGAAGTCAAACATCTCCAGCATTAGAAACTGAGAGAACAGTATTTCTGCTATAGCTTCAGTGATCTGAGAAAGCTCTACAAAAAACTGTTGTTGAGATCAGTTAAACAGAGCAAATGACACCTGCAAGAAAGGAGCAGAATACCTGCCCCGAATAACCTTGGCAAATACATAAAAAATTAAACATCTTCAAATGATGAGGCATGATGAACTCCGGCCTAAGGTGCTTAGGGGATGGGCTGAGTCATTAGTCCCTGGGTGATGGGTGGGGAACCAGAAGGCCTAGAAAGATTTAACTTTAGGATGAGGAGAAAAGGGAAGAGAGACAGAGCTGCTTGATTTCAGCATCTGTGAAAAACACTGCTATGCAAAGTTTATAAAGGTTACACTTTAATGCAAGATTCTAACTTCTAGTGGAGGAGTTTTAGAATGTTCTCATAAAGACCAGAATAGACCCTGACAGTAAAAACCAAAAAGTACATTGAAGAAAGCTGCCAATAATTATGATATGACTTGACCATTGGTGCCTGGGTTGGGTTCATAGAATCATAAAGGTTGGAAAAGACCTTTAAGATTATCAAGTCCAATAATTAACCCTAATCTGCCAGTCCACCACTGAGCCATATCAACAAGCACCACATGTACACAGCTTTTAAATACATCCAGGGATGGCAACTCAACTGCTTCCCTGGGCAGCCTGTTCCAATGCCTGCCAACCTTGACAGTGAATTTTTTTTCTTACTGTCTGGCCTAAACTTTCCCTGCTGTAGCTTGAGGCCATTCCTTCTTTTTGTTTCACTAGTTACTTAGGAGAGGAGACCAACACCCACCTCACAACAACCTCCATTATGGTAATAGTAGAGAGTGGTAAGGTCTCCTCTCAGACTCCTTCAGACTAAATGACCCCAGCTGCTCCTCATAAGACCTATTCTCCAGGCCATTTGCCAGCTTACTTGCTCTTCTTTCCATCCCCTCTCTCTTTTTCTATTGGTTGCATGCCACACTAGAGTATATGCTGGAAAGGAAATCCTATAGAAAGCTTCACAGATGCACAGCTGTCAGCATCTCCACCTTGCACTTGACTCACTGGCCTGGGATCATGCACAGGCATAGCAGATCTGCACCATGTGCCATCTCTGTTCAATCAAAACAGCTTCTCATTTGGTTATTAAATATTTAAAACAAGTAACACCAGAACAAGTTATATCTCATTAATTATTCACAGCAATTTGGTGTTTTGAGAAGTGAGTGTTTGATAAACTGTGGCTCGCTTGTGGACAATTTGTAATCAGAAAGATATTAAAATCACCAATACATTATTCATTGCACATTATTTGTTCATTTCTAGTATCTGGTTACCTGAGCTTTTTACTCAGTGCTTGTTTTGCAGCCCTTCCAGCGTGGCATGAGACAGGTCCCCATCACTCACCCAAGGCCATGGAGCCATCCCACACAGCCACTCCTTGCCCTTCTGCGCTGGGCCATGCTGGGGCACCAGCTGCATGCTCTGGAAATCTGCGCTCACAGGGGTGACCAGGATTTGGAAGCTGGGGAAGTGTGGAGCAACAGACAGTGCAAGTGGAGAGGAGAAGGGCAGATGACAGTAACTTCATTCCTTGCCCTCCCCTCCTCCTCCACAGAGAGAAAGTGGCCCCAGCCCTCACTCAGGCCAGGAGAGACTTGGTGGTTTCATGCAGGTTGCAAAATCAGGCTCCCCTGCAAGCCAGCGTTTGACTGGTGGTGATACGGGCCGATCTGGTGGTGCCCTTGCCTTGCTCCTTGGTCTGTATGAGAAGAAGGCCCCCCTTCCTCGGCTGGACCCCAGTAAACACGCAAGTAATACATAGGAAGATTACTTGAACACATAGCTAAAAAAAACCCTGTGACTAAAACACTGTACAAAAGACCTTAACAGTGCCTGCTCAGGAGGAGAAAAACAAGGAGGGACAAAGACTGGGGGAAAAACCATCACTGTTAACATTCAGCCTGGAAAAAGCAGACCAGGAACCCTCCCTCTGTACCCTATGTTTTGACTGCCGTAACTCATGGAGTATCGAAAAGAGGCTGCTCAGAGAGAGACTTGGGCTCTCCCCCTCCCCTCCTCCAGGGTAGACAGCTCAAGCCAATATGGATGCAGCAGCACCCTTCCAGATACCCACACTGTCTTGGGGCTGGCAGGGGAGGGTGGTAATATAATTCCTTTTCTGCTCTCTCTCTCTCCATTTTTTACCTCTCTCTCTCTCTCCCCTCTTCTGTTCTGTCCACTTCATTTTGTTAATAAATAGCCTGGCCTCATTTGTGCCTCTAATTTCATATCACAGGAATATTAAAAGAACTGAGTCTCTTTCCACCTCCAGACTGAGACAAATACATTGCAGGAAAAACTAACAGTAGAGGCAATGTAGGCCCACTACTGAATCAGGTGGGTGCCTTTGTGACAGAAGATACAAAGAAGGCAGAGATACTAAATGTTGTCTTTGTCTCCATCTATACTGCTGGAAACTGTCCTCAGGAGCCCCAGACCCCTGGGGCACCAGAGGAAGACATGACAAAGGAGTTTTCCTTGGTTGATGAGGACTAGGTTAGAGAACAGTTAAGTCATCTGAACATCCATAAATCCATGGGTCCTGATGGGATGCATCCAAGGGTGCTGAGGGAGCTGGTGGGGGTCATTGCCAGACCACTCTCCATCATCTTTGGTAAGCCATGGTGGACAGGAGAGGTGCCTGTGGACTGGAGGAAGGCAAATGTCACTCCAACCTTCAAAAAGGTATTGAAGGAGGACCCAGGTAATTATAGACCAGTCAGCCTCATCTGCATCCCTGGAAAGGTAATGGAACAACTTATCCTTGGGGCTGTCTGTAGGCATATCAAGGACAAGAGGGTTGGTAGAAGCAGTCAAAATGGTTTTACCTAGAGGAAGTCATGTCTGACTAACCTGATAGCCTTTTATGAGGACATAACCAGGTGGATAGATGATAGTAAGGCTGTGAATGTTGTTTATCTTGATTTCAGTAAAGCATCTGACACTGTCTCCAACAGCATCCTTGCTGCTAAGATGAGGCAGTACTGTCTGGATGATCAGGTAGTGAGGTGGATTGAGAATTGGTTGAAGGAAAGAAGTCAAGGAGTTGTGGTGAATGGGACAGAGTCTAGCTGGAGGGTTGAATCTAGTGGAGTCCCTCAGGGGTCAGTACTGGGACCAGTACTATTCAATATATTCATCACTGACGTGGTTGAGGGCATAGAGTGCACTGTCAGCAAGTTTGCTGACAACACAAAACTGGTTGGAGCTGCCGGCACACCAGAGGCTTGTGCTGCCATTCAGCCAGACTTGGACAGGCTGGAGAGCTGGGCAGGGAGAAATTTAATGAAGTGCAGCAAGGGCAAGTGCAGAGTCTTGCGCCTGGGAAAGAACAACCCTGTGCACCAGTATAGGTTGGGGATGGACCTGCTGGAGAGCAGTGAAAGGGAAAAGGACCTGGGGGTCCTAGTGGATGGAAGGTTGACCATGAGGCAGCTCTTGTGGCCAAGAAGCCCAATGCCATTGTGGGGTGTATTAGAAAGTTAGCAGGTGGAGAGGTTCTCCTCCCCCTGTACTCTGCCCTGGTGAGACCACATCTGGAATTTTGTGTTCAGTTCTGGGCCCCTCAGTTCAAGAAGGACAGGGAACTGCTTGAAAGAATCCTGTGCAGAGCCACAAAGACGATGAAGAGCGTGGAACATCTTCCTTACAAGGAGAGATTGAGGGAGCTGGGTCTCTTTAGGTTGGAGAAGAGGAGACTGAGGGGTGACCTCATCAATATTTATTGATATGTAAAGGGTGAGTGCCAAGATGATGGAGCCAGGCTCTTATTGGTGATGCCCAATGACAGGAAAAGGGGCAATGGGTGAAAGCTGAGGCATAGAAAGTTCCATGTAAACATGAGGAGCAATAATTTCCCTGTGAGGGTGATGGAACACTGGAACAGGCTGCCATGGGGTGTTGTGGAGTTTCACTCTCTTGGTATATTCAAAACCCTCCTGGATGTGTCCCACTGTGATCTGCTCTAGGTGATCCTGCTTTGTCAGGGGGCTTGGACTGGGTGATCTTTTGAGGTCCCTTCCAACCCCCAACATTCTTTGATGCTGTGATTCTGTTATTTCATCCTCCATACTGGCAGGTATGCAAGGTGGGAGAGTAGACCCTGTTCCCATCACCTCAGCCTATACTCCCATCTATTATTCCAGCCACAACAGAGGAATAAGAGCTGGGAACACAGCCCAGGAGGACAGGAGCAGGCTGATCTATGGCTTTCACTTTCTGGAGGCTCTCATACACTCTTAATGCGCAGTGCAACACCCTTCTCAGAATGCTGTATGAGTACAGCACCAGAAATATGGGAAAATAGCTTTAATCTTACTGGGATCAGGACTGAAATTAAGCCATTCACATAAATAAACAAAATATCAGCAGTCTTCAAAATGGAAATCTTAGCTATAGAAGGTCTGCAAGTTGCATATATTTCTAGATTTCCTGCTTTAAATTGAAGTCCTTGTGTAGCACCTATGGGTCTTGGGGATCAGATACGAGTGCTGAGCTGGAAACTGCAGCATCTAACAGTGTTGAGACCATTAGCTGTTTGCTGTCACTCCCCACTGTGCAACACACCTTGGGACATGTGACTTAATGCACTTCTTCCAGCAGGTTTTAGCAAATGCACCAGTATGTACCTCAGAACAGCCACTTTGATGATGACAGCTTTTGAATGTGACATGGCATGATGATGACAGTATATTTTACATAGTCTGCCACGTAGAATAGAAAGGCAACCTGTTCCAGAGTGCATTGGAGCTGACATGCTGCATGAGCATTCGTGACGAAAATACAGCAACCTACTTTGTGTTATATAATTATGACCACTTCTCTTTTTGCATTAGTGGAGTCATTGTATGACATTCAAGGAAAGAGAGGGATCTGGGAACTCTGCTTGTCAACTAGCTGAACATGAGCCAGCAGTGTGACCAGGTAACACAGAAGGACAATAGTACCTTGGCGTGTTTCAGGAATAGTGTGGCCAGCAGGACTAGGGATGTAATCCTTCCCCTGTACTAAGCACTGGTGAGGCCTCACCTCAAGTACTGTGTGCAGTTCTGGGCCACTCACTTCAAGAAAGATATTGAGGTGCTGGAGCTGGAGGAGAGTGACGAGACTCGTGAAGGGACTGGAGGGAAAGACTTATAAGGAGTGGCTGAGGGAGCTGGGATTGTTTAGCCTGCAGAGAAGGAGATTCAAGGGGGACCTTATCACACTCTACAACAGTATCACAGTATCACAGTATCACTAAGGTTGGAAGAGACCCCAAGGATCATCAAGTCCAACCTGTCACCACAGACCTCACGACTAGACCATGGCACCAAGTGCCACGTTCAATCTCCCCTTGAACACCTCCAGGGACGGTGACTCCACCACCTCCCTGGGCAGCACATTCCAATGACGAATGACTCACTCAGTGAAGAACTTTCTCCTCACTTTGAGTCAAAACCTCCCCTGGCACAGTTTGAGACTGTGTCCCCTTGTTCTGGTGCTGGTTGCCTGGGAGAAGAGACCAACCCCCTCCTGTCTACAACCACCTTTCAGGTAGTTGTAGAGGGCAATGAGGTCACCTCTGATCCTTCTCTTCTCCAGGCTAAACAATCCCAGCTCCCTCAGCCTCTCCTCATCTGAAGGGAAGTTGTAGTAAGGTGAGGGTTGGGGTCTTCTCCCAGGCAACCTGTCACAAGATGAGAGCTGTGCCAGGGGAGCTTTAGGCTGGATGTTAAGAAGCACTGCCTCATGGAAAGGGTAATTAGACACTGGAATGGACTGCCCAGGGAGGTGATGGAGTTGCCCTCCCTGGAGGTGTTTAAGGAAAGATTGTATGTGGCACTTAGTGACATGGTCTAGTGAATGTGGTGGTGTTAGGTCATAGGCTGGACTTGATTATCTTGGAGGTCTATTCCAGCCGCAGTGATTCTGCGATTCTGTGAAAATGACTGTAAGACTAGTTTGAGCAGGTCTCACCACATTGAGCATCCAATGACACCTATGATGTGATGTGCTCATAATTCAATTATTTATTTATACAGCAACTCCCTGAAGAGTCTATTGGATGATCTGTTGAACAGTTTTCTCATTCGCAAGGTAGCTGAAATTAGGCTGGACCTGTGTGTCTGCTTTAAAAGACTCAGTGTGGAAGAAAGGCAGGAGTGGGACAAATATGGATGTGGCAATAAAAATATGGCAATAGACCAAGAATCCTTAATGCATGGATAGTGGGGAGAAAGGAAATAAATACTTAAAGGTATGAACATTGGTCAGTGAGGTATTATCTACTGTGAAAGGACTGATTTTTTTCTGAACTGTTTGATGGGGGTGTTGAGCAACAACTAAGCAGCTTGTGAAACCTTCACTTATATCAAATTATCACATTCCAAACTTCTTCTACAACAGGACTTGTTGTCAGTTACAGGGTTGGACTTATAAATGGACAAATATCTCTGTAAAGTTATTGAAGAGATAAATACTACCAGGGACATATCACTGCTGTGTGATTGACCCCACGGATGTATGCAACAACTAATGGTACCGCTTATTTTGAATATGATGGATGACAAAATGTCTTAAGAGAAACAAAGTTGGTGAGGGGTTTGGAACATAAGCCCTACGAGGAGAGGCTGAGGGAGCTGGGGTTGCTTAGCCTGAAGAAGAGGAGACTCAGGGGTGACCTTATTGCTCTCTACAACTACCTGAAGGGAGGTTGTAGACAGACGGATGTTGGTCTCTTCTCCCAGGCAGCCAGTAGCAGAACAAGAGGACACAGTCTCAGGCTGCGCCAGGGGAGGTTCAGGCTGGATGTTAGGAAAAAGTTCTATACAGAAAGAGTGATTGCCCATTGGAATGGGCTGCCTGGGGAGGTGGTGGAGTCGCCATCACTGGAGGTGTTCAGGAGGAGACTTGATGGGGTGCTTGGTGCCGTGGGTTAGTTGCTTGGGTGGTGTTGGATTGGTTGATGGGTTGGACGTGATGATCTTGAAGGTCTCTTCCAACCTGGTTTATTCTATGCATGTATTCTATGTGTGTATATATTTCTGGAGTAAAATCCTGACTGCCCAAAAAAACCCCAAAAAACCAAAAAAAAACAGTGGATGGACTGCAGATAATATTATGGCATGGGTTTCATAGATACTCAGAAACACACAGAATGATCAGCCATTGAAGATAAACTCAAGCTGTCTGAATGTGAGAAGACTGAGCTTAAATAAAACAGGGAGTTAAACAAAAATAAATCTAGAACATTGTCTGTTTAAAAATGAGAATTGAAAAATAACCAAGTTGATAAAATCTGTTGTGCTGAAGAAATTGAGTATGTGGGACACAGGAATGTTTTAAAAGAAAAGATACAAGACTATTGGAATAGAGAAAAACCTAGGAAAATATACTAGGAAAAGCACTTCTTGGAGCTGAAAATTCAGGTGTAACTAAACCTGGCGAAGAAAATCGGGAGCAAACAATGGATAATAAATTAGTCATATAAATAGCAAGGGGGAAAGTGTGAGATAGTGTGATCCTTAACTGTTAAAGAAGGGAGAGACCAGGGAACTATGACTTCCAATTTAAATATTTTGCTCTAGTTACACCAGAAGAAAAGGATGTAGCAAATGGAGGGACAAGCAGGATGGCTAATAGAAATTAAGATTTCAGAACAGAGCTCACCATATCTGGGAGTGAAACAAATCATGTAATGTACACAAGCCAAAGGAGGGGTGGGCAGGCCAGGGAAAGACCTGGCATACAACATTGTAAGTCCAGGAGCAAGAACTTTTTTATGTCTTTCCTGTTAAAGTAATGCTGTTTGACTGCAGAAGAGCATACATAGACCCTGTGTTTGAGGACAGAACAAAAAGGACCTGGACAAGTCGTTAAGACTCCAGTATTATGAAAGGCTTTACACAGAAGACCATGCAATAGTAACTTGCTCTGGACAGGTGAAGCACAACTTATTTCACTAAAGGAGTAGATTTTTCTAAAAAGAAGCTGGAATAACTCTAAAATATTTGTTGGTAAAGTGCACCCTTTGCCTAGTATTTAATATTGTGCTGAAGGAGAAACTGTTGGAATGGTGAAAATAGGAGTGAATTGAATTTTAAGGTATGCATTACACTAGCTAAAGGGGAGGTAAAACAACATATCTCTAGGAAATAAAGCTACAGGCACAGAGATTTAACAATCTTATCAATACATTTCAGAGTAGTTATTGGTTAGTTCTCTTACCACAGCACAGAAAACAGGGCTGTGTAATGAATGTCAATCAGAGTATCACAGAGAAATATGTCTGAAAGAGAGATTGAGGCTACAAACCAGGGTTAAATGTAACCATCTATAATCAATATGCAATCTTTAGCAGAAGTGGAGGGCTAAGTGGACATGTAGATTGAGCCACCAGTTGCCAGGAGTATCCCAGGCCACCAGTGAAGCAAGAGTACTGGAAATGCATTTGCAGAGATTCCCTTGAGCCTACTCTGCTGCAAACAGAAGTATCTACAACTATATATTCAGTGCCTTTCCTCAAGTCAATTAAATATCATGTTAGTGCACACAGCATGTAGAGAGAATAATTCCACCACCCTCTTTCCTCATACACAAAACATCAATTCCTCTGCTGACAGAGGTGTCTCATGTCATCTAGGCTCATGTAGCAAATTGACATATCTAGTTAAATCTTACCTAGTAACTGACATTAAACTGGAAGGTACTAAATAGAGGTTCAGTAAGAGCAAGTGCAGGGTTCTGCACCTGGCCCAGAACAATCCCTGCTATCGACACAGCCCAGGGGATGAGGTGATAGAAAGCAGATCTGGGGAAAAGGACTTGGGGGTGCTGATGGATGAGCAGCTGGACATGAGCAGTCAGTGTGAGCTTGCAGCCCAGAAGGCAAATCACATCCTGGGCTGCATCAAAAGATGTGTTGCCAGCAGATCCAGAGAGGTGATTCTGCCACTTTGCTCTGGTGAGACCTCACCTGGAGTACTGTGTACAGGTCTGGAGCCCTCAATGTAGGAAGGCCATGGACCTGATGGAGAAGGTCCAGAGGGGGGCCATGAAAATGGTCAGGGGGTTGGAGCACCTCTGTTATGAGGACAGAGAGCTGGGAGAAGACTGTTCAGCTTGGAGGAGGGTCCAAGGAGAGCTGATAGCAGCCTTCCAGTACCTGAAGGGGGGCTACAAGAAGGATGGAGAAAGACTGTTTACAAAGGCCTGTGGTGATAGGCAGTAGCTTCAAACTAGAAAAGAGCAGATTTAGATTGGATTTTAGAAACAAGTTTTCTACTATGAGGGTGGTGGAACACTGGAACAGGTTGCCCAGGGAGGTGGTTGGGCCCTGTCTCTGAAGGGATTCAAAGTGGGGCTCAACAGGGCTCGGGACAGCCTGATCTAGTTGAGGATGCCTCTGCTTACTGCAGGGGCGGGTTGGACTAGATGGCCTTCAAAGGTCCCTTCCAACCCAGACCATTCTATGATTCTGTAATAGCTAGCAATATTGTTCCCTTGATTCCTGCAATGACTTATTTAGAAACAGAATAAATATTAACTGATTCTTCAAACCTGCAACTTTAAATTGCCAGAGCATTTCTGTAATTCTTCAAAGAAAAATTGCCACTTGCATAACGCTTTTTAGTAGGGGGAAAAATAGTTTCAATTTTCATATGTCGTAGCACTGTAGCGTGTCATGTTCTACCCTACCTCAGAACCAATAAATATTTCAAGCATTTAATGCATTTATCAACTTTGCTGTATAAAAAGTATAGACTAGCCTATCAAGTGGTGTCAAAGATATCTCAGGTATTGAAGGAGTCTGAGGAACTTCTTGGATGATTCTCCACCTTGAAATTTAACATTACATCTTACCCATTAACAGAGCAAGACTTAACAAGAGTTCTTTGCTGTCCAAAGTGACTGTGTGCTGGTGTTGCTGGTAGGAGCACAGTCAGAAATTTGCTGACGTGCATATCCTTGTCCTGTGAAATTTAACAAGTTTCTCTTATCAGGAAAGTATGATAAAATTATAAAGGATACAATATCTCATTTAATGAGCCAAACTGACCTTTAGTTAAATTGGTCCAGACAAATTGCTCCAGGTAAATTTATTCCTTACAAATTATGGCTGGCACTTGAAAAGACAGAAGAAATTGCTTCAGTCATTTTCTTCGCTATAAGACTGATTTTCAAGAAAGAGTAAGGAAATCAGACACCTTAGTATGGAATTCCATAGAACAAAACTATGTAACTTATGAACCCACTGAAAAAATCCCATTCTGGATTCATACACTAGGGGAAAAAATTCCAACACAACAAACAAACAAAAACCATTTAAAAAATCCCCGCTATAAAGCATTGGTATTTTTCTTTAAAGGCAAGTGATCAGGCACACTCTCTCACAGGCATGGACACACATGACACAGAATTTAATGCTGTGTGAACTAAATCCACTAGTTCACTGAGCAGCCATCCTCAGGATTCACTAGACGAGGACCTCAACATCATCCCAGAAGCACTGAATGATCTTGGGGATGACTACAACATCACTAAAATTATAGTCAAAACGAAGGTCATCTGCAGAAATATCGGTGACAGGAACTTTGGTCAGAAACATAAGGTCTCATTGACTGGGAACAAACACCAGAGAATCAAAAGCAGCATGGCCAGCAGATCCAGATAGGTGATTCTGCCACTTTGCTCTGGTGAGACATCTCCTGGAGCAATGCATCTACCTCTGAAACCCTCAACACAGGAAGAACATGGACTTGATAGAGTGCATACAAAGCAGGGCTGTAAAGATGACTGGGATGCTGGAACACCTATCCTATGAGGACAGCCTGAATGAGCCCAGATAGTTCACCCTGCAGAACTCTAGGAAGACCTAAAGGCAACGACCTTCCAGTACCTGAAGGGGGCCTAAGGAAGGCTACAGAGGGACTGTTTTACAAAGGCCTGTAGTGATAGGATGAGGGGAAATGGTTTCAAACTACAGAAGTGTAGATTCAGATTGGATGCTAGGAACAAGGTCTTTACAATGAGGGTGGTCCAACACTGAGACAGATTACCCAGGGAGGTAGTTGAGACCCCATCCGTGGAGCTAGTCAAGGTCAGGCTCAACAAGGATCTGAGCAACCTGATCTAGTTGAGGATGACCCTTCTTATTGTAGGGGGATTGGACTAGGTGGCCTTTAGAGGTTCCTTCCAACCCAAACCATTCTGTGATTCTATGATTGAATCTGAACCGCTAGGAAGATGCACATCTCTGTTAAATGTAGCAGACAGCAGCTTTAGCAGGCAAATGAAGGCTAAGAGAGACTGTCACCTACGTTTACAAACAGTGAGATAGGGAAGTGCTATTTATGCAAAGGGACAATGCTGATGTGTAAAATATTTTAGAACAAATGTAAATAAAATTGACAGGAATAGATGCAATAAAACAGAGTCATCATCAGGGGAGCAAAGTGGCTAAACAACCTTCTCATAACAATGATGAAGGCAGAAGACCAAACTTTTCAAGATGGAACTGATACACAGAAAGTTTAACCACACTATGATTCAACAAAATTATGCAACACTGACAGTTACTAGTCAAGAGAGATCTGAAACTGGTATAATGAATCTATTGTATGTGAGCAAAGAAGCCACAAAGTAAGCTCCGAGTAAAACAGTAAGGCAGTTTATTGCCATAACTCAATGAAGATTACCTAGAGTTTTAATCTCATTACTAGATATGCTTCTTTTAAACATCCTCTGTGATGTTTGTTGGTGTCTTTTAAGGGCTAATAGTTTTATTAATATCAGTGTTTTACTTTTCTAGGTTTCAGTCTTCTGTGTGGATGGATAGAGAGAGATAGGAACTGGAAGCTGTATTTTAATTATTATTTTTAAGATCAACCTGTAAGTAGCTTTTATATATCAAGTATCAAAACCAGATCTCATTAATTTTAGTCCTTCATTTTTTCTACTAGTGTATCTAATGACATTTCCACTGCAACAGATTCCGTGACTGTGTGTCCTAACTGGCTCAAACCTGGTTTCTGCCTTTTTCTCTCTTTTGTTTAGGATAACTTCCTTGTTACTTGTAGCAATTCCTTACCTCAGGCTATCTAATTCAAGAGAAATTAAAAACCCTTAAACTCCATAGGCACATTATTGGCCCTGAAGTTCAAGGTTTTGAAAGACAGTCCATATTGGTGAAGATCATTCAGCTACCCTTGCTGTCATAGCAACCCAGAAACTTCACAGAGGGACTGAGTACAGTGCAAAATTTCTCTGCAGCCCCCATGAGCAGGATGGTGAGGTAACAGGATGGACATCTTCCATTGAAAAGGAGAAGATGAGCTCTGTCTTATTTGTATAACCACAGATGTGCTGTCTTGTTCAGTCAGGGAGTTTGGAAAGCATTAATTACAGCATAATGATCCTACTGGTTCCTGTGCTTTTCATCACTTCTGTGTTTTCCCTTCCTTCTTTCTTCTCTGAGGAATCATGTTTCAATTTATTTAGTGGCAGGAATCAAGATGTATTCATTTACCCAGCCTAGGCTTAGTGCACACTCTGCAAACATTATCAAACTCTTAAATGAATCCAGGTTAAAGCCCTTGGGTGCTGTGTCCTGTCAAGCTTGACTTCTGCCTTCAAACAACCTGCCATTGTCCATAATCTTCCAACCCAACCATTCTATGAATCCATGAATCAGTTTCCACAAAATAAAAATCCAGCAGAGGACAGTAAGCAGAGGCAAGAGAAAAACAAAGAGACTCTAAATGAGAATATGGAAAACTAAATTACAAGAGTAGAACAGGCTGCTGAGCAATTCCTGCAGAGTCTGTCGTTGACTTTTAATTTTAACTTGTCATATACTTTTATTTTTATGTCCTGAGGGTCTGCAGCTAGAAAGTGTCATTTTACTGCAAACTCATCAAAGGGTGCTGGTTAAAAAAAAAATCATACTAATTAGCATTAAAATGTCATGTTATACAGTAAACCTCAGGTCACTGGAGACATATAAACCCTGCAAGGTGACCTGTGTTTACCAGAATACAGAATCACAGTAGTGTTCAGGTTGGAAAAGACCCTCAGGATCACCAAGTTCAACTGATAACCCTACTCTACAAAGTTCACCCTTAAATCATATCCTCAAGCACCATATCCAAATGACCTTTAAACACATCCAGGGTTGGTGACTCAACCACCTCCCTGGGCAGCACATTCCAATGCCTGACCACTCTTTCTCTTTAAAATTTTGTCCCTAATGTCCAGCCTAAACCTACTTAGGCATAGATTGAGGCCATTCCCTCTTGTTCCATCACTAATTACTTATGAGAAGAGACCAGCATCAGCCTTTCCACAACATCCTTTCAGGTAGCTGTAGACAGCAAGGAGGTCTCCCCTCAGCCTCCTCTTTTCCAAACGAAACAGCCCAGCTCCTTCAGTTGTTCTTCATAAGATTTATTTTCCAGGCCCTTCCCCAGCTTCATTGCCCTCCTTTACACTTGCTCCAGCACTTCCACATCTCTCCTGTACTGAGGTGCTCAAAACTGGACACAATACTCAAGGTGTGGCTTCACCAGAGCTGAGTACAAGGGGACAATCACCTCCCTACTGCTGCTGGACACAGCATTTCTCATACAAGCCAGGATGCCATTGGCTTTCTTGGCCACCTGGGCACACTGCTGGCTCATACTCAGTTACTTGTCCATTAGACCCCCCCAGGTTACTTTCTGCCAGCTTTCCAGCCACACTTCACCAAGCCTGTAGCGTTGCTTAGGATTGTGCAGGACCTGGCATTTGGCCTGTGTTGAAGCTCACCACATGAATGTTGGCCCATTGATCCAATCTATCCAAGTCCCTCTGTAGAGCCTCCCTACCCTTGTGCAGATCAACACTGCCACCTAACTTGGTGTCATCTGCAAACTTACTGATGACACACTCTGTGTCCTCATCAAGGTCATCAATAAAGATGTTAAACTGAAGTGGTCCCAACACTGAGCCATGAGGAACACCACTTGTGACCAGCCACCAGCTGGATTTAACTCCATTGACCACCACTCTTTGGGCCCTTTCCCCAGCCAGTGCTTTATCCAGCAGACTGTGTGCTCATCCAAGCCATGAGCAGCAGTTTGTCCATGAGAATTCTGTGGGGAACGGTGTCAAAGACTTTTTGAAAGCCTAGGTAGACAATATCCACAGCCTTTCCCTCATCCAACAGTCAGGTCACCCTGTCATAGAAGGAGAGCAGGTTGGTCAGACAGGACCTGCCCTTCATAAATCCATGTTGACAGGGTCTGATCCCCTGGTTGTTCTCTATATGGTGTGTAATAGTGCTTGAGATGCCCTGCTCCATGACCTTCCCTGGTACTGAGGTCAGACTGAGAGCTCTATAGTTTCCTGGATCCTCCTTTCTTCCTTTCTTGTAGATGGGTGTTATATTTGCTACTCTCCAGTCCATTGGGACCTCCCCAGTTAGCCAGGACTTGAGGTAAATAACGGACAGTGACTTGGCAAGCACATCTTCCAACTGCCTCAGCACCCTTGGGTGTAGCCCATCTGGCTCCATAGACTTGTGTGTGTCTGAGCAGCTTAGCAGACCACTGACCACTTCCTCATTTATTGTGATGATCTCATTCTGATTCCCTTCCCTAGTTCATGAGGCTGGGTGTCCAGGGAGCTGATGGATCCATTGCTAAAGACAGAGGCAAAGTAGGCATTGAGCACCTCAGCTTTCTCCTCATCTCCTCCTTATTCACTATTTCCTTCTGCATCCAACAAAGGATGCAGATTTTCCTTAGGGAGTATTCTATTAGGTTGTAAAATTAGTATTCAATGTTCAATATTAAAAGGTATTTTGATGTGCATACTTTTTGTGTGAAGTCGCTAGGAAACTGAAAAACATACTTTACACCCTGAGGTATAACTTGGATTATTTTTCAGGCAGAGCAATGAACAAAGAGAAGTCTTCTCCACATCCCATCACCTCAGAAAGTCCAGTGTGCTCAGTGTCACCTGAGACTGTTACTGTCACAGTATCACAGTATCACTAAGGTTGGAAGAGACCTCAAAGATCATTGAGTCCAACCTGTCACCACAGACCTCACAACTAGACCATGGCACCAAGCGCCACGTCCAATCTCCCCTTGAACACCTCCAGGGACGGTGACTCCACCACCTCCCTGGGCAGCCCATTCCAATGACGAACGACTCGCTCAGTGAAGAACTTTCTCCTCACCTCGAGCCTAAACTTCCTCTGGTGCAGCTTGAGACTGTGTCCTCTTGTTCTGGCTCTGGTTGACTGGAAGAACAGACCAACCCCTTCCTGTCTACAACCTCCTTTCAGGTAGTTGTAGAGGGCAATGAGGTCACCCCTGATCCTTCTCTTCTCCAGGCTAAACAATCCCAGCTCCCTCAGCCTCTCCTCACAGGGCTGTGCTCAAGGCCTCTCCCCAGCCTTGTTGCCCTTCTCTGGACACCTTCAAGTGTCTTGATGTCCTTCCTAAACTGAGGGGCCCAGAACTGGACACAGGACTCAAGGTGTGGCCTAACCAATGCAGAGGACAGGGGCACAATGACCTCCCTGCTCCTGCTGACCACACTATTCCTAATACAGGCCAGGATGCCATTGGCCCTCTTGGCCACCTGGGCACACTGCTGGCTCATGTTTAGGTGGGTGTCAATCATCGCCCCCAGGTCCCTCTCTGTTTGGCAGCTCTCAGCCACTCTGACCCCAGCCTGTAGCTCTGCATGGGGTTGCCGTGGCCAAAGTGCAGCCCCTGGCACTTGGACTTGTTAAATGCCATCCTGTTGGCCTCTGCCCATCTGTCCAGTCGGTCAAGGTCCCTCTGCAGAGCCTTTCTGCCTTCTAACTGACCAACATCTGCTCCCAACTTGGTGTCATCTGCAAACTTGATGATGACTGACTCAACCCCCTCATCCATATCATCAATGAAGATGTCAAAGAGGATGGGGCCCAGCACTGATCCCTGGGGGATGCCACTGGTGACTGGCTGCCAGCTGGATGTGGCTCCATTCACCACCACTCTCTGGGCTCAGCCTCCAGCCAGTTCCTAACCCAGCTCAGAGTGCTGCTGTCCAAGCCACGAACTGACAGCTTAGCCAGCAGTTTGCTGTGGGGGACGGTGTCAAAGGCCTTGCTGAAGTCCAGGTAGACTACATCCACAGCCTGCCCCACATCCACCAGACGGGTCACCTGATCATAGAAGGAGATCAGGTTGGAGAGGCAGGACCTGCCCTTCCTAAATCCATGTTGGCTGGACCTGAGCCCTTGGCCATCCTTCAGGTGTGCAGTTATTGCCACCAGGTCACCTCTGTTTTTCACTGGTGAATGTTTGCTTTCCCAATAAAATAACTACATTTGTATACAATCTATATGTGGAATGACAGTCAGTTCCTTTTTTAAGGAAATTTGAATGTATAATAAGTACAATATTATGAAAATAACCCAGAGGAAGAAGCAAGCTTTAGGAGCAAATGGAGTGAGCTGCTGTCTTCCAGCCTGTTTCAACACTTCCTGTCTGGGGAAACCAAAAAGCAGAAGGACGGCAGCTCAAAGAACCATAACTCCTCTAGGAGCCTAATACTTTGCATGTTGGAAGTGCTCCTGAAGCATGGTGGTGGTCCACCATCCCTCACAGTCTGACAGCAGGCTGCAACTTTCTGCATAGAATCATAGGGTGGTCCAGGCCAGAAGGGACTTCCAAAGTGTAAGAGTCTAAACTCCTGGTGTGACTCAACAAAGATAAAATCACTTGCTGCTTGCCCAGACAGTACCAATCCTGGATGCAAATCACCTTGCGATTGCTTCGTGATAACACTGGACTGCAGCTGGCCTATAACAATGACCCAAGGACCCAGCCATCACGCCTTCAAGACAGCTATCAGATACCCCCAGGAAGGGAGGGTGATGAGTCAATGGACTCTCCACCTGTTTCCTGATGTGTGATAAGTGGGTAGGCAGGGAGATGGAGAGGAAGGAGGCGGAGGCCCCCCCCCACTCCATCCAGACCACTGTCCAAACTCACATGAATACACTGAAAGACTTCCTGGGGAATGATACCTGGATACTTATGATTTCCTGGCTCCTGAATTCCTGAGGGACAATGCTCGGACACATACCTAAGGACTAAAAACTGTATAAAAGACTTGACCACTACTGGCTCAGGGGAAAGAAAACCACAGAGGAAGAAAACCGCAATGGAGGGAAGAAAAACGCAGAGAGAAAAACGCTGAAGGAGGACCATGCCGCTGAGAAGGAAGGAAGCAGACTGAACCCTCTCTCCATGTCCTCTACTCATGGAGCTGACCCATGCTGCCCAGAGGGACCTCATCTGTTCTCCGGCCAAAGCCTCAGCACCCTTTCTCTACAGACCCAGGCTGCCCAGAGGGATCACATCGCATCTCCAGCCAAAGCCTCAGCACAAACCCAGCACCTCATGCAGCACCTCTCCTCCACAGACTCAAACTGTCTTGGGGTGGGTGAGGGGTGTGGTAATATGATTCCTTTCCTCTTCTCTCTCTCTCTTCTCTCTTTCCCTCTCTATCTTCTCCCTCTCCCCTTCTTATTTCCATTTTCTCTATGTAATAAATAGTCTAGCTGTTGATATTTTGGCCTCGTTTGTGCCGATTAATTTCACAGCACGGGAATATTCAAAAGAACTAGTCTCCTTCCCTCTCCGGACCGAGACATTTAATTGGCGTAGTCGGCAGGATTCCCGTGCAGTGAAAGTATCACAGCAAAACTACTGTATTTCTGAGAACCCCGAAATGTGTGTGTGTGTCTGAGACGTACTCTGAGTACGAAGTGAGTGCGGAGTCCAGATTCGCGTTTTCACTCTCCCGCGAGGGAAGTGGCCGGAGAAGGACGAAGCGAAATTTTCAGAGAGACTGTGTGGGAGTTCTCAAAAGCTTTCTATGTGTGTGCTTTCTCAAGGAAGATTATCTGGGGTACAAATTTTGAATTTATAGTGTGACCTCCTTGAGAATCCTCTGTACCCTGCTTTAAATGTGTGTGCTTTCCCGGGGAAGATTAACTGGGGTACAAACGTTGATTTTATAGTGTGGCCTCCTCGAGGATTCTCAGTACCCTGTTTTGGGAAACCCAGTTTTGGTGATATTTGTAAAGTGTGTATTCTTTCGGGGATAGTGTGGCTTTCCCGAGAAGGCCGGTATTGAAGCAAAAGTTGAGTAACTTCTGCTGGTGTGTCTTCTCTCCGAGAAACAGAGATTCTTCCTTAAGAATCACAGGTTCCTTGTCCCGGTGTAACAGAAAATTTGAGGTACAAAAGCCGAGAAGCTTTTGCAAGTGTGGGTTCTCTCAGGGAAATTGTGTTACCTCCTTGAGAATCCCAGGTTGGTTGGCTGTTTTTTCTTGTGTGTGACCTCTCCTGAAAAATCTATTGTGCATTTTTCCTGGAGAAGATTAGTTTGGAGTAAGCTTTTAAAGGTGTACGTTTTCCAGGGAAGATTTTGTTGGTACAAACAGTGTTTTTGATCTGACTCCCTGTGAAACTTAGTGCCCTGTTAAGAAATGCTTTGTGAAACAAAAGAGATGGCCCGGAGTGAGAGGCTTTTTAACCTTTTAGAAGCTCACGGTGCCCGCCCATCTGTACAGGTACTTGACTGGGCCCGTGAAAATTGGCATAATTTCCAGAGTGTGGCTGATAGAATTGTGGCTCTGCAGAAAGATGCAAGAGCAAAAGCCGGAAAAGGCAAAGGTTTTATTTGTGTGGTTTTAGGCGCTTGTTTAGCTGCTTCAGTGAAGGAGAAAGAGGAATGGCATGAGCGGGACAATACAACTATTTCCTCTTTGCAGGACTTAGTTTCGTCACTACAAAGCCATGTTGCCACTTTGAAAGACGTAGTGGCAGACCTTAAAATTCGATTGGAAAAGGAGAGGAGGCAAAATTCGTATTTGGACTCAAAACAGGGTGTGAATTACCTGGAGTCTGCCCCTGTGTACCCTTGGGCAGAATTGACAGCAGCTAAGGAAGCTGCTGTGCATGTGAGACCTCTCATTAAAACTGAAGTTTTATATGAGGATGGGGAAACTACCCCCACTGTCACAACTAAAGATGCACCTTTCTCCTACACTGTGCTGGCCAAAATTCGTAAAGAATTTGCACGCTCTGCTGTGGAATCTGAGGTGGAATATGTGTGGCGAGTTTCACAAACTGGAGGTGATCAGATTATGTTAACAGAAGCTGAAGCCATGGGCTATTGGGGTGATAATGTTTTTCTAACCACGAAAAACAGGAGTGGACCCTGGAGCCTTACCCAGCGAGCTGCCTATTGGGCAGGGGGGTTTGATCCAAAGGAGAGAGGAGAACCTGTAGTTCTGCAGGGAGGGATGAATCAGATAATGGAGAATGTGCAAAAGGCTGCATGCCTGCAAATGATCTATGAAAGAGAACTAAAACATCATTTTGAATCCCCCCTTTCTCTTCTGGTGGATGCAAACAGAATGACTCCTTTGATCAGGGGTCTCCCTGACTCGCTTAAAATAAGAGGTATCGAGCTCCAAAAAGAAATAGCTAATACCCCACTTTCTTCCAGGACATGGGAAGATTTGGGAAGGGAGTTATTAGATTATGCCAGGCAGTATAATATTCCTGAGGAAAGTAAAAAACCTCAAACTAGAGGCTTGAGACATGTGAAAATGATTCACCCACCAAGCCCCCAGGGCCAGTCGCGCCGTATTCCTAGTAGGCACCTGGCCAGGGGCAGGGAACACTTGAATACCCGGCAATATTGGTGGGGGGTGGGTCAGAAGAAAGGTATCCCAAAAGAAGTGGTTGATGGGGTACCCACGAGGCAATTAGAAATCATTGTGAAATGCTGGCCTGAGCCTAAAAAGAGGGCTGAGGCCACTGCTCCTCTCTTTGTGAAACCATTTGGTGAGGGGAGGGGTATGCCCCCCAGGGCAACTAAGGGCTTCACTTCTCAGTGGTGAGTCGGGGGTGAAGCATGAGTCAGAAGATCACCAAAAAAATTGTACTTGGTTCGGGGAAAAGCTTTTGTTCGTGTTTAACTTGGCTTTGAGAGAACCTGAAACAATCAACGATACTTACAGGCCCATTCAAAGTAAATAAGCGAACTCTTTCAGGGACATCACCTGAGAGGGTGTCTGTATGGGAACCTCTGTATGGGAACCTGAAAATACCAGTTTTGTATGTTTTAAGGTTGTGTTTCTTATTTAAGTTCTAATGCTAAATATTACCTGTTATTTAAATTATAATGCTGAAGACTACCTGATGTATTGTCAGAAGGACTTGTCTTGTTACAATATAGAAGACCTCTCAAGTTTTGCATCGCAGAAGACATCTCTTCAAGGACTGTACTTTCCATAGCCCCGCAGACATTCAGATCTGGAAGGAAGCTCTCACTTCAATTCCAAACTGAAGGACTGACGGGGTGGGGGGGGTATGGGTTTGTTCTCTTGGCTTCCAGGAGGAACAAGGATGCTTTCACCTTGTGTAATTACCTGTTTTGTCCTATTTTGCTAGTATTGTTAATCTTTCACCTTGTGTAGTGTCCAATATGCAATTTGTGTCTAATGATGGTGTACAACAGATTTGTGCCATTAGCCAACCAAAACTTATGTCTATTGAAAAAATTGTTTAAAACTTCTTTCCTTTCCTTTCTTTTCTTTCTTTCTTTCTTGCTTTTATCTTTGATTGACGGGGTGGTGTAAGAGTCTAAACTCCTGGTGTGACTCAACAAAGATAAAATCACTTGCTGCTTGCCCAGACAGTACCAATCCTGGATGCAAATCACCTTGCGATTGCTTCGTGATAACACTGGACTGCAGCTGGCCTATAACAATGACCCAAGGACCCAGCCATCACGCCTTCAAGACAGCTATCAGATACCCCCAGGAAGGGAGGGTGATGAGTCAATGGACTCTCCACCTGTTTCCTGATGTGTGATAAGTGGGTAGGCAGGGAGATGGAGAGGAAGGAGGCGGAGGCCCCCCCCCACTCCATCCAGACCACTGTCCAAACTCACATGAATACACTGAAAGACTTCCTGGGGAATGATACCTGGATACTTATGATTTCCTGGCTCCTGAATTCCTGAGGGACAATGCTCGGACACATACCTAAGGACTAAAAACTGTATAAAAGACTTGACCACTACTGGCTCAGGGGAAAGAAAACCACAGAGGAAGAAAACCGCAATGGAGGGAAGAAAAACGCAGAGAGAAAAACGCTGAAGGAGGACCATGCCGCTGAGAAGGAAGGAAGCAGACTGAACCCTCTCTCCATGTCCTCTACTCATGGAGCTGACCCATGCTGCCCAGAGGGACCTCATCTGTTCTCCGGCCAAAGCCTCAGCACCCTTTCTCTACAGACCCAGGCTGCCCAGAGGGATCACATCGCATCTCCAGCCAAAGCCTCAGCACAAACCCAGCACCTCATGCAGCACCTCTCCTCCACAGACTCAAACTGTCTTGGGGTGGGTGAGGGGTGTGGTAATATGATTCCTTTCCTCTTCTCTCTCTCTCTTCTCTCTTTCCCTCTCTATCTTCTCCCTCTCCCCTTCTTATTTCCATTTTCTCTATGTAATAAATAGTCTAGCTGTTGATATTTTGGCCTCGTTTGTGCCGATTAATTTCACAGCACGGGAATATTCAAAAGAACTAGTCTCCTTCCCTCTCCGGACCGAGACACAAAGGTCATCCAGTCCGACCTCCCCACAGTCAGCAGGGACATCCCCAATTAGATCAGGCTGCCCAGGGCCTTGTTCTGTCTTACCTCTAATATCTCCAGGGAAGGTGCCTCAACCACCTACCTGAGCAACCTGTTCCAGTGTTCCACCACCCTCATAGGGAAGAATTTCTCCCTGATACCCAATCTAAATCTGCCCTTCTCTAGTTTGATGCCATTGCCCCTTGTCCTGTCACCACAGACCTCTATAAACAGTCTCTCCCCACCCTTCCTCTAGGCCCCTTCAGGTACTGGAAGGCTGCTATTTGGTCTCCCAAGAGCCTCCTCTTTTCCAGGCTGAACAACACCAGCTCCCTCAGTCTGTCCTTGTAACAGAGGTGCTCCAATCATTCTCATGGCCTCCTCTAGACCCTCTCCATCAGGACCATGTCCTTCCCATATTGAGGGCTGCAGACCTATACACAGTACTCTAGCTGAGGTCTCACCAGAGCAAAGTGGCAGAATCACCTCTCTGGACCTGCTGGCAACACACCTTTTGATGCAGCACAGGATGTGATTTGCTTTCTGGGCTGCAAGTGCACAAGTATCCTCATTACCCACAAATTTTGCATCTTCATCCTTCTCATCTCCGTGGCAGGAGAGCTTGCTTTTGGGATGAGAGGATCTCATCTCCACTCTCCTCTCAGTGGGGACCTGAGGGAAGATGGTGGAATTTAGGCTTCTTTGAGAGAGACTGTCTCTACTGGCATGGGGGCAGCAGACTCCTGTGGCACTGCACCCCTCTACCCCTGTCACAGATCATCTCTCTGCACCAGGACATGGCACAGCCTCCCAGCCAGCTCTGGCACTGTCAAATTGCTTCATGCAAAGTGATCATACTCCTCAGGCAAACTCTGATTTCCTCTGTATCCTGTTTATCTGGAAAACAAAACAATTAATTAAAAGAGTAAACCACAAGACCTGAATGTTATTTATGCCCCTAATTATCTCATTCTAGTGGGTATTTTAGTCACTGCTTTGGCAGAATAGAATAGAATAGAATAGAATAGAATAGAATAGAATAGAATAGAATAGACCAGGTTGGAAGAGACCTTCAAGACCATCGCATCCAACCCATCAACCAATCCAACACCACCTAAACAACTAACCCACAGCACCAAACACCCCATCAAGTCTCCTCCTGAACACCTCCAGTGATGGCGACTCCACCACCTCCCCAGGCAGCCCATTCCAATGGGCAATCACTCTCTCTGGATAGAACATTTTCCTAACATCCAGCCTGAACCTTCCCTGGCACAGCCTGAGACTGTGTCCTCTTGTTCTGGTACTGGCTGCCTGGGAGAAGAGACCAACATCCGTCTGTCTACAACCTCCCTTCAGGTAGTTGTAGAGAGCAATAAGGTCACCCCTGAGTCTCCTCTTCTCCAGGCTAAGCAACCCCAGCTCCCTCAGCCTCTCCTCGTAGGGCTTGTGTTCCAAACCCCTCACCAACTTTGTTGCTCTTCTCTGGACTCGTTCCAGCAAGTCAACCTCCTTCCTAAACTGAGGGGCCCAGAACTGGACACAGTACTCAATCAGATCAACTCCTGTTGATCAGGTTGGTCAGGCAGGACCTGCCCTTCCTAAACCCATGCTGGCTGGGCCTGATCCCTTGGCCATCCTGGAAGTGCTGTGTGACTGCACTCAGGATGACCTGTTCCATAATCTTGCCTGGCACTGAGGTCAGGCTGACAGGCCTGTAATTCCCTGGCTCATCCAACCGGCCCTTCTTGTGGATGGGCACCACGTTGGCCAGCTTCCAGTCATCTGGGACCTCTCCAGTGAGCCAGGACTGCTGAAAAATGAAGGAGAATGGCTTAGCCAGCTCATCTGCCAGCTCCCTCAGCACCCTAGGATGGATCCCATCTGGTCCCATGGACTTGTGGGGATCCAAGCAGCTGAGGAGAGCTCCAATCACCTGCTCATGGAACATATGCAGCTCCCTGGCTCCTTCTGCCAGCTCTGCAGGCCACCTGTCTGGTAGACATTCTGTCCTGCTAGTAAAAATTGAGGCAAAGAAGGTGTTAAGTACCTCTGCCTTTTCCTCATCCTGTGATACAACATTTCCCTCCATGTCAACCAAGGAGTGGAGGTTGTCCCTGCCCTTCTTCTTGCTATTAATGTATTTATAGAAGGACTTTTTGTTGTCCTTCACAGCAGAGGCCAGTCTAAGCTCCAAATGTGCTTTTGCCACCCTAATTTTCTTCCTACGTGATTTAGCAACATCCTTAAACATTCCATGGGTTGCTTCACCTTTCTTCCAAAGATGATACACCCTCTTTTTTTCCCTTAGTTCTTTTAGAAGCTCATCACCCATCCAGGCTGGCCGTCTGCCCCGGCGGCTCCTCTTCCGGCGCATTGGCACAGCCTGATCCTGCGCCTTCAAGAGTTCTCCCTTGAAGCAGGTCCAGCTCTCCTGGACCCCTTTGTTTTTAAGGGCTTTATCCCAAGGATCCCTCTGAGTTAGTTCCTTGAGTAACCTGAAGTCCACCCTCCGGCAGTCCAGAGTGGAGGTCTTCTTGCTGCCCCTCTTAGCTTGACTGAGTACTGAAAATTCAATTCTCTCCTGGTCACTGGCCCCTAAACAGCCTCCGACCACCACATCCCCACCAGCCCTGCCCTGCTGGTGAAGAGGAGGTCAAGCATAACCTTGCCCCTGGTAGGCTCACACAGCACCTGGGATAAGAAGCTGTCCTCCATACACTCTAAGAACCTCCTGGACTGTCTCCTCTCTGCTGTGTTGAGATCCCAGCAGATGTCAGGCAGGTTGAAGTCGCCCATAAGGACAAGGTCAGGCGATCCTGAGCCAGCCTTAAGCTGCCTATAGAATGCTTCATCAACATCTTCCTCCTGGTTGGGTGGTCTACAACAGACTCCAACCAGGATGTCAGCCCTGCTGGTCTTCCCTCTATTTCTTACCCACAAGCACTCAACCCATTCAACCCAGGCCATTCTTGTATACTGTGACCTTACCCCTCCTCTGGGACAGATGTACTCCATCTGTTACCAGCTGACCTGGTGCAGTAGAAAGTTCTCCAAGATCAAAACCCCCAAAATTCTTTTGACTGCACCAGCCTCTAAGCCATTTGTTGACTATAGCTGCTGACCTGTTCCTTATGGTATTCCCTCCTGCAACTAAGGGAATTGATGAAAAAAATATCTATTAATGAATACTTTATACAACTCCATGTAACATAAATCAAACAAAATCCTTATTTCTATCTTCTAAGGTTGCAATGAAATAGCTTTAACATTATTGAAGATAATTTGTATTAACTTTAAAAGTTCGGTTTTTTGGTTTTTTTTCAAGTAATGAGGAATAATTTAATCCAGTTGTCATGAGGCACCTCAGCTTGTTAAATAAGTTAATAAATGACTATACATCAATCAAAGAGAAACAGCTATGAAGAGCTGAGCATGTGAGACAATTCTGGTGATAATATTAGTTAGTATTTAATCAGAAACTTGGGGACCATAAATAAAAAGATCACAAGAGAGACATTTCTGCAAACTACTTTGAAAACATGTTGGAATTGTATTTGCTTTAGGAGGAAACCTTTAGCCATATTTGGCAACGACGGAGGTTCTTGGAATCAATACGGCTGACCAATATGATCGGTACTGATCCTTTATTGTTCCAGTATTGCAGGCCTATGGCTCAGGGCTATGGTGAAAGCATGGCACAGCAAAGCATGGAAGGAGAGGAGATAAGACAGGCAGGAAAGGAAGAAGAAGAAGTACGTAGCAAGGAAACTGCTACAGTTTGTATAACCTTGGTGTGCCTTGTTGGCAGGGACTCATTGGTCCCCTATGAGTGACCACACATCACACTGTTGTAGATTGTTGCTCCAACTACGGATGACACGCGAGGTTTGGTGCTGCAGCTGCATGTCCTGTTGTCCCGAGATAACTCACTATGTTTCTAGCTACCAGCGTCTTGGTTTAGTTACAGTGCTGCAGGCACAGCACTGTCTTGGCATACTGGTAGCTGGCTCTGCCCTTGTGCTGGGCATGGCCTACCACCATGTCAGGCTCCAGGCCTGCACTGCAGATTGCTCACACCGCTCGTCACTGGTGTTCCCACAGAAACCTGTTCTTCCTTCCATCCTTCCCTCCTTTCTTTCTTAACATTTCTTCCCACACTGTGCACATCAGAGTTGCAGTGACATCACATGGGGAGAAATGAGTTTATATTGCTTTAACTTTTTTCAGTTAGTGGGTTCTGCACTCAAATTGTACTTCTCACTCTCTGGCTCAAAAGGAATATTTTTCTGAGATTCCTGATTTCTAGACCATCAGAAAGAAAGAAAAAACCAAAGAGAGAAAAACAGGGGGATTTCTGCTTGTGCTGTTTCACCTGATTGGGCCCAAGGCCACTGGGGGATGGGCAGTCTCAGATCTGGCCAGCTGAGACCAGCCTAATAGTAGTGGGGGGGGGGGGAAGGAGGAGCCCTGGGGGTTTTGAATACACCCTCAGGTGGGGTTTGGGGTCTTTCTGGGTTTACTTTGGTTCCTTTCTTGTCACTGTGCTGCCTTTTGTGCACACTCACTGTTCTCTAAACTCTCCACTACTTTTGCAATCAGTTTGTCTGAGTCATTATTTCTGCGCGTGGTGGGGAAGGGGTTTGCCCCAACCCATTACACCTGGGGAGCAGACTTTAATATTTGTTGTGTTTACACAAGGTTACTTGCAGTAAACTGCTTTTTCTGTTCACTAGTCTGCCTCTGTCATGGCTCATTTATATGTGAGCATGACTGACTGAAACCAACATAATCCACAACTGACAAGTGCCAGACCTGCAGTTCAATCCACTCCTTCCTTAAGATAATGCCAAGGGCTGACTGAAGTAGCGGAACAATAAAGTGGAGAGAGACAATCAGGGTCAAACTGATCCAATTCCCTGTGTTCCCCAGAATCCCTAGGGATTCTGCCTGAAAACACAGTGTTTTTTTCTCTCTAAACACATTAGACCTGAAACAGGGACCTGGCCTTCACAGAAATGTATGGCTGACATGAAAATACGGAAGTTTTAGGGCAGTTTCTTTAGCCATTGGCTTCCAAGGCCTTACATTAGAGTGTAGTGTAAGAACAAGATAAAACACACTAATAGCTGAAGATTTTGTGGCTGGTTGTTTGTTTTTTTAGTGGGGTGTTTAAACTAAAGGACCTAGTGATGACAGAGAGTTGATTCTCCTTTGCCTTTTCTTTATATTTGTCTAATGTATCATTTGCATCTCTTAATAAAATTAAACCTGAGAAATAAATAAGAGGCATCTCCTTTCAGTGATGCTCCCAATTCCCATTGCCAATATAGAAAACTGGGTCCCTGAATACATTTCTTTATATTAAGAACACAGCAATTAACACAAATATTCCTTCAAAATTAGCAGCTGCTTCTGTGCTGCAATACATACCATGTCTGGAATTTAATGAGGTATTTTACTGAACTTACAGAAGATAAAGACCTGAGCAGTAGCACTAAAGACTCAAGAGATATTTTGGTACCTTCCATCACTAAGATAAGAAGTTTTTCCAGATGTTCTTTCCTCCACCCCCTAATTAATAAGCCTCTGGAGTTGCATGTGAACATCTATATTGTTGTATTTGTTGTGGGTAGAGATAGAATTATGTATTTCAGTAACAAGAAAGGTTTTTTTTTACCTCTGTCACCCATTTCCCAGATACCACCTACTTAGCATATTGGATGACCCATGAAACCAGATTTATCACCTTCCATTTACAATACAGTCCCAAAAGTACGAGGCTGTGTGGCTCCCAAAAGAGGAGCCAGCTGTGTGGACCACAAACTGTATGTTGGCTGGGTTTGTGGCCATTTTAGTAATTTTTTGTTCCTGTGAACCCAGCAGTGATGATAACACACTCAATATGAATTTTGCTTGTTTGCAGGTGATGGTCTCCTTGGGAGTCTTGCAGCCCTCCCTGGCTGGTCTCCCCTGAGTAGCATACCGACAGAGCTTGAAAATCTGCAAGCAGCCACCCGAAGTCTCATCTGTTTCAGTCTCCACCTTTCCTTGTGACTGAATACAGAAACCAAAGTACTCTCAAGGAGAAAAAAACCCAAACAACAAACCAACCAACCACAAGAAGGAAGAGGAAAACATCTGGGCTGCCTAACACTCTCTTCAGGCCATCCTTGGGACCCTTCCACAGATTCCTAGCAAAACCCTGCAGTGTGAACAAATACAGATTAATACAGTTTGAATAGTAGAAATGTGACTAAATTAAGACTTGGTGTATTTTACTGAGCCACGATTGCTCCTGAGTGTATTGGGATGCAAGACAGGATAGGTGGATGTCAGTGTTGAGGGTTCTTTGTAGACGTGGCATTTTGGGAAATTTCCTCCCTCTTTTATGGCTTTTTGTGTAGCTTGGAGGCCCAGTGAGGGTGTTTCCTCTAAAAGACAACGCAGCTTCTGCATGTTTCTCAGTGGACAAGAATTTAACCTCTGTCACATTATTGCTCAGCTAATGAAAGGACTTGTATAACATGACTAATCAATAGCAGGACACAGAGCTTGGTCCTGCAGTTCTACAGGTAGTGAGAAAATTTCTGTCTCTTGGGCTTAATCTGAGTCTTTCCATCGCACCAGAGTGTACTGTCCTCCAGGAGAAGCACACTGATTGCTACCACCACTGCTGGTGGGTAGTCATGAAGTGAGGGTGACTGTGTTTGGACACAGGAAGTCTGCTGTGGAGGATTATGCTAAGAGAGAACACAACTGCACTACTCTGAGGAAACCCATTTCTCTCAAGCAATGAGGGAAGGAAACTTCAAGAACTCAGGCCAGCCCTTACAAATAGCACCCTGCAATGATCTTTTGAGAAAAACTTAAATAATAATTAAGATATAAATTGTATCTATGAAGGTGAAAATCATTAACTATTGCAAACACTGTCTAAAGGATTTTTTTAATGTCATATTAGCAGATCACAGTACATTGGAAAAATGTAGTTCCAACATTTGTCTCAATAGTAAAGAAGGTAAACAAAACTGCATAAGCTTTGAGGATTACACAGAATACTCCACATAAATCACATTTTCACTACATTGAGACTCTTGAATATGTCTAGAGAAGGGCAATGAGGCTGGTGAGAGGCCTTGAGCACAAGCTCTATGAGGAGAGGCTGAGGGAGCTGGGGTTGTTTAGCCTGGAGAAGAGGAGGCTCAGGGGAGACCTCATTGCTCTCTACAACTACCTGAAGGAGGCTTTTAGCCAGGAGGCAGTTGGTCTCTTCTCCCAGGCAAGCAGCACCAGAACAAGAGGACACAGTCTCAAGCTGCACCAGGGGAAGTTTAGGCTTGAGGTGAGGAGAAAGTTCTTCACAAAGAGAGTTGTTAGCCATTGTAATGTGCTGCCCAGGGAGGTGGTGGAGTCACCATCCCTGGAAGTGTTCAAGAGAGGATTGGATGTGGCACTTGGTGCCATGGTTTAGTAGTCATGAGGTTTTGGGTGACAGGTTGGACTTGATGATCTTTGAGGTCTTTTCCAACCTTATTGATTCTATGATTCTATAAACACAACACAATGCTTACAATGTTTATCATATTACATCCAAGGATTTCCTATGTACATTGCCTTTATAGTACTCTCAGTGAGAAAGGCTCCATGACTTAGGACCTATGCACAAGCACCACGCTTTTAGGGGGGTCTGTATTTCTGAATAGTAGAAATAAGATTGCTCTTGTCTTAAGAAGAGCAATGATTTGCCAGGAGGTTATTTCATTGCATTGTTAGCATATCTTCTCAAATTAACTGCAAGAACTGGGTGCTTAATAAGTCTAGCCCTATTTCATATTTTGTGAAGAACTCGTTCTCTGCTGTGGTTCCACAGCAGAGGGAAAAGAAGAAACACAGGGAAACAACACAGGAAAAAGAAGAAAAAATAAAACAGAGCACTAAGCTATCTTTAGAACATCATTCAGGCAGTTTTCAGTGGCCTTCAAAAGTAGAGAACTGGATGCAGTGCAAGTACCTTCCAATCCTATGTGTCTGTGAATTCATGTTACCACAACAGCTGCAACTGTAATACTAGAAAAATCTATGCAGACACATAAATCATACCTTTCCTAAGCTTTAAGTATTGACACTGTTGGCTAGTCAAAAATTCTTAACTACCTCTCTCATTCCAGAAAATAATTCAGAATAGACTGGAATTTGGCAAGCCTCCACAGTTTTAAAATTGTATTGGTGCTCAAACACCTCATGTACAAGGCATGTAATTGTATACAAAAGTGCTCTTCCTTTTCTTTTGTTAGTGCCTGCTTTGATGTGTTTAACTTTGATTTTAAAGGGCATGGGAGGATGAAAGTAAAATCTAGAATGCTCAAAAAAAACCCCAAACCCCAACCCCCCAAAACATTAAAGCAAGGGCTCAAGTAGTCTCTGAAGACCTGCACTTTTGTTCAGACAAGTGATGGAACCACATTTCAATACGAAACCAAGTCACACCTGCTTTTCTGGAGATATTCTACATTTTAAGTTAACCAGGGCTCATCAACTTCACCAGTCAGAAGAACTGACAGGGTGATCTCCAGGCCTTCAGACATAAAGTGGAAATACCACTGAGCACAGCCCTTACACTGTGGCAATGACACGGGCTGTTTACACCAGCAGCTGACTTGAGCTGCATTTCAACAAGGGCATCTCTCTATACTGTGATGCTGGGGAATCTGAAACACTGAAGATGGTTGCAACTACTCCCATTAGCCTATTCGCTTTTCCCAGGTGTTAACCGGTGTTCTCTCACTGCACTGCCGAGGAACAGACCGAAGGCAAAGTCTGCACAAGTGGCTCCATGGAGTGGGGAAACAGACAACAGGCATGGAGGAGGTAGGACTTCATCACACATCTGGATTTCCTGTGTGTCCAGTTCCACAACTCCTTATTCCACTGCACATCCACATATGTATATACACATTACAGCTTTGACAAGGCAGGCCTTACCTCTCCCCTGTCAATTGTGTATATAGTCATGGGTTGAAGTGACATAACACTAGTCACTGTGCTCAGGTATTGTGTGTTTACTGATTTTGCCTGCTCTAATTATTGCTTGTGCTGTTAACACAGTGAACACTGTTCGAAGGTTGGACAAGAGCACACACGGAAGTAACACAGAGTCTCAAACCTCAGCTTGCTTTGATAGTTTGCCTATATGGACTCAACCCCATCCCTGGGGAGCCTGTTACAGTATTTCATAACCCTTTCAGTCAAGACATTTTTTCTAATACTCTTTCTGAATCCTCTCCTCATACAACCTAAGGCCATTTCCTCTTGTCCTGTCACTTCATACTGGGGAGAAGAGACCAACATCCACCTCACCACAGCTTCCTTTCAGGTAGTTGTAGCAAGAGGGTCTCCTCTCAGTTTCCTTTTCTCCAGGCAAAACAATCACAGTTATCTCAGCTGGTCCTCATAAGATGTGTTCTCCAGGCCCTTCACCAGCTATGTTGCTCTTCTCTGGTATGCTCCATCACCTCAATGTCTTTCTTGTAGTGAGGGCTCCAAAGCAATACAGCACTCAAAGTGTGGCATCACCAGTACTGAGTGCAGGGGACACTTTCTTGGTCCTGTTTGTCACACTGTGACACAGGCTGAGATGCTGTTGGCTTTCTTGGCCACCTGGGAGCACTGCTGATTCATATTCAGCCAGCTGTTGATCAACACCTCCAGGTCTTCCACTTCTAATCAGATTTCCAGTCACTCTTTCCCAAGGCTGTAGCATTGCATGGGGTTGTTGTGACCTAAGTGCAGGAGCCAGTACATGCCCTTGTTGAATCTAAATACATTGTCTAAGGGAAGATAAGGACAACTGTGATTATCTGACCTGACCAGTTTTTAACAGAGCTCATACAACTTCCCTGAATTTATTAATAAAACTTCTTCACAGAAGGATGTTTTTGTCCTCAAATCAGAGCCCAAACATGCTAGAGATTATGCTCTTCCAAGGGCCACATTCAACCTTCAGTGCTTCACCTGTGAGAGGGGGTCTTGTGGACCACCAAGGTCCAGCCACAGAAGAGACAGGAGCAGCCAAAACCTGCTCTGCTTGGAGGGTGCCTGAATGCTCAGGGAGAGTGAGGAGCTCTCTGCCAGGACATGCTTGGAAATCCCAGAGAAGCCTTGGAGGACATTCCTTAACAAACTGTACTTTTCCTAGAGAGATTCTGAAGCTTTTGAGGTTTGGCATAATTCTGAACTCTGTTTGGAGTGCTGCTGGCACTGTGGGACAAGGGACATAATGAGAAAGATTTCTTTTTCATATGTGATGGGAAACATCACAGCACAGCCACTACCTCTGTCTTCCAGAGAATGACTGCAATAGGACAAAGCTTATAACAGTTTACAACAGCCTAAGGGCAAAGCATTTCTAGATATTCAAGAGAAATCACTGCTTCTTGCAGAACTGCATGTGCTGGTTGGTGTTTTGTTTAACTACCATAGACATCTGTGAGAAAGCAGCCATTTAAATGCTACAGAAGAACAGAAGAACAGTCTTCTAGAATTTTCAAAGCATATTGTGCTGGTTAGAGGAGCCACTTCACCATTCAAGAAAATGCACAGCATTGATGCCTTTCCTGCGACCATCAGCAAGGGTTTTAATGCTATGGTCAGAATGAGTAGGTTAAAACATTAGCCTATTTATGTTTGAACTGTTCAAGTGGGTTCATGTTGCCAGATCACTATATGAAGTGTCAGAGCCAGATTTGGACCCTGGAAACTATGCAAGGCAAAGTACTTTCCCTGAAGTACACAAAAGCAAAACCCCTATGCTCTGAGAAGCACACTTGAGAAGTATAAACCATCTTGGCTGCTGAATATAGATGAGTTTCAGGTGGGCTTTTCACAGAGGATTCCCAAATAATTCCTCTCTTTTCTGACTCACAGCTGTATGTTTGCACATGAGCTTTACCTAACCAAATGATGTGCACCACTCACACCTCTGCAGGCTCAGCCTTGCCCATTTCCCCACAAACTGCCCCCCCGCATTGCTCTGAATGAACAATTCACCATCACAAGGGCTGTCACCTCCAAACCATTAACTGCAACCTTGAGGGAGAAGAACTGGTTTTGGATAGCTTAGGAAGGCTATGTTTAGTCTTTGACTTGGAAAAGAATTTAAACATCTTGACACTGAAAGAGATAAACCGGGCAGAATTTGGTTGGATGTGTTAAAATATTGTTTTGTTGGTTTAGCCTATTGCATGCTTTAATTACATGGATGCCAGTAGAAAACAAAACCAATTCAGATGTGACACATCCTTGGTTATACTGTGATACTGTGACATGTGCCTTCTGATAGACTATATAACTTTGCTGTATGATGTAATAAATGTCTCTACCTGCTTACATCTTGTCCTGGAAGCTGTGCTCAGGGTGATCGAACACCTGTTCTACAGCAAATGCTGATCCCAACAACAATGCTATATTACAACACAACCTCTCTGTGCCTCAGAAAAAAATACGTTACCCTGAAGTTAGGCATGGTACTCAACTTGCTGCAGCCAGTCTGGCAGTGCTGAGGGAGAGCTGCATGTCAACTCATAGCTGCACTACATATTTCACAGGATCTTTGCTGCAAATGTTGATAAAAATATACTTTCTCCTCTTTGACAATTTCAGTTCTTGGTAGACTCTTAACAAGTGTGATTGATAATTGACAGGTTAGCATTGAGTAAAGGATTGTCTCTTATTGTATGAGGTGAACACATATGCCACTCTTTGTAGGAACAGCTCAGAATGTTCTGGCTGACACCTTTAAAGAAGCTGTCCTCATGCCAGATCTGCTTTGAGCTTTGCTTAAAATAAGTCTCCTATTGAAAACACGGATGGGAGGAGGGACTTGGAGGATAGAGCCTTCTGCCCCAGGCAAGTGTATCAAAATCTATTGTTTCATAAACGGATTAAGCAAAAGGTAAAACCAGGCTTATGTCCTCAGCAACACAAGATTTTAGAACACCTTTCTCCATTATCAAAAGAAATTTGCTGCTAATTACTCACTCAGGTATTTTTCACGGATAGTTGTTGTGCCTTTGTTTCTAAGTTGCAGTTTTCTCTTAACTGTCACTCTCTCTTTTTCCTCTTGGCATTAAATCACTCTGCTTCCCCAGCTGTTTACAGAAAGCAGCCATGTCCTTTTCTCTGCCAAGGAAGGCAAGAAGTACATATCCCCTAGGGCAGGATACCATTGCTATGGCAGTCCTAGGAGCCTTTTTCTGCCCATCTCCCATCTGAGGGCCTTCATTGCACAGCAGACCAGACCTCTATACACATTTCCAGATGGGATCTCTTCAGCCCTGCACCTTCTGGCACGTACAGGCTCTTTCCCTACCTCTACTGACACCAACTAAAGTTGAATTTTTTCACAGGTCTATTATATTTGTATCTACTTCATGCTTAGCAGAGCATCCCAGGACTTTCTTTTGTTGGCACCCAATAACTTCGTAGCAGAAATGTTTGTTTCCCTCCATCTTCAGTGCCATAGCACCTCCTACACATCCAGCAGCCACCACCCAGCCCATTGTAATTTCTCATTCCTCACTTGGACAAAGAATGTCTTCACAAAAATAGCAAAAGGAAACACAGATGACTGAGTTGAATTTTTACACTCATTTTAATTCTCATTTGTAGCCTTTCCACCAGCACAGAGCTCCCCTACCTCCTCCTCTGCCACATTAACATGCATTCCATTCCTCCCCACATCCCATACCCAAGCAGGCCTTTGTCACAAACTGATGGCTATTACCACAGCTTGGAATTTAAGTTTTTACTGTTTAATCAAAGTCCATAAGCAATCTCACAGAAACCATTTAGCATGTATCAGATCTAGGGGAAAAAAGAATCTTTATCCTATACAACAGAAAGAAAATTCCAAAAATCTATACCGAGCCTCTGCACCTCCTCAGATTTCTATTTTAAACATGTCATGGAAAAAAACTTAGAATTAAGGAAATTAAGCCACAGTCCACTGGAAAGTCAAGTTCCTATAAAGTTGGAAGTCCTCTAGGAGAGAAGCAGCCCTGGAAAAAGCAATGTTAGAATCTCACTTAGCAAGGCCAGCATTTCTCCTCTCTCCTGGGCCAGTGCCTGCTCAGAGCAGAGCAAGGAGGAGGGACACAGCTCCTTGCAATGGTAAAGCAAAGGTGAAGGCACAGAAAGTAGACACCTGGAGATTTCTACAGAGACTATAAAAATTACTTCAGGATTAGAATAGAATAGAATAAACCAGGTTGGAAGAGACCTTCAAGATCATCGCATCCAACCCATCAACCAATCCAACACCACCTAAACAACTAACCCATGGTACCAAGCACCCCATCAAGTCTCCTCCTGAACACCTCCAATGATGGCGACCCCACCACCTCCCCAGGCAGCCCATTCCAATGGGCAATCACTCTCTCTGGATAGAACTTCTTCCTAACCTCCAGCCTAAACCTCCCCTGACACAGCCTGAGACTGTGTCCTCTTGTTCTGCTACTGGCCGCCTGGGAGAAGAGACCAACCTCTGCCTGTCTACAACCCCCCTTCAGGTAGTTGTAGAGAGTAATAAGGTCACCCCTGAGTCTCCTCTTCTCCAGGCTAAGCAACCCCAGCTCCCTCAGCCTCTCCTCACAGGGCTTGTGTTCCAAACCCCTCACCAACTTTGTTGCCCTTCTCTGGACTCGTTCCAGCAAGTCAACCTCCTTCCTAAACTGAGGGGCCCAGAACTGGACACAGGACTCGAGGTGCAGCCTAACCAGTGCAGTGTACAGGGGCAGAATGACCTCCCTACACTGCACTGGTTAGGCCGCACCTCGAGATTAGCCTCCTTAGGGTCTGTTTCTGCACATACCTTTTTCTTCAGAATATTGTTGTATCCTTCATACAGTATCTTGTGACAGCAAGGCAGAGCACTGCAGTGTGGAAGGGACAGGGTACTGCCAGTAAGGAAACACAGGAAAATCCCACCTGTACCAGCTGCATCATCTTGTGTCAGCCTTAGTTGCAGCACCTGGGCTCTTACCAGCAAACACCAGCTGTGTCTCTTGCTGTATGAACCCTTGCCCCAGGAGTTACCTCAGTGTTTGCCACCAGCCACATCACTAGTAGTGACTGTGCTTAAGGCAGAACTGTTGTTATCTATCCTTTCTGTGCTTGCAGGAAGGGTTCTTGTGTTGTGGTGTCATGTCAATGTCACACCACAACACCTGCCACAGAGGCTCCAGGCAGCATAAGCACACAGGAACCAAATCAAACACAGAGGATACAGAGGCTCACATTTGTTGGTCTATGAGGCTTTTGTGGACATGGGCTGATCACAGAATCACATAATTGCAGGGGTTTGAAGGGACCTCTGGAGGTCATCCAGTCCAACCCCACTGCTAAAACATGTATGCCTGTGTCAGGCTGCACAGGAACACATCCAGGCAGGGCAGAATGACAGGAAATACCTGGCTGTTTGTTTTAAAATAGAAAGAGAGATGATTCAAGAAGGCAGGACTGGCAGAGACAAAGGCAACACCACAGCAGAGGGAACAGACAAAGAGAAGAAGGTTTTGTATGATGGAGAAAGTCAGGCAGTGGATGCAGACAAAGTCCCCCTGCAAGAGATTACTTGTACCGTACCACACATGCCAGAATAAACCTCAGTGTCATTTCTGCTTGTCTGCACTGAGGCTGGGATTTCAGCAGGACTTAAACAAACGGGATGTTCAAGGGTGGTTGGCTGGCTAGTACAGACTGGAAAACAGTAGCCAGCATCAGTAGTGTCCATTCACAGAATCACAGAATCATTTAGGCTGGAAAAGACCTTTGCATTCACGGAGTCCAGCCATTAACTTAACACTACCAAGTCTGCTGTTAAATCAGGTCCCTAATCAACACACCTACATGTCTTTTAAGTACCTCAAGGAGTGGGGATTCAACCACTTCAACAAAGAGCTTGTCTAGAGCTTGTCAACCTTTTCAGTGAAGAATTTTTTCTTAATGTCCAACCTAAACCTCCCCTGGCACAATCCATTTCAAGACTACTGAAAACCTCTGATGGTGGATGTGATCACAAGACGTTTCTTATGGAATCACAGAATGGTAGGGGTTGGAAGGGGCTTCTGGATATCCTGTAGTCCCACCCCTCTGCTAATGCAGGTATGCCTACATCAGGTTGCAGAGGAATGTGTCCAGGGGGGTTTTGAAAGTCTCCAGAGAAGATGGCTCCACAATGTTTCAGGGCAGCCAGTGCTCTGTGACCCTCAAAGTAACAAAGTTCCTCCTTAAGTTCAAGTGAAACCTCCTGTGCTCTACTTTACACCCATTGCCCCTTGTCCTACCACTGGTCACCACTGAAAAAAGCTCGGCCCCATCCTTATGGCTTCCACCCTTTAGATATTTATATGCCACTCAGTCTTCTGTTTCCTATCCTCAAGAGCCCCTCCAGGTCTCTCAGCCCCTCCTTTGAAAGAGATGCTCCAATCCCCTAATCATCTACACTGCTCTCCATTAGACCTCCCCAGTAGCTGCCTACCCTTCTTGAACTGCAGAGCCCAGAACTGGACACAATATTCCAGGTGCAGCCTCACCAGGGCAGAGTAGAGGGTAAGGCACAGACATCGCCTGATGCCTGCTAGGACACACAGCTCTTCCTTCAGAGACACGCACATAGACTTTCATCACACGAGAGCCAAACTGGAAAGAGATGGAGTACTTTTGGCACCTGGTATCTACCCAAACAGGCACTGCCACGTTAGCTACACCTTAGGCTGCTGAGAGTCTTGGCTTCTCTTCAGGACCATTTTCTTCGTCCAAGATGATGGCAGGGGGAGGGTGCTGTCAGCTTCTTTGCTAAACAAGCCAACAAAGTGGGCTCCAGGCAGGAAGCCCATCTTCCCAGGGATCCACTTGCTGCATGCTCACTGTCATGGGGTAGGTAGACACCCAAGGCAAGGGCTTGGTGTCATTACATATAGCTGTATGTACGCAGCAGCATGCCTCCTGTCACATACCCTGAAATGCCATGTGGGGCCTTCATTAATTTGCAAGAGATTGATGTTGCAGAACATGTCAGCACTCTCCCCAGCACTGTTTCATCACTTCTTTCTTGCTTTGATGTGTCTCCTAGCTTAACCTGACAGAAACAAACAAACAAACAAAAATATTAAAAAATCAAAGAGCAAATGCCATACATTGTAAGAACAGGAAGGCTTTTAGCCTGTTTAATCTTCTCCATAAGCCATAGACTGTCATGTTTTCTCCAGACCTTGTTTCAGGTGTGGAGTCTGGACTGATATATCCAAGCATATAGTGTCTGGTACCTAGAAGAGGTGGTCCCTGTGTCTGCTGTGTCCTACAGCTTTGGACCAATCAGCTTCCACAGTGACTCCCTGTGGGAAGGCTACAGTCTCCATCTGCTGTTATCAATTGTGTCATCCCTCTGTACCTGAATCCCATCTCTTGTGACCAACATGAACCTGAGCTTGCAAGACAGACCAGTCTTCCCAGGTACTGGACAAGCTTCTCAGAGTCCTACCACAGCACCAACCATTCATGAGCCATACTTCCTGGGGCAAGTCTTTGTATACGTGGGAAATGGTCAGGATGCTGTAATTTCCTTTCTGGGCCCTTGTAGTTATTGTAGAGCATGTCCTGTTTTTCGTAATTCTGTGATAGCTGGGTCAATGCAAACCCCATTAATCAACAGCAGAGTGGAATATAGCTGGTCTGACACAAAAAGAATCCAGAAATGAGATTCGTGTGTTTGAGGTTTAATAGTTTAGCATTCCTTGTCCAGTGCTTGTATCATTTGCTTCTGTTTTACAATGGTTATCTTCATAGAATACATTTCTATCAGACACAAATTACTTAGTCTACAATTAACCACCAAAATGCATAGGTTATCTCCATATCACATATGCACTTACATAACAAATGTCTTGACAAAAATGACATAAACTGTACTGTGTTCTCCATTACACATGCCACTGAAAAGAGAAGGTATTTCTATGGTATTATGAGTGAGATGAAAGACACTGGCATTAAAAAAAAAAGGGAAAAAAAGTCCCACAGAGCTATGCTAAAACACAAAATCTGAGGGACTGATACCAGTCACAATAAAATTTTTAAAGTAAAAAAACAAGATAAAATATTAGACAAGAACTTTATTGATATATTTTTAGCATGAAAGCCTAAAAATATGCACCATAAACCAAACAACAACAACAAAAAGCAAACAGACAACAACAGCAAAAAAAGGTCAAAATCCAACCAACCAACAACAAGAAGAAAAAAGACTGCTGTGTAGCAGGGCTGACTAGAGCCCCTATTGTTATCATGATTGCAGAAACATAAACAATTGTGCAGAATAGAAGGGACATCCCCATGTCCTGTGTGCTGCCATACCAAAACTATCTAGCTGCCTGTAATTACAGTGCTTAGGGAAAAAAAGTGTTGCAGAAAGAAAAAGGAAAAAAGAAAATCTTTTTTTTCTCCTATTTGTGTGTGGCTCATTTGAGTGATGGTTTATTATGACCTGTAGCAGAGGGCTTTGTACCTGGAATAATGAATTGTCTCATAGCACAAAATAACTATGTTCAAATTCAGCATCCATTGAGATATATTGCAGCGGCAGACAATTTCCTATTTGTCATATTATGTGAAGCCAAAAGCCCTGCTGGCATCATCTGTGACACTGCTGTAAAGCTACCTAGTTTTTCACTGCTGACAACTTCCACTGAATTCACATGTAAATACAAATACATTTCAGACTAAACTACCCCAGGAAATCCTATCCCCTTTAGAAAAAGAAAGCTGATATTTAAGTCTTAAACAAACTGTTTTCTTCCTAAGATCTTTACATACAGCATACAAAAAGCTTACCACAGGCTAAGCTGAGGTGTGAACAAACAGGTTGCTTTGGGTAGTCACCCATAGAGATGTTCTTGCTCGAGGACAGATGTACACCAGCATCTCTCTGCCCACTCAGGGAAAGATTTGCTCCACATACACCAGGGGCAAGAGTTTACTCATGGTCTGTATTAAAGAAACAGCTTATGTGGTCTACCAGCTTGTCCAAAATTACTTGACAAGAATTTTGCGCTAGAGCCATATCCCAGGCAGTGATTTACCCTGGAGCCACAGGGGATTTAATTTATTTGTTTGCTCCCTGCTTATTGCCCCTGCCCTCCCCCTCATCAGTGTGCTAGAGTTTCCTGCATGAGACTGTATCTTCACAGAATCACAGAATTTTAGGGGCTGGAAGGGACCTTGAAAGATCATCTATTCCAACGCCCCTGCCAGAGCAGGATCGCCTGTACCAGATCACACAGGAACACATGCAGGTGGGTTTTGAATATCTCCAGAGAGGGAGAGTCCACCCCTCTCCCACCTTCCCCACCTCCCAGCAGCCTGTTGCAGTGTCCCATCACCCTCACAGTGAAAATTTTTTCCTCATGTTACTTGACGTTACTTCCTCATCTTACTTCTAAGTCCCCAGTTCCAGGCCCTCATAGAAGGTGAGTGCAATGCTGGCGATATATCAAGCCTATACAGTCATAGCAGAGGAAGGCATTGGCAGTGAAGGTCCTAATGTGTGCTTTTCCCCTCAAAGGATCTACCATATAAGGGCCCCTGTAGTACACGTTCAAAACAAGACATGCCTTCACAATCTGTTCACATGCAGAGTTTGGTTAACCCCAGTGTGTCAATAGGTATTTGATATACAAATACCAACTTTAAAAAGCAGAGATGGAGATAAATCACTTAGAGCAGACATATCCTTCCCTGACATCGCAGGGCTCCTAACAGTGTGGAGCTGAAAGGCACTAAGTTACAGGCTTCACATATTCTTGGCATATAATTCTAGTTTCACAGGCAGGAAATATTTTTTGCAATCTTCATCTAAATTTACTCAAGCTGCTGTTCCCACATTGACGATACAGAATCTTTGGAAACAAGTACTCTGCAATAACTGCTTCACAGATTTCACCCTCCAAACTGCAGTCTTGGCTTGTGGTGATTGAAAGACTCTGGCTTCAAAGTGAGCCAGCACTGTGGGGACATTCCTGTTGCAACCAGTACTGAGACCAGATGCTCACTATGTGGGCAAGGCAGTTTGACAACAGTTTGACTTGGGTGTACCCAGAAAGATGTCACAGGAACATGGAGTTCAACAGAGGCAGAAAGTCTGACTGAGCATGTGAGTAAATGGTAAGATACACAGCTAACTGGTCACTCTGCTTGTTTCATCCGATCTAATTTCAATTGGTCAAACATGGGCAGATATATTCAAAGCTGGAGATGCATTGAAGTAGTGCCCTTAGGAAGGAGAAGAGCCCGTTCCAAAACTGACAGACACATATTTCTGAAGAGAAAGTGGACGGTGCTAAGAAAAATAGAGAATAAAAAGCCTTGACTGCTTCAGTTTGAAGTAAACAAGCTATGAAATGTTGCATGTTTTTTGAACTCTTGCTTCCCTATCTTTGCACTACATTATAGAAATTTTGGACTAGAAGCATAAAAATCTAGTTACAAACGGGAGAAATGTTTTCTTTGGAAATATGCCTTTTAGAAATCAGGTATTTCTGTGCTCTTTACACACTTTGTTTTGAGATCTATATGATATTAAGAACACTTCTGAAAATGAACTTTTAGAAGGTTGATATTAAGGGCTCCCTGTGCAGTCTCACATTTCCATGGCTGTTAACCCTGAGAGAATGACCTTGGAAGTTCAATAAATGACTGCTCTTTGACAAATTAAAATGCAGGTAAAATTCTGCTTACCCTCAAACTTAGACAGGCTTTCTCCATATTTGAGGGAAATGGGGCTGTTTAGTCTGGAGAAAAGGAGGCTGAGGGTATACCTTATTGTTATTTACTACTACCTGAAAGAGCTTCATGGTGAGGTAGGTATCAGTCTCTCCTCCCAATTAACAAGTGAAGAGGAAATGGCCTCGAATTTTGCCTGGGAAAATTTAGATTGGATATCAGGGCAAAAAAAATCCTACTGAAAGGGTTGTGAAACACTGGCACAGGCTGCCCATGTAAGTAGATGGGTCACCATCCCTGGAGGTATTTAAAAGACATGACGCTTAGGGATATGTTTAGTGGTAGATGTGGCAGAGCTAGGTTGATGGTTGGACTCGATGATTCTGTGTTGAAAGGACAAACAAAGGATAGACCATGCCTTCACAATTTTTGTTGAATGAACTGAAATAACTTTAAATATTGTTATTTGTCCTTCTCCTCAAGCTTAAAATTATTCATCTTCTCTGAAGAGAAAGCTAATGCAGAGAAGTTACAAAATAACATTTTCAATTAGGAAATAACCTTCGTGGGTAGAGGAAAGGCATTTTTTTCTGTGCCTTTCTGGAAGACTCATAGTTTCTTTCTGGCTTATTGTAGCATTCTCAAGGATTCCTCATGTAGTTGTGTTTAGGCTGAGATGCTTCAAGCACAGACAGCTGCCAGAGCTGCTCAGGATATCACATTTTCCAAGAGGACCTGCTGTCCTCATCTTTTAATGACAGAGCAATTAATGGCTCTCCAGTATTTGCCACAGGGGCTCTGGACCAAATTTCTGGGACAATAATAGCCTTAGATTCAATGCAGAAGTATAGGCTTTTCCAAAATACCAAGATGTTCCTCTCAAACCTTTTTCTTCCTCTATAATAATCCACACTCTTTTCCCACAGTTATAGCTCCTGAACTGCAGTAGTACTGACTACTATCAAAGCCCAGATGCGGAGGTAAAATCTATTTTATAATGTCAAATCAGAAAACAGTATACAGATACAGGTTCCTCAGCAAGCCACTTGGTGGTCAGTTCTTCATTCTGGCATGATTCTTACAGGCATGGATGTAAAAGACCACACAATGACAGCATGGCACAGCAGCTCGTGACAACACATATTCAGATAAAAGCCATGTTCTCTGACATTTATGGGGGGAAAGCCATCAGCTCTGTGGTTCTAGTAAATACACAACTTGATCCAGATTTCTGAAGTGTTTGCAACAAAACCTAACAGCCATACAGCCAGAGTACTACAGAAGTTGTCCTGAAGGATCAAACCCCAAAACATGTCCTAGCCCAAGCAATGGGCTAAGCACCTGCAAGTGTGCAAACCTGGACACTTCCTGGGGTCCAGGTGGTCTGAATAAACATGTACCATGTGTAATTAACTTCGTAACACATATGTGAACTGTGTGTGCCCCTGCCCATGTTTGGATATGCCCCATCCTACAGGTCCAGTTGTCAGGTTTCTCTGTTACTCAAGGGCATTAATTGTCTTGGGACAGTATTTAAACCAGCCACAAAGGTAGGCAACTTGTCTTGTTCTCAACCAGACAGCTACAAGAGCCAAATGCTGCCAGACTAGCAGCTGGAGGGCCTGCACTAGCAGGCCAACTACACCTGGGCCTTGTTCTTACCCCAGAAGAGACAAGAGTCAAATGCTGCTAGAATAGCAGCTGAAGAACTTGTCTAACAGGCAACTATGCCCAGGTCTTGCACCTGGACCAAGGCAGAAAGGGCGAAAGCTCCAAGAGAACTGAATCCCAGAAGAGCCTCAGAAAGACTACAGCCTGGCGACTTAGCCTGGAGAAGAGGAGGCTCAGGGGAGACCTTATTGCTGTCTACAACTACCTGAAGGGAGGTTGTAGCCAGGTGGGGGCTGGTCTTTTCTCCCAGGCAACCTGTGACAGAGGAGAGGCCACAGTCTCAAGCTGCACCAGGGGAGGTTTAAGCTGGATGTTAGGAAGAAATGCTTCACAGAGTGGTTGGCCATTGGAATGGGCTGCCCAGGGAGGTGGTGGAGTCACTGTCCCTGGAGCCATAGTTCAGTTGATTAGATGGTGTTGGGTGATAGCTTGGACTTGATGGTCTCAGAGGTCTTTTCCAGCCTGGTTAATTCTGTGATAGCACACAAGAGAGAGCCCCCATATCCCTCTCTGAGCCAAGGGCAACTCAAATTATAGTCACAGCATCTGGGAAGATACCAGGCAGAGGAGCAAGCCATGAGTCCCCGGCTAATCTGCCACAGAACCACCCTTGTGGGAAACTGCAAATCACAGGACCTTTATTTCCACTGTAAAGGACTTTCTTAGATCTGTGCTTAAATCATTTAACTCTCTTTATATGTGGAATGTAATACCCACAACCAAAGAATAGAACCTGTAAGTGTATTCTGTAAAAAAGTTACTGCGGTGTTTGAAGGTAAACTTGCCCAAAACATTAAATAGTAAAATATATCAAATTACACATTTAATTATAGAAGTCTGTATGGACTAAAGTAAAATGAAGTGCAGTTCCATCTTCCATCACAGCATTCTCAAAGTTTGGGAGCTTGCATAAAGAGAACCTGGATATTCCAAATGCTTATGATTTCACATCCACAAAACTTGAGAAAAACAAAACCTGCCTCTTGTGTTTTTCCCATAAAAATAAAGTTGCATATCAATGCTGAATACAAATACATTGTGCAGGTTGCATATCTGAAAGGAAAGCCTTTAGTACAGACCCTGACATCAGTAACTCAGCAGGGCAATCAATAAGACCTTAAATCCATTTACTGCCTCTTTCGGATCAATTTTGTTCTGACTTCTTGTACAACATTTCAAACCTGCTGAGGCCCCAAGCTATTCTTCTCGTCTGGTGTCTTTAGAAGAGACCACACAATCATCAGAAAGCATTGTGCATTCTCCTTCACAGCCACAGCACTAGTAAAGCTAAGGGGCTGACTGTTGGAAATAAAGGGGTACACAGATCTTTCACAGGTTGCTTCATTTCTCTCCATACTGTTTTTTCCCCACTTACTTTCAAATGAATGACTGATTCATTTTCTTACTACAGTTCTTCCTCCCATTGTCAGGCCTTAATTGCAAGTGAGAAACACACTGACTGCACAGACAACATTTAAAACCAAATTTTAAAAAAGTCAACAAAAGTATGTGCAACATTCTGCTGCAATTTACTTGCTATAGCTGGCTCAGTGCCAAGTTGTGCCTTGGCGAAACACCTTATCATGGTCTGGTTTAGCTTGTTTAAATGCAGCTGTGCTGTTTTTCCCCACTGTCCTTCAGCAGCTTCCCTAACTTGCCTTGCACCAAGTAGGAACATTTTGAAAACAATAGGGAAATTTGTTACAACAACTACAAGCTTTAGCCTCTCCTTTCTAGATCATAATACAGGAAGTAAAATTCCCAGAAGGTGTTGGACAGGTTTTTTTACCCACATTAGTACTTTTACAGGTGCATTAAGGGAAGAGTTATCATTCTGCTCTATTTGAATGTGGGCTCCAGCTCACCAAATGCATGCAAAGCAGTAACACCCCCAAGCTGATTAAAAATAAGCACCCTTCTTGCCTGCAAGGATTGATTTTATTACAACCTGTTGCCATTAATTCAAAGCTAAACTACACACAAAGGTCCCAACACACATGCAATGTGAAGTGAGTGAATAGGTTAAAGTCTGAGTACCCAGAGCTCATCAGCTGGGCCTGGGGTCACAGTGTGCTGCAAATCTCAGATGAACGCCATGCAGTTGGTGCCCAGCACCACAGCTGATTCTCAACCAATCATGGTCATTTCCAGAAGAGTTAACATGGAGAAAGAAAGTGACCCAAGAGGTGAATTTGCAGTGCTGATGTAGCCTCTGGGCAAAGCTTAGGTAGTAAGGTGTTTACTTCAGCACTTTGAATGATGCCTACCATCTACTACAGATTGCTGGACTTGGATTATTGCTGCTGGCACACAGTAAATTCATGTTGCACAGACCCACAGATTTCTTGAACACCTGTTGCTGTTCCACACTAGAATTGGGTGGGCTTCTCCTATTGGACAATGCAATTACTGCTAGCTCACTAGTCGGACCATGTGATTGGTTCACTGAAGCAAAACTGCATTTTTAATCCATAGACCAAGAAGGATTTTCAAGTTGTGTTTTAAAATGAGAATGACCGAGCATATGCACTTCTTCACCAGTATCTGTGAGATTCCCAACTCCTCTGCAAGTTCCTAAGAAAATATTTTTTTGTGTTCATGCATGCAGTCAATAAAAAGTGTGAAACAAAACTGCAAAGGTAAATGAATAAATGAAGTGGACACCAGTGACAGGTGGGATTCCTCAGGAATCCATTCTGGGTCCAGTGCTGTTTAACATCTTTGTCAGTTACATGAACAGTGGCATTGAGTGCAACCTCAGCAGCTTTGCTGGTGACACCATGTTGTGTGGTGCAATGGAAAAGGACACCATCCAGAAGGATCTTGACAGGCTTGAGAAATGGGTGACTGACAATTGCATGAGGTTCAGCAAGTCAAAGTCCAAGGTCCTGCACCTGAGTCAGGCCAGTCCCAGGCACAAATACAGGCTGGGTTCAGAGCGGGTTGAGAGTAGCTCTGAAGAAAAAGACTTGGGTACACTGATTGATGAGAAGCTCAGTGTGAGCCAACTGTGTGCTCAGGCAGCACAGAAGGCAAATTGTATCCTGGGCTGCATCAAGACGAGCATGGCCAGCCGGACAAAAGAGCTGATTCTTCCCCTTTGCTCTGTTCTTGTGAGACTCCACCTTGAATACTGCATCCATTTCTGATGTCTCCATCATAAAAAAAGACAACAGAGCTGTGGAGCAAGTCTGGAGGAGGGCCACAAAGATGATCCAAGGAATGGAACACCTCCACTATAAGGATATGCTCAGGGAGCTGGGGTTGTTCAACCTAGAAAAGAGAAGATGTTGGGGGGACATTATAGCTGTCTTCCCATACCTGAAGAGATCCTACAGGAAGGCTGGAGAGGGACTTTTCATAAAGTTTCCCTTTCACAGTCAAAATGATGTGTATTCTGAAGCCAGAGAGGAAGAAAGGAGAAAACCCTCATAGCCTGACTGGTGGAAGAACTTAGTCCTGACCCAAAGCCATTTTCATGAGAAATCCTCTAGGACTGCAGCAGGGGCAATAGCAGAGGGTAGCACTGGCAGGGTCAAAAACACCTTCCAAGCAGCAAAGCCTACTCACCCAGGTGTCCACCAAGGCTATTGATGGAGTGGGGAGCACCCAGGCTGCAGCTCTATTTTAGGCACTGGAGAAGAGGAGGAATGGAAGACTTTGGGCTTTATGTCTCCTGCTGACTGGCTTCTGGTTGGTTCCTAGTCAGAGTGCAAGGTCTACATGGAGAGTCCTGAGTAGATGCTCTGAATCTTGCCCCTTGTTCCTATTTTCAATTCTCTCTCTTCCATTAATCCTGGAAATGTTTTATTTTTTTCAATATCAAAGCAAAAAGGACAGTGAAATAGGTCAAAAAACAAGCACTGTGGAAGACCCTGTGTGTCTAATAAATGTTGCTAATTTTGTAGGTGCCAGGGTTTTACCTTCAAAATCATAGAATCATAGAATCATTTCAGTTGAAAAAGACCTTTATGATCATCAAGTCCAACCATTATGGAACACTACAATAGTGATTTCTGGTCTAAAATCTGTGCTTGGTTGCCCAAAACATAGAATCAGAATTGTGTTGGTTGGACAATCATCCAGCACTGTTGACCCATGTTGCTAAGCCTTTTAAATACCTCCAGGGATGGAGAAGCAACCACTTTTCTGGGCAGTGTTTTCCGTTGCTTCACAACCCTTTCAGTGAAGAAATTTTTCCTGATATCTAGTCCAAACCTCCCTTGGCCCAACTTGTGGCTGTTTCCTCTTATGTGACCACTTGTTGCTAGGAAGAAGAGCCCAACACCCACCTCATTACAGCCTCCTTTCAGGTAGTTGAAGAGAGTGATGACGTTTCCCCTGAGCCTCCTTTTCTCCAGTTCCCTCAGCTGCTTCTCACAGCTTGTGTCTACAGCCCCAACCAGCTTCATCACTCTTCTTTGAATGGGCTCCAGCACCACAATGTCCTTCTGTAGTGAGTGGCCCATAACTGAACACAGTATTTGAGGTACAGCCTACCAGCGCTGAGCACAGTAGATCCAGCTTCAGAGACAGTAATTGATATCATCTGAGGAACCTGAAGTCCATGGGACCTGATGAGATGCATCCCAGAGTCCTGAGGGAATTAGCTGATGTTGTTGCCAAGCCACTCTCCATGATATTTCAAAAGTCCTGGCAGTCAGGTGAAGTCCCTGGGGACTGGAAGAAAGTATCACAGTATCACAGTATCACTAAGGTTGGAAGAGACCTCAAAGATCATCAAGTCGAACCTGTCACCACAGACCTCATGACTAGACCATGGCACCAAGTGCCACATCCAATCCCCTCTTGAACACCTCCAGGGATGGTGACTCCACCACCTCCCTGGGCAGCACATTCCAATGATGAATGACAGTGAAGAACTTTCTCCTCACCTTGAGCCTAAACTTCCCCTGGTGCAGCTTGAGACTGTGTCCCCTTGTTCTGGTGCTGGTTGCCTGGGAGAAGAGACCAACATCCATCTGTCTACAACCACCTTTCAGGTAGTTGTAGAGGGCAATGAGGTCACCCCTGATCCTCCTCTTCTCCAGGCTAAACAATCCCAGCTCCCTCAGCCTCTCCTCACAGGGCTGTGCTTGAGGCCTCTCCCCAGCCTTGTTGCCCTTCTCTGGACACGTTCAAGTGTCTCTATGTCCTTCCTAAACTGAGGGGCCCAGAACTGGACACAGGACTCAAGGTGTGGCCTAACCAGTGCTGAGTACAGGGGCACAATGACCTGCGTGCTCCTGCTGGCCACACTGTTCCTAATGCAGGCCAGGATGCCATTGGCCTTCTTGGCCACCTGGGCAGGCTGCTGGTTCATGTTCAGCCATCTGTCAATCAGCATCCCCAGGTCCCTCTCTGCCTGGCTGTTCTCCAGCCACTCTGACCCCAGCCTGTAGCTCTGCATGGGGCTGTTGTGGCCAAAGTGCAGCCCCTGGCACTTGGACTTGTTGAATGCCATCCTGTTGGCCTCTGCCCATCTGTCCAGTCAGTCGAGGTCCCTCTGCAGAGCCTTTCTACCCTCTAACTGATCAACATCCGCTCCCAACTTGGTGTCATCTGCAAACTTGCTGATGACTGACTCAACCCCCTCATCCAGATCATCAGTGAAGATGTTAAAGAGGATGGGGCCCAGCACTGATCCCTGGGGGATGCCACTGGTGACTGGCTGCCAGCTGGCTGTGGCACCATTCACCACCACTCTCTGGGCTCAGCCTCCAGCCAGTTCCTAACCCAGCACAGAGTGCTGCTGTCCAGCTTAGGCAGCAGTTTGCTGTGGGGGACGGTGTCAAAAGCCTTGCTGAAGTCCAGGTACACCACATCCACAGCCTGCCCCATGTCCATCAGACGGGTCACCTGATCATAGAAGGAGATCAGGTTGGAGAGGCAGGACCTGCCCTTCCTGGCCTTAGGGCCAATGGCATCCTGGCCTGCATCAGGAACAGTGTGGCCAGCAGGAGCAGGGAGGTCATTCTGCCCCTGTACACTGCACTGGTTAGGCCACACCTCGAGTACTGTTTCCAGTTCTGGGGCCCTCAGTTTAGGAAGGAGGTTGACTTGCTGGAACGAGTCCAGAGAAGGGCAACAAAGTTGGTGAGGGGTTTGGAACACAGCCCTATGAGGAGAGGCTGAGGGAGCTGGGGTTGCTTAGCCTGGAGAAGAGGAGACTCAGGGGTGACCTTATTACTCTCTACAACTACCTGAAGGGAGGTTGTGGACAGATGGATGTTGGTCTCTTCTCCCAGGCAGCCAGTACCAGAACAAGAGGACACAGTCTCAGGCTGTGCCAGGGAAGGTTCAGGCTGGATGTTAGGAAAAAGTTCTATCCAGAGAGAGTGATTGCCCATTGGAATGGGCTGCCTGGGGAGGTGGTGGAGTCGCCATCACTGGAGGTTTTCAGGAGGAGACTTGATGGGGTGCTTGGTGCCATGGGTTAGTTGTTTGGGTGGTGTTGGATTGGTTGATGGGTTGGACGCGATGATATTGAAGGTCTCTTCCAACCTGGTTTATTCTATGTATTCTATGTATTCTATTCTATGTATTCTAAATCCATGTTGGCTGGACCTGAGCCCTTGGCCATCCTTCAGGTGCAGCTATTGCCCCCAGGATAATCTGCTCCATCACTTTCCCTGGCACTGAGGTCAGGCTGACTGGCCTGGAGTTTCCAGGTGCCTCCATCCAACCCTTCTTGTGGATGGGCACCACACTGGCCAGTTTCAGTCATCTGGGACCTCTCCAGTGAGCCAGGACTGGAGGAAAATGATGGAGAGCGGCTTGGCAGCTCATCTGCCAGCTCTCTCAGCACCCTAGGATGGATCCCATCCGGTCCCATGGACTTGTGGGTGTCCAAGTGGCTCAGCAGGTCCCCAACTAATTCCTCATGGATTTCCAGGGCATCACACTGCTCCCTGACCCCATCACCCAGCCCAGGAAGCCACTGCTCCTGAGCTCCTGCCTTGCTGTTAAACATTGAGGCAAAGAAGGTGTTCAGAACCTCAGCCTTTTCCTCATCTTCCGTCACCATGTTCCCCTCCAGGTCCAGTAAGGAGTGCAGGTTCTTCTTGCCCTTCTTTTTAGTGTTGATATATTTGTAACAATGCTTTTTATTGTCTCTCACAGAGGTGTTCAGCTTCAGTTCCAGCTGGGCCTTTGCCTCTCTAAGTTTATTCCTACATAATCTAACCACTTCCTTGAACATACCTGGAGAAGCCTTCCCCTCCTTCCAAAGGTGACACAGCCTCTTTTTCCCCTTCAATCCTCCAGGAGCTGCTTGCTCCTCCAGGCCCAGAGCCTTCCCCTGGGCTCATCTTTCGGCACATGGGCACTGCCAGTTCCTGTGCCTTCAAGAGCTCCTGTTTGAAGCAGCTCCAACCCTCCTGGACCCCTTGGTTCATGAGGGTTGGTACCCAGGGAACTTTGCCAATAAGTTTCTTAAAGAGGCTGCAGTTTGCCCTCCTGCAGTCCAAGGTGAAGGTTCTGTTGGTGCTCCTCCCTCTCTCCCTGCAGATTGAAAACTTCACTATCTCGTGGTCACTGCACCCTAGGCAGCCTCCCACGGTCACATCTCCCACCAGCCCTTCCCTATTGGAGAGCAGCAGGTCAAGCAGAGCCTGACCCCTGGTAGGCTCACTTAACAGCTGTGTCAGGAAGCTGTCCTCCATTCGCTCCAGGAATCTTCTGGACTGCCTCCTCTCTGCTGAATTAAGTTCCCAGCAGATATCTGGCAGGTTGAAGTCCCCCACGAGGACAAGATCTGATGATCTTGAGACAGCCTCCAGTTGTTTGTAGAATAATTCATCAGCCTCCTCATCCTGGTTGGGTGGTCTGTAGCAGACTCCAACCAGGATGTCAGATTTGTTGGGCTGCCCTCTGATTTTAACCCACAGGCTCTCAATTCCCTCATCTTCCACCTCAAGTTCTGAGGCAGAAAGTGTCTCCCTAATATACAAAGCCACCCCTCCTCCTCTTCTCCCTTGCCTATCCCTCCTAAAGAGCCTGTAGCCCCCCAGTGCATCACTCCAATCATGCCTGTTGTCCCACCATGTTTCTGAGATGGTGACTACATCACAGTCACCCTGGTGGACCAGGACCTCCAGCTCCTCTTGCTTATTGCCCAGGCTGCGTGCATTGGTGTACATGCACTGCAGCTGGGCTCCCGACCTCTCAACTGACCCTACCTTGTGCCCTACTCTTTCCTCTGCAGAGGGACTGATATCCTCACCCACCCCCTTCAGACCTAGTTTAAAGCCCTCCTAATGAGCCCTGCCAACTCTAGTGCTAGGACTCTCTTGCCCCTTCCAGATAACTGCACCCCATCAGGACCCAGCAGGTGGGGTGCAGGAAGGAAATATTACACCCATTTTTTTAAAAAGGGTAGAAAGGAGGACCTTGGGAACCTATGAGCTATCAGCCCCAACTCTGTGCCTGCCAACATCATGGAACATATCCTCCTAGATGCCATGCTGAGTCACATGGAGGACAGGGAGGTGACTCAAGACAGCCACAATGCCTTTACTAGGGGCAAATCCTGCCTGACCAGCCTAGTGGCTCTCTGTGATAAAGTGACTATGTCAGTGGATAAGGGTCAAGCTATGGATGTGATCTGCCTGGTGTTCTGCAAGGCCTTTGACAGTCCCCCATGACATACTACTCCCCAGGCTGGAGAGATATGGATTTGATGGGTGGACTGTTCAATGGATAAGGAACTGGTTGGATGAAGAGGCCATGAAGAGGCTGAAGCACCTGCCCTGTGGGACAGGCTGAGAGAGCTGGGGCTGTTCAGTCTGGTGAAGAAAAGGCTCCAGGGAGACCTTAGAGCAGCTTTCTGGTACCTGAGGGTACTACATGAAAGCTGGGGAGGGACTTTTTACGTGGGTTGGTGGATTGGCAGAAGACTCCTGTAAAGGTGTTGGAGCTGAAGCAGCAGCCAGCACACCCCCAGGGCAGGCTCAGGAAGTTGTGTCTCTGACAGGGGCTCTACCCCAAGTTGCTGTGCCAGTTCAGGAGGACTCAGGACCTCTGTGCCTCTCCTTACCTAAGCATCTCTGCTGCATCAGCTCCAGCCTGTGCTCTGGAGCCACCTTCCTCCTTCTCTGCATGCCCACCATTAAGAACCTGAATATTGAACTTTGTTTTTCCATTTGTCCTTTCCCTGATCTTCTCTCCCCTCACTTGTAGGCAGAGCAAACAACAAACCTTGGCCTTGGGCCTGATCTGCCTGGGAAGCATTTGGAAATGCAAGTGCAAGTCTCACTGTGAGCATGGTTGGTGGGCCCCAGGCATTTGGGATGTGAAAGGATTAATCTGACTGTGTGTGTTTCAAATCCTAAAACTCAGTGAGGTCAAAGGAATTTCATGGCAGAGAAACCACAGAGGGGGTTTGTAGACACCTAAGAGTCTTCTGGGTCCGTGAGGGGAGAGGCTTGCTTCTGCCAAAGGAGGAACTTGCTCCTCTCCACCAGCTCCCTGCGTGCCGGTTGCATGAGGTGACAGGTAAGTTCAGGAAGAGATGAATCCCCTTGTACTCCACCCAAGGCCTCAGAGATCAGAAGGGCTTGGTGCAGCTGCACTGATCTCTTCATGAGTTTGCCACTTTAGCTGGGTTGTCACAGGTCCAACAGCAGATCTTGTCCATTGCAATAAGCAGGAGAAAAGGAAGGCCAGGGCCCCCCCGACCCAAACCTACATTCCTTCTTGATGTCCTCACAAGACACACAGCTGAACCTTCCCCTAGACTCAGTGTCTGTTCTAGAGTTGGATGCTTATGAGGAGCTTTCTTATTTCCAACATTTGTGTTTCAAACAGCGCCCAGATGAGAACTTGGACATCTCTTAAGGAGGGCTTCTGCCTCTGCCCAGGGCTGTGTTCTGCAGGGATGGAGCTGGGACCTGCAGCACTGAATCATCAAATGATTGCATGGTTTGAGTAGGAGGGACCTTTAAGGTCACAGAATCATAGAATTATTTGGGTTGGAAGTGGCCTTAAAGATCATCTAGCTCCAACTCCCCCGCATGGGCAAGGACAACTTCCACTAGACCAGGCCACTGAAGACACCATCCGACCTGGAATGCCACCATAAGCTCTACCTGGAGTCTTCTCTTCTATAGGCTGAACAGCCCCAACTCTCAGAACCTGTCAAGTAGAGGAGGTGCTCCAAGGCTCTGAACATCTTCATGGTTTCCCTCTGGACTCCAACACTTTGATGTCCTTCTGGTGTGGGGGCCCCAGAACTGGGCACAGTACTCAAGAAGTAGTGCAGAATCCCTGTCCTGCTGCTCTCACTGCTTTGGATGCAGCCCAGCACCTGCCCGATGGGACAGGCTGAGAGAGTTGGTGCTGTTCAGTCTAGAGAAGAAAAGGCTCCAGGGAGACCTCAGAGCAGCCTTCTGGTACCTGAAGGGGGCTGGGGCTACAGGAAAGCTGGGGAGGGACTTTTTACATGGGGTTGTTATGGATTGAAGCTAGAAGAGTGGAGATTTAGAGTGGAGATTAGGAAGAAATGCTTTACAGTGAGGATTTTCAGAAATTAGAACAGAAAGAATAGAATAGAATAGAGTAGAATAGAATAGAGTAAAAGAATAGAATAGAGTAAAAGAATAGAATAGAATAGAATAGAATAGAATAGAATAGAATAGAATAGAATAGAATAGAATAGAATAGAATAGAAGTAACCAGGTTGGAAAAGACCTTTGAGATCATCAAGTCCAGCCTATCTCCCAACAACATCTTATCAACTAACCCATGGCACCAAGCACCCCATCAAGTCTCCTCCTGAATACCTTCAATGATGGCGACTCCACCACCTCCCCAGGCAGCCCATTCCAATGTGCAATCACTCTTTCTGTATAGAACTTCTTCCTCACATCCAGCCTAAACCTCCCCTGACGCAGCCTGAGACTGTGTCCTCTTGTTCTGGTACTGGCTGCCTGGGAGAAGAGACCAACATCCTCCTGTCTACAACCTCCCTTCAGGTAGTTGTAGAGAGCAATAAGGTCACCCCTGAGTCTCCTCTTCTCCAGGCTGAACAACCCCAGCTCTCTCAGCCTCTCCTCATAGGGCTTGTGCTCCAAACCCCTTGCCAGCTTTGTTGCCCTTCTCTGGAACATGTTGCCCAAGGAGGCTGTGGTGCCCTCACCCTGGAAGTGTTTGAGACCTCGAGCAACCTGGTCTAGTGGAAGGTGACCCTGCAGATGGCAGCAGGAGGTTGAACTAGAGGATGTTGAAGGTCCCTTCCAACCCAAACCACTCCAGGAATCCATCAATCCATTCAGCAAGAGGCTATGGAGCATGAGGATTCATGGTGACCCTCTGAGACAGAGGACAGGTGTCAAGACTGTGGCTAGCTGCAGAGGAGAGACTCAGTGGCTCTGCTGATGTCACAAACGCACCTAGCAGGGCTCTGCCGTAACATAGCAGCGGCTGAGGCCTCGGTGTTCAGAGCGGTCTTCCTGGTACACAGAGCAGTCTCCCACGCCTGCTCGTCCCAGGAGGCTCCTCCAGACCCTTGCCTGGCTGCAGCCTGGGCAGTTGTGTGGCGCGGCAAAGATGGCAGAGCGGCTCCTTGCTGGCCTTGGCTGCCTGTTGGAGTTCGCCAATGCTTTCAACAGTTTGCTGGACAGGCCCTGGCTGATGACAGAGCTTCTAGCAAGTAAGTAGAAGCTCTTACTAGAGAGAGCAGCAAATCTGCCTGCTGTGTAGATGTGTTCTCATGGGGCTCCTCAGTGGCCCAGTCGGTCCTTAACAAGAACACCACTGAGACATCATTGGCTTGGTAGAGCTCCTGGCTAGAGAACTGCTGTGGGTAAGGGGCTTTTGGGGAGGCTTTTGTGGGGAAACATTGTCAGCAGCTTGAGAGAAAACAAAGAAAGAGGGAACAAGCTGCTTTGTGGGCCTCTGTACAGGGCAGAAAGCATTTTCTTGAGCAAGTTTCTATTTCTTTGGTTGGCTGCTAAACCAGGGCAGAAACTAAGCACAAGGCACTGTGCCAAAAGAACACCCTGACCAAACATTGCCATGTGTGCTTTGTGAGATCTCTGTTGCTGCTGGAGGGATGCTGTGAAAAGAAAGATGCCATCCCTTTGGGTGTGCTTGTTCCCTGGGGTTGCCCACAGCAGCAGGTTCATGACACCTCTGGTGACTCTTCCCTTGCTTGTTGCAGAGCACATCAGCCATGGATTTGGAAGAGCCCATCCTTCTGGAGTGGTTAAAGACAGTGGATCATGCTGTGAGGTGTGTTTGGAAAGTCTGACCTGTCATTCCCTGCTCTGGCCAGTGCGTGTGGCTCTCTGACAGTGTGCTCCACTCCAGCTACTACTGCGGGGGAAGACACAAAAGCTGCTAGGTGTGACTGCCAGCGATGTATCCCAGCACTGCATGCTGTGAAGTGAGACTTACTGAGGGCTGGGGTGATTCAGACGTTTTCAGTCACACTGACAAACACCAAACAAATGGTGATATGTGGGGGACTGTGATATGTCTGTGAAGCCTTGGAAGAGCTCTGGTGAGAAAACATCACTGTCCTCCCATGAGAATCTGGAAACTCCCTGGACAGACTGAGTGGGAATGAGAAACCGCAAGATAAGATGTGAGGCCACCTGGACTAGCTTAAGAAGTAACTATAGCAATGTTATCACTGACCCATGAGAATCTTGAGACAAGTTCATCAACCAGCTGCAGGCAGCCACACTAACAATACACACAGTATATGAGTCGTGTGCTGGAATAAATCTCTTGCCTTTGGCCTTCTGTGTGCTCTGTGTTTGATCCTTGTCACACAGATCGTCACCTTATCCCTCCCCCGCCCCCTGTACAGCGACAGCCATGGACACTCATGCTCCTGTTTGTCCACAGGACTCGGGACCAGGAGCAGAGAACCTCAGAGTTCCTGCTAGTTCTGATGGAGATGATAAGGACACTGAAAAGAGGGCATACAACTATGAACCTGAACCTCTGAGGGTACACCAGCCTGAAGGTGCAAAATTGGTAAGTACCATTGTAGTCAATCTGCCAGGCTTCACCATACCTGTACTTGGACCATCTGTCACCATACCACAAGGGCTTAATTCGCTTTGCCTGCTTAATAGCAGCACAAATGTCACAGTCATGGATGACTTGTGTGATAGCATCCATGGAAATGTCTATGGATCTGTCACGAGCCCATTGGTATGTTGCATCTCTGCCTTGATGTCCTGATGAATCGTGAGCCCACCGAGCTAAGAATATCTCACCTCGGTGTTTCCAGTCGAGATCAAATTCAGAGTCCTTGTCTACTTGAGAAACTCTTGCAGCTAGATCTGCTTGATGGTTGTGCTGCTGTTCCTCAGTAGCTTTGCTCTTAGGAATGTGAGCATCAATGTGTCTCACCTTCACTGGAATTCTCTCGATTTGATCAGCAATGTCTTGCCACAGGTCGGCTGCCCAGATGGGTTTTCCTTTCCTCTGCCAGCCATTCTTTTTCCAGTTCTTTAGCCAACCCCATAGAGCATTGGCTACCATCCAGGAGTCGGTGTAGAGATAAAGCTTTGGCCATCTCTCACGTTCAGCTACGTCGAGAGCTAGCTGGACAGCTTTTACCTCTGCAAACTGACTGGATTCTCCTTCTCCATCCTTCGCCTCTGCAACTCGGCGTGTTGGACTCCACACTGCAGACTTCCACCTTCGCTTGTTCCCGACGAGACGACAGGAACCGTCTGTGAACAAAGCATACTTCTTTTCATCATCAGAAAGGTCATTGTAAGGAGGAGCTTCCTCAGCACGAGTTACTCTCTCCTCTGGAGGTTTAGTGCAGTTGGTACCTTCAGGCCAACTTGAGATCACCTCCACCAGACCAGGTCTTTCAAGATTTCCCATTCGAGCTCTCTGTGTTATCAGAGCCATCCACTTGGACCAGGTGGAATCTGTGGCATGATGTGGTGTGGAACCCTTGCCTTTGAACATCCAATTCAAAACTGGCAATCTGGGAGCTAAGAGAAGCTGTGATTCAGTTCCAATCACTTCAGAAGCTGCTTTCACTCCTTCATAGGCAGCTAGAATCTCTTTCTCTGTTGGAGTGTAATTTGCCTCTGAACCTCTGTAACCTCGACTCCAGAAACCAAGAGGTCGTCCACGTGTCTCACCTGGAGCTTTTTGCCACAAGCACCAGGTTGAACCATTGTCACCTGCAGCCGTGTACAAAATGTTCTTAATGTCTGGACCATCTCGCACAGGTCCCAGACCCACTGCTTGGACTACTTCTTGCTTTATCTGGTCAAAGGCTGCTTGTTGTTCAGGTCCCCAGTGGAAACTGTTCCTCTTTCGAGTCACATCATACAGAGGTTTCACAATCTGGCTGTATCCAGGGATGTGCAGTCTCCAAAATCCCACTATCCCCAAGAAACGTAGAGTTTCTTGCTTGTTCGTGGGATTTGCCATGGTAGAGACTCTATTTACCACATCCACTGGAATGTGTCGGCGTCCATCCTGCCACTGCACTCCCAGAAACTGGATCTCTGTGGTAGGACCTTTCACCTTGTCTCTCTTGATGGCAAAACCTGCATTCAGGAGAATGTCCATGATTTTGTTGCCTTTCTCAAAGACTTCCTCAGCAGTTTTACCCCAGACGATGATATCATCGATGAACTGGATGTGTTCTGGAGCACCACCTTCCTCCAGAGCATCGTGGATTACTGCATGACAGATGCTGGAGCTGTGGATCCAGCCCATTGGCAGTCTGTTGAAAGTGTACTGGATTCCTCTCCAGGTGAAAGCAAACTGAGGCCTGCATTCCTCTGCTATGGGAATAGAGAAGAATGCATTAGCAATGTCTGTGGTAGCATACCATTTGGCCTCTTTGGATTCCAGCTCATACTGGAGTTCCATCATGTCTGGTACTGCTGCACTCATAGGCGGTGTTACTTCATTCAGGGCTCGGTAGTCCACTGTCAGACGCCAGTCTCCATTCGGCTTTCGCACAGGCCACACTGGACTGTTGAAAGGTGAATGAGTTTTGCTGATGACTTTCTGACTCTCCAACTGACAAATCAGATTCTGAATGGGCAACAAAGAGTCACGGTTGGTTCTGTATTGTCTGTGATGCACAGTCTGAGAAGCAACCGGCAACTTAATGTCCCGAATCTTGTGTTGTCCCACAACTGCAGATTCATCAGAGAGTTCAGGTCTAGCAGACAGCTTCAGCTTTTGTCCATCAATTTCTACAGAAGCTACTCCAAAAGCCCATTTGTAACCCTTAGGGTCCTTGAAACGCCCTTCTCTCAGAAAATCAATTCCCAAAATACAAGGTGCATCAGGTCCGGTCACAACTGTATGCTTCTTCCACTGTTTACCAGTTAGACTTATATTAACCTCTACCTTACTTAACTCTTGAGATCCACCAGTGACTCCCAGAATAGTTATGGACTCCGATCCCTGATAATTTGATGGCAATATGGTGCACTGAGCTCCTGTGTCAACCAAGGCCCTGTACTTCTGAAAGTGTGAAGTGCCAGGCCACTGGATGTACACATCCCAATAGATTCTGTTATCTCCATTATCCCTCTCCTCCCCCTGGCGGGAGGCAGGGCACCCCTAATTGTGGGGAACATTCCCACAGGTGCAACGAGCACACTGTGCAGTGTTAGAACTGGAGCCACTGTTGGAGCTGTCATTGTTGTCCTGGGGAACTGTGGAAGTAACAGCTACCCTTCTGGTATTGCTACCCTGGGTTCTGCCACTTTGCAGTTCCCTCAGTCTCCTGAAAAGATTAGAAGTTGGTTGGCCATCCCACCTGTTCATGTTCTCACCAAACTGATCACGTAGAGTTATCCAAATGGTCCTACGTGATTGCCTTGGTGGTCTGTTTTGGTTTGGCCTGTTTTGGAATGACCTCCTTGGAGGATGTCTATTCCTCACAGCTGAAACCTGCACCCACCTGGAGGAAGAATTGGAATCATCTCTTTGTGCCAATTGGCATATGGAATCTTTGATTTCATCCTTCAGTTCTCTCATGCAATCCTTTATCTCACTAGACAGAGCTTTAATGGCTGAAACCAAAGAAACACGTGTCATGCTATCATCCAATTGTCTTAGTTGATCAGTGAATTGGCCAACCGTAGGAGGATCTCCACCATAATTTCTTGCCACAATTCTACTTGCCAAAATATTTGCATAATTGGAAGGAGCAAGTTTGATGAGCTTTTTAGCAAGACCAGCTGCCACAGGAATGTCGTCAGGATTCAGAGTATCATGGTCACCATAGAGTATCTCTCTAATGGCAAACTCTCTCGGATGCTTAATTCCCTCATCTATGGTAGTACAGGGCTTAGGATTCCATGGAAGGTCATCTCGGGAAGGGTATCTCAGGGAAACCGCCATTAAAAGGCGTATCCACAGATTAACCTTACCGAGAATCTTGGCTAGATGTCTGTCTATTCCATTATCCTTTGAGAGAGTTCCTAGCTGGGCTGCTGACTTGTCTCCAACTATTAGAGCTGGAGCACCTGTATCATAACACCTAGCAAGCCAAGATAGGATGGGTTCCTTATCTGCTCTGAGGTAATCTTTGCGGACATTGCGAATCTCCTCCCTTGGTGACGAGCAGCTCTGCAGGTCATCCTCCTCTTCATCTATCACATCTTCCTGAACGTTTTGTCCCCATAATCCTGCTGTCACTCTCCTAAGGATCTCTTTAAGCTGAGAAGCACCACTGCCAGCTGCTGTCTTAGCTGCATCTCCATCCTGTGATGATCTCAATAACTCAGCTATATCTCTAAGGCGAACCTTCTGTTCATCTCCAGCAGGCCCTTTCCTAGCAGAGGTTCCCTCACCAGGATCATCCTGTCTAGCAGAGGTTCCCTCACCGGGATCGGTCTCCTGCTCTTCTCCTCCATTAGCTCCACTAGCTCCTGGATCAGCTTTGGCCTTTCCACCTCTGGTCTTTAAGACTGCTACTTGTTTAACTGGAGCTGTGTTTGAATTTACAGCCATCCTGATAGAAGCTGACAGGTCCTGATCTAAATCAGCCGCCGTGGGGGCCCCTTCCGGTCCTGTCATGGCGGACGGAAATGACCTTGCCTCACTACCGGTCGCCATCTTGGGAATGGGAGCCGCCCCTGGCTGCTTGCCAAAGTCATAGAGTGGAGCATTTAACGTAGCTTTGCCAATAGGTTTTGCTATTTTTCTAACTGACGCAGCCCCTTCCTCGTCACTCGAGGACTCTGGGGCAGATTTAGAGGAACGCCTACGCTTCCTAGATTTTTGCTTAATCACAAAACATGGTCGAGAAACCTTTTTCTCTCTATGTAGAGCCCACAGCAGACACACAATAATTATCAGCGACAGCAGGATTACACCCGTCAAATAAATCACCTTAAGATCCCAGCCAGCACTTAAAGTTACTCTTTGACCTCCTGAAGTGTTAAACTCCCTTATCTCGATCGGCAAAGTGGAAGACGTTCTATTGCCGTAATTAGTGAGCCGAAAAAAGCCCAAACAGTGTTTATACAACAGCTGGATCCTATGCATAAACCACAAATAGATTTTACGCATTAAATATTTACCTATCTGGTCTAACATCAACCCGATGCAGTACCGGTAGACCAACATGCCACAGACCGAGAAGAATAAACGTTCTAAAACCCAGAGCACCTTCATTTCGTTTCTCCGGCTGAGACAAGCAATAAATCAACTTAATTACTTAATTGCCGGCCCCACGTTGGGCGCCAATAAAAAAGAGTGTGTAGTGGTTCGAAAGGAAAGGCTCTGCTTTCCCTCCCCCACTGAGAAAGAGACCACGGCTAAACCCAGTCAGAGAAATGAGAGTATATTTTACAAGGAAACAGATTCTATGTAACACAACAAATACAGGTATTTTACAATATATACAGGAATATACAGCCAATGAACTCAACCAGAAACCAGACCCCCCACAGAGGGAGCTTCCCCCTGTGCCCCCTTCAACCCCCTACCTCCCTTCTCCCCCAAAGGAGGTAGAAGAAGAGACGAGGACAGTTAACAGGGCAGGAAAGGAATAAAGGCCTTGCACAGGGAGTTAGTTCTTATCTTTTGGCAAGAAGCCCAGAAGCAGATCCAGCCGAGAGGGACAGTGAAGGAAGGAAGACTGAGAGAAAGTTCCCAACTCCCCTGGGTCCAATCTCTCCTCCCACAATCCTACCAATGAAATTCGTTTAGAAAACCAAAATATTTTACAAACATTTAGCCAGTGTGCCCCTTCCTTAAAGGCACAGCGTCAAACGGCCACAACCATCTTTGGTCAGCACAGGATTTAGTGCCATTCAGCAGCATGTTTCTGATCAGACCAGCCCTCAGGTGAAGACTCCAAGGGCTGCAGTCCCACCAGGACCTATATGTTAGGTGTAACTTAGAGCTCAGGCCTGTGGGACTATAGCCACATCTGGACTGGTTTCTGAGGGCTAAGGAGACTGAGGTGGTGTGTAGTGACCACACCTCCCAAGCACCCAAATGGTGACTTGGCAGAAACTGTGCCATGGAGATACCTGTCCTTCCCCACAGTCTCTCTGAGGAGCTGAATGAACAGCTTAGACTACAGCCTGAACATTTATATGGCTGAAGTGTGGTGAGAAGAGCCCTGCACAGCTCTGCACTGTAGAGAGGAAAAAAGGTCTGTGAAGGCCTGAGATGCAGCTCCTAATGGAGCAGGCTGCTCCCCAAAGCCTGCAGTACTGAGGAGAGGTCAGCAAAGGGAGATGCTCCCTGCTTCTCTCAGACATTCATGTCCCAACTTCCAGAGTCTTTTGGTGACCCATGGAAACAGCTGAGCATGGAGGAACAAGGCTGTGGGGCCCTGGGTAGATCCATTTCTGTCCCCAGCAACCAGGCAAATGCACCATGTCAGCCATCACTCCGAAAAGCAGTGAGGGCTGAAGTGACATCAGCCATGAGCGTCTGCAGAACCAGCCTGCCACTGTGCCCCTCCAGTCTGGGACAGGACAGCAAATCCAGACAGTTTAAGAGCTCTGCATGTGCCAGACTGGATCTTCTTTAGGGTCTGCAGTACCACCTCTGGGGCATCTCTGCAAGCCTCCTTTCTGACCCTAAACCATCTCCTGTCACAGGTCTCCTTATGGGCATCTGACAGCAAGAGCTGCGGGCAGCGGCAGACAGATGAGGACCCCCTGGACAAACTCAGTATGTATTCTGTACTCCTGGCTGAGACAGCAGTGCACTGTGTGCATGCCTCAGGATGACACCTGCCCAATGTTCATCCTCAGCTGAGTGTCAGGAGTCACTCACAGCTCCCTACACCAGCTGAGAGTGGGCTTGGAGGCAAGCAGAGAGCACTCTGGGGGCTGCTGCTGCCTCTGAGAGCAGCTGTGCCTGGGCTGGGATTTGCCTGAGCTTTCTTTTGCAAGAAAAGCAAATGCAGAGATTGTTTCTGCTTGAGCACAAGGCTGTGACCTGCTCTGCTGCATCTTGAAGGAGGCCTCTTTCATTTTGTATCTTTCAGGGAGCATTGTGAGCATGGGACATCCTGAGAATAAATATGCAGAGGCAGAGAAGCTGGGCCAGGGGTAAGTCCAATCACAGCTACTTCTACAAGGCATTTGTAAATGCCAGAGGACAGTTGGAGCTGTGCCAGGCTCTCCAGAGATGCTGAAGACAGCAGAGTCAGAATAAGGGGGTGTATGAGGCAGACAAGTGCAGTCACTGTGAGAACATGGCCATTGCCCTCACAACCTCTTGGCTGTCCTGGGGCTGAGCTTGTGCAAAGGTGCCTTTCAACAACTAGTGCAAAGAGACCGAGCTGATCTCTGGCCTGCAAGGGTATCTGAGCTGATTTCCTCCAGCTCTCAGCAGAGCCTGAAGCCGGCAGGCCCTTCTTGCAGAACAGTGAGTGTGCTGCCATAGGCAGCTCATGCCTGTGCTGCTGCAGGTCAGGTCAGAGCGCAGGGGAAAGATCCTCGAGAAGAAAATACTCACAAAGGCAGTCAGAGAGGATGAGCTGGGAGAGCCAGATTACTGCAGCAGCCTTTTTCTTCCTGGCTGAGCAGTGGATGAGCACAAGTGCTTTAGAACCACTGCAGGCAGCAGAGCTCTCCTGTCTGGGCTGGCTTTCACTCACAGGCACTAAACCCCTTCTCCTTTCTTTGCTGCTGTTGTGTTTGTAGGAGCTATGGAGCTGTTTTTCGTGCTGTTGAAACGGCCACAGGACGAGAGGTGAGTGCCAGGAGTCCCAACAGCTTCTGCAGCTCTTCATTGCCTTCCACGGGGCTGCAAACTGGGGATGGGGCTTTCAGGTCACCCCTAGCCCCTTCCTCTGCAGCACTGACTCGTGCCAGCTGGCAGAATCCATCAGCTGCTCCCTTCAGCTGCTCAGCGAAAGCTCTTTCGGAGCAAGGTGGTTGCTTTGCTACAGCAGCTCAACATTTCTGCAGGTTTCACAAGGCCCAGTGTCCATGGCCTAGTGTCCTGGAAGTAGCACCCAAGGCAGCAGAGAAACAGAGGGTTGACACATAAAGGACTGAGCTCCTGAGTCGCAGAGGAAGACAGCTGGGCACAGCTTGGCTGTGGCCCTGCACAAACGCTCCCTGTGTGTTCACCCCAATCTCATGCAACAGCCTGCTGAAGCTCATGGATTTCGATACAATTTCAGGTGGCCATCAAGCACATTTATGTCAACCAAGGGGACGAGGACTATGTGATGCAGGAAATCCTGGTTCAGCGGGACCATAAGAACCCAAACATCGTCAACTACCTGGACAGGTGAGTGGTCCTGTTCTTCCCAGGTGGAGGCTCCTCTGCATGGTGCAAGCCAAAGGGACTCACTGGCAGAGAAGTGACCTCTTTAGTATTGCTCTACTCTGACACTGCTTTCTTTTCAGCTATCTGGTGGGTGCTGAGCTGTGGCTGGTCCTGGAATACCTCGATGGGGGCTCCCTGGCTGATGTGCTTCAGGTGACACGTATGGATGAAGGCCAGACAGCAACTGTCTGCAGGGAGGTAAGGGATGCCATGTGTGCTTCCAGGCATTGGGAGAGGATGTCTCTTCTGCACAGCTGGTTAAGAATGGGAAAGATGGCATCTTCAGAGGCTGTTGTTTCTCTGCAGCTTCTGCTGTACAGAGAGGAGAGGACCTCTTCAGTGAAGTGCCTGCCAGTAGCCCTTCACTTCTTCAGCTCTGTTGTTCTCCTCTGCTCTTACTGTCTGCTCTCTTTGTTAGTTTAGTTTTGCTCTTCTCACTTCTGCTGCTTTCAGCCTCTCCCTGCAGCATGCCAGTGCTGCATTCCTTGCCTGGAAAAGCAGCCCTGCTGGTGGCAGAATGTGACATAACTGCAAAGCAAAGCAGAGCCTTCCCCATGGAAGGATATGGGCAGCCTTGCACCCACACTGGGGTGCTAGTTTCTGGCAAACAACTCACAGGCTCTTTCAGATCTGCTGTGGAGCCTACCCACCAAATCTTGGTCATGCAGCCTCCCACCTGAAAGTGATCCACTTCCCACCGAAGGAAGGGGCTTTTGTGTTTTGGCCAGAGAGCATTTGCCATGGGGAAGGAGGCAGCACACCCAGTGCAGCAGCAGCCATCCTGCCTGTGCTTTCAGGGGACAGTCTGCAATGAGGGACATTTCTCTTCCTTTGGCAGCAGCAAGTTGTGCCTCTGGACAGCACAAGATTCCAGCATTGCTCACAAGCCATCTAGAAACGAAATCTTGTAGAGCCCTTTGCTTGCTTCTGGGAGGAACTCAGGTCATGAATTTTTACCCTCCCGTTCCTTTCTTATCCCTCAGTGTCTGCAAGGCTTGGACTGCCTTCATTCCGACGGAGTCATCCACAGGGACATCAAAGGGTGTAACATCCTGCTTGGAACGGACGGGTCTGTCAAACTGGGTGAGTATCCTTGGTCAGGGACAGTCTTCCTAGCCTGTGGTGTGGGGCTGCTTCTGACTGGCTGCCAGGTACCCAGGAGTGATGGCTGTGGCAGTGCCCAGAGCACTGCTGCAAGCTGAGAGTGCAGTGCCAGCATGCAGAGAAGGACTGGAAGGGAAAAGGTGTGGAGAGTGGCTGTGGCTTTGGCAACTGCTGCCACACAGAGGGAGTGACAAGAGAAAGGTTCGGGAGAATAAAGGCCACTGCATGGACCTTGAGGGCTTTGTAAAGTGTCCAGCTCAGCAGTGCTTTGGCTGACAGCACTGATAACCAGTGCATGGCCACTTCTGCAGGTAGAGCCAAGCAGATGTTCTCAGTCCAGGATGCAGTGGGTGTTTCCTTGGCTTGCTGTCCCCATTCAGCTGCCTTTAACAAGACTCGGGTTTCTTCTCAGCTGATTTTGGCGTCTGCGCTCTGCTCACCCCGGAGCAGAACAAGAGGACCTCCTACGCTGGAACCCCCCGCTGGATGGCTCCAGAAATACTGAAGGAAGAGCCCTACGGCCCCAAGGTGGACATCTGGTCCCTTGGCATCACGACAGTGGAAATGGCCAAAGGAGAACCTCCCTACGCCTCTGAAAATGACAGCAAGGTAAGTGGCACGCCAGTAGATGCCGTTGTCCTTCTGACTAGTGCCACCTTGTCTGCCAGGAGACAAAGTCTCAGTCACACCAACCTGAACTAGGGCCACTGAGGCCTGCTTCTACAAATGCCACTGGTGCACAGTGAAAGAAGCAGATGAAGTCTTGTGCTTCCTTTTTATCGAGGTGGGCGACCTGATTGCTGCCAACGGGACGCCAAAGCTGCAGAACCCGGATGAGCTTTCTGCTGTCCTTCGTGACTTCCTCCAGCGCTGCCTGGAGGTGGATGTGGACAGGCGATGGTCTGCCAAGGACCTGCTGCAGGTAAAATGCAAAGCAGCTGCAAGTGCAGCAGCTGCGCTGTGGAAGGGTTTCCTCATCAGCTACACTTGAAGGCACCTAGGGACCCTCAGTTGCAATGATGCCAGGCAGACCCTGCTCCCCCTGCAAGCCAGAGCTGAGTCCATCAGCACTCCATCATGTGTCTCCCTGCTCTTGCCTTGCTGCTCAAAGCCTGCACCTCAGTGCCCATCAGAACAGCCCTGGGCCTGGATGCTGCTGGGATAAACATTTCCTAGAGGTCTTGGGGTTGCCTGAGCAATGGCTGATGCCCCTCAGCCTTTGTGACAGCTAAAGTAGCCCACCTCTTCAGGAAAGAGGAACTAAGGAAGGGGGTTGAGTTTCCTACCACAGCAGCAGCATTCCCTGAGGTCAGGCAGGGCCAAAACCCCAGCCAGCTGAGAACCCCTTGAGAAACAGATTGATGGGACCATGGCTGTGCCTGCCTGAGATGGCAAGGGACTGGACATGGAGACACAGGGGCAGATGGTCCCCTCATCCCTCTTTGTGCTTACAGCTGGGAACCAGAGGAGCACTGCTTGAGCCTGTGGGTCCCTGAGTGTGGACAGTAATGGTTCATTTGTGTTTCTTCTTCTGGACAGCACCCATTTGTGACGGCAGCAGGGCCGGTCTCCAACCTCATCTCACTGACCCATGCAGTAAAGGAAGCCAGGAACCGTGTCCACTAGTGCCTGAGGCCAAGTCCTGTTGTGGCGGCTTGGAGCAGGACCTTGCGCTTGGACTTGTTGGATTTCATGAGTGACGTAGTTTCATATCAAATTGATAAGACAGAAATATGATAGAATATGAGTATACTTCAGCTTTCAAGATGTGTACGATTTATTAAATATCAGCAACTATTCTTCTGAGCCAATTTGATTCAGGTTTGTTTGCCTGGTTGATGATAGGTTAATTGCACATGATAGGATGCTAATAAACAGCAGAATAACAGTCTAGAAAAACCAGCTGGGTGTCATCTGCAGACTTGCTGAGGGTGCCTCTGTCCCGCTGTCCCTGTCACTGACACAGAGGTTAAACAGCGCCCCTCCCAGTACTGACCCCTGAGGAACACCACTCGCCTCTGGTCTCTATTTGGACACAGAGCTGTTGACCACGACTCTCTGAGTGCATCCAGTCAGACAACAAGTCCATGCAGATGGCATCAGTTGCTTTTCCTTTTTCCACTGAATCTGTAACTCCAGTGTATTGGTCCAGCAGGATCTGCCCTTGGTGAAGGTATGCTGGTTACCACCGGTCACCTCTTCCTCATTTTCCATGTGCCTCAGCAGAGCCTTCATGAGGATCTGCTCCATGACCTTGACAGCCACAGAGGTGGGATTGACTGGCCTGGAGCTTCTGGGGTCTTCCTCTTTTCCCTCTTTGAGGATGGGGATTTGGTTTCCCCTTCTCCAGTCAGCTTTGCCCTTTTGCCATCAGCAAAAGGTCCTCTGGTCTAACCATCCTGCAGTGAGCTGGGACATCTTCAACTAGAGCAGGTTGCTCAGAGTCCTCTCCAACCTGACCTGGAATGTTTCCAGGGCTCAGAACTCTCCTCTCTCCATCACTGAAGGAGGAATTGGAGTACTGGAGGAGGGAGAAAAGTCAGGGAGACTGCATTAGATCACAGAATCACAGAATTTTCAGGGTTGGAAGTGACCTCAAGGATCATCCAGTTCCAACTTCACTGCCATGGGCAGGGACACCTCACACTAGATCAGGTTGCTCAGAGCCACATCCAGCCTGGGCTTAAAAACATCCAGGTATGGGGCTTCTACCACCCTCCTGGTCAACTTGTTCCAGTGTCTCACCACCCTCCTGGGGAAGAATTTCTTCCTAATGTGTAGCCTCCTATAGCTTGGATCCATTCCCACTAGTGCTATCACTAGCTGACACCCTAAAAATCCCTCACTAGCTTTCTTGTAGGCCCCCTTCAGATACTGGAAGGCCACAGTGAGGTCTCCGCAGAGCCTTCTCTGGACTGAACAACCCCAGCTCTCTCAGTCTGTCCTCACAGGAGAGGTGCTCCAGCCCTCTGATCATCCTCATGGACCTTCTCTGGACACCTTCCAGCACCTCCAGATCCTTCTTGTAATAGAGGTTCCAGAACTGGACACAGTACTCCAGGTGGGTTCTCAACAGAGTGGAGTAGAGAGGGAGAATCACCTCCCTCGACCTGCTTCCTATGCTTCTCTTGATGCAGCCCAGGATGTAATTGGCTTTCTGGGCTGCAAGTGCACACTAGTGGCTCCTGTTGAGCTTCTCATCCACCAGCAACCCCAAGTCCTTTTTTTCAGGGCTGCTCTCAAGACAGTCACTGCCCAGCCTGTGTCAGTGTTTGGTATTGCCCTGACCCAGATACAACAGGACCTGCTCTTGGTCTTGTTGAACCTCATGAGGTTGGCTTGTGCCCACCTCTCCAGCCTGTCAGCATCTCTCTGGATGGCATCCCTTCCTTCCAGCACATCTGCTGCACCTCACAGCTTGATGGCATCAGCAGACCTCCTGAGAATAGAATAGAATAGAATAGAATAGACCAGGTTGGAAGACACCTTCAAGATCATCGCATCCAACCCATCAACCAATCCAACACCACCTAAACAACTAACCCATGGCACCAAGCACCACATCAAGTCTTCTCCTGAAAATCTCCAATGATGGCGACTCCACCACCTCCCCAGGCAGCCCATTCCAATGGGCAATCACTCTCTCTCTATAGAACTTCTTCCTCACATCCAACCTAAACCTCCCCTGGCACAGCCTGAGACTATGAGGGTGCACTCAATGCCACTGTCCATGTCGCTCACAAAGATGTTAAACAAGACTGGTCCCAGTACTGATCCCTGAGGGACTCCACTCTTCACTGGCCTCCACTTAGACGTGGACCCATTGACTGCCACTCTTTGGGTAGGCATGGAACGGACAGGTGTATACCTCAGTCTGGACTGAGCAGGACTTCCCAGTGTTCCCTCAGCTGATGGTGTCCCCAGACATCTGCTTTGGGCCTGTGCAGCTGGATTTTGTTTTACAAACCCAGGTACTGCAGAGCTGGCTCAGCTGACAGAATACAGGTAACCAGCTCCACCTGGGCTGTTTAAAGGTCTCACCCACCTGTGTCACCCACGTGCCCAGGGAGATGTCTTGCGGTGTCTCAGGTGGCCTCAGACACCAGCATTTGGGCAATTAAATAGAATTTTTTCTATGTAGGGCCCCGAAAATGATGGGAGGGCTAGGGCCTGGAGTCTTACACCTGTGAATGAACAACCCCATGTATCAGCATGACTTGGGGACTGACGTGTTGGAGAGCAGTGAAGGCGAAAAGAATCTGGGGATCCCAGTGGATAGAAGGATGACCATGAGCCAGCAATATGCTCTTGTGGCCAAGAAGGCCAATGCCATTCTGGGATGTATTAGAAGGGGTGTGGTTAGTGGGTCAAGTGAGGTTCTCCTCCCCTTTTACTCTGCCCTGGTGAGGCTTCATCTGGAATATTGTGTCCAGTTCTGGGCCCCTCAGTTCAAAGGACAGGGAAATGCTTGAGAGAGTCCAGTGCAGAGCCACAAGGATGATTAAGGGCATGGAACATCATCTTTGTGAGGAGAGACCGAGGGAACTGGGGGTCTTTAGAAGAGGAGACTAAGGGGTGACCTCTTTGGTGTTCATAGATATGTAAAGGAGGAGTGCCACGGGGATGGAGCCAGGCTCTTATTGGTGATGCCCAATGACAGGACAAGGGGCAATGCGTAGAAGTTGAGGAATAGGAAGTTCCATGGAAACATGAGGAAAAACTTTTTCCCTGTGAGGGTGACAGAACACTGGAACAGGCTGTCCCGGGGTGTTGTGGAGTCTCCTTCTCTGGAGATAATCAAAACCCTCCTGGATGTGTTCCAGTGTGGTCTGGCATAGGTGATCCTGCTCTGGCAGGGGGGGGTTGGACTAGGTGATCTTCCAAGGTCCCTTCCAGCTCTTAACATTCTGTGATTCTGTGAACCAGAAATAGTGGAGCAGGTATGGTGGCTGAAATGTGTTCATTCCTGCATTGAATCTGTGGCAATATAAGCTGTTCCTCCCAAACATATTCCTAAATTCTGTTCTACATCCTTCATCAAAGCCAAAGCTAGTTTCCCAAAGTCTTATTTGCATCACACTTGTTATGGGATTCTGTGCATGTCATCATGATGCAGACCTATGTTGAGTGAAGAACAGCTGCAGAATATTTGATGTTGCAGCAGAAGTATATATTTGAGGTATTACAAAATATTCCCATATGCTAGCTGCTGACAGTCCTTCCATAGAGTAAGTAAGAAAACAGCCTGCACATGGAAGAATGGAATAAAACATGCCAAAAGCAGGTTCTGAAGAAACTACCATGTTAGTAAATCATCTTTATTTCAAAGCAGTTAGGAGGAAGCTACATCATCCCTGCCATTGTGTACTAAGAGTCCTTGTTTAAGATCAGTGAGTAGGAATCTGCAGCCAACACTCTTGCAATTGCCTGCCAGTTATGAATTTGGAATTTGGTCAAAAATTTCAGATTGAACCTGAGCATTCACTTGCATCTGGACTTTAATGTAACAGCCTAAAGGGAGTGTTGTTCCACATTTTAAATCACACCGAACTTGATGAGGGGCTTGACGTGATCTACAAGAAACACAGTCTCAGGCTGCACCAGGGGAGGTTTAGGCTGGATGTTAGGAAAAAGTTCTATCCAGAGAGAGTGATTGCCCATTGGAATGGGCTGCCTGGGGAGGTGGTGGAGTCGCCATCACTGGAGGTTTTCAGGAGGAGACTTGATGGGGTGCTTGGTGCCGTGGGTTAGTTGTTTGGGTGGTGTTGGATTGGTTGATGGGTTGGACGCGATGATCTTGAAGGTCTCTTCCAACCTGGTTTATTCTATGTATTCTATGTATTCTATGTATAAAAGGTCAGAAAAGCTGTGAGTGTTTATTTACATGAAGTGAAAGCAGTACTTTCATTCCTGATTTTACACTTCATCTTCTGTATTCACTTAAGAGTCTCTGGAAAGCCCTTCTACTGCTTTTCTGTCCTAGTAGATCTTTAGCATACATGCACTGAGAGGCAATGTACATGGCATATAGCTCTATAAAGGACTAGGGTGGTGGAACCTGCAGGCAACTGGATCATGATTGCTGTCAGTTCAATCAATAGAAAAAGCATCTGGGCAAGAAAGAGGGCACTTGGGCTGATTCAGGAACATTAACTCCTTTAGCAAGGCAGCTAAGGGCTAGCCTAGCAACACAATGACAGGTACCTTCATTGTTGAAAGACCATGAAGAATATATTGGACAACATAGCTTTACATGGATCATGTCAGAAACTATGCAAAGGGGATGTGTGGCAGGGAAGTCATCATGCTGCACTAAAGTACCTGTCACTTGGGGAGGTAAAAATAACAGTAATATGGGCCAAATTGCTATATCCTTCTCCCACTAAAGCAATGTCAGCATGTGCTAACTTACTTGTGACAGAGTTTGTAATGGCGATGGACAAAAGAGGAACCTTTTATCAGCTGTTTGGGCTAGTCAGCTGCAAACACCACAAAATACAGATGCGTCTGCCCTGCAGCATGTGTAGGAAAATCTCACTCACATTCTTAATCTTCAGCTATGCCTGCTCTGGACTATAAGAAGCATTGGCAAGTTGTGTTTGAACCCTGCTTAAATATCTGACTATTTCTATGGCAACATTGCCGGTGCGAGCCAGCCTAGTTGTGCACCTTCATCCTTGAAGCGGGCTGCTAAAGCGGGTGTGATGCTAAGGTCTAATATGACCAATGATATGTTTCCAAACACACAGAAATGAGAACTTTGTGTTTAAATGGCAAAAGGAAGCCACTTCACAAGAGCTGAGTTTAACTCTGGTTTGTTTGACACAAACATTTTATAACTGCATGGAACCACCTGACGCTGACAACATGTGGTTCTTGTTCTCCTGCCTGATGATATCACTCACAGCACTCTGACATTATCTGCTATGTGCACCCTCTTGACATTTGAACATCTGAACCAATTTGCACTTGCACTACTATCTGAGCCGGTTTAGAGTTTTCCCTCACTTACTGTTCACAGAATCTAATCTGCTGTCTTTGATGTGTATTATTGGGTTTCCAACACAAACTCATGTTTGTGAGAATTTAGATAATGATAATACACAAGAGCATCCATGTATTTGGGAATCGATATACAGCACGCAGCCACAAACTGCCTCTCCAGCACCAGTCATTTTTGTTGGAGCCCAGCTATTTACAGTGGCTTGAGTGCTATTTAAAAGACCATAGCAAGTACATTTTGAGAACATTTGCTTGCTGGTATTTGGACCCATGACAGGTTAATTTTTGATTTAGTTATCTCCGTACTTTCTTTCTCTTGTTTGAATCCGTGCTCTAACGCATGAAATTCCTGGTCTACAAATCAATGCAAGTAACCTACAATGCAGCAGGAAGAAGAAACCAGTGAGTATTCATGCCATGGGATGAAGTACAGGCACAAATGTCTGCGTGTGTGTCATTTGTTAAAATGATTCTGCCTCTTGCAGCATTTGCTAATTTCCAGACATGATGCTCTCCATTTAGGCTTGCACACAGAAATGAAGTTCACAGGTAGTATTTGTAAAACAGTTACCCCAGACTGGTTTGCTGCATTTCCGTAATGACTGTTGCACACATGTAATAACTATTTTTACAAGACACCTACTATTTTGTTCCATCTGGCCATTTCCTATAAAACATTTCTGTTTGTACTGGCCATCAAAAATAAATGATGGCAATAGTCTCCCAGTTCAAAAGGGGTTGAAGGGGCCTTGAGAGGTCATCTAGTCCAACCACTCTGCCAGAGAAAAGTCACCAGTTTTTGCTATTTGTCTAACAAATCACACCTACATGTTCTTCCAGTCATGCAGCCTCAGGTGCCTTGGGAACTGGCTTTTCTGACTTCCTAAGTGTGGGAGAATCTCTTGAGTGAAATCAGCCTTCTTTTTGTGCAAGACCCCTGGCTGTTGTGTCATATATGGAATGGGCATAACACCTGTGAGTGACAGAGACACCCCTGTATCCCATCCTGGAAAATCTTATGAGGTGAGTGTCATGCTGATGGTTCTCTGTTCTGAAATGGCTACTCCTAAAATATCACTCCAGTGCACACACTTCAGTTAAAAAAACAAGGGCATACAATGACCCACAAGCATCCTCCAACTATTGGTACCTGGTTCAGCAGGTATCACTAAAACCAGTCTCCGCTTGCTGAAGAGAGACTTGTAGCACTACCCTTGCAGTGCTCTTTGGGGAAAAGTAGAGATATTTCTGAGGATAACTATTTGAAAGAGTTACCTTCTGGGCATGACTTAAGAGAACTTTTGAATCAGGAAATACAACACGTGTTTCAAGATAATAGACTTTGAAATAGACTTTAAAACAAACAGCTCTTGCTTGTAAGAAACACTGCTTTAGTGCAGAATATAACTGTCTTACTCATAATAAATCTGCCAAGAGAGCCTAAGATAAAAGAAAAACTCTTTCTAGCTAATCTCTTTAGGAGCATGTTGAGGTGCTCTTTTTATATGTCACAAACTTGCCACCACCTGGAAAGCACCTGTCTGTGTTCAAGCTTGGGACATTCCTAGAGGTTAAAGATCTGAGGGGATGTCTGCCCTGGCTGTCTGCTTTCTGCTGTGTCCTGTAGATTACAAAGGGCTGCGCTGGAAAAACAAAACAAAACACCTGATTACTTTGTTTGCAAATTGAGAAGTCTCTGACAGAAAACCATAGAACTGTATTACTATCATTTTCAGAACAAGCTGCCTAATTCCTACAGTCAGTACTGGTATGAACTGAGACGTGCATGCCACTTGACACAGACTACATTTAGTCTTTATAGAAAGGTACACAGAAGAAGAAAGACCAGTCAAGTTTCGCTGAAGAAATTACCTCAGTTAAATAAGCAACATTTGAGGCAATTTATTTTAATGTGATCCCAGCAGAAACTATTTAGGAGACCAGATAGTACTCAGCACACCTTCCTCATAAGCATCCCTTAGTTTTGCTAAGCCCGGACTCTTTAAACTGAATTCCAAATCTGCATTTTAACAATGGACTGCCAAACTGCACAATCTGGGAGTGTGGCTAACAGCACAGGTGGTTCCTATCAGTGTCACATAAGTCATGCTGTAAGTATGATGTGATACCAATATTTTGTATCTATATGCATCACTACAGTGGTTTCTACAGGGCAGAGAAGATCAAAACAAAAGCTCAATTACTTTCTTGCATTTCACGATTCCATTATCTTTAGTACAGAAATCCCTGAATGCAGCTTACTTCCCATTACATATTTAAGTCTGTGTTGTCTCTGACATAATTCTCTCAAGAGCTGAAAGCCCTCTTTTTCTATTCTTATTAATTTTACATGGCACTTTGAGACAAGTTAATAGTCAGATCCAACTCATCCATTGACCTACTGTTGGGGACCCAAAATGCACAGATGAGAAATCTGGTGTTAACAGCCATTTTCCTCAGATAAAAACTGTTCTTATCCAGCTGTTTCAGAAAGCCAAACAGTCTGCTGTTTCTGGTCCCTCCGATTTTGTTCTGCTCTGCAGAAGTTAGTAAACAAACCCACAAGTATTACCAACTTATAACTTAATTTTCCTTCCAACAATTACATAAATTATGCTACTGCAATTTATATCTGAGGTTCATATGTTAGCACATTGTTACTATCTGTGTAATGGAGATACAGATTGATTATCCAGAATATACTGCACAGCAGCAGCCATTCCTCTTTCTTAGAAAGTGTCCCAGTTTGAGGCCTGGCAGATCCTCTCTTGCCCCTGAGACGGGCAACAGAATGACACTCACACAACTGGATTGCAAAAGTGATGGAAAGTTTAAATGGAAAGCAGTAAGTGTTTTACAGAAGCTACAAGCATCACAGTACCACAGTACCACAGTCTCACAGTATAGCTAAGGCTGGAAGAGACCCCAAGGATCATCGAGTCCAACCTGTCTCCACAGACCTCACAACTAGACCATGGCACCAAGTGCCACGTCCAATCTCCTCTTGAACACCTCCAGGGACGGCAACTCCACCACCTCCCTGGGCAGCCCATTCCAATGACGAACGACTCGCTCAGTGAAGAACTTTCTCCTCACCTCAAGTCTAAACCTCCCCTGGCACAGCTTGAGACTGTGTCCCCTTGTTCTGGTGATGGTTGCCTGGGAGAAGAGACCAACCCCTTCCTGGCCACAACCACCTTTCAGGTAGCTGTAGAGGGCAATGAGGCCTCTCAAGGCCTCTCCCCAGCCTTGTTGCCCTTCTCTGGACACGTTCAAGTGTCTCGATGTCCTTCCTAAACTGAGGGGCCCAGAACTGGACACAGGACTCAAGGTGTGGCCTAACCAATGCAGAGTACAGAGGCACAATGACCTCCCTGCTCCTGCTGGCCACACTGTTCCTAATACAGGCCAGGATGCCATTGGCCTTCTTGGCCACCTGGGCGCACTGCTGGCTCATGTTTAGGTGGGTGTCAATCAGCACCCCCAGGTCCCTCTCTGTTTGGCAGCTCTCCAGCCACTCTGACCCCAGCCTGTAGCTCTTCATGGGGTTGCCGTGGCCAAAGTGCAGCACCTGGCACTTGGACTTGTTGAATGCCATCCCATTGGACTCTGCCCATCTGTCCAGTCGGTCGAGGTCCCTCTGCAGAGTCACAAAAGAATCCCAAAGCATAGAGAGTCCCTTACAGCACACCCAAAAGCCTCCCAACACTTCCCCTTTCCCCACCTGAGGGTATACCCAAAATCCCCAGGGCTCTTTCCTCCCCCCCACTGCTAGGCTGGTCTCAGGCTGGCCAGGTCTGAGACTGCCCCCCGGCTTCTCCTCCTGGCGTTAGGCCTAGCCAGGCCTAAGGGTCCTTGAGATAACTCTGCCACCGTTACCCAATAGGGAGTATCTCTCATGGGAGCAGAGAGGGAAGAAAGAGGAAGAGAAAGACTTTGCAGATGGATTTATAGGGTGCAGGATATTATGGGTACGAAATATGCTATTTCCTGTGTCTACCTACTGGGCTGGACCCTTGGGACACTGGAGATGTGATTTATGTGGCAGGAACAGGAGGCACCCAGCCTACACTGCCACAGAAAGGTACCAGCCTTGGAAAGGAAGTATCATATAGTTTTGCTTGGAAGGAGCTGTTCTGTGCTGATTCCCATGTCTATGCTGGAGACACAGGTGATGCAAGGGCCCCTGCTAGCATAATATTACCATGATACAAACATTTACTTGTCTGACAACTTCAGTTCAGGAATTATTAATTACCACAGGCATCCACAAAGCAGCTCACAATGAGCAATTTATTCAGGTAGCATAGCCACGGCCTTATTGGTGATTAGTCTAACACAAATAGTAGGTTTCTTGTCATTATTTCCAGTTCTGAAGTGTACTGAAGAACACTTCCACATTGACCAAACCTACAACCTTATTTAAAGACTGAATTCGTTGCACAGGTTTTTGGTTGTGTTGCCAGATGAATAACATGCTGTGGGTCTCCTTTGCTGCAACATTTTTCTTAAGGATTGGACCCTAACTTGGAAAGCCATCTCTCTCCATGACCGAGGCAGAAGGAAGGCAGGTTAGAAGGAAATTTGAGCCTTTAGAAGGAAAACCTGAACAATAAGCTCATGGAGCTCCAGGATATTGAATTAAATGTTGTGGTACTCTTTTGCAGAAGAGATTGTATTGGATACACATTGTATTTCAGGAAGCTGGTGCCTTTAGAATCATAGAATCATAGAATCAATAAGGTTGGAAAAGACCTCAAAGATCATCAAGTCCAACCTGTCAGCCAGGACCTCATGACTACTAAACCATGGCACCAAGTGCCATGTCCAAACCCCTCTTGAGCAGCTCCAGGGACAGTGACTCCCCCACCTCCCTTGGCAACACATGCCAATGGCTAACAACTCTTCCTTTGAAGAACTTTCTCCTCACCTCCAGCCTAAGCCTCCCCTGGTGCAGCTTGAGACTGTGTCCTCTTGTTCTGGTGCTGGTTGCCTGGGAGAAGAGACCAACCCCCACCTGGCTACAACCTCCCTTCGGGTGGTTAGTTCACAGACTATATGCTGTCACCTAACCTTCACAAATTCCTTGTGCACACAGATGTGAAATCATCACTGGAAATATCGCAGCTGCGCCCTGCCTAGCCTATTGAAAGGACAGCACTGCTACTGTCATCAGCTGAGGGCACCTGTGTTCATCCCACTCTGCTGTACCATACCAGCCTGCATCTCATGTATCTTGGCCCAAGGTTTTAAAGGTAGCTTTGCTTCCCACTCTGTCAACCAACATGGCATCTACCTCCCCCCTGAGCCTGGGAAGCTTCTGGGAAGTTTGCAGAAGGAATTGGTTAAAGATACAAAAGGAATTGTGTGATACTGCAATTAGAGCAGAGGGGAAAGCAGTCAATCATCTAGTTCTGTCAGAGTGTTTTACTGCCCCAGTTGTAACAACCACTACATCTCAGAAGATACCAAGAGTGTGAGTCACAGAGATTTTTCAGCGTTTTCCTGTCAACATATATTTGAGACTTTCACCCCAAAGCAACCTGGACGCCTTTTCACTTCACTATGAAAATGTGGCTGCAAAGCCTAAGTGTGCAACACCGAATTGTTTTTGAGCCCCTCAGACATGCTGCACAATTCCTTACCCTACGGTCAGCATAGCTCCATCCCACATCCTTCACGTGGGGCAGGACCCTAGGAGACCTCATTTTGTTCTGTGGAGAACAGCATGGAAATGCACAACAACATAAAACACAACTGCAGAGAATGTGCTGCCACTGTTGTGCACGAGAAAAGCAAGATTGTGGTAGCAAGCCCCAGGAAACACTCTGAACATCTAACAGCACAGCAGCATTCCTTTATATAATGGCCCTCCCTGTTCCCTTGCTTTTGCTGCTTTCCAGAAAGGATGCCAGCCATGAGAACATAGCTCAAGTATAATCCATGTCACCACGCTCAGGTCCACTTTGCCATCTTGAGTGTGGCAGGCAAGCTTCATGTCCTGGAGGAAGCTACATGGGTGTGCTTAGCTCCAAAACCTCTCACAAGAGTTTGTGTGAAAAATTTTTGCTAGAGGTAATGCAAAATGCTAGAGTGTGCTTCCATCTACTACTGTTTGCAGGAAAGTCAGAGGCCTATTAAAGTCTGTAAGAAAATATTTAAGAATTAAGTTAATGACAAGGTTTGTCCTGGGAGGAGTTTTAACAAAGGCAAGAATTTGGTGATTGCACCTAGTATTCAAAAAACTAAAACAGTTGCTCCCTGTTGGGATTTATTTCAGGAAATAAAAGATAGGGAAGAAGCCATAATGTCTTTTGGCAGTGTCCCACATGCACAGAGGTGAAATTACATGTTTTTAAAAGGGCTGTGGTTCCCATGTTGCAACTGGAAGAAGTTTTAGATATCAAAAACATTATTCTGCTGCATACTGGCACGATCTAAAGTGTAAGATGTAATCCAGGGCTTATTTAGGTGTCACTGAAGATTCAAATAGAAATGACAAGCTTCACTTTAGACAGAAGCCAGTATATTCTCTTCCAGAACTAGAAAATTGACTTCTAAAACCTCTGTGAGATTTATAATGGCGGTGCCTATTAACACCTATATACTTAAGGATATGTCTGTGTTTCCTAAGAACCCCCTATTTTAGTGTTTTAGAACTCAGCTGCAAACATGGCACCTAGTGGAGACAGACACAATTCATCTGTTTCTATACTGGTGCAGTTCCGTAGCCCAAAATGACTTAAATCAAAAGAATAGTTTGTCTTCAGCCTCTGATATAGCTCTGCAGTTTCCCTGCTCTCCTTTCAGTCATAATTTGGTTTTATACCATACACTTCTCCTGAGGGCTATGCTGTTACTGCCATGGGAGTTTCACCAAAGCAGAAAGCCTTCTCCATCCTCCCCATGCACATTTCCACAGCAGGCATATAATGAGCTGCTTGGTAAATAAGCAGCAGTCTGCAATAGTCCATTATCTTTAAACAGGAAAATTTTTAAAAGACTAGTCTGCAAAGAGCTTTGATTCCAGAGCTGCCAAGAAGCAATTTGTTTTACTTCCACTCCTGGTCTGGTTGTTATTTTAAGGTGCTAAAAAGAGAACAGAATAAATTAAAAACAAACAAACAAAACTCCATTTAAGAAAACCTGTCTGTTCCCTCCCTGAGCCTCCTTAGTGTTACCCCTCACGTCCATTTCTGAGTGTTCAGGGAGCACTGTGTCTCACATGGGTCTCTCCAGACAGCAGGATGGGCTTGTCCCAAGACCATCAGGGGAGCTTTGCAGTGAAGGGTGCGAAAACACCCCCGGTATCTCTAAGCAGGTGTCCTCAAGGATTATGTACTTTGCATGCATGGCCTGGCTCCTGCCAGCTGCTGAAGAAACAGGCTGTGCACTCCCCTGTGCTTCTAATTCCTCTTTTTAGTGAAGGTTTTTCACAGAATCACAGAATGGTTTGAGTTGGAAGGGACCTCCAAAGGTCACTTCACCACAGCTCCTCTGCAGTCATCAGGAGCATTCTCAACTAGATCAGGTTGCACAGAGCCCTGCCAAGCCTCACCTTGAACATCTCCAGGATGGGCACCTTGAAAGAAGTGAGAAGCACTATTGACCTCACAGGAACTATTCATAGACAGAAACTCAGCCTTCTGCTCCCATGTCTTGCTAATTCAGAGAACTAAATCAGTGATACTATTCCAGACTTCAGTACCTGGACTTTCTGTTAGGAATCTCTGAGGTCTGCCATAGGAACTACTGCTCACCCAGCATATAGAATAAGAATTTCTGAAACATCTCGTCCCCCCCTCCAAAAACAAACAAACAAACAAACAAAACCCCAAAATTCCAACAACACACAAAAAAAACCCAACAAAAACCCACAAAAACACCAACCAAAAAACCCAGCACCAAAATGCCCTAAAGTTAGATGTGTTTTGCTTTGTTTTGTTTTGGTTTGGTTTGAAATTACAGCTTCCAGAAACCTCTGTCCTGTATGTGCCTCCTGTAGCATCAAGGGTGATCTGCAGGTGTGCTACTGGTCTTGAAACAAATGCAGCAACCTGGAAACCAGCAGAAAGGTGAAAACCAGCACTACTTAGAAAAGGCAGACATCAAGAACTCCCTGAACAAGCCAAGATACATTCTTTATAGCAGAACTCCAAAACTGTAATTTCTGAGTTGAATCACAAACCTGCAGCATGGCACTTCAACAAGCATTTTAATTCCCCACAATTCTAGCATACACAAACTCACCAGAGCTGCTAGCAAACTGAAGCATCTGCAGAGCTATACAAAAGAGCATTCACTTAAAGGGAAGGCACAGAAGTAGCAGTAACTGAGGCTCACAGATGGGATGAGATGGGATAACCCAACACAGGGAAGTCTAAGGAAGATCTGTGATTTCTCACAGTTGCATGCCCTCAACAGGGCTCACCCTGCTGCCTCAACCCTCACCATTGTTTATCCAGTAAAGAAGCATTCAGTACTACAGAAAGAGGAAACTGGAAGTTTTCCCCAGGCTACTCATGCCTATGATTTATCAAAACATTTAGTTGTGTTTAGAAACAGTATGTTCCCTGGCTGTGTTTTAGCCCCTTTCTGCCCTCTAACCCAGCCATAGCAAGTCCTTGCAGAATGTGCATGCTGCTTGAAAAAAAAAAGCTACAGATAACGGCTAGCAAGCCAGCCTGTTTCATGCACCAGCCTACAAATGTTTCACCCAGCTGCAGTATCTAAAGAAAAGCTTGGGCCATTGGTAAACAAAATGTTCAGGCCTGGACACGTCCCTTTGTTCCCACACCATGAGGCCAGTCTCCATTTGGCCTTGCTGATCAGTTAAGCATTTCTTGTATACCTTGAACAGCAGAAAGGACGAAAGCCCTGAAAGACCACTGTCAGTCTCAGGAGCTGAACTCAGAAGTTGCTGAAGTTCAGGTTTCTGTTCAGAGCTATCAGTGCAGCTGCACTTCCTCAAGAACCAGCCTGAATTATAGAAACACCTTTCACTTTGCAAAAGCCAGACTCAGGACCGCTGCAGGTAACAAATAACCTAGATGCATTGCAGGTAATGAATAGAATAGAATAGAATAGAATAGAATTAACCAGGTTGGAAGAGACCTTCGAGATCATCGTGTCCAACCTATCATCCGACACCACCTAATCAACTAAACCATGCAACCAAGCATCCTGTCAAGCCTCGCCCTGAACACCCCCAGCGACGGCGACCCCACCACCTCCTCAGGCAGCCCATTCCAGTGGGCAATCACTCTCTCTGTGTAAAACTTCCTCCTAACCTCCAGCCTAAACCTCCCCTGACGCAGCCTGAGACTGTGTCCTCTTCTTCTGGTACTGGTTGCCTGGGAGAAGAGACCAACCTCTGCCTGTCTACAACCCCCCCTCAGGTAGTTGTAGAGAGCAATAAGGTCACCCCTGAGTCTCCTCTTCTCCAGACTAAGCAACCCCAGCTCCCTCAGTCTCTCCTCACAGGGCTGTGCTCCAAGCCCCTCACCAACCTTGTTGCCCTTCTCTGGACACGTTCCAGCAAGTCAACCTCCTTCCTAAACTGAGGGGCCCAGAACTGGACACAGTACTCGAGGTGCGGCCTAACCAGTGCAGTGTACAGGGGCAGAATGACCTCCCTGCTCCTGCTGGCCACACTGTTCCTGATGCAGGCCAGGATGCCACTGGCTCTCCTGGCTGCCTGGGTGCACTGCAGGCTCATGTTCAGTCTACCATCAACCAGCACCCCCAGGTCTCTCTCAGCCTGACTGCTCTCCAGCCACTCTGACCCCAGCTTGTAACTCTGCATGGGGTTGCTGCGGCCAATGTGCAGAACCCGGCACTTGGATGTGTTCAATCTCATGCCCTTGGCCTCTGCCCATCTGCCCAGCCTGTCCAGGTCCCTCTGCAGAGCCTCTCTACCCTCCAGCAGATCAACTCCTGCCCCCAGCTTGGTGTCGTCAGCAAATTTACTGATGATGGACTCAATGCCCTCATCCAGATCATCAATAAAGATGTTAAAGAGCATGGGGCCCAGTACTGATCCCTGGGGCACACCACTGGTGACTGGCTGCCAGCTGGATGTGGCACCATTCACCACCACTCTCTGGGCTTGGCCCTCCAGCCAGTTCCTAACCCATCGCAGTGTGCTCCCATCCAAGCCATGGGCTGACAGCTTGGCCAGGAGTTTGCTGTGGGGAATGGTGTCAAAGGCCTTGCTGAGGTCCAGGTAGACTACATCCACAGCCTGCCCCACATCCACCAGGCAGGTCACCTGATCATAGAAGGAGATCAGGTTGGTCAGGCAGGACCTGCCCTTCCTAAACCCATGCTGGCTGGGCCTGATCCCTTGGCCATCCTCCAAGTTCTGTGCGACTGCACTCAAGATGACCTGTTCCATAATCTTGCCTGGCACTGAGGTCAGGCTGACAGGTCTATAATTCCCTGGCTCATCCAACCGGCCCTTCTTGTGGATGGGCACCACATGTGGGCTGAGCAATGAGATACACAGGGAGCTTGCCAGTGTGGTAGGTGTGCCAGAAGTACACATATTCTCCAAGACAAACACCCATAAACCATCATATTCACTCTGGGATAAACAGAGTAAGTTCCATTTACTACTCCAAATGTATCTCCTTCATGCACCCCCAAACAAAACAGACTACCTGGGTGCTAACCAACAGGCAGCTAAATGACCACATCGTCCTGTCTGGTTTCTCTGGACTTTCTACGAGTGGAGAGCTTGTGCCTTGGCAGTGCATGTATTTGTGACGTGTTTCAAACTCTTGTCAGTAATTAGTTTCCCTGATTTGATTCATGCTGATGAAAGACCAAGATTCATGCCTCTGGAAGCCCTTGCCTTTAAAAAAAAATAATAATAATTAGCCTCTTTACAGCATGTGCCTCTTATGGCCTGCATTTCCTGTGTCAGGAAATGTCAATACACTTACAAAATGAGTGACATCAAACTCTATCAGTTCCTCATGAGCTATGGCCACTTTTCTCTCAACTGAGAAGAGCCTATGCAGTCCCTAATTACCTCTGAAAGGCAGGAATTGACCAGTAAGGATCACGATTTCCAGACAAAACCAAAACAAACCTGGCTAAACTCTATTTGCTACATTAAGGCCATGCAGCCCAGCATGAGGAACCAAGTGCACTGCTGCTTATGCCTTGTGAGTGAGGAAATGGAAAAAGAAAATTGCTGAGGTATGGAAAAGGTCTTGGATCATTCCAGATGGAGAATACAGTGACAGCTGGGAAAATGCAGGCTGTAAAACCAAAGCCCCTGTGCTACTGCAACAGCCTTTCTTTTACAGAACATGAGACTGAGAGGTTCAGAGCAGCTTGAAAACTGTGGGTACGGTCTCCTTTTCACAATTACCTCTCCATAAGACAATGCTGAAGTTTCATGTTCAGTAGTTAGGTGTCAGATTACACTAAAATTGCCCAGAATGCCTATTTGGCTTCTCAGTTGCTCGGTGTGTGATTCAGGCATAGCATGTGAAAGATCTCCTAAATGACCAAGTAGCAGCCAAGCAGTGCTACTTAAAACAGAGTATCAAAACTCTTCTAACACTTAATGCTTTTAATTCAAACCCTGGATTCTTGAGAACAGTTGGATAAACTCAGCTGTCAAAACTTTAAGTTCCCAGACTTTGTAGCACCGCAGGAGTGGGATTAGGTGGGTGTTGGTCACTTCTCTCAAGTACCTAGTGACAGGACAAGAGGAAATGGCCTCCAGTTGCACTGAGGGAGGTTTAGATTGGACATCAGGAAATCTGGTCTTTTACTGAATGATTAGTCAGGCATTGGAGCAGGCTGACTGGGGAAGAAGCAGAGTCATAATTCCTGGAGGTCTTAAAAAAATGTGCAGACATTGCACTCCTGGACATGGTTTAGTGGCCATGGTAGTGTTGGATTGATTGTTGCACCTGATGATCCTAGAGGTCTTTTCCAATCTTAATGATTCCACAGCCTCCTCAAGGATGTAAAAATGGCAGCATGCTGGAGCCTTGGGTCAGATATTTTTACTGACACAGTGGGTGGTGGAGCAAAGACACCTGAGTAACCAGTCTCCAGTCCTCCCAAGGTTACCTCTGCATGAACACCACAACTGGAAATCACCGATCAGGTGGCTAAAGGGGGAAAAAAAACAACAAAAACCCAAACCACAATCAACCAAAAAAAAAAAAAGAGGCAGCTTATAAACTTAGGAAACAAAACACCTTCCAAAAAACACCTGCTTACCCTCTCTCCCACCAAAACCATCTGGAGAAAGGTGATTAATGTCATAGTGCTGTCAGTGAGGCCTGTCTGTCGTAGCTCTGTCTTTATGGTGAAGTAAGCAGAGCATGACTAAAGAAATTCAAGGACATTTGTTCCTTTCATCAACAAGTCAGCAGGACAATTGTCTCTTCCACTGTGGTGGTTATTAGGAGATTTTTAGTTACCACACTGATCAACTAAACTCCTTAAAGGGTCAATTAGAGGCACAAAAGAAAGTTTTGTTCAGAAACAATGCCTGACATACCTGGAGGCCTTCTATGGCAAGGTCACAACATTAATAAATGAAGGTTGAGCAACTGACATCATTTACCTGGACCTGAGCAAAGCCTTCAACATTGTCCTGCACCACATCCTGGTCTCCAAGCTGCTGCAGTATGGGTTTGATGGATGGACCATTCAGTGGATAAAGAACTGGCTTGATGGCCACATCCAAAAAGTGGCTGTCCATGGGTCCATGTCCAAGTGGAGGCCAGGGACAAGCACAGTCCCTCAGGGATCAGTCCTGAGACCAGGCTTGTTCAACATCTTTGTCAGGGACATGGACAGTGCCATTGAGTGCACCCTCAGCAGGTTTGCTGATGACACCAAGCTTGTGGTGCAGCAGACAGCTGGAGGGAAGGGATGCCATCCAGAGGGACACTGACAGGCTGGACAGCTGGGCCTATGACAGCCTCATGAGATTCAACAAGACCAAGTGCAAGGTCCTGCATCTGGCTGGGTAGCAACAGGCTTAAGAGCAGACCTGAAGAAAAGGACTTGGGGGTGCTGGTGGATGAGAAGCTCAACAGGAGCCACCAGTGTGCACTCACAGCCCAGAAAGCAAATCACATCCTGGGCTGCATCAAGAGAAACATAGCCAGCAGGTCAAGGGGGGTGATTCTCCCCCTCTACTCCACTCTGTTGAGAACCCACCTGGAGTACTGCATCCAGTTCTGGAGCCCCTATTAGGATTTGGACGTGCTGGAAGGTGTCCAGAGAAGGGCCATGAGGATGATCAGAGGGCTGGAGCACCTCTCCTGTGAGGACAGACTGGGAGAGTTGGGGTCTTCAGTCTGGAGAAGAGAAGCCTCCAAGGAGACCTTATTGTGGCCTTCCAGTATCTGAAAGGGGCCTACAAGAAAGCTGGTGTGGCACTTTTTAGGGTGTCAGGTAATGATAGGACTAGGGGGAATGGGAAAAAATGGAAATGGGTAGCTTCAAGTTGGATATTAGGAAGAAATTCTTCCCCATGAGGGTGGTGAGACACTGGAACAGGTTGCCCAGGGAGGTGGTAGGAGCCCCATCCCTGGATGTTTTTAAGGCCAGGCTGGATGTGGCTCTGAGCAACTGCTGTTAAGTATTATACTAATGGGATCTCTCTGGGAAAGAGTCTCATACAGTTTTCCCTTTTGCAACCTTATCCTCTAGATCTGATCTAGTTGTGGCCTAGGGTTTCTTATTGTACAGGCAAGATGGCCCTGCATTTTCAGAGAGGACAGTGATACCACTTGTAATGCACCCAGTAAGAGATGAGCTGCAGCCTGCCTGACACACACTCCCCTGCACGCTGGAAAGGCCAGGCAATAAAGAGAGCATTACCAATAGTGGTTGTGCTGTTTGATAAATTCAGTTCATCTGGAAATGGAGGGACAAACCCTAAGTGACTTTCCCTGCCCACTAGCTGGGCAGATTTGGCACTACTCTCACCACTCTTGTTCTTGTAACTAATAGACTTCCCAAAAGCATCTGCCATGATTATGCCTGAAGTAATTCCAGCAGCTTCACCAGAGGAATATTTAGGCCTGTCCTTAATCACCTGTGGCAGTTTAAGACTATGCCTTTAAAAGTTAGCTGCAGATTTTGAGCAGAAAAGTAGACAAATATAAACAATTCACAACTGGGTGTAAAAAAAGGAAAACAAAAGATTGTTTAGGTTAAGGATGGACACAGATGTACCATAACATTTCACACATTTTGCTTTCATTCCTTTTCACCTGTGGTTCTGGCTGCTTTGGCTGTTCTGCTGGAGAGATAATGGTGGCCTTGCAGATAAGAATGCTAACATTGCTCCTTTGAACTAACATTCCTCCTGGCAGCTTCTCTTTTCTTCTATTACAGAGGGGAAAAAAGGGAGCCTGGGGGGAGCGGAGCAGCTTCCCTGCTGGCTGGGGAACCAGAGGGAATCCAGGCAGATTTCTGTGCTATTTTCTAATTGTAAATACCTGTATAATATTGTAAATACTGTGTATTTTGTACATATTCATTGCCTTCCATTGTCGAGTGTAGATTTTTGCTTTGTAAATTCAGCTTCCACGTGCTCCCAGTTGAGCTGGCCAGGCCTGCATCATCCTCGACCATTTTTCATAATCCTTTCACATACTGTTTATGTGGTTCATAAACAGTAACCTGCCTTTGATGCTTGGGATGTCAAACCAAGTCTTCTCTGTGCTTGGACAAGCAATTCCAAGGTCAGAGAACTGGAAAGGCAGACAGTGCTGGCTCTGCACGCTGGCTGTGGCTGCTGCCTTAGGCCTTAGCTCACTAGCTCCTGCAGTAAGCTGACTGAACAGCTCATGCTTCTCATTTACTACCCCACAGATACTTCCAAAACCATGGACCACAATTATCAAGCAATATCTCTATTGCTTGACTCACATCATCAAACCACATGCACAACATCTTCCAGGTAAGCATTCCTCTAAATACAAACCTCTTGAAATTACGTACAGAAAAAGACGAAGCTGAAGACTAAGACAAGTAAAGTTACAACAATGAAATGGATCTGTTACAAAACTTAGCGAGAGACAACTCACTGACTGGCTCCTGGACCAGTTCATGGTCTTGGTACTTTCTAGTAATAATTGCTCTCTACAGCAAGAGCTATCTAGAAATCTGACAAGGTTCATTTTAGAAACAAGTTGTGCTTTGTAGCCAATACATGCTGAAAGAAAAGTTTTGATTCTATGACCCTGCAGGTACCTGAAAGTATACCACCTGATCTGATTTTTCTTCATATGGCAGGTTCTGTTTCACCAGAGAATACAAGGCTCTGCTTTTACTGACTTTAGGCATACTGATACTACCTGTAAGGACAGAACACAAAACATTTGGACACGATGATCTTGAAGGTCTCTTCCAACCTGGTGCATTCTATTCTACTCTATTCTACTCTATTCTATTCTATTCTTCCCATGTGTGGCATTGGGTATGCACTTCTACAGGAGAGACAAATTCTTGCAACCTGTTATGTCACATAAGGCTTTTCATCTCGTATTCAGTGTAGTTTGTAATATGCTGTAATACCCCTAAATCTCTACTATCCAATGCATTGTCACAGGAGCTGGACATAACACTTTATGGTTTGTGCTCCTTGCTTCCCATCTTATCCTTGCAAAAAGTATACCTTCAAGGGGACAAGCACATAAAGGATGGAAAATGTCTTGAACACTGTATCTCTGGCCAGAAGTGCAAAGCAAGAGATTAACAAAGGATATTACACTTCCTAGTTCTGTAAAGTTATTGCCTATATTGGTAGAATAGAATACAGTAGAGTAGAGTAGAGTGGAACAGAACAGAACAGAACAGAAAAGAATAGAACAGAACAGAACAGAACGGAACAGAACAGAACAGAACCTATCATCCAACACCACCTAATCAACTAAATCATGCAACCAAGCACCCTGTCAAGTCTCCTCCTAAACACTTCCAGAGACAGTGACTCCACCACCTCAGACCAATCTCCACCTGTCTACAACCTCCCTTCAGGTAGCTGTAAAGATCAATAAGGTCTTCCCTGAGCCTCCTCCTCTCCAGGCTAAGCAACCCCAGCTGCCTCAGTCTCTCCTTATAGGGCTTGTGCTCTGAACCCCTCAACAGCTTTGTTGCCCTCCTTCCTAAACTGAGGGGCCCAGAACTGGACACAGTACTCAAGGTGTGGCCTAACCAGTGCAGTGTACAGGGGAAGAATGACCTCCCTGCTCCTGCTGGCCACACTGTTCCTGATGCAGGCCAGGATGCCATTAGACCACTTGGCTACCTGGGTACACTGCTGGCTCATGTTCAGCCTACCATTGACCAGTACCCCCAGGTCACTCTCTGCCTGGCTGCTCTCAGCCACTCTGACCCCAGCCTGTAGCACTGCATGGGGTTGCTGTGGCCAATGTGCAGAACCTGGCACTTGGATGTGTTCAATCTCATGCCCTTGGCCTCTGCCCATCTGTCCAGCCTGTCGAGCTCCCTCTGCAGAGCTCTCCTACCCTCTAACAGATCAACACCTGCCCCCAACACTAGTGACTGGCTGCCAGCTGGATGTGGCACCATTCACCACCACTCTCTGGGCTCGGCCCTCCAGCCAGTTCCTAACCAGCACAGAGTGCTGCTGTCCAAGCCATGGGCTGACAGCGTGGCCAGGAGTTTCATGTGGGGGACAGTGTCAAAGGCCTTGCGGAGGTCCAGCTAGACTACATCCACAGCCTGCCCACATCCACCAGGCAGTCACCTGATCATAGAAGGAGATCAGGTTGGTCAGGCAGGACCTGCCCTTCCTAAACCCATGCTGGCTGGGCCTGATCCCTTGGCCATTCTCTAAGTGCTGTGTGACTGCACTCAAGATGACCTGTGCCATAATCTTGCCTGGCACTGAGGTCAGGCTGACAGGCCTGTAATTCCCTGGCTCATCCAACCGGCCCTTCTTGTGGATGGGCACCACACTGGCCAGTTTCCAGTCATCTGGGATCTCTCCAGTGAGCCAGGACTGATGAAAAATGATGAAGAGGGCTTGGCAGCTCATCTGCCAGCTCTCTCAGCACCCTGGGATGGATCCCATCTGGTCCCATGGACTTGTGGGGATCCAAGCACCTGAGGAGATCTCTAGCTACCCCCTGGAACACAGGGAGAATATGCTGCTCCCTGGCTCCTTCTGCCAGCTCTGCAGGCCAGCTGTCTGGTAGACATTCTGTCCTTAGTTCTATTAGAAGTTCACTGCCCATCCAGGCTGGCCGTCTGCCCCGGCAGCTCATCTTCCAGCGCATTGGCACAGCCTGTTCCTGTACCTTCAAGAGTGCTTTCTTGAAGCAGTCCCAGCTCTCCTGGACCCCTTTGTTTCTAAGGGCTGTTTCCCAAGGAACCTTCTGAGTTAGTTCCTTGAGCAACCTGAAGTCCATCCTCCAGAAGTCCAGAGTGGAGGTTTTCTTGCTGCCCCTCAGTTTTTCCAAGCGATACCCGCATTAGAAGTAGATGCACTTCTATTTTTAAAGCACAAGTGGAAGACTGGATAATTTTTCAGCAAAAAATATGTTTTATTAAAATTTAAAGCAACTCAGTGAAGCAAGTTTAATTCTAGTACAAATGCATTCCAGAATTACAAATCTAAATTGGCACAACTCAAAAAGCAAATTATCCCCTTGATGTAAGCAGTACCCTGGTTTTGAGGCACTTACATTACTTACACCCACTTATATAAAAAACCTTCATAGCTACTAGGTAAACCTGAAAGAAACTTGTTACTCAGTTTGACAGAACACTAAAGCATTACTGAAGAGTGACTTTCACAGAGGCTTTTGAAAACCTGGAGCAAGAAACTTTGTATGGATATATAAAGAAAATGATGGAATGTACGCTTCCTACAGAAGAGAAATTTACTAAAGCAAAGCACTCAGAGTAGCTTCTACCTCTAAAAATACTAGGAAATAAATTTGACTTTTTGACAGGAAAAAAAGAAAGTCCTCAAGAATTCAATCTGTACTGCAAGACCTGTTGATTGATCATCCAAAGCACTGATTGCACCTATCAGAATACATGCTGTCTTCAAAGAGCTCCATCTGTTCTACTAGGTAACTATGGTGAAATACAGTTCCAGTCTTCTCATTGCAGGTCTAGCCTTAGAATATTATGTGAAATTTCTCTCAAACAATCCAATAAATTCCCTGCCACGTATGTGCAACCCAGGTTTAGCTACACTACCACAGCATTAAAACCGGAAGATTTTTACAGTAAGACGTGAAGTACTGAGGGAAGCAGTCTTGGATTTCACCTGCACCTTAAATTCCCATAGGTGCTGTTCTTTCTCTTTGCCATGCTGAAAAGTTGTGCAGTTTTCTGTAATAGGAGAACTGGATGTGGAAGTAAGTGTTGAAATACTAAAAAGCTAAATCTTTAAGGATTTCACTCAATTCAGCAAATGAATGAAGATTTAATGCTAGCCTACAACATGAAAGAATTGTACTTAGTTCCTGTCACTACTGAATACAGTCCTGGATTTAAAGAGAGCTCCAATTTAATGGCTGCTTTAAAGCACTCCTGCAGTTGGAAACAGTGATAGTAGAGGTGTTTGGGTACGTATCTCAAAGAGAAGGTAAGGAATTTGGGACACTGTGTTTTGACTATACTTCCTTGTGCTTCAGTTTCAGAAATCATGTAAATATTTGGTTGTTAAATTTGATTTTCATCAAACAAGCCCTCAGGCTTGTTTTGGTGGAATCTCATTCCTGGCTTCTTCCTGCCTCCATGAAACAAGAGCAGTGTGTATCTAGACATGTTTGCTAGACAGACTGGCCAAGCTTCTGTTGGTCCTTGAGGGCTTTTAACATAGCATGAACCGCACTGTGCAGTACCACTGTGGACACAGAAGAGATTTTATTCAGTCATGGAAACAAGCCAAATAAACCTCCATCAATTCTGGAAGAACAAGCCACTGTGCTCATCAAAGGGAGGCAGCAACCATCAGAAATGCATTCACTTCCAAAGCCTGGTCTTCAAATATGCAACTGACATAAACCTAATACAGAACTATTTGTAAGAGGCAAAAAAACCAACAAACACCATCACCACCACCTCCCCAAACCTACTGCAGAATGGAGTATCCCTCTTGTTCATGATTGCCTGTTGCAGAAAATTCATCTAGGGCAGAAAATTCATCTAGGACAAAGTAACAAAGCAAAAATGCAAGGAGGATTTGGTACTTGAGAAGGGATAGATGTCACTGAAGGTACAGAAGGTTAGTACTATTAGCTAGGACAACTCCAGTGTTAGCAAGGCTTGCTAAAAAGTCGTATTGTACATGACAAGTAGTACAAAGATTCAGACCTTTTCCTCCTCTTATCTTCCAGTGGCCCAAGCCTCACTGTCAGAAGTCATGGTTATGCTGGCATCTTTGATTCTTTCTTGCTACATGCTAGTTCTCTTTTCAGCTGAAGATACTAAAACACACAAAGTGATGGTGTTCAGACCATAGCCAAATATAACAACATGTAACATTCCAAAGACAACAAAAGATATTGGTGAAGAGGAAAGTTTCTCTTCAGCTTTCAACTATGCCACATTCCATTATTCACTGAGGGTTGGAAACCTTACACAGAGCAAAGGCTCCCAAAAAGCAGAAAAGCTGGCTGTCAGATGGTGAGCAAGAACTCCATGCTGGGTGGAGTGTGCTGCATGGCTCAAAATACTTCAGAAAAGCCAATCCAAGAACAGTAAGAACTGTCCTTGCATGTATTTGACAACATCTCAATTCTCATGGTCACTCAAATCCTCTGAGCTGGAACATAGATCCTACACTCTACCATCCTACCAGGGCACTATGTCCAAGACCTACTCTTCATTGTACAGACCATATATCTTCATCCACAGGCAGCATTTGGTCTCTTCCTGCATCAGGTCTTCTTCCACCAGAGACTGTGACCACTACCATTCCTCTACAGATTTTTGAGGAATCCAACATTTCCTTCCTTGTCCTGGTGGTCACATTCCTTACCACCACAACACACCAAAGTTGCAGGCTGCTCATTTAAGATCTCTCTACTGCCCATGCACAATTCAACTCCAGTAAGAGACACCATAAAGGAGCCAGAATCAACTTTCAAAAAACTAATTTTAATCAAAACAAAAAAAGTTGTTGATCATTAACAAGTTTATAAAACAGTGATTTAGTTACATAAATAAATTGATATCAGTGTATCAAATCTTAATTACTTTCAACTTCATGAGCATGTTTACATGGGTGATGAAGTACAACCTTTTACCTAATATAATAAATAAAATAGCATGAAATAGTTTTTCTAAACAAAAATACCTACAAACATACCTCTAGCATGTTCTCTAATGAAGGGAACAAGAGACACTGGACAACTTTTTGCACCAAAACATAAAAATTGCTTTTAAAAGCACAAGGATACAGAACCATCAGCTAAAGTAAAGACACTATACTGTAACCAAAGTAGGTATTTCATAACATAATGAACAGTTTGGTAGTTAGATCTCCAGTTTGGTTATTTTAAAGCATTAAGACAAGGCAAGATAGAAGGCTGCTTCTGTTTGAGTAATTCTAGAGAAAATAAAATATATTAAAAAAACAAACTGAAAAGTAGAACAGTCATACCTACACAACTTTCTGTCCTGCACAAAGTCAAAATACCTATGCAGAATATATATATATAATATATATATATGTTATTTGTGCACAAAGGTTAGCTTATTATTAGCTCACTGCAAAGGCGTAATGTCTCACGTCAATTGTTTTGAAAACATTTTGTGTTTTGTGTCAAAAAGGACATCTCTTTAAGTCTTCTAGGCTAGGAGGCACGAACCCCAGTTCTGGCATACTGTATTCTTAATGCTAAGGCTTGCTGCTCTGGCTGTGTGTTTTTTGTTGTCCTTCTTTACGATAGTGCCTGTTACAAGCATGTGTGTTCGTGTGCATACATATATATGTATACACGGGTTGTATAAATATATATATATAAAATTTCCCCAATAGGTATCAGTCCAACCATGCAATCCAAAAGGTGGCTCTGCATAGATGCCCAGCATATAGTTCACCACCTGAGCCAACCCTGAAGCAAGGCGCACTTTAGTCCTTCTGATAGGTTTCCTTTTTTTTGTTTAAAACCAAGCTACTGCAGCTTCAAGTATTTTGCATTACATAGACTTTTCTTTTTTTTATAAATTAGTTAATGTTATATTTTTCAATATTCAGACATATACTATAATATATATACAGTACAATAAATGCTCTCATTCTTTTTTTAACTTTTTTGATAAATCCCTGAGAATGTATGTTGACAGTCGCTAAGTTTCCACATGCACAAGCATTGTGTGCCATGCTTCTGGATGAACAGCACTGCAAAGCCACGTGGTCAGCCTTTTAACTACTAGTATTTCATTTGTTGGTTTGTTTAAATACACTGAAATGTAAGGATGAGTTACAAAGGAGTAAAGCTGAATCCATTCGAGGTACTTATCACAGGATGGAGGTGTTTTGTTTGGTTTTTAAAGCCATTGCAATATGTGTTTGTTTTTGAGGCTGTGAACATACACAGAAAGAACAGGAAAGTGATGTGGGCTTTTGCCACTTGACAACATATACTCAGTGTAAACCAAACCTTTTTTAACCTCTCTCTCATACAAAACAGGAAAAAAAAGGGAAAAAAAATTAAACACACAAACTTTCACAACATGACAGTTTAGTTTGCAAACTCAACAAAACTATACACATATAATACCGGTGTGGCTCTGTTTCATTAAGTTAAAAAGGATACAAAGGCAGGCTCAAGTAAAAACAAACCAGCCCTCCCCCCCCCAGATCCCCTTATTCACTCATTTTCGTCAACCAAACCGCTCGCGAACCAGCATCATCAGCTTCTTTTTGCCTTTGTAGATTTGTTTCAGGTTATCAATGAACTGTGTAAACTGGATGTGACCATCATGAGCCATTAAGAAGGTCTCTCGGGCCTTGCTGAGGAACTCTATGAACTCACTATAGTGTCGCGGACTGATGTGAGTAAGACGTGAATGAGTTGTATTGATGTAGGCTCCAATCGTGGCATCCAAGAGTTGCCGTAAAGGAGCTTTGTCCAGTGACATGAGCTTACCAGAGTTCCTCCTTCCATGAAGTCCCACCATGCCAGGAGTGGTCAAAGTACACCTACGCAAAATGTCTGAAAGTACTGTTGCACATTTGACACTTTTGACCACCAGAGGTATTATAGCTGCTAGCTCATTTTTCCCAAGGGAGTGGCTGAGTGCACATGCCCACAGAACGTCATTAATGGCTGGGTGTGTGTCCTGATTGTAACTCAGGTTGAGATGTGTCATGGCCAAAGTGGCCAGCTTGTAGGCTCGCATGGGGTAACCGCGGTGCTCCATGTATCGTGCTATTGTAAAAAGCTGCGAGTAGCTCATGCCAGTTGTAGCAGCATCTAGAACGATTTGGTAAGCAGTCTCAAAAGCTATGTGATCCTTTTCACATAAAGTCAGTGCAGAGAGGGCACAATTTTGAGGATCCTTCATGGCACACTGTAGAGCAAGCGTCCTAGCACTGCCAGCCAACTTCTCTTGCTGATGGCAGTCCAGATGAAGACGGACAATGGTACTGTTGGACATCACTGTTGTAGCAACAATACTAGTGGCTTCTGTTGGAGTGAAAAGTGTAAACCAGTTTTGCATTATACTATCCAGTGCATAAACACCTGCGGAGAGAAAGAAAAAATTAGCCACAACTGATACAAGCTAGCAAATAGAGATGCTCAGCAAGGTATTACATTTGCAACAAAGCCTAAGAGGCTGCTAGTACACCCAAGAGGATGCTCTTAAGCAGGAAGGGCAAAACCAGACAGCATGGCAGGAAAGAACCATAAAACAAAGGCTACTGTGTGAAGATGAGTGTGTCCAGCAGATAAGAGGGAGGTTCTCCTCCTCATCTACTCTGCCCTGGTGAGACCTCACCTGGAATACTGTGTCCAGTTTTGGGCTCTCCAGTTCAAGAGGGACAAGGATCTGATGCAGTCTACCAGGGCTACCAGAGGGACACCAGGATGATTGAGGGACTGGAGCATGTGCCCTATGAGGAGAGGCTGAGAGACCTGGGGCTTTTTAGTTTGGAAAGGAGAAGACTGAGAGGGGATCTAATAAATGTCTGTAAGTATCTGAGGGCTGGGTGTCAAGAGGGAGGTGACAGGCTCTTCTCCATTGCACCCTGTGATAGGACTAGGGGTAATGGATATAAATTACAACACAGGAGGTTCCACCTCAACATGAGGGGGAACTTCTTCACTGTGAGGGTCACAGAGCATTGGAACAGGCTGCCCAGAGAGTCTCCTTCTCTGGAGACTTTCAAGACTCATCTGGATGTGCTCCTGTGTGACCTATACTAGATTCTATGGTCCTGCTGCGGCAGGGGGTTGCACCCAATGATCTTTGGAGGTCCCTTCCAACCCCTAACATCCTGTGATCCCGTAATAAGTTCTGGCTCATTTGGTCTCAGTCTCATCACATTACTGAAAAGGATTTCTCATACTGAACACTTGTTAAAGGCAATTTTAACTGCTTTTCTTACTGTACTTCTCAAGGCACAGCTCATACACAAAAGAACATGAAAGTACAATAAATCATTTTATTAATCGAGCACCAGTGCAAACCTTAGCAGAACACAATAGGCACACCTTAACAGAAGTAAGAAAATCCTAACTCATACCTACTCCCAGGGTTTTCAGATACATCTTGTATCAAATCCATATGTACCTGAACGTCAAGATCCTCGTTAGGGAAATACTCTGAGCAATGTGAACTACAGGACACTATCTGAAATAGGTATTTTTCACAGCATCACTTCATGTCTGCTGTGTGTGTTTGGCAGGGAGAAGGACAGAGAAACAGTGACTAATGAGTTCCATAGAATGAACTCTACAGCCAGCAAGAGTGCCTTACTGCCAGAAGAAGTTCACACAGCTCTGTGAGCCCACCTAAACCATAACCATCTGTCCTTGTTTTATCTGATGCCTACAGGTGCTTTATGTGGTACTTCTATTAGGAACACAGAAACTACACTAAAACAGTATTAAGCCCAGCATTTTATTTACGAATATGCAACTTCACAAAATAATGTCGAGGCACTAATATCCATGAGATAACCTCTGCAATAATAATCTTTGCAAAGATATAAAAGCAATAAAACAAGAGCACTGCATGAAAAATTGCAGATGCAAACCACTTCCTAGCTGAGGGTATACAAAGGCAAACTGCATTTTTCCAAGCTACTGACAACATTAATTTCCCAGTTAAGCATAAAGCAAGGAATAAACTAATCCAGAAAATAAGCAGCAGAAATCCTCTTTAGTTCTGAAACTCAAGAAGCATTTATGTGATGCAGTCCAACTCAGATGTATAAAAAAGGAATAAACACAGCAGGGAAACATGCCTTCCAGAAATAACTTGAGTCACTATTAAAACTGCTCCCTTATCATAAGTATTTATATTTTTCCCATTATCACAGCTGCTTATTTACTTATTACAGCTACAGTTTTTAATACACTCATCTTCACTTTCATATTCTCTATCTTCGTCTTGCAGATGGTAAACTGGAATACAACACTTCACCAAGACACATAATAAATTTACAGCAAAGCCCAAAAATTAACAGAACATCTTGCTGAGTGCATTGTCCTCTCATTGTTGTCTCATTCTGCCCCCAGCAGAACAAAGCTGGTTCTGCTCCCGCCTTATTTTCACCTTGCTTTGTTAATAATGGATGCACTAACATTTGTTTTGCACCCCAGCGCAGCCAAGAGGCCTTCCCAGTGTTGTAGCCACATAACAAAGATGCACTGCATGCTATGCTTGAATTTACACAGGGGCTTAAAAAAGACCCTAACAATGGGAGCCCCTTTATGAGATCCTGTCTGCCACAAAGTAGGAGGCATCCTTTTCTTTCACCTGTTTTCTGATTCTTCTTCCCACAGCTGAGTAGATAGCTCTCATTGCTTTTCAGAGCCTTACCCTTCAGAGAAGGCAAAGTTGTTGCACAGTTCAACAGCTCAGAATCATGATCTTGCTCTCCACTGCAGCCTCAAACCCAAGCCCATTATGTAGGGAATGAAAAGGAAAACTGGGGTATTTTCCACAGGTCATGCATACACCCAAGTCACACTGCATTACTCAACTACTGATTTGGTCTGTGTTTAATAAACCCACTCATTATTGCCAGAATGCCTTTTCATCAAAGGAACTTTGTAGATGAACAGAAAATGGGTGACATTTGCAGAACTTGTATGCTGACGAGCAGGATCAAGCACCTGTGAACATACCTACTTCTGTTGCACATGTTACCAACCACCTCACCATTTCCCGCCGTCGCCAATTCAGTGTTGACAGCGTCATTCGCATCACCTTAAACCACACAAAATACAAATCAAACTTATTGCAAACCAAGGCAATATATCAACAGTTTAAAGCAACTCAGATACATTATGGTAGCCTCCTGCCACTGTTATCTCTTTTTTAACTGACACATCGGAATATTTGAGAAAGTACTGCTCGCACGTGTTAAAACGGCGTGCAGACACCAATTCCGACGGTAGATCTTTCATGGCTTCCCTGGGGAAGCAACAAGAACAGCCCACAAAAAAGTTCCCCCAAACAACAAAGACAGCCCAATCAATTAGCCATTATTAAAATTAAATTATATTGTATCATATTTCCTCTGTCCATGCACAGCAGTCATCAAAGTGGAAATGTGTCCTGCCCTAGGTGATCCTGCTTTGGCAGGGGGTTTGGATTCAATGACCTCTGGAGGTCCCTGCCAAACTCTCTACCATTCTACAGTTCTATGATTCTTGTTAAGCAATTTAACTTGGTTTTTCCCTTGTTTGCATTCATTTTCATTGACTTCAGCAATACAGACAGGAGACAGTGTACTGTGATAGAATAGAATAGAATTAGAATAGAATAGAATAGAATAGAATAGAATAGAATAGAATAGCATAGCATAGCATAGAATAGAATAGCATAGAATAGCATAGCATAGAATAGAATATAGACCAGGTTGGATGTGACTGACTGCTTTTTCTGTAAAGATGTATATACAATTCCAGATATATCCAGGTATTACTAAGAAGTCTATGGCAATGATTTCTCTCTCTGAACAAGAAAGCCTCACAAAGAAGTTCTATCACAAAAACACAAGAAAATCCCATAAAAAGGACTTCAAGCTCTGACTGCAGTGTCCATCATTTGCAGTTGCTGTCTATGTTGGTTCTCAGAACAAAACTGCATGGAAATTGCAGGTAAAGCTTGCTTCAGCTGCCCAAATGGACTTTACAGATAAAGAAGGACACAAGTAATTTTCCTTTTACAATACTATGGCATTGCTATTTGTGGCAATTACATAAAGAACATAACAGGTCTAACATGGAGCTCTCAGTGATGATTTTCACATATGAAGCTCAACAAAAGCACTCACAGCTTGGAAGTCAGCAGCATTTGTAAAAGAGCTCTCAGTTTATATCCCCTCTGAATCCTAAAGTGAAAAGATTGCCATGGAGCACAAATGCATAGATGACCTTTAACAAGTCTATACATAAGCAACCATGAGTGGCTCCAAGCCAGCCTCCAAACATTCACACCTTGAGGACCTGGTAACTGGTTGTACATCAGCCAACGTCAGAGGAAAAGGCCAGCTTTGCTGTCCTCAGACACTGTAGGATCATTTTAACTAAACAGTAATCTAAATGCTAGATTGGAGAACAGCATTCTGGAAGAAAGGGAAGTGATCTCTGAGGAGCAACCCAACAGCTAAGGTAATACAGCTAAGGTAAATCATGGAATCAGCCTTTACTTTAAGTGGTTTTGGAAGAAAAATAGGCAGCAACAATGCTTTGGAGTGCATTTATCAGTTCTATTCTGTCCATCAAAGGGAAGGAGTTCAGGGCACTTGCTGTCCTGATATACACAAACTGAAGGCTAAAATTATTCCACTATCCACAATGAATGTGCAAACTTCCCCAAGGCAGGATGAATCCACGAGAAAGTACAGGGTTATTGACTACATTCTGCTACTAGTAGCAGGTAGGGGAAAAAAAAAAGGTGTGAGAGTTGACTTCTCTGATACCTTCCATCATTACAGTGGTCTGTGGTGGACCAGCCTTCACTACAGCCTTCAGCATATATAGTAGGCGTAATAATAGTGCCTGCAGAGACAGTCCTGACATGAAAGCAAAAAATCAATACCATATCTAGTTTCTTGACATGGAAAAGTTTCTTGACAAGCTATTCTGGAATTAACTTCCTTTCATTTGATTAAACTGACAAGCTGAAAACAGCAAGAGAGAAGTCCTTTACTGACAGAAAACACAAGGATTTCAAATTATGTATCGATGTCCTGACCAAGGAGGAATTGAAGTTAATTTATACTGTAGCACATTTAGCCAAAGGACTATTTCATTTCTGCTCAATACATTCCTGAGCTAGCTCTTCTTGAAAGGGAGCTCCACATCTCTCCAAGATCTATGCTGTCAATTGATGAGAGCTTCTCAGCTTCTCAACAAGTCATGAAGTCTGACAATTATGATAGGCCTCTGGGAATTACATAGCTGATCCGAAAATCAAGCTCTGTTCCCTACAAAATAACCTTCACTTTGTGTTGATGATCTTTTTATGGATTCATTGTAGAGGAACAGAAGATCTGACCACTTGTAAGAGGTACAAGAAATAGCCAATCAATCATTAGAATCACAGAATGGCTTGGTTTGGAAGGGACCTTGAAGATCGTCTATTTTCAAGTCTCCTGCCATCGGCAGGGACACTTTCCACTAGATGAGGCTGCTCAAAGCCCTGTCCAGCCTGGTCTTTACCACTTTTGGGAAGGAAGCATCCACAGCTCTCTGGGCAACCTGTTCCAATATCTCACTACTCTCACTGTAAAGACTTTCTTCCTATACCTAGTCTAAATCCACCCTCTTCCAAGCAGCTCCTTCACCAATGTGAAGTCTTTGTCATGCACACTGGAAGGAGGCCTATTTACTTATTTATTCTTTCATAGGTTCTGGGGGGAAAGGACACCAACTGGAAAATACACTTTGTGTGATTACCTGTACTAACTGGCTCAGGAGTTCTGCTAGCAGTACTAGCACATGTGTGGGAATACTGCCTTGCACTGGTGTAGTATACACCAGGCAACAGAGGTATACAACAGGCAAACAGAGGAACACAAGCCCCTCAAATATCTGCAAGGACAGAATACACCTGGAACATTCCATGCCACTTTAGCTATGCTGATGAACTCTTTCCACAACCAGTTTAAAAACCTTCCCTCCTTAAGTCACAAAACACTTGCTGCCATTGGAAACAGCAGGAAAGAACTTAGGAGGCTATACATTACTCCCAAATCTAGAACAATAGAAGAGGCTTTTCTGTCACAGAAATCCAAGTGACAGGATTGTGAAATTGTTGGTATCATCTCTGGAGCTCAACCATACCAACTTGTTCCTGTAGCTGAGGCAAAACACTGTACCTGTGAGGACACTGCTCTTTAGTTTACTATACAAGGAGAGAAAGTTTTCTTGGAACATAAATGTCATAAGTAGTCAGATTCCTGGTAGTGAATACAGACAATCTAATTGCCACTAGGGAAGAGGGAAGCATCTGTAGGCCACTATAGATAGTGTTGATGCTAAGGTTTTTGCAGGAAAAGCCAGTCTGTTTCAAGCCCTAGAACTGAGGACAAAGTATGGGTTCATGTAATTTCTTTCTGAAGACACCATCAATCACAAAGGGGTATCCCATAAATACAGTGATAGTCAAAGGGTGCTGCTGCCAGTGAATGATGAACGCTTGAAGCGATACACAGGTCAGTCATAAGGATCTCTCTCCCAGGGTGTGGTGGGTTGAATAAAACTACCACACATGTAAACAAACATTTCAGGAAAAAACATATCAAGATGTGAAAAAAGAAGCAGATTTCCACAGCAACCTCAGGAATATGAAAGGCTAACAATGCATACAGAGCCTCAGTTCTCCAATTAAAGACTTTAGCTTCTAAACATCTAGCATGCTTCTTTGGCATGACAAGTGACCGGGATAACATCCTTTCCCCAGAATTCATTGGAGTTGTGCTTTTTGAAGCAAATTACTAAGTGTTTGATCTTTGCAAGTTTCTTTTTAATTCCCTGAAGAGGGATGAAGAAAGAATTACTTTTTTTAAAGGAACTGCATAAACTTAAGATTGCTTGTGTCAGGCAACATCACTCTAGATACCTGAAACTTAGCTGTCTCCTTTAAGCTTGCAAAGTCTCTCCTAAGAGCCTGAATACTGATCTGAGGTTCTTGTACACTTCGAGCTGAGTATGCTGAATCTGACTGTCTCACAGCTTGTAGAGTATAGGATTCTGATGAAAGAAGTTAAGAAGAGGGCTGCTATTAGCATGGTTCAGTTTAGAAGGAAGTTGGTATTGCTGACTTTTGCTTTCTCTAGTAATTCCACAAGCACCTACCAAATGTCATAGAATCATAGAACCAATAAGGTTGGAAAAGACCTCAAAGATCATCAAGTCCAATCTGTCACCCAACACCTCATGACTACTAAACCATGGCTTCAAGTGCCATGTCCAATCCCTTTCTGAACACCTTACTTAGCAAAATAAAAGAGAAAGAATAGCAAGAGACCCCTCATTCCATGCAGAAAATATAGTGAGTTACTGGCAAGCAAAATAACTTTGCTTTCTAGCCAGTCCTACATACAGTCTTGAATCCACTGCGCTTTTCCTCTCTCATGCCCAAACAGAGGAGTGCCAGCAGCCAGCCACTCTCAGCTCTCTTCCACCTAAACGGTACAAAGGGACTGCATAGACCCTTAAGGGTCTGTATTTTCATTGAGGTTTTTCAATCAGAAAACAGAGTCTAAAAACTCCAAATAAAGCACAAAGATGGTATGGTCCTCAGTGTTTAAAAGCTCTACCCACCAACACTGGATCAAATTCCCTTTCTTCTGCTGTAATAATTAAGGAATGAGGGAAATACCTGGAGGCCTAACTCCAGTGAAACTTTCAGAAGGGTGATGTCTGGCAAGTTGTCCATGAGTGTTGCTATTTTAAATGCATCCTGGGCAAGTTTGAAGATGTGTGATGAGGAGTGGATATTTTTTTGGATGGATTCTAACACTGTTTCCAGTCTCCGAACATCACCTGAAACATATAAACAGAAATGACCAAAACAGAATCAGCTCCAAAACCATCCAGAGATGCATCCTAATTGAACACGCTATTGCTATGCAGTAGAATGATGTTTCAGTTATACACACTTTGTTATCAGAAATCTTCCACAATTTAATCATGTGAATAAAAGATACAAGGCAGCACAAAATTCTCTAGTGCCTGACAGTGTTAGTACATAACAGGGTCAAAAGCCATACTGATTTGTAAACGTTAGCTAGTGATTCGTCCACTCCTGGGTCTCACAGTCTAATGCAATGTGCAAGAAGAACAAAGACCTATCTCACCAGCCTCAAATCAAACTCATCTGGCTACCATCTAGCTAACTTAATTACTCAGCTAGAAAATTAAGTGACAGGTTCAAGCCAGTTCAGTTTGTGGTACCCATTTCAAGCTCCTGTGAGACTGTAATTTGGATTCCTAAACACCAGTTTTGTCTGTTTAATCCAACCAATATTAAAAAGCATACATTTGTTTTAATACTGACTGCAATGTACCTTTGGCTGCTGTTAGCATGGTCGATGCCAGCTCGCACTGCTGGGATTCAATGTGACTTAGGGTGAACCAGCGGGGATACCGGTTTGGAACAACTGATGCAATGTGGTGTGGGCGGGTCATGTCTCCCGAAGGAGGAGTAGATTCCAATACTAGCAACCTGAAATAAGGATGAAATCCTCTTTCATTAAATCATTATTATATTAGGTTACTTGTGAGCAAAATTAAAGCTACAACAGCACTTTGTTCATGAAATGTCCCTTTTTGGTTACAAAAAAAATAAAATTGGAAAACCCCACATTTTCCTGGGAATCATAAAAGTTTATTTGCCAATTTTGCCTACATCAGTGGGCATCTGCAAAAGTTCTCCATATGGTTAGCCAAGGTAGCAGAGACTCTCTGCATCATGCATACAGCGGAAGCTTGAAACCCTCACTTGTTTCAGTCTTTGAAAGTAGAGTAGTACTGCATTACTATTAGAGAACATTTGGAACATACTTTCTTCACTTAAAAATGTTCAAAGTAAGGGAGAAGGATAACCAGCAGACTTTGACCTTGCAATAAATTCAGACATGAATTTAAGTCCAAAAAGGCCTTCTACTGTTCAACTATGGCAACATTTAGAATAGAATAGAATAGAATAGAACAGAACAAACCAGGTTGGAAGAGACCTTCAAGATCATCATGTCCAACCTATCATCCAACACCACCTAATCAACTAAACCATGCAAGCAAGCACCCTGTCAAGTCTCCTCCTGAACACCTCCAGTGATGGCAACTCCACCACCTCCTCAGGCAGCCCATTCCAATGGGCAATCACTCTCTCTGTGTAGAACTTCTTCCTAACCTCCAGTCTAAACCTCCCCTGGCGCAGCCTGAGACTGTGTCCTCTTGTTCTGGTGCTGGTTGCCTGGGAGAAGAGACCAACATCCGTCTGTCTACAACCTCCCTTCAGGTAGTTGTAGACAGCAATAAGGGCACCCCTGAGTCTCCTTTTCTCCAGGCTAAGCAACCCCAGCTCCCTCAGTCACTTACACTACATTAAAATCCTTAAACTCTGTCATTAAAAAGTGACAGAGGAAGCTCCCTTTAAAATTACTTTTCAGAATCAGTATTTTAATCCTGAAGTGAATTGAGCACATGTCAGTCTACAGCAGTCTTACCCATCAAGGAGAGTTCATACTTAGAAAATCCAAATTAACGTGTTTTTTTGGCTACTATCACACAAATGATTACTACAACAGAGAGCAAACTGATGTCCCTCAAAATACACTAGATATAAGCAGTACAGTGGATATTATCTAAATGCCAATGCAAAAAGTAGGAGTGAACAAAAATAAGCATTTTAATTCAATACAATTATTCACAGTTTCAGGACCTAAGTGGTTAATGAGAAATCAAATTATAGGTGTAAGACAATGACCAAAGGAAAAGACTTTCTGGTGCTTAGCCTCTTGATCAGGGTAGAGTTATCATGAGAGTTCTGCTTCTCCCAGTTTCCATATGCAATTGATTTTCTAGCAGGAAGTCATCAGGGAGGACAAAGGAAATTGGATCCCTTTTGTCAATAAAACTGCAACTAGTGAATATTGAAAATCCAATGCATTGTCATTTTTTGTGATAGATTATTTCTTATGGAATAAGATCATTTGAACAAAAGCTACCAATTACTTGGACTTAAATAAACATCTGAGTTCTGTAAGTAACTGGAGTGCATGTGCTCTCGACAGTACAGTAGTTCTAAGTTCCATCAGTTTTCTGTGGGTTCCTGCAGCATATGAGAGTCTAACTATTCAATGAGAAAGATAGTTTTCAATACATAGGAGGGTGTTCAGCAGCCACACATAAATAGAACACACCATTTAGATAATTACCAGCAGGCTGTATTAACTTTCTGGACACATGTATGTTCATGCTAATATTTAAAAAAAAACATAAAATCAAAAACCAAAAAAGAAAGAAACAAACAACAAAACAAAATTTTCGTTTGATTTCTGTCCAGAATCAAATCTCTTCCCTAGCACATCTCAGGTATCTCTTCGTATAGCTTTATATTCATAAAAATAAAACTCTTCAGATTATTTGCTTTTTCCAGAGAGAGGGCAAGGTGAAAGATGCATTAATGAATGGTTTCAGTAAAGAGTAAAAATCCCAGCTACCTAATACAAAAAGGGATTGTGAGGTTATGAGTAATAGTAAACAGACAAAGAGCATGAAAGAAAGAGACTGTTTAGCAAAATCTTCTGTCACGTTTGAATTTCATTGCCAGGTTCTATAGTCTTTTGCTGTGAAAAGGAATGCTGCTGTGAACTGGGGCCTTTCATGCAGTTTTGGCAAGATTAGTGAACATTAGAACAAATACAAGCAGATTCAGCACACTTCATGTTTGTTTGGGTTTTTTTTCCACTTTCAAACATCAGTTATTTGGCTAGGTTTTAGCAAAGCCACCTTGCGATTAAACATTGCCATTAAAGTCCAGCTCCCAAAGCCTGGGTGAAATTCAGGTTTAACAAAGAAAGGACCAGTCAAACTAAGCCAAACATTCAAGTTTAGATTCCAAGTGAGCAGTCAACTAGGTCACTGCAGATCCACATTCTCCAAGGCTCCACTCCATATGCTTCAGAGCTGCAAGCAGAGAGCTATACATAGAAGTGACCCTCAAGGATAGCACAATCCTTTCCCTGCAGACTTCAGGTGTATGCATGAAAGGCTTTATGGCATCAGCTTCCATTGCTTTTGTACTGTTTCACACACTAAAATTAGCATTCAAAACATAAAACAGCAACAGATGATTTCAGGGTGACAGAACACTGGAACAGGTTGTCCAGAGAGTCTGTGAAGTCTCCTGCTCTGGAGTCCTTCAAAATCCACCTGGACACATGCCTGTACAATCTGATGTAGCTGACTGCTTCAGCACAAGGGTGGACTAGATGATATCCAGAGATCACTCCTGACCCCTGCCATTCTGTGGTTTGGAATAGAAAGAGATAAAATACTCTAGAACTGCCATCATGGGCCATTGACCTATGCAGACACTGAGCATCCTTTAAGAAACATCTTTTCCCTGATTACTGAAGAAAAATGTGACGCAAGTCAGACACTTTGTTGTCATATGACATACTCCACTTAAAGCCTAACATTCACCCAGAAGTCCATAGGACTGCTTCATTACAAAGCACAAGGAAAAAAGTACTGGTTCAGACTACACCATACAGTTTAAATATCATTGAGAGTTAATTTACAAGGAAAGCCTGAGGAACAAATAGTCCTACAAACAGGCTAAGTAGCACGGCTATTGGTCAGATGCCTGTGTCCTCATTTCCTCACCAATACCATTGCATACACACCCACACTACCACATGGGTGAGAAAGCACATGTGTGTGATAGCCCTTTGTGATTTGGAGAGACCACCCTCCTCCCCACTGCTTCCTGCCAAAAGGGGATAAAATGACTGTATGTTGTGGTGTTCATGTGTTGCACTTACCACAGAAGACCCTGCTGGGATGTACACCCACCACCAGGAAGTTGGGACTAATCCTCCAAAAATTTCACTGGATCCAAGGGGTGGTGTTATCTTTCTTTTTCTCTTACTTTTTAACTCACTCTTTTTCTCTTGTCCTTAAGGTGCAAGTTACTGGGAGTTTTTCACTGGAGCAAATAAACCTAATTCATCAGCAGTTTGGTGTCAGTTCACCTTAACTTACTCCAAGTGAAATTCTGAATCTTAGCATGCCACCCCACACCTGCTGCCCAGGGTTGGCTTTGGAAGCCAGGTTGTGATACAACCTGCTAAAGCTGTCATTTCGTTGACATGAAATCATGTGCTCCAAGGGCGGGGCTCTAGAAGGGTTTGTAACGGAGAATGCTCTTTTACAGTTGCAGATAAACACTGAGTGTGTATTTTATAAATGATTACACAGTAGTTGCTAAAGACATGAATTACTTTTACAGATGACAGAACCATAACAATGTCTTCTTAAAGGGAAGAATGTTTCTCTTAGAAAAAAAGATTAGGCCTTGATGATCAAGTTTTCTCCTCTTTTCCCAGCTCTTTCATGACAACTGGTGAGTACGTACCGCATGGCCCTCAGTGCAGTTTTGTATGCTAATTCAGCATCATGAGGTAGGAGAGAGGTGAAGAGATACTTGGCAAACGTGTGCATTGGAACGCTCTCTCGATGGATGACTTCGCCTAAACCACTATATGGTCCAGCTGCGGGGAACAGAAAGGGAACATCGTGATTTGCATACTGTTAAAACTCACTTTCTAGGCCTTTCAAAGCATTGGCTGTACCTTCACTTAGAATTACTACTCAGACACAATTTGCTGTACAAAAGGTAAAGTGAAACGTGTGATGCGTATCACACATATACCATGTGTTACAAGTATAGTAAATACCATATATTCCTTGAGAGCACAAGAAAAGACTGCAAATTGCACAGGGCTGAGCACGCTACCAGTGCACATACAGATGACAGAATGGTTCTGGCACTCCATAGGGCTCATTCTGCAAAGCCTATGGTACACAGAAAGGACAAAGTGATAATCCTAGCTCTGCCTCCATGCAGCTACATTGTGCATGTGAATCCCTTCAAGCCCTGTAGGTGCACAACTGCTTTATCACAAATCCACCAGGAAACCAAAAAAAGGAATGGCTGCAGTGGAAAAATGTGTATCTTCAATTAAAGTTACATGACCAACCACCACAGCAGCACCTGATCCCTGCTAATGCCTCACCTGATATCAGGCATTTAAATAACCCTTTGGTCCAGACCTGATCTCCAGAGAAGACTAGGTCAGATCTTGCACCAAAGCTGTTTTGTTAGTCCATTATAGCCAAGAAAACCCAGCCAAACAAAAAAACCCTGTTTGTCCTGGGAAAGCTATCCACATTGTTTCAGCAATAGATTTTGCTCACAGTCAGTGCAGCCAGCATTAATATCTCAACTTCTTAACAGCAGTGTCAGGATGGCAAGAACAAGAATGTCAAGTGCCACTGTTGCCCTGCTGAGTTCTGAATGTTTGTAGTGCATGTGAATCCCATTTTTACATTTTCCCTGCAACTTAAAGACTGTTAACAGGCAAAGTATTTCAAACCATTTTTCACAAGTGACGAGAGGTTCAAGCATTAAATGCTGCTAGATACAGAGTATGAATCTCATGTTAAGTATTATTGGATTGTTATTACGTAGACAAGCAGTCAGCAGACCTAGAAACTACTACTACTTCTACCAAAGGCTCCAACCCACACTTGGATGGGCAGAGGAACGACCACACAAACACATTCCCTCACCGCAGATGTGTCAATTACATTGCAGCCAGTGCCGTTTAAAACTAACATGGCTGACTCTACACTGAAGCACACAAAGTGAGCAGATGAAGAGAAACAGCCAAGCTGTTTCAGCAATGTTTTTCTGATTGATGCCTTAGCACAACACGGAAAGATAAAAATCACTAGGCACGAAAAAATTTGAGCTCCATAGGTGGGCATTTCTGAAGGCTGGGGCTGATTACAATGGAAATGTCAGGGAAGATTTAGTAGGTGACAGTGTGTCTCATAATTATTTAAAATGAAGTTGAAAGCCATTCAAAACTAACTGGCATTGCTTCAATGAAAGAAGCCATTTCATCTGTGTTGCCACTTGGTGGTCCAGTCAGAAACTCAGCTGGGACACGAAGAATACATGACAACACATTTATATGAAAATATATTCTGCCATTAACTTAGCAGTCAAGCAAAAAATTAGAATAGCTTTTGTGAACCAGTCTTACATTCCTCTTTCCCACGCACTCAAATGGTAGCTACATACAACATGCATTAATCTGCATTAACAGCATAGAAATCAGCTTAATATTGGATTAAGCTTTCTTTATTACATCTATAAGACTTTAACTATACAAATACAATTGATATGATTAGCGTCTTAAATCACTGCAGTTTTTCCTTCATGTGAGCTGATAGTTTGGCCAAACCTGGAATGAAACGGAGCTATGCAGGAAAGCCAGGTGTCTCAGTACACAGAAATGCATTGCTGCGTGCTGCTCATCACAGCAATGCTGTGGGTAATCAGATTAGATTTCCTACTCTAAGAAAACATTTTTTAAAATGTAGTGATCTAGTAAACTAAAATTATATTATATTGTAATGCTTTAGAGAAATCCTGCCTTTTCCTCATGATTTTGTAATCCACGGGATCCCTTTATAGTGGGTAACAGCTGGATCCAGTGAGTAGCTGCTCTTGTTCAAAGCATCAGTACAGCAACACCATAACGGGAACTCTCCGTATGGTGTGGCTTCTCTGCAGTTTCAGATGGCACCACCAGTAGGTGACAAAGTATTTAAGAGCAAAAATAGTGAGTCCAAGCTGAGAACTCTAAACAATATACTGCACCTCTTCCATTGAGGAGAAAGTTTTAAAAGAAAAATGTATTTTGGAAAGAAAGCAAAACCTCACTGCTGTGTAGCAGCCTTCACAGCTTACCCAGAGCAATAATATACTCTCCCACCATTCCCTGAACAAACACTCAGAACTTCGACCATGCCCTTGGCTACTTAGTTCCTCTGTAAAGTTTTTTTCTTCCATTTGAAGAAATAGAAATGTGAGCTCAGAACACATGAGACTGCTCTCTGAAAAGGAGGCTGAAGTGTTATATATGTTGTGTCTTTCTAAAAGCCAAGGCAGAAGATTTACTTTTTGGTGTAGACTTTTATTGCAACACACCAGCTAATTCCTAAACACAGATTTTTTGTATTGGTCAAAATTCAGTAACAAGACTAGGCATTAAACCTCAGTATTTGACCACATATTTCAATTTTCAGGTATGATACAAGCTTCAAAGGCAAGTCTTTTTTCCTAAGTGCTACAAATGAAATTACATTTATATCCCAGCAATTTCTGAGCAATTCCAAGTGAATGTTCTGAGCTCTTCACTTGGGGACCAAGATTAAAAATCTTCATACATTTACAAAGCTGCCAGGTCCTCTTTCAGGATACAAAGGCACCTGAAACTTTGCTGTCTGGAAAATGTTGATGATAACTAATGTCTGTATTATTTAATTGTGAGCTTGGGCTGTATAATCAAGATACTGAGATTATGACAAGGAACAAATCTAAAGAACAAAATGCAATCAAAGTATTGATCTTACAGCTCAATAGACACCTTATCTTTACAGTCTTATAATATCTAAAGTATGTTTGATTGTAATGAAAGATTGGAAACAAAACTTCATTTGGGTTCTACCTCGAAAAAATCTGGAGTTTGAAAGGCAGTTTCCACAGGAACACCAGTTCTGTGTGCTTGTGTAAGTGAAGACAGTTTAAAGAGCAGATAGCATCTATATTAAGCTACCTTCTAATAGGAAGACTGCTTGTTTTCGAAAAATCTTCACCAGAGTATCATCCAATTCAATTTCCTGCAGCTTGGAAATGAGCTGCTCTTCATTTCGACAAACCTTCTCTTGTGCATATAAACCATCTGGCATTATTCGTTGCTGTCCCAGCCCTATCAATGCTACTTCCACAGCCAGTGTTAAATAAGATTCCCCTTCTTCTAAAAGCTTGTACGCAGGCAGGTGCTGGTACTCCAGAGATTTGCATTGCCCCATGTTTTCTGTGAGGTGAGAAAGCAAGCAAAACACGTCAGCAAATCACTTTAACACATAATCTGCCCACAATGCCACACATACAAATGCTTCCCCTGTGTTTTTCAGATTATTTGAATTAGCAGCACAAGCCTACAATCCCGTGATCCAATCTAAAATATCCCATCCAATTCCACATGGCAGAAACAAACGCAAAAATTAGGTTTTAAATAACTCAATCAAGTAAAAATAAAAGTTTTCGTTTTTAAATGACACAATTTAGAGGAAGACAGTTTCTCCAGTTTTATGTTAATGAGATCAAAATTGGAAGACTGAATTCAATTTTTTCCCCCCACTCATTTCTGGATCTTCTTGACGGCTTGTTGTATAAGAGGTAGGGAAAGGTGCTTATCACCTGCATAGATTTGCTTGAAGCCATTAGGAATTTGCACACACAGTAAGCCTGGGAACTCCACAACTTTAAAGCATCTTCTGTTTGTCAGTGATCTTTTCAGGTTTGTTACTTGTTACAGTTGGATTTCTGATAAGTGTACACTACTAATAGCAGAAATTCTTCTTTTAGGAAAGATTACAAGCAAATCCCCTCAGTTTAAGAAGGACATTGAGACACTTGAATGTGTCCAGAGAAGGGCAACAAGGCTGGGGAGAGGCCTTGAGCACAGCCCTGTGAGGAGAGGCTGAGGGAGCTGGGATTGTTTAGCCTGGAGAAGAGAAGGCTCAGGGGTGACCTCATTGCCCTCTACAGCTACCTGAAAGGTGGTTGTAGACAGCAAGGGGTTGGTCTCTTCTCCCAGGCAACCAGCACCAGAACAAGGGGACACAGTCTCAAGCTGCGCCAGGGGAGGTTTAGACTCAAGGTGAGGAGAAAGTTCTTCACTGAGCGAGTCGTTCGTCATTGGAATGTGCTGCCCAGGGAGGTGGTGGAGTCACCGTCCCTGGAGGTGTTCAAGGGGAGATTGGACGTGGTACTTGGTGCCATGGTCTAGTTGTGAGGTCTGTTGGGACAGGTTGGACTTGATGATCCTTGGGGTCTCTTCCAACCTTAGTGATACTGTGAGACTGTGATACTGTGAAATTCCAAAGAAACCAAGCCATATACATGTCTATATGGAAATTACCTTCCAACATATAATGGTTCCATTTCATGGGGTTTGTTTTGGGTTTTTTTGTTTGTTTAGTAAGTGCAAAGGACCTGATTTACAATTTCTTTCAATTAAAAATAAATTCCTTTCAAGTAAAAGTTTTTAAAATGTCTTTCAATTAGAAGTTCTTCCATGATTGGTGGATGTAAGAAATGTGTTGAAGAAAATCTAACTGAAGGAGTTCAGTGGCACAGCCCCAAGAAGACTACAGATGTGCATATGAAAGAGCTTCAGGAAGTGGCATGAATTCAGTTTCTGTCCACAGGAGTGGTGAGAAGAAGCAACTACAGAGGTGGGAAGAGACTGAGACCGAGGAATGAATCAGTTATGCTCCTGTGAATGAAGTACTGATATGAACATCTGCACATGTATTCTATCCTAACTGATGTATTGATACTGTAACAATACTTTCCAATTCATACCATTTATAGACAATGAATGTGATCAATTTTAAGTGGTCATCCATTTGTATTATTGTGTAAATTGCAGCTAATAACTCCTCTAACATTCTGGGCTGCATTAGGAGGAGTGTTGTCAGCAGGTCAAAGAAGGCTATCCTTTCCCTCTGTTCAGCACTGATGAGTCCACATGTTGAGCTCTGTGCCCAGTTGTGTGCTCCCCAGTACAAGGACACACTGGAACAAAGATGATTAAAGGACTGCAGTATCTCTCATATAATCAGAGTGAGAAAGGTGGGACTTCTTAGCCTCCAAAAGAGAAGGCTCAGGAGGATCTTGCAGAAATACATAACTATTTGAAAGGAAAATGTAAAGAACACCATGACAGTCTCCTCTCAGTGGTTTCCAGCGACAGAACAAGAGACTATGGGCACAAACTGAAATATGGGATATTCCATCTGAGCATAAGAAAACACTTCTGAATACTGCAAGAGGTTGCCAAGAAAGGCAGCACTGTGTACGTTCTTGGAATTATTAAAAACTCAGCTGAACACAGTCCTGGGCAACCTGATCTCGGTGATGCTGCTCTGAGCAGAGCAGGTGGACTAATCTCCAGATGTGTTGTCCAACCTCAGTACGTCTGTGATCCTGCAAACCTTCTCAGAACCATGAGAGAGCAATCCACGTGGAAAGGACTGCTACTACAACGTCTTACTTGGTTTTATTTCTGGTGTGAAACATGGAATTGTGTTCAAGAATGAGAAACTGGTAATTTAAGTGCTTTCATATTTTACTTTAAGTATTTTATTTCCCTTGTGTTTTCCTAGGGAATCTAAATGTGAGTTCTTCCACTATAAAAACAATAGCTTTAAAATCTGATTCAGAAAGGCAAGACAGAAAAATTCCTCTAGTAAATCAAGGTGTATAGAATGCTTTCTTTGCTTGGCCTTACCCATGAAGTCTGAGAATCCATGGAAGCTCTCATCATCCACCCTGCAGGCTTCCATCAGGCTACTGAAGAGAGTGCCAATGGGGTCCAAGGGATGTCCCACCCAACCTTCAAGATTTGTTATTGAGGTCACTCCTCGGTGAAGAAGTTCTGTGACAGAAAAGGTGGAGGGAGTTATGAATGCATATAAATCCCTCAAATTATAATTACATAATTACAAATAATTGTGTGTGTGTGCATATATCCCTATGATTATAAAAGAGATTAAAATGCTCTTTGTATAGAATTGAAAGCATTCGAGTAGCTTTTGCTTAGAAGAATAAAGCATTTTTCAGGGTGAATTCATTGCCCTTTGTGAATATGTTAAAACAGGGAAAAAAGAATAATGGCCAAGTGGTTTGAGCACTAGCAAAGTGCATTATGGGTTAAGAATTTCAACTGCTGTGTCTTTCAAAACCTGTAACTTGACACTAGTCGTTCCTTTGACAGTATCTGCTGAAAAATTACAGCAGATACCTTTTTTGGCAAAACATTTACACCAAATCTCCCACTTGAAAAGATGCAGTGCCACTGTGACATCTTAAGTTAATCTGAAAGAAATAAAAACATCACAGAAAAATGTTCCAATTTAATAAACAAAGCTTACCCTATATCCAAATGTTATTAAATAACAAACTCAGGGGGGCACATCCTTTTAAAAAACATAAAGTTTAGATTATGCATACAAGCAAAAAAACCTGTCCTGTAAGTAGACCAAGAGCATTTTTTGTCATTCTAAATTTTCAATTAAAAAATACCCTCATGGATTCTCTTGTTTGTTGCCCTCACTCAGCATTCAATTAGAACACGATGAATTGAAACATGTGTGATTGTGGTAACAGATGTTAGGGATTCCTGGCCTCCTGATCTCCTTCTATGATCAGGTGACTGCCTGGTGGATGTGGGGAGATCTAGTGGATTTGGTCTACCTGGACTTCAGCAAGGCCTTTGACACTGTCCCCTGCAGCAAACTCCTGGCCAAGCTGTCAGCTTGTGCCTTGGACAGCAGCACTCTGTGCTGGGTTAGGAACTGGCTGGAGGGCCGAGCCCAGAGAGTGGTGGTGAATGGTGCCACATCCAGCTGGCAGCCAGTCACTAGTGGCGTGCCCCAGGGATCAGTGCTGGGCCCCATGCTCTTTAACATCTTCATTGATGATCTGGATGAGGGGGTTGAGTCAGTCATCAGCAAGTTTGCAGATGACACCAAGTTGGGAGCAGATGTTGGTCAGTTAGAGGGCAGAAGGGCTCTGCAGAGGGACCTCAACTGACTGGACAGATGGGCAGAGGCCAACAGGATGGCATTCAACAAGTCCAAGTGCCAGGGGCTGCACTTTGGCCACGGCATCTCCATGCAGAGCTACAGGCTGGGGTCAGAGTGGCTGGAGAGCTGCCAAACAGAGAGGGACCTGGGGGTGATGATTGACACCCACCTAAACATGAGCCAGCAGTGCGCCCAGGTGGCCAAGAAGGCCAATGGCATCCTGGCCTGTATTAGGAATAGTGTGGCCAGCAGGAGCAGGGAGGTCATTGTGCCCCTGTACTCAGCACTGGTTAGGCCACACCTTGAGTACTGTGTCCAGTTCTGGGCCCCTCAGTTTAAGAAGGACATCGAGACACTTGAACGTGTCCAGAGAAGGGCAACAAGGCTGGGGAGAGGCCTTGAGCACAGCCCTGTGAGGAGAGGCTGAGGGAGCTGGGGTTGTTTAGCCTAGAGAAGAGAAGGATCAGGGGTGACCTCATTGCCCTCTACAACTACCTGAAGGGTGGTTGTAGACAGGAGGGGGTTGGTCTCTTCTCTCTAGCAACCAGCACCAGAACAAGGGGACACAGTCTCAAGCTGCGCCAGGGGAGGTTTAGACTCGAGGTGAGGAGAAAGTTCTTCACTGAGCGAGTCATTCGTCATTGGGATGTGCTGCCCAGGGAGGTGGTGGAGTCACCGTCCCTGGAGGTGTTCAAGGGGAGATTGGACGTGGCACTTGGTGCCATGGTCTAGCCATGAGGTCTGTGGTGACAGGTTGGACTTGATGATCTTTGAGGTCTCTTCCAACCTTGGTGACACTGTGATACTGTGATTCCACAAGTCCTTTCTTTTACCAACAGTCTTATGACAACAGCTCTGACTCCAACTCCCAACTTTTTTCCTTCTAGATACACACACAACTGAACTATGAAAGGTCAGAGACATTGTGGGTGACCATTTAGAAATGGTGTACAAGTCACTACGAATGTTCTGTTTCTGTGGCTGTTACACACTAACTTGTATCTATCTGCCCCTGCTCTCATTCACAAAGTGTCACCTTTCTGAATAACCACAAGTATTGCCACAGAGCTTTGAAATCCTGCTTCTTGCCTGTCTAAATATGTGGCACTGAAAAAAACCAAAACAGTCACACTGTCAGGAGGGTGGGTTGTTTTGTTCAAAGAATCCAATATATAGAATGAAAAATAAAGAAGTAAATCACTGTCTCACTAACAACACTGACTTACTAACAGCTATTCGTTAGTTACAGGCAAGTAACATTACCCAAAAGGAATAACTACAGTGACTTCTAACTGACTCATTGTGCCTACTTATGAGCCTCACACATGTCATGCCAAACAAAGGCTTCAGTCCTTCAGTCACATCGATGTTTATCTTTACGACATTCAAGTGGTTCCATGGACGTCAGATCAGTCACATGAATGCAAGCCACGTTGAAGCATGTGCTGCTTTCTCAACTAAAACCTAAAGCTGAGCTGTAGCTGATCTGAATCCATCTGCTTATCGAGGGCACTGACATATTTTCTGGCTTTAAGTCTTCGAAAAACCCCAAACATAAGAGGGAAAAACTAAAAAAGCAGCAAGTGACAACTTAGAAACAAGTTCAGAGGAGGGCAGATTACACTGCATATACTCCATTTCTGATTTATAATACTGTAGTATAGCTGACAGAGAAACTGCTCACAGAGCAAGGAATTTAACAGAGATACTGAACATACTGCATTAGAGCCTGGGAATGACGCAGACAAGTACACTTGCAGCAGACCTTTCACACCTACTGGCCACTCTGAGAAGCTTCAAAGCTTTTAACAGAATACACTGAGATACATTATGTCATAAAACCACTTAGCAAGTTAACCTGTGTAGTAACGTCAAGTTTTGTTCCAATATAAGATCCACAACAGTGCTCAGACCCCCTCTTGTTCCTTGGGTACCACAGGGGGGAAAAAGGGGGGGAATTAAAAAAAAATATAAAAATGGAGGCACATAGGAACTGCAAGCTGTTTGTTGGGGTTTTTAAGCCAGATGTCCACATTGTCTTCTAAGTACTCATCTCTTGGAAGATATCTGCACATACACTTGAAAAGTTTAAACATGGTTTTGCACTGGCACTGCTGCCTGCAATGCAGGAGTATACACATAGTTCGGAGTAGAAACACAGACCTAAAATAAAATTTGAATAAAGGGATTCTTGCAGCAACTGAGAAAGGCCTTTCAGCTTTTGTACTTGCATTCTTTAACTACAGAACCATCCCCTTCTGCCACTGTCTCTGCAAACTAACAACACAGATCACTGAAGGATTACTTTGGGTGGCAAAAATTACATGGCATAGATGCTGTGTCTGAATGTTCTCCCTACCCACCAAAAAAAGTTAAAATAACAAGAATAGGGGCAGTGGTCAGAGGAATGCTACAGAATACTTTATACAAAGCAATGCTTCAGAACCAACCACAACAAACAACCCATCTTCATTCAGAAACACTACCATTTTCAGCATTATAAAAGACTTTTAGAACAAACTCCCAAACTGCAGACTTCATCACATTGTTGTCCTCTGTCGATTTCAGGCTTACACCTTAGAAATATATAGTTCAGCTAAATTCTATGTCAGATCAGAAAAGGTATTTTGAACACCTGACATGCCAAATGCAATGCTCTGTTTAAAAGCCTCTAAACTACACAGGGTGAATGCTTTCGCTGTGTACCCAAATAACCCTGATTGCAATGAAGGTGTCATATCTTTGCAGACAGAACAGCCCTTGCCCTGCACAGCTCACAACCTAGCTTACAGAAACTTCCAACATGTGTAACATGACATTACCACTATAATAGTTTGGACAGAAGACTCTTTCCCTTTAGTTTCAAAACCAGTTTCCTCACGCAAAGTTCTAGTCCGGTGTAATTGTCACCGCACGTGTCCCTTTCTCTTCCCCATATTTACCTTTCTTCTGAGTCCGGAACATTTCCAGCTCTTTCTGCTGCTGCTTCCTTAGTGTGTTAACAATAGCTATTGCTAGCCTCAGTGCTTCCTGCGGGTATCCATGAGATCGCAATGCATCCACCCTTGCACAGGCTGTAGGAACGTGTTCTAAAATGGAGAAAATAATTGAGAAATAGCAATGCTTCCATGTCTGCAATGGCCTGTTTAGCCAGATTACACAAAAAGGTCTTTCAGTTTATTGGCTGGTTTGGGTTTTGTCTGTTGGGGGGTTTTGGTGGTTTTTTGTTTGTTTGTTTTGGTTTTGGTTTTTTTTAAGCTATGCAAGGGAGACTTAAAGGACTACTTCTGAGCCAGAACCTCAAGGGAGCCTCTGTTCTTTTTGCCAGACTTTTCACTCATCTCCCCCTCAAAATAATGCCATAGAAAACGAACAAAGCAGCAAGTCATGGAAATGTCTTTCCGGTTTAGCCACTTACCATGCCAAAGGGGCCACCCATGAGAGTCAAAGAGCAAGTTTTCAGTGTCGTCATGGTAACAGTAGTTGGTGTATAGGTCACTGCTGATAATGTGCTGTAAGTGGCTGTCCTGCCAGTGCAGATCGCACGCCTCAATGGCTCGAGTGAACACCGTCCGATGTGGCCTGTTCGATGAATCTGTCATTTTCACAAGTTAAGAAAGCTGCATCAGCTTTTACTCATTCATATGTGAATCAGTCATTCACAGTATTCTTGCCCTCCGCCTATTCACAACTCCCCAACTGATGACAGTCTGCCTTGCCCCCCTCTGCAACAAGCAGCCTGCAGATGACATTTCAAGCCCTATTAGTACTCAACATTCGCTTTAGAGAGATCTACAAACCCACATGGCTCATGCTAAACAAGACTTTGCAGAGGGAACAGCTAGACATGAACGATATTCAATACCACATACAGAACTCTTCCAAAAGCAAACTAGAAGGTGTATGACACAGCTACTCAAGCGCCTCCAGTTTCTCTCCTCTTCAGACCCAAAGCTGCCAGGATTAGGGATAGATAAACATCACATGAAAGATTTATAGTTGTTCTCTTGGAGAAGTGACATTAACTTTGAGCACCTGCATAGATTTTTGTTGTTGTTGCCACAAACATATACAAAAACTGTAAATTACATGAGGAACTGAGGCAAACACCATCCTTACTGGACACCTTCCTATGGCAAAAATGCTCTCTTGACATGGCACTATTTCTGCCAATGTTTAAACACCTTGTCAGCGCTACCACTAGCCTGCCCAGGTTGGACTGAACATCACCTGACACAAGAAAGCAAAAGATCTCTTCACAGGGAGTTCTGTGCTGAATGAAATTCAGTCCCCAGCTAGCTGGACGATTTAAAAATGAACCAAATCCATTTCCTTTGGTTGTAAGTTTCCAAGGAAAAGAAAGAAAGACAAATCCATCTGAGCCCAAATCTGCCACCTCCCAGCAATTTTAGCTTTATCATAATTGCATGAAATACGTATCAAAATACTGAGAGTTTTGAGGATTATGAGGGCTTTTTACCCAAGAAAACATCCTGAATCTTTTCCAGATAGTAGCAAAGTACGTGTCTTTGCTTAAAGAGAATTGGAGAAGGGTTCTGTCAGATTTAATAATCACATTTGAGATTAGAATGCATGGTATTGAGTAAGAACAGACACGTCCTCCAGCACAGCAGTGCTGCCTCTGCACACTGTCCCCCCCATGCCTGGCACTGCTGACTGCACATACAGAGCATATCCCACAGACAGCTGATTCAGTTACTCACACACTCCACTTTAATGCAGTTGCAACACATCTCTCTTTAAACAGGTATCAAAAGCTTTGTGAATTGCAAACAAAAACCCCAACATCAGAAGAAATATAAGATTACATTGAAAAAAGAAACAGGCATAGACAACATACTTCAAGGGCATCCAGTGTTCATGCAACACATATTTAGAAGCACCTAGTGGAAAGTTAGACGACCTAGCTAAACACAAACACTTGCCTTGAAAACATTGCAGCCTCAGCACAAAACCCCCACCTATTAATCCTTTCTGCAAGGACAGCATTAGTGAAAATAATTTTGGCTTTCAATTCTCAACAAGAAAGATGCTGAATTCTGCAAGGCTAGAGTATAAGATAGGTTATCTTGTATGTTGCAGTCAGTGCATATGTTTAGGCTCACCTTGGTTAGCATTTGCACCCTGAGGCAAAGCATTGGTTAAATTGGGCAGCTCGTTTCCATGGTTTCCATCTTCCCAGGGGCAAACATCCACACTGTTCCATTTTTTCAGCTGTTTTAGCCAACTGGCCTTCTGCTCCAACTTGCAGTGAGGGTTTAAGACTATACACATCCACAGAGCACCTGATTTTAAAAAAATTGCTAAATTATGTTTTCTATCAAAAATGCAGCAGCCAATGACCAATTGCAAATTTCTGTACTGTAACATTTACTCTCCCCTCAAAGGCTACACTGCTCTTGCTTCCCAGCCAGGCCTAACACCAAGGAAAATGACTCTATGACTGCAAAATTTCGGAACTGGCATGGCCCATCTGAAGCAGCTGAAAGACAGCACCAAGCCAACCCTCTCAATTAAAAGGCATGAAGAGGTCTTTTGTACTAGAAAATCCACAAGCTCACAATGTATGGCTCATCAGACAGGAAAACCAGCAAAAGCATACAAGATTCCATATAAAGTTACACCAGGAAATTACCCAAGTTTTAATTCTAATTTTTCTACCAGAAGTGAATGTGGTTTCTATGGACAAGAACTATGTACCTTTCAGCTTCGCATGACAGGAAGCAAAGCAGCACATTAGTAAGACCTGCAAACATAAACTTTGACACTCAGAACCGAGCAGAAGTACTGCTGCTCATGTAACTCATTCTCAAGCACATCTGGGTCTCAGAAAGTCAGTAAACATTGGGTTTGTGCACTCTGATAGGAACACAGTATTTTTACTGCAATTACTTCAGTAATTCGGTTACACCAGAAAATTTGTTTTACATTTTGTGTTTATGGAGCTCAAAGGGAAAGCTAATTTGCACTGACACTTCACACATACCATCACTTCCTTTAAATGCCGTTATTGCAACATGCCCAGAGAAGGGCCATGGAGATGATTAGAGGGCTGGAGCACCTCTCCTATGAGCATAGGCTGACAGAGTTGGAGTTGTTCAGTTTGGAGAATGCTCCAAGGAGAACTTATTGGAGCCTTCCAATATCTGAAGGGGGCCTACAAGAAAACTGGTGAGGGACTTTTTAAGGTGTTGGGTAGTGATAGGACCAAGCTAGTCATGGCAGATTTAGATTAGATGTCAGGAAGAAGTTCTTCACCATAACAGTGGCGAGACACTGGAACAGGTGACAGAATGACTATACTTCTTTGCAATCCACAAAACAGAACACAGGGCATCTTGGATAGCCTTAGAGAACAGTTAACTTGGGCTTGCTTATTTATGTTCAAAACAAAGTATCACTTGAAGGCACTAAGGAGAAACTGTACCTCTAAGCATCTAAGAAACAAATGCAATTTAGCACTTTGTAACTAGATTGCCAGTGTTTTCAAACTGAAGCAAAACCAAAGTGGACTGTCTTAACTGCACTTGGTAAGTATTTCAATCCTCCAGCAAGGCAGAACACATGCAGTGCTGATTACACCATGCCCTGAAAAAATGTATGGCAGAGGCATCACCAGAGGCAAAGAAATTCACTTGCTTTCTTCAAACATCACCAGAGGCAAAGAAATTCACTTGCTTTCTTCAGAAGCTCCATTATGTATGTGATCTCCTTCTATGATCAGGTGACTGCCTGGTGGATGTGGGGCAGGCTGTGGATGTAGTCTACCTGGACCTCAGCAAGGCCTTTGACACCGTTCCCCACAGCAAACTCCTGGCCAAGCTGTCAGCCCATGGCTTGGATGGGAGCACACTGCGATGGGTTAGGAACTGGCTGGAGGGCTGAGCCCAGAGAGTGGTGGTGAATGGTGCCACATCCAGCTGGCAGCCAGTCACCAGTGGTGTGCCCCAGGGATCAGTGCTGGGCCCCATGCTCTTTAACATCTTTATTGATGATCTGCACGAGGACATCGAGTCCATCATCAGTAAATTTGCTGACGACACCAAGCTGGGGGCAGGAGTTGATCTGCTGGAGGGTAGAGAGGCTCTGCAGAGGGACCTCGACAGGCTGGGCAGATGGGCAGAGTCCAACGGCATGAGATTTAACACATCCAAGTGCCGGGTTCTGCACATTGGCCACAGCAACCCCATGCAGAGCTACAGGCTGGGGTCAGAGTGGCTGGAGAGCAGTCAGGCTGAGAGGGACCTGGGGGTGCTGGTCGACGGTAGACTGAACATGAGCCTGCAGTGTGCCCAGGCAGCTAAGAGGGCCAATGGCATCCTGGCCTGCATCAGGAACAGTGTGGCCAGCAGGAGCAGGGAGGTCATTCTGCCCCTGTACACTGCACTGGTTAGGCCGCACCTCGAGTCCTGTGTCCAGTTCTGGGCCCCTCAGTTTAGGAAGGAGGTTGACTTGCTGGAACGAGTCCAGAGAAGAGCAACAAAGTTGGTGAGGGGTTTGGAACATAAGCCCTATGAGGAGAGGCTGAGGGAGCTGGGGTTGCTTAGTCTGGAGAAGAGGAGACTCAGGGGTGACCTTATTGCTCTCTGCAACTACCTGAAGGGAGGTTGTAGACAGACGGATGTTGGTCTCTTCTCCCAGGCAGCCAGTACCAGAACAAGAGGACACAGTCTCAGGCTGCGCCAGGGGAGGTTCAGGTTGGATGTTAGGAAGAAGTTCTATACAGAAAGAGTGATTGCCCATTGGAATGGGCTGCCTGGGGAGGTGGTGGAGTCACCATCACTGGAGGTGTTCAGGAGGAGACTTGATGGGGTGCTTGGTGCCATGGGTTAGTTGTTTAGGTGGTGTTGGATTAGTTGATGGGTTGGATGCGATGATCTTGAAGGTCTCTTCCAACCTGGTTTATTCTATGTATTCTATTCTATGTAAGATGATGGAGAGAGGTTCAGCAACAGTATCAGCAGCCCTCTCAGCACTTGTGGATGTACCCTATTGGGGCCCATGGATTTGTGTTTCCTCAGTTGGTACAAAAGATCTTTAATCCAGTTTTGACTGACCAACCCTTATTCTATTCTATTCTATTCTATTCTATTCTATTCTATTCTATTCTATTCTATAGAGGCAGAAGAGGGAAGAGATCAACCAAAGTAATGAAATGTTTTAAGTTTCCCTCTTTATACCAAAGAAATTTCACCAAGCATAAGTATATTGTTAGCAGCAATCGCCTCAGAAACCCAGGCTATCATTATGCAAATGAAGTACAAGGACAAGTATGTCTCTAAGAAACCCCATAGCAACCATTTAAAATTTCAACAGAGCCCATCTGCACCCTGCTCTGACCAACTTCAATGCTGGTTGCTGCACACCTGCCTCGCCCAGCCTTCACTTTTTCATGGCTGCTCAATTCCCTGCAGGAAGGGGAGTGTGAAATAAAACTCCACTAGAAGAGAAGGAAATAGAAAGAGCCTCAGACTTCCATCTGGAAGAAGGACATATGTCAATGACCCCATACTCTCCAGCTTGTTTGGGTTTCTAGTCTTTTTGGCCAGAGACTTTCTAGATGCATGATTATTATTTTTTCCTTTCATCCCTTTCCCCCCTCTAGCACATGTGTATCTGCCTGTATTTGTACATCTTTCTCCTGCTCCCTATATACCTCCCCCATCTCCTGATATCTGCTCCATTCTGGCTCTTTCAATTCACTGGTTACTGTCCTGCTCCTAGCAATGAAAAGTCTGAGGAAAATGTTCACTTGCACCAGATTTTAACTATGTGCCAACTGGAAGGAGCCTGGGGAATATTCTTCCTATTTCACTCAGTGGAAGCCCACCTGAGCTGGCTCTTAAATGTCATCATCAACATGAAGGCTTACACTGGCCTTAAACAAGAGATTCTCTATTTTCTGCCTAATGGCTCGCACAGGAGGAAGGTGCTGATCATGGTTATCCCACACAACAGACAAGGCTTGGAAAGAACCGAACCACAGACATTCAGAGTATATGGGGAAGGCATCTATTTCCAGTGTCTTCAGCATGGAAACTGCTGATGACGACAATCTATACTCAAGTTTCCCAAGGTATATTTCCAGCATTCTCGAGTTTACCTGTCTAACTAGATTCAATAATGTCACCAATGCCACCTGTCTCATTGAATGAAAAAACCAACACCAAAACCAAAACCAAAACACAAAACCCCCCCAACCAAACAAGATCCCTCAAAACAAAAGAGAGACTGCTTCTGTGCTTAGATATTGTTTTGGCCTGTCACACAGCTGCCTCTTCTTTCTGTCTGTGCATCCCCAGGCAACAGGTACCTTTTCATACTGTTTCTCAGCAGGCTGACATCTTTGTTCCAAAGCTACCTGACACTAAACCACAAGTAAAGCTCTGCCCTGGACCTGTATCTTTCCAACAGAAAACTCACCACAGCACAGTGGCAAAATAATCACAAACCCAATATACAAAAATTATTCCCCCAAAAGATAGCTGTAAAATAAGACACTCTGTGACTCCAAATTTATAATAACCTCAAAAGGGAATGAGCATAGAACTGTCACATTGCAGCGAGGAATTGCCTGTTGTGGTTCAACACTAATTCTCTTGACCTGAAAAAAACTAGCTTTCCTAAAACAGATCATTGGTTCACACATCTCTTCTTCTGAAAATACACGGTTGTCATTCATCTTAAAGTGTGCCTTACAACACACACACACACACAAGGTTACATTACTGCTTTAGATAATACACTCCTTCCTTGTACATGGAAAGGAACAAGAGTACTTTTTTGTTTCTCAGTAAACATCACTACCTTTGAATTCATGGGGTAGAAAGATTCAAATATGCAAACTGAAAAACATTAAGAAGCATTCAGTCACTGTGAAAGCAAATGTTGTAATAATTATGTTTATGAATATATTCATGAAGACAAAGGAAGTGCAAGGAATGCATACAGAGTCTCCTGAAAGACTAAGCATTTTCATAAGTCCTAAAGACTTTACTCTTGCCCCAGTAAATCAGTTTCAGTGGAGTCCTAGAACACTGACCATGACTGAAGATGCAGAATATAGTTCTGTTTGACTGATTACAGTCTTCCTGAGAAATCTCCTTCTCCTACAAACATTATCCTACCTTGTTAGGGTTGCTGTATCTCTAAGCTTGGGTCAGCATTTCTGCATTCACAATACTGTGTAATCAACGGCTGAGACTTGGTTTTCACTTTGAACTTTTACATTGAATACACTTCAGATCAATCCATTCTTTCACAAAATTAAAGTACTCAAGAACAAGATGCACATTTACTGTGACATTTCTTTAGTCTTACCTCTTTCTTAATTACACTCATCTCTTTCTTAAAAAATAAAAACCTATAAACTACCAGGGGAGTAGCATTGAATAATTTCAAAGAAAATGGAACTGGGTACTCCAGATCATTCCCTTTGTGCAACAGATGAATCTTCTTCAGAGCTTGCTGCACACTTGCCACTCTGCCCCTTTTGAGCCTCATCAATTCTGTTACAAAAGCATCATTTTCCAGCCTTGGAAGAGTCATGAAAGAAATGGTATCAGGAGACAGAATCTATAGGCCCTTTAAAATAGAAGTGCCAGCAAAGGATTTTGAAGTGGGTTAAAACCCAGATGTAAACACACATGGATTTTCGCTGGGACAGTCACTTGGAAGCCTCAAAGAAGGTAGTGTATGATATTTATAGCTTCTCAACTAGAAGTACAAGTGTCTTCAGAACAACTGGCAAAGCCACCTCCCTCCTCTGGGCACAAAGAGGTCTCCGATAGAACAAAGCATGATCAGAAGTCCCACTAGTGAAGGCTCCAACTCAGTAAGTTGCTTTACGGAATTGTAAAGATAGGCAGAGCGTATCAGTGCTATTCTCTCCTTGGTAAGAGTCCTGATGAAAAGCACTCTTAGGATTCAGGTGGATACAAGTTGCAATTTTGTTTATAAACACAATTCCTTAATGAACTCTGGTTTCTCTGTGCAGCCTTCAAAACCAAAAAGGCTTTCTATGGGTGCTTTGTATCTTGGAGAACAGAATGTTTCATTTTGCTCTGATTCATCCTAACACTGAATTAAACTTTGATGTATTGGTCTTGACAAGTGCATCATGCTGATTGTATTGTGTATGATAGTATAATTGCTCTCCATGCATTTCACACTAGCTGGCTGATTAATGCAATAGATTACCTGCAGCACTGATGGCAAGAGGGAATCATTCCTCTTCTGCTCTAAACTCTGAATGTGCATTACAGGGAGTGGAAGTGTAACCCAAGGAAGTGAAGCAAAGCGAAGCAAAGCAAAGCAATTTGAGGAGGGAAGAGGAGGAGAGGGGAGGAGAGGGGAGGGAAGGGTGGGGGAAGGGAGTGGAGGGGAGGGGAAACATCTAATAAGCCTAAGGCTTTCAGTTTCCCTTTTTCTTTTGCTGCATACTGCTGCCCTGAAGACTGAAGGCACACATGTATTTGGCTGAAAAGTATTTACACACTGAGAGTCTCTTCTGAGATGTCATCAAGTCATTCCATCATGAGTAAGAGTCTAGAAAACAAATCTTATGAGAAGTGGCTGAGGGAACTGGGATTTAATCTCAAGAAGAGACTGAGAAGAGACTTTACAGATACCTGAAAGGAGGTTGGAGTGAGGTAGAGGTCAGTCTCCCAAGTAACTAGCAACAAGACGTGAGAAAATGGCATCAAGTTGCATAGGGGGTGCAAGAAATATTTCTTAGTGAGAGAGTGGTCAGGCATTGGACAGGCTGCCCAGGGAAGTGGCGGAGTCAACATCCATGGAGTTGTTCAAAAGAACATGTAGACGTGGTACTACAGAACACAGTGTAATGGGCATGATGGTGCTGCACTGGTGCTGAATGGTCTCAGAGGTCTTTTCCAATATTGATGATTCTATGATTCTATGATCAGCTACATTTCTGATTTTTGTGTGTCAAGCAACGGAAACCTTGCTCTCTTTTCCTTATGTTTTCAAGTTTTAGCACAACAGAAAAAGGGGCTAGCCAACTACTTCTGTCATTTTGTACCAGCCCATTGTTGTGGGTTTTAAAAACTGCTCCATCTTTGCAGGCTGCCATGTGACCAGTGTCCTATAAGAAGAGAATTTGTTTGGAAGGTGCAGTTTACATTATCAGAATACAATCTCCCTGAGAGAGCACTTAGGACCTGTCATTTGTCCATTAATGCATCTGTAGTACCTAAACACTGCAGCAAGGCATGAGCTGTTAGTCCACAAAGCTAGAAGAAAGTACAAAACGCTGGCAAATTAATCCCAGTGATTAACTTTCCTAATATTCACAAAACCATTCAGCTGTTCACAAGTAATTAAAGGTAAAAACATTGCTAGTACTAGCATAAATAGTAAAAAACTACTCCTTTATGAGTAGCTTATTATGATACTTTACAATTCCAAGTACTTACCAATATCTACAGTTAGGTGCTCCTGCCCAAAACAGATATCAGGTATTTTATCAAGTATTTTAACTGGTAATACACTGTCAGCAGTCACAGCCTATTCTCAGAAGAAAAGTTAATGCAACTACCAACTATACACACACTAACCTATCTCTATTTAAATTCCTCTTGATTTTTTTGGTTTTGTTTTTAGGAAGATGCAAAGGTGGCAAGTTTATAAGTTTGTCAAACAAAGCAAGATACTCTTAAAAGGAATGAAAACATCTCTCATTAAAAAAGTGGAAACACTACCTTGCATAATGGGAAGTTCCAAAAAACCTGCCACAACTATGCCCAGAGAATGCAAACAGCTCACTGTAACTGGTGAGAAGAACACATTCTGATTGTCTGGTCTGAATTTCTTCCTGCTTTCAGATTTCCTGACTTACTTTTTATCTTCCAGTGCAAACGTGATTAAACCAGCATACTTCAAGTAGGATTTCCAATACAGCAGTCTAGCAACGGTTCTGGTTAATTGACCTACTGCCTGAATACATTTCTCATTTTCTAGTTGAATTTTTAGCTACCTTTAGGGTTCATTGACAGAAGTGTTTTCCCCAAATAGTTTTTAGTTTATGTAGATATCTTAATATTCTGAAGGATTTCCTTTGTCTTGCTTTGATGCACTTGAGCAGACTGAAGATTCTAGCACTTCTCACTTCAAATTACTCTTCCAATTTTTTAGTTATTCTCCAGCAGACACTCAAGACTGAAAAGTGGAAAATATTGCAAGGCTTCCATCAGCACAGATTCGCCAATTCCTGTCCACGGTGTATCAATTCTTTCTAGCTCTGGTATTTACTAGAAGTTGTACTGGAAAATCAAATGGCAGCTTAGTGTTACTGAAGTATTAAAGATAAAGAAAGAAAGGGAAAAAATACACTGCTGAGTACCAGCTTGGGCTCATAGTAAAACTTGTCAATCACAACTCCATTTTTGTACCAGTTTCAATACAGAGTATTTTAGGAGGTAAGTCAACCAGCTCAACAGCCTAAGAATAAAAACTGCAAAAACTGTTTTAACATGGGTACTTCTGTTGTAAAGAACTTTTCATCCAACTGAACAGAATACAGCAACAACACAACAACAACAATACAGAAACCTGAATTTTATCTATAGCACTGAAACCTAATTGCTTTGTTAATTACTTTCACCATTTAATCAAATCTGATAACTGTAGTAGAAAAGAACATTCTCTTGAAAACTATTCTCTTTAAATACTATTACGGCACATGCCAGGATTGAAGGAGGAAGGAAATCAGTCTCAGAGAACACACCTTCACAGAGCTGCAGGCTGGCTTCATTCACAGGTGAAATGAAGGCGACAGCAAAAACCAAGGCAATTCAGGACCACAAAAGCCATTTCTTAAAGTTGTTACACATAATTCAAGTCTTAGATCAGCAAAACTGTTCTGTCATGCTAACTCAGGAGTACTCTTAATTTAGTTCCTCCAAGAGCATAAATCATTCAAATACAATGACATACATTAATAGCCTCTTCTGTGAAAGGACAGTAGTAATCTTAGGAGCATGAACTGAAGCTCTGTGTATTTTGTACCTAAGTGGCACCAGCAGCATGGCAGCTAAGAGGATCTGTCACATGTGTTACAGTTGAAACACAGATTTGCAAAAATGGCACCTACTAGCTCCACAATGAAAGGCCAAAAGAAAAGGTGCAAAGCATGATGCATCCCACCTCCTTTGAAACACAGCTACAGCTTTCACACCAAGGCCAGAGGTGTGCTCTATGCTACTGATGAACCTATACTTTGACGTGTATCTTCTACTGATGCAAGGCATTGGTACTCTCCTTAGCTTTAATGCAGAACAAAACGCAATTTGAACTTGAGATACTCAAAGAAACCATGAAAATATGGATATAAGCACAACACAAAATTTGAAACTGGGAGCCTTGTTGCACCATTTATGAATACCATAAAATGTAAGGAGAAGTGCATGTTTCTGCCTCGTAGCCAGTCCTAAAAACTGATTGCTCCAGAAAAATGAATTAACGAATGCTTAACTTCAGTACTCCTTTTCTTCATGGCAGCCAAGAAGCAGCCATCCAATCTGGCATCAAGAAGGAATTTCTCTAGGGACATATTAGCAACAATCCCCGTTGCTTTTGTCTTTTCCATTTATTTTTTTTCCTCCTCCACTTAAGTACTAAACAGAGACAATCTATTTAGAACAGCTAGCATACCCCATTCAAGTTTCTTTCTCCATTTGGAACAGGAAGGAATGCCTGAGATAGAAATATAGACAGAGAACAGCTCCACTTATTTAAGGTTAAAAATTAAAAGCAGTTTCCAAATCGCTCAATCATCACTTTGCTCACGGCAAAACGGTAATTAAATCTCTCTTAATTAATCTACGATGATTCCTTGTCTAAACTCAACACTTAGAATTAAGTTTTAGACGAGGAGCAAAGTGATACCAATAAAAAATTAGGTGTTATCATTCAGGAAGTATATTGTACTACTTGTCTACGTGACATAACCTGATGAAATGATATAATGATTTCAAATTTATCAGAAAAATGTATCACTCTTATCCAGAAAGTGGCCAAAATATCAGAGAATGGGAACTCAAAGTAGACCTGTTCCAGCATTTAGAAAGTGTCCCACAAGAGGGCAAAGAGCTAATGAAAACCTACTACTAGATTCACTATGGCAAAGGCCTGTTTCTCCTGTCAGGAAACACCTTTATGACAATGACTCCTTTAGTATGCCTAACAGAAAGGGTTCTATGGACAGTAGAAGCTTTCTTCCCCTCAAATGCTTCTTCAATGTCAAAATGGAAGAAATTCACAGGTAATTATTGTTTTGCAACTTGCAAATTATATGAAGTTTATTCACCGCAAAGGCAAGAGGCTACAAAGATATAACAAAACAGAAAATATCTGAGCCTGTAATACCCGTGTCGACAAGCTGCTGGGCTCCACCACTCCACTGAGCAGACCAGTAGATGCTTGTCTGAAATTTTTCTACTTGGCTGCTTTCATCAGATTAAGCATCTGGGATTTAATTTAACAGTTTCAGCTTTATTAAGTTGTCACAAGAGCAGATAACAGTATCTGCTCCAATTATGGCTGGGGTTAGGGTTGACAAGTATAATGATTCATTCATGGCACATGAGAAGCAATAAAAGGTTGTTTTGCACTACAGCTTTAAAAATGTGGGCCCTATTTTCATTTAATTTGTCACTTAGCTTTTGCTAAGAGGACATTTAAATTGCAGTAAAAGGCAAATGGAGCTTTTAGTTTAAATGTAATCCCCATATTTAAATGATCTGTAATGGTGCAGTGTTTCAGTGGGAACAGTGGGCCCTGATGGTGACATGTGACATTTGTATTCAGGTCCTGTATTATCCATGTGGCTAAAGGGCTTCCAATTTCATTTCACAGCCAGAAGCTTGCAGAAAACACCAATTAACTTGTAGATCCCATTTGCCCAGAAACCTCAGCCTCTTCCCAATGTCTGGCATCTGCTCAACATTTAATTCCAAATTATCAGCCACCATGATCTGTGGGTTGGGGCACAAAGTCTAAATTTCCCACCCTTTATTTAAGGAAGTTTTTTCACTTTTTTTAGAGCACCATCAACTTTCATTTTTTATGGATGATTATGAACAAACAAATTGTAGTAGTATTGCATTGTCCTTTTTACCCCTCTAGACTACAAAGACGGTTAGCAGACCTTATCTTCAATTAGGAGATCTCAGCTCAACAGGCATCAAAGAGATATTTACTGTGCATTTCCATATTTAATTAAAAAAGCAAACCAAGGAGCTTCAGACAATTAATCATACTGACATACTGAAGTCTTCAATCACGGTCACCAGAACCTAAACACTGCAAGATCAGCCTATGAAATTTACCTGCTGAGACACTGTTTAAACAACAACATGAAGAACTTAAACTCCATTCTAAACTGGGGAGAGTGCATTTGTGTGTTATTGTGGCAAGCCAAACTGGAAGTGCTCATTAGTGCATCACTGAAGTTGCATCTAAATTATTCTAGAGTGAGAAGTATATAAGCAGGACTTTTACCTTGGAACTGTAACTTTGATTTTGCCAATACTACACCTTCAGAGTTCCCTAAGCAGCATTTGGGTTAGCCCATTCTTTGATGGGGATCTACAGAATGTAATTATTATAGTCTCCCTCCTCATCTAACAGCTTTAAAAAACAACTAGCTAGTTATGCACAAGGCTTGTTTGTTAACTTAGAATCACAGAATCAAGAAGGTTGGAAAAGACCTCAAGGATCATCAAGTCTGTCACCCCAGTCATCACGACTATTAAACCGTGGCACCAAGTGCCACATCCAATCCCCTCTTGAACACCTCCAGGGATGGTGACTCCACCACCTCTCTGGGCAGCACATTCCAATGGCTAACAACTCTGTGAAGAACCTTCTCCTCACCTCGAGCCTAAACTTGCCCTGGCACAGCTTGAGACTGTGTCCTCTTGTACTGGTGCTGGTTGCCTGGGAGAAGAAACCAACCTCATCCTAGCTACAACCTCCCTTCAGGGAGCTGCAGACAGCAATGAGGTCTCCCCTGAGCTTCCTCTTCTCCAGGCTAAACAAACCCAGATCCCTCAGCCTCTCCTTGTAGGGCTTGTGCTCCAAACCCCTCACCAGCTTTGTTGTCCTTCTCTGAACATGTTCAAGTGTCTTGAGGTCCTCCTTAAACTGAGGGGCCCTGAACTGGACACAGTACTCAGGGTGTGGCCTAACCAGTGCTGAGTACAGGGGCACAATTACCTCCCTGCTCCTGCTGGCCACACTCTTCTTGATGCAGGCCAAGATGCCATTGGCCTTCTTGGCCACCTGGGCACACTGCTGCCTCATGTTCAGCCATCTGCCAACCAGTACCCCCAGGTCCCTTTCTGTTTGGCCACTCTCCAGCCACTCCGACCCCAGCCTGCAGCTCTGCATGGAGTTGTTGTGGTCAAAGTGCAGCACCTTGGACTGTTGAATGCCATCCTGTTGGACTCTGCCCATCTGTCCAGTCGGTCAAGGTCCCTTCTACAGAGCCCTTCTACCCTCCAGCAGATCAACTCCTGCCCCCAGCTTGGTGTCGTCAGCAAATTTACTGATGATGTACTCAATGTCCTCGTGCAGATCATCAATAAAGATGTTAAAGAGCATGGAGCCCAGCACTGATCCTTGGGGCACACCACTGGTGACTGGCTGCCAGCTGGATGTGGCACCATTCACCACCACTCTCTGGGCTCGGCCCTCCAGCCAGTTCCTAACCCATCGCAGTGTGCTCCCATCCAAGCCATGGGCTGACAGCTTAGCCAGGAGTTTGCTGTGGGGGACAGTGTCAAAGGCCTTACTGAGGTCCAGGTAGACTACATCCACAGCCTGCCCCACATCCACCAGGCGGGTCACCTGATCATAGAAGGAGATCAGGTTGGTCAGGCAGGACCTGCCCTTCCTAAACCCATGCTGGCTGGGCCTGAGCCCTTGGCCATCCTCTAAGTGCTGTGTGATTGCACTCAGGATGACCTGCTCCATAACCTTGCCTGGCACTGAGGTCAGGCTGACAGGACTGCAGTTTACAGGTTTTTAGATCTGTCCCTTCTTGTGGATGGGGACCACATTGGCCAGTTTCAGTCATCTGGGACCTCTCCAGTGAGCTAGGACTGGAGGAAAATGATGGAGAGCGGCTTGGCAGCTCATCTGCCAGCTCTCTCAGCACCCTAGGATGGATCCCCTCTGGTCCCATGGACTTGTGAGTATCCAAGTAGCTCAGCAAGTCCCAAACTACTTCCTCATGGATTTCAGGGAGACTACACTGCTCCCTGACCCTATCAACCAGGTCAGGAGGCCAGTTATCCTGAACTCCTCCTGCCTTGCTGTTGAAAATGGAGGCAAAGAAGGTATTTAGAACCTCAGCCTTCTCCTCATCTTTAGTTACAAAGTTCCCCTCCAGGTCCAATAAATAGTGGAGGTTCTTCTTGCCCTCTTTTTAGCATTAATATATTTATAAAAATGCTTTTATTGTCTTTCACAGCAGTGGCCAGCTTGAGTTCTGACTGGGCTTTTGCCTAATTTTTCTCCTACATGTTCTAACAGCATCCTTAAACATATCACAAGTGGCCTCCCCCACTTTCCAACGGCAGTATGTCCTCTTTTTTACTCCTTCATTCCTCCAGGAGCTGTTTGCCCATCCAGGCCGGCCGCCTTCCCCGGCAGCTCATCTTTCGGCACATGGGCACTGCCAGTTTAAAGCCCTCCCTGTGAGCCCTGCCAACTCCAGTGCCGGAGCCCTCTCGCCCTTTCTAGATAAATCAACCCCACTGAAGTCCAGCAGGTCAGGTGCAGTAAAAGTTGCCCCTTGAATAAAGAACCCAAAATTCCACTGCTTGCACCATCCCTTGAGTCATTTGTTGATGGCACGGGTTCTCCAGTTCTTCTCAGTGCACTCCCCTGCCACTGAGGGAACTGAGCAGAACACCACTTGAGCTCCTGCCCCATCAATCAATTGTCCAAGGGCCCTGAATTCCTTTTTAATCATCCTGGTGCCCTTCTTACCAATCTCATCACTTCCAGCTTGGATTACCAGCCATGGGTAATAGTCAGAGGGCTGGATTAGATTTGGGGGTTTCCTTGTGATGTCCCTTATGTGGGCCCCAGATAGGCAGCAGACTTCCCTGTGAGATGGGTCAGGAGGACATATGGGTCCCTCAGCACCCCTCAGGAGAGAGTCCCCAGCAACTATAACCCTTTTCTTTTTCTTCATGGTGCTGGTCCTTATAGTTGGTGGGGACTGCTTTGCCTTAGGCATCTCCTTAGATGGGTCCTCTCATCCACATTGCCTTCAGCCTGCAGGGCTTCATACTTGTTATGCAAGGGCAACGGGGGAGGGGAAGAGGGCTGGGATGGATTCTCCTTGCTTCCCCTAACAGCGATGTGTATTCATCCTTCCCTCAACAGGGGAGACCTGTAAAGCCTGCTCCCACATATCTAACTGCCTTTCACATTCCCGTATAGTCCTGAGCCTAGATACCTCATCCTTAAGCTCAGCCACTTCATCCTTAAGCTCAGCCACCAGGTTGAGGAGAAAATTCACCTGGTCACACCTCACTCAGCTGTTGTCTCCTTCCCCCCCCATTCCAAGTGCCAGGCTCCAGCATTCTCTGCAGCCACCAGCCTGCACACCTGTATGCTCATGCACCAACTCTGTCTGGGTTCAGGGGTTTTCTTGTTAGTTGTTAAAAATATATATCCACCTAAATACTGTAATTTATCTGAGCTACCAGAGAGGCTTCTGCCCTCTGTCAGCTGCCCTGGCACGTGCAGTCGGGCAGAAGGCTCTCCACCACAGTGGCATCGCACGCTCAGCCCCAACAGGTTTCAAACTTCCCGCAGCTGACGTCAGGACCCCGAGCAGGCGCGCGAGAGGATGACCCTGCCGGTCCTCACCCTCTGCCAGGGTCCTTCCCACCCGCAAAGCCCGGAAAGAAACCAAAAGACAAAGGTCTCAGGTGAAGCACACCGGTCCTGGTGCCAGCCCTGATCAGCTCTCCAGCCAGAACAGAGAGGTTTTGAATCACAAACTGCTTAAGGAATTAGGACTTTGTATTAGAAAATTGCAAGGTTCATATTCAGGTGTGAAGGATTTGTGGGCTTTGGGTGGGGGATTTGGTGCTTTTGTTCAGGTTTTTTGTTTGGTTACTTCAGGGTGCATGGGGCTTGGGGCTCTTTTGAGGGGATGAGGGGTGTCATTGGGTTTTTGTCTCTTTTTAAACTCCAGCACCTTTAAACATTCAAACTCAATCTGACTTCTACTTCAGTAAATAATTTACTACGAACTTCAGCAGCACCTCTGATCACAGCCTAATGTGCCCTTTCACTGCCTTTGCCACTGCCATGCAGGAAGCATCAGTGAAGTCCTAATGAAACGTTCGAGTGATCCAGTCAAGAGGCAATGCTGAAGTTCACAGTATTAGAGGTTGGAAGTGACCTCAAGAGATCATCAGGTCCAACCCCGCTGCTAAAGCAGTATCACTTAGGGTAGTCCACACAGGAATGCATCCAGGTGGGTTTTGAAAGGCTCCAGAGAAGGAGACTCCACAGCCTCTCCAGGCAGCCTGTTCCAGTGCTCTGTCACCTTCACTGTAAAGAAATTTCTCATCACATTGAGGTGAAATCTATGTTCAAGCTTGAACCTGTTGTTCCTTCTTATTATTGTGCACCACAGAAGAGTTTGGACCCCTCTGCTTGACACCCACCACTCAGATATTTATACACTTTGATGAGATCCCCTCTCAGCTTTCTCAAGACTAAACAGCCCCAAGGATCTCAGTCTCTCTTCACAGGGGAGATGTTCAAGTCCCCTAATTATCCTCACGACTCTCTGTTGGATTCTCTCCAGCAGTTCTCTCTCTTTCTTGAACTGGGGAGCCCAAAACTGGATGCAGTATTCCAGCTGTGGTCTCACCAGGGCAGAGTAGAGAGGTAGAAGAACTTCCCTAGCCTGCTGGACACACTTTTCTTGATGAATCCCAGGATACCATTGTCTCTCTTGGCCACAAGGGCACATTGTTGTTCCATGGAAAACTTGTTGTCCACCAGCACTCCAAGGTCTTTCTCCATGGAGTTGCATTCCAGCAGGGCAGCCCCTAACCTGTGCAGGTGCCTGGTGTTATTCCTTCCCAGATGCAGGACCTTGCACTTGTCTTTATTGAACTTCATGAGGTTTGCCTGCACCCAGCTCTCCAGCCTGTCCAGATATCACTGGATGGCTGCATAACCCAATGGGCTGTCAGCCACCCCCCACCCCCAGTTTTGTATCATCATCGAACTTGCTGAGGGTACTCTCAATCCCCTCATCCAGGTTGTTGCTAAAGGTATTGAACAAACTGGACCCAGTACTGATCCCTGGGGAACACCACTGGCCACAGGCTTCCAAGATGACTCTGTGCCACTGATGACCACCCTCTGAACTCTGTTGTTGAGCCAGTTTTCAATCCACCTCATGGACCAGCCATCTCTGCCACATTTCCTGAGCTCTTCTATGAGGATGCTATGGGAGACAGTATCAAAAACCTTACTGAAGTCAAGATATATGACATCCACTGCTCTTCCTTTGTCAGCCCATTTGGTCATGGTTTCATAGGAGACTATCAGATTAGTCAGGCAAGATCTCCCTCCCCTTGGTAAATCCATGTTGGCTACTTTACTGGTTAGAGATGACCTCCAGGATGAGCTGTTCCATCATCTTTTCAGGGATCAAGGTCAGGCTGACTGGTTTGTAGTTGCCTGGGTCCTCCTTCTAGCCTTATTTGAAGACTGGAGTGACATTGGCTTTCTTTCAGTCATGAGGCACCTCTCCTGTTCTCCATGACTTTTCAAAGATGATGGAGAAGTTCAGCAACAGTGTCAGCAGCTCTCTCAGCACTCGTGGATGTACCCCCATCAGGGCCCACGGACTTGTTTGTCTTTAGTTGGTATAGAGATCTCTAACTCAGTCCTGACTGACCAGTGAATGTCCACATCTCTCCAGTTCTGCTCCCTTGCTTCTAGAGACTGCGGTTCCTGAGGGCTGGTCTCAGGAGTAAAGACTGAGGCAAAGAAGGCATTCAGCAACTCCGCCATCTCTAAATCACCAGTTACTATGTCTCCTATATCATTCAGCACTGGGCCTACCTTTTGCCTGCTCTTCCTTTTATCATTGATGTATCTGAAAAAACTCTTCTTGTTCTCTTTCACCCCTCTGGCAAATCTCAGTTCCAAGGGGGCCTTGGCCTTCCTTGTTGCATCTCTACATTCTCTGGCTTTATCTCTATAATCCTCCAAAGGGACTACTCCTTTTTTCCACATATCGTAAACCTCCATTTTCTTTTTCAGTTTTACTAACAGTTCCCTGCTTATCCATGCAGGTCTTCTGCCTGTCTCATTTAATTTTTTTATCAAGGGAATGTATTTCTCTTGAGCTTAGATGAGGTAATATTTGAAGGTTAACCAGCTTTCTTGGGCCCCCTTTCCTTCCAGAGCCCTAGCCCACTGGATATTTTAAAGTAGAGTCTTGAAGAGGGCAAAGTTAGCCCTCTTAAAAGTGCAGGGTTGAAATTTTACTTATTACCTTGCTTCTTTGTTGATATTAAACTCTAACATGTCATGATCGCTACAGCCAAGATTATTCCCAACCTTAACATCTACAACCAGTCTGTCTTTGTTTGTTAATACCAGGTCCAACATTGCACCTCTCCCTGTTGGGTCTTCAACTACCTGCAGGAGAAAGCTGTCATCAGCGCACTGCTGGAACCTTTTGGACTGTTTGTGCTTGGCTGTGTGATCTTTTCAACTAACATCAGAGTGGCTGAAGTCACCCAGGAGCACCAAGGCACTAGATCTTGAGGCTAATTCCAGCTGCCTGTAGAAGGCCTTGTCAGTAGCTTCCTCCTGATTTGGTGGTCTGTAGTAGACACTCACAACCATATCACTCATGTTTGCATGTCCCTTCACTCTTACCCATAAGCTTTTAATGCTTTCAAGTTAAGTATGCTTAAAAACCTGTGTCAAGAAGGAACTAACAAAGTGGCCATATGCCCAGCAGTTGGCAGACAGCGAACCAGGACAAGCAAGGTTTTATTACGTAGAGTCTACAGTTGCATACTTTGTCCTAAGATTCATCACAGATGTTGAGCTGTTACCTACCCGTGAAATAAAGGAGACCACAGATAGCTTTGTTTTAACAACATACATATATACCACTCCCAGATTACTCTGAACAGTTAATACACAATATTAAGTATGCACACGCTTTTCATGTTAGACTTCTGACACCCTAGAAAATGACAAGACAGGAAGCCAACATTACTTTAGAACACAGTAACATCAACTCTTCAACCCCATGTGTGTATTATCTCCACCACTGCTGGCACAGGGCCATCCTGTTCCTCCTTCTGCAGCTTGCTATTGTAACTCTGGTCTCCTTTAAAATCTCCTTCAACTTTTTTACATTCACATTTATTTTTTTACCTAGAGAAGTGTGCTTCACCTGGAAAAAGGGGTATGCTTAATTTAAGTGAAACTAATGGTGAAACATTTATGTGAAAAGGTGAAGTCGTAGCAAAAAAATTGGCAACCGCTTGTAACTTGAGCACAAGGTAGAGTCAAGCTTGAGAGATGCATCCAGTTAAGTGTAATTTTGAGGGAACTTGCTAAGCACTGGTGGAGGGAATCCCGCTGATGCAGGGAAGAAAATGACAGTTTAGCAGCATAAACAAGCTGGAGGTGGAGAAACCATGTTCCACCCTTAGACTACTGCATACCTGAAATAAGTGAAATGTATTTTCAGTTGAAATTGTGCTATTCAGTCAACATATTTTGATACTGTTAAAAGACAGCTGAGCAGTTCAGGACTGACAGAACAAAGTCTGCCTGAGATTGCAAATACAGTAGCTGAGGTAGTAGCAAGCATAAGAGGTTGCAATGCAGCTTTTTCAGAGTGGCATCTATAATTCTGATTAAACAGAGGTAAACCAATCAATTCAATTAATCTAAAATATTGCTTATTCAATGCTGCAGGTAGACAAATTCAACCTCATCTACCTTCACATAGGTGTTGACAAGAAAATTATTCCTGGAGTGGTTGAGTTGGAAGGGACATTAGAGATCATCTACTCCAACACCCCTTCCAGTAGGCCAGGTTGCTCAAGGCCCCATCCAATCTGCCCTTGAACACCTCCACCCACAACCCCACAGGGCAACCTGTTCCTCACCACCCTCCAGGCAGCCAGCACCAGAACAAGAGGACACAGTCTCAGGCTACGCCAGAGGAGGATGTTAGGAAGAAGTTCTATACAGAGAGAGATTGGCCATTGGAATGGGCTGCCCTGGCAGGTGGTGGAGTCACCATTGTTGGAGGTGCTCAGGAGAAGACTTGATGGGGTGCTTGGTGCCATGGATTAGTTGTTTAGGTGGTGTTGGATTGGTTGACGGGTTGGACACGATGATCTTGAAGGTCTCTTCCAACCTGGTCTGGTCTATTCTATTCTATTCTATTCTATTCTATTCTATTCTATTCTCCCTGTAAAGAACTTCTTCCCTATCTCCAGTCTAAATCTGCCCTCCTCATGAGAAGCAAAGCAGTTTATTTTAACCCCCAACTCCAGATTTCACCCTCAGCTCATTACAGGCTCCAACCACAGGTATCCATACCAGACTCAGTTATCTGATCTCTGTTCAAGAGTCACAAGCATCAGGACCACCACTACAGTTCCTCTGCCACACAGCATCTCCTGGCAGCATCAGCTCTGCTCCTTTGCTCCACAACCCAGCTTTGTCATCCACCTACTTCTCTCTTCATGTTGCTTTTGTGTCTTCCCTGGTTTGCTCAGAACCTTTTTATGCCAGGGACCATCACATCTGATGGTATGGAGCCCAACCCAAGATGACCTTACTTCTGCTCAGACCCTTTTTGTGACATCACAGCTGAGTGCATGGAGTCTAACCCAAGATAATGACAGTTCCAGGACAGGAAACTGCTTCAGTAGAAGGCTTTCAGACTGTTCTTGAGTCACATGTACAAAGCCATGGCTTAACCCTCCTCACCCCTTCTCCCCCATCACTACAAATGCTTTTTGCTGCTCTTACAAACACTTTAATTTTGCCTATTCATAATACTCAGGGAGCTAGTTCTGTTGAGTGTTACTCGCTCATCTAATCAAATAGCTGCCAAATTCATTATTCCTAATTTATACACCAGCTGTGGGAGTGCTCTGTTCTTAGCTCTCTGGCTGCAGGAGTTCACCAGATGAGCAATCCCCAAAGGCAGACCTAGTAAGGAAAAGAAGAGGAAGAAAAAGTGGTGTCAATCACAGCCTTCACTAAAGTAGTTTCTGTAGAAGCATTATGTGAAGCTGCCTCCGTGTAAACACCTCTAGAAAAGAGGCAAGGATGTGCTGTGCTTCAGACTTCTGTAGTTATTAAAACTCTTTGCCCAAATAACTGATACAGCAAAACACAACATGGAACTTGGTATTCTGTCAGGGAAAGAATGAAACTGGTTTGATGAAACAAGAAGAGGAGCCACTAAGAAAATTTAACAAAACCTTTTATGTTTACTGGCAGCACATGGTATGATTGCTAGAGGTTATAATAGATGGAGAACACATTTCTGCATCTCCCACCACATACCAGGTCAACCCATGTGAGCCACGAAGCATGAGACCCTTCAGTTTTCAGTAGTGTGGTGGAACACAATTTTGGTATATACATATCCAGCTAAGCATGTGCCCTGCTTGGCAATAGCTTTTATTCCCCAACAAGCCAAGGAATCAAAAAAATTATACACAAGAAGGGTTGTTACACTTTAAACAAGTAGTTACATCTACACTCTTGATAGAGCTTTGCCTGCTCTGATATTATGGCCTTCCACCACAGATCTCTTAACCTCATCAAGATCACTAGTACTTTATTAATGCTAAACAGTTTGCCCCCTGTCATTGCCCCACCAGTCAACATGAATCAGTCATGGTCATCTTTAACCAGTGGGAAACAAAGCTTTGCTCTTCATGTGTCCTTTCTAAATGCAATGTTATTCTTGATTGGATTTGATTTCATTTTGTTTGATTTAAAATATATCTTTACATTCAGGAATTATGGCCTCTTCTTTGCAGTATTTACATAATGTCCCATTAGGTATCATCTGTAAGGTTTTTGTCTGCATTTTATTTAGTATTCATTTATATATTCCATGCCACATAAATCGGGCAAAGCTATATTAACCCAAACTCCTTTAAGTTTAGACTTGAAGTGTCTTTCCAGACTGAGTGCAAGCAAAGGTAACTACTCAAAGTTCTATGAACCACAAGGCCATTTCATTTAGGCTGTCTTCAGCTTTGAGGAAGCCTCCAGAACAGCATCCAAAACCTTACTACAGCTAGGATAAATACGTGAATCCCTCTAGCTGTACATGCAGTGAATTATCAACTAGAGAAACCACCTAGTTTTATCAATGTATTTAGGTTTCCTCATTTTTATTTTCTACATACTTATACATCAATTGGTTAATAGTTGGTTGCAGTACATCATACCTAGGAAAGCAGTGCTTGCAGTTATTTAGCATTCTTTCCAGCTACCTACCCACCTTTAAAATATTATGAATCTCATGAGGTTCAGTAAGGCAAAGTGCAAGGTAGGTCCTTCACCTAGGTTGTGGCAATCCTCAATATCAATACAAGCTGAGGGTGACAAAATTGAGAGCAGCCCTGCAGAAAAGGACCTAAGGGTACTGGTGTATGAGACGCTGGACATGAGCCATGTGCATTTGCAGCCCATAAGGCCAATCGTATCCTGGGCTGCATCAAAAGAATCATGGCTACAGGCTGAGAGAGGTGATTCTGCCACTCTACCCTGCACTGGTGAGACCTTACTTGGAATGCTGTGTCCAGAACTAAGGGGTCCCCGAACACAAGAGAGACATGGACCTCCTGGAGCAGGAGAGCCACAAAGAGGGCTGAAAGAATTTGGGATGTTCAGCTCAGAAAGAAGAAGGTTCTCTGGAGACCTTACAGCTACATTTCAGTATCTGAAGGGGGCCTACAGCAAGGCTGGGGAAGGACTGTTTATAAAGGCTTGCAGCAATAGGATGAGTGGCAATTGTCTGAAACTGGAGCAGGCTGGATTTAGGTTGGACATAAGAAAGAAGTTCTTTACAATGAAAGTGGTAAAATACTGGAACAGCCTGCACAGGCATGTGGTTGAGATCCTGTCCCTGGAGAGCTCGAGATCAGACTTGATGTGGCCCTGGGCAGTGTGATCTAGGTGGAGCTGTTCCTGCTTACTGCAGGGGGCTTGGACAAGGTAGCCTCTGAGGGTCCCTTCCAATCCAATCCGTGACTCTGCAAATCTATCAGTTGCAGTTACCTTCAAGCCATTTTGAATTCTCCCTCACTAACACAAATTCCTATAGATTTTGAGAATTACTAGAGTGGTAGTTCAAAATTTTATTATCAAGTTTCTGGAACACTTCAGAGTAAGTGTTCTCAGGCCTTACCAGTTTAAATACTCCTTCCTCATTTCAATTTCTCTTTCCACTGTACAACTAAGTCATGTACCTGGTCACAACTATAAAGCAGTGTGAACTGTTTTAGCCCTTTTTATTTGATCTTCTTTCCTGCTCAGTAATGGACTTCTACTTTCTTCTGCTGCTACTCTAAAGGAATCTTCTCTCATTGCCTTGCTTTTCTATCTAGCTCTGTACTGATTTCTTCCTTAACCTCTTTGACTTAGCACTAGTGGCCTTTATACTTACCCTTCTGTTGCACTTATTTCACACTGTGCTTCCTCCACTCCAGCTGCAGCTGTGTCACAGTGTAGATTAGAAATGCAATTCTGTCCAACCTCAACCAAACAAGCGAAATTGCAGAAAAGTCTAATCGGCTTTACCTAGTGCCACAACAAAGTTCCTCTCCACCCTGAATATGTAATTGTTTCTTCATTATGCATATAAACACCTAAATGATTTTGAAGTCTGCATTTACCCAATTCATCCCAGAGCTGCCTATACTTGTCAGTCATTGCAGTTCCTTGTTGCCTCCAAAGCGACAGGCGAGGGTCAGCCATGAACTGTTCTGTTATCAATGTCAGCATGCGAGCTCCATTTGAATCTCTCATCTTTAGCATCTCTCGCACCTAGGAAACAAGTCTTTTAATACAAACTGAAAAAAAAACCCCACAATGAAATCACAGAACAGATAATATGCTGCAGTATTAAATATTCCACCTCTGTAAATTTGGAATATGATGTGAAATTTTTAAGTTAAAAAAACCAAATATTTGTCTCCCCAATTTTAACAATTTTGTTTTCAGTATCTCACTGCAATCCCTCAAAGACACTTTTATCACAAGCAGTCCACAGCTGTATTACAAAAACTGCAGCAACACTAATTTCTACAGGTTTTTCCAACATTTTGGAAGTGGGAAGGAGCACAGCAAAGCTGCAGATGATTGAAAGGCTACTTCACATCCTTATACTTATCTCAAGACGTATCAGATTGCAGCACATAGCTGTACAAACTCGCAATTAAGTTGTCATCATGTTCCCAAGGCTTTGGCTTGTTTTAGAACAACAGGACTTTGCACAAGGCACAAACAAGTATAAACTGGCTTGGGGAATGGAGGAGAGAAAAAAAGTTTAGAGTACTCAACACACCTTTGCAAAAAGCAAATTGAGCTGCTTCCCTGATCCATGGTATCCACCCTGGGAAAGGAAGAGTTTAACCTGTTCTTGGACCTGTTCCTCGTCCAAATGCCAGCAGTTTTCATCATCTATGCTAGCACCTGCTGTTGGGTCAGGAGCACCTGCAAGCAGCAAGAAAAGAATTCATTATGTTCTATTATGAAGAAGTGAGGCTCATGGATCCAGGGCAGAAGCCTACTGCAGAGTAGTAGCTTTTAGGATTTGTGTTTGTCCTGTTTTGGATGATTTTGCTTTAATTTAAGCACTCTTCAAAACAGACTTAATTTTATTCTCAGCACTTTTAAGCACTTAGAAATTACAGTCTATGACAAAGTATATGTATTTTATAACAAAACATTAAAATCAAGATGAGGGTTTTTTCCTCCCATTTGATCAGCTATACTTGAACACTTTTATAAGGAAAATTAGAAAATTAGACTTTGCACAGTATCTCTACAACTGTGATGCTAAAACCACTCTCCCCAAAACACCTGTGTATTTCCTGTACCTTCCACAATCTTGTTCAGGTTTAAGTGACTGCTAGTGAGCGCTGCTATTGATGGACATGAGGAAAATCATCACCCTCGGTGCCTCTGAGCTGTGATGGTCTGCAAACCTAAACAAAGAGTATAAAAAAATCCCCAAACAAATCCAAGGTCTTAAAGCACTAAAGGCATTTCTATCCTAAATAAGAGTTAGAGATATGTGAAACTGATTCTGGTTCAATACAAGCATTTTTACATAGGCAATATCATCAGCACAAAGTCAGTTCAGAGCAACTCTACCTGAATTAGCCTAGTATGAAGTGACTTACATTTACATCAGCCAGTGCCATTGGTCACAGGATGCTCTAAACTCAGTGTCTGTGGTTGTGATGAGTGACCTTCCACCTCTTCTAAAGGCTGACAGAATTAACTAAAACAAGTTCTTGCACTTTCAGAAATCTATATTTTTCTGAAGAAGGCTGCATTTCTACTAGATCGTTTTTAAAAGGTATTCAAATTGAAAAGGCTGGAAAGCACTTGTCCAGACTGCCAGGGAAATAACTCAAGGTAGTGCACCAATATACCAATGTAAGGTATTTTAAACGTGCCCAAGACTCAAGTTAATTTGATATGTTGATTTTGGGCTTGTCACAACTGTGAAATCTCTATCTCCGTTAGGGTTTGAGATGGTGTGAGAAACTGAATCATGTTACACACTCTAACACTTAGATCCAAGTTCATATTAACTCTGTAGTCAAAAAACACACCAAAAAAGCCCACCCCAAAACAACCCCCCTAAACCAAACCAAAGCAAAAAGACAGACACAAAACAAAACAAAAAGCTCTCCGCTCTTTCCCCCCACCCCCACCCCCTCCACACAAAAAAAGACAAAACAACCAAAACCAAACCATCAACATCAAACAAAACTCCCACAGCTGTCAGGGAAGGAATATTACATAGTCAGATTTTTTAAAACTTGCCTTTACAAAGAAGTCCTGAGAACTTGAAATGCAAAGATAGATACAACTGTTCAGGGCTACAGGAATGAACCACCTATTCTATCAATACAGGGCTTCACTTCATCATTTCAGAGGTATCTCCTGTCTACTAGTTGCTCAGTAAATAGAATTTTTTTAAAATCCTCCACCCCAGCAACTTCCTCAACTGCATCCAGCTTCAGAGCATGCAGCTGAGAATGCTGCACTACTATATAAGAACATGTATACAGAGAGAAGCACACACGTATTTAGATCACTAAGAAATTGTGTCTTTGAAGATGTCAATGAACTCTTCTGCCTTTCACAGAAATACTAACAGTGTGTCAGAAGACAGGAATCAAGTCTAAGACGTGGAATGAAAAGCCTCCTCTTCTGTGAATGCTTCTTTCTATAACATCTTAGTTTTAAGGGACTTTTCAATTCAGCCAGCAACATGAAACATACTGGTAAGGCTTCAGTTGCAAGTAAGATAAAAGCAGAAATCAAGCCACATGAGAACAAGGAGTGCAGCTGTTGCACAGACCCAGGTTTGTAGTATCACCTTCCAAATAGTTTAAATATTTCATTGCTCTAAAACAGAGAAAAGGAAGACCTGTGGAAAGGAACTGTATAGAGGCACCAACATGCAAAATACACTTACATTTATCCTTTACTTCAATGGAGACTTATCTTTCAGTAATCTTGGGATAGCTGCTTTTAAATTGAGTTAAAAATAGCTCAAGATTCCTCAGCTAAGTTTTCCTATTTAAGGAAAAAAACCCTAAAATTCCTTTTGGAACTGTTTACATTTTATCAAAAGCTCATAGGTCAGTTTGTGCTAGAAGGTTAAGTTTCAGCACAGCTACCACAGATTCCTTAACAACAGGGTTCTTTCAGAGGAACAACAGTGCCTGCTGTCTGGAGCCAGCAGCACTGACCCCACAAGAGCCTCTTCTCCCAGCACAATTCCAAATATACTGTTCCCAAGGGCTCAGCATTACTATACTTACACCAGTGTTATTTTCATGCCAGTAGACTAGAAGACTGTAAAAGCTGACTGCAAAAGCTGAGGGTCTGAGCACTGCAATGCTGTACAGCACAGTACTGTGGATATGTCCAATTCAGAGCAGTATTTCCTTACAAGATCTCACAGAGGCTACACCAAATATGACCAAAATTTCTAATTAGGATATACAGAAGAAATTCATGCAACTACCAGCTACAGTTGTAATTCTCTGATTTTTCAACACTGTTGATAGTCTTCAGCAATAGCCATGGGCTAAGAAGGCACAGAGATGGTGTGTCCAATCAGGTACGAGTCCAAACTGCCTTTCCACCACGGCAGCAATCCACCGTACTGTCACTGGGGAAGTCTCAGTTTCCACTGTCCATGTAACTCTTGTTCTGTGGTTGAGACAGGGTCAGTTCCAAGTCTCTCAATCAGGCACTTTTCAAAAATCACTATGGTCACAAAGTCAGGTGAATACTAACTGATGCAGCCTGTTTCCTCTCCCACTCAAACACAGATCACCCAGCACAACAGACAGAATTTCTACACTGCCACTTTTTCGCTGAAGACATGAGACCAGTTTGGCTGTGGAGAAGAATACCGGCAGTCTTGGATTTAATCTCTGCAAGCACAGTTTGGTACCAAGATCAAACCCTGTTCCCCACATGTAAACCAGGGATAAGCATGAATTACGTGCTTTAGGGGGGTGTCATAAAGATAAATTATTTCACATCTGAACTATGAAAATGAAAAGCACGGTATAATTATACTGAACAGTACAATCTGTAATTAAACTGTGCCAGTTTGTAGACACTAACACATCCATCTCCCTCCCTCCAACCTCTGGCTTTAGCTTCTATCGTGACTGATCCTTGAAACAGGTTTTATGTTCATGTACTTACAGTTAAATACAATAAATCAGGTACTTACACTCCATGTACAGATACAGACATACAGACTTACTACCTCTCTTTTACTAAAATTATTAAGTTGAATGTTTAGCAATCAAAGCATGAATATTGTGCACAACAGTTTGTAAGACTGACACCCAAATGAAATTTGAAAACCAGCTAATAGCCTTTTATGCTCATGGTCACAGCAGGTTACATGTTAAATACAATCAACTCCTAAGGTCTAGGAAGCAGAAGCATTTTTTTTAAATGCTTTGATCATAGATGTAGCAATTTTAAGAGCAACCGCTTTCAAAAACAACCAATCACATCCAGCAATTTGAGTTGCATATGGAGAACTTAACCTGAAAAAGTAAGCAGAGGTGAAGTAAGATGCATTGACTAAATCAGGGTAAGAACTGCCCACATTGCAAACTACTTAGGTGAAGATCAATGGTGAAATCTGGTTACCACAACAGAAAATAGTCTTGAAGGCAATCTGCTTCCGTTACCCTTATTTCTGCAGTATCATAAGAGCTGGCTTCAAATGAAACCATGCAATATTATTCACTCATAGCCATACTGAAAATTCTTAAAACTTCATTTTCTACAACTTTTGTCAAATTTATAGTACATATGAACTGTAGATGAGTTAAATTTTATTAAATGCTTTCTCATGGCACTATTAAGAAGAACACCTCATAGAAAATGTATTACACACAAAAAGCATGATTTACAGAGAACTATACAAGGACTATACAAGGTCCCAGCTAGAAACTAACACTGCTGTATGTTGATTCACAACAGAATAGTTATTAATGTTACAAACTCAAAATTATTACCAAAAAAACCCCAAATATCATAAAATTAAAAACTCCAAATACACTCCCCAAAGGATGCAAAGTTCAGACAAGTCACTTCATCTCCTACTAAATTTCAGAACTCTTAGGTGGGATGTAACACCTGTTCAGCAGCGCACAGCATCAACGAAAAAGAGAAATGGCTGTGAAGCAGCCAGTGATAGCAACAGAAAACACAATGACAGGACAGGCTGTGCTGACTTATTGAAGAAGGCTAGCATGTCTCCCAGCAAGTTTTTAACTTAAAAAACATAAAACAAAAAATTTCCTTTCTATCTGCACATACATCAAAATGCACAAACTTATCTGCTGACAGATAAAACCTCTTTTAAAGTCCAGGTCTCAAGATCATAGAGTGGTAAGTTTCTAAGTCTACTTGTACGCAGCAGACAATAGAACTTCCTTATCGGTGCAGACTAGCATATCATATTTTCATTTATCTTTACCTTCTATATCTCAAAACAAAATCCCATTATGTTCTATATAACAAGTATTATGTTAACTGCATAATGTACTTGAAAATACCTTTCCTAAAAATCTTAATTTCACTAATCAAATTTCTTCCATGTTATTGTGCAGCTATCACTCTTGCCTTACATTTTACACATTATTACTTATTTACTTCTACATGAGTTTCTGAAATTTCTTTAGTTTTGGCTAGACTTCTTGTAACTTCCTTCCCAGTTCTGGTTCAATAAATGATTCTAATACTAAGCATTGAGACACTTCACTTTCCTGCCTCTTCTAAACAAACTGACCTGATATTTCCTACATTGTCTTTTGCAACCAGTCTCTCAATGAATTTTGTCTGTTTAAACAGGACCATATGAATAATTCCATCTATTTTTTTTTCCTCTTTAATAATGTATCTTCTTTAACATTAAATGTTTCCTTTTGGGGAATACATTGTATTTGGCTGTTCATTCTATCCTACCCCATAATTTTCCACAAAAGTCTCCATTTCAGTTAAATACACTAACTTCATATTAAAACATATTCCTCTGTAGCCCGGGATTGCCCTTTGGAACTTACAATATAGAGGAACAACAACAGATACTATGAACATTTTTTTGGAGCTATTTTTTTGTACAGATATTTCTTTTCTTGAATACTGTCACCAGAACTAGTATGTTACAGACCAATGTTAGCAGACGATGTACCTAGGCCTGCTTCAACAAAGAAACAACTTCCCAGGCTTCTTGTACTGGTGAGCGACTGATGTTCTGAGTAAAAGAATCAGAGAATGGAAATCTGGAGAAATCCACATAGCTCCTCTAGAACTGGAGATTGCAACAGCAGCACTGAACATTCAGGAAAGAAACAACACAGCTTCAAACATCAATAGTTAAATTAGTTTGCTAGGCTGTCCTTATACCAATAAAAGGTAGACCCTTCTTCACTATGCACCTAATACAAAACCAATGCTAACATGAGGTTAATATGTAAACAGACTTACCTCATACACAGGCACCCCTCCCCCAAACTTGAAGATACTTTCCTATTTCCACTCAAATTCTCAGGAACATAGTTTAACCTTGACTTTCCAAGCAATTTAAGTTTCATACCAAAGAAAAGACAGATCCAAATGACAAATGTAGCTGGCAATTGGCTGTCATGCCCATACAAACCTGCCAGCTCCACTGCTATAGCAGTACAAAAATTTATCAGGAAGGAAAAGACTCAACTAAGCAGGACCCAAATCTACATCCAGCTTCCTAAGTCAGCATCCCAGATTGAAATCCAATGTGAAGCCAAGAGTTAGCAGAGAGGGCATCAAGGAATCAGTACAAATACCTACAGCTGCCTTCAAGTATAGAAGATTCGACCCCACAGATCTGCAGTTTTGAAATCCTCAGGAACACAAACAGCTGGAGCAGAGTCACATGAGAAAATCAAAAGGCAGTAAGTCTTCTCAAATGTAAGACATGCTTTTATGCGCTAAGAACATACAAAATCCTCTTGTAATGTAATCACCATCAAGTGAAAGTCAGCATGGCAAATGCAGAAACCGATTCCTAATAAATTGTTCAGTTCTCCTGAAGAAGTTAGTGAACAGACAACACATTCCAATATTTCTAACAGCACCCTCTTATCCTTCGTTGAAGAGGCTCAGCTGTGAAGAAAGGAAAGATATGGTATCACCTGTATTCACCAAGGAACTCAAGAAGGATTAGTCATTTCAAAACCCATGTAATTAGTGTAAGTCACTGTCCTGGTTTGAGGCCAGGCAGATCCTGTATTGCCCCCCTCACACAAATGGATTGCAAAAGATGGAAAGTTTAAATGGAAACCACAGTAAGTGTTTTATAGACGCTACAAAGAATAGTGACAGAAGAATCCCAAAGCATACAGAGTCCCCTATACTACACCCAAAAGCCTCCCAACACTTCCCTTCTCCCCACCTGAGGATATACCCAAAACCCCAAGGGCTCTTTCCACGCCCCTTCCCCCTCAACCCTCCCCCCCACTGCTAGGCTGGTCTCAGGCTGGCCAGGTCTGAGACTGCTGCTCCCCGCTTCTCCTCCTGGCATTAGGCCTAGCCAGGCCTAAGAGGCCTTGAGATACTCCCCCACCATTACCTGATAGGGAGCATCTCTCATGGGAGCAGAGAGGGAAGAAAGAGGAAGAGGAAGAGAAAGACTTCACAGATGGATTTATAGGGCACAGGATATTATGGGTATGAAATACACTACTTCCTTTGTCCACCTTATTGGGTGGACACTGGGGACACTGGAGGTGCAACTTCTGTGGCAAGAACAGGAGGCACCCAGCTTAAACTGCCTTAGTCACTTCACTCGTTGAAACCTCCCTCACAAGGACGTGAGGCCAAAGTCAGACACAGAATGCTGCAGAAGAGAATGCTGAGCAAATGAACAATTATACAATTCACCTTTTGTGAAAGGAAAGTGCTGCAAAGCTCTTTCATCTCCATAGGCAGTTCATAAACTAATCAACAAGACAACTGTGGTCACAGCGCATTACAACCCAGGTCATTCTTAAGCACAAATTTCTTTCATTTATCATTGAAACCACATAAAAAGTAGGACTAGTCCAGCAACCACGAGAGGGAGGGAAATGTGTTAAAAAAAGAAAAGGAAAAAAAAAGGAAAAAAAAGCTTTTACATAAAGACTGAATTTAATACACCTGTAGGTATCACTAATGAGAATTTCCTTATCCAATTCCAGATTCAAAACTTCCCTTTGACCAAAGCTGTTTCTGGTGTTTCTAAATGTGCCAGGTCTCCTTTCACTTTTATGAGCACGTTTTTCTAAGTTTTCCTCTTACTAACCTGTGCCTTCAAGCAGTGTTCAACATAAATCCTCTTCAAACACCAGTTTACTGAAGTTAAACTGTTCAGGGCAAGACAGGGATACAACAGAGTTTTGTATTACACACTGAACATCTGCAGCACAGTAGATCTGACAGCATGAATAGTGAACTGACGTTCACCGGCCTATGCTGCTGGAACCAGCTCTCTTTTGGTTAACTTTATTAATTTAAGGCATTTGATGAAAGATCAAAATAACAGAGTTACTGTATGAATGCCAAAACAATGCTTATTTGCTACACGACAGTAACTTACTTTACCCTTAAAAGAATTCTGCAATTTCTTAACATTGTGAAACACTGAAAAAAATCTGACACAAAAAGCAGGAGACCATAGGTTCTGTTTTGTAACCCATCTTTCTTTGGTAATAGCAGTTTGTTTTCTTACACTGACTGGTTTTTTTATTATTTTTTTTTAATTTATTAAGAAATAAAATCAATAAAGACATACAACAATTCACTTACTAGGAAAACAGCTCCATTTTGGTTTTGTGGATAATTCTAAACTGCTGTACTCTTATAATGAAATTTCATAATTAATGATCATCTTAGTTATTTCTTTCCTGTTCTTTTTGCTGTTAAATACTAATGAGTAATGAGGTATTTTGACAATAAGAAAATGGCTGACAAAGACTAACATGCCTATAATTAGTATAATTACAGAGTTAATGTTGATCAAATTTAAGCACTCTGCAACAGCTTCTCAATTCTCCTACATTAGCCATAATGTAGCTAATGTAGTCATATATAGACATCGTTTATCTTTCCTTTCCCACACCTGCCTTCCCGGTTTTTTAATCACCTCTGACTCAATTTTCTGTGTCACTCTCATACTCACCAAAATTCCTCATTCCCCTTAATTCTCCATGTTTAGGCTATTACCAATTCTAATGCATTATGTACCTTGATCTTAGAACACCTAAGCATCCTCCTGTATGGCTTTATGTTTTAGCTTCCCTTTCCTTCCCCCAACACCAGGCAGCTCTGCCAACCTCCTTATGATCCATAACCACTACAGCAACCAGCTTCCTCTGGCCATATCCCACATAGTCCCTAAAGCCAAAAAAAAGAACATTGCTCCTGCAAATCACCTTCATGTAGCACCATCTGCCTGGACCTGACAGAGCTACTAGACCCTAAGGAGAGGGGCTAGGCTGCAGATGAGTCTTGTTACTGACAGAATCCCTTCTTTTGTTCTGACTACACTGTACCTAGCACACATTATTTTCTTTCTCTAATACTAAGTAGCCTTGTTACATCTGCATGGCAAATTCCTTGAAATAGCGGTAATCCCTTTTAAATATCTAAAACACAAAAATTGTTCCTGTCAATGAACAAATAGGTATTTTGAGTTGTTCAAATAACTTATTCTTCCCATCTAAACTGCCCTTACACCTCACCTTAGAGAACACTTCTATCAGGTGACCTTGTAAGGACACAGAGATTTAATAAACGAGCTGGATCACCTCAAACCCACCCTCTTGCTGCTTTCCATTCAGCAAGATCCATAGAAAACCCTCCTCAGATGCCTCAAGTCACACCCAGGATAAGACAAACATAAGACATTCAATACAAGAAACAGCCATTAAAACCATGTGCAGCAAAAAAGCAGGGAAGACCAAGACATTTGCCAAAGCTGTATGCTGCTGCAGAATCAAAATGAAAAAGGAACTAAAAGAGAGATCCCAAAGGATAATAAAAGTATATCTAATGAAAGGAAAAAAAAAAATCCCACAACAACAAAAACACCGCTAAGTAATACCTACTTCCTTTATGCTTCGTAATTAAAACAAGATTACCCAATCAAAATGTCAGAAGATTAGTTCAAAAAGAACTAAATAACAAGCATAAGATGATTATTGGTAGGTTGGTTCCTTTAAGCAATGTGGCAATACAAAGATCACTGCTAAACCCAGAGCTTCATAGCTGGAAAACACAAGTGTGAAGCAGATCAGGCCACATATTAACCACACTGAAGACAAACTTAATACTTATGGATGAATTATTTTCTCTTCTGGAAAGTGTTGCTTTCTAAACATCTTAAAGCAAAGCATGCTCTGTAGTAAATACAACAGGATTGCAGAATAATTCAGGATGGAAAGGACCTCAGCAGGTCACGCTCCTGAATGTCACCCAAAAAGTTCAATACCAAAGAGGGAACGAAGCAAAAGGACTCACCATGGACTTGGTTAATTTCTGAATTCTGAGAAAGAATTTCATCTGCTAATTTTTGAGCAGTTGGCAAAACTTCTGTGTGGTGCACTGTGATCAAATACTGTACAAATTTTTGTAGTTGGTCTCTGTTCATTTGAAAGAGTGTCTCTGAAATGGGAAGATGCAGTTTGACCTGATCTGGCTTGCGGATCCGATATAAAGAGAGTGCCACAACATGGGCACAGTAAAATATGTCCTTGTTTCCACAGCTACAGGTCACTGAGGTAATCTTGCAACGATCAAAGCTGATAGCTACATTGCAAACAGTTTCTGGCTCCGATTGCATTGCAGGCTCTGTCACTGTGCCACTCAAGTGGAAACCTGTACAAGGAAAAAGCAACAACTTAATAACAAATAAAACACTGTATCTCTTTATCAAGAACCTCTTGTTAAAGTCATAATCTATTTCTGAGAAATTACATAAAGAACTTGCTTTAATTTCAAATATGATTAACTCTTGTACATACCCTTTTCATTAATACAATCAGAAGGGAGCAAAAAAACCTAACAACTGGTTTACAATACCTCTTTGCCGTTCCACCACAACCATCACAACATTCATAAAGGTTTGACATTAATAAAAACATTTCTTTGTGAAAAGATAGCTGCAGAAGCAGAGCTGCATCTGATGAAGATGAGCACAAAAATCCCAGCAGCTCAGTAATTTGGCAACAGTTTTTCAAAGTCCTCACCAGGAAGCCGGCAACACCTACCAGCATATTTAACCATTCTCTCAACCACTAAGAGGGAAGTAGTGCGCTCTAGTGGCATGAACCCAGCTCCTAATCGCAGTGCCTGACTCACTGCCACAAATCACTCTCTGCTTTCACCTCTTCCACTGCGGAGCTCGTGTTAAAGCTCACCTTCGCCCAAACAACCTAGTAGGAAGGTTGTATTTGTGTAGTTCCTTGGAGATGGAAACTGCTGCAGTTACCCATACACAGGATATCTGATTTACAATACAGAATGAGACATGCAAATTGTTTCAGACATCTGCATTATGGTCCTATTTTCCATTCAGTATAATAAAAGCACAAGGCAAAAGGGCTAGGCTTTACTGACTTGTAACAAGCTATGGTATATACCATGCAGGCAATGTTTGCTTAGCAAAAGTGCCACTAGTCAACACAGCACTCTGTTGAATGAAGGTCTCAAACTTTGAAGAGCAGACCTAAAACCACTCCTGTTTGCCTAACACGAAAGCCCAGCCTTGGCTCTCAACACTATCACTGAATAACAAAACTCGAGGATTTCTTTTGAATTTTACATACACATGACACTGATTCTGGCTCAGGCACTGCCAGAGGCATTTAATTTGTTGTACTAGTACTAAACTTGAATGGACAGAGCATGTAAGGTCAGGGATGACGACTACAAGTACGGTGATATATATTAGCTATTTATAATGTAAATAGAAAACCACACTTGAAGTCCAAAACTGATTTAGTATTCTTGAAATATCAGAAAAGTGTAGTGTAGGAAGCAATATCACATGAAAATTAGGAAGGAAGAAGAGAGAAAAACATACACACCTATAGCTCTCATCCAAAATATTTTATCTCTAATTGGTTTTAAAAGTTAAGGACACAGAGAGGGAAATCTTTCCATTTTGCAATTTGTTTACACTGTACAATTCAGAATGGGCTGCACAATCTGCATCACTGGATTACATTCAGCTGCAGTACTTTGACACTGTACACTGAAAAAGGTCATACACACACACTAAGATAGACTTTGCAAGAGGATGTTTACAAGTTGAAGCACTTAAGAGTCAAGAAGCAGGTAAACTGTAAAGTGCACACAGAGGAAAGGAGGTAGACAAAAAAAGCACAGGTACACTCAGAATTCTCGCTCTTGTCTCCACTCAACACTTGCATGGAGAAGTGGAATAATTGCTGCTCACATCACAGAATCATTAAGGTTATAAAAGACTTTCAAGATCATCACGTTCAACTGTTAATCAAATGCTACCAAGTCCACCACTAAGGTATGTCCCTCAGCACCAAATCTGTATGTGTTCTGAGCAGTTCTAGGGACAGCCATTCCAAAACTTCCCCGGCCAGCCTGTTCCAATGCCTGACCACTCTTCAGTGAAGACATTTTTACTAATGTCCAAGCTAAACTGCCCCTGGCACAACTTGAGGTTGTTTCCTCTCATCTTGTTGCTTGCTACCTTTGGAGACATGACCAGCCATCAGCTTTCTACAACCTCCTTTCAGGTAGCTGTAGAGAGCTCCTCTCAGCCTCCTCTTCTCCAGACTAAACAATCCCAGTTCCCTCAGCTGCTCCTCACAAGACCTGTGCTCTAGATCTTTCACCACCTTCATTGCTCTTCTCTGGACACACTCCAGCACCTCAATGTCTTTGCAGTGAAGGATCCAAACCTGAACACAATATTTGGGGTGTGACTTCATCAGTGCCATGTACTGGGGCGCAATCACAGGCACTTGCCTGCTCCTGCTGGCCACACTATTCCTGATACAGGCCAGGATGCTGTTGGCCTTCTGGGTCACCTGAGCACACTGCTGGCTCATGTTCAGCCAACTGTCAAACAGCACCCTGCAGGTCCTTTTCTTCTGGGAAACTTTCCAGCCAGTGTCCCCCCCAGCCTACAGCATTACATGCAGTTGGTCTCAGCTCATCAATCCAGCCTATATATGTCCCTCTTTAGAGTCTTCCTATGCTCAAGCAGATCAGCACTCCCACCCAACTTAGTACCATCTGCAAATTTACTGAAGGTGCACTCAGCTCCACCACCCAAACAATCAACAAAGATATTAAACAGAACTAGCCCCAGTACTATGGCCTGGGGAACACCATTAGTGAGAATAGCCCCTCCCACTGCATCTCATTTTGGCTTTTAACCAGTCATAGTATGTTACTGTGTCTTCGCTCCCCAAAAAAGGCTTAGCCAGCTCCATTTATTACAGATTAATTCCTAGTAAGCACAAGATAGATTTGTGGTCCCAAGAAATCACACAGGAGTTTTAGAACACTTTTCTAAGAAGTACTATCTCTGATCTATGAGCTGAGGAAAAGACTAACAATTCAACAGCAAAGGGCCTGATCCCACTCCGTCCTACTCTCAGTAAATACTTGAACCATTAATTCAAGTAGAAAAAGGCCAATGAAAGATCTACTACAGCCAGCTGCTCAAACAGCTAAATTGTCAGTACATAATTCAAGCATTTAAAAGGTTAAAAACTTCCTGGAAAGATGAATACCTCCAGAAATAGTTAGAGTTAATATGAGGCTTTCCTTCAAGTCCCTACACTGTTTAGATACAAACATAGCTCATGGCTCCCCCTCCATCTCCACTAAAATTCTTTGAGAAGTCATGTTATAAGCATCAACATTTATAAACATGGATTCTGGACTAAACAATAACAACAGTAGCAGAGTTAAAGTTACCTAACCTACCCTTCTTAAATTACAGAAGGTTTAAACAAAAGCATTAGGTGTCCTTGCAGGTTAGAATGTAGAAGCTTTGTATTAACTATGCCACAATGATGTACTATACTTAGTAATTACGAAACACTACTTTTCTCCTCCATTTCTGTTTATGTTTTTAAAGAAATAAATTGTTTTTAGTAAATATGACCTTTACAGAGGGTTTCAACACACCACAAAAACCAATTCAGGGCATTTCAGTTTAGCAGACCTGGTAGAGAAGGTGCCTGGCACATCGAATATCACCTTCTTCACTGCCCACAACACTACAGAGTACTCAACGGAGAGGGCTGTTCCCCTCCTGCAGACATCCTTTATCCTTAACCTAACCATCTAAGCAACTCCAAATAAAATGTGAAAAGTTATAGCAAGTAAAATTGATGCACTGTGCTTTCCTAGAAAGCATTCACTGGCAACAATTTACAGCCCAAGAAGAGCGATGTTACATGTTCCTGGAAGAAGTAAAAAGGAATCACCTGTGTGGGAACTCAAAAATAATGACATTCTGTTAACAGAGACAAAGGAGCAAGAAAAGTCTCTTCAGCTCAAAGCTGCAACCTTCTCTCCAAATCGGTATTCCCTTCAAAGGGAGAAATCCTCTTCTACTCAAAGTTACAAACCTTTTATGAAAATTAATTTCAAAACACTCGAAGAACACTTTTTAACTAAAAAATTCATTCATTATTATCTAAAATGCTGGGGTGGGGAGGGGAAATCAATACTGAAATTATATGGTGGTATGCTTCAAAGAAATGAAAGTACAACACAACTTTTTAACTATAAATATAGTTCCTTCTAAAATTTTAGACAGTTGATTTCTTCTCTCTCCATGATTTAAAATTCTAGTGTGTTCCTATATGCACAGGAAACAAAACAAAAACAAACAAAAATTCTGTCAGTAAACTTTACATAGAATACACAGAATAAACCAGGTTGGAAGAGACCTTCAAGATCATCACATCCAACCCATCAACCAATCCAACACCACCTAAACAACTAACCCACGGCACCAAGCACCCCATCAAGTCTCCTCCTGAACACCTCCAGTGATGGCGACTCCACCACCTCCCCGGGCAGCCCATTCCAATGGGCAATCACTCTCTCTGTATAGAACTTCTTCCTAACATCCAACCTGAACCTCCCCTCAGCTTCCTATTCTAAAATACCAATAACATGACATCAAAACACATCACCAGCTTTAAAAAGGCAAGCTAGTCATATGAACATAGAACAGCAGTACTTTAACTATTAAAAAAAGGTAAACCTGCATTGCATGTACTGAAAATATGTCTGTGCTGTCAAGAATTCCAGTGGTTATAAAAACCCAACAAAACAAGAAAAAAACCCAAAACCTACTAAGTTCACACCCGTAATTGGAAGTTTTCATTGCAATGCAACCATGCATCACTACAGGATATAGTTTATCCTTTAAAAAAAGTATAAAAATGACAGAACTGGATTACAGAAATTCCCTAAAGCTTACAAAACCATGTGTTTGAATAGCTTTCTGCCTTCTGCCATGCACCTTTTGAGAACACCATCCAAACCTTACCTACTATGCACATTGCCTGAAATTAGGAGATATGCTACCAAATGCATCGGGCAAGTGGATGCTCTCCTTTCTGTTGATTCATTGAGCCTTTTTCCCAAGAATTTTATGAGAAATACCTGTATATATATTCTAGTCAGGAAAACATGTGCTACTCACAGAGGAAGAGTTTGTTTCAGGAGCTTGCCTTCAGCACACAAGACATATGCATAACTTTTCACCAGCAGTCAGAATCTTCCCCTCTATCTTTAACAGTCATTTAAATTAACTTGCAGACCTATCAGCTAAGGTTTATTTATACTGCTGTATAAACAAACACACAATCACTGTGTAAATACCTTTCCTTCATCTCATCTAACAAACAATAAGGAATGGTTATGGAAGTAGTTTCCAGCTATGCCCATTGGCTATCTTTTCGTAACTTAAGCCAGTGGTTACATTTTTTCCCCCAAGACAAGCAGAAGCCTAAACCATCTTTACAACTCATTTAAATTTTGTCTTTTAAGAAACGTGTTTCCCTTAAGACTACAAAATAGTATCCTTCCTTCAATGCTGTCTGACCTCTGGAACACTCTAAAAACAGATCAACAACACACTTTGAAATTACTATGAAGTCAAACCTTCGCATGCCTCCGCTCAGCCTGAAGCCAAGATCAGCAGCCTATTTATAAACTAGAGAAATTACTGATTAAAAGTGGAAAATACTTACCCCCAGTACCCTAAACACGGCAGTACAAAGGTGATGAGGAGTATTAAAAAAAAAAATAACATGAGCAGCACATGTTTACTCTACATAATGAATATACAGGGTGTAGAAGAGCTTATGTTTTGAGAGCACTGCCACGTAGAATTAAAATGGCATTACCACTGCATCTAAACACTAACAGGATCTGTCACCAGCTACCCAGATTCCACAAATCCTTGTTATCAAGGCAACAGTCAGGATTTTATTATTTCAGCACTTTGACAAGCAAGAGAGAGAGTGGAAGTACCATTAAATAACTCCATGCACACACACCACTGACACCCGAAGTTCACTGCTGCTGGCACAAGCACAAGTGTGTGCATGCTGTGATGGTGAATGCCCTAGTAACTTGAACAGAGAAATAGTTACATTCAAAAATAAAATAAAATCCCAATACTTTTTTCAGGACACACCTTCATGTCTGAGAACTGTTCAACTGATTACATTTAATAGTATCCTTGCTTGAACTAGAAGTGGCTCTGTTCAGTGATTTTACTTATCAGCTCTATGTCCTCTTACGCAGCTCCACTTTCTGAAGCTGACAACATGTTTCCCCAGACAGTGACTGCTTCTAGCTGTGATAACACTCAAAGTCTGTAGTTAGCATGAAGGATTGGTTTCCAGACTAGCTGCTAAACCTTGTGTACCATATTTAGGGGTGCTGAATAAAAGGCCATACCCATGGGAAGGAGCAGACAAGTATTCCAGCTAGGTATTCCATTCCATTCCATTCCATATATATAACATTTGGTACAAAGCTGAGGGATTGTGAGGGTCAAGATTTCTTCTTCAGTTTCTGGTGTCTGCGGAGGACTCTGTTCATTTTGCCTTCAATCCAGGATCTCCTGAGTACAGTTCCAGAATTCAGTTCCTGAATCCAGTCAGTTCCTTTCTGCTACTCCCAGCATCAGTGGTGGTGGTGATTAATTATTGTCACCACCTGCATCAGCAGGGTAGTGTGTATATATACATTTTATTTTATTGCTACTGGTTTCATTAACGTAGTTCAAGTTTTCTCTTCCAATTTGTAAGTCTCCCTCCCTTGCTCCCTTTCCATTTCCTTTGAGAAGGAAGAGGGGTTAATAGAGAGTGTCTGTCACTTGCATTAGTGGCCAAACCAGACCTAGCCCTTGACAAAGGCCCCTACTAACCCCTCAAGGCTGATCACATGACTGCTGCTCAAAAGCAGCCACTTATCACTGGTCTAAACAGGGGTCATGTATGACTACGCATGGGATACATCCATTCAGACAACTCTTCCTTAAAGAGAAAGAAAGCGTGTTCAAACACCAAATAAAACAGCAAAATGCCTTCTCCTGCCCAACACCCATACAGATCTGGACTGTCTTAGACAGATGCAGCAGCTCATGCTGTCTGGAGGTGGAGGCATTGAACAAAGCACGCACCTCATGAGCATGGCCTCAAGGGCACATCAAGGTTTCACTGCTATCCATGTAGTTAAACAACCTGCAACCCAGCCTATATGAACCACATGCAAACTACAAACTGACGCTCTCACCAGCACTGCTCACACCCTCTGATCAGATGTCTGCAAAACCTAAAAGCCATCTGCACTCCAACTGATCGAATACCATTTTAAGTGTTTCTAGCATTAGAATTGTGAGCAAAGCAAAAGTAGTGAAATCTTGGTGTAAATAAGATGTATACACAAAAATGTCTTCTGGACAGCAGTAATATAGAACTCTGCTTAGCACACTGATGTTCAAATTGTCACCTTGGATGCGATGGCAAACAGTGCTCACAAAGCAGAAGCAGACAAGTCACTTCAATTAAGAGTTTAATGTAGCACTGAACATTTGCTAGGAGTGTGAATACATTGCTCTCTGTAACGACAAGAAAGGAGACTAGAGAAAGGAAGAGCCCAGCCTGTACTCCTGGGTGACAAGTAATGGAACTAGAGGAAATGGTTACAAGCTGCACCAGAGGAGGTTTAGGCTGGATATCAGGAAATATGTCTTCACTGAAAGGGTTATCAAACATTGGAATGGTCTGCCCAGGGCAGTGGTGGAGTCACTGTTCAAGTGCTGTGTGGACCTGGCGCCTACGGACATGGTTTAGTGTTGACCCCTCAGTGCTGGGACCAATATATTCTGTAACACTGACTGACTCCTCTCAGGGCAAAAAGATTAGCAATTCATGGCTACAGGCCACCCTCTATCAGGTATACAAGCCAAGACGTTTTATTGCTTGTGTGGTTTGTTTCTATTCTGTTGGTTGATGGTGGTTTGGGGTTAGATGATTTTGTTGTTTGGGAAATTTTGGTTATATCTGTTTTTGTTTGTTTGTTATGGGTTTTGCTTTTTAAAACAGCATCGGTTTAAAACAAACTTTGCTTCTCTTTCACATCATATGAGCACCAGTGAACAAAGTAAAAATCTCAGTGTAAGCCTGGAAAGTGAATGGGTAGAAAAGTACAGGTTACTGTGAGACACAAGTAGGCAGATTTACTGCCAGAAAAATTTTCATATATGTATATAACAAAATACCCCACAAAGTCAAAAGTGCCAAAGAAACAGTAAGTGTTACAAAATGTAGGCAAACTAACATTTTACAGTTTCTGACACGTGGAACATAGAAGCCTCTAACTTTTGAGGAAGATTTAATGGGCTACCTTGGTGCAGCAAAAACGTGAAGCAGTTGCAATGGTGCTGAAGAAAAAGTGGAAAGAAATTCAAGAAACTGGAAAGAAATTATTGTCTACCTAGACTTCCCAAAAGCCCTTGACACTGTTCCCCACAGAATTCTCATGGACAAACTGCTGCTCATGGCTTGGATGAGCACACAGTCTGCTGGATAAAGCACTGGCTGGGGAAAGGGCCCAAAGAGTGGTGGTCAATGGAGTTAAATCCAGCTGGTGGCTGGTCACAAGTGGTGTTCCTCAGGGCTCAGTGTTGGGACCACTTCAGTTTAACATCTTTATTGATGACCTTGATGAGGACACAGAGTGTGTCATCAGTAAGTTTGCAGATGACACCAAGTTAGGTGGCAGTGTTGATCTGCACAAGGGTAGGGAGGCTCTACAGAGGGACTTGGATAGATTGGATCAATGGGCCAATGTTAATGGGATGAGCTTCAGCAAGGCCAAATGCCAGGTCCTGCACTTGGGACACAACAACCCTAAGCAACGCTAAAGGCTTGGGAAAGTGTGGCTGGAAGGTTGTCTGGCAGAAAGGGACCTGAGGGGTCTAATGGGCAAGCAACTGAATATGAACCAGCAGTGTGCCCAGGTGGCCAAGAAAGCCAATGGCATCCTGGCTTGTATCAGAAATGCTGTGTCCAGCAGCAGTAGGGAGGGGATTGTCCCCTTGTACTCAGCTCTGGTGAGGCCACACCTTGAGTATTGTGTCCAGTTTTGGGCAACTCAATACAAGAAAGATGTTGAGGTCCTAGAGCGAGTGCAGAGGAGGGCAATGAAGCTGGGGAAGGGCCTGGAGAATAAATCTTATGAAGAACAAATGAAGGAGCTGGGCTGTTTAGTTTGGAAAAGAGAAGGCTGAGAGGAGACCTCCTTGCTGTCTACAGCTACACGAAAGGACACTAGAGAGGCTGGTGCTGGCCTCTTCTCACAGGTAATTAGTGATAGAACACGAGGGAATGGCAACTGGGTAGGTTTAGGTTGGACATTAGGAAAAGTTTTTTTCATAGAAAGTGGTCAGGCATTGGAATGTGCTGCCCAGGGAGGTGGTTGAGTCACCAACCCTGGATGTGTTTAAAGGTCATTCAGATGTGGTGCTTGGGGTTTAGGGGTGAACAGTTGGACTGGGTGATCCTGAGGGTCTTTGCCAACCTGAATGTTTCTATGATTCTGTGATTCAAAACGAAGGGTAAGTTAAAAAAGGGAAAATTAATACCCAAAAAAGTTACTAGAAGTGTAGCTACTGGAAAATAATTGAGATTTTAACTAACCACACTGTCCAGACTGTCCAGCTAATGTATACTAAAATGTTTATAGTCAGACTGTAACAGGATAAACATAGGTCAGCTTTAGGCTCAAGTTTATATTGAGCCATAAAATACGCTTGAAACAAGAGGTTAAAATAGTTTAGTAATCTACATTTAAATGTAGATAAACATATCTTCATTTTGCTGGTGAATTTAACATATTGAGGGAGCAGCAGAATGTGCAGTCTGCAAGGATCTGCATCCTAGGAACATGATCAGAGTGCCCAAGGAGGACTGATTATGACCAGTCTTTAGAGGATCAGTGCAAAGACATTTATTGCTACCTTTCGAGAAGGAATTCACTCTACTGTGGCAAATAAAAGCTGGCAATGCTCCTGCAAGAAGCAGGCTCTTGATTCATCCCATAACCTCTATCGCCTAAGGTGATTCACAGATCCATCGAGGGGTTTAGATTGGAAGGAACCTTAAAGATCATTTAGTTCCAACCCCCTTTGCCATGGGCAGGGAGACCTTCCACTAGACTAGGCTGCTCAAACCCCCATCCACTCTGGCCTTGAATACCTCCAGGGAGAGGGCATCCACAATCTCCCTGGGCAACCTGTTCCAGTGTTTCATTACCCTCATTGTGAAGAATTTCTTCTCAGTAACCAGTCTTAATCTACCCTCATCCAGTTTATAGTTGTTTTCTCTCATCTTATTACTACAAGCCACAGTAAAGAAATCCCTTCCCAACTTTCTTGTAGGCCCCTTTCAGGTACTGGAAGGCTGCTACAAGGTCTCTATGGAGGCTGAACAGCCCCAGCTCTCTCAGCCTGTCCCCATAGCAGAGGTGCTCCAGCCTTCTGAGCACCTTTGTGGCACTCCTCCAGAACTGCTCTAACAGTTTGATATCCCTCTTATGCTGGCAGCCCCATGACTGGATGCAGTACTCCAACTGGGATCTCACAAGAGCAGAGTAGAGGGGTAGAATCACTTCCCTCAACCTGCTGGTCACACTTCATTTGATTCAGCCCAGCATATGGTTGGCTGCAAGTGCACATTGATGGCTCATATTGAGGCAGTTGTCAATCAACTAACATCCCCAAGTCCTTCTCCTCAAGCCTGTTCTCCAGTCACTCTTCATCCAGTCTCTATTTGTGTTTGGGATTGCCCCAGTGAAGGACCTTGAACTTGGCCTTCTTGAACTTTATGAGGTTGACTTGGGCCCACATCTCAATCCTGTCCAAGTCCCTCCGGATGGCATCCTTTTCCTCCAGCATCTCAACTGGACCACACAGCTTGGTGTAACCTGTGAATTTGCTTAGGGTACACCCAATCCCAATGTTCGTATCACTGACAAGTACGTTAAACAGCACTAGTAGTTGGTCTCTTCTCCCAGGCGGCCAGTACCAGAACAAGAGGACACAGTCTCAGGCTGCGCCAGGGGAGGTTCAGGCTGGATGTTAGGAAAAAGTTCTATACAGAAAGAGTGATTGCACATTAGAATGGGCTGCCTGGGGAGGTGGTGGAGTCACCATCACTGGAGGTTTTCAGGAGGAGACTTGATGGGGTGCTTGGTGCTGTGGGTTAGTTGTTTAGGTGGTGTTGGAGTGGTTGATGGGTTGGACGTGATGATCTTGAAGGTCTCTTCCAACCTGGTTTATTCTATGTATTCTAGTCCCAGTACCAACCACTGAGGGACGCCTCTTGTCACCAGTCCCCATTTGGTCACGGAGCTGTTGACCACAACTCTGAGTGCAGCCATCCAACCAGTGCAGTAAGTGGTCCAGCCCTCAAGTCCATGCTTGCTCTAATTTGGTGACCAAGATGTCACAAAAGACAGTACGAAATGCTTTACAAAGGTCCAGGTAGATGACAGTTGCTCTTCCCTTATCCACTGATGCTGTAACCAAATATCATCTGTCTCTACCAAAAGGAATCAGCAGAAATTAAGTCATGTGAGACCAAGAAAACCTCTAGCAACAGCTACCCATTTTTTTAAGGGAGGAAAAGAGAGGAAGAAGTCAGTGTAACCAATTGTTTTGTTTTGAAATTTCCCTCTGTAGTCCAGTTACATCTCTGCACTTTTCACACTCTTCATTGCTGCTACCACATATAGTTTTCAGGTCACACTATCAGTGTCAGCTTCATTTTGCCTATAGTTACATTCCATCTTTGACTTCATTTTACAGTTCCTCTGTAAGGCCTCAACACTGCTCAGCTTCTATAAATAATGTATTATTAGCAGCAGTTGTCTACACAGCTTTTCAAAGACAAGTCAATTAATACAAGCCACAGAACAGAGCTTCATCAGAAGACAAGTGGAAACAAGAAGAAAACTTTTTTAAAGCTACATCCTTCTTGACTCATAATCAGGGAAAACTGATTGATAAAGGCTTGATCAAACTCACACTGCATTTTTTTTTAATGGGAAGTGGATAAAATCCTAAAAATGAAGACAACAGCAATCACTGATACAAACTTGGGAAGGGATTTTAAAGATTAAAAAACTACTACTTCCTGAAAAGCGTGCCTTACATCCGGGAAAAGCCAGCACAGGATGTCCTAAGGACAGGCACCCCTGCAGCAAAAGCTATTTAGGTCATTCCAACAGCACAAAACATTTCACTGATTGAGTAACTTAAGACTGCACTCAAACAGTTCAAGTTTAAGCTACATAAAAGCTAATGTAATTTTTAAACTAAACTGACCTTCCATCATGAAATGTTACACTTGGCCTAAAAGAGGAAACTGCCACTCCTGTTTCCATTACCAGCTGTGGAATAAACTTCCTTTTGTTTAGAAAATGCAAGCAAAGAAAGATCAATGCTGCACTCATGTCAAACAAAAAATGGCATTAAAACTCACAGTAAGAAGGAAGATCCCTTTTTTATGACCAAGATTCTATTTTTCCACTTGTATACTAAATATTCACAAAAACAGTTCTTAGCACTTAGAACATTATTTTCTTTGCTTTAATTTTTTTACAGGGGCTTATGTATTACTGCAAGAGTCAGGATGTTCACTGAACTTTTGTTTTATTCATAAAGTCAAAGTAAAAAGAGAAAAAGAGGTTTACATGTGTAGAAATAAGAGTCACTATGTAGGACTTTTGGAGGGGCTCAGTTCATTTGGGACAGTAAATTCTACAAGACAAATGTTTTTGACAACTTCCTCTGGTCACCAGACCATTGTAAGGGTTTCCAGGAAAAACAATGAAGTACGACATACTGATCTTCCTGACAAAGAAGCAGATAAAAAGCCACTGAAACCTGAAGGAGTTCCAGGAAGAAAGTCTAAAACAACTACCAACATACAAATGAGTCACCCTTGCATGGCTGAAGCCAACAAAGTAGGAAGAATCATTTTTATAGCTGTCCAGACCCAACTGCAGTAGAGTCCCAGATGCATAGTGGAATCACAAGGGACTACTGGAGTAACAATAAAAGTGATTAAAAAGTGCAAAAGTTACCTGTATTATACATCAGAATATTCATGATAACACTAGCATACAGCCCAAACCCACACAAGTGGACATACTACGTATGAAATCAGGCTCTTGCAGCTCACAGTATTTCCATACTATTGCTAGGCCAGACCCTAATTCACTTCTCACCATTCCAATGAAATCAAAACAAATGCAGCAGTGGTGACAAGTCCATCCCATCAAAACTGGCCAACTAGGCTTGCCATTCTAGTACTCCTTCATACAGCCATGCAGCACCTCTTTTCCAGACATGCAATGGAGAATGAATAGGCTTTGTGTAATAAGAAGAATGGATTTCACAGTATCACAGTCTCACAGTATAGCTAAGGTTGGAACAGACCCCAAGGATCATCAAGTGCAACCTGACAAAACAGACCTCACAACTAGACCATGGCACCAAGTGCCACATCCAATCTCCTCTTGAATACCTCCAGGGACGGCGACTCCACCACCTCCCTGGGCAGCACATTCCAATGACGAACGACTCGCTCAGTGAAGAACTTTCTCCTCACCTCGAGTCTAAACCTCCCCTGGCACAGCTTGAGACTGTGTCCCCTTGTTCTGGTGCTGGATGCCTGGGAAAAGAGACCAACCCCCTCCTGTCTACAATTACCTTTCAGGTAGTTGTAGAGGGCAATGATTTCCAAAGGCACAGACAATTTTGGGTACAAGTTGCCCACGGGTCTTCTTTTATTTATCAAATACAAATTCAAACAAACAAATTTTAAAAAAAGTATGTTTGCAAGCACAAATTTCTTGGCATCTCTGATCTGGGAGCTCTGTGCACAACAAGCACTTGAAGGAAAGTAGGTGTGTGTGTATCAGGGAGCATTCTTCTATGGCTGAAGCAACTGCTAGCATAGAATACATAGAATAAACCAGGTTGGAAGAGACCTTCAAGATCATCGCATCCAACCCATCAACCAATCCAACACCACCCAAACAACTAACCCACAGCACCAAGCACCCCGTCAAGTCTTCTCCTAAAAACCTCCAGTGATGGCGACTCCACCACCTCCCCAGGCAGCCCATTCCAATGTGCAATCACTCTCTCTGTATAGAACTTTTTTCTAACATCCAGCCTGAATCTCCCCTGGCGCAGCTTGAGACTGTGTCCTCTTGTTCTGGTACTGGCTGCCTGGGAGAAGAGACCAACATCCGTCTGTCTACAACCTCCCTTCAGGTAGTTGTAGAGAGCAATAAGGTCACCCCTGAGTCTCCTCTTCTCCAGGCTAAGCAACCCCAGCTCCCTCAGCCTCTCCTCGTAGGGCTTATGTTCCAAACCCCTCACCAACTTTGTTGCCCTTCTCTGGACTCGTTCCAGCAAGTCAACCTCCTTCCTAAACTGAGGGGCCCAGAACTGGACACAGTACTCGAGGTGCGGCCTAACCAGTGCAGTGTACAGGGGCAGAATGACCTCCCTGCTCCTGCTGGCCACACTGTTCCTGATGCAGGCCAGGATGCCATTGGCCCTCTTGGCTGCCTGGGCACACTGCAGGCTCATGTTCAGTCTACCGTCAACCAGCACCCCCAGGTCTCTCTCAGCCTGACTGCTCTCCAGCCACTCTGACCCCAGCCTGTAGCTCTGCATGGGGTTGCTGTGGCCAATGTGCAGAACCCGGCACTTGGATGTGTTCAATCTCATGCCGTTGGACTCTGCCCATCTGCCCAGCCTGTCGAGGTCCCTCTGCAGAGCCTCTCTACCCTCCAGCAGATCAACTCCTGCGCCCAGCTTGGTGTCGTCAGCAAATTTACTGATGATGGACTCGATGTCCTCGTCCAGATCATCAATAAAGATGTTAAAGAGCATGGGGCCCAGTACTGATCCCTGGGGCACACCACTAGTGACTGGCTGCCAGCTGGATGTGGCACCATTCACCATCACCCTCTGGGCTCGGCCCTCCAGCCAGTTCCTAACCCATCGCAGTATGCTCCCATCCAAGCCATGGGCTGACAGCTTGGCCAGGAGTTTGCTGTGGGGGACGGTGTCAAAGGCCTTGCTGAGGTCCAGGCAGACTCCATCCACAGCCTGCCCCACATCCACCAGGCAGTCACCTGATCATAGAAGGAGATCAGGTTGGTCAGGCAGGACCTGCCCTTCCTAAACCCATGCTGGCTGGGCCTGATCCCTTGGCCATCCTCTAAGTGTTGTGTGATTGCACTCAGGATGACCTGCTCCATAATCTTTCCTGGCACTGAGGTCAGGCTGACAGGCCTGTAATTCCCTGGCTCATCCAACCGGCCCTTCTTGTGGATGGGTACCACGTTGGCCAGCTTCCAGTCATCTGGGATCTCTCCAGTGAGCCAGGACTGATGAAAAATAATGGAAAGTGGCTTGGCCAGCTCATCTGCCAGCTCTCTCAGCACCCTAGGATGGATCCCATCCGGTCCCATGGACTTGTGGGGGTCTAAGCTGCTGAGGAGAGCTCCTATCTCTTGCTCATGGAACACAGGGAAACCATGCAGCTCCCTGGCTCCCTCTGCCAGCTCTGCAGGCCAGCTGTCTGGTAGACGTTCTTTCCAGCTAGTAAAAACTGAGGTAAAGAAGGTGTTAAGTACCTCTGCCTTTTCCTCATCCTGTGTTACAACATTTCCTTCCATGTCAACCAAGGAGTGGAGGTTGTCCCTGCCCTTCCTCTTGCTATTAATATATTTATAGAAGGACTTTTTGTTGTCCTTCACATCAGAGGCCAGTTTAAGTTCCAAATATGCTTTTGCCTCCCTAATTTTCCTCCTACATGCCCTAGCAACCTCTTTAAACATTCCATGGGTTGCCTCCCCTTTCTTCCAAAGATTATACACCCTCTTTTTTTCCCTTAGTTCTATCAAAAGTTCATTACACAGCCAGGCTGGCCGTCTGCCCCGGCGGCTCCTCTTCCGGCACACTGGCACAGCCTGCTCCTGAGCCGTCATCAGTTCTTTCTTGAAGCAGGTCCAGCCCTCCTGGGCCCCTTTATTTTTAAGGGCTTTCTCCCAAGGAACCCTCTGAATTATTTCCTTGAGCAACCTGCAGTCCGCCCTCCGGCAGTCCAGAGTGGAGGTCTTCTTGCTGCCCCTCTTAGTTTGACCAAATACCGAAAATTCTATTATTTCATGGTCACTGGCCCCTAAACAGCCTCCGACCACCACATCCCCACCAGCCCTTCCCTGTTGGTGAAGAGGAGGTCAAGCATAGCCTTGCCCCTGGTAGGCTCACGCAGCACCTGGGATAAGAAGCTGTCCTCCATGCAGTCTAAGAACCTCCTAGACTGCCTCCTCTCTGCTGTGTTGAGATCCCAGCAGATGTCAGGCAGGTTGAAGTCGCCCATAAGGACAAGGTCAGGAGATCTTGAGACAGCCTTAAGCTGTCTATAGAATGCTTCGTCGACATCATCCTCCTGGTTGGGTGGTCTATAACAGACTCCAACCAGGATGTCTGCCCTACCGGTCTTCCCTCTAATTCTTGCCCACAAGCATTCAACCTGATTATCCCTAATCTCCAGCTCAATGGCATCTAGTGCCTCCCTGATGTACATGGCCACCCCTCCACCCCTTCTTCCTTGTCTATCTCTCCTGAAGAGCCTGTAGCCATCAATTGCAGCACTCCAGTCATGTGAGCTATCCCACCACGTCTCCGTGATGGCAACTACGTCATAACTTTCCTGCTGCAACAAGGCTTCCAGCTCCTCTTGTTTGTTTCCCATGCTTCGTGCATTAGTGTACATGCACCTCAGCTGGGCTGCTGGTTTGGCCTCTGACCCTAGCTTACTGCCCCCAGACTCTTGCCTGAGGGGACTAGTTTCAGCCCCTCCCCGCTTCGAAACTAGTTTAAAGCCCTGTCGATGAGAGCTGCCAGTTCCCTCCCCAGAATCTTTTTACCTTTGGGGGACAGGCCATTCTCATATACTGTGACCTTTCCCCTTCTTTGGGACAGCACTTTCAGAGCACAAAGCTGCTCCATAAACAAAGCAGGTAAGATTAATACACCTTTTTCTTTAAAAGGTCATTTACGAGCGCATCCCTTCCTTGACAGAGACAAGAGAGTATTAAGAGTATTAACCTTTAACCTCCAGCATTCAGAAGTCTCATAAGGTACAGTATTAGGTCTGTTACTCAGTCTAGATAGGACGTCAGTACACAACACTTTACCCAAGCTTCTATTAACATGCAAGTTGGACAGTAACACATGAGATACTTCTCCTTCAAAATTTATGCCTCAACCACAGAATCAAAGCTTTCTAGACCACAACACAGATTGTGAAAAGCTAGGAAAGGCAGAAGGAAGGGATGGGATAGGATGGAATACAGTAAGATGCTATAAACTAGACTAGAATAGACCAGGTTGGCAAAGACCTTTGAGATCATCAAGTCCAAGCTATCACCCAACACCATCTAATCAACTAAACCATGGCATCAAGTGCCTCATCCAGTCTCTTCTTAAACACTCCTAGCGATGGTGACTCCACCACCTCCCTGGGCAGCACATTCCAATGGCCAATCACTCTCTCTGTGAAGAACTTCTTTCTAACATCCAGCCTAAACCTCCCCGGTGCAGCCTGAGACTGTGTCCTCTTGTTCTGCTGCTGGCTGCTGGAAGAAGAGACCAACCTCCACCTGGCAACAACCTCCCTTCAGGGAGTTGTAGATGGCAAGAAGGTCTCCCCTGAGCCTCCTCTTCTCCAGGCTAAGCAACCCCAGGCCCCTCAGCCTCTCCTCACAGGGCTGTGCTCCAAACCCCTCCCCAGCTTTTCTGCCCTTCTCTGGACACATTCCAGCAACTCAACTTCTTTCCTAAACTGAGAGGCCCAGAACTGGACACAGGACTCAAGGTGTGGCCTAACCAGTGCTGAGTACAGGGGCACAATGACCTCCCTGCTCCTGCTGGCCACACTATTCCTAATACAGGCCAGGATGTTGCTGGCCTTCTTGGCTTCCTGGACACACTGCTGGCTCAGGTCCCTTTCTGCCTGGCAGCTCTCAGCTACTCTGACCCCAGCCTGTAGCTCTGCGTGGGGTTGCTGTGGCCAAAGTGCAGCACCCGGCACTTGGACTTGTTGAATGCCATCCTGTTGGCCTCTGCCCATCTGTCCAGTCAGTCGAGGTCTCTCTGCAGAGCCTTTCTGCCCTCTAACTGATCAACATCCGCTCCCAACTTGGTGTCATCTGAAAACTTGCTGATGACTGACTCAACCCCCTCATCCATATCATCAATGAAGATGTTAAAGAGGATGGGGCCCAGCACTGATCCCTGGGGGACGCCACTGGTGACTGGCTGCCAGCTGAATGTGGCACCATTCACCACCACTCTCTGGGCTCAGCCTCCAGCCAGTTCCTAAGCCAGCTGACAGCTTAGCCAGCAGTTTGCTGTGGGGGACGGTGTCAAAGGCCTTGCTGAAGTCCAGGTAGACTACATCCACAGGCCTCCCCACATCCACCAGATGGGTCACCTGATCATAGAAGGAGATCAGGTTGGAGAGGCAGGACCTGCCCTTCCTAAATCCATGCTGGCTGGACCTGAGCCCTTGGCCATCCTTCAGGTGCAGCTATTGCCCCCAGGATAATCTGCTCCATCACTTTCCCTGGCACTGAGGTCAGGCTGACTGGTCTGGAGTTTCCAGGTTCCTCCATCCATCCCTTCTTGTGGATGGGCACCACATTGGCCAGTTTCAGTCATCTGGGACCTCTCCAGTGAGCCAGGACTGGAGGAAAATGATGGAGAGCGGCTTGGCAGCTCATCTGCCAGCTCTCTCAGCACCCTAGGATGGAACCCATCCGGGCCCAAGGACTTGTGAGTATCCAAGTGGCTCAGCAGGTCCCCAACTAATTCCTCATGGATTTCCAGGGCATCACACTGCTCCCTGACCCCATCACCCAGCTCAGGAGGCCACTGGTGCTGAACTGCTGCCTTGCTGTTAAACATTGAGGCAAAGAAGGTGTTCAGGACCTCAGCCTTTTCCTCATCTTCAGTCACCTTGTTCCCCTCCAGGTCCAGTAAGGAGTGCAGGTTCTTCTTGCCCTTCTCTTTAGTGTTGATATATTTGTAACAATGCTTTTTATTGTCTCTCACAGAGGTGTTCAGCTTCAGTTCCAGCTGGGCCTTTGCCTCTCTAAGTTTATTCCTACATAATCTAACCACTTCCTTGAACATACCTCGAGAAGCCTTCCCCTCCTTCCAAAGGTGACACAGCCTCTTTTTTCCCCTTCAATCCTCCAGGAGCTGCTTGCTCATCCAGGCCCAGAGCCTTCCCCTGGGCTCATCTTTCGGCACATGGGCACTGCCAGTTCCTGTTCCTTCAAGAGCTCCTGTGTGAAGCAGCTCCAACCCTCCTGGACCCCTCAGTTCATGAGGGTTGGTACCCAGGGAACTTTGCCAATAAGTTTCTTAAAGAGGCTGCAGTTTGCCCTCCTGCAGTCCAAGGTGAAGGTTCTGTTGGTGCTCCTCCCTCTCTCCCTGCAGATTGAAAACTTCACTATCTCGTGGTCACTGCACCCTAGGCAGCCTCCCACGGTCACATCTCCCCCCAGCCCTTCCCTATTGGAGAGCAGCAGGTCAAGCAGAGCCTGTCCCCTGGTAGGCTCACTTAACAGCTGCGTCAGGAAGCAGTCCTCCATTCGCTCCAGGAATCTTCTGGACTGCCTCCTCTCTGCTGAATTAAGTCCCCAGCAGACATCTGGCAGGTTGAAGTCCCCCACGAGGACAAGATCTGATGATCTTGAGACAGCCTCCAGGTGTTTATAGAATAATTCATCAACCTCCTCATCCTGGTTGGGTGGTCTGTAGCAGACTCCAACCAGGATGTCAGATTTGTTGGGCTGCCCTCTGATTTTATCCCACAGGCTCTCAATTCCCTCATCTTCCACCTCAAGTTCTGAGGCAGAAAGTGTCTCCCTAATATACAAAGCCACCCCTCCACCTCTTCTCCCTCTCCTATCCCTCCTAAAGAGCCTGTAGCCCCCCAGTGCAGCACTCCAATCGTGCCTGTTGTCCCACCATGTTTCTGAGATGGTGACTACATCACAGTCACCCTGGTGGACCAGGACCTCCAGCTCATTGCCCAGGCTGCATGCATTGGTGTACATGCACTGCAGCTGGGCTCCCGACCTCTCAACTGACCGTACCTTGTGCCGTACTCTTACCTCTGCAGAGGGACTGATATCCTCACCCACCCCCTTCAGACCTAGTTTAAAGCCCTCCTAATGAGCCCTGCCAACTCCAGTGCTAGGACTCTCTTGCCCCTTCTAGATAAATGCACCCCATCAGGACCCAGGAGGTCGGGTGCCGTAAAAGTAGCCCCATGATCAAAGAAACCAAAGTTCCTCCGCTGGCACCATCCCCTGAGCCACTTGTTGATGGTGTGGGTTCTGTTCCTCTCAGTGTAGTCCCCTGCCACTGAGGGAACTGAGCAGAACACCACTTGAGCTCCTGCCCCATCAATCAATTGCCCAAGGGCCCTGAACTCCTTCTTAATTGCCCTGGTGCCCTTCCTTTCGATCTCATCACTCCCAGCCTGTATTACCAGCAGAGGGTAATAGTCAGAGGGACTGATGAGCTCGGGGATTCCCCTTGCAATGTCCCTTACCTGCGCCCCAAGTAGAGAGCAGACCACCCTGTGGGATGGGTCGGGACGACATATGGGTCCCTCAGTACCCCCCAGGAGAGAGTCCCCAACAACTATAACCCTTCTCCTTTTCTTTGTGGAGCTGGTCGTTATAGCTGGTAGTGGCCGCTTGGCCTTAGGCTTGGCCTTAGGCTGCTCCCCGGAGCTGGTTGTTACAGCCGGCTGGGACCGCTTGGCCTTGATCTCCCCTCTGGATGGCTGCTCCTCAGCCCTCTCATCCCCACTGCCCTTGGCCTGCAGGGCCTCATACTTATTATGCAAGGGCAGCGGAGGAGGAGATGGCCGGGGTGGATTTCTCTTGCCACCCTTGGCAGGGACCTGTGTCCATCCCTCTCTGTTTCCAGGGACCCTTCCCTCAGCAGGGGAGATCTGCAGAGCCTTCTCCCACAAACCTAACTCCCTTTCACTTTCCCTTATTGTCCTTAGCCTAGATACCTCCTCCTTCAGCTTGGCCACTTTGTCCGTCAGCTCTGCCACCAGGCTGAGGAGAAAGCTCACCTGCTCACACCTGACACAGCTGTCCTCTCTCTCCCCCTCTATTCCAAGTGCCAGGCTGAAGCACTCTCTGCCGCTGGCAGCCTGGACTCCAGCACGCTGATGAAGCAGCTCTGTCTGGGTAGATGCTGATGACGGCCATGGTGCAGCGTTTGAGTCAAAACAAAACAAAAACAAGTATTTTTATGTTTTTTTAGCAGCCGATCCGCTCTCAAACCAAGGCGGCGCCGCGCACAGCCCGGCCGGGACTGAAACCTGCCGGCAGCTCCCGTTCCTGCGCACGCTCGCAAGAGCACGGCCCTGCCGGCACCCCTGCCCCCCAGGGCTCCTCCCGACCCGCAGAACCGAAAGCAAGGCGAAAAGCTGAGCAGAAAGCTCACAAACCAAGCGGAGCTGTGCCGAAGCAGCGGTGCCGATCGGCTATCGAACCAAAACGGCTTGACTGCATATGGAAAACTCCATTATTTCATGGCCACTGGACCCCAGACAGCCTCCAACCACCACATCTCCCACCAGCCCCTTTCTGCTTGTAAAAAGAAGGTCAAGCAAAGCCTTACCCCTGGTAGGCTCACTCAGCAGCTAGGATACGAAGCTGTCCTCCATACACTCTAAGAACCTTCTAGACTGCCTCCTTTCTGCTAAGTTCCCAGCAGCTATCAAGCAGGTTAAAGTCGCCCTTAAGAACAAGGTCTGTCAATCTTGAGACAGCCTCTAGCTGCCTACAGAATTGTTCATCAGCCTCTTCCTCCTGGTTGGGTGGTCCATAACAGACTCCAACCAGGATGTCAGCCTTGTTGGCCTTCCCTCTAATTCTCACCCACAGGCACCCAACCTGATCATCCTTGATCTCTAGTTCCATGGCATCTAGAGCCTCCCTGATGTACAGGGCCACCCCTCCACCCCTTCTCCCTCACCTGTCTCTCCTGAAGAGCCTGTAGCCATCCATTACAGTGCTCCAGTCATGTGAGTCATCCCACCACGTCTCTGTGATGCCAGCTACACCATAACTTTCCTGCTGTAACAAGGCTTCCAGCTCCTCTTGTTTGTTACACATACTGTGTGCATTACTGTACAGGTACTTCAGCCGGGCTGCTGGTTTCACCCCTGACTCCAGCTTACCAACCCGACTCCTGTCTGGGGGAACTGGTTTCAGCCCCTTCCCCCTTCAAATCTCAAAGGAAAAAACGGATCTGCAACATTAAGAAAGATTTCTAGGATAAATTAAGAAAACAAATTGATCTGTGGAAGGAGGACAAATTATACAGCCAAACACAATGTAATTTGTAATTTAGATTTATTAGTCAAGTTTCTGAAATCCTGTATGCCTTGATCTGGCCTTCAGACCAGGTTTTATAGTACATAAGCCATTAGATTGAGGACTCCAGAAAAAGCACATCTGGCAACATATAATATTTACAGCTTTCACTGACAAGCCAAGGAACACCTTACAAACTATCTTCTTACAGAGAGAAAAGAAATCATTTACGAAACTCTTATTTCATTGTGGAGAGAAGCAGGGATACAGAAGACAGAAACCTAAAGGATGGGAAGTCACTCTACCACTGAGCCAAGCAAATAGCTGTTTTCATGCCTTCAGATCTCTGCACACTCTTGCCATGTATTGTTGGGCTTCAGCTTCTGATATCTACCTATAACCACTGCTAGCATTTGGGATAAGCTGGTAGGTGGTGTACTTGTGGAATTGTGGTCAATGCCTACTTTTGTTACCTTAGGTTGCATATAAAAATAGTCAAGCATTAAGCTTCTGGATGAACATGAAACTCAACCAACAAGTACACTGCTGATTTTATGACTCAAGTTTTTTGGTAAATTTTATTATCCTCTAACTTGACATAGTTCTTTTAGTGGTACTAAATCTCCTTTTTGATGCAGGTCTCATATCTACAAGTCTACGAGCAGTACAAAATGGTTCTGTATCTGTGCTCTTAATTTTGATTATAACTTTCATAAACTTAAATGGGAAGGGGAAAAGGAAGAAAAAAACCCCATACCTTTATACAAACTGTGAAACATACACAGATAAAAATGGAGGATGCTCTTTGCTGACAGGGAAATTGGACAGAAATCATGCCTCTAGCATCACTTATTGATATTACTACTAATAGCTAAAGCTTGTTTTCTGGATGAGACTAAATTAAACTCAGACATACTGGACTATTCTATCATTCCATTGCCACCTGCCTAATTGTATTTACACAGTACACTGGAACAGTAAGACAGAGACAAGATTACATACAAATAAGTTTTCAGTGCTGCCCAAGATACTCAGATTGTGGCTTCCAAGTACTGGAAGTAGTTCTCTTATTATCTTAAGAATGGCAGAAGCAGAACAGAGGTAAATTCTTTATCTAGCCTCTTATGAGGATAAAGAACCTTGAACTGAAAATCAGGACTTCAACTTCCAACACTGTAAAAATCCTAGGTTTCATCAAAATAAACTGAAATACTTCTGAATCAGGCCCTTTATATAGAAGATTGAGTTAAAAAATAAAACCTAAGTATCTAGAAAGAATGAGATCAGTCTTGTCCCTTGCAACAACATCTCCATATCTTTCCACAAGGAAGGAGCTGGGTACTGCCAGAGCTGTCTATTTATTAAAATTTAAATGATGCTCTAAAAAAAATTTCTTTTAAATTTCCATCCCATACACTTACCAGTCAAATGGGAAGGAAAAAGCTGTTCAAGTAGGAGCATGCTTCCAGAAGGTTGACAACAAATTGAGCACCCTTGCTAGCACTCCATCCATCTGCCTTTGGTGAGCTGCCCCAATGTCTGTCACAGGCAAGCATGAGATTAACAACCCCTTACCTCCTGAATCTAGTTTAAAGCCCTATCAATGAGCCCTGCCAACTCCTGCCCTAGAATCCTTTTGCCCCTCTGGGACAGGTGCATCCCATTGGTTGCCTGCAGCTCTGGTGCCCTGTGAACTGAGCTGTGATCAGAAAATCCAAACCCCTGTTGATGACACCAGTCCCAGAGCCATGAATTGACCTGTTGGCTCTTCCTCAATGTTCCCTCATCCATCACCAGTGTCAGAGGAATGGAGGAGAACACAACTTGAGCTCCTGATCCCTTTGGCATTGGCCCAAGATCCTGAAGTCTCTTTTAACTGATCGTTTCTCACTGCTGCATCATCGCAACCCACATGAAAAAACAGAAGTGGGTAATAGTCTGAAGGACTCACAAGGGTGGGAGGTGTACCCACAACATCCTTTACCCAGGTACCAGGGTGACAGCAGACCTCTCTATGCAGTGGGTTTGGCCTGCATGTCACCCCTCTGCTTCCCTCAGCAGGGAGACACCTACAGCAGTGACCCTTTGATGTTTCTCTTCAGGGTCAGTTTTTATGGCTGGCCTGAGGTGGGTCAGCCTTGGTGGTACCTCTGGCCTTTGTGGAACTTTTGGCCTTCATGAGCCCTTGTCCTTGCTCACAACCAGTTCCTCCTGCAGAGCCTCATACCTGTTATGCAAGGGCACTGTGGGTGGTGTGCTTCTTAAAGGAGCACATTTGCTCCATTTGAATCATTTGTTTCATCAGGTAGCTACCTGTTCCCATTGACCCTGCACATGTGAGGTACTGCAGGAAGGCTGGGGGCCAGCTGATGAGAGGATATCAAATCCTCTGCTCCACTAAGAGTCAGCTCCTGTTCTGTATTTGTAAAGATCAGTTTGTGACAGTTATCCATTTCCCTCTCACTCTCCCTGATGCTTCTCAAGCTACTCATCTCCTCCATGAGCTCCATCACCTTATCCTGGAGATGTGCCATCTAACTGAGCAGGTCAAAAATCTGCTCACACTGCACATGACCATAGTCATTGTTGCCCCCTGTTGCCAGTCAAAGGCTGTGGCATTGCTCCCAGCCTGTGGCCTGGATGCCAAAATCCATTCTGGTGGGTGCAGAGATCACAGTCTTCCCCCCACCATCACTCCTTCAGTAAAACTGAAGCACCTTGTGTCCTGCCCACACGCCCTGCTGTGCCAACTAGCAAACCGATTCAAAAGGAGCCCCCAGGGCACACTCGGTCACTGCCCGCTCTCCCTGTGCCTGTCAGCCTGCCTGTACCAGCGGCCAGGCGCTCCCAGATGTTTGGCCACGCCCCTTCCCCTTCAAGAGCGCAGCTGCCCGGCAGCTGGAGAGCCTCTGCCAGTGTCGCCGGGTTTAAATGTCCTACACTTTCCCCGGGAACGCCACGTCGCCCTCTCAGGCACTCGAGAGAGACACGCCAGGTCGTGTCGGGTCACCTCTCCCTCTCTCCGGGAGCCCCCTTTTCTCGTCTTAAGACCACGGCACAGCACGGATCTAGCCGGAGCTGATGCATTTGCCTACCCTCCCCACTCTCATCTCTCACGGACTACAGCACTGAAATTATGTGAGAGAGTCCCACACAGAGCAGCACCCTGCTGCTAATGACTGCTCCTTTACACGGCAGTTTCACAAGTACAGCATCTGCTACCTTACTAATATATGTATTTAGCACCACTGCATAATGTGCAGGATTATATGCTGTTCAGTGCCTGTTTGTTCAGACATTATGGACTCTTAAGTCGCACTATTCCCTTTGAAAAATACCATACTTTATTAGGCCTTCTCCCTGGAGGTGTTTGTAACAGAGCCCCAGACAAGCAATTCATAGGGTATCCTAGACCAAAAAATATCCCCAGGACTCGGAGTGAGATAGATATGACGAGCTTTTGGCCTGCAACTGCTGATATCATTTAGTTTATTGCCTGGGTCTCACTCCCTGCGGTGGTTTACGCTGGATGCCAGCCCCCTGATGCCACCACACAGGCCACACCTGGGATGTCCCAGCCCAGTGGGTGGTCAGAGGAAGCCAGGTATTTCATTCTCATAATGCCCTGCTCCCCTATAAAACATCGGTGCAGGGTCCTCCCTTTCCCTTTTCTTCCCTGCCACTGCCTAGGTAATGGGCTGAGCTGCCTCCCTTGGGCCTGGGCAGGCCCAAGGCTGGGTTGGGGGAGGGGGGGAGTTGGGGAAGAGCCCTGGTGGGGTTTTGGGGGTACCCCCAGGTGGGATGTTCTTGGGTATGTTCTGGAATCTCTCTCTTTTGTCACAGTGCTTGTGGTTTTCTGTAAAACTTTCCTTGTTTTTCCATTTAAACTTTACACCATTTTTTGCAATCCATTTTGACTCTTTCTTTAGCCTGTGGTGGGAAAATTGGTCTCTCAACTCACTACACTCCCTAGCCTATAGTTTTACCCTGTTTTGATACAAGTCTCAACAGCTGGGAGGAAGCTACTCCAGGCGACTCTTGCCACTGAAAATGCAAATGCTTATACTAGAGAACAGCTGCCTTTGCAAGAGATTTCGTTCGGAACAGCAAGCCACCTCAGAAGAAAGAAACCAAAGCTTTAAAACTACAGAAGCAAGGGGTTTAGAATCAAGTTGAACCAGCACATGGCTTTCAGGAAGACTTCCTGTATGTTCCAAATATCTTCATAACACAGTCAATAACCCTCCCTATATCTAACTCAGGGAAAACTGATTATGAGCATAGTTATTCCAGGTAACAAAAGGAAGGCAGTGAGCACTAGCATGTAACTTCCAAAGCAGTTCAAGTAATGGTAATGAAACTACTCTGCATTACTGAAGTGATGCCCTCTGAGAGACACTACAAACCTGCTTTGGAGTAAGCAATCATTTGCTCTCTGTTGGAGGGTGAATGTAGTGCAAGGCAAAAAAAAAAAATATAATCACAATATACCCCAAACAAACATTATTTCAGCTCAACACTCAGGAATATGCAGTAGACATTTGCTCTAGAATTAGTTTTCAGAACATTTCAATGTTAGTAAGATTTAGGGGCTATGACAAAACCAAATTACCCCTATAGGCTGTTTTAGGATGTTACAAACAAAAAACCCAACTGGTGGTCTCCTTATTCCAAGCTACAAACAGATCACAGTATCACACAGTATCACAGTAACTAAGGTTGGAAGAGACCCCAAGGATCATCAAGTCCAACCAGTTCCAACAGACCTCACAACTAGATCATGTCAGCAAGTGCCACGTCCAATCTCCCCTTGAACACCTCCAGGGATGGCGACTCCACCACCTCCCTGGGCAGCCCATTCCAATGACGAATGACTCGCTCAGTGAAGAACTTTTTCCTCACCTCGAGTCTAAACCTCCCCTGGCACAACTTGAGACTGTGTCCCCTTGTTCTGGTGCTGGTTGCCTGGGAGAAGAGACCAACCCCTTCCTGGCTACAACCACCTTTCAGGTAGTTGTAGAGGGCAATGAGGTCACCTCTGATCCTTCTCTTCTCTAGGCTAAACAATCCCAGCTCCCTCAGCCTCTCCTCACAGGGCTGTGCTCAAGGCCTCTCACCAGCCTTGTTGCCCTTCTCTGGACACGCTCAAGTGTCTCGATGTCCTTCTCATCTACAGATGAGAAAGAAGCAGCAGAGGCAGCTCCTGCTGGCCAGACAAGGCCAATCTAGTCTTATCTGCACTGACATGTGACATTCAAATACCCATTGTTTCAGTATGAAAGGATGCCCAAGGGTTTGCCACACCTCCATTGTTTTTTGTTTAGGCAGTAGACAGGCCTCATTCCTAAGGACAGAAGGACTCCAGCAGACTGAACCTTTCTGCTTGCCCAACACACGTGTAGGCTGCTGTGATGTACAACCCAAACACTGCCCTGAGAAATTTTGTGAAGCAGAGTATCACTGCATTGCCTGACAGCTTAAAGAACTCAGCAGGCTGAAGCAGACTGACGCCTGCTAAGCATCGCTGATCAGAGTATGGGCTGCAGATACAGGGAAGATTGTACCAGAGAGGAACTGCAGAGAAGACCACGATCCTGCCCTTTACATACATGCACATACACACAGAGTTTCTGTGCACTCAGATCAGGAAAACTGATGACTTATTTTCTTCATTTTGAGCTGCTTAAGATATCTACAAACCAGCAAGAACATCTTTGTGATTTTGGTGCTGTTACGAGGATTTTTGAGAGTTGTGACAGTCCTATGAAGCATATGAAGGCAAGCATATGGACACTTCTCAAATGAACTTTGCCAGATTAAAAACAGACAAAATCTATTTCTTCCACCACATGTATGTTTAACAAAGGTAACCCCTCACAGTCAACATAAAGAGAAACACTCTGAATACTAAAACTGAGGAGAACCAAGGCTCTTCTAAAAAAAGGCTAATATGTATTTTATTTACATACATAAAATTAATGAAGTAGAAATGGAACTGTAAATGTTTCAGAAACTCATTTTTATACTCAAACAAAATGTTCTTGAAAACATTTGCAGCATCTATTGCTGTAATGAAATGGTCATTCAGTACAAGAATAAAGATCTACCATCTGAACAAATGCTCAAAACAAATGCTACTTTTACTTCTGATTTCAATACCATCTCTGAAAAATGAGTAGAACTTACTGTAAAAAAGATACTTAATTTTAAAAAGCCTTTATAAATAAAAAATAATCATAAAAAAAAAAAAGAAAAAAAAGAAGATGATTTGTTTGACTATAGAGCACCAGGCCTGAAGTTCTCCAGTAAGAAAATCTTCCCTTCCTCAAAACCAGAGGAAACTTCCCTTCCTACTGTTCTTTAGGCCTTCACCAAGGACAAATTGTGCCTGACAAACATGAAGGCCTTCTATGAAAAGGTCACAACATGAACAACTGAGGGACAACCAACTGGCCACATTTACCTGCACCTGAGCAAAGCCTTTAACATTGTCCCACACAACAACCTGATCTCCAAGCTCGTAAAATATGAGTTTGGTGGATGGACAACTGAATGGATAAAGAACTGGCTTGATGGCTGCACACAGAGAGTGGCTGCCAATGGGCACATGCCCAAGTGGAGGCCAATGCCAAGTGAAGTGCCTCAGGGATCAGTACTGGGACCAATCTTGTTTAACACAGAATCATAGAACTAGTCAGGGTTGGAAGGGACCACAAGGATCATCTAGTTCCAGCCCCCCTGCCATGGGCAGGGACACCCCACACTAGATCAGCCTGGCCAGAGCCTCATCCAGCCTGGGCTTAAACACCTCCAGGGATGGGGCCTCAACCACCTCCCTGGACAACCCATTCCAGGGCTTCACCACTCTCATGGGGAAGAACTTCCTTCTCACATCCAGCCTGAATCTCCCCACCTCCAGCTTCATTCCATTCCCCCTAGTCCTATCACTACCTGAGATCCTGAGCAGTCCCTCCCCAGCCTTCTTGTAGGCCCCCTTCAGATACTGGAAGGCCACAATGAGGTCACCTCAGAGCCTTCTCTTCTCCAGACTGAACAGCCCCAACTCCTTCAGTCTGTCCTCATAGGAGAGGTGCTCCAGCTGTCTGATCATCCTCGTGGCCCTTCTCTGGACATGTTTCAGCACATCCATATCCCTCTTGTAATAGGGACTCCAGAACTGGACGCAGTACTCCAGGTGGACATCTTTGTTGGTGATGTGGACAGTGGCATTGAGTGCACCCTTAGCAGGTTTGCTGATGCCACCAAGCTGTGTGGTGCAGCAGACATGCTGGAGGGAAGGGATGCCATCCAGAGGGACCTGGACAGGCTGGAGAGGTGGGCACAAGACAACCTCATGAGGTTCAACAAGACCAAGTGCAATGTCCTACATCCCAGTCAGGGCAAACCCAAGCATTGATACAGGCTGGGCAGTGACTGGCTTCAGACAAGCCCTGAAGAAAAGGACTTGGTGAACAAGAAGCTCAACATGAGCTGTCACTGTGCACTTGCAGACCAGAAAGCAAACAGTATACTGGGCTACATCAAGAGAAGTGTGGCCAGCAGGTGAAGGGAGGTGATTCTTCCCCTCTACTCTGCTCTAGTGACATCCCACCTCGAGTACTACATCCAGTGCTGGAGCCCCTATTACAGGAAAGGACTAGGGGGAATAGAGCAAAACTAGAAGTGGGTAGATTCAGATTGGATGTTAGGAAGAAGTTCTTCACCATGAGGGTGGTGAGACACTGGAATAGGTTGCCCAGGGAGGTGGTGGAAGCCCCATCCCTGTAAGTTTGTATGGCCAGGCAGGATGGCGCTCTGAGCAACCTGATCTAGTGACGTGTCCCTGCCCATGGCAGGAGGTTGGAACTGGATGATCTTTGAGGTCCCTTCCACCCTTGACAATTCTGTGATTCTGTAATAAAAAGACAGAAAATGACTAATCTGACTAAGTACCTGTTGCCAGCAATACCTAAGGAAGCTTGTTTTGCTTTGTTTTCCTCAGGAATCCAAAAGCACTCCTCTAAGATGGTAGCTCCCTACAAAACTTAGATGCTGTCCAAGACTGACTCACTCCATCACCACTGCACAGGGCAGAGAAAAAAACCCTTGCAACATACCAGAGGCACTTTGCCAATATTTTGCACTACAGTATTATTTACATTTATAATCCACAAAAAGCACCTGCAGAGTGTCTTGGATAGAGGGGAGGGAAGGAAGCAGGGGTGGGAAGGGATCTGTGTTTGTTATGAGATTCTACGTTTATTATAGGAAAGGCAGTGAAAGCATGGCAGGATGGCAGTGTGGGCTAGACCATGGAGAACAGCTGATGGCTGTTCTAGAGGAAACTGTGCAACACTGCCTCTCCCATCTGCAGAAGAGTCAGGCTGCAGTTGCCAAAACTGCTTGCTGCCTGCAGCACCTTGAAAAGCAGAAGCTCGTATGTAACAAACCTGCAGGGTCAATGGACCACTCAGATGAGTAGGATGTCTATCACCAGCAGTAAGTGAACTCCAAATCAAGAAAGGGAAACAGCCCAGGCTGTTGCTCACAAAGGAATGAGTAGCACAACCGGTGGGTAACGTATGCTCCAAAGAAGAGAAGTGCATGAGAAGCAGGCAGTCTAGACAGGAAGAGAGGGGGAGGGGGCATGAATGAGGAAAGCGGGTGTGAGGGATGCAGCTTGTTTCTTCAACTGTTTCACAATGTATTTTCCCAGATCAAAAGCAGAAGGGAAGGAGGGGACAGAGAAAAGGTAGGCAGTCTATCAGGAAGACATACCCTATTTTTAATGACTGAAAAAGTTTGCCTCCATTTATTGATGGTATTTCATGACTCATTAGTTGCATCATCAAAAGATGGATGCAGTTCATTGTCTCCTAATAAATTCGACAGTGGCTAAGCTAATGCTAAGAGCCAGGTTGCTCTGAGACTTTTAGAAATCAGGAAAAAACACTAGGCTGACTCTTTTAATGCACCATGGTAAACAATTACCCAACAGATGAAGAATAGGAAGTGAGCAGCAGAGTACTGTGGGCATCAATACCTTGCAACAAAACTATTTTCCTTCTTCCCTTTCCTTCCATCACACTGCATCTATCCAAATGTACCAAGTAGGAGGATGGAAGAGAGTAAGAGTGAGGAAAGGATCGAGTAGAGAAACTAAGCCTTCATTAAACCAGAATTTGTTTGAAACTTAGTATTTAATAGTTTAATATATCCATAACTAAGTTTGGAATAGTCATCCCGATTAAGAGCAGAAGCACATCTGTTCATGTGTAAGTAAATACAGTCTGAGAGCAATTTGCATCATCTATCGGGGGGGGAATCAACTGCAAGTTTAATAAGCATTATTTGTATTCTGCATAGTCTGTTTGCTCTTTCAAGCTACTGCAGTCATAACACAATGCAAGTATTCTATGTACTAACTTTGAGGTACCTAGGCAAAGCACAACATATTCCAGTTGGATGCTTCCCAAACCATATCACTCAACTTCTTTAATATTACTGCCATCTGGCTACTAGGCTTTGTTTACCAAAAACAGTAGCTGTGCCCACATTTCTACAGCAGATGTAGTGGGGGGGGTGGGGATTGAGTAATGACAGTTGGCTAAGTTACAATTCACATTTTAAAAATGGAAAACTCTTAAAACTATTTTGTCCAATCAGTTACCATCGTACCCAGAAAAATTAAATCTATGTAGCTTTGTGCTTTACTGTCTTTCCAACTTCACTGCTTTAATGTTCTTCACCAAATCATTTCCCATCTACAATGGCACAAGAAAGAAGTAACAATGACTGAAGAACGAAGTAAGTTCTTGACAAGTCTTGCTTGTATTATCTGTGCAACATGAAAATGCTGTTATCCTACTATCTCAGGTCATTCTGACAGAGCATATCAAATCATACTAACCCCTGAGAGACCCCAAACCCAAGCTGTTCAGCAGCTGAAAGCTCTGATAAACTCCAAGGACTCTTCCAATGTCTAGACTGTACTAAGCAAAATAAATACTTTAATTACTCAGCATTCAGTATCAGTATTCAGTATCACTAAGGTTGGAAGAGACCTCAAAGATCATCAAGTCCAACCTGTCACCACAGACCTCATGACTAGAGTAGGGAGGACACTACTGCCCACTGCAAGCTTGAACTCATGACCTTCCCATTAAGGGTCTTATGCACTACCACAATTATAACTAACCTGAAACAATGCACAATGACAGCTGGGGAAGTCTTACGAGCAGTGGGAATATTTAAATTGGAAAGGAGACTGTGGGGGGGTTTCCTATTCCTAATTACAGTAGATTGTATTAATCAAGCCTGGAAACCGCAAACCCAAGGCTCTTTGTGACCAAGTTGTCATAGCAGCACAAAACACATTCAGGATCAAACAGCTGAAAATGCATTTTCAGCAGCTGATTGTGAGGTATCTTATAAAGCAAATATAAAGAAAAGCCAATCTTTTTTAAAAGGCTGTGGCCTCAGAGCTGATAAACTTTCTCTGGATAAAAGCCAGTGATACTGCAAATACAGGAGAAGAGTTTGGGTTTAAGTTCTGCTACGCTCAGAACCTCACCTAAAGTTCCATATAGATGCCCATGCAATCAAAGAATCCAACAATTGCTTAAAATATGTACAACTTGAATTGAAAAAGTTATATCAATTAAAAGTAATAGCACATGTTTTTGTGTTCAGATGCTACAAGCAAAGCATCCAGAGAATGGTGTTCAAGTACCCAATTCAGTGTAACTTTCTTTTATTCTAATGTTTAAAACAAAAAAAAAGCGTTGCCTTGTAAAAAATCTTTTTTTAGGTTGTCTTGTATTTTCTCTCCTGACCTTTGAGGGGTTTCTTTTACCTGGTAAATCCAATAACGACAGACTTAGCACTGATGCACTAAGTGTTTGTCCCCTTTTTGTGGAGTGTATACTTACCCACAGGCCTTACCCACCATTTCAGACTCAATGAAATCTGTAGGATTTATTTAGTTCTTAAATCTGACCTCCAAGGCATATACAGCAATCCAAACACTTAAAAGGTTTCAAAAAGTGATTGTGGTTTTATGCCCTTCCCCTTCAGTTCTGTGACAAGAAGAAATTCCCTTTTAACCCTAAGCTTAGCTTTTGACCAACACCTAGCTGCTTTTTCAGTGCTAAGTAATACCAGCTGTCTAACTGTGGATGAAAGCACTATTCACTTGCCTTGGGCCTCAGGAGCTCAAGTCTAGAGTTCAATTTGCACAGGTTGCGAGATTCTGTCACCATCACTCCAATTATATATATATATATATATATATAAATTCAAATGTAGTACAGGCCAAAGTTTAATCTAATGTTGTTGAGAACAGGGAGCAAGTATGGTTTTGAAATTCTCCCTGAAAAAGCAGCTTCTTGTATTGGAACAACACAGCTTACTCCTATCATTCTTTCGTCTGACAAGTTTGGGCTGGCTAGAAAGGTCACTTATGGCTCAAAGTATCAAATCAATATTTGAGGACATGGATTTTAAAAACAGGTATTTGCTTCTGCTCTCTTGAGTTGCTAGTGATGGAAGAAACAACACACACACAAACAAACCACCAACCACAAACAAAAAACCACAACAAAAGGACATAACCAGACTCCAAAAGGAAAAAGAGCCTTCTCAGGTAAGCTAGGCACTGATTTTATGTCCATGTCACCACAAGCTGACTGTATTTAATTAAGCCTTACAAATTAAGCAGGAAGTTGAAATGGTGTCAAATAAACATAGTGTTTCTGAAGAAATATTTTTTGGCATTTAATATACAACTTTCTCCCTTCCCTCCACATCAAGAAGCTCCAATATTCACAACATGAAATTTCCATGAACAGCGATAGCTTCCAAGCATGCTCTGCAGTTGTTAACACTGCTCTCCTCTCAGTAGCCTTGATTTTAATAAACTATGTCTCTACTCATAACACAAAAACAAATTTACAAGTGTTGGGGTTTGTAAAAGAAATAATGCCTATGTGCTTTTAAACTAGATAACCATAAGCACTTAGGATCAGGTTTTCTAACACTAGGCCTTCCACTTCCATTCTAAAAGCACCTGTAGTTTTCATCAGCTCTTGACAAGTATCAGCTAAACTAAAAACTGTACTTCTGTGAAAACTTTACAAGCTTACAAAACATCCACAAATATTCTTCAAAAACAATCAAGCTGGACTCAAATTATTACAAACAGGTACAGACTGAGCAAAAGCTCATAGTTGGTCATTCGTTTTCTTCGGTGCTCTGAAATCTACTCAGCTGTGTTGCATTTGTTTCCCCCTCCACATGCAGTTCTTGCTGGCTAAAGATAGTCTAATTTTAGACAGTAGCTTCCAACCAATAGCACCACCAGCTCAACCCCAGCAGCCTGGGTGCCAGCAGCTGGCAAAGCCAGTGCCAACTGAGTTGTTTCAAAAGGGTGAGGCAGTGGAAGGAGCCCAAGATAGCATACACATACGTTGTTTATGTTGGCAACCTCTGGGAAAGGTCCCCATTTGCCAAAAAGAATCACCCAGAATTCACTGGGGACTGGTTTTTTTAATGCTCCATTCAAAACAAAATTTGTACTTAGAGAACATGCCACATTCACCATAAAAACTTCTAAGAATTGGTCCAAATCTTTCAGCCAAAAAGAACTTTCTTCTCTGCTCTTCAGTTAGAACCATTTCAAACCCAGCATCACCAGCAACTCAAGCATCATTACCAAATGTAACAATTTACTTCTTCACAGTATCTTAGACACTGCTCATCTACAAATCAACGAGGTAATATACACTCTGTGATCAGAGTACCCTGTAACAGTAAAAGGACTGCCTAGATGTCACTAGGCACCACTTCATAGTAAATGTGACTACAAATTGCTAGTACAAAAATAGCTATTGTTTCAAAGGCAGCAGAATTTCAGACAACAGAACTTTACACAGGCAGGCAAAGTCAAAAGCTTCTTCATGTCTCCACCTGTTGAAGTGAGAAGTATCTCACTGCATTATGCCAAAACCAGGAAAAGGACCCTGAGCAAAAAAATAAAATCCAAAACCCTAACTGGTATAAATCTGTTTGTAAAAATGCTTTGTACAGCAAATGCTTTCCTGTAATTGTTATTTGTTGAACTATCAATGCACGGAAAAGAGTATTAGTTCACAGTTACCCACAGAAGTTACTTCTGAACACAAAGGAATTATTCTTCTCAAGTGTGTCATTCATAAGCAATACATCAATTTTACAGCCAGCAAGTCTTTTTAAAAGCTCCTATTAAAAACACCATGTGTTTCCAGACAAATAGGATCACTAATAAGGAAATGGATTCACAAGTTTTGACCTATTTTTAATTTCAGTCAGATTTACAACAACATGGAGATTACAAGATCTGTGCAACAACTGTCACTCCAAAGAGCATACTTTGAAATATGCTCAAGAGAAAAAGCTTCCAAAATTTCATTAAGCTGGCCAAAATCAAGCTTTTACTCTTCTGGTCTGCTCATACAGATAAAACAAATCTGGTGAATACAAGTGTTGCTCCAAGTATGACAGTATCTCTGTGACATAAGTACTACACTGAGTGGTACTACTACCACTGTGCCAGCTGGTACAAAAGAGCTCTAACACTTCTAGGCTAGAACAAGGTTATACCATGTTTCATGAAAAATAATCATCTATACTTGAGCCATCATAAACAGTTAAAGAACACAAAATCTCTTTAACCAAATTTTAACTGAGTAGGGTTCTGGGCCTTCTACTAGTGAAGAGAGCAACATCCAAACCACACCAACTGGTGTCCTGCTTTTAGCATGCAGACAAAAGATGCACTCAGAACAATAGGCTGTACCAATTATATGCTAAAGTTAATAAAATCCAGTTTCTATTTTACAGAATAAGGTAAAAGAGTGGAAAACAGTCAAAGCAGTTTTTTCAATATAGATTTTATATATATAAAATTTTTTTTACAAATCACAATTCAAATAAAAATGACAAGATTCAAATCAAGGTTCAAGACACAAGAGTCTTAAGTCAACAAAAAAGCTTTCTAGAGGGACTGAAGAGACATTAATGAAAGTTTAAGAAAAGGCTTTATTCATTCATTGAGACTGTATTGGGTTGGACTGAGCTGGAGTTATTCTCCTCACGGCATCTTTCTAGTGCTGTGTTTTGCAGCAGCAATAGATAACACAGTAGTGTTTTTGCCTACTGTTCAGTAAGTATCCAGGCTGCGTCCTTTCAACATTTCCCTGCCCCAAGAGTACATTGAGGGGTGGGCAAGATCTTGGGAGGGGACATGGCTGAGCCAGCTGACCCAGACTGGCCAGAGAGGTATTCCATACCATATGACATCAGGTCAGGTATAAGAATGAAGTGAAAGAAGGAAGTGGGGGGGATTCAGCCATGGCATTTATCCTCCCAAGTAACCACCAAGCTTAGAGAGCCCTGCTTCCCAAGACCGACCATCATCCTGCTGATGGGAAGTAGAGACTGACATCTCTCTCTCTCTGCTTTTTGCTTCCACATGGTCTATTGCTGTTTGCTTATTATGGTTATTAAAATTGCTCCTATCCTATTACTGGCTTTTGTTATTTTTTTTTTCCCCTCACCCCCTGTCTACTTAAGAGGGCGAGTGACAGAGCAGCTTTGGTGGGCATCTGGCCTCCAGGCCAGGGCCAAACCACCACAGAACGACAGTCTGATGTGGATACAGTTATTTTACAGTAGCACTAAGAGAAAACTTCAAATAGCAGTCAATTCTACACTATGCAGAAAAGCTCTAAGACATACTACACTTGGTGTGGGATTCCTAGAGACATTAACATTCAGCTCCTCCTCACTACTGCTCAGCTGAGACTCCTTCAATCCCCCAGGATCTCCTAGCACAGGGCACCAACAGTTACAGCCAGCATGGCTCACATCCTGGTGCAGGGACAGTACAGGATGCTGGGCAAACAGACTGAAATGATAGCTGCCAAGTGTCTGCAGGAGGAGAGATGGAAAAGGAAGTGATATGCATGAAATGGGATGGGACAGAAAGTCTGTTAATTTGTCACCCCTACCATGTCCAAACCTCATCAAGTCAACCATCAAGCAAAAGAGATTTTCTTTCACCTGATTCACCAACACAGATGGTAGAGAGAAGCAAAAAAAAAAAGAAAAAGGAAAACAAAACCCAAAACACACAAAAAACCCAAACCCAAAACAACAAAAAGAACATAAGACCACTCTGCCCTTTTAATGCTATAGAGGCACTTCCATTCCCATGTCAATAAAATTAAGAAATAACTGCTAAACAAAGGCAATTTTGTATCATGATACATTAAAAAAAGGGAGGGAGAGCAGGGGGAAGAGTGGGAGAGAGATACTTGTTAAACCTTCACATTCATCTTCTGCAAACGATTCTACTAAGAATCACAGAATTGGTTGGGTTGGAAGGGACCTTAGAGATCATCTACTCCAACACCCCTGCAGGGACAACTTCCACTAGGCCAGGTTGCTCAAAGCCCCATCCAATCTGCCCTTGAACACCTCCAGGGAGGGGGCATCCACAACCCCAAAGGGCAACCTGTTCTAGTGTCTCACCACCCTCTCCCTGTAAAGAGCTTCTTCCCAATCTCCAGTCTAAATCTGCCCTCCTCACTACAAATGCTTTTTGCTGCTCTTACAAACACTTTAATTTTGCCTATTCATAATACTCAGGGAGCTAGTTCTGTTGAGTGTTACTCGCCGCCAAATTCATTATTCCTAATTTATACACCAGCTGTGGGAGTGCTCTGTTCTTAGCTCTCTGGCTGCAGGAGTTCACCAGATGAGCAATCCCCAAAGGCAGACCTAGTAAGGAAAAGAAGAGGAAGAAAAAGTGGTGTCAATCACAGCCTTCACTAAAGTAGTTTCTGTAGAAGCATTATGTGAAGCTGCCTCTGAGTAAACACCTCTAGAAAAGAGGCAAGGATGTGTTGTGCTTCAGACTTCTGTAGTTATTAAAACTCTTTGCCCAAATAACTGATACAGGAAAACACAACATGGCACTTGGCACTGTGTCAGGGAAAGAAGGCTTATACCCAGGGAAAGCAGCTAGTACACACATGGCATTTCTTAGGAATTTGATCTGTGACTATTTCTCTTTGCCCATTAACAATGGGACAACACACCTGTATGTGTGAAAGAGTTGCTTTTTAGAAGCATTTTGGTGTTTTGTTCCTGCACACTTACCATTAACACTGTACTGAATTGCTACTATTGCATCAGTACCAATGGACAAGACCTGTACAAGACTGGACCAAAAGCCAGTAGAATACAAAGGAAAAAGGAAAAAAATGACATGCCATTTAGGTAATGTTGCTGCAGCACTGCTCTGCATTTGTTTTTGTCAAAATAACAGTAAATGCTATGCTTCACAGGATTTCTTAGTGGATACATTACTGGGTACAGTTCCCTTCAATTTATAGGGCAAGAACTTCTCCCCTCAAACTGCTTCTGATTTCTTTCACTGAGTCACAGTTATGAGTGACTTTGAGGTACAAGAGCTAGGAGCAATGCACCTTGAAAAAACAGGCTCTGAAAAAGAGAAGCGAAACCGTAAACACAAGGAACACCATCTACTGTAACACAAATGAAAACCAACTACACAACCTAATTGCTTCTGCCATGTTAGTACACAGACTTCTAAAAAATACTTTGAAAATGCACACTCACATAGACACCCTACTGAAATTCACAATCCTGAGTTTAATTCACCTTCACACATCAAGTTAAACTTCTTACAGTGAATTTCAGAAGCCAGTGGTATGTTAAGCTCTGCAGAGGGCCTATTCTTTGCAGAAACACACAACTTCAAGTCTCTCATGGCTCAAACCCAGTATACGCAATTTCTATTCAATACACAGCAGTATTTATAAGGAGCTTGAGAGTTCCAAACTCCTGTTTCATATAGTATATGCTGCATTTAACTAGACATAGTCACTTTATAGATCAAGAGAAAATCCCAGACTGTGCTCTCTGGAATGAGAGATGTACAACTAGTCTGATTCACAGAGGCAACCCAGAGGCTTCCTTGTAGTCACACTACTGTGTTAGTACTGCCTAGATGTCTAAGATAGAACCTGAGGCAGAGCTGTGGTATGCACTGTCCAGAAGCAGTCATAAAATTTAATAATAGTCTTCAACAGACAAGACAAGAAAAGGACAGTGGAGAAACCACCACAGTCAAGCAGAGTGACTCACATGGAGTCACACAACCTCTGCAGTACAAGAGAAATTCACTTCTGCTGACTCCTAACGCCCCAACCATTTGCTTGGTTGTGTCTTGAACACATTTTTTAAGTGTTTTCCATACTAGTACACCCGGTCATTTTTGGTTACCCTTCAGACTTGGCCCCAATACCATCAAACAAGTAATTTAATGAACTAGAATATATGTACAAGTTTCTTAAAAGTCTCAAAATCTGTAATCTCCAGTCTGCTAACTGTTCTCTCATGTGTCTTTTACTATTAGAAACAGGTAACTTATGGCACCTACACATACATATTATGCACAGGAGAGAAGCAGGAGAGCAAAGAGAAATGGGCTTCTCTGGCGGAGGTTGGGGCTGCTGCTGGTTTTTTTCCCGCTCTCCTTTACAGAGCTACCAGTAAGTTTTCCCACCTGTAGTTACGTTTAACACCAAATGGAGTCCTGCAGCCTGTATTTTCAATTTACAAGATTAGACTCTTTCATAAAAAACAGTGAAAAGTACACACCAACCACAGACCTGTGGTAAAACATCATCCCCTAAGTTTTCCAGGTTTACTAGTGAAGCATAGAAGCAACAAGTATGGTACAGGAGAAAAGGTAGTCCTCCCCACCAAATGAATTAAAAAAGCAGCTTCAAAGAAGCTGCTTGGATTTGCTTAGCAAGTGTCCAGGCAGCCCAGAAGCCTCTACAATCAAGTAACAAAACAAACAACAACAAAACTTAAAACCGAATCTTTTTAAAGCGAAACACTAAGCAATGCCCCATTTACCTGTCCTGACCGTATGGCTAATAGCAAACCATGATGTCACTCGTCATGGCCTGTTTTCCAGATATGGTAACTTTTTGTATTCGTTTCATAATAATCCAAAACCTTTGCTCCACAATGAACTCAGTTACAGAGCTGCACAGAATCACCTAGAAAGCAATCAAATATAGACAGGCTAATTCAATTTAACACCTTGCTACCTTGAAAATAATTTTCTGCCTAAGTTTTCCTCTAATGCAAGAAAAATGGTTATGCGATGGCACTGTGGTTGCGTGTGTCGGCTGACCAGACAATGCTGCAAGACACACGCTGCTTTGAAAGCTAAAGACTTCTTTTTTCCCTTCACGGAATCACCCGCAGCTCTGAAAGTGAACACAAACACACACCTTGCGCAGCTGGCGGATACACCTTTTTTTTCTCCAGTTAAAGGCAACATTGCCTGTATATCATAGGCCCTGGTCTGACTGAGAAGGGGCCGCAAGACGCCGGCGCGGAGAAGCGCGGAGAAGCGCGAACACTTCGGCCCTCACAAGCCGACGAGCGCGGCCGGTGCCACGGCGCGCGGAGGCTGCGTCCCGCCCCTTCCCTCTCCCCGCACGCCCGCCCCGGCCTGGCCCTCGGCTGAACCGCCCGGGCTGACGTCAGCTGGCGGCGGCAGCAGCATTCCTCAACAGTTCAGACAAACCCACTGGTGGGAAGCTTACAAAGCCCTCAGCTGTAGTGAAGAAAGCAAAGGCCTGGCCAGGAGCCAGACTTCTGAGCTCAGCATTTTGTAATGCACTTCCTTTTTACTTAACAGCTTGCATAATGCCTCGGCCTCTCGCACCTTTAACCCCTTATTCGCCCGCGCACCCCGCCAAGCGCAAGCCGAAATCGATTGCAGGAGTGCGGTGCTTTCCTGACCGCCGAGGACTCTTGTCAAAAATACCAGAAAATGTACGTACAGCCTGCAGGGACAAGGTACTACTGTCACGCTCACCTTGCACTGCGTGTGGGAAAAGAGGGATCTACCTGAAGTACCTCAAAGCAGACTGGGCAGTTAACATTCGCAGCTTGGTCACCCGGTCACCTCATTTCCTCCGGTTCTATGTGCCGACTGCCAGACACCGACACGGTCTCTACAGCAGCCCTGGTTTTAATCAGATGCATATAAGTATGCAATACTTATACATGAATCCTGGAAGTGCTGCTGGTCATACAGATTGGCCCACACAGACAGAGAAGTGGGCAGATTGTCATCGGTACTGCACTGGCGCTAGGCTCAGTGCCCAGGGTGAACACAGCAAAATGTAGCCCTTGTCACGCTAACCCGACTGTCTGACTGAAGACTCAAAGCAAGTAGATCTAAAACTAGAGAAAGGGAGGAGGCTAAGAACAGCCATGGTGAAAGTCTGCTACATCTGCTATGCAAATGATTTCAAATAATCTCTACATATCTGAAGAAAATGTAGGAAGTTTTCTGCAGGTCATGTAACTTCACATTCCACATTTTATTCACACAGCCCTGATACTTTTGAGACTGCATATTTCCTGTTCAGAAGCTGTGAAGATGGCACAGTGTAGTAAATTCCTTCCCAGCACTCACTGTTTTGTGACTCTCTGAGGAAAACTATCGATTTTTAGGTTTCTGCACCCAGATTGTAGCTTTACAGTCACCGCACTTCGTAACATTCGCTCATCACAGATCCTGTTCATCAGTTTAGCTCGGATGTTCTGAGCACATGCCATGCAAAAATACTTTGTTTCCTAACACACTGGTTTTGCCCTTTTAGGTCAGTATCTACCCAATACACAATCCTATACCCAGCAAGGGGCACTCAGTTTAAAATAGTGATCATGCTAGGAAACCAATTCTTTAACTGCGCCTGTCAGCATCACCTCAGCACAGCAGCATTACAGACACTGCAAACCTGAATCAAAATAGTCTGAGAAATGCCATAGTAAAAATTGAGGTAATTGTTAATTCAGCTAGCAAGTGGATTGTGGGCAATGTGCAACTCTTACAGAAAATTCTTTACCAAAAGCAGGAAAGCATTTTACAGATATTTAGTTTTGACCAGCTGTCTCCAGATCCCCACTATCATTTCCAACACAAGTAATCATATTCCTGTAACCAGGTCAAGTGACCCAAGTCCAAAGGAAAAAACCATCTACCATACTTCCTGAACAGGGGCAAGTACAGTGCTGGCAAGGACTAGTAAGTTACCTTTTTTAAAACTACAAACTAGATTTCCCAAAATGCACACCCACATTTGTAATTATTTTTTTAAAGTTCAGATTTTTAATGTTCCCCACTTAAACAAACTAGGAAGACAGTCATCTCATCTAATGCTCTGCACAACCAGGGTATTACTCTGGGACAGTTAAAGCAAAACAAAATGTTTGACTTCTAAACCATCGTTTTTTCAACACTGCATTTTAATGTGAAAGACAGATGATAGTATCAACCTGTGCTCCTAAACAGAACAAGCAGGTAGAGTGGGAGAAAAGGAAGCATGTATTTTCCCTTACATTCCCTTTATGCAGTCTAGAGTATGGTTTCAAGGAAAGCACCTTTCCAGTCTTCTGTAACCAGCATCACTCGGAGGTGTAAATGCTCCAGTTGTCAAAGCTCTACAGCACTGATGCTTAACAATGTTGTAAGACTAACGTGTGGTACGTACTTCACGCTATCAGTTAAAATTTCACTTCAAATACTAAGTACCTAATATTTCTGCAACTCTATGTTGATTTTCAAATCTTGCACAAATTACCTTGTAGTGGAAAACTGGACAAATTACAGCAGGTAATGCATTCAGATGAAATGCTTTAACTGACACCAGTATCTAAATGCCTCCAAAGCACCAAGACACTGAATTTGAATAAAGTTTCCACATAACTACTATAACCACCACAACACACATTTTAATGAAAGATTATCAGCATATACAGCAACACACACAAGAACAACCAACCCAACAAAACAAGCACAGTAGGGGATTATTTCATACTTGCAGGGGAAGTGGAAGGCATACCTTCTGTTTTCCCTGATGTCTACAAATTTGGCCTCTTCTTTAAACGTGATCTCTGTAGGTGTTTTACATTTAATAGACAACTGAGTTGGAAAGGCTCTGTTGTTGTATCTGAGCTACTGTATTACTGCAGCGTCCAACTCCCGTATTTGTAAACATATTAATCTCCCTGAAATACTACTATCAATGCCAACAAAGTGTGAAAGGGTTTCACTGAGTAACTGTCAGCAGCATTAAAGAGATTGCAGTTGAGCACTGACTTTCCTAATTTTAGATTTTCGTTTGTGATAGCTGGAAAAACTGTTAAAAATAACTCCCCATAAACTTTGTTTTTCTTCTGTTCCAGTAATGCCACTAACTCACCTCTGCTGATACAACACAAGTTGAGAAGCCTTTAGTATATCCCCCTTTTAGACACTATGGAGTGTTACAAAATTGAAATAAATGATTACTCTCAGCTGTAGAGGTGGACAGCCATTTTAAATTTAGATTTAACATGTTACCATATTTATAATACTTCTTCAGAGCAATTGCACTTAGTGCTTTCATTGAGAACAATGTCCTTTGGGTGGCTTTTACCATATCACCATCACAACTGTCACAGTAGTCCTCAAAAAAGAAAAAGTCATCAGCACAGAAGCCAAACATGTAAGGCACTTTTCCTGGCCCTTCTCTGGGATTTGAATGCAGGAAAATGACTAATGGTCTACAGGGTGTTGCAATCTAAGCAGCATTTCGTATCACCAGATTAATACTTCTAGTACTAAACCATTTGAAAAATTGCACATCTTGGCAGCAGCATGGGCAGGTGCTCCTATCTGCCTTCCTAGAATAATTCCATTCTTCCGTTTCTTAGGGTTTTCTACTTTCCACTGGACTTCCCTAGTTTAAAACAGCAGAGTTTTATTTGTGTCTGCTTTTTGGCATTTGGACTATTTTTAAGCTTCTCTTTTTAGCTGCAGAGGGCAGACTGAAAACTGCAAATACCTATAGCACTGAAAGAGGCAAATAACTACTGAATTTCAAAATTGTCTCCCAGGGCTTTTCATTATTATTTAAGACTTTTGATTTCAGAAGTAGTTAATAATAATTTTTGACCACTTCAGCTGGCAATTACTCAACACTATAATTATATACCTATTAAGTCTGTGAAACCACACATTTACATCTCTCTTCTCACTTACTCGTGCCCTTCCCATTATTTTTCTTGCTACACCCTTTTGCATCATAATTTAAGAATAAACTTTTCAGAGTTAGGAATGGCTGGCAATGCAAGTTTACAAAGGATTTACCAGAAATAGGATAAAATAGTAAACACCATGCAACAGAACACAGATAGGTAAGGGCAGAGATGACAGGGAAGTACTGGGGTGGCAGTGTACACAAAGTTTGAAGACATCCTTCAGTCATCTATGGACAACTCCTCTACCACATCAACCCATATTTCATTCATAAGAGACCTAAAGAGAAGGGGAATTTGAAAACACCTTAACTTGCCCCTTTACCTACCTTCCAATTTGTGTTGCAATGGATAGTGAAGTATACAGATACGCAGCTATTTCAGTCAGCTGTTACTGCCCTACATTGTGGTGCATCAGTGAAGCTCTGAGCATCAGGCTATTTCATGAACTCTACAGCAAAGACCTAAGGAACAAGTGCTGCCGAGGAAATACCTCTCCTCCCATTTTCTCAGTCAACCTGGACGCATTTCAGGAAGCAGAGCAGCACGCATCACTATTTTTCAACTAACAGAAGAGAAGAGCAGGAAGAAGCTTGCCCTCTGTTACACTTTTTTTTTTAAACCAGCAGAACTACAGCAAATAAACCAAATCCCCAAAGACCCACTTGGGGGAAAGGGGGACACTGCTGCCAGCTGTTTTTTCTTACTCCTCTTAGTTTTGGGTGGCAAGCAATGGTTATTTTCTCCTTCCATTTCTTCACCAGCTAGGACAAATGCAATTTGAGAACTGGCTATGAGAAACTACGTAAGGCAAGTCAGATACAAAGGGGACTGACTCCCTACTCATTGGAAAAAGATTTGCTGCATTAGCATAAGCACAGATTAGAAGAAAGAAGGTAATAAAGTGCTCCATTAATGAGTTGTTATTAGGATTAGGAAATCCATAGCACCTCAGGCTAACATACCTACAGAAGTGACCTCATCTGTGTTACCTTCAGCATTGAGGAGGTGGCAGAAGCTTCAAATGACACCAGTCACAGACCTTCATTTTTGCCCCACACTCCCCACCCTCTCAAGTTTCACTAGAGCTTTTTTCTGTACTCTCACATTAGGAAATTACAGAAGGAATGGACCCAGCTACAAGGAAAAAGAACAAAAAAGCCAACAAACAACAAACTCATGGACACCAAAACATTACCCATCAAAACCCACCAAACCACTTTAACTGGTAAGTTCCCTGACACATATTGCCACACCAGGCCACATGCAAAACAAAAACCCTACTTCTCCTGGCACACATAAGGAATAAACCAAAAGCAGGAAGAAGCAGCTGAGAGTGACTTCAGCTCATACCGACGTTGCAAGAAATGTATGTGAAGTCACAGCCCAAATCATACTTAAGTAAACTGTGAGTTCCACCACTGGCCACAGCACATGGTAGAATGTACTTGCAAACATTAAGCCCACCCTAGGAATTATTTTAATAGTTTTTTACTAGTCTAAAATGTAAATTTCAAAGTAAAACTGGCAACAGCTTCCACAGAACAACAGTAGGTTAAAAATCACACAACAGTAACATTTGTTACCTCCCCCACTGAACTTTGAAATTGCCAAAAACCTAGAACCTACATGGCAGTTAAGTCATTAACCTGACACAAGCACATCAGTCCCTGAACTTTTTGTATTCTCAACATTACTTCAGTTAAGAGCCCAATACAGCACAGTTATGAAACTTTCATGAGTATCCCAAATACACAAAATTGTAACCTAATTTCAAGTAAAAGACCCTATGTTTTAATCTCTGTGTCATTATGACCATGATTCAGGGTATTTATTATTGCTAGCTACTTTCAGAAGGGTTAAACCTGTTTTCTTAAATTTAAAACACCTAAAAGAAGAGGCACAAACACTGCTTATGCAGCATGCTAGAGTTTGCTATGTTATCTTCCAGAGCTGTTCTAGTTCAAACTACAGATGTTCTTGTATTATCAACTTCCAATATAACATTCAAGGTAAAATGCAATAACTGTCAAGGAAGTATCAGTTAATTCTGTCACCAACTCCGGGAACTGAAGGTATGTTATCATCACAGGGTCCAACCAAAATCTAAAACTACAATGGCAATATGCTGCGGCATACAGTCCTTACTTACATTTGTGTATGGGACAACAGAAATAAGGAACTTAATATACATATTTGAATTAAATGTAGCTCATAAGCTGCGAGTCAATTATCTGTTCAAAACACTCTGAGCAATCACCCTTTCTTAGAATCATAGAATCAATAAGCTTGGGAAAGACCTCAGAGATCACCAACACCAACCTGTCACCCAACATGCCATGATTAACTAAACCATGGCTTCAAGTGCCATGCCCAGTCCCCTCTTGAACACTTCCAGGGACAGTGACTCTACCACCTCCCTGGGCAGGACATTCCAATAGCCAACAACTCTTTCTGTGAAGAACTTTCTTCTCACCTCAAGCCTAAACTTCCCGTGGTGCAGCTTGAGACTGGTGCTTGGTGCTGGTTGCCCCCACCTGGCTACAACCTCCCTTCAGGGAGTTGTAGATGGCAATAAGCTTTCCCCACTGAGCCTTCCCTTCTCCAGGCTAAACAACCCCAGCTCCCTCAGCCTCTCCTCATAAGGCTTGTGCTTGAGACAACTCACCAGCCTTGTTGCCCTTCTCTGGACACATTCAAGTGTCTCAATATCCTTTACGAATTGAGGTGCCCAGAACTGGACACAGTACTCAAGGTGTGGTCTAACCAGTGCTGAGTATAGGGGCACAATGACCTCCCTGCTCCTGCTGGCCACAGTATTCCTGATGCAGGCCAGGATGTCATTGGCCTTCTTGGCCACGTGGGCACACTACTGCCTCATGTTCAGCTTACTATTGACCAGTATTCCCAGGTCCCTTTATGCTTGGCTGCTCTCCAGCCACTCCAACTCCAGCCTGTAGCACTGCAAGGGCTTGTTGTCTGCAGAGGGACCTCGACAGGCTGGACAGATGGGCAGAGTCCAACGGCATGAGATTTAACACATCCAAGTGCCAGGTGCTGCACATTGGCCACAGCAACCCCATGCAGAGTTACAGGCTGGGGTCAGAGTGGCTGGAGAGCAGTCAGGCTGAGAGGGACCTGGGGGTGCTGGTCGACGGTAGACTGAACATGAGCCTGCAGTGTGCCCAGGCAGCTAAGAGGGCCAATGGCATCCTGGCCTGCATCAGGAACAGTGTGGCCAGCAGGAGCAGGGAGGTCATTCTGCCCCTGTACACTGCACTGGTTAGGCTGCACCTCGAGTCCTGTGTCCAGTTCTGGGCCCCTCAGTTTAGGAAGGAGGTTGACTTGCTGGAACGAGTCCAGAGAAGAGCAACGAAGTTGGTGAGGGGTTTGGAACATAAGCCCTACGAGGAGAGGCTGAGGGAGCTGGGGTTGCTTAGCCTGGAGAAGAGGAGACTCAGGGGTGACCTTATTGCTCTCTACAACTACCTGAAGGGAGGTTGTAGACAGATGGATGTTGGTCTCTTCTCCCAGGCAAGCAGTACCAGAACAAGAGGACACAGTCTCAGGCTGCGCCAGGGGAGGTTCAGGCTGGATGTTAGAAAAAAGTTCTATACAGAAAGAGTGATTGCCCATTGGAATGGGCTGCCTGGGGAGGTGGTGGAGTCGCCATCACTGGAGGTGTTCAGGAGAAGACTTGATGGGGTGCTTGGTGCCATGGGTTAGTTGTTTGGGTGGTGTTGGATTGGTGGATGGGTTGGATGCGGTGATCTTGAAGGTCTCTTCCAACCTGGTTTATTCTATGTATGTATTCAAAGTGCAGCACCCGGCACTTGGACTTGTTGAATGCCATCATGTTGGACTCTGCCTATCTGTTCAGCCTGTCAAGGTCCCTCTGCAGAGCTCTCCTACCCTCTAACAGATCAACTTGGTGTCATCTGCAAATTTACTGATGATGGACTCAACCCCCTCAGCCAGCTCATCAATAAAGATATTGAACAGGATGGGGCCCAGCACTGATCCCTGGGGGAAGGCACTAGTGCCTGGCTGCCAGCTGGATGTGGCACCATTCACCACCACTCCCTGGATTCAGCCCTCCAGCCAGTTCCTAACCCAGCACAGAGTGCTGCTGTCCAAGCCACAGGCTGACAGCTTGGCCAGGAGCTTGCTATGGGGGATGGTGTCAAAGGCCTTGCTGAAGTCCAGGTAGCAACAGCCTGCCCCACATCCACCAGGCAGTCACCGGATCATAGAAGGAGATCAGGTTGGTCAGGCAGGACCTGCCCTTCCTAAAGCCATGCTGGCTGGGCCTGACCCCTTGGCCATCCTTGCTTATTGACACCGTAATGGAATAGAAAAAAATGGAAACAACTCCTGGCTTGTACCAGCACAGAAACACCAACTTCTAAAACAGTAGTATTGCTGAGACAAAACAAAATGAAATGAAGGGATTGCAAAGTGCATTAAAACACTGTACTGTAACTTCTATAGGGTAAAATTATGAGGAATTACTGACTCAAAGCTGCCCCAACCAATGCCAAAAACGTGGAGAATACATTTTTCAAGAAAAGCTACCATTACCAGAAAAGAAAAGTAAAATGCCAGCCATGAAGAGTATTTAAATATCACAGCAACACCACCTACAGTAGTAAGTTCACAATTAGTAACAAAGCCTCTAGGCTCTAATTCTATTTACAGAAAGAGGGTGGGGGAGGGGGAAGGCAGATTTCACTTGCATCCTGATGCATTAAGATTTTGTCCCTAACTTAAGGATAGGATGCAAAAAACAGGACAAACCTGAGGTCCCAGGGAGTTTGATCCAAACCTTGTGAAGGGGCAGTCTGAGAAAATGTGAGTGATGGTCAAAGCAGATTAGCAGCCACCTAACCTCTGAGCATTCCCTTAGAAATGTCCCAACAGACAACAGGACAGAAACTGGCTTTGCAGTAGTTGAAACCAACACAGCTCTGCATACACCATCAACTCCAAAGATCTTAAGGGAGTCAAAGGGTCCCTAGGGAGCACTGGTTTCCTCTGAGTGGACAGCTTTGTTGAAGAAAAATTCTTAATAGAAAATTTCCTTCTTGCTGCTGCTAAACTACTGTATTTCGCAACGACTAAGTCATACTTAAAATTCTCTCCTTAAAAGCCTTTTCTTTCATTGCTCTTTCTTTAAGGGATGCAACTTTTGGAAACTATCTTTACAAAAAGCAGCCTTTCAAGTCTTTTAATGAATTTTACCTGAACATCTGATGCCATCCACAGTCACCATGTGTGGTGGGTTGAAGTTTCCTCCCAACATTACCTTTGGCAGACCAACTCAGAAGCAAATGAAGCTGTATTTACAAGCAAGAACTACACTCTACAACGGAATGCAATGAATATGTACAAAATACACAGTAATTACAATATGCTACAGATATTTACATTTAGCAAACAGCATGAAAACCCCCTCCCCTGGTCAAGAGAGCAGGGAAGCTGTTCCACTGTCCCCCCACCCCCTGGTCCCAAGAGAGAGAGGAGTGGAGAGAGAAGCAATGGGTTAGACTTAGCCAAAGCCAGCCGATAAGCAGGTTATCTCTCTGGAGCAAAGAAAAACAGCTGAGATCAGAAGAGAAAAGAAGGGAAGAATCGTTATGGTACAGCTCCTCTTATTCCAGGTATTTACCCAATGCATTTGTTTAGATTAATCTTTCTTTTTCCTTTTCACACCCGACAGTGATTTATTTATGCTTTCCTACTTTTCTGCATGAATCTGTAATTAAATTTTTAAAGGGACAGTCTAAAACCACCAAAGGCATAAAGTTGCATTATCTAAGTTACGTGATCATCTCCCTCCAGAATGGTGCTGGTCAGAATGAGTGTCACTTCCCCTTCTGTCAAATGAAATGCACTAGGTAGAATTTACTGATGTACTTGCACAACAGTTTTTCCTGTTACTTCACTGGCCCTGCACTGAATGAGAGAACAGTGAAGGATGTATGGCTGCCTCTCTACATGGTCTAATCTCTGGACAAAATAAGCTAAACACACTGAAGGAAAGACAATGACTGTTCTGGCAAAACAGAAGCACGCCTGCATACCAAAGCCTGAACTTCACAGACTTTGATTTGTGTTCCAAAAACAATTATGAAAAACAGGTTAGCCCAACTTACCACTCTTAAATACTGAGAAAAGGATCTGAAGCACAGACAGACCCAACAGTCTGTTGTTTGCCTGCTCACATCCTCTGCTGATGAAAACTCTTCCATCACTGTCCTCTTGACAAAATAGATCAGAAAACTGAATGACGCATGCAGAACTTCTAACGATGATCCCAAGCATGCTAATACCATCTCACTCATACTGTTAAATAGTGACAGTGATACTGAACTGCAAGACCCAAATAGAAGCCAAGATGAGTTTTATTAGGTAGCAATTTCCCTGTCAAAAACACAAAACCACCAAACACCACATAAAAAACACACACCGCCAAAACCAAACAAAAATCCCACAACACACAAAACACTACCACAGCAAACCCCAAAACAAGTCAAAAATCATACCTACATATTCGCAACAACAGATCTGCCAAAGAAAGTTGCTTAGACTCAAATAACTTTAATTTCAGGCAAAAGACAAAGCACCCGTTTGCCTCATTTGGTTAGATATTTAAATACAAACCAAATAACATGCTTTTCAGTCTTGGACTTGTAAAATTCTGAATTTTCTCTAACTAAGTCTTACTTGGAAGAGTCTCATTTCCTCTAGCACCCTTGTACTCAGACATTTTCTTACCAAGTTTGAGGACTAGATTAAAAATGGTAAAACAGGATGGAAGGCAAAAGTTTTATCAGGGATTGGACTGGTGAAATGAATACTTTGCTACACACTTCCATTGCATGAAGGGAATATCAATGAGAAAAGTTCACAACACTAATGTAATTATGAGTCCTCTGGCTGTACTTGAGTTACTTTCCTGTATCTGGTGCAATCCTAAACACTTTCTATTTTTACCGTCAGTGATCCATTACACCATTTATTAATTTATCTTTAATTCCCACAAAGCCTTCAGTATTACATTCAAGGTCTTTCTATAACTTTTTTTTTAACATCTTAATGACATCAGTAATATTACTGCAATGCATTCAAAACAAAACACTGCGTCAGACACTGAGTCAGACATAAAATCTCTACCAAGACATTTTTCTGCTTATCTCCACCTGCTGCAAGATGTCCTCAAGAATATGCCTCTGGGCAGGCTACAGCTTTGCAGATTCCAAATCAGCTTAGGTCCATCTAAATGAATACACCCAACAAGGAGTATTTGACAATTAGGTTGTGGCTATGACTTTATTCTTACACATCCACAGCTAATTGGCTGAAAATGCTTGAGGGTTTCCACCAGATGTTCAAAGATAGAAGCAGATCTTCACCAGTCCAGGCAAGGAAAGCAGCAGGAAATTCTGCTTACGTTCTCCTAAAGGAAGACCATTTTAGAACATCAAAATTTGTAAAGGAAACAATGTTAGAACTCTATTGAGACAGGGTCAAGCAGATAAATTGGCATTAGAAGTCAAAGAGGCATTGCTTACTTGTTTCCAGCACACTTTCTTCCTTTTTTTGTATTTTATTTGGAGGATTTATCTGCAAACATAAAGCTGTATCATTGCTTCACTCCAAAATTTTCTCTGGGAGCTGGAGCCAATACTTTGATTGCAAGGTGCTAGGTATCTGCATCTACATCTAAACTATCACTTTCCAGTCTTCTACACATACAAGAGCCTTCTATCTAAATCCCAGGCTACCTTCCCAAGTTTAATCAAGTAAGAAATAGAACTTAAAATTGTATATTACAGTGATGACAAAAACTATAGCAGCAGCTTTAGGAAACAGATGTTTTTTAAAATGTTGTGATCTCTCCTGCACTGCTTATCTTCTGCAAATGCAAGTGACTTCTCAAACAGCATGGAAGGGAGAGCACAGGGGAACATGGATCAGTTGTATATCATTCCACTTGAAAGATAGCTCCAAAATTATCCTGAAAACAGAAACCCCAACTTTTCTTTAGGGGAGGGGCGGGGGGGAAAGTCATCAGTATACAAACATGCCATTTAGTAACTCCTTCACCTGCATGAAAATACTTAGGTACACAGAAAAGCCAGACAGACCATGGAAGTTGAAAGTTTTAGACCATTTTTGGGAAAATATTCGCTGTGAAAAACATCACTTTATAGATGTAGATTTGCATGTCTTTTACTTGCCTCTCACTTTCTCCAATTGTGATAAATTGAACCTATAAGAATATAATGCTCATTAAGGACAAATAATCATTGTCTTGAAAACTACTTCACTTTCACTGCATTGTCTACTTTACATTAAAGCATTCTTTGCCTTGACCAGAAAGTAGCCACTCAGATGAGTTCTGCAACTGTAATTTTTGGTTTTAATTCTCATCTAGTTGTAGGAGATTCATCTTATTCACATTCTGGAAGAGATAGAAAGAGCTATCTTGACATTTGTTGTTGGAAAGATTAGGAGAGGAAAGGACAGGGAACAGATCCTCAGAGATAGCCTTCTCTACCTACACCACTGTATCCACTTCAGCTGAGATAATACTAATGTCAGAAGGTTAAAGTACTGTAGAGCTCTTTGATGTCCTTCTATTAGAAGTACTTATTAAAAACTGTAGCAGTTTTCTGTTGGATGCAGATGAAATAACCAATATTTTTCCCAGAGGTATCATCAGTTCCTCATTGTTTTGCTCTATTCAGGATAATTTGGTGGAAATGGAAAAGGGAAGAGGAGTAATCCAGGTAAACCTTACCTTAGCACCCTCATGCCCCAAGATACCTGTCTGTGACAACTCAGAACAGTGCAACCAACTCACGTGCAACTAAGTTATGTTAAACAGAAATCCAAGGAAATCACAGCATTAACAAACTAACACTGGTTAGCAACCAATATGCTGAGAATTCTATGTAATTCTGTAGCATCCCCCAAATAAACAACAGCACTGATTCCAGTCTCCACCCTCCAACAGATTGGTGTTAATGCTAGTTACAAATTTAAGCCTGAAAACTACTCTCTTAACTTAGAGTTAAGAATGAAATTGTTCCAGTTACACAAGCAAGGTGAGTAAATTGTGACTGGTTTTTAAGCAAGTGGTTTTATTGTACTGTTTGCAGTCAGCAGCAGTTTGAAATTTGCTCTATTTTGATATTAGAAGTTTTAGAATCATTTGAAACACTTTGCTTATGAGGAAAAAGTATCAATACAACAAAAAATCCCAACCTCCCAAACAAGCACAAGTGCTCAGTAACAAGCTTGGAAAGATATTCATAAGCAACTGATTTCAACTCCTCTTTCATCCATAATCATTGTTAACTACTGTGAACATCCAGACTGGGAAGGAAAAAAAAAACACAACCACAACCAACTCAAAAGTAGCTTTGTGGAGAATGTGGAGATCTTCACATACGTAGTTCTGAAAGAGCCCTTGCAGCAAAAGTACCTAGTGGCATCCTAGGCTGCAGGAGTGTTGCCGGCACTGAGGCCATACCTGGACTTCTGCTTGTAGTGCTGGGCTTTGCAGGACAAGATAGACATTGACTTGTGGGATAGAGTCCAGCAATGGGCTTCAAAGGTGATGCAGGGAGGTAAGCACCTCACACAGCAAAAAGGCTGAGAGAGCCAGGACTGTTTACCCCAGAGAAAAGAAGACTCAGAAAACTCAATTTGTACAAATATTCGATGGTAGTGTAAAGAATTTTGAGCCAGACTCTTGACAGGCCAAGGCCCTGAGATGGGACATAGTAAACTACAGGAGGCTCCTCCTGAACATAAGGAAACACTTTATGGTGAGAGTGACTACCAGTACAGGCTTTATGCTAGACTCTTGGAATGGAGTCAGATAAAAATAGCTGATTCTTAAGAGCTTGTATGTGTTGCTCCATTAGTTTGATAAGCATGCCTATCATTATTCTTCAGTCTTGACTGAGAGGCCAAAACCCCAGAAACAGAACTAATTTTCTCCCTGAATTAACGCTGCCAAAAATCAAGACTAAAGTTTCAGTTCTCATCCAGCCACTTAAAAAAAAACCAAACCCAACAAACCCACAACATAAAAACCCCACATACACCACCACACAGCCTAAGGAGACAATAGGCCTAAGCTATATTGATAAGTGTCAAAAACATTCTAAAGCTTAAATTCGGCTGCCAGCAAACACACAGAAGCAGTTAATGCCTGCCAAAACATTTGAAAAGCTCAAAAGAACAAGGGCAGTGTTTTTGTTTCAGAGTCTCCTGCTAAAGTTCATTCTTACTGTAGCAGTTATTCCTTGACAGAAAGTAGCGAGAACCTGGTTTTGTTATTTTTTAAAGACATTTTAGTGCCAACAAATACAAACATGCACCAAACAACTACCTGCATGAGTGCTGTTGAACTACATACACTTGTCCACAGACCTAGGTATAAAGTACTGCACAAATGTAACTCCAAGCATTTCAGTTTTCGGTGAAAATTAAGTTTAGGATCTCCAACCACTTAATCAGCTTGCAGCAAGATGCACGTTAGTTGTATATTCCTCACAACACACACAATTCAGGTGAACTGAATTTAAGACCCATCAACACTGATGTAACTTCAGATACAGCCAACACTACGTAAGCATCAGGAACATTCAATGACATTGTGTAGCCATGTGCCATCTTTCTACAGAGTAAATCAAGTTCTAAAATAGCAAAGGAAAAGCAAGCTGTAAGTTTTAAATCAGCTTTACTGCATACAGCTCTTTACAGGACAAGCCACATTTCAAGAACTGCAGATGCCCCTTGAAAAAGATTTAAGGCTTTGTATGAGTCTTAAAAATACAACCCATAATAAATACAGTAAGATAAAGATCTGATAAGTATCAAGCTACAAAATAACCCAATCAAGCTTTCAAATTACATGAGATTAAAAAACTACTATGGCAATGAAGGTCACAGACAAGAGACTTCCTACCACTAACTCATTTACGACAGTCAAACAGAACAGTAGCACACAGAGTTTTAGAAAGGGGGACTGAAGAGTAAGAAAAGGAGTATGTTGATAACAGCATCTAGTCAAAGGCAACCAAAATGACTTCTTGAGCTCCAGTAATGCTGTTCTACATAATCCAGAAGGTTCCTTCAATAGTCACAAATGAGATTTAAAAACCAAACAAACAGAAAAAAACAACCACGTTAAGACTCAATAGAGCTAGGCCATTGGGGGTGAAGAAAGTGATGTAAAAAGATAATGGATGGCAGTCAGATCAACTTTATCTCCAATACAGAAGAACACTTTGAATAGTGTAATTCACTGTATCATTTAGTGTGGATCACAGTGTTTTGATAATCCTAATGCATAATTTGTCAGTGAACTACTTTCAAATATTCACTGTATCCTTTAAGAATGCTAAAATCTGACAATTTCTGCCTTTTACAGACAACATTGCATAGTGCTTTATTTAAAAGTGTAATGAGCTCAGATAAAAGGTGGCTGTAACAATTTTTTCCATTGTTTTTCTGTTGTTCAATGAACACATTGCATCTTATCCTCTGTAAAAGCAGCCTAAGCACTTGTCTGCTGTAACTAAACTCAGTGGCTACTATGTGCAAGACATAACTTAGAACTACAGTATTTAATGTTTTATAACTGGTGCAGAACTGAATGAGATAAAAAAGTGTATTTCAACTAATACAGTAAGATTTATTTTTTTTCTAATTAGTCCATTTAAATATTTTCAATATTCAGCATCAGTTAGAGGTCCCAATGCTCGTATTAAGAAGTAGGATGTCATATTAGGAATGGTCTTCAAATTAATGGAGAGTAGTAGACTCGTAACAGTTTATAAACCAAAGCACAAAAACATTTGTTTGCCAATTACAACTTGCATTAGAGCCTCTTTTTGTTTGGCACAACAAAGCAATTTACTCTCGACCTGGCACCTGGTCTTGTTAAACCTCATCCCATTAGCCTCAGCCCATTGATCCAGCCTGTCCAGATCACTTCCTACTCTCAACTAGGTCAACGCTCTCATTCAATTTAGTGTCACCTGCAAACTTGCTGAGGGTGCACTCGATCCCCTCATCCAAATCATTGATAAAGACATGCAACAGAAGTGGCCCAAATACCAAGCCATGGAGACACTGCTTGTGATTGGCCATGAACTAGATTTAACTCCATTTAACACAACTCTTTGGGCCTGGCCATCCAGACAGTTTTCAATCCAATGAAGAATACATCTATGTCATGGGCACAACCCTTCCCCCAGTCAGTCTGCACGTTAGCGTCAGCTACCCTTCAAAGCAGAACATACATTTCTCCTTAACTAAGTTCTGACAGTTGTAGGGTTAAATGGCAGAATAAACAAATAGCAAGAGTCAAAGCAATCACAGAGCTCAAGAAGGTTTTGTGGTAACGGTTTAGATGCAAAGGAAAACTAAAGAGGAGATGAGTAACATTCCTCTAAGATTATCTAAATAATAGTATGTATGCAAAATAAAAAGGTACTGTGGCTGTGGAAGGAGCATTACAAAAGCAGGCCCATCAAGACACTGGTTTACAAACACCAGGGGTTGCTTACTTTGAACAAGTATTTTCATAACACTCCCACAAAATGCTGAATTCAGGAAAACGCAAGAGCTCCAAGACCTACAGGGTTTATTTGTTTAATCTAGTTTAACCCCAGCAACAAAGATCAATCACACCACTTGTGTTAAAATAGAGGATAGGAAATGCTTGCACAATTATTCTCTATGCATTAGAGATTACTTTTTTTAATAATCTAGAAAGCAGCATACAAAAGAAGGTAACATTTTAATAGGTAAATATTAACATCCTTGAAGACAAAAATATACCCCTGTGCTTCAGTAACAACACAGTTGGGAGACTTGAATTTCCAGATACGTTTCAAATTTGCACTCACGTTGCCAGCTGCCTTTACACTTGTGCTTCTGGAGAAAAAAGCCTTTCCCCCCAACTAAAGGGCTTTGTTCTACCCAGAGGAAAGCTCACCTTACCTCTGAAAGCCTGAGCTTTTGTCAGCTGTTCACACAATAAACAGCTGTTCATGTATGGAAAACCTATTACCACTGTCAGAAAATGAAAGCCAGCGAGTAGTTTGTGTCTACAATGGAAAAAAGTCTCCAAAACACACAAATGTTTCAGTATATTCTAAGATACTTCTTTTTCCCCTTCCTCTCATATTATTTCGTATGAGCCTTCAAAAAAAAAAAAACCTCTGTGTAAACAACATGTTAAACATAACTAACCTCAGAATGCCAAACATAGGCTATCCGCCTGCTAGCTGCTAATGTGAAATGTGAGAGCATGAGCAAGAGGAGCAGCAGAGTCATCACCGGCATATAGCTTAATGGTGATTTTCCTACAGGTCCTGCTCCTGTTAAATGCTAGCTGGGCTGATAAAAACCTCACACAGTAGATTTGAATCAACTCTGAATCCTGTCAGTGTAGCTTTCCAGGCACGCTCAAGAATTTCATAACTTTCAGCAAACTGGCTCCAAGCCAGGTTGCCTTCACATGCTACGTTTTTCTCTTTTAAGTAACCTACCAATTCTGGTACATTTCCCCATTTGGTATTTTACTTTGGGTATAAACTTCAAACAATGAGCAAGATAGAGTACACGCACATTTATACAACGTTCTGATGAACCATTTTTTTCCCTAAGTGACCAGCTCAAGCGGAATCTATCACAATTTTTAGAGGATGCTCCTCCTTTGAGTTCTGTTTGCCATCTACAATGTATGAAACTAAAAGCAGGCTTAGTTGAGGTGTACCAAACTATCCAGAATAATCAGAATGAAAAAGGAAAGAAAATAAAAATGAAAGTTTGCAATCATCAGAGTATTCCTCGAGTTTTTAGCAACCAAGAATTGACAGCTTTCAGAAACTTCAAAACCAACACATTTAATCAGGTCAGTGTCTCATTCTGTTTACAAATAGGTGGTTTAAATCTCAACTGTCTCTTTATACAGCATGGGGTTCAAGTTTGCCTTTGTCTTTGCTTCTAGTCATCACTACACAGGGAAGAAGAGAAGGGAATTAACTGAAACCATCATAAAACTCAGCAGGAAACCCAGTGGACCTGTGCATTCAACATAATTCATCATTTGGTATAAACTTTTCCTTCTTTTGAGATTGCTGATTCTAGTTTCTTGATTTACTAAGTGTTCACAATAGGCTAAAACACAAGTAGCCACCTCTATCTAAAGGCAGGCTTTGTATTACAATTCAAATGAACAATGTTCAGAGGCATCCCAACAGCTAAGATTTTAATCACTGCACACAAACATCTCTTTGCTTTATTACCTGATACAGTACTATTCTTGGGAAGATATTATTAAATCACATCTCAAAGATTCAGGCTACTCAATTTTGTCTGTTGTTTCTCCCCAAGTATTGTAAACTAAAATAAATTCAGTATTTGCATCCTGAATCTGTTACAAATTTAACGTGACAGAAGCCTATCAAATCACTGTGAAGACTCAAAGTTCATCCAGCATGCATTTAGCAGAGGTTAAAGCAATTTCAGTTTCCAGCTTCTCATTTGCACGCAATTTTATCTTTAAAGAGACCACTAGATGAACTAAACCAGCCATCTGCACAGCATAACTGACAGGAACTCCGGCCTGAATTTAAACAGCACCAAAGTGGACAAAAATACATTAATAATTTTAGTAGTAGTAGTTATCTGAACCTGATATGACCTCTTTTCTCCTATCTTTAAAAATCTTAGGAGTTACCTTAGACTTCTCTACTAGGTCAAACAATCTTGTACAACTTCACACCTACTGCCGCAAAGACACAATTGGGGTGCACAATTGGTGCTCCACAGGAATTGCCCTATGGACAGCCTCCCAACAGTGACTGGAGAATAATCCACAAGACTTTACCACATGGTGGATAGCAGTCAGCTGTCTTTTGGGAAGGTGTAAGATGAAGGCCTGAAGAGAGGAAATTACAGCAAGCAGTTGACATGCAACAGCTTCTGGCCTGCACCCACAGGCTGCATTCTCACCTCCAGCTGGTGTTGAAGCTGTTTACATAACGCTTCTGGGGGGCTTTGGTAAGGGTGCCAAGGGCACATCAGGGTTCCTGAACCAGTTCTGCAAAATTCTTGAACTTGTGAGCAAATCTGCGTGCAAAGAGCTAACCACAAAGCTGTGCTAAGAGCATCCACTATGAGCTCCATTTCATTCAAAAAATTAATCCCAGACAGTTTTCAGTTTGGCAGGTTTAAGGAGGAGCAATCAAATGTGGTGCACAAAATATCCATGCTTTTAACACTCTTTTAACCACCTTCCCATTAAATAATGCTTTTTCACTGAGCGGGGAAAAGTTTTCCCCAAATTAAAGACAAAATATACCCAGTTATGAATAAAATGCGATTCAAAATACTAGACTAACCTGAATCTGTCTCACAACCCTGGCTTTGTGTAAATATAGTAATTAATGTACACACATCCACCCATTGCAGATGAAACTGAAGAATTTCATTAAAATAAAGGATGCCCACAAGCACTGCTTCTCTCATCCCCCATTCAGGTGGTCTTATCCTGAATATAAGACTTAACTGTAAGATTGAACAGTTTTGTTTTATTTGACTGTTCAAAGAACCTCCTGCATCCCTCACGGAGACTGCTCTTTCTCCTGTGTGGTAGGTTCATGACAGCATTGTGTATAGCTCAATACCTTACGCTGAACAGTTTCCGCTGATTGGACTCATCAAACAGTGAAGAGAAAATAGGGGTAGAGGTGGAGGGGTCAAAAGGAAAACAGCTCTGAAACCACACTGATTGGTACAAAAATTGAAGGACTGATATACCTGACTGCCACTCATTCTCTGAATGAGACAAGAGTTCAAGCTGGTACTTCTTAAACAAACTTAGTTGGTATAAATGATAGTCATCTTACAAAGATAAGGCATTAAACACTTACGATAAGCCTAAAAGAGAAACCAGCCACTTAACTTTGAAAGACTGTTACTAGCACAGCAATAGAGCAGGAAAGTTTGTAGATTAAGTAATTTCACATTCCTGAAGTAAGAAGTTTAGGAGCTTAGATAAATGTGTTGCATTAGTTTTAGCTAGAATAGGAGTAATTATGTTTGGTGTTTTTACTTGCTAGCTCACTCTAAGTAGCTGCACTTTCTGAAGGTTAACAGTATCTTTTCCCAGACAGTGTCTGCACCACATTGGGGGTGCAGAGTAAAAGGCCTCACCTGTGGGGAGGAGTGGATAGGATAGGTGACCCTAAACTGACCAGCTAGGTATTCCATTCCATATACATCGTATTCAATATAAACCAGGATCTCTTCAATGGCCAGTGTCTGAGGAGGACTCTCCATTCTGCCTTCAATGCATGTGGTCTTGAATTCAGCTCCCATCTGCCACTGAGTGCAGAGATTTCTGTCACAAAAATCAGTGGTGATGATGACTAATTTCCATTGGACAGATGGCTTTGATATTGGGTTTGTGTATTTATGTATACTTTGTTAGTTATTTTCACTAAAGTAGTTTCAGTTTTCTTTTCCAAATGGTAAGTCTCTCACCCTTATTCCCTTTCTCTTTCCTTCAGAAAGGGAGAGGACTTTAACAGCCTGTCACATTTATTGGCTGGCCCAGCTCTAAGCCTCAACAGGTCTGCAACAACTACCACCTGCAGAGGTAGTCAATTAAGGCTGTAGGTCTGTAGCATTAGCAGGAAAATCCTGACCTCTGCCTGTCTCAGTCTCAGGGCTCTATCTGTTAGACAAAATTACCATTTGCCTCTTTCCAGTGCCCCAATAATGATTTGCACTGAAACAGGTTCATAAAGTTAAAATCATAGGTTTAATTTATTAAAGCAACAGATAAAACAGATTCAGGATTTGCAGTGATAAATGCAAGGGACTGAGCTCAAATTAACAAATCCTGGGTAACATCCAACAGTCAGAGACATAAATCACTGCAAATGCCCTAATGTGTGATAGAAACACCAGCAAAAGTTAAGCCATGTATCGAAGGTGCAGCTCTTCCTACGAATAGAATAGAATAAACCAGGTTGGAAGACACCTTTGAGATCATCATGTCCAACCTATCATCCGACACCACCTAATCAACTAAACCATGCAACCAAGCATCCTGTCAAGCCTCGCCCTGAACACCCCCAGCGACGGCGACCCCACCACCTCCTCAGGCAGCCCATTCCAGTGGGCAATCACTCTCTCTGTGTAAAACTTCCTCCTAACCTCCAGCCTAAACCTCCCCTGACGCAGCCTGAGACTGTGTCCTCTTGTTCTGGTACTGGTTGCCTGGGAGAAGAGACCAACCTCTGCCTCACTACAACCCCCCTTCGGGTAGTTGTAGAGAGCAATAAGGTCACCCCTGAGTCTCCTCTACTCCAGACTAAGCAACCCCAGCTCCCTCAATCTCTCCTCATAGGGCTTGTGCTCCAAGCCCCTCACCAACCTTGTTGCCCTTTTCTGGACACGCTCCAGCAAGTCAACATCCTTCCTACACTGAAAGCACCTCTCTTGGTGTGGGGAAGGAACAGAGCTCTTCAACCATCCTCATCTCAGCTAAATCTATGGTCTTCCCATACACACAGTCTTTCCCCCCACAAAGAGTGATGTTCCAATGATGTTTAGAACCACAGAACATTAAAGTTGGCAAAGACCTCATCTAGTCCAACCATCAACACAATGCTACCCTGGTTGTTAAACCATGTCCTGAAGTGCCATGTCACCTTTTGAACAGTTCCAGGGACAATGATTCGACCACCTCCATAGGCAGCCTCCTCCAATGCCTGACGACTCCTTCTGTAAAGAAATTTGTATTAATATCCAATCTAAACCACTCCTGGCACTCTCATTCTATCCATAGTTACTTGGGAGAAGAGACCAACACCAGCATCACTACAACGTATTTTCACATAGTTATAGAGAGCAATGAGGTCTCCCCTCAGCCTCCTCTTCTCCAGACTAAAAAACTCTAGTTCCCTCAGTTGTTCCTCCTAAGACTTGTTCTCTACACCCTTCACGAGCTTCATTGCCCTTCTTCTGGACATGCTCCAGCAAATCAATGTCCTTCTTCTAGTGAGAAGCCCAAAACCCACAGTATAAGAAGTGCAGCCTCGGCACTGCCAAGTACAGGGGCACAATTGCTTCCCTACACCTGACTTGCCACACTATTGGTGGTCCAGGCTAGGACACTGTCAGCCTTTCTGGCCACCTGAGCTGGCTCATGTTCAGCCAGCTGTCAACCAGCACCCCCAGGTCCTTTCTTGATGGGCAACTTTCCAACCACTCTCCCCCAAGCCTGTTGTTGTGGCCCAAAGTGCAGGACCCAGCACTTGATCTTGTTAAACCTCATTTAACTGACATCAGCCCATTGATCCAGGCTGTCCAGATCCCCCTGCAAAGCCTTCCTACCACAAGCAGACCAGCACCCTTGCCCAATTTGGTGTCATTCTCAAACTTAATGCCCCCATTAAGCACTCAATCCCCTCATACAGATCACTAATAAAATAAGACTGTCCCCAGAACTGAGCCCTGGGGAACACAACTTGTGACTGGCCAGCTCTGTTCACCACAGCTCTCAGACATCCATCCAGTTTTTAACCCAGTGAAGCATTCATCCATCCAAGACAAACTGCCAGCTTCTCCAGGAGAATACTGTGGGAGACATGATTTAGCATGATTTGGATGGAGAGTTCAGTAACAGTCATATATGTTTAGCATGTACTCCAAGTGGGTCATTATCACACTCTCAACTTTAATATTAAAATTGTAAGTATCTTCATTCAGGCACTTATAACCTTCAGAATGTTTTGCAGTTGCATGTTTTGCCTTGACTCAGTAGTTTCAGGTAGTCCTGCCTTCACAAGACACCCTCTTTTAGCCCGCTTGGCAGGCCAGCTTCACAGATCTTAACTTCCAGAGATAACAGACATGTCTCAGTTGCAAGCATCTCCACCTTGCTATTGAAGTGCACTAGATTAACTTGCATTCCAGTCCCATGGGAAACTGGGCAGTTATTCCACATGGTCATGCAGGCTTCCTTCCACAGGAGACAACTAAGAAAGGCAAGCTACCCTGCTTAAGCTCTGTACAACATACAGACCCAGTCTCGTGCTCAGGAACTCCTTGAGAAGTCTGACAGCCACAATCATCTAGGCAGAGCTGTACAAAATGAGCAACCCAGGGTAACCCTTCTGCATCGAAGCAGGATACTTGTAAAATAGAGACTGTAATAAGCTTTAATCTGCTCCAGAGCAAGCAGTTGAGAAGGCCAAAGTATCTTCTTCTAGACAGGCCCACATAAAGCCCCACTAAACATCTTGATGGTAAAGGGAAGTCATTTCTGGCCTGAAAATGAACTCATCTGCACTGTGAAGTGTGCAACAAATCTTCTAATGCACTTTTCCCCCTCTACATTAGTTAGGTCCATCTGGAACAAATCATACAGCTTTGAGTCCTGAAAAAAAAGTCATTTGCTTCTTAGGAATTAGTACTAGTAATAAAGGCCATGCAAGACAACTGAAGTCTCTACTATACCACCAAGACCCTGCAGCCTTCAGTGAGATTGTTGAGAGGCAAAAAAATCTAAGTCAAAAAGCAAAAAACAAGACTTCAGATCATTCTTAGCTATGCTGGCCCAGCAGGCCTAAGCAGAGAAAAAGCTGTCAACACATATTTTAACAAATGAATGTAACAGCTATGGACGAAAACAAACACAGAACCTGTTATCTGGTCACTAAACTGCGTAACAATGAGTAAAAAGGCGTCAAAAGTCCGTGGTATACCGAAGCATGCTTTAGGGCAGCATTCTCTCAAGAGAAGAGGAAAGATACTAACTGTGAAACCAAAAAGCACCTTTTGCAGCAACCATGCAGACACAGACATGAGCATGTACCACTGGAGTAAACAGGCATTTCCTTCTCTTTTCCTATACTCTTGAAGTAAGCATTTGTCTGGCTTTCTTTTAACCACTGGTGGAGTGTGGAGGGGGTACTGATTACCTGGATAAAGTTTTGTAGCACAGTAAAACACGGTGGATAAAGACTTGTGAGAACTCACTCATATAGGCCCAACACAATCTGGGCTCAGGAAAGAGCCATGCTGTTGTCTCTAGAACAAACAGGCCACATTTTGGTACGGGTGAATTCCCAAGCACAGCAGCTATCTCCTTTATCCACGTGGCAGTTAGGATTTCATGACCACTTTAAGCCAGTTTAAGTGTGACTTACACAGAAAGGAGCCCTGCCCTTCTCAGTGCCCCTGTCTTGCAATCTCCTCCCCTTAAATCAACAGTAGTGTTTTCTTGGCCAATAGGCCAGGTAAAACTCACTCAAGATCAGAATTCATAAGCAGGCCAGTTCTCTACCTCACCACACAGCTCCATAAGCCCTGACACAAGCTGCAAGCTTGAAGATAACTGCAGTGTCCCTTTGGCAGCAGCCTGCCTTCAAGCCATCCTGAAGCAACCGTGTAACTTCAAGGTGATCAACACAGTGGTCTTCAGAGTCCTGGAAGTCTGCAAATAGCAATCACAAAAAAACTTTCAAAATACAATTTTATAAGCACAGCAATACACATTTTCTGCTCTAGGAGTTACACAATGAGGCACAGAGCAATACATGAGTCACAGTAGAGCAAATGAGTCAGTTATTTCATTTACCATATTCATGATTGGAGTATTTCACAAGGGAAAACATTTATTTTGGTAGGCCTGTTCCATAGTCCATCTTTGGAGGAGGTTCACTGACTCACAAAAGGGAGCAAGTCTGCTGGAATGGGCTCGTGGAGCAAACTCCTGCATTCACAACCACGTTTTGCTGCTGTATCAGCAGCTTTCCCTAGGGCAGCAGGCTTGGTCAAAAAGGAATGCACCCCGCTTCCTAGAAAAAGGGAGGGACAAGGTAACACTGCTAAATTGTAACTGGAAATAGTTCCAGCTTCTCTACCAGTAAAGTTTTGTGGCCCTTGTTATTCACAATCTTTGACAGTCAACCAAATGTTATCAGCCTCAGCAGATCAAGACTGCACTTTAGCATTGAAGTCCTAATACCGACAAAGATCAGTACACCACCTGTACAACACAGCCCAGACTTTGCAGGCCAGTACAAGAGCCCCTGAACAGCTAACATGCACAGCTCAAGTTAATGGAAAGCCTGTTACCAATCACTGCACCAGCATGCCCATGTCAGGGCTAATGAGCCACAACCACCACACTGGACACAGGTTACCAGACACCACACATGCCACTGACAAACCTCGCAACAGGCCCTTGCTCACAATATATACATCCCCACAGGAAAGCAGACTGACTGAAAGTCCAGCAGTGCTTTTGACTGCAGAAGAGGAGCAAACTGATGCTGAGAGCAGGGCTCAAGAGCACTAAGCTCTGGGAAGGATGAAGCCATCAAAAGTCGCCCCAGCCTGTGCAGGACAAGCTGCTGGGTTACTTAAGCTACTTGTATGCAGCTGCTGATGGAAGATTCATTGTAACCTGCCTGAGCAGCAGTCTTACCTCCAGCCCACCCGGCAAACGACACCCTTCCCACGCCACTTCCCGCACTTGAAACCAGCATCCCCTCTATAATACAGGTGGATATACTCTGACTTTGTCTTATTCACTCACACCACACTCCCTGACCCCTAAGTTCAGCACACTCATGTCCTCACCAAGACTGAATGCCTTCCAGGCTACCTGTCCCAAAACACAGCCACAAATAACCCTTCTATGCCTTAGAATCAAGTGACACGCATGCTAGGCTAATACATAGAGGGGTTTTGTGCTCTTACACTGCTGTCTCAGTTCATTCACCCATTAACTTTTGCCTGAGGTGCTTGTGTTATACCACACTACCACCTGTCCCACAACACCATCTCTTGCTCCCACAGCCAAGTCACTGAGTATGCCAAGGCCCTTGCCTGGAATGTGGTTCTGCCATTGGGTCTTCACTGGTTCCAGTGCAATGCATCACACAGGAATGACTCTCCAAGATCCCCAGTGGAGATGGATGCATTTCAGAACTTGGATTCCTTCACGATTAAATCAATTATTTTTGTCCCAGAATTTAAGGATTGTCTTGGATTTTGTGGTTCTCTTTTTACTCCCTAAAAATCATAGCAGAGTGTCTCATTGCATAGTCATTCTCATCTGCTTCCTCCTTTCAGTAGGTGTTTCTCAACAGTTTATTTCTACTCCTTAGCTTCCTTTTGTTAATCAAGGGGGGAGGGAAAGATTGGCCTCAGACAGGATTCACTAAAAGTGTTTGCTCATGATTTATACATCTTTCCATACATCCAGTCTAACATTTCACTAGTTATCATTTCACACTGAGTAACCAGGAAGTAGTAGCTTTGATCTTAATGCCATCTTTGCTCCTTTTCAAGCTTACTCTATATACTGGGAGGATTCAGTTTTCCAACCACATCAGTACCCTTTCCTCCTCCCTCATGCACATGTAAGTCCATCCTTTTAAACATAACAAAACTTTGGATCTCTTAGCTACTGAGATAAAAATACCCGTATTGGTTCTGTTTCCCATCTTTACCATTTGCCTTCTATCTCTACAAAGTCCAGATTTGTCTTACATACAGCCTCTTATCCACAGAAAAAACCCACCACATACTATCTCCAGTCCTGATGACCATTCTCAACTCAGCTCTCTTCCTCCTTTCCTTTCCTACTTCCTCTGTCTAAAGAGGTGCCTATTAAGGCTGCGCATCAGTCTTCACCACATTCCTGTCTTTTCACACTGCACCCCACATCCTTATTCCCAGGTCAGTACTATATACAGCCCTGCAAAAAAGTCGGGGGCCACAAATATTCACTATTGTAGACAGGGAAGAAAAAACCCAACCACCAACAAGAAGCAGCACACCACTAAAGAACACAGACACACATACACACACACACACTGCGCGTTAGATGAAGTCATGTATTGCCTGCTGAGGAGAATTAGACCACAGTTGGACTGTGGCCTACAATAAAAGAAATTCAGTTCTATTCTATGATCTTCACAAGGCATATTTATCTCTGTTAATAAATTTCTTTCAAACAGTTGTAAAAACTAAGTGAATGGTTTTACCACTGTCATAGTAAATCCTCCACCATGTCTCAACAGAAATAGTTTTTGATAAAGTACAATCTGACAAAGACCCTGCAAATAAAGGCAGTGCTTTCTGAAACACAGCACATTCCTTTGTGTGCCAGATACATCTTATTTGCAAAAGTGAAATTGGAACACAAGGCTTGTAAGAGATTGAGAGAACAAAAGCTTCATCACTTCAAAAATATTCTGTAATTTCAAAAGCTACAACACAGCTATGTTACTGGTTTCCAACCCGCTCTCCACTCTGAAAACTTCGTTTTATTTTGTAGGGAAGAAGCTATGTCAGTTTCTATGCCTTCACTAGTACCTATTGAAAGTTAACCATATAGAAGGAACAGTCACTCATGAACCTCTTTAAATACAGTCTCACAGTATCACTAAGGTTGGAAGAGACCTCAAAGATCATCGAGTCCACCCTGTCACCACAGACCTCATGACTAGACCATGGCACCAAGTGCCACATCCAATCTCCTCTTGAACACCTCCAGGGACGGTGACTCCACCAACTCTCCGGGCAGCACATTCCAATGATAAATGACTCTCTCCATGAAGAACTTTCTCCTCACCTTGAGCCTAAACTTCCCCTGGTGCAGCTTGAGACTGTGTCCCCTTGTTCTGGTGCTGGTTGCCTGGGAGAAGAGACCAACCCCTTCCTGGCTACAACCTCCTTTCAGGTAGTTGTAGAGGGCAATGAGGTCACCTCTGATCCTTGTCTTCTCCAGGCTAAACAACCCCAGCTCCCTCAGCCTCTCCTCACAGGGCTGTGCTCAAGGCCTCTCCCCAGCCTTGCTGCCCTTCTCTGGACACGTTCAAGTGTCTCGATGTCCTCCCTAAACTGAGGGGCCCAGAACTGGACACAGTACTCAAGGTGTGGCCTAACCAATGCAGAGTACAGGGGCACAATGACCTCCCTGCTCCTGCTGACCACACTATTCCTGATGCAGGCCAGGATGCCATTGGCCCTCTTGGCCACCTGGGCACACTGCTGGCTCATGTTTAGGCAGCTGTCAATCAGCACTCCCAGGACCCTCTCCTCCTGGCTGCTCTCCAGCCACTCTGACCCCAGCCTGTAGCTCTGCATGGGGTTGTTGTGGCCAGTGTGCAGCACCTGGCACTTGGACTTAGAATAGAATAAACCAGGTTGGAAGAGACCTTCAAGATCATCGCATCCAACCCATCAACCAATCCAACACCACCCAAACAACTAACCCATGGCACCAAGCACCCCATCAAGTCTCCTCCTGAAAACCTCCAGTGATGGCAACTCCACCACCTCCCCAGGCAGCCCATTCCAATGGGCAATCACTCTCTCTGTGTAGAACTTCTTCCTAACATCCAACCTTGACTTGTTGAATGCCATCCTGCCATCCTGACTGTCCAGTCAGTCAAGGTCCCTCTGCAGAGCCTTTCTGCCCTCTAACTGACTAACATCTGTTCCCAACTTGGTGTCATCTGCAAACTTGCTGATGACTGACTCAACCCCCTCATTCAGATCATCAGTGAAGATGTTAAAGAGGATGGAGCCCAGCACTGATCCCTGGGGGACGCCACTGGTGACTGGCCGCCAGCTGGATGTGGCACCATTCACCACCACTCTCTGGGCTCGGCCCTCCAGCCAGTTCCTAACCCAGCACAGAGTGTTGCTGTCCAAACCACGAGCTGACAGCTTAGCCAGCAGTTTACTGTGGGGGATGGTGTCAAAGGCCTTGCTGAAGTCCAGGTAGACTACATCCACAGCCTGCCCCACATCCACCAGGCAGTCACCTGATCATAGAAGGAGATCAGGTTGGAGAGGCAGGACCTGCCCTTCCTAAATCCATGTTGGCTGGGCCTGAGCCCTTGGCCATCCTTCAGGTGCAGTTATTGCCGCCAGGATAATCTGCTCCATCACTTTCCCTGGCACTGAGGTCAGGCTGACTGGCCTGTAGTTTCCAGGTGCCTCCATCCATCCCTTCTTGTGGATGGGCACCACCTTGGCCAGTTTCAGTCATCTGGGACCTCTCCAGTGAGCCAGGACTGGAGGAAAATGATGGAGAGCAGCTTGGCAGCTCATCTGCCAGCTCTCTCAGCACCCTAGGATGGATCCCATCTGCTCCCATGGACTTATGGGTGTCCAAGTGGCTCAACAGGTCCCCAACTAATTCCTCATGGATTTCCAGGGCATCACACTGCTCCCTGACCCCATCACCCAGCCCAGGAGGCCACTGGTCCTGAGCTCCTGCCTTGCTGTTAAACATTGAGGCAAAGAAGGTGTTCAGGACCTCAGCCTTTTCCTCGTCTTCAGTCTCCATGTTCCCCTCCAGGTCCAGTAAGGAGTGCAGGTTCTTCTTGCCCTTCTTTTTAGTGATGATGTATTTGTAACAATGCTTTTTATTGTCTCTCACAGAGGTGTTCAGCTTCAGTTCCAGCTGGGCCTTTGCCTCTCTAATTTTATTCCTACATAATCTAACCACTTCCTTGAACATACCTCGAGAAGCCTTCCCCTCCTTCCAAAGGTGACACAGCCTCTTTTTTCCCCTTCAATCCTCCAGGAGCTGCTTGCTCCTCCAGGCCCAGAGCCTTCCCCTGGGCTCACCTTTCTGCACATGGGAACTGCCAGTTCCTGTGCCTTCAAGAGCTCCTGTGTGAAGCAGCTCCAACCCTCCTGGACCCCTCGGTTCTTGCGGGTTGATACCCACCTCTTCCAGGACCTACTAAGGCCTTTGACCTCTACCTTATGTCCGGCATTATCACCTCCCCACTTCTCTTCCCAGCTTCTCATCTAAAAAAAATGTGAACTCAGCATTTTACTACCTCCTGTCTTCAAGTACATCTTGTTCAGTGAGCCAAAGTCTTGTTAACTCCTAAGCACTTCTTCATTCCTGCCATAAAACAGCCACTTACGTGTATCATCTTCATAAATACCTAGGAATCCAGCCTGTAATTTATTGCCAGATGCATGACGATGTAGAATTTGATCACTGACAACTACCAGAAAAACTACAGAGTATGCTGCTTCTAAAAACTTTAAGTAGCACTAAGCAAGTTATTCTGTTTCCTTATCCCATCAGACTGCCACAGGATCTATTACATCAACTCCCAATCTTAGTCACTGATTACTATTCATGTATTAGTAGCACATTTATCTGAAGTCATCTCTTAATTCACACATTTATATTAGAACAGGAAAGCTGCCTGATGGGTCTTTCACATATCATAGCTTCCAATAGCAAAAAGCTAAACAGCTACACATTTTATGTCACCCTCATTCCTCTGCTCTAGAAGCAGCAAAACTAAGTTCCATGCTTCTGTGCAGTATAGCTTCACCAAATCCAGGCAGACACAGAACATAATGGACCTGATATTTTAATCCCCAAGACACTAACTGTAGTCAGTTTGCAAGCTTTCAGTGGAGCAACTGAGACTCAATAGCAGCCCCACAGCCTATTGTCCCAGCTGTCATTGGTCATAACACAGCATTTCAGAGCAAGAGGGTTCCAGGTTTTATTTCTTTAACTAATATATTAAACAATTCATTTATACTATTGATTTTCCCCTGTTCTTGAACTTTCAGAATAAGCAAGAGGCAAAAGTTACCAACCACCAAGCATATTAAATCCTGAAGATCACACTACCTACATTTACTTACAGTTTCCGTACTCACACTACGGGATCATCATTAATCACATTATCCGGATTCGTGCTTTGTGAACTTTAGGTCAAAATATCAAAAATGAATGCAGAAACTAAAGACTAGTAATAAATTTCACCAGCTGCTCTTGACAATGGTAAGCTAAAAGCTTATCTGGTGAAGACATGTGCCTTTCACATGGAGCTGAACATCAATAGAGCAGGGAGAAGGCAGGCCATCAGTACAAAATGAGAACAAAATTCATGAAACTTATGATTAAAAGGAAAGAAATCCGACCACCAGTGCTGGTAAAAGCCTTCAACCCAAACACCTGCATTTAACACAAGCTTAAAAACACCAAAATAATTAGAATACATGCAAACCTGCTCCTCTGCTCTATTAGAGATTGTAAATTCATCTCACACTTTATAAAACAGTTTACCGAATTTTAAGTGCCTCAGTGGTCAAATGGTTTTTATTTCCTTAGTTAGTATAAATTGAATATTGTAGTCAGCTGCACAGTTCCTGCACTGTATTGGCATTACTACTGGCTGTCAGTAACCACTTAGCAGTTACAACTTGGCATGCATACAACTAAGTGTCTTGTTTCTTAGAAGTCATACAGCTATACAACATTTGATTTTCCCACCCTTTAAAACAATCCTTTGAATGCAATTTGGGGGGGGGAGAATGGGGAGAAAAAAGCCACATCCCCTTCTGTAAAAATTTCTTCCTATTACCCCCACTTATTTTTCCAACAATCCTGTAATGTGTTAGATGTCTAGAATCAATTAACAATGAAACATAACTTATGTAAACTGGCAGATTGCCAGATAATGCTGGACAACAGGTAAGTCACCTGAAGTTTTAGCACATTAGTTCAGTAAACTGTCTGATTTCATCTGACCAACTAGCTGTATTAGTGTGAATTTAAACCTAGTGACAGATTTCACTGTATCCATCCAAATAACATCAGACCTTCTCAGCCATTGTCTATGGATTTTCAAAGCATAAATTTCCAGGTATTTCAAGACTGCAAAATGTGCTCATTTGCAACATGGGAGTAGAGAGTTAGAGTAAAAAAAACTAACAACAAAAGTAATAACTTAAGCTCTTGTATTCAAAGTGTGTGATTGCACACATCACCATTACCTTAAAACACACTCCAAACACTGGTAAAGAGTCACCTCTTCCACGCTGTTTTTCAGAAGGGTTAAAGAAGTGTTAGTAAAACACTCATATTAGAAGACCCTTCAATCTATACTGAATTGTGTCAAACCAGAAGGTCTTTCGTACGACTGCTCAGCTCCTAAAGCAGCCCCTTTATCAGTTCTGACGTAACCACACAAGAATTCTCTACGCTGCAGTTGCTATTAGAAGGCTACACTTCTCTGGTCTGTTTCCACATCTGCAGAATTAAGTTAGAAAAAAAACACCTATTTTAAGAGCGTGACTTACATCCCATGTTTTCTAGACATCCTGGTCTTCAATAGCAGAGCTAAGACAACAAGGACTGCACATTGCTAATTGGTTGGAGGACAGCAGTGTAATGCACCACAAGAGCATCACATAAATCATAGTAATTGGCCTGTAGCCAGAAGGAGAATGCAAACCAGCATATAGTACCAGCCAACATTTCTGGTGATCCAGGTCACAGAAGGTTATGAAGCCATGTTAAGGGCTACATACATATCCAGCTATATTTTACATAGGTAGTCTTAGATATAGCAAACAGAGAGGGAAAACTGGAAGTTCAAAAGGATACAGATCTCCCAGAATAAGCACAGTTGTTGGACAGTACTCAAGTATTCACATGCTGTCAGGCTGACTGCATTCCAAGCAATCAGAATTCACATTAAATCTGTACCCTTGTTGCACATGAAAGCTCTTTAAATTTCCACATTAGTTCCTGTCACAGGCAGTATATTCATAAATTAGAATAGCTTGTGTCAGTTAAAACAGTGTGGGGTGGGGTTTTTTTTAAGATACAGGAAATCCTTCCACCTAATCCCAAAAGAGCATCAGCTAAAAAGACACCAAGTCAAGGGATGTCAGGTGCATTCCAATACTACTATAACTGTGCACTCATTTTTGTTACACTACTAAAAAACATAACAATTTGTCTTGACATAGCTAGATTACCTAGACAGAAGATGACATTAAAATTAAACCCATGCACACATCTCATAATGTGACATCTAATATACTTTACCATTCACCAGCAAAAATTACTGTAGACTAGATACTTCTTTTCAAAGTAGGTTATATTTTTTTTTAATTAGAACTTCACCAGAGTCTTACATAACAGTTCAATTTATAGAATAGAATAGACGAGGTTGGAAAAGACCTTCAAGATCGAGTCCAACCCATCATCCAACACTATCTAATCAACTAAACAAAGGCACCTAGCACCCCTTAAGTCTCTTCCTAAACACCTCCAGCAATGGCAACTCCACCACCTCCCTGGGCATCCCATTCCAAAGGCCAGTCACTCTTTCTATGAAGAACTTCTTCCTAACCTCCAGCCTAAACCTCGTCTGGCATAGCTTGAGACTGTGTCCTCTTGTTCTGGTACTGCTTGCCTGGGAGAAGAGACCAACCCCCTCCTGGTTAAAACCTCCCTTCAGGTAGTTGTAGACAGCAATAAGGTCTCCCCTGAGCCTCCTCTTCTCCAGGCTAAGCAACCCCAGCTCCCTCAGCCTCTCCTCATAGGGCTGTGCTCCAAACCCCTCCCCAGCTTTGTTGCCCTTCTCTGGACACATGCCAGCAACTCAGCATCTTTCCTAAACTGAGGGGCCCAGAACTGGACACAGGACTCAAGGTGTGGCCTAACCAGTGCTGAGCACAGGGCACAATGACCTCCCTGCTCCTGCTGACCACACTGTTCCTGATGCAGGCCAGGATGTTGTTCGCCTTCTTGGCTGCCTGGGCACACTGCTGGCTCATGTTCAGCCTACTACTATCAACCAGTACCCCCAGGTCCCTCTCTGCCTGGCCGCTCTTCATGCACTCTGTCCCCAGCCTGCAGCTCTGCATGGGGTTGCTGTGGCCAATGTGCAGCACCTGGCACTTGGATGTGTTAAATCTCCTGCCCTTGGCCTCTGCCCATCTGCCCAGCCTGTCGAGGTCCCTCTGCAGAGCTCTCCTACCCTCTAACAGATCAACTCCGGCCCCCAGCTTGGTGTCATCTGCAAACTTACTGATGCTGGACTCGATGCCCTCATCCAGATCATCGATAAAGATACTAAAGAGCACGGGGCCCAGCACTGATCCCCGGGGGACACAATTTTAGCAGGTTCATTTTTTTAAAAATTAAAATGACACAGCCAAACACAGAAACAAGCTACCATTTTTTGAGAGTGGTCTGCCTAATGTTCCCTTTTAAACAGTTCCAGCCTATGATTACACATAGATTTTGCTTTCAATTGTTCATCTCTGAAAACCTGAGCACAGGGAGAGAGTATGCAAAGGCAGCACCTGCTAGCACGACAACTGGCTCAAGCTGAAGAACTGCTACATACCGACACATCTGATCGTACAGAGATGGGTAACACTTTCTAAAACAGAAAGCTTTGAAAATGAAAATTGTTTCCTTGGAAGTGAGGAAAGCCTTGAAGTTAGGGGGAACATGAAATGTAAGAAACATGAAACAGAGCTAGAACAATGTAAAATTGTTTGGCCAACTTGGTACAACACTTCCATGAAAAAGATTCTTTCTTTTCCAAACTGATGAGAAGAAAATTGTGATTCATTTTCTCCTTAAAAACTAAGTCAATTCCACAGCAATATTGATGCTCTCCTACTACATTCATAACCACTCAGATAGTATGAAGTATTATTTACATTTCTTGAAATAATTTATAGTGCTTACTTTCTCTTGAAATATAGTCTAGATATATTTAGAAAGACTGAAAATATGCAGGAAAGGATTTACAAAGTTTTCCACATTTAGTGAGCTGGTCTTGACAGAAAGCCTTTTTCCTTTCTTTTCCTTTTATTTTTTTTCCAAATTATTCAAGGGCAAAGACAGAACATCAGAGCACACATGCTGAAAATAGCTTGCCATTCCCTAATTAATGCATTGCATTCCAAATCTTACAGGGAAACTGAAAAGCATTCTTCCCTTTGGGGAAGAAATACATAAAAACAAGCTTACTTGTTCTGGAACTTGGAAGTACTGATAGCTATTTCCTAAAGCAAACTGAAACTGGAATCAATGAAGACACTTTCACAAGACTAGTCATCTTGGAACTAAATAAAAAAGTTCAGCAAAGAGTCAGACATTTTTTGTTTATTCCCCTATCACAATATGCTATTACCAAATTCTGGATTGCATATTTTAGTCATATATACCTAACCAAATGCCAACATCAGGCCAACTGTGAAAGAAACCATACTTGTTCCACTGGCATGTCAGCAGATAAGCTTTTCCCCGGAGTTTAACACAACCTTTTCTCCTTAGAAAAAGGTTACTACACATACCAGGACCATTTGGTAACACAGTACACCAAGAAGTTAAGACAAAGCACAGTGTTTGCATCTCTGCAAATAAAAGCCTTCCTTTTGTCACTCAACTTGCATTAAATGGTTTTACTAAATCCACTCAGGTTTCATTTACAAGATATATATTGAATGCATCAGTGAGAATCATGTCTGCTAAAAGGTGCATTTCAACTCAATTTCTGCTAGTTTTGCTACTAAAATACTTGCTGTGGTGTTTCACTTTATACTGCTGGCATTTCAAGAACTCAACTTTAAAATAAGATAATTACTTTGCTTTACTTGCTCCAGTTTCATGAAATTTGGAGTAAAGACGCCTAGAAAGAACAAAATTACCTAGATTCTGGGTAATCGAGATTCAGGATCTATTAAAAGGATCTGAAACTCGTCAACTAAAATACACACCCCACCAAAATTACATGTAGCAGTTACCAGTTTGGTCTTGCAAAGCTTTCTCCAATTCCTGGAAGAAAAAAAATGGCTTCTGGTTTTGAAAGCAACTTTTACCTCACACTTACAGAAGGGGGGGTGGGGTGGGGAAGGGAGATAGAAAAGTCACCTGCAACAACAGATTATTAAAGCACCTCTGAGTCAGAAGTTAAATACTCATTAAAAGAAAATGGGGGGGGGGGGGGGGGGGGGGGGGGGGGGGGGGGGGCGGGGAGGGTGTCAGGGATCTTATGTCTTTCCCTTCCTTTGAGAATCAACAAAAGAAACATCCAGGTGGCTCCAGACACTACTTTACATTTGACAAATCTTACTTGTGTTTTGGTTATATTGTCCTGATCACACATCACCAAGAGCTTCAAAAAAAAGTAAGTATGTATCCATGCTGATAATACTGTGCTGAACCCCCTTCCAGAGGCAAGGCAGCACTAAAGTGACAATACAAACATTAAGTTCTAGAGTGGCCAGTCTAAGTGCCAGTCAATTAATTCTTTATATTATTTTCCCTCCAACTCACTCCCTTGTCATTCATACCTAAGAGGCATGACTACAAAGCCTCTACCAAGGAAAGGACTGTAACACCTTAAAAAAGGTCAACTAGGGTCTATGCTAAGACAAACTAACCTCAAATTACATACAAGGCTATACTAAGGCAAAAGACATACAAGGCTATACTAAGAGTACTTACATGACATATCAAAGAAACCACTTCAACTACTTCCAATGTGGATGCAGCTACAACAGTACAGAACTAAGGCAAAGGCAGTCTCTGTCTTTCCTTGAGCAAGTAGAGTCATACCAGCAGAGGCACAGGACCTTTTTAATTCTCCTAGAACAGCTGCATTAAGGCCTCCATCCAGGTCAGCTGTGCTATTGTGGGATCACACCTCTCCCAGCCTTGCCGGCCACATCTGTGACAATAAAGTAGCGTACACTAACTCAGTAAATCAAATATACAATTCACAATATAAAACTGTATGATCACTCTTGGCATCTTCACAAACTTGGCCACATGAAACAGGCAATTTCTAATCTTCTCTCCAGATTGTTGTATTTACTCATAAAGTGCTCTGGTTTTTACACTGTAATTTTTACTAAAAATACTTGGTTTGAAATAAACTAAAAGCATGTATGGTAGAAAAGCTCTGGTTTATGCAGTTGAAAACGTCTGATTTGGGAGCCCACATTCTGTTTTGCTTGCTGGGGTTTTTCTGTAAATTGAAAAAGAAAATCCTCCACGTCTAACTGAAACATACAAATAAATTAGATGCAAATGGAATTTGAAGCCCACTTGTTGGAGAAAAATATTTTAAATTAATTGATACTCATTATTATACTAGGGCAGTATCTATCATTCTCCTTGAAAACAGGTTAGCAGACAATTGATTGATTATTTGTGTATACCACTAAGGTTTCATCCTCCTTTTACATAGGATTTTCCTTTCATCACACAGGAGATGAAGGTGTGGGCACAGCACAGGTTCATAAGAAAACTTCAAGCAGTGTAGACACAAAGTTTCTTAGTTGTCCCACTTTAAATAAGTTGCCATGATAAAATTGTCTGAATGCTTAATCAGGGCAACACTGAAAAACAAGTACGTAAAATTCAGAAGCAAATTTTTTGTTTAGCTACCACTGAACTGGAATTCACACATCTCCCTCAGAAATCAAACCCTGCATTCCCTGCTTATAGTACTACTTAAGATTACAAGTATGGTGTTAGAGTTGCACGTAATAAAATGTACTTTGTCCAGTAACTGCACTTTTCCACAGTACAATATACAGAGTTTCCATTACTCATATGGCAGAGAATGCACATTCACATTTATATGGTTGCTAAATACACTCTTTCATAAACGCAACATTAGTTTCCCTCAATGCTGCATATTCAGACGTATTATATGGATCCAGTTGCATTCTCCACCCAAGATAACTCACTCCAGTCGAATTGGCTTTAACAGTTGCACCTTTCTGCTTCACAAGGAGGCAAGAGCTGGCCCCAGTGACATAGCCAATTACCCAAATTACACAAGAACTTTCCTACTGCAGGACCCAGACTACCCAAGTGCTCCACAACTCCATCACCAGGCAAGCCAAAAGCCTCTGTCAAAACAGCTGGCATGTTTCATATCACCAGTTTCCTCTGCCATGTCTGCACAGCCTTCCAAAGGAGACTCAAATAAGACTGGGGGGAAAAAAAAACAACAACAAAACCCACAACCAACCAAACAAAGTAAACATATTTTCAGCAGTAGGTATACAATTTCTTTGGAACACATTTTAAGGCCCCAGAAACAGCAGTCAACACTTCAGTTGTATTTATGTGTGTTTTCTTTCTTCACATTGACCCTTGCCAACATTACTCAAGGCCCCTCTCCTTTCAAAGCCATACAAAAGTTACTTTTTCACAAGTACTCACTGAGGCCTAGTCCACTGCTGAAAGCAAGCAATGCAAAGCCCACGCTGGGTTTCTGTCTCCTAGAGATGATTGCATCTTTTATTTATTGCCCCTTGGCTTTATTTTCACAGTGAATTCCTGTCTTAAATGTAATCAGCCAAGAAACCCTCCCTATGCGCGCTCCTGTCATTCCTCATCGCCTGCAAACAGAATCAAGTGCAAGCAAAAGGGAAAAAGAAAAACAACAAAAACCTCGCCATTTCTAACCCAACTCAAAGAGCCCTGCATCTGATTTTGCTAGTCCAAACAACCACAGATGCCCCTCAGACCTCTAGAAAGTCGAAAGATGAAACTTACAAGAAAGTTAATTAGATTTAAAACTAAATCACCACATTACAGTCCCCCTAGGCAGACGGGCACTGAGCACACGAACAGTGACATAACTTTTCTTCAGGAAAAAACCCGACGGCACATTCACAAACCGCCCGCCAAGTCAAACCCGCAGCGGGCAGGACCGAGGATCTGGGAGAAGGAGGATTCCGGTGTACTAGCCACACATCCAAAGCCGCAGTCGCCAACAAAAGGCGAGCAGCAGCCTCTTTTGTCTGGCTTCCCCTTTTCGGGGAAGAAACAGAAAACTGGAGAGGATTTAAAAAAAAAAAAAAAAAGAAAAGAAAAGAAAAAGAAAAATAAAAATAAAAAAGGCAGAAATAAACATGAAAATGGGAACAAAGTGGTCGGGTCGCATAATAAGCATCATCCACCGGAGGCGGAGGGAGGGGGAGGGCGTCTGTCTGCTGCGGGTGGCTCCCCCTTATTCAGGAGGGGAGCCGCCCCCGGCGGACAGCTCCCCAAAAGTGAGGGGGATACCCACCTCTGCAGCCCTTTAAACACAGGCAGGGAGGAGTTAACCAGGGGCGCCTACCATGGGTGAAGAGCAGCGGCAGGCGGCGAGGTTGTGGAAAGGGTGGGGGGTGGGGGGGAAGTATTGTTCCTGGAGGAAAAGCAGCGTTTCCCCTCCTTGTCACGAAGCGGTCACGCCAAAGGAACCCCCCGCCATACCCCCTCAGGCAGGGCGGATCGCGCTCCCTCCCTCCGGCTTGCCGTCGCTGCCCTGGAAATGTCTTTGTTCGTCGATTCCCCCCTACCCACCCCCACCCCCCGTACACCCGCAGCCGGGGTCTCGTTCTGCTTTTCTGTCTTTATTTTGGACGGCAGCGCATCTAGCCCCCCCGTCCCCCGCTCTTCCCCGCCGGTCGTCCTTCTGCTGATTCATTTCCACCGGCGGTCCCCCCCACCCCCGGGATGGGGGGGCGGCATCTCCTCGCTATTGTGGCTCGGGGTAAAGCGATGACCCGGATTACCGGGGGTGGGCGCTGGGAGGGAGCACAACCAAACGGGATTACACGGGCTGGATTACCGGGACCGTGCAGGACACTGGGGTGGGGTAGGAGTTAAAGGGACAGGGGAGAGGCCCGCCCGGCGGCGGGGTCCGTGCCGTGTCACAGAGCGAATGAGTTACTGTGTGTCCTGGGTGCGAGGGGGAGGAGACCGGCGGAGGAAGTTGCCCGTCCCGCATTATTGCCGGGGAGCGAAAGGCTCGTAAGGGCCGGGCCGTGAGGAAGGAGGGGGCAGTTCTCCGGCTCACCGCCACACTCCCCCCCAAGGGGCTGCCGCAGTAGACGAGAAGGCTCCGGCCACCAGGGCAGTGGAAGGAGAACAAGCAGGAGGCAGCTCCCCGGACGGCAGGCGGGTGACACGCAGAGGGAGACCCGCGGCGGGAGAGGCCGGCGGCGCCCGGCTCCGGAGCGCGGCCTCGACCGGTGACTCACCGACTTGCAGGACGTTATCGACACAGCCACCGTCGAGCAGAGCCAAGCCCCTGCGGAAGGGCAGGCGGTTCTCGTCGGCGGCAGCGGCGGCGTCCGCGGCCCCGCCAGGCGTGGTGGCGGCCCCCCCGGGGGTGGCGGCGGGGTCCTCGGCACCAGTGTTAAAGGAGGAGTACATGCAGATCTCCCTCTCGCTGCGGGGGAAAGACCAGTAGACGATCCTGCGCTGCACCGGCTCCGGAATCCGCTCGAACCGCTCCTCCACCCGCTGGAAGGGCCACTTCTCCGCCACCTTGCGAGCCGAGATGTCCAGCAAAGACTCGGGGCTTTGGGTCTTGCCGAGTGGCAGCAGCCCCAGGGCGGCGGCGGCAGCGGCTGCGGAGGAGGGTCCGGCGCAGAGCGCCCCGCTGCCGGGTCCGGCGCCGCCCGCCCGCTGGCCCGGCCTACACCCCGAGCCATAGCCGGCTCTGCAGCAGAGGCGCTTGGCGGCGGGAGGGAACTGACCGCGCTCCGCCATGATCGCGCCGCTTCTAAGCAGACAGCGGAAGTGGCTGTACCCTATAAACGGCTCCAGGAAGGCAACGAACTGCCGCAAGCCCCCTCGAGACACGCCCCTTCTGCCCTAATTTGGTGGCGAGGGGCGGAGCCGGACACCTGACCAGTGGCCGGGGGCGGACCCGCATGCAAATCGGCGCCACAAACGTAAATACAACGGCCTGGGGACTACTTGTTCCGCGCGCTGGAGGTGGGGTGCGCGCTCCTGGACCGCCGCCTGCCCCTCCCCTTCGCTGATGTCACGCTCGCAAGCCCGGGCGCGCCTCGCGCGTATGGTGGGAAAAGGGGGCGTGGCCGCCGGCGCCCCTGTCTGCCACCATGTAGGGAATGGAATGTGGGGGTGGGGCGCTGGCGGTCTCAACCCGGTCACCTCTGCTGGGAAAGCCGGCGGGCGGGGCGAGCTGCGCCTCGCAGACGGAAAATACGGTAACGGCTGCGGCCGAGAGGGGAAAGGCGGCGGCTGGCGCGGGGGAGGAGGCCGGGGCTCCCGCTGAAGCCTGCCTGTGCTCCCTCGCGTGCCCGCAGCGCGCCCTCGGCGCGCCCTCGGCGCGCTTGCCCCGAGGCTCCCCCGTCGGTGACGTTTGCAGGCTGGTGCCAGCTCGCCGCGGCCGGTTCGCTCCGCAGATGATCTGGACTTGAACGGCTCCGGCAGCCCGAGGTGAAGGGCTGGGCGCCACAAACCGGCGGTGAGTAATCGATTGAACACAATTAAGGCGTTGTGTTCGCCTCGGTGTGTGGAAGGCGCTGTGAGAGGGCTGGTGGCGGCCATCTGCCTCGGTTAATTTTTAGCAGGCGGTGTGGCAGAGCGTCGTCAGAAGGATTCTTTTTGGTTTTCCGTGTTCCTTAAAAAGCAAACAATTCGGGATCGTTCCGAGTCCTCAGAGCGAATGACCCTCCTGAGCACAAAAAAACCCCCAACAAAACCCAAAAACGCCAAAAAAACCCACCTAGCACTGAGGAACTGAACCACGACAGCAGACTGAGCATGTCGGGCTCTGCACAGTACCGCGTAAAGTAAGCGCCCAGCGCTGCGTCTGCGTGTGGCGAGGACGAGTTCTGGTCCCACGCACAGCCGCGCTGCTGATGCGAAATATGAACATGCTGTAAAATAAGTATCAGGACTAGTAAACAAACCCACTGATACCAGCTTTCCTATGGCAGACACTTGGATACATCATTTTAGAATGATCAGTATCTTCTATTAAATATATACTTTGGAAATGGCATTTTTCACAGTTGAAAACAATACTGGTTCATCTGCCTTGGATTTGCCAATGAACAGTATATGCTAGCCTGTAATGCAGAAGCCCCAGGTTGGGTGCATAGTGGCTTCATTCCCGTAGGCTGGTTTTCCCAGCTAGACTACATTTTCCGTGGTGCAATGCAAGTCTTCAGCTGGGAGGTACGCAGTCCGGGGTGGGGAGAGTGGGGGCGGGATGGCAGTGAAAGACGGTCAGGTGTGCCAGGCTAAGACCTAAGTACAGGTAACACCAAGCTGACTCAAAACTTGACATCTACACGTTATTTTTCCACCAAAATCACAGAAGAGAACAAATGCTTATTTTCTCAACAGGGGATTGGAGAGCTTTGCATTGAAGAGCGTTTGCCATTAAAAATGGACAGGGAATTGAATGAATCATATCAGATTTGCTGACTTGGGTATCTTAAGAATAGTCAGCGATCACCTGGAGACCACTGAGAACATTCAAGTAATGGCCTTTTTATATGCTCTTTTATATGCTCTTAGGCAGTAGCACTGATTTGAAATTTCACAGGTAGACAATTTCTTTGCATCTAGATATAGACTTTTTTTTTTCCTTCTTCTGCTGTTAGTTGCTTATACCAATAAAATAACTGATGTTCTTTAATGAAGGAGTTTAAACTGCAGACTACAGACCAGGCCTGAACTATGTTCTACATGGTTGGGAGATTTTTATTTTTTGTGTGTGTGTATACTACAAACTACAAGTTGTTTTTCCTTTGGGGTCATGAGAGCTACCTTCTGGATAAGAAATTAATTTAAATGGCTGGTAGTGCTTCTAAGTATAGGAACAGTTACTGGTAGAGGTGCCAGTTTCATAAATCCACAGATGCCTTTCTGAGGTACTAACTGTCTTCTTCCTCATTTCAGGAATGTGATCGGCAAGTGATCTGCTGGATTTTAAAACTTAACTCTAACTAAATTTTGGAGGTGTTACAGAACCTGAATACTACAGGCCACAGATGAGGGTGTATTACTTTCTTTTACTATTAATATGACTTACTATTCATACGATATTGCTTTCAGTATTTCTGAAAGCATAGAAATGGAATATGTAGAAAGTAAAAAAAAATCAAATAATTTTGTCACTGTCACTCTTTGTTATGGTTGTTCACATTTCAAAGCAACTTCTCTGTTGTTCTAATGCTATTTCTGTTTTAAACAAATGTCTAACAAGTCATTAAAAATGCTTTTCTAAATTGGGTAGTGGCTGTTCTTTACTAGGCCTTAGCCACCTGCTGCAATTAAAATAACAGCGATGCCACTGGAAGAATTCTTCCCATCATAGTAAAGAAGCTTTACAATGAAAATTGAGAAAGAAGAGTGAGAGGAATGCCAATGAACAACAAAATATCCATAATAAGCAGAATACATAGAATAAACCAGGTTGGAAGAGACCTTCAAGATCATCGCGTCCAACCCATCAACCAATCCAACACTGCCCAAACAACTAACCCATGGCACCAAGCACCACGTCAAGTCTTCTCCTAAAAACCTCCAGTGATGGCGACTCCACCACCTCCCCAGGCAGCCCATTCCAATGGGCAATCACTCTCTCTGGATAGAACTTTTTCCTAACATCCAGCCTGAACCTCCCCTGGCGCAGCCTGAGACTGTGTCCTCTTGTAGCCCATGTGTCAGTTGTTTCAACTTAATCATTCTTCTGTCTTTGCAGATCTTGGCAGAAATTATTAAATTTGCTTAAGAAACCCCAGGATCAAAGCCCATAGGTCCACCACTTTCATTCATCTGCACTCAGCTGCTTCCCATTAAGTCTATGAAGTCTATTAAGTCTACAGAGGATGCTGGTGAAGCTCGGGAGTACTTGAAGACACAATGGTGGTTTTGGTCCTGGTATTCCACTATAAGCCTTTTTCTTGGGTTCACTCTGCACTGGTGTAGCATCATAACTGCTGGCAAATAAACATGTGAGGCTGACGTTCCTTTACCTTGCCAGTTTTGCCCATTGAGGTCCTTTAACTTTCTGAAACCAAGTGGAAAGATGTGTCAACTCCAGGGAGGAAATTAAAATGTGTTAAAGCCATATCTGAACTTTATTTTAATTTCTAGTTAGTTTTTCTTTCAATTGATGTTCTTTTTGTGGAAAAACATTGCTGGCTGGGCATTCATCTCCTGTTTTTCTCCCTCAGAGTTTTGGGAGGTTCTGCTTCAAGTTTTTGTGAGGTACTTCCAGAGCTACACAGAGGAAGGAATGGCTGGAAAGCAGCAACCTTACCTTGGTTGACTTCCTGAATGTAATCAAAGGCTATTCTATGAACTGCTTGGAAAAATACCCTTGGCAACCACTCCGTGAAATTCCTTCTTAATAATCTTTCAAAGTGTTAGATCGCTTGCAGTCATTTTTTGCTCATTCCAGCAGCATGTATAGAACTTGACTATTCGGCCAGTTGTGCTTACTTTAAAGAAAGATTGCATACAGCTGCATAACTATGTTTGCATGAAGCAAATAGTGGTCTAAATGTAGGAAAATGGATGGCAGACAAGCTAAGGCTGACCATCAAAGTTAAAAGTTATCTGGAAAGATGGGATTCACCATTCCTGCTCCGAAACTGAACAAGAATCTGTATTCATGCACTGCATAAAATATTTCAAAATACTGGGAATGTAGAGCGTTGGAGATACAGAGGAGCAAATGCAGGAGGAGGGTCTAGAGGATGCTCAGAACTAGAATTTTAAGGAAAACAAAAATACTTGGAGTAATAGGATAAAAATAGATACAAGAAAGACTGATGGGCTTATGAAAATAGCTCACTTTACAATGCTAAATCAAGTCTGGGTTTATGGGTTTTTTACCATTTTAGATAACTATGTACTTCAGTTCTTTTAACAAATCTGGGGGTTTATGGATACTAAATGTATTCTAGCATTTCTCATTTGACAGCTTGAAAAACGCTGCTGTAGGTGAAGGTAATATCACTGTGCCTTGCAATGTAGGGACTTGAAATTCATATACAGGAGAAACAACCAGTGATAATGAGTGCCAGTGAAGAAAATAGCGTTGTTTATCAATATCTTCAGGTTTGCAATGTTTTCTTAAAACAGCTCCCTTCATTATGGATCTGTTGGAGAGAGTCCAAAGGAGGGCCACAAAGGTGATCAGAGGGCTGGGCTACCTCTTTTACAAGGACAGGCTGAGGAAGTTGGGGCTGTTCAGCCTGGAGAAGAGAAGGCTCCTCCTAGAGACCTTACAGCAGCCTTCCAGTACCTGAAGTGGACCTACAGGAAAGCCATACATAAGGGCATGTGATCACAGAATGAGGGGCAGTATTTTAAGCTAGAGCAGGGTAGATTTAGATCAGACATAAGTTCTTTGCAGTGAGGGTGGTGAGACTATGTAAAAGGTTGCCCAGAAAAGTTGTGGATGCCTCATCCTTTAAGTGCTTAAGACCAGGCTGGATAAGGCTTTGAGCAGCTTGATCTAGTGAGATGTGTAGCGGAAATTGGTAGGGGAATTTGGTAGCCCATGGTGGGGGAAATTGGAACTGGATGATCTTTAAAGTCCTTTCCAATTCAAGAAATTCTATGTTCAGCAACTATTTTAGTTTAGGGGATTTGAAAAAAAAATACTATTTGCCTTTTACATCAAATACTCCAGGATAGATATTAGTGGTGGGTTGAAGTTTCCCCCCAGCATTAACTTTTGCCAGACCAACTCAGTTGGAAGCAAATGAAGCTGTATTTACAAGCAAAATCTACACTCTACAATGGAAAGCAATGGATATGTAGAGAAAATACAGTATCTACAATATCATACAGATATATACAATTTGCAAACAACACAAACCCCCCCTGGTCAAGAGACCAGGGAGAGCTCCCTGCTTCTCCCTCCCTGGCTCCCCTACGCCCCTGTACAAAAGGGACGAGAGAGAGGAGCAGAGAAGTTAGACTTAGCCAAAGCCAGCTGATAAGCATGCTATGTCTCCCAAGCAAAGCAAAACCAGCCAAGATCAGAAGAGAAAAAGGGAAGAATTGTTATGATACTTATTTCAGATCTTATCCCAGTTCTTATTCCAGATATTTATCCAATGAATTTGTTTAGAATAATCTTTTATTTTCCTTTTTACACCCAATGGTGTTTTAATTATAATTTTCTACTTTTCTGCTCAAAATCTGTAACTGAATTTTAAAGGCATAGCCTAAAACCACCACAATATTGCCAACTTTTTCGATTTTCTGTTAAAGTGAAAATAAACCAGCAGCACTGAATGAGCCCTTTCAAAGTGTAGCTTTAATTCTAATTAAATTCTGTGATGATTCCAAAACCACAGTCAGAGACTGGAATCTAAAAAAGCCACACATGCTTTGCTAGTATCATGGAATAATGAAAAGAGACAAACATCTTAATTTGAGCTGAATCCACTTGACATTCATTTCTGTGTCGTCAGCCTTTTAGTGGCTTGATATTTGATGTATGAAGTCATTATGAAATAGAATTAAGCAGAGGTCATTGTGTGTGCCATAGTCCCAGAGCTACGTGAATTAATGCTGCCATGTATTTCCTTAAGGAATGAGCACATTCAGTTTACATTTATTGAGAATAGACCCTGGGAATAAATTATTTCTTCCTTATAAGGAGTTTTGTTTTGGGATATCTGTTGGGACAGTTTAGTTCACTGCAGAGTTAGTAGGGATGAAAATATCACTGTCACAAGTAAGATGTGTAAGTGACTTATTAAAATTAAACATGTTGAGCTGATTTAGAGGGTCAGAATGTCAAAGTCTTGAAATTAAAAATAAGGGTTCCTTACCTTTCTTCAGTGTTTTACTTATTCACTTAGCGGTTGCAAAAAAGTCAAAAGCAGAAATTCCTGTCTCTGAGAGGACTCTGGAGTTAGTATCTCCCTGGTTTTGTCTTGACCTTCTACAGGTATGAGTTGCAAAATTCATGAACAAAGTAAAGCCATGTTATTGCTCTCACAGGCTTTTCTAAACTATTTTGAAAGGACTGCAATTTTTTCTTACTGAAATAAAATCAAATTTGATGAAAGCTTCAAGTGTTCTCTCTCTTTACTGCAAATCCATACTCTTTAATTGTGGTAAAGTGATTCAGAAAGTGAAGATTCCTCAATGCTTTATTCTATTCTGGTCAGACATTCTGCACCAAAAAAATGTAATATGCCAGTTCAGAAATTAATCAGAGGCAAAATGCTACCACTTGGTCTTCCAGCATCTGCAGGAGTGCCGCAGCGTGTGCAGTGTACAGACAGTGAAATGAACTGAGGGTCTAAAAGGAAATGTTATTGGTCTACCTTCTTGCAGATTAGCAACCTATGCTAACAAACTTCGTTTATTCTCTCATGCTTCCTCATTTTAAATTGCACTTTAATTTAGACCTCCTTGCATTAAATCAAGTAACTGCTTTGCTCTAGCAGGCAATGCAATAATTCATGGGTAGAAACTGCATGAAGAAGGGCATGCAAACCTCAGACCTCTAATGTCAGGAACACAAGGCATTCTATACTTAGATAAGACCTGTGGCAAAGAAGGAGAAGTAACATACACTGAAATTCTCAGAAATGCAGGATTTTAAGTGCTGGCAGAATGGCTTTAAAAATGGTGTTAATCAAACAAAAATACACCCAAACAAACAAAACAAAATCAAACCATGAAAAACTCCACAAACCCACCAACAACAATAAAATGGCACAGAACAATCAAAAGCATTTCAGTATTTCTATTTTTATTTCAGTAAATCTGAGTCGAGGTTCATTCATGATGGTAACAGAGCTGTGCATGGAAAGGAGCAGCTTAAATAAAGACAACTCAGAGCTTCTGCCCGGGTGCTATTAAGACATGATGCGTATCAGTAGGACCCTTGCTGTGCTGGTGCCTGCTTGTCTCCACTAGCACAGCCAAGACAGCAGTGCAAGGAGGAGGAAAGCACAGCTAACTGGCTAGCAACTTGCTTCAGATTTTTGCCAGTCTTCTGTGAACTTCTCTGCCCATATGAATTATATCTGAGGATCCACAGAAATTGTGGAGGCAGAGAAAAGGCACAAATAGCTAAGAGTGGTTAAATTATTGCTATTAAAATAACTGGCATTGTTTTTTAAATTAGTTTCCAATAACTGTTTAGCAAGCTGGGCAAACTGAACTGAAGTTTAAGGTTAACAGTCTGTTTAACATTTGATTCCTATTGGTGCTTAAATTTTTAGTGTACAAGTACTTGAACAATATGCCTCTAGCATCAGCATTTACAACCCTTTCTATTGGGTTGTATCAGAGATGCTTACACTTACATGGCAGTGCTGTAAATAGAACAGTTTGTGCATAATTTAGGCATCCTATGAAATTAGAGACCAAGATTTTTTGATGTATGGCAGAAAAATTATATTGTGCCATCTGATTAAGCTTCATTTGGTCGAAGAGGACTATGCGCTATGGAATAATTAATAAACACCAATCCAAGGGTGTAACAGTTTGAGGAATACCTTTCACCTTTCTTTTCTTTTGTCCTACTCAGACTTCGTCTTCAATTTTTATCTGTATAGCAGTATTTAGTGTCATCCTTGAGTACTTTTTCTGCTTGGATTTAAGTAAGCAAAACTCATGCACTTTTCCTAGAGCTGTAGAAAGTAGTTGAAATTTTGTAGCCTAAGTGCAGATGAGCCTGGGGCATACTAGTTTTACCAAGTTATCCCTGCAACACCAAGTGTCCGAGCTGTGAAACACTCTATCCATTTGGAACAGTCGGCTTTCATAGTTAAACACAGGTGACTGAGGCATACCTCGGGTGGTGTTGATACACCTTAACCTTTTATGAGAAACGAGCTCACTGCTAAATTTTAAATACAAACAGTTTATTATAAAATAAAGGCAAAACAGTGCTGGGCACACAGCAGGTTTGCTGAAGGCATGCCATAACAAGAGTTGAGCTTATATAGACGTCAAACATACATATTCACAAATATCTCCACAAATCCCTTTACATTTCCCAAGCACACTCCCACCCCCCTCATTCCCACCTGTTGCTGGCTGCAGTCAGGGCTGGAGTAAACATTTGCACTCTTGACCCTGCCAGTCTCAGACATCTTGACGCCTCACCCTCCCTCCATTTCTCTCCCAATACATATCCTACTCAACACAGACTACAACCAGCCAATCAACTTAAGGATCAAACCCCATGGTCCCAGCAACGCTGAGCACCCATGGGCACCCACCTTCCCCTTGTGAAAGCCAAATATTACAATTTCTCACAAGCTCTCCCCTTCTTTCTACTGCATTTGGCTTGAGCCATAATAACCTAAGAAATTCTCCAAAGAGGATCCCTTTTAGTCATGTCCCACCACCACCAAGTTCCACCATTTCACCTGTTTCAAATGTGTGAGGGGAAACAGTTGCATACCCTGGTCACAATTCTAGCAAAAAGACTCTAATTTCAACTTCCTGGTAAAAGGAGTGGGATGACAACTGATGTTCCTTGCCTGAGAGTATTTTCTCTCTTCCTTTAACAGGTACCATACACAGTGAGTGAGTATGGTATACATACCAAGGTCTGGGTGACAGCTTTCTCCCTCTGAGTGGTTAATCTCAGGAATTAGGAGTCCAGTTTGACTCACAATTCCACCCACACGGCCTATGGGGTTGCTGCCCACAACCATGGTTCTAGATCTTCATGGCAATTGCAGAGGTCTACCCAGTCTTGCCTCCTTCAATCCCCACCAATACTCTGCTCAGATTATGTCCCTTTCCTTTGTCCAGGGAGGTTTTACCAATTTCCCTTCCCAACTTCTTTCTAGTTTGGTATGTTCTCAGGCAAGGATCATCACTGCTCCTATTCTGATACTGGAACTCATCTCATGACCATCTTTAGGTCCTCCATTTGGGGTACCACAGTCCATTTGGTGGGTGGATCCATGGGTTCTTTAACTCTGGTTGCATGTGTCCATCCTTTTTCAGCTGTCCTTACTGCAGTCTCTGTGGTAAGCATGACCAAGAAGGGACCTTCCCATTGAGGTGTGTTTGTCCTTTCCACATTTTTATCATAACCCAGTCTCCTGGTTTAAATTCATGGATTTGGGAATCTAAAGGAACTGACTGAGATAACATCCCTTGAGCCTGTAAATGTGAAGTTCTCCCAATTGTCATCACATAATGTTTTTGTCCCCCAGTTCATAGTTAGCCGTTTCCCTCCCACCCTGTAAATAAGGTAACCCAAACATCATTTCGTAGGGTGACACACCAACATTGGATCTTGGCTGTACCCTGATCCAGGGCAGGGCCAAAGGTAGGCACTTAACCCATGTTATCTGGGTTTCAATCATTAAAATTTGGTGAGGGTTTGTTTCAGTGTTTGGTTCATTCTTTCTGCTCTCCCTGAGCTCTGTGGGTGCCAGGGGGTATGAAGTTCCCAGTGTATGCCCAAACTGTTCATTAATTGTTGGACCACCTTTGCCATAAAATGAGTGCCTCGATCAGAATCTATCTGGTTCACCAACCCATATCTGGGAGTTGTTTCTTCCAATATCACTTTAGTTACTACATTGGCGGTTGCTCTGGAGACTGGCACAGCTTCTAGCCAATGTGTCAAGTGATCCACTAGAACTAGGAGATATTTCCATCTGTTAATTTGAGGTAGTTCAGTAAAATCTACTTGAATAGCTTGGAATGGGTGTAAGGATATGGTACATGCCCCAGAAGGAACCTGTCTCATGACTCTCTTGTTTACTTTTTGACATACTAGGCATTTACTTGTTACCTGCCTAGCGATCTCGTAAACTCCACTACAGCCTTAATCCTGGAGGAAATGATCACACAAAGCTTTTGTTCCCCAATGGCTGTTAAGGTGTAACCACTCAAGGATTTTTCAGGCTAGGGCTTTTGAAATCAGTTGTGTCCCATCCTCCAGTTTCCAGACCCCTTTAACACCTTTCCTTCCCCTTATCTTTTAGAATCGAATCGAATCGAATCGAATCGAATCGAATCGAATAGAATAGAATAGAATAGAATAGAATAGAATAGAATAGAATAGAATAGAATAGAATAGAATAGAATAAAACGGGTTGGAAGAGACCTTCAAGATCACCGCGTCCAACCCCTCAACCAATGCAACCCACCCAAACAACTAACCCACGGCACCAAGCACTCCATCAAGTCTCCTCCTGAACACCTCCAATGATGGTGACTCCACCACCTCCCCAGGCAGCCCATTCCAATGGGCAATCACTCTCTCTGTATAGAACTTCTTCCTCACATCCAAGCTAAACCTCCCCTGGTGCAGCCTGAGACTGTGTCCTCTTGTTCTGGTACTGGCTGCCTGGGAGAAGAGACCAACATCCGTCTGTCTACAACCTCCCTTCAGGTAGTTGTAGAGAGTGATATGGAAGCACCTGTTCCTCTGTAGGAGTGAATACTGGCAATTCCTCACGCTCATCTTGTGTCGTTACCTTTACATGGAGAGCCCTTTCCTCTCCTGCTTCTGCTACTTGCTTAGCTTCACTGTCAGATGTTTCCCATAATGATTAGTGATGTTCCCTTCTGATGTCCTTTTATATGAACCACCACTATTTCTTCCGGTAGTTTTAATGCCTCTAAGGCTTTCCCGATTAGGGCTTCATGAATCAGGTTTTTCCCTTTTGAATTTAACATCCTCCTTTCTTCCCAAATTATTCCAAAAGTATGAACTATTCCAAAAGCATACTTGGAGTCTGTCTGTCTTCCACCATGAGCGCTGTGGCTGCCACTGCTTGGATGCACACTGGCCAGCCTCAGTTTACAGGATCTAGCAACTTTGGTAAGTAGGCTGCTAGTTTACATGACCCTCCCCGTTCTTGTCAGCACTCCGTAAGCCACCCCTCCCTTCACTTTGCAAAAAGCTGGAATGCCATACTCAGGGAAAGGAGGCTCAAAACTGGAACTGTAGTCAAAGCCTTTTTAATTGCTTCACATTTCTCGTCGTCTTCCTCTGTCCAAATGAAGTTATCATCTCCTATGAATTTTTCATATAAAAACTGAACTAACTGACTATATCTCTTGATCCATAATCTACTATATCCTACTAATCCTAAAAATCTTCTGATTTGTCTCTTTGATTTGGGGGCTTGAAGAGATATAATTCCTTTTACTCTTTTGGGATCTATCTTCCTATCTCCATTACTTAACCATTGTCCTAAATATTTAACCTCAGGTTTCAGAAATTGTAATTTACTTTTAGATATCCTTAATCCCAAATTTCCTAGGAAATTTAAGAGGCTTATGGTAGTCCTTCTAACTTCAACTGGCCCTTGTCCTGAGATTAATAGATCATCTACATATTGTGTAATTAAAACCTCCTTTTCCTGCGGAAATAACAATAGTAATTTTTCTATGTTTTGACCAAATAAATCTGGAGATCCTGTAAAACCCTGGGGCAATCTGGTCCACCTCAGTGGTTGCTTTCTCCTGGTGACTGGAACTTCCCATTCAAAGGCAAAGATATCTCCACTGTTTTCAGCTAATGGGCGGGCTCAAAAGGCATCCTTAAGATCTGTTACACTATACCATTTATGACTTGGAAGTATGTGACTCAGCAATGTGTAAGGATTAGAAACTACAGGAAACCGAGTCACAGTTCTCTTATTCACCTCCTGCAGGTCCTGCACCAACCTGTAAGTTCCATCCTGTTTCCTTGCTGGTAAGAGAGCTGCTTGGAACCGGCAGCAGGACGGGTGCGCCCGAGCCCAGAGGCATTCCTTTTTGGTTTCTTTTGGGGGCTGTTAGGAGCCAGAGGACCTCGGCAGACAGCGAGGACTGGCAGGGTCGTCTCTTATGTGCCTGCTTCGGATCACGACGTTAGCTGTGGCAAATTCAAACGAGGCAGAGCCAAGCTGCGCGATGCCATCTTGCAAGAGAGCTGCTGCCCTCTCGCCTGACGGCAGCCAGCTGCGCGGGCCTGGCACTTTGGTTTTCTTTTTCTTTCCTTCTTTTTTTTCAGAGGGAGGGAGGTGCTGAGCCACGTGGGCTCCATCCTGAATTGCTCTCCAGTTGGTCACATGGCCAGGGATAGGGATGGTGGTAACTCACCACAAAGCTGTTTTCAAAAGATCTGTGTCGACCCAGGTTGAGGTCGACCTTAAGCAGGCAGGTGTCCAGGTGGCTGCAGAGAGTGCTGGAGCCTGGCACCTGAAATGGAGGGCAATGGAGATAACACCTGCATCAGGTGTGAGCAGTTTGATTATCTGCTTAATCCAGTGGCTGAACTGAAGGAAGAAGTTGCTAGACTTAGGACTGTAAGGGAATGTGAAAGGGAGTTGGATTTGAGGAACCAGGCTCTGCAGACTCCTCAAGCAGAGGCAGGTGACCCAAGATGCAGCAGGAAATGGATACAGGTCCCTGTTAGGAGAGGCAAAGTGAAACCCTCACGGCTCCCATCACTTATGGTCAAGTTCAGCACAGTTTAGAGAATTCAGACAATGGAGAAGGGCTAAGCCGCAAATCGCTTTGTCTCACATATAAAATCAGCGGCAAGCCAGGACCCGAAGGGAAGCCTGTGCGTGGGATTTTACTCACGAGGACAGAGTAGGAACTTGGAGGTGGTCCCTGGGTCTCTCCTTGGCGACAGCCTCCAGAACTGCAAGCTTTATGATCCAATTTGTGAATGACGCTGCACAGGTCCAAAGGAAAAAGGACCTGCCAAAGTTGAAGTGTCCTTAGACACGGCTCCCACAAGGCAAACCTCGTGGAGCAGCGCTGTCTGAGCAGCGCAGGAGAAGCCGTGCTGCCGGCATGTTTCCAGCCGACAGCCGCAATTTACGGCAGGCAGGGTCACCCCAGCACGGGGCAGGGAGCAGGACTCCAGGGTAGGCAGATCCAGGGACAAGCCAGATCTGGGTGCTGCAAGCTAATGTTGCCGTGAATCTAATGAGTCCCAGCACAAATCCCAGGAAACCGAATCCAGAGCGAGTCTGAGACTGCTTTCTGGTCACCCTGTTTAAGATTTCACTAGACACCGTGTCCAGTGCCAATACACATTGGCACGAAGCACCCAGCCAATCACAACTCCAGATCCCAGCAGCAGGTGAATGCACTGAGAATACACGAAGGACTTCAGCTCCTGGCCAGAAGAAAGGTGTCTCTCTACCTTTCCCTGCTCAAGCCCCAGGAGGAGAGGAGAGGAATTTCATGCCTTTGTCTTCCCCCTGGAGGTGGAGGAAGGGGGGTTTGGAGCACCCTGCAACACTAGTCCATCACTAAGCAACATCTAACTTCTTAAGATGCTCCAAAGAGAAAGGGAGAGCACTCTTTTGTTTCCTCTATTGTGCCCAGGGATTAAGATGAGCTGAAAGATGTAAGTCTGCTGCACTTCACTACCTGTAATAACAACAGCACAATGTACTCTTATATTTCTGAAAGGTTAGCGTTTTGAGCATCTTCCAGGGGGATAATAGGAGTTGCAAGTATTTGGCAGTTTTGCTACTGAAAAGAAAGGGACCCCTTTATATTTAATACATACCCATGCTTCTCTGCTTCAAAGACTAGGCAAGATTTGTGGGATAGCTCTCTTATTGCTGGACACTGGCCTCTGCTGGGCTGTATTGTGGTTCTTCAGAGGCAGCAGATACAGGCACTGGGTGTTCAAATGCTCCGGGAGATACTGTGTCAGATACTGCAACTTCAAGCTTAGGCAAATGTCATCATCAGTCATCCTGTGGATGTTGTGGTCCTTGAGCAGGAGGAGTAGAAATCTCTTCTGGCATATCCATGTAAAATACATGGTTTTAGTGGTTCCAAAAAAATGGAGCCTCTGGGCAGGGACAGGTCTCTACAAAGCCTCTAAGTTCAGCCAGTTTTAATGAAGGTCCAATGCTGCACTACTGCTCCCTCAGCCTGTGAAGATGGAGGAACCTTTCCATCACCTAACTCAAAACTGCTTCCCAGTTAATAATTTTAACATGCTCACAGCTTTGCTGCAGACAGCATGAGAATCACATTGTTCTGTGGTTTCAGTGGTTTGCAGCAGTGGCAACAAAGACTGAGCATGATTTTGACTGAGCTCAGAACAGCAGTGCAGGCACCATAGTTCTCCATGTACACATTTGGACAACAGGTACTCAGTTTGTATCCTACTATGACCTCTCAGTATGTCTGCAAGCATAAAAGCTTCCTCTTGTCTTTTTTTTTCTCTCTCTTTTTTTTGACTGGCTGCAGTTGAATGGCTGCTTTTGAAGTTTACTAGGGAAACTGGAGATTGTTTCCTTAAAAAAGAAAACCACTGAGGTATGAGTTAGGAATAGAAGAACTGAGGAAGAGAAGGGCAGAACTAATGGGAGCAAGATTTGAAGGATGAATGTATAAACTCAGTCCTTTGCCTTCTCCACCCTCTAAGTGGCATTTACTGACAGGGAAATTGGATCCACCCTGAACTGATTCTAGTGTCAGAAAAATCCTCCTAAAATAGCTCTGGGCATTGCAAAAGTTGCAGTTTCCTTTCCCAATAATTGATGCTGTGGTAACAATCTCCTGCTGGTACTCATAAGCTACAGTTACCACATCTGTTAAAGGGAAGAAGGCTACTTTTCCCTGTTGCTCAGAATTTCTTGCCTTGTCCGCAGTGATGGTCCTGGTAATTAAAAACTTTTTGCTAAATTTGAGCACTTCTTTAAGGGGATGGTATCCTCATACACAGACAACTTGGAAACTAAACTGCAGTCTCTGCTTACTCAGATCTTAAAATGTGAAAATGAAAAGGAACCACTTTAAGAGTACCTGAGAATCGATCTGAGTCGCATTACTGCCATTGACTATGGGTCCATTTCACACTGTTTACTAAATGTAGAATATAACCATAGTGACATTCATGACATGCTCTATATGGAGCTGCCAGCACAGGACTGAGATTAACATTCAGAGGATAGCTGTTTGAAAGCAGCTTGAAGACAGAAAAATAATGTTTCAAGCTACAGTCTGGATGAGAATACCTTTCAGCATCTGCAGAGTGAAAATTATGCAAAATTTAGTAGTTTGGCTTACACTGCTCTCAGCACAGGCATTGCGGGGTAGTTTGCATAGATCTTGTCCTGGAGAGTAGAAGAAGAGCATAATCACATAAGGAGGGGAATAAACTGTTGATAAACTTAGTCTAATAAACACTTTATTGTTGCGTGTTTTGATACTCTCGCAGAAGTCTTTCATAGAGGAAGTCTGGCAACAGGATTACGTTAGCTTCATGTCTCTCCATAGGTCACATCTTTCTGAAAAGAACACAGTCAACACAACTACACCTTTCTCGTTCAGATATACCAGCTGTTGCAAGTATCACAGTATCACAGTATCACAGTAACTAAGGTTGGAAGAGACCCCAAGGATCATCAAGTCCAACGTGTTCCAACAGACCTCACAACTAGACCATGGCACCAAGTGCCACGTCCAATCTCCCCTTGAACACCTCCAGGGACAGCGACTCCACCACCTCCCTGGGCAGCACATTCCAATGATGAACGACTCGCTCGGTGAAGAACTTTTTCCTCACCTCGAGTCTAAACCTCCCCTGGCACAGCTTGAGACTGTGTCCCCTTGTTCTGGTGCTGGTTGCCTGGGAGAAGAGACCAACCCCCTCCTGTCTACAACCACCTTTCAGGTAGTTGTAGAGGGCAATGAGGTCACCTCTGATCCTTCTCTTCTCCAGGCTAAGCAACCCCAGCTCCCTCAGCCTCTCCTCATAGGGCTGTGCTCAAGGCCTCTCCCCAGCCTTGTTGCCCTTCTCTGGACACGTTCAAGTGTCTCGATGTCCTTCCTTTTGCTGAACCAAAACAACTCCCTGCTTACTGTACCTGCATTTTTATCTGTATCTAACTTTTCAGGTTTTATTTCAGTCAATCACTTCTTCTGAGTGCATCTGTCACACAGCAGGAAAGGCACGTTTCTGTACGTAGTCGTTTAGGAGATGTGTAGGAAAATACAGAACTGCTTTCAACTCTTGAGAGTTAGCTAGATTTTAAGGTGACTGCCTTTTCAGTAGATGCTCAGAACAGTGATTGCTCTTTATTGCCTCAACACACCATCTGGGGATAACATATCATCCAGTCTGATGGAATGTTTTATGTATAGTTAATCCTTCCTGTGATGTCAGCACTGTAAATGGCAGTTACATTTGCAAGGAGTGACATCATTCATGTCTCTTGCTGCCCTCACAGCTAGAAGTGGTACATTTAGGGAAAGTTATGCTAGTCCTAAGAATCATATGGACATACAGAAATTATGGAAATGCTGCTAGTGAAACACCAAAGACTGAATAATTACTTCCCCACCACGCCCCACCCACCCCCCTTTCAAGCACACAGGTAAACCCCAGACTGCTCTTACGTTGCAAGGTGAGAAAACACATCCCATTCAAGCAGTCACTCAAGAATATGTTAGCCAAAGCTGGGTTTAAAGTAACACATTCCTTAATGAAGTAGCTTTAATTCAGTGTTTATTTTCAAACTAACCAAACTGCTGCCTGTCTTGCTACTCTTTGTTTTCAATAAATTTCAAATGGGGAAAGACAGTTTGGAGGAGTTGACAAAGTCAAAAACACTGGCAATAAAAAGGGTAAGGAGGACAATCCAGATAATTAGATGGCTGGTATCCATGCAGGCAAAACATGTATATGCTGTTAAAGGAAATCAGTAGAACTGACATTGATCAATAAGGTTATATGAAAAACAGATATGGCAACAGTTTATTAAATAGCACAGTTGATTAAAACATAAAAGTTACATAGCAATAGCATTTGTGTAATAATTAGACTTCTTCCAAATGTTTTGACTTACCACTGCATGACACTTTCTGTATGTCATGCTAACTTGATCTCTATTACTTTTAATTAATAGAACATTGGTTCAATGACAGCCAAACCCAAAACAATAAATGGGAACTTCTAACTGAGCAAGTATATTAGAATGGTTTCAGGAATTGCTTTTGGCCATGTGTTGTCTAATGTTTGTTTTAAATTATATCAATTATATCCAAAATTATTAATTATGTTCACAGACAACCTAAAATACTAGGGATGTAATAAGCAGCAAAGATAAGTCGTTGATACAGTTCTGGTGTTGGTACAATTGTAATTGTCAGTTTAGGAAGGAGGTTGACTTGCTGGAACGAGTCCAGAGAAGAGCAACAAAGTTGGTGAGGGGTTTGGAACACAAACCCTATGAGGAGAGGCTGAGGGAGCTGGGGTTGCTTAGCCTGGAGAAGAGGAGACTCAGGGGTGACCTTATTGCTCTCTACAACTACCTGAAGGGAGGTTGTAGACAGACGGATGTTGGTCTCTTCTCCCAGGCAGCCAGTACCAGAACAAGAGGACACAGTCTCAGGCTGCGCCAGGGGAGGTTCAGGCTAGATATTAGGAAAAAGTTCTACACAGAGAGAGTGATTGCCCATTGGAATGGGCTGCCTGGGGAGGTGGTGGAGTCGCCATCACTGGAGGTTTTCAGGAGGAGACTTGATGGGGTGCTTGGTGCCGTGGGTTAGTTGTTTGGGTGGTGTTGGATTGGTTGATGGGTTGGACGCGGTGATCTTGAAGGTCTCTTCCAACCTGGTTTATTCTATGTATTCTATGTATTCTATGTAACAAATCAGGGTAAAATAATGTCATCTGCACATGATTCCCATAGTCAAATCATTAGTCATGTTATAGCAAAGTTAATGCTGCTGTTGCCTGTTTTACCCAAAGAAATTTGTGTTTTGCTGGACATAAGAAGAACTGAAAATGCTCCTTGGAATTTTTCTTATGTTCTGATTTGGTCATTTGAAGGAGGAATGAAGAGGTGTGGAGACACTAGTGGAGGAGCAATGGATTAACTCAAATACGGTGCTGTGATTGAAAGACCTTGTGTAATTCTTGGCTATCAAAGAGAAATCATTATGACTGTAAAAGAGTACAAGTAACAAGCTTGGCACTGAAATGTCTTTTGCTGGTATTTGTTTCGTCCAGTTTAGTATTCAAGAAGGCTGTTGGCAGAAAAGGTTGAGAGAAGAGCCAGAAGAGTATTGATTAATGTAGTGTGATACAAGGAAGTATTAAGTGTATTTACTGCAGTTCAAAAGTATCTGTAATGAAACAAAAATTTACTACCTGGCTTTTCCATCTAGCTGACATAACAGGATCTTATTGCTGAATATTGAAGCTGAACAAAATCATAATAGAATCAAATGGGTTTGTTGTTTGTTTGTTGGGAGGAGGGAGGGTTGGTGGTGTTTGGTTGGGTGGGGGGGGAGGGAAGTGTGGGTTATGTGTTGTTTTGTTTTTGCTTTCCCTAAATACTGAGAAGTTAATAACTGGAACAGTTTAATGAAAATTATAATGGTCTTTCCATCTCTAGCAGTGTCAACCCCAAGAGATGTCTATCTTAAAAGATATATTCTATCAAACTCAGCAGTAGTTCAGGAAATCTCAGGGTCTTCCATGACAAACCAGACCATCATAGATGGTCACAGTGGATGTTCTAGCACTGTCTCTGATGGGTGGTCGTGATTCTTCAGTTCTGCTATGGGATTACTTCATGATCCTTTTGTGTGTGTGTCTATGAATGTTAGCAGTTGCAGCAGTTTAAGAAAGAGCATAGTTGTCTGCTAATGGGTTAGAGTGTCAAGGGATCCATACTGCATGAAAACCTGTTCTCACGATGTACACAGGGCACAGACAGCCACACGAGGAGTTTTAGCACTTCTTTGTAATTTCAGTTTCTGAGCTACAGTCTTGGTAATTAACAGTTTGTGTGGTGATTCTGTGTTACTGTATCAGCTCGTGGTCATATGCAAAAGGTGGAATACTGTGTTCAATTAACAGTCTTAGCTCATGTATTGACTCTTGTAAGCCTGTATGATTTTAGATGCTCTAAGGGTATGTCCATATTGACAGCTAGGTTTATAGCTGTCCAAAACTTCCAACTTGTGTTTAGGCTCTTGGGTGTAAAGTGATACTTAGTCCTTCAAATAAAAAGTGCAGAAATAATTAGGAACATGAACTGATCCTTATTTACAGCTAACCTGTGCAGAAAACTAAAATGATGCCCTTGTTTGGATGGGGGGAAAAAAAGAGAGAGAGAGAGAAGAGAGAGAGAGGCAAATATCTCTTACAATGGCTACTTCGGCCTTCTTGCAGCTTAGGGGAAAACCACATTTGCAGAAGTAGAATGTCTTGTCTCTGATAGCTATGAAGCCTCTCTGAATTTGACCTGAATATGAACTTACATAATAGGGACCTCTGTGCAGTGACAAGAACTTGAAAACAGAGTATAATTACATAAGAAATTTAAAATAAGTTGAGGAGCATGCTGCAATGAGATCAGCATTCCAAGTGTTCCCAGCAAGAATTGGGTATTTGTGTCTCTCTTGGCACTCATTTTTCTTTAGGATTAACTATCTGATTTTTTTTCTGTTAAGGTTCCTCCACACTTACACTTGATAGCAGTCTTTTTTTTCCCCCCCAGGCTTTTGGTGCAAAGTTGGGCTCGATATCCCTTACAAGTCTCCCAAACTCTTTAATGACTTTGACACTGTAACGAAGGTTAGGAAGTGATCTGCTAGAGAGCAGCCCTGTGGAGAAGGACCTGGGAGTCCTGCTGGACAAGAAGTTATGCATGGAAGAGAAATGTGCCCTTGTGGCCAAGACGATAAATGGGATCCTGGGGTGCATTAAGGGGAGTGTGTCCATGAGACTGAGGGAGGTTCTTCTCTCTCTTTACACTGCCCTGGTGAGGCCTCACCTGGAGTACTGCCTCCAGTTTTGGGCACCCCAGTTCAAGAGAGACAGGGATCTGATGGAAAGAGTCCAACGGAGAGCTACCAGGATGATTAAGGGACTGCAGCATGTGCCCTATGAGGAGAGGCTGGGACACCTGGCACTGTGAAGTATGGAGAAGAGAAGACTGAGAGGGAATTTAATAAATGCTTATAAATATCTGAGGGCTGGGTGTCAAGAGGGAGGGGACAGGCTCTGCTCACTTGCACCCTGTGATTGGGCAAGGGGTAATGGATATAAACTACAGCACAGGAGGTTCCACCTCAATGTGAGGGGGAACTTCTTCACTGTGAGGGTCACAGAGCACTGGAACAGGCTGCCCAGGGAAGTTTTGGAGTCTCCTTCTCTGGAGATTTCCAAGACCCATCTGGATGTGTTCCTGTGTGACCTATGCTAGATTCTATGGTCCTGCTCTGGCAGAGGATTTGGACTTGATGACCTTTGGAGGTCCCTTCCAACCCCTAACATCCTGTGATCCTGTGAAGAAAGGGATGCTTTTAAAGACAAAAAAAAAGAAAGAAAAAGAAAAAGAAAAAGAAAAAGAAAAAGAAAAAGAAAAAGTAAAAAAAGAAAAAAAAATAAAAAGAAAAAGAAAAAGAAAAAGAAAAAGAAAAAGAAAAAGAAAAAGAAAAAGAAAAAGAAAAAGAAAAAGAAAAAGAAAAAAAGAAAAAGAAAAAGAAAAAGAAAAAGAAAAAGGAAAAGAAAAAGGAAAATAAAAAGAGAAAGAAAAAGAAAAAGAAAAAGAGAAAGAAAAAGAAAAAGAAAAAGAAAAAGAAAAAGAAAAAGAAAAAGAAAAAGAAAAAGAAAAAGAAAAAGAAAAAAAAGAAAAAAAAAGAAAAAGAAAAAGAAAAAGAAAAAGAAAAAGAAAAAAAGAAAAAGAAAAAGAAAAAGAGAAAGAAAAAGAAAAAGAAAAAGTAAAAGTAAAAAAAGAAAAAAAAAGAAAAAGAAAAAGAAAAAGGAAAAGAAAAAGGAAAAGAAAAAGAGAAAGAGAAAGAAAAAGAAAAAGAGAAAGAAAAAGAAAAAGAGAAAGAAAAAGAAAAAGAAAAAGAAAAAGAAAAAGGAAAAAAAAGAGAAAGAGAAAAAGAAAAAGAAAGAGAAAAAGAAAAAGAAAAAGAAAAAGAAAAAGAAAAAGAAAAAGAAAAAGAAAAAGAAAAAAAAGAAAAAGAAAAAGAAGAAGAAAAAGAAAAAGAAAAAGAAAAAGGAAAAAAAAAAGAGAAAGAGAAAAAGAAAAAGAAAGAGAAAAAGAAAAAGAAAAAGAAAAAGAAAAAGAAAAAGAAAAAGAAAAAGAAAAAGAAAAAGAAAAAGAAAAAGAAAAAGAAAAAGAAAAGGAAAAAGAAAAAGAAAAAGAAAAAGAAAAAGAAAAAAAAGGAAAAAAAAAGAGAAAGAGAAAAAGAAGGCATCATAAAGGACTGTTTTCTTGTTCCATGTTGAAGAAGCTAATAAACTGCTTATAAAATTGCTAATAAAGCTCAAGAAGTCAAGAAATGGAAGACTCACAGAAGCATCATGGAAGTAGAGGTTAGCACTTGTCACCTTGTCATTGCAGCACTGAGCAACAGGGAGCTGTGCTAACTTGCGCCCCTGGCATTGGCAGGTCCAGGACTTAGCCTCTATTCAAGATGAAAACAGTTTTTCATTACGTTCCCAAAGGGTGTTTTACTACTGCAGACATTCCTTATTCTTTTGTAGGAAGTGCTTTTCTCTTTTAGTTCTTACCTGACTGCCTTGCATGTTCTTTGTAGTTTCACAAGTCTTCACTCGCTGAGGAGTAGATGTATATGTGTTATTCCTTCCTCATCCATTTTTGCATCAGGTAGCTGTTCTATGATACTTAAATTACTCTGAAAATCTACAAGTCAACAAAGCATCACTTTTCTAAGCAGGCCTCACGACATGTGCCTGAACCTCTCAGATGGCTGATACCGTGTTTCCATGCTTTAAGAGGTCCAGTTTTAGACTGAGTGCTTCTAAGAGCCGTCTTTAACTTTAGATGGGAAAAAAGGGAAAAAGGCCGGGTGCAGAGGGTGGTTACTGGGAGATGGTTACTACTCGAACAAAGGCCAGTAGAAGAACAGTGGGCACCCCAACAGAGAGCACACACCAGCATGCAGATGTTCAGCTAGGTGGCTGCAGTGAGTGCTGGAGCCTGGCACTTGATATGGGGGATGGAAGGAACAACGCCTGTGTTAGGTGTGAGCAGATCAGGGATCTGATGAGCATGGTGGCAGAACTAAAAGAAGAGGTGGAAAGGCTGAGAACTGTAAGAGATGGCAAAAGGAAAATTGACTATTGCCACAATCTAACCTCTACAAAACCAGAACAGGGGGTAACTCTTAGTGGAACAGGGAGTTTGATACCCTCCCATCAGCAAGCCTCTCAACCTCCCTGTAGTAACCCACATGAGCAGGGCCAGTGGGAACAAGTCTCTGCCCAACAGAACAAATGCAAACAGAGCAAGCCTGCTACTTTGAGCAGCACACTGCCTACAGGGCACTTACAGAATAGGTGTGAGGCTCTCCAGGCGGAAGAGGTCTCAAGAAGGTCAGAAGCTGCACCAATGACAGGTTGCCTCAGGCCAGCCATCACAACTAACAGGGAAAAGAAACCTCGTAGGGTCACCGTCATAGGAGACTCCCTACTGAGGGGAGCAGAGGGCCCAATATGCAGACCAGACCCATTTCATAGAGAGGTCTGCTGCCTCCATGGTGCCCGAGTGAGGGACATTGTAGGTAAAATTCCCAACCTCGTGAGTCCTTCAGACTACTGCCCACTGCTGGTCTTTCAGGTGGGTAGTGATGATGCAACAATGAGAGGCTCACAATCAATTAAAAGAGATTTCAGAACCTTGGGGCAACTGCTAAAGGGATCAGGAGCTCAAGTTGTGTTCTCTGCTATCCCTCTAACGTCAGCAGTGGACAAGGGAACATTGAGGAAGAGCCAACAGGTCAATCATGGCTCCGGGGCTGGTGCCATTGACAGGGCTGTGGGCTGCCAATCATGACTTGGTTTATAAGGCACCAGAGCTGCAAACACTGCACTTGTCCCAGATGGGAAAAGGATCCTGGGAGAGGAATTGGCAGGGCTCATTGATAGGGCTTTACACTAGATTTGAAGGGGGAAGGGGTTAATAGTCTCCTGCTGGCCTGTGACAGAGGGGCAGCTCACCAGAGGCAGAGGGATGGAGAGCTGGTAAGGGCTCTCAACTTGCTGCCCTGAGGCAAGCCACGAATGATGCACCAGGACACTCTGTGGAAACCAAGGGGAATTGGCACAAGAGGACGACAGGGCCAGCCCAGCTGAAGTGCCTCTGTGCAAATGCACACAGCGTGGGCAACAAACAGGATGATTTCAACCACCCTGACATCTGCTGGAGGGACAACACAGCAAGGCACCAGCAGCCCAGGATGTTCCTGGACTGCATAGAAGACAACTTCCTCCTCCAAATGGTAGAGGAACCAACAAGAAAAGGAGCTATGCTGGACCTTGTTCTCACCAACAGGGAAGGGCTGGTAACCAATGTGAGGATCAGAGACAGCCTTGGCTGCAGTGACCATGAAGCAGTTGAATTCAATATCCTCAGGGCAATCGAGAGGAAGTATTCTAAGCTTACGACCCTAGACTTTAGGCATGCAGACTTTGATTGCTTCAGGGATCTGCTAGCCAAAGTGTTGTAGGAGGAAGCCCTGGAGGGAAGAGGGACCCAGGACAGCTGGTCAGTATTCTGTGTCCAGGAGCTATGTATACCAACAAAGAGAAAAGCAGGGAAGAATGCTAGGAGGCCTGCCTGGATGAGCAAGGAGCTACTGGACACACTGTCACTTAAAAGGAAACTCTACAGGAAGTGGAGGGAAGGACAGCTAGAACAGGGGGGATATAGGGAAGCTGCCTGAGCAGCAAGAGACCTGGTTAGGAAAGCCAAAGCAGAGTTTGAATTGAATCTAGGCAGGGAGGCTAAAGGGAACACTAAGAACTTCTACAGGTATATTAATGGGAAGAAGATGACTAGGGAAGGTGTGGGCCCCCTCAGAAACGAAACTGGTGACATGGTCACAAGTGATGAGGAAAAGGCTGAGGTACTCAATAACTTCTTTACCTCAGTCTTTACTGCAAGGGCCTCCAGCCACACTCCTGATGTTATGGAAGACAATGCCAGGGACAGGGAGGAAGAACTGCTCATGGTAAGTGAAGATCAGGTTGGTGATCACCTGAAGAACCTGAAAGTGTTCAAGTCCATGGGACCCGACGGGATACACCCACGGGTATCCCACGAGAGATCTGGCAGAGGAGGTTGCTAAACCCCTCTCTATTATATTCCAAAAGCCATGGCAGTCTGGGGCAGTCCCCACAGACTGGAAAAGGGGAAGCATTACTGTCATCTTCAAAAAGGGTAAGAAGGAGGAACCAGGGAACTCCAGGCCAGGCAGTCTCACCTCTGTGCCTGGAGAGATCATGGAGCAGATCCTCCTGGAGGCACTACTGACTCAGAAGAATAGTGAAGAGGTGACTGGGAACAGTCAGCATGGCTTCACCAAGGGCAAATCCTGCCTGACCAACCTGGTGGCCTTCTATGAAGAGGTGACAACATTAATAGATGAGGGGTGAGCAACTGATGTCGTTTACCTGGACCTGAGCAAAGCCTTTGACACTGTCCCACACCACATCCTGGTCTCCAAACTGGTGACACATGGGTTTGATGGGGGGACCACTAGATGGGTAAAGAACTGGCTTGATGGCCACACCCAAAGAGTGGCTGTCAATGGGTCCATGACCCAGTGGAGGCCAGGGACAAGCAGAGTCCCTCAGGGATCAGTCCTGGGACCAGGCTTGCTCAACATCTTTGTGGGTGCCATGGACAGTGGCATTGAGTGCACCCTCAGCAAGTTTGCTGATGACACCAAGCTGTGTGGAGGGAAGGGATGCCATCCAGAGGGACCTGGACAGGCTGGAGAGGTGAGCACAAGCCAACCTCATGAGGTTCAACAAGACCAAGTGCAGGGTTCTGCATTTGGGTCGAGGCAATCCCAGGCACAAATCCAGGCTGGGCAGGGACTGGCTGGAAAGCAGCCCTGAGGAGAGAGACTTGGGGGTGCTGGTGGACAAGAGGCTCAACATGAGCTCTCATTTTACACTTGCAGCCTGGAAAGCCAATCAGACCCTGGGCTGCATCAAGAGAAGTGTGGCCAGCAGGACAAGGGAGGTGATTCTCCCCCTCTGCTCAGCTCTGGTGAGACCCCACCTGGAGTACTGCATCCAGTTCTGGAGCCCCTATTCCAAGAGGGATATGGATGTGCTAGCATGTGTCCAGAGAAGGGCCAGGAGGATGAGCAGAGGGCTGGAGCACCTCTCCTATGAGGACAGACTGAAGGAGTTGGGGCTGTTCAGTCTGGAGAAGAGAAGGCTCCGAGGTGACCTCATTGTGGCCTTCCAGTATCTGAAGGGGGCCTACAAGAAGGCTGGGGAGGGACTGCTCAGGATCTCAGGTAGTGATAGGACTATGGGGAATGGAATGAAGCTGGAGGTGGGGAGATTCAGGCTGGAGGTGAGGAACTTCTTCACCATGAGAGTGGTGAAGCCCTGGAATGGGTTGTCCAGGGAGGTGGTTGGGGCTCCATCCCTGGAGGTGTTTAAGCCCAAGCTGGATGAGGCTCTGGCCAGCCTGATCTAGTGTGGGGTGTCCCTGCCCATGGCATGGGGGTTGGAACTAGATGATCCTTGTGGTCCCTTCTAACCCTGACTGATTCTATGCTTCTATCTTTGTGTGCCCCCTCCTTAGTTAACACTCTGCCTAGCAATTCTCACCGAGCCAGGAAGCTCCAAAGCACAACTGGTGTGAGATGACAATTTCATATCCTATGCTTCCATGTTGATTTTACTTCCTCCTGCCAGGGTCTTGTGCCTCAGTTGCTGTTATTTGTGTTGCAACAAAGTCACAAGGAAAGACCTTTTTCTTGGGCATCTGAACAAACGGATTTTGAGCTGTGGCAGTGAAGGAAGCAAAATGTTCTCAGTCCTCCTTTCTCCAATTATGCTCTTCTTTGCATTGAAGGAGACGTTTCGTCATAAAAAGCCCAAGTCTAGTAGACTTCTGATGAGAAGTCCCTTATGTCCAAGTGTTGTGAGAGTGGTCAGTTTTTTGTAGCAGCAATCTAATTACTCTTCCAGGCTGAAGGTATTCCTGGCTGACATACTTTTGAAGGCTGTAACAGGTCTGTAGACATAGTAGTCTTGTTTCTGCTACGGAATGGTGAATCTAATCTGTGCATTAAATTACAGTTAAATCATATTCACAAGCTGGCAGGCATTCCTCAGATGATCACACCCTACTTGTAACATGGACTGACTGACACAATCAGATCAAATGATTTTCCAGACTTTTTGCTGTACCCACTAGGCAGCATTTCTTATTTAAAATTCCTGTAGCAAGGCTTTATTGCCAGTGATAGCTTAGATTCTCATCTGTTGTAAACTGCTGTAGTTCAGATTTGCTTTTGGTAAGTTACACCATCTGCATCTGAATATTCTGCAATAAAAAGCAGCTGCTCCTTTAACAGATAAGGTGATTTATAACTGCCTAGTATATGTCTGAGTCTACCTATCTTAGTACCTATTACCCAGCTGGAAGCACACCATGCACACTGAAGAATTTAAATCCTTTGCCCTGCATCTGAATAACAGAGATTGTGTTCTGTGTTATATAAAAAATGAAAGTTGAACACCAATTGCTATAGTCCTTGACAGCAGCTTTGCTTTGAAACCCCAAAGCCAACACTTCCTCAGCAAAGGCTCTGAGTTTTACTGATGATGAACATTAGATATAATTTACATATGCAATATTTTAGAGCTGTTTGCACTTCAGTGTATTTCAGTTTTGATTTCTATATTAACCATAGATTCATAGAGTCAATAAGGTCAGAAAAGACCTCAGAGATCATCAAGTCCAACCTGTCACCCAACTGACTAACTGAACCATGGCTTCAAGTGCCACATACAATCCCCTCTTGAACACCTCCTGGGACTGTGACTCCACCACCTCCCTGGGCAGGAATTCCAATGGCCAGCAACTCTTTCTGTGAAGAACTCTCTCCTCACCTCAAGCCTGAACTTCCCCTGGTGCAGCTCAAGACTGTGAAAGTCACAGGAAAAATATCTGATGTTTGGTACCAATCTGAACTTGTGAGGAATGTGAGATGGCACAAATAGCAACTATTTGTGTGATGAGTATGGAAAGAATTAGTAGAATGTTTAATAGAAAACATCCTCTCTGACCTATTGTGCTGGTTTTATCTGGGACAGAGTTAATTCTTTCTATAGTAGATACTAATAGGGATACATTTTGTATCTGTGCTGAAAACAGAGTTGATACTGGTGATGTTTTAGCTCTTGCTGAGCAGTGCTTACACAGAGGCAAGGCCTTTTCTGCTTCTCACTCTATCAGCTGGGCTGGGGATGCACAAGCAGCCAGCCCAAGACACAGGTGGGGCAGCTGACCCCAGCTGATCAGAAGAATATTCTGTAGTGTATGACATGATGGTCAGCATATAAAGCTGGGGGAACAAGGAAGAAGAGGAGCTGTTCAGAGTGATGGTGTTTGTATTTCCAAGTAACCTTTACATGTGATGGAGCCTTGCTTTCCTTGAGGTAGCTCAACACCTTCCTGCCCATGGCAAGAAGTGAATCAATGTCTCATTTGCATTTTTTTGTGTGTGCACTTTTTACTTTAGCTATTAAACTATTTTACCTCAACCTAAAAGTGTTCTCACTTTTACCCTTCTGGTTCTTTTCCCCACCCCACCCAGGAGGTGACTTAATGAGAGACAGTGTGGTGCCAGCGGGGGTTAAACCATGACACCTCTTCCACAACGTGATACTGTAAATAAAACGCCTATCAGTGTAAATTTGAAGAAACTGTGCCTGTATTTACAGTTCTTGATTTAACTCTCCACACAGAACAAATCATCATTTTTGTCTGACTAGACTATAGCATGCAAACTATTTGTGCCATAAACCATGGAATTTCCTCTATTACTTTAAAATTTATGTACAGTGGTGTTCTTCCTTTAGTAACAACAGGGCATAACTAGGAACACCTTTTGTGGAGTTCAGTGCTGGTTCAGGCACACTCTGTGACTGCTGCCCAGTGGGGACACTTTCAGTGAATGACAGAAGTTTCTGTGCATGTTCAAAACCCATTCTTAGTAAGTCAGCATGAGAAAGAGTAAAGTTTCACTCAAATGTGTTCCTCAGAAATCACTGGTCTGATCGTCTTTATATCTTGCAAGGGGTTTACATTCATATAGACCTAAAAGTAACTTTGCCCAGTATGCATGAGTGGAAGCACTGATAAATGACAGAATGCTAGACTTTTGGAGAGTAACTTTTTTTCCTGGTACCTCAAGATCATCTTTTATGTATCTAGGGCTGGCAACTTCCTGTTCCCTCAGCATCATCCCTTTTGTTCAATATCCTACCACATATTTTAACTAGTACTGAGACCTAACTCTTCCAGTTTTGTTGGGAGAGCAGGGGAAATATTTGTACTTTTTCTTCCATTGTCAGATTTTCTTACAAACGTGTGTAAACAAAATTAGTTACAAAGTACCAATCTAAAGAAACTGAATGTTTGCAATCCCAAAATGGGAGAGATATTTTGGCAATATGAGTCATGTTATACTACAGTCATGGGGCTTGTCAAGGGGGTCTTGGGTTAGTTACTTTGGACAATGGCGGTAGCTGCATCACCTAACAGAGTGCAGTACATGTGCAAAGGACATATTTGCCTTTTGCAAGGCATTTTTTAGGTGCAAACAAGCATGACAAAAATTACCTGATTGACCCTAGGTAAAAAAAAACACTATCAAGCACAGCCAAAGCATTCTTGTCTACAGATTGGTGGGGAAAAAAACTTAGCAAGGACTTCCTCAAACTTCTATTTTCCTTCTTTTTCTTAGCTTTCTCCCTTGTTTTACCACTGTCCATATATTTATGTGACTTGACTGCATCTTACTTCAGAGAGCAATGGTCTCTGCCCATCCCAAACTGCATCTGTTTGAAGCCTGAGGTGTAGTTGAACTAGTCTGGTAACGTTCTGCCCTTTGGCACTGTTTTATGTGTACTTAGGGGGAATAATCCATAGTGCAGTCATTTCTACATTTAGGGCATACAAATTATTTGTGAGCACAATACAAATTTTGTTTATGCAGCACATATGCATACTTACCTACTTCTCTGAAAGGACACTTTATTCTGCATGCATGTAAATATGTTGCTTACTTTTTACGGTGCTCATAGGGATAAATAGTGTATGTTCTGTGTTGGACACAAATATGGCAATGCTTTGTGTTGTTTTACATGCTGGTGCATTTATTTGAATTTATTTGCAGCTAACCAAAGCACCATATCAAAAATCTGATCTTAATTATGGACATTCAGGTTTGTATTTGCTAGAACAAACAGCATCTTATGTCAGAGATGAGTTGGATGATAAAATATAAAATGGGATGTAGTACCTGCCAATGTCTCCTCAGGTCTAGCCAAAGGACTCCCCAGCCACTGAGGCGTCTTCAGAACCCACACAGCAAGGATAAGCAGCTTGGCAGCTGAGGAGAAAGTACTTGGGCTCTGAGGAAATCTTTAGAGGCAGGGAGGAGTGTCAGCTTGAGCTCCTCCCATGAAGTTCTTTTTGCAGCCCGTCCTGCTTCTTTACAACTACATGAACTGGGATGTAATCAATTGCTTCTTGCTTTGCTGTTTTCATCAACAGCCTTGTGAAAATGTAACCCAAAAAGTTTTACTAAGCTGAACTGGAAGCTTTTCCCTGTAGATACAAGATACTTTATTCTTCTTCAAGGCATCATTCAGGCCAGTAATGAAAATAGAAGCTTGGAAAGGGTTACTGGCAAGCTGCCAGTGAGGGTCTTTGGTTAACTGCTGCCCAGGAGAAGAGAACAAATCCCTTGCCCATTTTTCTACCTGACTTCCCCTTTTCTGATTACTTTCATGTCATGTGTCTCTACATGATTTCCAGTTTACTAGATTTTGTTATTCTTCCTAAGAAAATTATTTTCTTATAAGGATTTTGGTTTTGTTTGGTAAAAACACAGGATGTGGTGCACTCTAGCTGCACAGCACATCTGCTTATCCAGAATCAGAGCCAGCACAGTCAAATGTAGATAACCCCTTCATAAAGGAAACGTGTCTGTCAGATAGTGACAGCTTTGACACAGTAACATGGACCTCTGTACACAATGAGAACATTCACAGCTTCCTGTATGTATGGGTATGAAGTTGCTCATCACTCACAAAAGTTCAAACTTTGTAGAAATCTTCCTTACACAAAACAGCTGTCAGCTTGTGGGGTGAACTCCAGCTGTGACAACCTTCCTACTTGATACAGTTCAGATTTCATAATGTGTCTTTTCCTTCTCATATTCTGAAATAGTAAATAAAAGCAGTTAATTTCCTTCCTCTTTGTGGTGTTTCTTTTGTACTGTACACAAATTTCTGTTCTATCCAAGATCTTTCTCATTCTAAACACAGAATTGTTTTCATAGTCTCTTCATAGTCAAGGAATAGATAATTATTTCCAGAACCACCATATTTCTATTAGGCTTTTTAAAACTCAGTAGATGTTGGGGTTTTTCCTCTTTTTTACTTCAAATAAGGGCATTCCACCGCAAAAAGAGGAAAAAAAACCCAAACCACAAAAAACCCATGGGAATCCTCCACACAACATCTGATCAGTTCTTATTGCTAGCCCTTATCTAGATAGATGGGCTTTTTAAGGTCCATCTGTCTTCGATCTTAGACTTGATCTTAGAAAGAAGTTCTTTCCAGGGAGAGAGATTGCCCATTGGAATGGGCTGCCCAGGGAGGTGGTGGGGTCAATGTCCCTGGAGGGGTGTAAGAAAAGCCCGGGTGAGGCACTTAGTGCCGTAGTCTAGTTGATTAGTCAGATTTGGGGGATCGGTTGGACCTGATGATCTCAGAGGTCTCTTCCAACCTGGCTGATTCTGTGATTCTGTGTGATTTCAGTCAGGCACAATTAAAGACTATAGCAGGAAAGAAAGCAAGATGAACTGGCCTATTTTTGTCTATTTGCAGTTACTGAAATATTCTGAATGAGACTAGCAGAGTAAACAACAAATATGTTAAGAATGTAAAAATAATTTCAATTGCTGCCTTTCTTTTTCAAATTAAAAATAAGAACTGGTAACAGATTCTCTCATGCAAGAACGCAAGGGCTGACTGACGCTGGTAACACTTCTTTTGTTCCTCATAACACAACAGATCTGTGTGCACACACAAATGTGTGTAGCGGCAGTGCTCCTTGCTAACATTCAGCAATGCAGATGTATATGCAGCGGTATAAAGACGGAAGATGTTTTGAAGAGGTTACAGTATTGCATTTGAATTTAAAAGTCTTGTTTTGAATAAGCAGTTATGTTATGGAGCTAAATCAGCTGTCTTAACAACAAAGGGCAGTATGCTGATGAATTATGTATGTTATCTGCATTTTCTGCCTGCTGATAATTGGCAGGTATCATGGCACCTCTACAAACTTCCTGTAATGATATACCACATATCAAACACCGACTCATGTGTATTGGTCCTCTCCCCACACACATGCACACAATGTTTTTATGTTTTATTTAAAGCTTACAGCATTTTCAGTTTTTCTGTTTCCCTTCCTCTGCTTTCCAAGCTACTTTGCTACTTAAACCTTTCAACAATGCTACATTAATAAGATTTCTTCGGTGTTTGTTTGCGACAGTCATTCAAGCATTTGTTCCATCCTTTTTTTTTCTTTTTAATAGTTAGGATAAATCACTACTGAAGAAAATTTACCTTGCAATCAGGAGAAAATACTTCCCATTTGGATACTTGTAGTAAAAGAGATGTCTCAGTCTTTGATACCAAGTTCCTATCATCACTCACAGGTACCTTTATTATGCAGCAGCTTGAAGTAGTAGTAAGTCAAAAGCACTACTCTTTTAACAGGTGATTAAATAGCTGGTTAGAATAGAATAGAATAAACCAGGTTGGAAGAGACCTTCAAGATCATCGTGTCCAACCTATCATCCAACACCACCTAATCAACTAAACCATGCATCCAAGCATCCTGTCAAGCCTCGCCCTGAACACCCCCAGCGACGGCGACCCCACCACCTCCCCAGGCAGCCCATTCCAATGGGCAATCACTCTCTCTGTGTAAAACTTCCTCCTAACCTCCAGCCTAAACCTCCCCTGATGCAGCCTGAGACTGTGTCCTCTTGTTCTGGTACTGGTTGCCTGGGAGAAGAGACCAACCTCCGCCTCACTACAACCCCCCTTCAGGTAGTTGTTCCTTCTTTGCAGTGTGCTTTTAATTCATACTAACTCAAGTATAACGAGGATACATTAAATGAGTAGCTTTGCAATTGGATTCATTAAATGCACTGGTTACAGATTATATTTAACCACCACTGTGTATCTAAGCGTTCCTGAATAATGTATGAATTTATTTGCTTTCTGTTTCTTTGAAGGAAATTAATTTTGCTGAAAATTACTTTAACAAACCTGTGATAATAAAGCTATAATTTAAAAGGAATCCTCTAGTTACCTTGAGGGGCTTTTTCTCTACAGTGCCTTAAATACCTGAACTTATGTTTTAATCTAAAAATCTAAACTCAGTAAATGATATGCCCGGTATATATAATAATGTGCCACTACTATATGCTCTGTAAGAGTTCCTCACTCTCTGTCATTGCATCTCTGACAGTATTCACTATTTGCACAAAACAAAGCCCCAGAAATTACAGAAAGTAACTGTGCAGAAAGAAAATTAGATAAATATCTCTTTTATTCTATGAATTCAGACTTGGTTTGTCAGCTTCTTTAGAAACCAGATCTTACATTCTTCTCTTGTGCCCCTAGGTTGGTTCTGAGGCTTATACCTTATTGAAACAAGCTGTCTCATACATTGTTTCTCACTGAGTTAGGATACACTGTTAAACACATTTATAAACCACCTTTCATCAAAAAAACACTTCAGCTTTCAAAATATGGCTTCCTGGCACTCTGGTTGAAGGTGACAGCCTGTGAGCAGCTGCTGATCGTGGGTTTATGGAAGGCAGGTCCTGTCTGACTAATCTGATCTCCTTCTACAATAAAGTGACCCGCTTAGTGGATGAGGGAAATGTTGTGGACGGTGTCTGCCTAGTGGGTGCTGTCTACCTAGACTTTAGTAATGCCTTTGATGCTGTCTCCCATAGCGCTCTCCATCAGAAACTCATGGCACAAGGCTTGCAGAAGTGCACTCTGCAGTGAATTGAAAACTGGCTGCATGGCTGGGTGCAAACAGTGGTGCTGAATGGAACTAAATCTGGCTGGCACCCAATCACTAGTGGTGTCCCCCTGGGTTCAGTACTACAGCCTGTCCTCTTTAATATTTTTATCAATGATTGGGATGAGTGCACCCTCAATAAGTTTGCAGATGACACCAAGCTGGGTGGCTGTGTTGATCTGCTAGAGGGTAGGGAGGCTTTACAACAGGATCTGTGCCAGATCCCCCACTTGGGTCACAGTAACCCTATGGTAAGCTACAGATGTGTGGTTGGAAAGCTGCAACTAGGAGAGGGACCTGGGGGTGTTGACTGACATTTGACGAAATGTGACTCAGCAGTGGACAGGCAGCCAAGAAAGCCAGTGGCATGCTGGCTTGTATTAGAAACACTGTGGCCAGCAGTAACAGGGAGCTGATCAATCCCCCTGTATTGATAAGGTCACACCTCAAGAACTCTGTTCACTTCTGGGCCCCTCAGTACAAGAAAGACATTGATGTGGTGCAGCATGTCCAGAGAAGGGCAACAAGGCTCATGAAGGGCCTGGAGGACATGAGGGATTGTTCAGTCTGAAGAAGAAAAGGCTGAGAGGAGACCTCATCACTCTCTCCATCTACCTGAAGGGAGGTTGGAGTGAGGAGGCATCCGGCCTCTTCTCCATGGTGTGAAGTGATGGGACTAGAGGAACCCAGGGGAGGTTTAGGCTGGATGTTATAAAATATTTCCTCACAGAGAGGGTTATCAAACACTGGAATGGTCTGCCCAGGGCAATGGTGTTGAAGGGATGTTATATTTCCTTTATTTATAAATTATACAGCAATATTAATAAGCTTTTATTAATATGAAAATTGGCAAATATACATCAAAAGGTTTGATGTACAGTTAGAATATATTTACAATGGGAATGTACAGCATTTGGGCAACAATTTAACTATTTTATGCAAACTGGGAGGAATATACCAGAAAGAGAATACCCTGGGAGAGAAATGGTGCTCGACCACACGGGGTGGGGGAGACTCAACAGGAACAGTTATGCCAAAGAGGCAGTTCATTAATTACTCACAGCTGGTTGTACCCAGGTAGGGAGTGCTGCTGCTGTGCATGAGAGGCTTTGGGGCACTCTCATGTGCCAGGCACGGCAGGCTGCCGGCAGGAATGCCATGTGGTCTTTGATGGCTGGTCTGGCTTCAGCAGGTGGCTGGCAGTTAACAACGCTTCTTGCAATGGGTGCTTGCTTTGTCCTGGGTGAATTGAGGCACGGCAAAATCCTGGTAACAAGGGGAAGCAGGCTTGGCTCCAACTCAGTCTCACAGTATCACCAAGGTTGGAAGAGACCTCAAAGATCATCAAGTCCAACCTGTCACCACAGACCTCACGACTAGACCATGGCACCAAGTGCCACGTCCAATCCCCTCTTGAACACCTCCAGGGACGGTGACTCCACCACCTCCCTGGGCAGCCCATTCCAATGACGAACGACTCGCTCGGTGAAGAACTTTCTCCTCACCTCCAGCCTAAACCTCCCCTGGCACAGCTTGAGACTGTGTCCCCTTGTTCTGGTGCTGGTTGCCTGGGAGAAGAGACCAACCCCTTCCTGGCTACAACCACCTTTCAGGTAGTTGTAGAGAGCAGTGAGGTCACCCCGAGCCTTCTCTTCTCGAGGCTAAAGTGTTTCATCTGCTACCTCATCCTGGTTGGGTGGTCTGTAACAGACTCCAACCAGGATGTCAGATTTGTTAGGCCTCCCTCTGATTTGCACCCACAGGCTCTCAATCCCTTCATCCTCCACCTCAAGCTCTGTGACAGAATATACAGAGCCACCCCTCCTCCTCTTCTGCCTCGCCTGTCCCTCCTGGAGATCCTGTAACCCCCCCAGTGCATCACTCCAATCGTGCCTGTTGTCCCACCATGTTTCTGAGATGGTGACTACATCACAGTCACCCTGGTGGACCAGGACCTCCAGCTCCTCTTGCTTATTGCCCAGGCTGCCTGCATTGGTGTACATGCACTGTAGCTGGGCTCCTGACTTCTCAATTAACCCTAATTTGTGTCCCACTCTCTCCTCTCCAGAGGGACTGGTTTCCTCACCCAACCCCTTCAGAACTAGTTTAAAGCCCTCCTAATGAGCCCTGCCAACTCTAGTCCTAGGACTCTCTTGCCCTTCCTAGATAACTGCACCCCATCAGGACCCAGCAGGTTGGGTGCAGTAAAAGTTTCCCCATGATCAAAGAACCCAAAATTCCACTGCTGACACCATCCCCCGAGCCAACTGTTGATGGTGTGGGTTCTGTTCCTCTCAGTGTCCTCCCCTGCCACGGAGGGAACTGAGCAGAACACCACTTGAGCTGCTGGAAAAAAAATTAAAGGCATAGCCTAAAGCTACACAGCCTTTATGCAGAACATTTTGAGGAACTGCAACCATGAGTTAAATAGAAATGATCATGTTCTCTGTCTGATTTTTATTTTACATTGCCACCAATCTAAAAATTAATGCCTAACACTTCTGAAGGAGGTTTGTTTTCTAGGTCCTGCTTATCCATGCTAGCCTGAAGCAGCACAGATGTCTCCAGAAGCTTTCCAGATGATCACAGATATGTCTGCACCAGAGGAGGAACTCAGGGAAGTGAGTAGCCTAGGGTATGTGTGAAATACAGGTCTCTCAGAGGCAATGTCCCGAGGACATACAGCAACTGCTCTCAAGGAACGAGTGTCAAGTCAATGACATTTCTGTAAGTTAGCTTATTTAGCCTCCTAGAGTGAAGGTTAGGATAGAGTTAGATATTTTTGACAAAAACAAAATGCAAGTGTTTTTCACTCTGTACCCTTGTAAAGAATAATCACTCAAAACCAAACAGACTCTGTGATCACTTATCATCTTTTAGTGGTCTCCTCAACTGTCAATCTATTTAACATAGCCAGATTTGTTTAGCACTGAATAACACAACACTTTCTTCAGAGGAAAGTGTTTTTAGGCAAGGAAACATATGAAATTAACAGGACTACTCCTTTAATTAAAGGTTTCAAGACGGGACCTTGGCAAAGACCATTTCTTGTTTGTGAACATTCACATCAAAAGTGTTTACATAAAGGCTTATTATTATGTTAGAGCAGTGTTACATGAGTTGTTTGTTCTGGGTTCCTTTCTTGTGGTGTGCCCCATTGTCTCGTATTGGGGTACTCACAGGCTCCAGTTTCCTAGCTTTCCATTGTAATGCTGTCAGAAGAAAGAGCATTACATAAAACCCTGCCAAAGAAACAGACCTGTCATGCCATGGATATGGATGGGCACAAGCGCTGGCGAAAGCATACAGTGGGAAAAAGTGCACACAGCTCTTAGGATGGGCATGGGTGAAACAGCTGCCAAAGCGATTCCCTCATCCAGGCACAGGGTGGTGGGGAGGGGAGCAGCATGCAGTAATCAGGGGAATTCTGCAGGGCTGGCCAGCAACAATGAGCCCTAACCAAACATCCCTACTGTAGCCATATTTCAGTTTTGGTCACTGATCACAAGCTATGATGATTTTGAGAGTCTGGCTTGTTGATCAGCCTCTGAAAAGATAGCAAACAAAGGCCCCACATTTTTCAACCTGTCTAAACTGAGCTTTCACATGCAGGTGAGCTGCAGCTTGAAAGAAATACTGTCAGCTATGTGGACCAACATATGGAGAGTTCCCATGTTGCAACTTTAGATATAGGTGTTCTGGTCTAAATCATATGAACACAAAACATTCAATGTTGGTACATCGGCTTGCTAGCATTTTGGCAGCAAGATCTGGTCTAGATCACCAAATAATCTCTGTTTGTGAATCATCAGTTTCATGATACCTAGTGCATAGAAAAGCACCTTCAGGCTTTTTGGTTTTGAGAGAGAGGAAAGTTCTTTAATTGGGATGGGCTGTGGGGGGTCCCCAGAGAAGATCCAAAGGATAACAAATATAATTATTCTGCTAAAGTTGGGGATTGACTTTTGTTTTTCTTCTGATAGGGGCAGAGAAGGGAGGCCTGAATAATTCCCCCTTTTTAACTCCTCAGCATCAGATTTGTTGGTAAGGAAATTGGAATTTGATAAATAAAACAGAATAAAATTTTTAAAAAAAAGAAAACAAGAAAACAGAAGAGACAAAATCTGATTGTGCTGAACTGATGCACAAGCTAATCTTGGAAGAACTTCTGGCATTCTTCCTATGACCTATTGTCATTAAAAAGGTTTTCTAGTCAATAAAGAGGTGGCAGATGCTTTGCACTAGATTTCACCTTTGGTGTTAAAACAATATGGATGCCAAAAAATGTAGGGTGCTTCATACCTTGTAGTGTATCAATGTATTCTTCTTGCCTATATATAGAATAGAATAGAGTAGAATAGAATAGAATAGAATAGAATAGAATAGAATAGAATAGAATAGAATAGAATAGAATAGAATAGAATAGAATAGAATAGACCAGGTTGGAAGAGACCCTCAAGACCATCGTGTCCAACCTATCATCCAACACCACCCAACCAACTAAACCATGCAACCAATCTCCCTTATCTCCCTTTCTGAAAGTGGGGGTTATGTTTCCCCTTTTCCAGTCAGTGGGAACTTCACCAGACTGCCGTGACTTTTCAGACATGGTGGAAAATGGATCTGCAATTTCATTTGCTAGCTCCCTCATAACATCACTAGCTTCTTCAGCAGTCTGCAATGAATCCCAGCAGGTCCTTCACGCAGCAAGTCCTTTACAAAGTCAGTGTCCACAAACAGAAAACTACTGTTCGCACATTCATGGTCTTCTGACTCAGACAAAGCAGCCCAGCAGTCCACCCTCCGGCAGTCCAGAGTGGAGGTCTTCTTGCTGCCCCTCTTATCTTGACTGAATACTGAAAATTCAATTATCTCATGGTCACTGGCCCCTAAACAGCCTCTGACCACCACATCAGCCACCAGCCCTCCCCTGTTGGTAAATGTATAAATATATACATTTAAGAAACAGCTATATGCTCCTTCTTTAAGGTTTGAAGATCACTGACGTCTGCCTAGATGTACAATCACAGCAGCCAATTAACAAGTGAGATTGATTTGTTTGGCATATATGAGGAACAAGTTGTGTGCTCTATTGCCCCAAACAGAAGTATTTTAATACTGTATTTGTCACACCATCACTTGGTGTTACTCCTCCAGCGTCTTGCTTTGCCAGGAACATGGTGGAATGCCCAAGGGTCTACGGACTTCTCTGAAAGATCAAATACACAAAGAGCTCATTCTAGAGAAACAGAAACCATCTACCTGCAGCAGTAAACCAAGATCTAGGCTCATGCATGGTGTATGGCTGAATCCCAGCACACACTCAGTCAGGGCAGAGCAAGATTTTGCATCCTTGTCCTGTTTCTTGCAGGGAATGTAAACTCTATTGTTGCACTTTTCAGTCTCTTGAAAGCTGAATAGCACATTATTAGAATCAGCAGTTGTGGGTTTTTTCCTAGTGTCATGTTTCTTTGCATAAACACAAATATCAGCTGCCCTTCATGTTGCAGCACTGGTTTGTATTTGCACAGTAATTACCTAAGCAAATTACAGTGCATGAGTAAGTGGAGGGGGAATGGAGAAAGGGCTCCTCAGCTGGGTTAAAGTTTTCAGTTACCTGTGTGGCTTGTTTATTCCTGTGCTTGCTGGTAATGAATCTTGCTGACCTAAAAGCATGATACTGAATTATTTGATGCTATCAGTTTTCTGAGGTCCACACATCACTGGCTATGTGGGACCACCAGAAGTCAAGAAGCAGCTGACAACACTCGTGACTGAAAGCACCACTTTCAGCTATTTCCACCCAACACATTGTTATCTATCTGTGCAGGTTGAATTCACAGCTTTCACCTTCCAGCACTTAAAATTGTGAGAACAATGGAATTACTGATTTTGTAAGCACAGAGGGGAAGATGTCCTACCTAGGAATGACATGGCTTTGCAATCACCTCTGTTATTGGGCAAAGAGCAGAAAAGTTGGTAAGAGAAGCCTGGAGAAGAGAGATTGGAGCTATGCAGAATGCTTCAGTTCTTCCACCACCTCTTGGTATTGCTAAGTTTTGTAGGTGTAACATCAGGTTTTGATGCTGGAGCTGAATGTGGGCAATATTCCCAGAAAATAATTTCAGTTGGTGTGGCAGCTCTGTAAAGACTTCCATCTAGCTTTAACTGCAATGTTTGCACCACTGTGAGTTACGTAGGCCACTTAGTGTCACCTATTATGGCAGCAATGTTCATATCAGAGGAAAGAGGCCTTGAGTGACGGTGATTCAGTATTTCCCCTTACAACAATTGCAAAATAATTTTCAGCAGCATTTTACCTGAGTGCAGTTTTACATCTCTTTAGAGATGCATCGATAAAGACCCAATGTTCTACCTCTCCAAATGCCTCTCAGATATTGAAAAATATGTAATATATATCACAAATAATAAACTTCTAAAGTTCTTTCTTGTCACAAGGTCACTCTCACTCTAGCCAACATTAATCTTTGTTACCTTTGTGGCACTGTTCTGTTATGAGGCTTAAAGTGTGCCTGCTGCTTCACTGTGTAGGGATAGATAAAAAAGAGACTAAGGGGGGAAATAACAGCTCTGCAGTGAAAAAGAGCATATCCTTGGGTGCAGGCAGAGTCAGGATTGGCAGATGTGCACACTCCCAGCCATACTGCAGATATCACACGCAGTTAGGCTCATGTTGAGATCCTTTCCAGGATCAGCTTCAAAGCATTCAGAACTCTGCCTGAGTTCTGATTTTATGTCATTTTTGGTTGATTTGGTTTAGCAACAAAATTTAAGGGTGGGAATGGGGGATCCTGTAGGAACTGTGAGATTGTCACAAAAGCTGGCTAAGTAGAGTGAGTGGCTAGCAAGGCAAGGAGGCTGAAGAGCTGTGGGAGCTGGTGGAATGGCCAAGGAAGAAGGGATCAATGGGGAAAACTCCAGTATAGAAGCCATAGGCGGGGGGATGGGTAGTGAGCAACACAGTGGAGAAAGAGAGATAACCTTAAGTAGGCAGATCTAGAAAACACTGGGTCTCAACTGTGCTCTGACACCCCCAATAAAATGTTTCAGATGGCTGACTATACACCTAGCAATGCCCAAGCTACTCTTAGTATATGGTACACCAAGCCAGATGAAAGCCTAAGGCAGTTCTTTAGTAACTTGCTCATGCAAAACATACAAAATACACACTAATACATTAATATTGCACCTTGAAGTGGAGAATTTTCTGACATTCAGTATTTCACATCTCAAGCCAACATCACTTTTACTTCATGCACTGTATGTTCCAACTCATCTAGGAAAAGTTAAGCAAAACCACAACTGACTGAAACATCATATTCTCAGGTTGTCATTGGAGTGCTGCATTAAATCTTTGACTTTCTTAGAAATGTGTTCCAAATGCACTCAGAGTTAATTGGATGCAGTATTCATGTTACAAAGGAGAAACCTCAGACCACGCTGGTGCTCACATGGAAATGTCAAATACGGTGTCTTTTGAAATTCTTTTTCAAAAATATCCTCTTAAATGTGTTTCTTTTGTCCCATCACTCAGCATAGTTAGGCAGTATGCTCTGCTGCAGCTTATTTACTGTAAGGAAAAACAAAAGGATCAGGGCCACACATGTCTAACTGTTTTTTCACAACAGTTTTGAGGAGCAAGGAGGGCCACACATGTCTGTCTGGGCTTTTTCCCAGTGGTTTTAAGGAGCAAGGCTACTCTCTTATCCTATGCTCTCCCACACTCCCCATGCTTTTCCGGCTGTGAATGTGCTTCCAAATGGTTAGGCTGGCTCTGCTTAGTGCATAATTCGTTATCTTAGGTCTCTCCATGAATAATAGGTAACAGAGTGTAAAGTGCAAAGTGACTCCTCTTCCTTTATTAGTCACAGATGCAAGCAAGGAACCCAGTCTTCCATACTAAAGCATGTGTCTTCAGCAGAGCTGCTTCTATAAAATCTCCTTCAAGTTTCAAGCAAGAAGTTCAGCTTGTCTAGGCAATATCAAAGCAAAGTCCATACATGGAAGAAATTTTGTTTCCTGATACAGCCACCTCCACACAATTGTCTTCAAGAGGCATATCCATAAGCTCTTTCTTAGCAGTCCTAAGCAGATCTCCCTAGGTAAGAGGGTCAATGTGCTCTCCGCTTCATGAGTTTGGCAGAAAGGCTCTCTGACTAGCCACTGAAGCAAGGTAACTGACCAGGATGAGCCTTTTTTCTTCTGCAATTGGCCAGTTAACACGTATAGCTCTGGATTCAGAGTGGTTACTTCCCTGTAACAGGTTAATGCAAGGGCTCTCCTGCTTGCTGCCTCAACACAACAGTGAGGGGAAAAGTAACACACAAAACTCAGGGTTGAGATAAAGAGATAAGAGTTGAGTATAAGACATCATAATCACAACACATGATTACCTTAGCTAATAATCTAATTAATCTAATAATACAATTCACAGAATTGCAGAATCACAGAATCAACAAGGTTGGAAAATAGCTCAGAGATCATCAAGTCCAACCTATTACACAAGACCACCTGACAACTAAACCATGCCATCAAGTGCTGCATCCAATCTTTTTTTTAACACCTCCAGGGAAGGTGACTCCACCACCTCCCTGGGCAGCACATTCCACTGGCCAATCACTCTTTCTGTGAAGAACTCTCTCCTCACCTTGACCATGGCACTGCTTGAGCCTGTGTCCTCTTGTTCTGTCACTGGGTGCCAGGAAGAAGAGACCAACTCCCACCTGTCTACAAGCTCCTTTCAGGTAGTTGTAGAGCGCAATAAGGTCTCCCCTGAGCCTCCTCTTCTCCAGGGCTAAACAACCCCAGCTCCCTCAAACTCTCCTCATAGCACTTGTGCTCGCGACCTCTTATGATTACCTTAATTCATGATTCCCTTAATTCATGATTCCCTTAGAATAGCCTATTTGCAGAAGAAGCACAGTGAAATAAAGGGAAAAAACCCAGCATAAAACAGAAAACCAAAGCCAGTGAGCTACCCCACACCCACACATCTTGCCACCATGCCTGCAGAAAGGAGCCAGAGCCCAGAGGCAGAAATTGGAACAAGGAGTTCCTGGGCTGTAATCTGAACTTCAAGCCCCATAATATTTTGCTCCAGTTAGAACTTTCATTTTTGAAGCTGGCATGAGTGCAGCATGGTGTGAATAACAGCAGCAGGTTCACAGAATCACACAGAGTCACAGAATTACTGAGGCTGGAATAGACTTCATCAAGTCCAGCACATTGACTAGACCATGCCACTAAGTGCCACATCCAATCTTTCCTTAAACACCTCCAGGGACAGCGACTCCACCTCCCTGGGCAGTCCCTTCCAGTGTTTAATTTCTCTTTCCATGATCCTAACACCCAAACTAAACCCCCCTGGGCACAGCTTCACGCCATGCCCTTTCGTCTTGTCACAAGTTGCCTGGGAGAAAAGCCCAACCCCCACCTTACTACAACTTCCCTTCAGGTAGTTGTAGAGTGTGATAAGGTCCCCTCTGAGTCTCCTCCTCTCCATTCAAATCCACACAGGGCATTCACACATGGTAATAACAATACTTCTACCCAGCCACTATCCTCTTCAGTCCCTCCAGTCCCTTTTCTGCATAAGCCCAAAGTTATGGCTACCAGTAGCACCCAAACAGGAAAAAAACCAGTATCTAGTAGTTCATTAAATTGTGTTGTGAAACAGCAATAGGGTTTTGCATGTAAATAAACTTTAATCAAGTGTATAATTGGTGATGTATGACCTCTGATATCTAAATCACATCACTTGAACCTTTACTCTGTGAAAGTCATGAAACCAAAAGGAAATCCACAGAACTTGTACTAGCATACTTCTGCGACCACCTGACACCTTCAGCCACTGATCCTTACCCATAGGAACTCCATTTATTGACCCAACTGAATTCTTCTCTGTGACTAGTCACAGGACTGATGTACTGGATCCACCTTTTGGATCTTACTTGTTTTCAAGCCAGGTCAGCTGGAGTTGCACCAACAGTGTCTAAGACTTCATGGGCCTTCAGGTGCAGGTGCTCTGTCTGGAGATTATGCAGTCAATGGCATAGCTGCTCCTGTTGCCAGTTTAAGTCTCTGGGGATTATGTGATAGGCAGAGCATCTATAGCCCTCTCAAACAAAACCCCTTTGTACTATGCATTCAGCCATTTCACTTGTAGGTAAAAGAAAAAGAGAGCTAAGAGTTGGGCAAAAAGTAGTAAATGCCTTTTTGAGGATACTGACACCTGGGCAGCACAAGTCTTTCTGCTCCGCTGTATGTATGCTCACTCTTCCAGGCTGGTAATGGTGAGAACCTCTTCCCTTTTGCTGCGTGTTGTGAATTTATTTCTTCTTTTGAATTAGCTCACCACGAGTTGTTACTACTCTGCAGCTGGTACTCTTGCTCACCCAGGCAAGGCAGCTCTATTGGTTATCTTTAGAAGGAATAGCTCAGTTTTTTCAGACAGCCTCCCTTTCCCAACATAAAACGGATAATACAGGTTGCACTGAAAGTAATGGGGAGTTTGTAGGATAGAATAAATGCCCACTGCAAGTTTCCCTGGTTCACCACAGCCAGGACTCAAATTGTAGCCTGTGTTAGAGCCATGTGTGTTGCCTTGCCTAACACACAGCAAAGAAAAACTGCTCAGAGAACAATCGTTTGGCAGACAGTGTGTATTTTTTGTGCCACCTTGGAGGAACATGAAACTGTGTCTACATAATTAAGGAAGGCATGGTACATTCAGTCCTACATTTTGGCTCTACATCTCATGTTTGCCTATTTTATCTCTTAAAAAACAATTATGCCTACACATTCTATTCACTGGCTTATTTGTTTTATGAAACCTGGGTTGGTGCTTTTTTCTTGTTGTTACAATGGCATGTGATCCATCAGCTATTTAACACAGTCAAGAAAAAACGCAGTGCTCTGCAAGTAAGGCTGTACACACATTCCAAGGCTGTGATAATGTTACATGAGGGCTTTGCTTTTTTGAGAGCGTCATTTTGTCAGAATGACTGGGTGTGGTGCCTTTGGGTTAAAACTTTGTTTTGTAGGGACTTTTGGACAGAGCTTTGGATTCCCTTGCCTGCGTTTTTAACATAGGAACAAAGCTTCCTAGTGCCAAGTGCTGCATCTAAACATGTGAGTAATTGCACCAGAGACAAGAAGTGCTACTGTTGATAGGAAGAACAAGTTCTAAGAAGGAACATTGTCAGGATCACCCTGGCATGCGTACTTTGATAGCCCAATGATAATTGGATGGTTTATTCTAGAAACTTTCTTCTCAAAGTTCCCTTATTAGGTGACTTGAAGTGACTGTGTTTCCCATTCACTTTCCAATAGAGTTTGAAGCAAGGAAAATTGACCCTCTCATGCTGACCTTCAAGGCCAAGATCTCCTGCCTTGCAGTACTGATGGAATTCCAAAATAACAGCACATCCCATCTCATGCTAAGGTTTCTTGCATACCTGATGGATCAAGAGAGAAACTTCAGTGGGTTTGTCTCTTCTGAATGCATTCAGAGTAGTACCTGCATAATAATTTCTATCTAGCGTTTGTTGGTTGATGATACCCTATTTAAGACTGCATTTCAAAAGCAACTAACACATCAGTGTTTCTCTCTCCTTTCCTTCCTGGCCTTTCCATGCCAGGTATTTTTTGTCTGCTTTGCCTACTGGCTATCGCATGCCAACTAACTTATTGCTATGGCACGGAATATACTCCATCTGTCACAAGTGTTTCTTAACAGAATCTAAGCTGAATGTTGAATGAAGTCATGCCCTTATGTAGAGGAGTTTTAATCATTCTTCAGTCTGTGGAAGAGAGGAGTAAAGCCAGGATGAGGAGGACTGGGTTGTCAAGAAGATAGCTGGAGGGAATTAGAATATATCATTACCTAAGGGAGTGGTATCCTCAGTCTTCATTGACTTTAATTCTCTCACCAGACACATGAAATGACAGTGCTGTAGGGCTTAAAAAAATTGGGGCAAAGCTGGGGCAGCGGGTGGCTCATAATGACAGGCTGTCTAAATGTCTGACTGGCAGACACCTGAAAAGAAAGAGGTTTGAGGTACAGGCTAGCTAAGGTGGAGTGATAATGTATTTGGATTTTATCTGCTTTCTCTCCTAAGCATGATTTGGCATCTCTTTAAGCTGGTTGACTCTGCATGAACTTCACAATGCTGTTTATTAAATATTTCACTAGAAAAACTTAATTTTGGCAATCACCTCAGCTTGCCCACAACTGATTATTATTGCATGGAACACAGAAATTAATGACTTGAATGAGTCTTACTTTACTGGCAGAAGCAAGAGGCAGCCACAGTGGTTTTTTGTTCATACTTTCTGCAAGGGACCCAAGTTAGGAGTCTGTTGTAGATGCAATCGTTTGGGATAGAGAAAGCACTTTCCAGGAGGGATGCAGTTGCACTTCTGCCAGCCTTTTCTTCCTATGAAAAAGACATGTCTATCCCATGTCTGTCTCACTGTTTACACATGGGTAGTTATTTCCTCCTCCCTAGGTAAATCTGATGTGTTCTTCTAGCTTATTCAGCTCTTGTGGCAGTTGTATATGTACTTGGCACATTAGCCCCAGGTAACCTGCAGAACCCCTGCTGATCCCATCCCAAGCCTTGTGAGGCCAGGAGGTGCTAGTTTACCCAGTACTGCTAGGAGCCCTAGCATTTTGCACAGAGTCTCATGAAAAATGAGGTATCTCAGCTTTTCCATTTCCAGTGAAAGAGAACAGATGAAAAGGTGAGGAGTGCACATACAGAAAGGTGCAACTGGTCTTACTCAGCTGTGTGTATTTAAAATTTCAATTTGTGGCTGGGATAGTCTCAAGCATCTATCTACAGGCCAAGGAAAGATACAGGCACTTCCAGAAACGCATTCATTCCACCTAAGACAGATATCTAAAGACAGCACATCTGGCAGGTGATTCTTTCCATCTTGTACTTTCATCACATGCTACAGAGAGAATCTAGACAAACACATGTCTAACCTTCAGATAGGAAAATTAGGTGAGATTAGTTCAATGAAATATAGACAAAAATAAACATGGGGATGAGTGTCTCCTTTGCATACCATCCCCCACCTGTTCTTCTACAAAGTTAATGTTGTTGATTTTTGATTATTAGCTGAAGCCAAATATACATTTAGTAGTGAAACAGGTCAGGACAGCTATTATAGATCTACCTGTTGATGAGCAGCAGCTTTGTTACCACATGAGACAACTAATGCACCATTCCCATCCTGTTCTACGGTAGCCAGTTAATCCAACTCTATCCCAGGTATCATAGAGCCCATGATATCCCAGGGCAAGACTTAAAGGCTTCTTTCTTCCACTGCCTGCTGTTTAAGCAGACAACAAAGAATTGTTCAGATTTAAAAGTGGACGGCCATGTATAAATGTACAGTGCACAGTTTGTGGACTCTTCAAACATGCCCATCAATTCAGATTTCAAACCTGTGATAGTCATCAAGTAATTCCTTACCAACAAACTGTTTGTAAAAACCTTACCACCAGCGGTCCTAATTCCTGCTTTCCTGGTCATACATCAGATGACACTGCGGCTGTTCCCTGAATAGATGCAAGGATGCACACAGAGAGGTATCTGCATTTATTCCTTGGTCTAGGACCATAGTAAACCAATGTCATGCCAAGGCCAGAGAAAAGCAAAGAGCCAGATGACACGCCCTTCCCTAAATGCCTTGCAGTCTTAATATATTTAAAAAAAAAAAAGACAGTAAGTAGAGACAGAGGGGAGTACAAGAAAAACGGAAGTAACAGACTGCTCGTCATGCAGTACACGCTGCACGCCTGCAGCCTGGCTTAATTAGGCCTCTGCAAACATCATGGAACCACTTGGCTTAGACAAGCTGGCATTCTGCAGAGGCTTGCAGCAGGCTCCAGAGCACCAGAGCACCACAGGCTGTCTCAAAGGCACACATGAAATTTGCTGCTTCAAACAAATGAGGTTTGACACAGTGATTAGAAAATGATATATTTTGATGCCCAGAGTAAGTCTGTCAGTTCTCAGCAAAAGGTAGAATTTAGAACATGCCCTTCTCTCCTTGGCAATGCTATTGCCCAGCTTTGGCTCCCACAAATCCCACTACACAGTGCCAAATTTCCAGCATACTCCAGGATCAGATTTGGATGTCAGAAATGCCATTGAGTGCCAACAACGCAGAAGCCATGACCTTCATCATTGTAGTGTCCAAGTCTCCAATGTGTTTGGCTGCAGACCAAACACAATGAAGAGCCTAACAGAAGGGCTGTTCACATGAGTTTTAGCTAGCAATAGGACCTTTCTTTCTAGTTTGCCTCAGATTGTGCCCTGTCAGTTTCCAACCTGCAGTACACTGGATGCTCACTCCAACTCTTTCCAAAGAAAAAAAAACAACTCCACTTTTACAATAAGATTCACAGGGCAAGTGCTACATTAAAAACAAGGGCCAAAGGTATACAGAATCCAGACAAGCCATACTGATGAGTGCAATGGACCCTGGAGGACTCCTTCACAGGAGATCATCACTGAACAGTGCACTTTAAGTTTGGAGATGAAAGATATTAGGACTAGTGTGACAACTTGCCATTAGCCATTTCCACTGTGGCATGGTGGGGAGAAACTGTAGCCTACTTCTTTTAACCTACCTGCTTGTCTCGTGTCTCCCAGGACCTAATGGCAGTGGTTGTTCATATGGAGGAGTGGGAGCAAGGTGCTAGTGGCTGATGACACTTGCAGACATGATGCAAGGGTTTATTTGCATCAGGTTTAGCTTAGTAGTAAATCTTTGCAGTAATCAGAGAGCATGGAAATACTTGCAAGAAGCAAACAAAAAGGCTACAAACATCTATTTCATAGTAAAAGAAACATTTCAGTTGGTAGCACATAAGACCCTGAATGGGGAGGTTGTGAGTTCAAGCCTGCAGTGGGCAGTAGTGGCCTCCCTACTCTAGTCATCAGGTCTGTGGTGACAGGTTGGACTCGATGATCTTGGAAGTCTCTTCCAACCTTAGTGATACTGAATTTGTACTTCAGCTCATTCCCATGTGTGTTGCTCAGCAGCAACTTCTCTCTACGATTCACTGTTTGATTGAGTGATTGATTTACACACTTGGGTTTATACCTTACACGGGTCTGTATCATAGAATCACAAAATCATAGAATAGTCCAGGCCAGAAGGGACCTCCAAAGGTCATCTAGTCCGACCTCAAGGCAGTCAGCAGGGACACCCCCAACTATATCAGGTTGTCTAGGGCCTTGCCAAGCCTCACTTTGAATATCTCCAGGGATGGGGCCTCTACAACCTCCTTGGGCAACCTGTTCCAGTGTTCCACCACCCTCATAGTAAAGAACTTGTTCCTAACATCCAACCTAAATTCAATCTAAATCTGCTCTTCTCCAGCTTGAAGCCATTGCCCCTTGTCCTGTCACCACAGGCCTTTGTAAACAGTCTTCCCATCCTTCATGTAAGCCCCCTTAAGGTACTGGAAAGCTGCTATTAGATCTCCCTGGAGCCTCCTCTTCTCCTGGCTGAACAATCCCCGTTCAATTCAAGATAAACGTGAGGAGAGAGTGATGTCTTGCTTAAAATACAACTTACAAGGTACTCACAGAGTGGAAAAGGATCTGACATGAAGTCTGTTCTGTCCTCCACTCCCAAATGGAGAAAATCTTTTAAAACAAGCAAACCCATTCTATATCCATAGTAATTGGAGTGAAATTATGTTATCAGTTTCCAGAATGAGAAAACTTTTTCTCAAGAGAAGGATATTGCACAGCCCCATGCATTAATCTGGGTGCTAGGTATGTTTAATATTGAGGGCTTTGGTGACCTGCAAGTGGCTGCTGGCACTGCTGTGCCTGATGTGAGTGGCACCCTTCTGTTTCAGCCTATCACCCTGTACAGGTGGTGACTGAATGACCAATCCTCCCTAGCAGTGTGACTCTGGGCTACTGTTTAAAGGCCCTGGTGTATTGTATGGTGTATTGTATCTTAGGCTCAGTGTCAAAAGGACTTCCACAACGCTAGTCTCTTTCAGTTTTTCATCTTTACAGCAAAATGAAACACACATTCCAGTTATTAAACCCCCACATTCTTAGAGCATTCACATGTGCATTTTCCATTCCATGGTGCACTGGCAAAACGTGCAACACCAGCCCCATCTGGTAAAAAGGAGTGCTAAAGACTTAGAAGAGCACATAATTTTGTAAATAGATAGATCAAAGAGCTGAGATGGGAACCTCTTCAGGCACATATACTAACTTATTCAGGAATGATCAAACTGCTTCATCCTGTTGCTCTTGGGCTTGCACAGAATAAATATTCCAGTCTGATACACATCATACACAAAGACCCATTTCTGGCTAGGAGACTAGGGACTCTATTGTGTTTTGTTTGATTCTAGACCTGAAAAGACTTCAATTAGAGACACTACGTATTTTCCAAGCAGTAGCAAAAACAACCTGCACTTAAAAAAATTGCACTTAGGCTTACTCCACTTCATCGGGAGAAGTGTAGGTCTTGTGCTGCTCCCTCGCCGTTTGTCCTAGCACTGGAGCATGTTGGGCTGCACTGTCAGCCAGGGTAGAGGGTTGGATAGAGGACTGATGTGTCTTAAATCCCTCTTGCTGCCTTTTCTGTCAGAGCACGCACACTTAGAGATGAGCTTCTTCATGTGCTGGAGAACTTCGGGCTAAGGACAATTCATTCACGGCCTGTTGGCCTTTGGCCCTGTATTTGGTCATCCATTTGGGCCAAATTCTCCCCTTCAGCGTGGCCTGATGTGGTACATAGAATAGAATAGAATAAACCAGGTTGGAAGAGACCTTCAAGATCATCGCGTCCAACCCATCAACCAATCCAACACCGCCCAAACAACTAACCCACGGCACCAAGCACCCCATCAAGTCCCCTCCTAAAAACCTCCAGTGATGGCGACTCCACCACCTCCCCAGGCAGCCCATTCCAATGTGCAATCACTCTTTCTGTATAGAACTTTTTTCTAACATCCAGCCTGAATCTCCCCTGGCGCAGCCTGAGACTGTGTCCTCTTGTTCTGGTACTGCTTGCCTGGGAGAAGAGACCAACATCCATCTGTCTACAACCTCCCTTCAGGTAGTTGTAGAGAGCAATAAGGTCACCCCTGAGTCTCCTCTTCTCCAGGCTAAGCAACCCCAGCTCCCTCAGCCTCTCCTCGTAGGGCTTATGTTCCAAACCCCTCACCACCTTTGTTGTTGTGTTGGTCACACAGTGCTTTCAGTGGCAGTCCTGCCCACTGAACTGAGAGCACAATTTAGCTGTTAAAGCTAACGCAAATCCTGATGCAAAGTCTTTCCTTCGCTCTTTGTTATCTCAGAAAGAATTCCAGCCTCCCATGCAGCTGATATTTTTATCAAACAATAGAAACACTTCTGCCATCCTTACAAAAAATTATTGTCTGCCAAAAAGCTTTGATTAAAATAGCACGGTACAGCATTTAAAGTATCATTTCTTTTGCATTACTGCTTTTAGGCATCACACAAGCTCGTGGGCTCCAGTTTTACGTGTTGATTTAGGTGGTTGCTTTTCCTGTTGCAGGGATGGAAATAACACATATACTTTTGAAAAAACTACTCTACAATTTTCGGCGGACAGGACTGTGACCCAAATGGCACAGGACCAGGCCCTCGTGCCTTTTCTGGTGTTGAAGAATATTTTACTGTGCAGGTTTTCCTGTTGTATCAGTGAAACTATCTGTTTTGGAATAGTGAAGATACTGACACTTAACACTTCATTACAGCAGTGTCTCTGTAAGTGTAGACATACACTCAACCAAACACATCACTTAAGAAAATGCAACCACCACCCCCCCCCAAAAAAAAAGCCCCCAAAAAATCAGCAAATGAACAATACATCTTACCTCCTGGTTAACTGCATACTCTTACATTCAAATGGGCAACAAACTATATATTAACTATTGAATTAGTATTGTGTAAGTATCATATCTTTTATGTTTCTATTTTATATAAGGGTTTAATTAAACACTCCATTTAAAAAATATTATGCAGAAAATTAAAATCTGCTTACATAATCTGCCCCTTCAAAGAAGATGAAAATATTATTAAGATTTGGGGGAAATGGGCAAAGAAGGGAAAATTGAAGCTTAAAATGAGTTATTGCCAGGATTTATGATGGTGCACAGACATACACACTTGCACATTTAGGCTGGAAATAGTGTAGAATGTCTTGTTCTAGAGCATTACCAAGGTTCAGCTGTATTTTCCTTGGTTGAGGTGCTGGTGATCTGTGCTGGCAATGAAGGGAGATAGAAGAGTAGTAATCTTACTGTCCTGGGTTAACACAGTCTGCTTCCACAAGCCCCCTACCCCTCACACAGACAAGAGGGAAAGTAACACCACAAGAATTGGGCTGTGGTAAGGAGGGTTTAATGAGATGATACACTGCACAGTTACCTTAGTCTAATTCACAGAAAAACAGCAAAAGCAGAAGTGGCAACAGAAGTTGGTGAGTTCCCCACCTGCCAACCCACAGAAGAACCCAACAATCCAAAAGCCAGAAAACAGAAACTAGAAGCAGCAACCAGAACAGAAAGCCTTTCCTGTTACAAGCTGAACTTCAAGTCCCATGATGCTTTGCTCCAGCCAGCAGTTTCATTTTGAAGCTGGCACGACAGCAGCATGGCAATGAATATCCATCAGCTGATTCACCTCAACCCATGACACCTAGCTACTAGACATAGTCCATAGGCTGTGCAGGGTTTTGAACTCCTCACTGCAGCAGATACCCACATCAATAAAGAAAGAAGAGGAGGGAAGGAAAAGTCATACAAAGAGAAAGAGGGGTAAATGGATATTTTCACAACACTTGCTGTTGGCTTGTATATTTGTGACTAGAATGAGAGAAAAGAAAAGATGAACATAAAAAAGGGGAGGGCAGGGGGAGGGAGACATTGAATGCAAGCCTGAATTTGACAGGGAGTGCCCAAGAGTTTTTTGTTCAATTTTCAGTCATAATGATATATCTCAGATTGGGAAGGACTAGAGATCTTATACTCAGATAAAAATTTCCTGCATATAAGGTAGTTCTGTTGGAAGCAGACGATCAGTTCTTAAATGTCAAAAGGACTTTAGGACTATTACAAAGCTCTTCTTCAGGTGTAAGTCTGGTTCCTTGCTCATTGAAGGGAGCAAAACTGCTTAAGGCACATACTCCAGGCAGTGGGCTTTTGCTCAACAAGAGTAGAAAGCGTGTTGTACAGTGAGAAGCACAGCCCTCCTTCACTTCAGTAGTCACTCATTCACCCTCTTGTGAAGGTGTGCATTTCATTTGAGAATGTTTCAGGGAATGGAAAGATACCATCTCTATTTTTGATAGTCAGGATGACCATTTGATTTTATTTTTTTTTTCCTCTCTGGGAAAAAAAAAAAATCTTGGAACAGGATTACTCTCATGGTACATAGGCAGACACAGAGAGAACATGACATTTTCCACTGCAAAAATATGGACTAAACCAGAAACACTTTTGCAAAAATACTTTATGAACACTGTGAAAAAGAAAGATGTAATTATCATGGTGAGCTGAGAGGGGTACAATACCTTGACTTTTTTTCTTTTCTGTTTTTCCCCAAAATACCACTTTGTGAGTTAGTTTTGTCTTCAGGACTTCTAAATTTGCTCTGCCTTTTTTTCTTTCTGTTACCTGGACTGTAGCCTATTCAAGACAAGAAGACTATGTGTTCATAGTAATTAACAATGGAACTGAAAGGCATGACTGAATTTGGGCATTTCCTCAGTAGGGTATGTCTACAGCAGGAACTGTATGGGTCCTTTTCAGGAGAACTGTTGCACAGGAAAAGACAAGACTTGAGAGCAAGCAGATTAACTGGTGCTCAATCTAAAGTGCAAAAACCAGGCAGCTCTGCTGTGCAGAGCTCCAGGGTGTGCAGCCTAGTAAAGCAGATTTAGTACACAGATCAGGAAAGCAGCTGTGACAGTGAAAACCATTTACGAATAACCCAAATTCCAGTTCAGACTTGTTTATTAGAAAGGCAGGAATCTCATCTCACCTGCCTGTATAAAACCAAGGCATTCCATCCAAACTAGCCATCTTGACTTTCTCTGTTGCCAGTGGTGAGACATCGGCGGTCTAATGGTTCAGTTGTCCTTCCTCTTAAGAGTGAATGCCCTAGAATAACATTTCCCATCTTCTGAAAGAAATTTTTTATAGAGACAGCTAACAGACTCTCTCAGAGATTTTAGCAATTCCCAGTTAAAAATGGCATCATTGTCACAGTGGTGGAAAACAACATCTTTGATGCCAGTCATGCAAGCCTGCTCCAGGATGTTATAGGTAACGCAATAATGCAAATACCAGTGGTTTCCAGAGCCCAAGCTACAGCCACACTCCCTAGACAAAAGGGAGCTGACAGGCAGTAGGAATAGCAAGCTTTTTTTGCCATAGAGCATTGTAAGGACAGGATGCCAACTCTTCAGCTAGCTCCAGAAATGAATGTTCTCCATTAACAACATGGATACCAAGAGAACAGGTAGAGCAAAATTGCCAGAGAATTCATTATAGTGATTAATGTGGTGCACATGCACAGAATCATAAAATTGTAAGGGTTGGAAGGGACCTCAAAGGTCATCCAGTTCCAACCCCTCTGCCATGGGCAGGGACACCTCACACTAGATCATGTTCCTCAGTGCCCCATCCAGCCTGGCCTTTAAAACTTCCAAGGGTGGGGCTTCCACCACCTCCCTGGGCAACCTGTTCCAGCGTTTCATCTTACTCACGGTGAAGAACTTTTTCCTAACATGCAATTTGGATCTACCCACTTCTAGTTTTGCTCCATTCCCCCTAGCCCTAGCACTACTGGCCATCCTAAAAAGTTCCTCACCAGCTTTCTTGTAGCCCCCTTAGGATTGCACTGCTGCGTAATGATCCCTTCATTAGGTATAAGATGAGCATCCCTGTACAATGAGTTTGATCTAATGTTTTATATTTTCAAATATGCCACTAAAGATGAGAAAGCAATAGAGATGTAAACCTTGTCTTTTGTTTCCAAAAAAAAAGCATTTAATTCTTAAGAGAGGTAGCATATTGCCTCCTTTGTCACCAGTACACAGAAGATGCATTGCCAGGGAATTCCTAGTGAGGTTTTTTGCATATACCAGCCATATTTTCTTCTTAGATGTATCTATCAGCCTGGTTTTACTCCACTTAAGTCACTTAGATGAAATAATTCTAGTCTTTCACTGATGTGTAGGAGATCAGAAGCTGCTGTCTGTGACGGTAGCCTTCAGTTCGTCTGTTCAGCCAAGTCCCACTCCATTATGTAGGGTTTTTTGTAAACAAACTACGCCACAGATATGGGGGAGATGGCTTTGCACCCAAAGCTCCAGCACTGCTTTAAGGCCTCTTTGTGCTATTGTTTAGGAGATTTAAGGGATAAACAGCTGTACTAAGCCTGTAGCTCTGGATGACTCAGACTGGGAGATTCAGGAGCCCAGCGGCTGGCTTTATAGTTCTTTTTTGTATACAGTGTGTGTGGGCACAGAGCTAGCAATCCCCTGGTGAAAGAGATCTCTCCGCACTATAATCATGCACAAAATTTTGTGTTGCACTGAATGATGAGCACAATTAGTGTCTGGACTACAAAGTCCTCTTCACAATGCTATTCTGCTGTGCAACCTAAATCTGCAATATAAATGTAAAATGAACAATTTATTGTAAATAAGTCTTTACATCTGGGCATGGTTCACTTTCAATGTACCTTGATTTAATCACCAATAAGAAACAAAAACTGGCATCTGGTAACTTCAGAGATGCTATAATCAGAACAAAAGGAGTTATCTGAAGAATTCAAAAGAATCTTTCTCATTTCAGAATCAGATCTCTTGCTGATATCTTAGTTCCTCCACTAAATAATAAGGCTGAAACTTTATTAGTTAATCAATAAGACATGATACAAGGTATGGTTATCATAAGATAATCACACCCTGAAGTATTTTGAGGCATGAGCCTAATGCCTCTAATCAGATCGGGGTTAAATAATTGTATTGGTAACCACACCCTTGGGGACTGGCTCATTTCTATTATGAGAAAATGTTATGGTTGGGCAAAATGCGCAGTTCTGCTGTAGAAAAATTAAAATGGTAGTTCAGAACTAGCAGCCATTTCTCCCAAGCTGAAAACTCAGATTTCCTTTGGGAATGCTTCTGGGAAATTCCTCACTATCCATGCTCTTTTAAAGCAAAAAGTAATTTCTAAACAGGTGAGATGCTTGGGAGTTTAAGATACCATATTGTGATGGTTTAACCCACACAAATCAACAAAAGCTCAGCTGAACTCAGTCAGGGAAGCAAAATGGAAAGAAAGCTGTATTTTACAAGAAATCTGCAATGCAATGAATATGTACAAAAATATATAGTATTTACAATATTATACATGTATTTACAAAGAAAACAGCACAGAAATCCTCCTTGGGCAGGAGGATTCTGCCCTGCTCCCCTCCCAACCTCTCTCCTCCCTTTTTCCTCTGGTTAATTAGAAGAAAAGAGAAATGTTAGAGGGATTTTTAGTTAGCTCAAAGTGTCATTAAGAAGTTAGTATTGCTTATCTTAAGGCTTGCTGACAAGAGTCCTTCAGCAAAGCAGCCAGCATGCCAGCAGAAAGAGATGGAGTGAACGGAATAAGAAAAGAATGTGGGAGATATTGCTGTGGTACATCTCACATATGACCAATGAAATTAATTTAGAACAATCTTTGTTTTCCTTTTTATACCCAACTGTAGATGGAGTCACTGTCCCTGGAGGTGTTCAAGGGTGCCATGGTCTAGTTGTGAGGTCTGTTGGGACAGGTTGGACTTGACGATCCTTGGGGTCTCTTCCAACCTTGGTATCACCATAAGACTGTGATTTGCTCGGAATTTATTTAAAGGCACAGCCTAAACTGTCACACATATATACAATATAAATGCATATATATACATAAACACATATGTGCACCAGAGGTACACAAGTGAAAAATATCCAACTATAAATTTGCTGTGGAGAGCCAAAGCAAAGAAAGGCATTGCTTAGTTTCCTTTAACAAAACAACAACAAAATCTCTGATTAGGTGTTGTTTCTGATGTCATATGTGCTACATAGCAGATCACTGATTAGCACATTAGAAGCCTATTTGCAGTTAGTTTTACCCTACTCTTTACTGATAGGAAACTGCAAAATAGCACATTGCACTGAACCAGGAAGTTATCTTTTCAAATTACAGTGACTAGAAGCAACAATCATACACTGTGTTTTTATAAGCCTGCTGCAGACACTTTTAGGTAGTTTGGAAGCACCCTCTGTGAGTGTTCATATGAAGCACTCCTGAAAAAGATGTCTCAAATTCATAATTAGGGATGATAGCAAAAAGCAATTCTTAGATGTTTATGGACAAATATCTGTATCAATAGTTTTGCTGAAGAAGAGTAATGCTCATAACACAACCTCAAATAACACCAGTTTCAGAGCTTTACACTCGAAAATATTTTTGTTCGTGAATCTCATTTCTGTATCTTCCCTGACTCTGCTTTGACAGATGTGGAAAAGAAGACACAAAGAGATGAAATAACTAGACTCAACATATCCAAGACCACAGTGACAGAGTCAAAAACAGAAGGTCAGTCTCTGTGCAGAGCAAGTTTCTGTGCTATAAGTGGCTTTGTGCCTGAGGGGGTCCAGTCACTAAATTGAGCCCATGTTAGGGCTCTTGCTTATGCCTACTCACATGAAAAGGTTCCAGTGGTGAGAATAAACAAACTGGCTTCCTGAAGAATCACCAACTATGAGCTCTACTGCAGAAAGCAGAGTGCACTGGAAGTGAGCTGTGAAATTTTGAAGAAGATCCAGCTAATAAGAAGCCCCCAAAATCAAAGGCCTGGCAAAACAGCAGCTGCTTCCCAGCCTGTATTCCTGCTTCAACTGTGTTCTTCTGTGCTCATTTCCATCCTTTCTGCTTCTTATGGTTTTTCTAAGTTTTCTCTGCATTTCATAGTTACACATGGTTCTCCTTCCATAAAATGAAGATCTTCTATGAAGTGGATTTTTTGTACTGTTACCTCCAGCACATGCACCCTTCCTATCAGAATCATAGAATTATTTCAGTTGGAAAAGACCTTTAAGATCATCAAGTCCAAACATTATCTAAGAGCTAAGTCTGGTGCTAAACCATCACATTTATGCACCTTTAAAACATCTCCAGGGGTGGGGATTCAACTACCTCCCTGGAGCACCTGTTCCAGTGTTTGGTAACTCTTTAACTAAAGACATTTCTTCTAATATCCAATCTAAGTCTCCTTTGGTGCAACTTAAGGCCACTTGCTCTTTTCCTATCACTTGCTATTAGGGAGAAGAGACTGACACCCACTTTGCTGCAACCTCCTCAGCATGCTTTCCTCTAGACTAAACAGTCCCACTTTCCTCAGCTACTCCTCATAAGTTCTGTTCTCCAGCCTCTTCACCAGTTTTGTTGTGCTTCTCTGGACCTGCCTCAGGACCTCAATGTCCTTCTTGTAGTGAAGGCCCCAAAGCAGAACACACTGCTCACGGTGTGGCCTCTCCAGTGCTGAGTAGCCAGAGGAAAATCGCTTCCCTGGTCCTGCTTTTCATGTTATTCCTGATATAGGCTGGGATGATGTTGGCCTTCTTGACCACCTGACTACACTGCTGGCTCATTCTGGTTGTCAACTAGACCCAAGGTCTTTCTCTGTCATGCAGCTCTCGTAGCATTGGGTTGTTGTGATGAATAGAATAGAATAGAATAGAATAGAATAGAATAGAATAGAATAGAATAGAATAGAGTAGAGTAGAGTAGAGTAGAATAGAATAGAATAGAATAGAATAGAATAGAATAGAATAGAATAGACCAGATCAGGTTGGAAGAGACCATTAACATCATTGAGACATCAAGAGACCGTTGACATCGTATCATCCAACACTATCCAATCAACTAAACCATGGCACCAAGCACCCCATCCAGTCTCTTCCTAAACACCTCAAATGATGGTGACTCCACCACCTCCCTGGGCATCGAGCTCCATCATTTGGCCTTGTTGAAACTCATACTGCTAGCCTTGGCCCATCCGGCCTGTCCAGGTCCCTCTGTAGAACTTTCCTACCCTCAAGCAGATCAATACTCCCCCCAGCTTAGTGTCATCTGCACCATCTCAGTTTGCTGCCATTATTTTAGCTGTCTGTACAGTCTAGTGGTATGAGATTTTGTTACCAGTTAGAGATGAGAACAACTACTGAAATAATTGCAACTAGTTCAGGCCCTTTTGTTGATCTACAAGGACAACATTTGGTTAATGCAGGTTTCAACATGGAGTTATTTCAATTATTCTGGTACTATATCCTGGTATTTGTGAACAGAGAAGGACAAGTGGGACATGTGATGGAAGGTCATTCTTTTGGACACAATGATGATGAAGAGGTTGAATTTAAAATTTTCAACATAATGAGAAAACAAGGCACTAGGGCTGCTACCCTGGATTTCAGGAGAGCAAACCTAAAGCTATCCAGGGAACTGTTTAGCAGAGTACCCTGGGAATCTGCTTTTGAGTGCTTAGAAGTCCATGAGTGCTGATCAGTCTTTGAAAGCCACTTTGCTGAAACACAGGAGCAGGCAATTCCACAGTGCTGTAAGTCTAGCAATCAGGACTAAAGACCAGCTTAGGTGAGCAGGGAAGCTCCTCATGGAGCTCAAGAGGAAAAAGAAACTGGATGATCTATGGAAGTGAGGTCAGGCTTCACAGGAAGGTTGGAGAGGTTGTTTATGTATTCAGGGAGAGGATACAAAAGGCCAAAGTTCAATGAATGTTGAAATTGGCCAGTGTTGTATAAAACAACAAGAAAGGCTTTTCAAAGTACATTAATAGCAAGAGGAGGTCTGAAGAAAACACTGAGCTGATAAAGGGAACACTAAGAATTTCTACAGGTGTATTAATGGGAAGAAGAAGACTAGGGAAGGTGTGGGCCTCCTCAGAAAGGAAACTGGTGACATGGTCACAAGTGATGAGGAAAAGGCTGAGGTACTCAATAACTTCTTTACTTCAGTCTTCACTGCAAGGGCCTCGAGCTACACCCCTGGTGTCATGGAAGACAATGCCAGGGACAGGGAGGAAGAACTGCCCATGGTAAGTGAAGATCAGGTTGGTGATCACCTGAAGAACCTGAAAGTGTTCAAACCCATGGGACCCAACGGGATACACCCACGGGTATCCCACGAGAGATCTGGCAGAGGAGGTTGCTAAACCCCTCTCTATTATATTCCAAAAGTCATGGCAGTCTGGGGCAGTCCCCACAGACTGGAAAAGGGGAAGCATTACTGTCATCTTCAAAAAGGGTAAGAAGGAGGAACCAGGGAACTCCAGGCTAGGCAGTCTCACCTCTGTGCCTGGAGAGATCATGGAGCAGATCCTCCTGGAGGCACTACTGACTCAGAAGAATAGTGAAGAGGTGACTGGGAACAGTCAGCATGGATTCACCAAGGGCAAATCCTGCCTGACAAACCTGGTGGCCTTCTATGAAGAGGTGACAACATTAATAGATGAGGGGGCAGCAACTGATGTCGTTTACCTGGACCTGAGCAAAGCCTTTGACACTGTCCCACACCACATCCTGGTCTCCAAACTGGTGACACATGGGTTTGATGGGGGGACCACTAGATGGGTAAAGAACTGGCTTGATGGCTGCACCCAAGGAGTGGCTGTCAATGGGTCCATGTCCCAGTGGAGGCCAGGGACAAGCAGAGTCCCTCAGGGATCAGTCCTGGGACCAGGCTTGTTCAACATCTTTGTGGGTGCCCTGGACAGTGGCATTGAGTGCACCCTCAGCAAGTTTGCTGATGACACCAAGCTGTGTGGTGCAGCAGACAGGCTGGGGGGAAGGGATCCATCCAGAGGGACTTGGACAGGCTGGAGGGGGGGGCACAAGCCAACCTCATGAGGTTCAACAAGACCAAGTGCAGGGTAGAGGCAATCCCAGGCACAAATCCAGGCTGGGCAGGGACTGGCTGGAAAGCAGCCCTGAGGAGAGAGACTTGGGGGTGCTGGGGGAGGAGAAGCTCAACAGGAGCTCTCAGGGTGCACTTGCAGACCAGAAATCCAATCAGATCCTGGGCTGCATCAAGAGAAGTGTGGCCAGCAGAGCAAGGGAGGTGATTCTCCCCCTCTGCTCAGCTCTGGTGAGACCCCACCTGGAGTACTGCCTCCATTTCTGGAGCCCCTAATACAAGAGAGATATAGAGGTGCTGGAAGGTGTCCAGAGAAGGGCCACGAGGATGATCAGAGGGCTGGAGCACCTCTCCTGTGAGGACAGACTGAAGGAGTTGGGGCTGTTCAGTCTGGAGAAGAGAAGGCTCCCAGGTGACCTCATTGTGGCCTTCCAGTATCTGAAGGGGCCTCCAAGAAGGCTGGGGAGGGACTGCTCAGGATCTCAGGCAGTGATAGGACTAGGGGGAATGGAATGAAGCTGGAGGTGGGGGGATTCAGGCTGGATGTGGAAAGGAAGTTCTTCACTGTGAGAGTGGTGAAGCCCTGGACTGGGTTGTCCAGGGAGGTGGCTGGGGCCAGCCTGATCTAGTGTGAAGTGTCCCTGCCCATGGCAGGAGGGTTGGAACTAGATGATCCTTGTGGTCCCTTCCAACCCTGACCAGGAGACCATGAGTGTGCGAACAGCAGTTTTCTGTTTGTGGGCACTGACTTTGTAAAGGACTTGCTGCGTAAAGGACCTGCTGGGATTCAATGCAGACTGCTGAAGAAGCTAGTGATGTTATGAGGGAGCTAGCAAATGAAATTGCAGATCCATTTTCCACCATATCTGAAAAGTCACGGCAGTCTGGTGAAGTTCCCACTGACTGGAAAAGGGGAAACACAACCCCCACTTTCAGAAAGGGAGATAAGGGAGACCTGGGAACTACAGATCAGACAGTCTCATCTAAGTGCCATGCAAAACCATGGAACACATCCTCCTGAGCACTCTGCTAAGGCACATACAAAACTGTGACCGTTTGAGGCTGTGCCTTTAAGAAAAGGGACAGTACTGGGACACTGGCTGAATGTTTTCGGTACTAGAACAAAAACACTCTGATATTCTAAACGAATTTCATTGGTGAAGGGGCAAAATGCAACCTTAAATTGTAGGGCAGTTGGAATTTTTTCTCAGTTTGGGAGTTTGGGCGTTTGGGTTTCAGCCTGTTCCGCCATGCCAGGCTGAACTGCTTCTCTCCCTGCCTGCTTCTCAGCAAACTCAGCGTTACAATAACATGGAAGACAACTGCAGATGGTGCTTTTTTTGAGATTATGCACTTGAAAAGAGTCTGCTCTGAGTCTCTGTGACTGTTAGAATCATTAAAATCAGGAAAGGACTTCCTGAGATCCACTAATCCATGACCCCTGCTCATGTGTGGTCTGCCAGGTCTGCCCAGGACTGTGTCCAATTGGATTTTGGATACTTTCACAGATAGAAAATACACAACATTTCTGGCCAACCTGTTCCAAGTTTTGACAGTAAAAACAATTTTCTTGTCTACATATTGAATTTCATGTACCTCAGTTTGTGCCAGTGGCCTCTTGCTCGGTCATTGGGCACCACACAGAAGAGTCTGGCTCCTTCTTTTTCGTTCTGTGCCATTAGATATTGGGAAATATTGGTAGGATTCTCCCTGAGCCTGTCTTTTCACTGGGGCAGGGAAAGCTGCATTAAACATCAGGGCTCTAAGGACTGCATGCCCTCTAGCAGCAAAAATCTCTGATCAGCAACGTGAATTTCTCTTTACCAACTCACTGAAATTACAGAAATACTGCTTTCTTTAGACCTGCATTGTTCTACCAGCACTTCCCCAGGCTTTCTGATTCAGAATGGAAAGTCTTGACTTTAAGTCATGCATACCATGAGAACAGATATGCTTCCACATATAGGATTTCTATCCCTTCACCAGAACATATCCATATGGCAGGATCATTGGGGCATTTTTTTCTGTGCCTAGGTAATTCGAATGCAAAGCCTACTGCTACAGCTTTCAGAATGCACTTTATTTCTTAATTTGGAAACCACCTTCAGAACACAGGGGTTTGCCATGATCCACTGAGGAAGATGTATGTAAAGATGAGAAGAATGGCCTGTCTCAATAGCCTGTCACTCTCAGGAGCTATTCTGTATAACTGGTCAAGTGACAATGGCTTCTGGTACAGAGATACAAGTGTAATAGGATCTGGAGTAAGCAACCCCTCTTTCATTTCACAGGCAGTGGCTGCTACATAAAGAATAACATTTGTTAGCTCCTGCTGTAGGTAGTTCTGTTGATACAGAAAGCTGGTGCCACAGAGAAAATTTTGACCAAATTGGATTTAAATGCCAAAATATATTTACAATTATAAAGTTACTAAGACTACAATGAGGAAAAAAGGCTAAAAACTAAGGATGTGAGAAGCAAATAGTTCTGCAGATTGGTGTCGGTATCTCACACTCTGCATGTTGACTGAACACATCTGGTTGGCTATTGAAAACAAGTAGTATCTTAGAAGTATCTTCTCTTGTTTTGGTTTGGGTTTTGTTTGTCTGTTTTGTTCTGGGGGGGGGGTTGTTTGTTTGGTTTGGGGATGTTTTTGTTTCTTTTTTGGTTGGTTGGTTGGTTGATTGGTTGGTTTACTTTGCTTTGGTGTTTTGTTGTTTTCCATGCAGGGGTGTGGGGGGAAGTGAGAGAAATTATATTCTCCAAAACAAATAATTTGACTGGAATGCAAGGTGATGGCCAGTCTTGTCCACAGAGAGGAGATAACAAACAATAAACTTTTCTCACCTTGCCACCTCTTTTAATCCAGATTTTTCATCAAGTTTAAATGTCCCTGTGGTTCTTGTCATGAGATTTTTAAACACGTATCGTGGAGATATTACTGAGATGCATTTTTAAGTCAAGTTCCTGAATGAGAGAAAAATGGGTAGCTAATACTAAATCTGGCTCAAAATTCTTTTGAGTGGCACTCCCCAGTGCATGCAAATGTGACCTACTGCAGTTTG